>NW_024467122.1:32441079-34841079 GCF_017591425.1 Ochotona curzoniae | reverse complement strand
AGATGAAGAGAAAAGCCCCAGTTTTTCCAAAAGTTGCATAGATGGCTGCCTGAGTAGAGAATATAACTTTGATGCAAAGGTTTTGTGCCCCAAACTTCTGAAATGAAAGATTTCCCGTCTGTTCAGACTGAATGATTCTCCACAGGCTTCCCTCAGCCTCTCTTCTGATCTTCCTTTGTCCCCATTGCTTCCATTACATTTTTTCTTCAATCTCATTTTCTGGTGTATTTTTTTTTTTTCATTTCAGAAGCCGTTACAGCCTCAGGATATTTTCCATTACTCAGAAATTTTCCATTACTTTAAAGGCAGTTGGGACAGCAATCAGAATATGCATGGCCTTTCAAAAGAAATTCAGGCTGGAATAGTTTCCTTCCAGTTCCCTCACGGTGCTTGAAGGTTGCAGAGAAGCATGGAAAACAAGAGTGTAACCGATCCAGTGAAGGCGATTGCCACCAAAAGATTGCTTTCCTTGACATTGGTAGCCTGGTGGGGGGAAATCTTTGGGGTAGGGACTTTGCCTTTGCTCCTGCCCACATATTGGTTCATTGGTTTACTGATTCCTATTAACTAGGGCAAATCCTTCAGCAAGGAGCTCTCTCTGATTCTCTGACAAGGCATTAATATGAAGCTTAGAAGATACTTTTCTTAAAAACAGAAAGAACTGAATAGGGGTTTGAAACTGTGCCATGGCGATAATGAGGATCAGCTAAGGAGGTCTGTTACTGGCAGCACTAGTGTGTGCTTTAAGACACACACAGCAGTGCCAAGAAACAATACCAAGTGCAAGAGCAAGCAGACGGAGTCACAATCCACCCCAGACTCTACACTGTACACTTCTGTCTCTATATGTGGCATGTCAAGTGTCATTTCTGCTGTCATGAGAACTTCTTAGATTGTCACCACTGTAAGCACAGCAACAACAGTATCACTTCTTTAAATTAACTACATCTGAACCCATAGCAAAATGGCAGTTTTTCTTGACACATTTGACTTGGAGGATATTAGTTGGGATGATCTCTGGGGGAAACGGGCCACTGCCTTTTGCTTCTATCTGAAGGAGAGTTGTTCTGGTTGACATAAACTGCACAGTTGCACTTTTCTGGATCTGGTTGTCAGAAATCTCTGAATATGGTGTGAAAGATGGATCATATTCTTTCCACAAGATGATTTTTCAACCCGGTATTGTGTGGGTTTGAAAACAGAATGGGAGTGCTCTGGTTAATAATCTTTCCGCGTTCTGATGGCGCAGCTGAAGTGCTGGAGGCGAGGGGCTGTTGCATTTTCAAACATCAAGGGAAAAAAAGAATGTTTTAAAGAATCATATGCATTTCTCTTTTTTTTCTGCCTTTTTAAGACTGACAACTTTGATTCATTTTCAGCAAAAGCTCTTGTTTATGCAGATATGTTGCAAAATAAAATCTTGTTACATAAGACAAAACAATTCTGCAGAATGCTTTGGGGACGGATCAGTGAATGATCTTTTTTATCTATCTGTATCTTTTTTCCTCGTGCGTTTTGAAAGAATCCGTAAAATATCTACTCATCTCAATACATGGAAATGTTCTGAGGACTCGTACTTTAACCTAATGCAGAGAAAAATGCCAGTACACACATTTGTTGTAGGTTAATAGCATGAGATAGAAACTGAAATCGTCACCTTCAAGGAGCAATACAGCCTTTTTTCTTCTTCTTTTTTTTAAATGTTGAGTGATGGTTCTCTCTTGTTTACTTTAAAAAATTCTACATACAACCAAGTTGGCTCTTTTGTTTTGACTAAAGCATATAATGTTAACAATCACCACAGTCCAGATACAGAGCCAGGCTGGACATTGTGGTGCAGCTGTTGACCCAGTCTGAAATCCTGGTGTCTTGGAATGTCAGGTCTAATCTTGCCTGCTACACGCTTCTGACCCAGCACTCTGGTCCTGTCTCCATGGAGACAAGTGATGATGGCTCAAGAACTTGAACTATGCATAAGATCGGGATGGAGTTTCTTGCTCCTGGCTGCAGCCTGATCAAACCGTGGCTGTTATACATAGTTAAGGGAGTGAACCAGCATGTGAACATTCTCTCTGTTCCTGTCTCCATCTCTGTCTCTGTCTCTGTCTCTCTCTCTCTCTCTCTCTCTCTCTCTCTCTCTCTCTCTCACCCTCTCTCTCTCTCACATTCTGCCTTCCGGATAAGTAAATCTTTTTCTTAAAAAAAATACACAAAAGACCCCAAGATCATATTCCCAAGTTGCCCACACCCCGCCACAAATTCTAAATCCTTGCGAACATGTATTTGTTTTCTGTCTTCTTGGTTTTTCTTTTCCAAAACGCTGCATAAAGCAAATCAAACAGTAGTTACTCTGACCTCTTTCACTTAGCAAAAAGTAACTGTATTGTCAACTAAACTGGTACTACATTCCTTTTCACTTCTGACTAGAATGCCATTATATAGATGTACCACATGTGGTTTACTCAAGTACTCCAAGAAGAACCGAAGTTGTTTCTACATTTTGATCATTATGACTGAAGGGACTATAAATGTTCAGGCACAGGTTTTGGGGTACACATAAGCTTTTGTTTCCTTTACTTGAATGCCTAGGAATAAAACCGCTGTATTCCATGGTAGGTATATGTTAACTTTAAAAGAAGCTGACAAACTTCCACAGTAGCTAAGCCATATTTAATCCCAGCAAAATATACATGGATTTAATTTGTTCAGAACACTCACTTCCACTTAGTATTTTATTCATTTAATAGCTTGTAGTGTTATTTCATGATGCCTACAATTTGCGTTTTCCTAGTAATGACTAATATTCAACATTACTTCACGTGCTTATTTCTGACCCATTTATTTGTATATTTTTTTACCCTTTGTAAAATAGATTCTCTGTTTCTTACATGATTTTAAGAGCTTATTTTTTAAAATTTACGTATTTAATTGGAAATGCAGATTTACAGAGAGAAGAGACAAAAAGAAAGATCTTCCATCTGCTGGTTCACTCCTCAAGTGACCGCAATGGCCAGAGATGAGTCAGTCTGAAGCCAGGAGCTTCTTCTGGGTCTCCCGTGTGGGTGGAGGGTCTTAAGGCTTTGGGCCATCCTTAATTACTTTCCCAGGACACAAACAGGGATCTGGATGAGAAGTGGAGCAGCCAGGATATGAATCAGTACCCATATGGGATCCTGGAGCTTACATGGTGAAAACAGCCACTGAGCTATATTGCCATGCCCCTTAGTATCTTTTATGAAACAGATTTTCATGGAATTCAATTCATCAGTTTTTTTCGTGGTGTTTTTGTTGTCACATCTAAGAAATCTTGCCTTGCCTAAAATCACAAAGCTTTTTCTTATTTACTTACTCACTTATTTATTTATTTAATAATTTCGGTCTGGAAAATGTAACAGTCTTAAATTTTAGATTTAATTCTATGATCAATTTTGGGTTAATTATTACAGAAGGTATGTAGTGTGAGTCAAAGTTGTTTGATATGACTATCAATTTCTTTAACATCACTTGATGGCATTATGATACTCTCTTCATTTATTTATTCTTACACCTTTAGCAAAAATTAAGTATTGCAATGTGTGCACGCATCTACTTGTAATTCAGTTCTACTCTGTAGAGCTATGTCTTATCCTTTCATCAGTAACACACTGTTCTGATTACTATAGCTCTATATTAAGTGTTTAATCAGATTATGCAATTCCAGCATAGTCTTTTTCAAAATTGTTTTTTCTCTTCTAGTTCCTTTGCCTTCTCATTTGCAAGTTAGAATCAAGTTGCTGATTTCTATGAAAAAAAAAATACTGCTGCGATTTAAATCAGGCCTTGTTTTAGAACTTAAAGAAACTTCTGTAAAATACGGTTGATAACTCTAAAATAAATGCTAGAATCAATCCAGATCATCTAACATTCCGGTTTGTGAATTTGGCACTTTAAAGTTAGGTAATATTTCTCTTCTAAAATAGTATCTATTGGAAAAAACATTGGAGACTGCAGAAATTATAAAGTTTATTTCTTGGTCCAGTACACTCTGGTGGCAAATCTCATTAAAAATCAAAACTTAATTTTCTTTTTAAATTTATATTATATTTTATTTTATATAATCTTACTTAGTTGATTAGGGTACAAAGGGTCAAGGGCTACAGGAAAGTGGGTAAGACCATTGTTTCCACACTAATATCATCATTTTTTTTACCTGTATCTGGGGTCAGGGGAGAAACAGGGAGAAGCCCCACTCAGCCTCCAACCCATCCCAGGGTCCCCAATGTGAAGCATGCGCCAAGGGTCCTGCTCAAGCAGTTTTTATAGTTAAACGGTTCTTAATTACTGCCACTCTTACCATTCCACACACAATGAAATCTCTTCAGTATCCACTGGCTGACATAGTCTCTTCATGGTTGGGGTTCTGAGATCAGCAGTTCAGTTGGAGGGATCTCCAAAGAAACTTCATCTGAGGTGATCCCAGACCTGATTCTTATGTGTGCTTGCCAGTACAGGGTCCGGCACTGTCTGTCGCCCCAGTCAGCTTATGCACATGCTGGTCGTTGCAATTGCTGGGTCAGTTGTTTCCAGCCCTGATTTCCACTTGAACCAAAGATTGCTGTAGTCCAGCCCGATCATGCCCACTTCGTACTCGGCCCTCACGCAACCAGTGGGAGCTGCAGCCTAGTTGGGGCAACTCCCCATAATCCCCACCAGGCCTGGTTCCCATGCATGCCAGTATGTACCACAGACTTGTTCAGTCTGTCCTACATCCCATTTAGCTCTCCTACATGTCAACAGGCATTGAAGCCTAGTTCAAACCAACCTGCCCTAATATCCAGCCCACACACATACTGGCGGGTGCCTTTCTGTGCCTGTGCTGGTTTTCATGCTCTCCTGTGGGAGTGGTAACCCAAGAGGGAGGTGCCCACTATCTCCCTACTAGGCCACTCCCACTCCCAGATTATGCACCCTCCAGGTGGCTCTGGAGTTTAACTTGACAGATTTAGCCCCCAGTGCCAGCCTCTGCCAGCTGATGCTACAGCAAAGCCCAACCAACCCTCACCCACCCTAATTTTTGGTAGCACCAATCGGAACAGTCAACCCAACCTGCCTTTTCCCTGATCTAGCTCACATGAGGCCCACAGGTGTTGTAGCCCTGCCTGGTCTGGTCTGCCCCCATCCCAATTCACACTCTTGAGTGGGAGTGGTTGTCCAGCAGGGGAGCCCACATTCCCCCTGCCGTCTTTGCCCCCTCCCTCCCTGGTTCTCACGTGTGCTGTTTGGATGCTGCGACCACAGCTGGTACTTACTGCTCACCTCACCTTGGCATTCCTTATGTGCACTGGTACGTGTCATGACCAAACCTGGCCCAACCCACACTCTGTTCTGGTGCTCGGTTTCACCAGCAGGTGATGTGCACTGGTTCATCCTAGTCTGTCCCTGCCCTATGCCAAATGTATGCCGGTGTGTATCTTTCTCTGGCCTGGTCTGGGTTGCTCATGATTCTTTCAAGTGTGCAGATCAACTGGATTAGTCAACATATCAATTACAAAGGAATTTAAAAAGATAACTCACCCTCATTCTGTACTCTGATTTCTGTGACAAAATAGCAACTTCAAACTTGGTTCTCTCTGTCCAGAAGACTGAATAGTATCACACAAAAAATAACTGTTTTGTTCTATGCCTCTCAATGTTGGACTGTTTGAAGAGTGACAATTGACCACACAGTTGCTTAGGGACATAGGCTGCAATTTAAATTATGAAAAACAAAGATGTAAAGAGTATTTACACCATTTTGAAATAATTCCTAATCCAAAGGGAGCTGATGCAAGGGGTCCTGAAATTCATGTTCACAGAGATCTAAAATCTCTGGTGTGTTAATATCATAGGAAAAAATTGCACATTTCCAGTGTTTTCATCTACCCTCTATTTGTTTTTCCCTTCCTTGGAGTGTTTGATGCACTGCCAGTTTTCTTGGTTTCCTAGATATTTCCATTGTGGAAGTTGTAAAAAAAATTATTTCATTTGCACCAAATCAAATACTCATCCTTTGTTGGCATGGGCCTGGCATGGGTCTTGAGAAATTTTTAAACAGTCTGTGGGTAAAATATAACAGCATGTGTTGCACATTGAAGGGAGAAAAAATAAGAGAATTGGTTTCTTTTCCCTATTGTCACATGCTTTCTGGCATCATTTTACATTTATTTATAATACTGGTGTCATTAATATTATGCTCACTTCATTGAAATTATTGTGTTTCTTGCTTTAGAAATAGAGCTGCTCAGAACTGATAAATAATAACACATCATAGAAGTACTGTGGATTATTTAACATCTTGATTAATGAGATATTTTTCTACCCAACGATGACAGTCTTTAGAGCTTTGCAGATGTAAGCTTGACAATTTCAGATTATGAATAGTGTTTACATTTGAAGGATGAATCAGATATACTGGTAAAATGGTAAAATTTGCTCTCAAACTCTGTCCATGTAATGATTGATGATTTTGCATTAAAAACTGGCCTTGCCTGTATGTCACTGAGCCACACTGGACCATATAACTCATGCAAAAAGATTCATGAATATATATTCAAATTTCAGAAAGTCACTTTTCAATTTGATGTACTGTCAAACCAGAAAATAAGGATGGCAAAAATATATTATGGGATAGGTCTGGCCCCGGTAGCCTAGTGGTTAAAATCCTCACCTTGTACGCACCAGGATCCCTTATGGGCGCTAGTTCTAATCCCAGTGACCCTGCTTCCCATCCAGCTCCCTGACTGTGGCCTGGAAAGCAGTTGAGGATGATCCATACCCTTGGGATCCTCACCCACATGGAAGACCCGGAAGACTCCCCTGGATTCAGATAGGCTCAGATATGTGTGTGTGTGTGTGTGTGTGTGTGTGTGTGTGTGTGTGTGTATAGTTTAAAGCACAGAGACCAGAAACGATGTGCAAATGGAACACAACCTGAGCTCCCTGCTAAAAACATTCCACAAGGAATCTATCAGACATAGGAACTTCAACTTCAGGTTCTTTTCCTGTTAATATTTTTGATTTGAGGATGAAGAGGGTATTAGCATTTAGGATTTAATCCTATTAGCATATAAGTTATCTACATCACACATACCAGAATTTCTTATCAGAGAACTAGGCTGACTTGGCACAGGTGTTGCATTCAGAATCATACCCATTTGGCTCTCATTAGCCTGTCTGCTCCCTTCTGTCAAGCATTCTTCTACCGACAGATTTTGACAAGCTTCACTATTGTCTGAAGAGAAAGATATAGCCCACAACAAAGTTTCTCCACCTTTGTGACTAATTAGTTACTAGGAGGCTGAGAAACTACACAAAAGCTAAATAAAATGCAGACACAAGAAGAGAAATTGGGTAATCATACAATAAATTAGATTGATTGCTTTAGAATTTTTTTTACAAGAGATTTAAAAAAAAAACACTTCATGCAACCCCAGAATCATCAAATACATGTTATAGCAAAAAGGCATCAAAAGAAAAGAAGCTTAAAAATTGTTTTTCAGCAATACGCTCCAAGGTACTAGTCTGGTTTGTTTGTTTGTTTGTTTGTTTGTTTGTTTTGTCCTGGTGTCCTCAACCCTAAGAAGAAGCAGAATAAATTTATGATAGCACAATTTACTCAAGTATAGAATGAAGTGTCTATTTGTGTGAAAAACTATGGAGTCAGGTATGTCCTTGTTCTCTCAAGGAGGCAGAGGAATCCCTTCTCATGTACGAGTTAGTTTCCAAACTTGATGCTTGATGCAGTCAAACATCTTGACTGCATATTCACAACAACATAACAATGTATTACTAACCCTCCCTGAGTATCTGTCATAAAAGGGAAATGACTAGTGCCAAGGTACTACTGCCATTAAGAAGAAATTTTGAGAATTCGTTGAAGAAGATAGTGTTCCAGTCAGGGTTGAGATGAAAGGGGGAAGCAGTAAAGGGAAAGATTTGAGAAATAACCCCTCAGTGCTGCTCATAACTGGAGATGGCACTTCATGAAGCCAAAAGGACAGAAAAATAAAGCCTGGGAGTACAGGTCATTAACTCAACTCTGCTTCCAAGTACCATGGAAATGCTAGTGCTGGAAGTCAGGAAAGATGTCATTATTGTCTGATGATTGGAATTTGTATTGCATTAAATACTGAGAAATAATTAGTGATTTTCCATACTGTTAGTTACCTGAAATTGGGCTTACAAGAGACCTGAGAGAAACCCAGTAATACCATGTTATGAAAAGGAAAGGGGCAGGATATGGGGCAGACATTCATAGCAATCAGAAAATGTGTGTGGATGGGCTTTCTTCTGCAGCAGATGGCCTCAATGAGCAGGGTTGGCAGAGTGGAACTTCCTCTGAAAGACACGGAAAAGATACTGTAAGTCAAAAGGAGACCATCTGGAGGAAGCAGAGGAAATGCCTTCCTCAAAATAGAAATACTGCAAGAAGAAAAGCTCATTTTATACGATATTTAATTTGGGTTAGCAAAAATATATAAGTCAAATATCAAAAGGAAGAACTTGAGAAAATCAAATTTCATGAAGGTAAAAGTCAAATTGTTAAATTAAAACCCGAGAAGAAGCAATGAACATAAACAATACTGCAGAAAATTCACTTGGGGGAAGCAAAATAAATGTTTCAAACTTTATCTGAAGAAGGATGAAAACAATTTGAAGGCAGATAAGTTTTGTAGCAGAAAAAAATTAAGGTTTATTTATTTATTTGAAGGACAGAGTTACAGTGAGAGGGAGAGACAGAAAAGGAGGAAGATTTTACTTCTGCTGGTTCACTCCCCAAATGGCTGGTATAGCTGGGAGTAGGTCAGGCAGAAGCCAGCTTCCTGCAATGCCAACTCTTGTGGGTGACAGAGGCCCAAATACTTGGATCATCCTCCATTGCCTGCAAGCATATAAGCAGGGAGTTGGATTGCAAGTGGAGCAAGTGGATTCAAGCCAGTGTTAATGTTATGCTGGAATCATTATAGATACTGAATATTATAAACAAAAATGAGACAGAACAAAGGAAATGCAAATAATAAAAGCTTATAGTCAATAAATCCTGAATTTACAAGACAGAAAACCTCCCTGAAAACCAGCACAAGAATGAATCAAAAACACTTTAAAATTTTCTTGGGGGCCAGCACTGTGTCATAGAAGAGAGTAAGCTTCCACATGCAGTGCTGATATCACAGATGATTGTCAGTTCAATTTCAAGCTGCTCCATTCCATTCCAGCACCCTTGAAAAGCAGCAAAGACTGGCTCAAGTCCTTGGGCCCTTGCACTAACAAGGGAAACCCAAAAGAAGCTCCTGGTTTCTGACTTCTGATTGACTCAGCTCTGGCCATTGCAGCCAATTGGGGAATGAACTAGCAGATGGAAGACCATTCTCTTTCTATCACTCATTCTTTCTAACTCTGCCTTTCAAATAAAAATAAAATAAATCTTTGATTTTGTATTTAACTAGTTATATTTATATAAAACATTTGTATCCTCAAAAGTCATAATTTGCAAGCCTCCAGATGTTACTTATATGTTTTCCTTTCCTGTTCTAGCAGTACTCATTTTTCAATGCCATTTTAAACGGTATTTGAAGCATTATCTAACTTTAAGAAGAACCTAAGACACTAACCAGCACTCCAGTATGGAATCCTGTTGTCCCAAGCCAAGACTTAACTTGCTGTGCCACTATCTCCGGCCCTATAAGCTATTTTAGTCCTTCAGGCTTTGACATGGATCTCAATTCCACATCATATCTTTCCCCTCTTTCTATGTTCCTGTGATAACAGACAGCCTAACTTCCTAATCCTCTCCTTACTTAGTTCTGCAGGAATTCTCAACATTGAAAAAAAAAAAAACCCCAAAATATTCCCATCATTGATCTCCCAGGAGGTAAATCAAAATCACAACTTGGGAGGTGATTTATAGGTTGATAAATATTTATCATAATTTAGGTTTCTCTGCTGGAGGTACATAAAGGAAAAATTTCTCAGAGAGTCTGAAACAAAACAATTGCTGGAGCCAGTGTCATTGGCACGTTAAGCATATGCCAGCAGTACCAGCATCCCATATGGGCCCCCATTCGTGTCCTGGCTGCTCCACTTTTGTTCCAGCTCCCTGCTAATACACCTGGGAAAATGGTGGATGATGGCTCAAGTCTTCGGTCCCTGCACTCATGTGAGGGACCTGGGAAAAACCTCAGGTTCCTGGCTATGGACTGGCCTAGCTTAGACTGTTACAGATATTTGTGCAACTCTTTCTTTCAAATGAAAAGAAAATAAATCTTTAAAAAATGCTGACTTTTTCATGGGACTTATTGAGCTGAGGGAGAAATACAGAATATATATTAAAATTTAAAAATGAATATGTGAGCCTAATTATTTTTTCTTTTATTCCTGGCCCTGTAGCAAAAGCATGGCTCTTATTTTATCATGTTTGGCTGAGTCAACATTGTTTTCTTTTATAAAACCACAGATTTAAAAATGGGAACTGCCACTACTAATACAAATTTGAAATCAGATTTTCTCTATCAAGACTAAAACATATCCCCCAGATTCTGAGATAAATTTAATACGTAAAGTAACATTAGAGCATTAATCTGCTTAAAAAGGACCAGCAGCCTCTTTTCAATGGTATACTTTTTTTTAATATGAAAGTTGCTTAAAATCTTTGTTTGTGTCCCATGACTTTAAAATTCAATATTTTAATTTTTACAATTTTTAAGTATTTATTTATTTCAAAGAAAGGGTCTCAGCGAGTAGGAGAGGCAGAAAGAGAAGAGATCTGCCATTTATTGGTTCACTCTTTGACTGACCCTATTGAATAGGGCTGGGATGTGACAAATAAAAAATTTTTCTATTTTTCTATTTTTTATTTTACAAGCAATCATGCCTGGAAAAACTTGTACATGTTTGGTGAGAAGCAATATGAGGTTAAGATAAAAATGTAGAAGTGTTGAGTTAGTACTTGAACTGGGAAAGGTAAATGAATAAAATTTAGAAATTCTAAAGCAAATATACCTGTATGGAAGTTAACATTTTTCTTATGTTGGAAAATATGATATGGAGAAATTTTATTCCATGGAATTGCATCTTTATAATTATTCTTGTACTGAAGACTTAAGATTAGCATTGCTTTTGTGATTAATTTACTAACCGCTAAGTTCTTAAGTGCTTCAAATGAGAAAAATGAAGGTTTCATTCATGAGGATAGCAGTGGGAATGCGACTTGAAAATTCCATATGATTGGAATATGGCTTCCATATGACTAAGTTCCCACAGATATATCATTATGAAGCTTCTCGAAGGAAAGGAAATGCTGCCCCTATCAGTAACACTAAGAATCCACAAACTAGCAAATACAATTGATTACATACTCCACAAAGTATTAGGTCTTGCTTTTATTTTATTCCTGAATGTAGAAAGAGAAAAACCCATCAAGAATGAGAAAAACATAAATTTGTCTAATTAATAACCTTATAGCTACCAGGCTCCAAAACACACTATAGATTAATTTCTATTTATGAATCATTGAATTCCAAGTTTTTGAAAAAAAAATTTTTTATTTGAGTGGGCCATAATTAGATGTCTTTCTTAGGGGTCAAGTCAAATATTCTGTTGAAGAAGATAATAACATAAGTTCTCTCATATTTCTGAGCTAAGTTTTCTTTTTTTTCTTTTTATTTTTTTAAATTACATTTCATTTTATGACACCGTTTCATAGGTTCTGGGATTCCCCCAACCCCTCCCCATACCTTCCCTCCATGGTGGATTACTCCACCTTATTGCAGTATTATAGTTCAAATCCAGTCATGCTTCTTTCATTGCAAGCATGTTCCATGCATAGGATCCAGCATTTTATTGTCCAGATAAATTCAACAGTTTCTTGGGGAGACCATCTCTGGTCTGAAAGCAGAGCTGGCAAAATATGATCCAGACCAATTAAAAGCCACAAAGTAACATCAACAAGAGTTTACAACATTATGGAGTTAATTGACATGGTATTGAGTGACCGATATATTAGAAAATGCAATTCTTAACCACGTCCTGTGACTACCTAATTGACATTTCTATTTTGGTTTATACACAACCGGCTGCTATACACTTTAAAATGGCTATAGGGTACTATTCAGCTGTCTCATGTCTATTTTCAATTTTGTATTTAGCAGTTTATAGTGTTGAAGCATAATTTTGCTGTACTTGGCGGATTTTAGGATAGTCCAAACTGGCTTATAACTGGCTTATAAAAAGGCATATGTCAACAGTTGAGGCGCAGCACAGTTTTAGCAAGGGTGTGCAGAGAAATCTTCAGTACCCCAGTGAGGAGTAACTTATTTTCATGTCCTACCTAGTAAGGTATATGTGAGTCCACGCTGACTGCTTCCTCCTGGTTCTAAGCTTTCCTTGTTGTTCTCTGTCTATCTATTCTAATTTTTTTGTTTGCTTTTAGGGACGGGGACTCCAGAGCGACCCTGATGATCATTGCAGGGGAGTGTGGGGATCCAAAGTTGGAACTAAGTAAGGACCAGAGAAAGCTCCTCTCCCTAGTCCCAAAGCAAGTTTACTGTTCTTCTGTTTCTACAAACTGCTCAGGGCTCCAGGCTGTTGTTCAGTACCAATCGATCCTGAGAGGAAGGACTTGGGCTTCTTCCATCCCATGTGGTAGATCCAAACAGAAGTGAATGACCTAAGAGTTGTCGGCCACCGAAGGCACTCCAATTCCTCGTGGTCACCTTAGCAATTGGGATATAGTCCTTGGTGCCTGTACTGATAGTCCTTGGTGAGGATCTGGGAATCTCCAGGGTTGAAATACAAGCCTCCTCCTGTCCACCTGCTCCACTCTGGGTCCCACCCCGCCTCTCACCGCGCTGTGCATATGACCTCCTGTTAAGAGGTTGTCTGAGCTAAGTTTTCAAAGGCATCTAAGTTGCTTTTTATCTTAAGAATGCCAAGGCTGCCTTGTTTCAATTGGATTTAAGTTCCATTCATGGACTGTCTGCACCTTTCTCCAGGCTTTATGCTCTTCAATTTTTAAATTTGCTCTGAACTCCAGACACAACATAATACTTACACAGATTTTTTTTTAACTGGATATTCTGTTTGGATTTTGTCAGGCAGGATAGCAAAACAAATAATTTAGAAATTGTTTAACTTCGTGTGTTTCTGTGATTGAACTGTTTGGATATCTAAGAATGGTATTTTGATATTTTGAAATTTAACTCAGAAAATACTCAATCTTATGTATTTTTCACCTTTCTTAGAAGATGACTTTGTGACTTAAGATTTGTTATTAACTATGAATGAAAATAGCAAGTTTACCTGAACCAGCTGCTAGCACCTCATTTTATGTTCATAATAATGAAGTAAGAATTTTGGCAAGTGAAAATCTGGGTTTATACTGAAGAGGCAGGGAGCATGTGTCTGACAGTGCATTCAGGATCAAACTTGGTGGTTTACAAACCGGATGACGTGGGTGTACAGTTTAAGAACTGCTTTGTTGTATATTGATATCCTGAGTTTTGTATACAAAGTGATGAAATATTTTATTCTACTGATGTGATTCCTCACTTCAACAGATGAGATGTTTGATAGAAACACTGCTAACATTTCTAATGAATTCATGAGCTATTGTTCCATTCCCTTTTATGCTACAATCCCAGCTGAGAGCCCAGGAGTTTGTGTTTAATCACACACAGTACATGTCTATCTTTCAAAGAACATGAGGATAATGACCAATAAAACTGTTTGGAAAAACTTAATTTCTTAATTTGGTTTAGTCTGATTTAAGAAGACCTAGCTTTAATTCCTCAGAAGAGTTCATTTTTGTTTTAACTGTTACTTACACTTTCCAGTCTTCATTTAGAGTATTTTGACTTCCCTTTGAGCTTAAAACAAGCAAACAAAAAGATAGCTTTCATGCACTTTTAAAGGTGCCAATATGAGAGGCTGCAGTTGATAGTAGAAGCAAAAGTGAAAAGACTGAGTAGAGAAAAACAAAGTGTAAATGATATCTGAATCATATTCAGAACCTGGAATAAAGAATTTAGTGAAAAAGTGCTGGCATCCATAAACTTTTAAGAAAGGCATTTTGCCTGGCCTGGCCTGGCCTGGCCCCAGCTATTGCAGGCATTTGGGAGTGAACTAGCAAATGAAAAACACCCCTTGTCCCTGTCTAAGAAATACATCTTTTTCAAAAAAATCTTTTTAAAAATAAGATGAGCCAAACGGATAAAAAGTCACCACTACCCAATAGAGTACCACTTTCGCTCTCTGATCTAAGGAAGTCTATCTATGTCCTTGGTCTTTTCTGTTGCACCCAGAAGAAAATCATGTGATAACTCCTCAGCCCATGCTTTAAGGAGTTTGAATCTGGGTTATTACAAGGAAAACTCAATCACCTTACCTCTGTCTCAGGGAATCAGGCACCATGCTAAACATTTGGCATCTCTATGTCTTTATGAAAATAGTGAAGATCACTTCAAATTATCAATATGAAGAAACTCACTATAATTAGCGGAATATGTCAGTTCCCAAGAGACAGATATACGTCTTTTCTGATATGTGGTAGTTCATAAGAAATGTAAATATGTGTGAGAATGAAACAGAATCTTTTTTTTAAAAGATTTATTTATTTATTGGAAAGTCAGATATAGAGAGGAGAGACAGAGAGGAAGATCTTCCGTCTGATGATTCACTCCCCAAGTGGCCGCAACGGCCGATACTATGCCGATCTGAAGCCAGGATCCAGGAACTTCTTCCGGTCTCCCACATGGGTGCAGGGTCCAAAGCTTTGGGCCGTCCTCGACTGCTTTCCCAGGCCACAAGCAAGAGAGCTGGGAGGGAAATGGAGCTGCCGGGATTAGAACCAGCGCCCATATGGGATCCTGGGCGTGCAAGGCGAGGACTTTAGCCACTAGGCCACACTGCCGGGCCGTAAACAGAATCTTATGTAACTTAATTGTTTTCTAGTATTTGCTAAAATAACTGTAACCTTTCTGCTTTTTACTTGTTGATTATTATAGTTAATTCTAACTTAAGCCTGAGAATAAAGTGCATTGAAATTATGTTTATGCCAATATTAAAAGACAAAAGAAAGGAAGGAAAGTGGGAATGGGGATTGAAGAAGGAAATATTGTTATCTTCTTATAAATAGAACTATGAAATATGTTCTACTTATACTAACAATATCTCTTAAAGTAGAAGAAAATAAAAAAAGAAAGTAATTGCTTGACAGAAAGAAGTTCCGGTACTCTTGCAATAGCTCTTGTTACTGCAATGAAACACCTGATAAAATTACTTACAAAGAGTTACAATGACTAAAAGGCCAGATAGCCATGATGCAGGTTCTTCTTACAAATCCCCCGTGGCAAGTGGCCATGAGAATGTGGAGGCAGGACCACCTGATTAGTTACGAAGCAGAGAGAGTGGGTGTGCCCAAAGTCAGCGTTTAATAAAAACTGAAGAGGTCACATGAGAAGTACTTTCCAAGGGAATACCCCCAATGAGGTAAAACTGCCTACTAAGCCCCACCTCCCAATAGCGCCACCATGGGCCCACCCCATTAACAAACACTTAGCATCTAACCCACAGCAACTCAGTTGTATGAACTATCCAATTTTGTTCCTCTTAAGCAGTGAAAACAATAACAAAAGTGAGAAACGTATGGAATTTAAGGACATACACAAACAAAATACAAGAGCAAAACTGACCTTAGTGATGACTAGGATCAAATATTTGAAACAGCAACTGAAGTCTCTCAATGGATTCCCTCTGCTTACAAGAATATCTTGGCCTCATTCTCCCGTGCCACTTGGGGGTTTTGTCCTCATGGCAGGATGCATAGCTTTTGTTTTTCTGAACAGAAATGTTTTCATATCCAAGAAGCCATTGAACCTTCCTGCCAGTTTGTAAAATTCCCAAAGGAGAACTTTAAGTGATTCAGTTTGGGAATCCATTGCAAGATTAATCATTATGGCCAGATTTTGGAGCACTGTGATAAAGTCAGTCTGTGGTGGAGAGGTGTCTGCTGACTGGTAGTCCTGTAAGGATGCAAACACTTACTCCAGGTCAAAGATGTGGATAGTGTATGGATCTGATTTTAAACTCAGTTAATAAGTGAGCAGCATTTTACCCTGTAGAGAGGTTTGCTTCTTTTAGAAATTAAATTGAAGAAAATCAAATTTCTTGTGTTAATGATTTAAGGACATATTGTTAAATATGTATGCTAGAATGTACAATAGAATATCTAATCTAAAAGTAGAGATATTTTTCTGGTTAATTTTCTATTCAAGCTGTTCTATTAAGATGATTATTCTTTTTGTAATGTAAAATCTTAAAATGGAATTCATCAAAATGTAGATTTGTATGACTGAATTATCACATAATTGAATGCAATAACTTTTTATTATCATTGATACATTTGGAGGTATTGCAAGTTGTTATAATATATTTTTATTATAATCCCTAGTAGTACAGCCAAAACAGTTTTCTAGTGGTCCAGTTCACAAATGAAAAAAATAATGCAATTTCATATTTTAAATCATTCAAGAGTGACTTGTTTGCTTACATTTAATCCTCTTTTATATGTTTTCCCACTTTCAGTTTTTAAAAGGAAATATTTGACATTTCTCTCCAACAAGTTTCTTTGCCAGTGAGCTGTTAAAATTGTCAATAAAAGCAGCAGGAGCGCCTCAGAAGATTTAGAAAGAGCAGTTGAACAGACATGAATGACCCCTGTCTGCTTAGAGTAAAATTTCCAGAATAATTATGCCTTAAATCAGTATCCTTAAAGTTTTGTCTCTTAGAACACTAATGTTCCATGATATTTGCTTCAGGAGCTATTCAAAAAATTAAATTTTTTAAAAATACAGTTTATTTTAGAGTTAATCATAAAAGCAAGCACATAAATTCTCTATCAAATTCTATTACATTGGAAACCATCAGCCTATTTGCTCAAGTTCTTCTCGCTTTTGTGCAGACTTTAAAATAAGTGTCTGCCCAAGCCCCATTTTCTGCATTTACTTATTGATTAGAAATGATGTGTCATCACTTTTGGTTCTGCACTGCATGTTTTATTTGCAATACAAATTAATGTGTGTTGCTTCCTGTAGAATTTGCACTTGAATGCACATTGGTTACAGATGCTCTGCATGCTACTTGGAAGTTCTCTGTATGCTCATTTCCATCCATCTTGCATTTTCCTACATTCTCTTGGGCATGAGCTTCTATGGTGATTGTTTGAAGACTTTATTTGAAGAGTAACCAAGAGCCATTCAGTTGGTTATGGAGAAAGAGCTCAATACACAATCAGAGCAAGATGCTCTGGTCAGGGTTCTGAAAAATGCAGGTATATATGCCCTCACAGGTGTTGCTATATCCTCTGGTCTAGACTCCCACTACAGAGCAATAATAGTCATACATTAGAATATACATACATTAGAATATAGGTAGCAGGGAATTAGGAATACTGATGTTCAGCCACCCATTTATGCAGTATTCAGTGGGAAGAATGTCAATCATTATTTGTAATGCTTTAACTTCGAATCAGTATTTCCCCATAACCTTGCTTCAGGATTCTGGATTAGTTAAATTGCAAAGAAAACCACAAGGACAAGGGCAGTAGCTTATTTTTTTTTAATTAATTTTATTGTTGCTTACATTGTATTATGTGGTGCAGTTTTATAGGCGCTGGGGATTCCCCCCACCCCTCACATACCCCTCCCCCCATGGTGGATTCCTCCACCTTGTTGCATAACCATAGTTCAAGTTCAGTTGAGATTCATTCCTTGCAAACACATGCCTAGCATAAAGTTCAGCGTCTTATTGTCCAGATAAGTTCAGTGGCCTCTTGGGGAGACCTTCTCTGGTCTGAAGGTAGGGCTAACAGAGTAAAGATCCGGTCAGTTAAAAGCCCCAACAAGACCTCAGTATCAATATACAACATTATGGAATTAATTGATTGACATAGTATTGGGTAAACAATATGTTAAAAATAATGCAAGTTCCATTCTTCGAAACATCTGGGTTGAGACAGTATCAATGACAGGTTCAAAAAATAACAAACAACCAAACAAAAAAAAAAAATTACAGGTTAAATCAAGGCAAACATGTGGTATCTAACCTTTTGGGATTTGCTCATTTCCCTTAGCATTATACTTTCCAGTTGGGCCCATTTAGCCACAAAGAACTGCAATTTGTTTTTTTTAATAGCTGAGTAGTATTCCATGGAGTAGATGAACCAAAGCTTTCTTATCCAATCTTCTGCTGACGGGCATTTTGGTTGCTTCCATGTTTTTGCAATTACTGATTGTGCTGCAATGAACATAGGGATGCATGTTGGTTTGTCGTAAAACAGGTGTTTTGGATATATTCCTAGGAGTGCTATTGCTGGATCATATGGTATGCAGATTTTGAGTTGTTTGAGTGTTCTCCAGACTGATTTCCATAAAGGCTGTACCAATTTGCAGCCCCACCAGCAGTGGAGTAGGGTTCCCTTTTCCCCCGCATCCTCGCCAGCAAGCGTCGTTGGTGTTCTTGTTTATGTGGGTCAATCTTACTGGTGTTAGGTGGTACCTCATCGATGTTTTAATTTGGATTTCCCTTATTGCCAGGGAGCTGGAACATTTTTTCATATGTTTGTTTGCCATTTAGGCTTGTTCCTTTGTGAAATGTTTGCCCATTTCCCGTGCCCATTTCTTGAGTGGCTTGTTTGTTTTGGTTTTTTGGTTGTTTTGAAGTTCTTTGTATATCCTGGAAATTAGCCCCCTATCGCCTATATCGTGTGCAAAGATCTTCTCCCATTCTGTGGGTTGCTTTTTTACTTTGTTGATTGTTTCCCTTGCTGTACAGAAGCTTCTTAGTTTGATGAGGTCCCATTTGTTTATTCTGTTCTCAACTGCTATTGCTTTTGGTGTCCTTCTTAGAAAGTTGGGACCTACTCCTAGTTCTTGCAGGGTATTTCCTACATTTTCTTGCAAGAGTTTGAAGGTTTCTGGATGTAGGTTTAGGTCTTTTATCCATGTAGATTGGGTCTTAGTGTATGGTGATAGATGTGGGTCTAATGTCACTTGCAAATAGATATTTGTCTACAACAAGATTGTACTCGATGTTGCTGTCCTTCTAGAAACCATCTGTTGAAAATGCTTTCCCTCCTTTGACTCCTTTCTCTATGGTACTTCGCTGACTTTGGGACATATATTCAGTAAAATGAGAAGAATGTACCCTTTGGAATGGCACCCATTTCCTGTGTCCACCCTGTCTGCTCTGGAGACCTTTGGTTAATGCTTATCCTTTAGGAACCCTAGGATTCTTACCAACAAATCAAGGGAGCTGTGAGACAAAATGAGATGGCCTTCCCTTTTCCTTATCTTTTACAAAATATGTTAAATAATTAGTACTTTGGGGGGTGAATTTTGTTCTGCCCTTTTAAAATATGAATTCCCTGATGTAAAGAAGTATTTTGTCACATACCAATTTCCAACAAATATTATGAGAGAATTTTAATTACACTGAAGGGTCAGTGCGACAGTTTAGTAGATTTTTTTAAATAGACATGTTTGTTGAAATCAAGAAAGGAATGCCTTTTTCCTACATTGATATTTTTCTTATTAAATGTTGAAAAAAATTCTTAAATATGACATCAATCATTATAACACATATGAGTAAAGCTGTTACTAATGGATTGCAGCTCTTATGGACGAATATCCAATTCTAAAATATCAATAATTCTAACTTCATAGGAAAGGTACACATATTTGCTTTGAAATTATACAATAAGACAATGAGTATTTAGGAGAAAACTGGAGTAAATGATACAACACACTTTCCTGAGAAACATTATTCTCTCAAAGTGCTATTAAACATTTTGTCTTTAAAATTAAAGTAAAAGCAGCATTGTTTTAATATCTAGGACCTGAAAAGCCACACACACACACACACACAAACACATGCTGCTTTATTTCTGAAATCTGACCATTCTGCGTGTATTCTCTTTTTTTCCACTCCATTCTGTCCTACTCTGAGACAGAAGAGAGTGGAAAGAATTGAAAAGACACTGTATATAAATGGAGTCTTGTTTACAGCAATTCCTTAACATTTGTTTTATAACAATTGTTTCATGTTCAACCCACGCCAGCTGTTCCTCAAACATTGAGTTTTTAAAACTAATATGCTTTACACCAACACAATTCGTTACAAAATGTTTGATGTATTGCAATCTTTGTCTTATTACTGCTCTTGTTCTAACGACATCCAGCCCATAGCAAATTTCATTAGAACTTGGGGAAAGTAGCCATTTGTGGGATGGAAAAAAATAGTTTACATATTTCAAAAACTGTAATGTGGTTTATGAGAAAGATTTGCTTTAAACAATGTTTTGTACATCAGGACAAGTTTGGGTTCAGATGAAACCAGGAATGTTGAGCCACATGCATGATTAATAAATGCTGTACTTCAAGTGAGTTCAGTATTAATATTGACACAAACTTTCTTCCTGCTCTTAATTTTGCATCTTAATAAAGATACAAATGTTGGCAAGCACTCCTATTGACAATTGGTAAAATTATGCAAACACAGTGTTTTTGCAGCTTCTAAGTAAATACTGCATATTAATGAATTCCAAAGTGTTTTTGTGCTCCTGTAGGAGCTAAATTTGTGTAGGTGGACCATACCATAGATGTGCTTTACCTAAGCCTGTTACACTTATCTCCACAGAGCTGCTATTTTCCTCCTAATAAGCAATGTTTAGTATTATCATGAGCTCTGAGGGCCCTCCAAAGATCATTTATATAATGACATCTTGTGGAAGCAAGCCTCTTGAGAACTTTTTGAAGATTATAATTGTTTTATATTTATTAGTTTGGGAGTCACAGTAGTGTTTTCAAAAAACTTCCTGCTAATTTATAATCTAGGTTTGATGCCATAGGTTTGTTCTTTAGTTGTAATAAAATGATTTGTGCCTTAAAGGGATATAGAGTTTGAATCAGATTTTTTAAGATACCCAATTTTCTTTCTTTTTAAAAGATTTATTTTATTTTTATTGGAAATTCAGATATACAGAAAGGAGGAGAAACAGAGAGGAAGATCTTCCATCCATTGATTCACTGCCCTAGCAGCCGCATCAGCTGTTGCTGAGCCAATCCAGAGCCGGGAGCTTTTTCTTCCAGGTCTCCCACACAGGTGCAGGGTCCCAAGGCTCGGATCAACCTCAAGTGCTTTCCCAGGCTACCAGCAGGGAGATGGATGGGAAGCGGGGCCGCTGGCATTAGAACCAGTGACCATGTGGGATCCCGGCATGTGCAAGGTGACAACTTTAGTAGCTAGGCTACCACACCGGCCTGAGATACCCAATTTTCAAAGGAAAATGTTCACCTAAGTAATGATTTTTTTAATATTTTTTCTTGAAATTTAGGAGATAATTCAGGGAATTTGCATATTAATGTATAAGTCTAAATAAAGGTAAAGCAGAGGGCTAAGCGCAGTAGCCTAGTGGCTGGGGTCATTGCCTTGCACGTTCCAGGATCTCACATTGGCATTGGTTCTAGTCCAAGCAGCCCTGCTTCCCATCCAGCTTCATGCTTATGGCATGAAAAAGCAGTAGAAGATGGCCCTTGGCTTTGGGACCCTGCACCTGTATGGGAGACCCAGAGGAGGCTCCTGGTTCCTGGCTTCAGATCGGCTCCGCACTGGCCGTTGCAGTCACTTGGGGAGTGAATCATTGAACAGAAGATCATCCTCTCTGTCTGTCCTCCTTTCTGCATATCTGACTTTCCAACAAAAATAAATAAATCTTTTTTAAAACAAGGTAGAGCAGAAAAGTAATAGTTCATAAATAATCAAGTGAAGTTTTTCAAAATATACACGTGAAATGTAGACTAGTATCTTGACTTCAAGAGAGGCATCAAACTATGTCATTCATTTGATCCAAAAATATGACAGTTGTGTCCTGGGGAGACATTTTTTTTTAAGATTTCTTTATTGGGCCCGGCGCAGTGGCGCAAGTGGTTAAGGTCCTCGCCTTGCACGCCCGGGATCCCATATGGGCGCCGGTTCTATCCCGGCAGCCCCGCTTCCCTTCCAGCTCCCTGCCTGTGGCCCGGGAAAGCAGTCGAGGACGGCCCAAAGCTTTGGGACCCTGCACCCACGCGGGAGACCCGGAAGAGGCTCCTGGCTTCGGATCGGCATAGCATCGGCCGTTGCGCTCACTTGGGGAGTGAATCATCGGACGAAAGATCTTCCTCTCTGTCTCTCCTCTCTGTATATCCGCTTTTCCAATAAAAATAAAAAATAATAATAATAAATAAATCTTAAAAAAAAAGATTTCTTTATTGTTATTTTAAAAGGCAGAACTATTGAGAAAAAGAGAGAGAGAAATATCTTTCACTTGCTGGTTCACTCCCCAAATGGCTGCAAGCAGCTGGGCTGAACTGATCCAAAACCAGGTGCCAGGATTTTCTGCTGGGTTTTTCACACAGGTGCAATGTCCAAGGCTTTAGGCCATCCTCCACTGTTTTCCCAGGACGCAAGCGAGAAGCTGGATGAGAAGTGGAAAAGCTAGAACACTAATCCGCACCCAAATGTTATGCTGTTGATTATAAGCAGAGGATTAGTTACTTCTTGAACCATCACACTGGCCTCTCCGGGGAACATTGTAAAGAAATGATTTAGAAGAAAAAGAGGAAACTTGCAATAAACTTAATATTAGTTTAGTATTGTAATGGATTTGGCTGAAATCAAAACATAATTTGCCATACATATTCCTCCTGAGAAGAACCAACTAGCCTGTCAATCTCTGAGGATGAGGTTGCACTTCAGAGAATGCTCTTTCTTAACAGTAGAAAACACTGATATTCCAGGCCTCAATCTAAGAGTTCTAGATATTTTAATTCACTTAATATTGCTAACAGTTCTAAGGGAGTACTGTTATTGGCTCCATGTTTACAAACGGTGGATGTGAAGCTTAAAGGAGTCACATGATTGAAGAGCCTCAGGATGACTCTGAGTTTGGAGACAGCCTCTGTTTTGTGCACTGGGACACATTGATTGTTTATTCTGTACCTCGCATGTAAACTCTTAATCTTCTGTCTCACTTCACTGCCTCCCTTTCCTGTTGCCCTATGCTAAATCACACTGTTTGAAAGATCAACAAAATATCAAAACAAATACAAGTTATGATAAGCGGGAAGACTGGGGGTTTTGAACAGCAGGGAAGCATATATCCTTTGGTCTACCTGGCATCTCTCCAAATGTTTGTTTATTGCACCCCACCCTGAAATCTCTTTAAAAGAAGGTATCATTCCTTTACCAAAAAACAAAACAGAAAAAACCTTCCTGGTGAGGAGAGAATATTCATTTCCAGGTAACCTTGACTCCACACTTTACACAGTGTTTTCATTATCCCAGTAGTAAAGCCAGCAGTGTCATTATTTTCTCTGAACTGTGTTTTGTGGCCTAGCATACATTGCTAGTTTCACTACTTGAAATAAATAAAAGGAAGTTCTTTAACTGATATAGGTAACATTTTCAGACACAACACAAGAGAAAAATTAAAATGTAGTTGAATATGGAGTCTCCTGTAATTTAACATTATTGTGATATTTGTTTTTTTAGTAATTATTATTTCATAAACAGAAATGTGGTTCATAGGTCACACTAATCTCTGATGAGAATACAAATGCTGCTTCTTAGGAGAAAATTTAATGGGAAATATATAAACTACAACATAACCACAAATCATAATCATAGAGTTAGATTTAAGGAAGATCCATTATTGCCCCAGATGTGAGTGGCACTGGCAGATGCTCAATAAATAATTAGGGCTGACACTGAGATTACATCGGGACTTAGATAATCCTTTATCCTCCAACCTAGAGTATAATTGCTGCAAATAACATTGCTTTCAGAGAGATTCCCAAATCATACTATGGATCCCAGTTACAGGTAACCCAGGAATTTTACAATCTCACTTAAGAGAGTTATGGCCATTCAGCAAGAGGAAACTCATTCTCCAATCACTGTTTTCACAGCACTGTCCTCAAAGTTACAAGCTATCAGCTCCTTGTAAAGAAAAGCTTTTCAAGGATTCAATATTCATACTTTGGAAAAAAGGAAAATTGGAGTACTTTTGCCATAAAATACCCACTGGCCTCACAGAAAAAAACACCAATTATTCCAAAATACCAGTCCTTGAATGGATGCTGTGGTGGTTATTTGTAGTGAAGTTAGAAATATTTTGTGTTCCCCCCTCTGTCACACAGCACATACACACATACATACACTCCATAAACCTCTAGTGGTGGGAAGGTATCAGCTGAAAACAGCTTTTCACGTGAAAGTTTGGCCCATACTTAAGAAAACATAATGTACTTGCACTTTTAAAATATTGTCAAAATACTGCTTCTATGATAATAATCATGATGATAGATGAAAGTTTCCTTTTAAAATGTGCTTATCTTTGAAATTTGCTGATAAGCAAGATTTAGACTTTATTATACTTGATTTTCAAGATTTTGAAAAAAAAATTTCAATCAGATTTTGAAATTCAGAAGTCTGGAAACCATTGATCTAGGCAACTAACCTTCCTGGTTAACCTCTTAGCAACACAATTCTTTTGTTACGTTTGTGCTGTTTATTTCATTACATTTACAGAATGTCATACCATTACATCTATTTCCTTTAAATATCACCGAAGATGCAGAAAAATCAGCATGTATCAGTTAGTCTTAGTTTGTACAGTGACTAAACTCTATCAGGCTAGTTCAACATCTAACATAAATTGTTCAAAGCGGATTCCAACAAATCTTGTTCCTACTTCAAAATATTTCAGGAAGATCATCTGGTTTAATACAGTCTGCTTTTTGAATGGATCAATTTCTAAACATGAATAAGGAAACAAATATAGGCAGTAATCTTTGATATAGCTAAAATGAAGTTGCTAGCCAATTAGAAATAATGCAGAAAATGATCTCTGATGGAGTGAATATTTTCTTCATTAATAGACAACAATATATTCTCAAGGACTTTGGCTTTACTACATCTTTATTGGAAGGTTAGACAAAATACCTCTGAGAGCTAAATATCTGCCAAGTTCATTTAATTTGTGTTTGGGTTGGATGCCAAGAGCCCTGAGTTCCACTTCAGGTGCTATAACTTGGCAGTTACCTGGGATGAATTGCCTCACCTCATTCCTAAAAGACAAGTCATGATTTACTTGATTTGTAGAATTTTTCACATTTTTAACGTTAAATGAATTCATATCACAGTCACTTGGGAAGTCAGTATGGAGAGTGCTAAGACAACAGAAAATTGATCTTCCATACAACCCAGCTATCCCAATTCTGTGAATATATCAAAAGGAAATGAAATCTGCATATGAGAAAGTGACCTGTAAGCCTATATTTACAGCAGCACAATCTACAATAGCAAAGACATGGATACAACCCAGATGTCAATTGAAAGAGGAATGGAGAAAGAAACTGTGGTACATTTCCTCTGTGGAACACTACTTAGCCATTTAAAAGAATGAAATTCCACCATTTGCAACAAATGGTCCCAGCTAGAGATCATTATGTTCAATGAAATAAGCCAATCCCATAAGGACAAATATTATATATTCTTTCTGAGATAAGGCAGCCTTTTTAAAAAATATTTTTCTTTCTAGCTTTTTCAATTGGTCTTTTTTTTTTTAAGATTTGTTTTATTACAAAGTCAGATATGCAGAGAAGAGAGATAGATAGGAAGTGGAGCTGCCAGGATTAGAACCGGCTACCATATGGGATCCCGGCTCATTCAAGGCAAGGACCTTAACCACTAGGCCACACCACCAGACCCAAGATAAGGCAACCTTTATCAAAATAAAAGATCAGTAGATATATCAGTAAATATGTATGTGCATATATTCACCTAGAGTAACTGTATAATTGTGACTAGCATACTGAAAAGTGAAAATACATTGCACTATGCATCTCTACTTGTGAATAAAGATGGACTCCCAATAACACTATTAAAGATATCTCAAGAATAAGATGCTGGACTTTCTACCATTATCTATACCTACAATACCATGATACACTTAAATAGCAGAATGTAGGGCTTGTAACTGTTGCTGAAGTACTAGATTGTAATATTATGGGGAGGGCATTACAATGGGGAAAGGAAATCTTTGAGCCTATGAAAGTGTATTATGAAAATAAAAGATAAGTGAAAATTAAAAACAAATTAACAAAATATTCTGCTCTCAAAGGGACTTGAGCAGAGTAAACAAGACCACCCCCTGCCTTTGTGTCTATAAATAATCAATAGACTGAAGATTTGAAGTAGAACTCTAAATTTTGATTACACTTAAATAAACTAGGCTGATTTCTGAATTATGGAATCAATAATTTCTTGACAACTTAAACTATCTGATAACAGATATAATATTATTAGTCTACTGACATAACCCTAATTGTCTCATTTTATCATGGTTTTGTAAAAGTTATCAAATCAAGTTAAATCTCTATATAAGAACACAGCCAATATATTGTAAGGAAAAGAGATGACGTAAAATATAGGATGCTGGAACTGCTAAATGCCATGGAATCACTATGAGACAAGTCCTGTGCAAGCAGAACTCTGTTCCAGTTATATAATCCCTGGTGACTTACTGCTAGACTCATCCAAAAATGTGCCCTTCCCACTCCAGTTAAAATGTTATCTCCCGTCAAATATGACATCCAAAACAACATGCCAGTAACTCTAGGCCCTAGGGAACTGCAATCAATATCATTCAAATTAACTCTGACTGACACTTTGGTAAATCACCTGTAAGTCAGGAAGGGAATGTTTTTACAGCACTTGAGCAGTGCCAAAATAGTAAGAGGTAAAACCACAATTATCACTCCAGAGGTGAAGTGCCAGGCAAGTCTGAAACCAAAGAAATGGCAGTCATATGATCTCAAAAGATTATGAGTGAGGGATCTACATCAGCAGGCACATACTGGTTTTGCAACATCTGCTGTACAAATGGTATACCAGGTGATAAGAGAAAGAGAAAATGTGGAAAGAGAAATAGTTGTTGGCACACACATGTTAAAAAGGTAGCTTAGTAATTAAGAGCAAAGCTTCTGAATCATCATGAAACTGTTCACACCTGAACTCTGCCACTCTGTTGAGTTTCAAGAAAGTGAAATTTTCTAAACTTTACTTTCGTAACCTATTAAAACACAGCTAATAATGTATGTATTTCAGCATGGTTGATGGCAGCACTGTAGGAGATGCTATAAGTATAATACTTTGCCCAGAGCTGAGCGAAAACTAATAGGAAAAGAGCTGCTGTTTCTGTTATACATATGCCTTGAGTTAAATTCATTACAAATTTAATTACAAAATGATGAACTGTGTGGGACAACATTGTGGCACATCAGATTAAGCTACCTATTACAATTCCAGCATCCTACATGAATACCCATTCAAATCCTGGCTGCTCTACTTTTTCCTTTTTCAAGATGTAGGTTTTTAAAATTTTTAATTGGAAAGGCAGATCAACAGAGAAGGCGATACAAAGAGAAAGATCTTCAGTCTGCTGCTTCACTCCCCATGTGACCATAACAGCCAGAGCTGAGCTGATCCAAAGTCAGAGGCTTCTTCTGTGTCTCCCACGTGGATGCAGGGTCCCAAGGTTTTGAGTCATCCTCTACTGCTTTCCCAGGCCACAAGCAGGGAACTGGATAAGAAGTGGAGCAGGCAGGATATGAAGTGGCACCCATATAGAATCCTGGCATATGCAAAATGAGGATGTAGCCACTAGGCTATGAGCCTAGGCCCTATCTGCTATATTTTTAACCCGGTTCCACAGCACTGCACCTGAGAAAGTAACAGAAACTTGTCCAAGAACTTGGGCCCTTGCCCTACATATACAAGATCCAGTTGGAGTTTCAGGCTTCTGACTTTGGCCTTGCCCAGCCCTACGTCCTGCAGCTATATGGACAGCAAGCCAGTCCGTATGTCTAACTCTCCATCTTTCTAATTCTGCTATTACTATAAACAAATCTTTTTGTTAAAATTTTTAAGTTTTGCTCCATTTAACTGTAATTACCTCTTTTAAAAATTTTATTGATGTAAAGAGAACAGGGTTCGTTTGTGTCATAGATAATAATTTTAAAAAGATAACATGTTCTCCCTTACTCCCTCGATTACCCTTCAGTCCTTTATTTTTTCCTCTCACTTGTTGTAATAACATACTTTTGTAATAACATACTGAGTTTGTAAACTTAGGCTTACTGCTCAACCAGCCATAATGTTTGACATGTAGAAAGACCACTGTCCCAAAGGAATATAGGCAAGGGCTCTAAACAGTGATCAAATTATAAGATATCAGTTTGTGCTTATACTTTTTTTTGGGATTCTCTGTTAAATATCACATATCAGAGAAAATGTATGATATTTGTCTTTTTGCGGGACTGGCTTATTTTACTAAGCATGATGATCTCCGATTGTATCAATTTTGTTGTGATAGGCAGGGTATCATTCTTTTTATGCTTGAGTAGCATTCCATTTTGTGTGTATATATATGTATATGAATTTACAATTTTGTGGTATATATATCACCTTTCTTTATTCAGTCATTAGTTAACAGGCATTTGTGTTGATTTCATATCTTTACTATTATGAACTGAATGGTCATAAACAAGAATACATGTCAATTTCATGTTTTAAAACGTGATGGCCTGAAATTATATTTATACTTCTATACTTCAGAGTGAGAAAGTTAGAATTGGAGAATTTACTATGCTGGGTACATTGCTGGATCATTTACATATTTTTACATGTATTTGCTCATTTAAATTCAATTGAAACAGAGGAAGTCAAGCAGAGAAAGTACATAATGGTTTGCTTGCCCTAAACAGTTGTTAGAGCAATGTTTGCCGCTAGTTCTGCCCTCAAAGTCAGGAAACCCATTACTGAGCATTAAGTAGATATATGTCTAGTATTAACTCAGGCTGTTCCTCTCTCAAATTTACTCCTATCTTCACCCAATCCCATCAACACTGCTCTACTTCAGAGAGTTGTTCATTCTTTATTATCTTAAGTGATAAATGGTGACATAACTGGACATTCTCCGGGATTCACTTACCACACTCTATTCTTACTTCCATCCACAAAATAAAATTCTTGATGTTCAGATTCATATGAGGTATCCTAAAGATTATATCTGGGGAAAATCAAGATGGCAGAATAGGGTAATAACACGTTTAAACAGATGGAGAAATATTAGCCAGTATGAAGCAGAGAGGGCACATTACAGGAAATAGAAGGGGACAGAACAACAGCAGAGGGGTACCTAGAGACTGACAGATACAGATACAAACCAGCAGAAACAACGGTGTGATGATACAGTGACTGATACTCCAGCGGCATTCAGCGAATGGCAACCTGAACTCCACCAGCAACAAGGTGGGAAGGGACATTTTCCAGGAGCTCAGAAGGTGAACCCAGACAAAGAACTGCTCATCCTGCTGGTCTCTTTGATTTGACCAGGAGCAGAGACAGACCAGCAGATCCCAGACAGGCAGTACAAGAACGGGTAGATTTCATAGTCCAGTGTGCCTCCTAGAGCTGAATTAGGTACCATTTTGCTTAAGGAGGCAAGGGCCATGGGGCAGGATGGCGCATGCATATACTAAAATGGGAGTGATCTCACTTCTGGCTCAGTGAACTGCAACAACATGTCAACCTACAGATTCCAACCAAAATAGGTCCAGGTAGCCATCAGACCTGACAGCTTGCAGATCAAAAACTCTAGTAGTGGCCTATCAGGCACCATTTGTACAGTGTAACAGGGGTTTTAAGACTGCAGAGGACAACAGTGAGCTGCGCATGCATGTGTTCAGTTCAGTGAAAACTCACTGAGCTCAGTGCATTGCATTGGTCCCACAGGAAAATAATACCCATTATGGCATTTATGGGTTACTAGGTCCATGAAGCCCTCAGACCTAATGGCCAGCAGGTTCCTGCAGGATCAGCACCACCAATAACCTAGCTATATAGGACTCCTGGTGTCTCCCTAATCCTGGAACCTACTTCAACCGGAAGTGGGAGAAAGGTTGTAGAGAAAATGGTGTAGCCTCAGCACGGTATCACAGGAGATGGGACTGGTGAGCCAGACCCTCGGGCTACAGAGACCATGGTGGAAATCTGACATAAGAACCTAGACCTAGAACTTGCTGGAGGGAGTGGCACAACTGAATGGAAATCAAGAGCCATGTACCAACTTCAATAAGTTAAATCTAACTGTAGACCTGTGGGTGACACAGCTTAGAAACCTGCCCCAAGGAGAAAAATCTGATAACCAGAAGTAAAATGACCAAAAGTATGAGACAAAGGCAAAATGAATATTACTGAAGACGGCCCTTTGTCAACCTCAGAGTTCACTGAGGAAGACATTGAGAAAATAGGGAATACAGAATTCAAAACTCTTGTTATAAAGCTTTTCATCAACAACGAGAAGCACATAAAGCTGGAATTCAAGGAATATATCACACTGGAAATGAATCAAACAAAAGCTGATATATCAGAAATGAAGAATACAGTGGAACAAATAAAAAGTACAGTGGAGAGTCTCCAAAATAGAATGAAGGAGGCAGAAGAAAGAATCTCAAAATTAGAAGATATTTCCTGCCACCAGGGGGAAACAAACCAAAAGCTGGAAACAGAGCTGGGTCAAGCTAAAAAAAAAAAAAAATTCAAGAATTGAAAAACACTGTTAAAAGGCCAGATATAAGAGTTGGGACTCGCAGAAGGTGCAGAAAGAGAAACTGGGATTAAAGATGTATTCAATGAAATAATAAGGGAAACTTTCCCTAATCTGGAGAAAGAATTGGGAAAATAACATCCGGGAGGGGCACAGAATTCTTGAAAGGGTTGATCAAAAGCGATCTTCACCACAACACATGATAATCAAGCTCTCTTCAACTGAACAGAAGGAAAAGATCCTTAAATGTGCATGTGAAAAAAATCAATTGACATGTAAAGGAATGCCAATTAAACTCACAGGAGGCCTCTCACAGGAAACTCTACAGGCCAGAAGAGAATGAAGTGAAATATTACAGATTCTAAAAGAAAAAAAAAATTTCGGCCCAGGATAATGTACCCAGCAAAACTTTATCTTTGAAAATTAAATAAAATTCCTGCACAGCAAAGTTACAAGAATTTGCCTCTTTCAAACCTGCCCTACAAATGATACTTTAAGATGTTCTCTTGACAGAGAAAAGGAATAGCACACACCAAAACCAAAGGCAAATGTGAAGAACATCCCAGTAAAATAACAGCAGAAGTCTAAATCAATGAACAACCCGTTGTTAAAATGACAGAACAAAATCTCCACCTATTTGTATTAACCCTGAAAGTAAATGGCTTAAACTCATCAATCAAATGTTACAGATTAGTAGACTGGATTAAAAAATAAAACCCATGTATTTGTTGCCTACAGGAGACATATCTCACCAACAAAGATCAACGGAAATTGTATCTCATGGATTTGGATTTTTTGGTTAGTTTCATCTCTTCAGAATATTTTCTTCTGATTAAATTCTTCAATGACTCATAGATCATACAGTAACATGATTTTTTTCAAGAAGATTCTTGATTTTCTTTTTCGTTTTTTCAGCGACACATTAGTCATTTACTAGCATGTTATTTAACTTCATTGTATTGTTAATTTCTTTTTGTCTTCCTGTTGCTGATTTTGCTGTGGCTTTTCATTTAAGGGGATGTATAGTAACTGTGTAATGGAGACTATCATATCCAGATGTGAGGATACAATGCAATAAGTATCTACTTCCATACAAAGATGGACTCCCAATGAAAGTGTTTACTATATCTTGACAATAGGATGCTGGACTCTCTGCCATTTTCTATACCCACAATGATGGACATATGATTGTGTATGAGGAACTATACTATAGTAATGATATAGGGAAACTCAGAGAGGAGGGAGGTAATTGAGGAGGGGATAATGGAAATCTCATTATCTATGGAACTGTATCATAAAATGATAATAATAAAAAAATAAAATTTTAAAACTAAAGTCAATTTTACTCAGGGAAAAAAGATCATATCCAATCTTCAATGATTCCCACTAGAAACAACATTAACTCCAAGTACATGGGAATTTTTCAATATACATATTGACCCTTCCATTCACCTTCAGCTCTCATAAAAATGGGATCATCTATGGATCATCCTGAATGAGCCATGATTTTGTGGACAATGTTCAACTATTTAGACAACCAGCAAAATGTCCTGCTTTGCTCCTTCAACAACAGCTCTCTGAACACCAATTCCCTGAATCTCCCCTGCTGATCAAAACCTTATCAAAAAAAACCCCTTTTCCATATTCTGAGTCCTTCCTTCAAGTATCTACACATTAATCTATTATTAATCTATTATTATTAGTCTCTATGATTATTGCATTGCATCATTAGGCGTAGTTGTATATTTTCACCTTTGCTGCACTTTTGATGTGATCTGCCTTATATTACTACATTTTTGAGAGCAGCAATGTAGTTATATTTATAAAGTATTTCCGTGAATTTCATAGTTATCATATGTCTGTCATGTCCTAGGCATTATTGTAAGATCTTTTATATACATTAACTCAACCCCAAATTGTGAGGAAGGTGTGGTAGGCAGCTTCTAAGACACACTCCAATTTTCTCTGTCTTTTAGTATCCACATCTGCCTCATAATCACTGATTTCTGAGTGTGGGCTGGATATAGCGACTTGCTTCTAATGAACATAACATGACAGAAGTAATGGGCATCTCTCTGAATCTGTAGCTTCCACCTTGTACTCTCCATGTATTGTGGTAATCCAGACAGCATGTCATGAGTTGTGTTAGGGAGACATCCACATGACAAGGACTGAGAGAGCTTTCCCCAAATCCACAGAGGACCTGGGACCTCAGTCCAACAGTCCGTGAAGAACTGATGCCTGCTAAGAACTGTGTGGACTTGAAAGCAGATTTTCAACCAGTCACGTCTTAAGGTGAGATTAAGATTGCAACCCTTCCTGAAATCTTGAAAGCAGTCCTAAGAGAGACTGCAAATGAAAGTCACACGTGAATTCCAGACTTCCAGTTTTGTGGTAATTTGCTTTGCAGCAGTGCACAGACAGTAAATATTACAATTATTCATACACTTTAGATGAGAATTCTTAGACTAATGAATCTTGGAAGTGATAGGGGCAAAATTTAAACCAGCACAATATAACTAAAAAACACATTCTTCATCACTAAGCTAGATTGACACATAAGTGAATAAAAGTTCCTTTCCTGCAGTGTAATATTGACTATAACAAAGCCAAATGATTAAGAGTTGATTGCAGATGGCTTTGTAGTATCTTAATTCATATTGCTGTTAGGCCTCTGTTATATCAAACAGGCTTACATTAAATATGTAATTTTCAGGGTATCTGTTCTAGCATTCAAGATATAGCTTGAGACACCAGCATTCCATATCCTAATGCCTAGGTTTAAGTCCCAGCTTGCTCTTGATTCCAACTTTCAATGAATGTGTGTCTTGCGAGTCAGCAAGTGATGTCTCAATTACTTATCACCTACAAAGGAGGCCCAGCTGAAAGGGGACCAGGATTGAGATTTGCATTCCTGATTTTGACAAAGACAAGTCACAGTTTCTTTTTCTCTCTCCCTCTCTCTCTCTTCTCTTCCCCTGTGTGTTTATTTAAACAAGAAAAAGAAGCAAATAGAATGTTAAGTATATATGTACATAGAAATGAGTTTATATCTAACTTTCTGTGTAAACTGTTGATTACCTGTGTAGATGCGATGGATGCATTTCATGATTGTAATTGTGTAAGTTCTCATATGGAAAAAATAAGAGGCATCATTTTGTATTTAATGCATCCCATCATTGTCTACTAAATTACCAGTTCATAATCTAAACTGAGTCATAAAAATTGACCCCATCAGAAAATTATGGTCATGTTGTAAACTTTCTATTTTTTCCTGTTATTGCTCTTATTTTTTGGCTTTTCGTTTAAGGGGATGTATAGTGACAGTGTAATAGAGTCCTATAGATATGTGAAATAACAACAGAGTATGCATCCATATTTCCAAATCAAAGATGAGCTCCGAATGAAACTGTTAAATATATCTTGTCCATAGTATACTGGGCATTCTGCCACTTTTCATACTTACAATGTCAGGATACACTTAAAAATCAGAATAATGGGATTATGACTGTTTATTAAGTACTATATTATTGTAATAATATAGGGGAAATCAGGGGAGGGATAAGGAGATGGGAGAGGTGGAAATCTAGGAGCCTATGGAACTGCATCATGAAATAATAATGGAAAATCTTAAAAAGAGAGAGAGAGAATGGAGTAGCAGGGTCTTGAACTGACACTCATATGGGATTCTGGCATTACAAGCAAAGATTTAGCTTGATGTACCGCAATATTCCCAACACATAGCTTATTTAGAGCAACTGGTTCAATGGTACAATTAGCTAATCCTTGCCCTCAAGTTCTGGAATCCAATATGGGCGCTGGTTCACTTTCCATCCAGCTCTCTGTTTATGTCCTGGGAAAGCAGTAGAGGACGGCCCAATGTGTTGGAATCTATACCCACATGTGAGACCTTGCTGAAGCTTCTGGTTTGGCATTGGCTCAACTCCAGCTGTTGAGGCCATTTGGGGAGAGAACCAATGAATGGAAGATCTCTCTGTCTCTCTCTGTAAATGTATCTTTCCAATAAAAATAATTAAATCTTTAAATCTTTAAAAATAATTAAGAAGTGCTTATGACAGTGTTTGCCACTAGAGTTGACACTGTATGTTTGGTTGCCATGACTACATTGTTATTTTGATTATCATTATTAATGTTAATCATAACAGATGGCAATATGGTCATGATCTTGACTCCCCAATTCTTCACCTAACTTCCATCTGCTGCCATAAGGTCCTGATGGTATACACACGTGGTTTAAGGGCAACTGCAAGCAAGCACACATTTTGTCTCCTGACCTTCCACACTTAGCAGGACCCTTCAGAGTTTTTTTTTTTAACCTCAGCTCAGAAGCCTTGATTTGAACTGGAAAATCTTTTCATCAAACTTTTTCAGCCAACCCAACACCCACTTCTCTCAATTACATGACTTATCTTGTAGCTAAGACTTAAACATAATAAATGCTTAACATATGCTCACTATGTATTATATGCTAGACAATATGCTAAATATTCTACATGCACAAAACCTTCTGAGAAGGCAGATATTACCACTAGTCCCATTTTCAAAAAGACAAAAAACTAAGCCCAGGAAAGTAAACATTTTGTTCAAGGGCACACAGATAGATAAATAATTCTTTTATATGTAGAAAGCTAAAAGGGAGCACCCTTTCTCTTACCCACTACACACAGGCTCAGGTTATTCCATCACCTGATTCCCTGATTTCCACAACTGATAGAGGAAATAGCATCTTCTAGAATCATCAAAATTATGAAAGTCTCTGAATTTTATTCTACCTTTGCCCACAGAAAAAATTGCATGGTAACTGAGTTTGTATGTTATGCGTGTTCTTTTAGTGAAGGGAAAGAAAAGGTTATGTATTTTAAAAAAAGGTGAGGAAGCCACTGGAGGATGTCATAAATTTATTCTGTCAAGCAGGCTGAGTTGCGTGACAGTCAGACATGCCTAGCTGTAGAGATGTGAAGTGTGACTTTTTTTGACTGTCACACTGGATGAGATGGATGGATTTTGGAATACATCCCAGGAAGCTGAGACACTCATGCGGTCAAGTGTTGGTGTCTCTGATCAAATCTGACTTGCAGTCTCTGAAGCTGTTGAATCTTGCCAGCCCTCCAGATGCTGCATTGTGCCTTTGCAAAGGCAGTTGGTTTGACACCATCTGCAAGACCTTGCATTGGTCTTAGCACCATGAGCCATTGTTTCCTGAGGAATTAATGGACATTCTCGCATTCTACCTGTGTTAATTGAGTTATTTTCACACATGCTAATGTGTTGGCTACCCAGGGCCTAGTTCTCACTTACACTCTCTGTGCTGGATATGAATATAAATGGGATAGTTCCCGGGACTTGCTGCCAAAATCCAGATAGTATTCTATTCAACAAACAGGACCAGCTGATGTTTGAAAAACAAACTATGTTTCCAGAAATAAATATGCAAAATTAACATTCTGAGGAGGAATCTAGTGTGAAATCACCTAGACATTGAAGATCTGATCTTGATTTAATCGTGTGATTTACTCTGAATTTAATTCCTACCATGGTTACATTGGTTCAATTATATTATTCCATACCCTAGAGTCACTTCACTCTAATATCACCATGGAACAAAATGCCAGGAAGTGAGTCTAGGCTCCTATCTAAAGATATTTAGTTTATTAATTACTCAAAGTAGTTGGTTATATGGAAAGTCTGCTTATCTATTGCAATAGATTCTCTCTAAGCAGAAGAAAAATGGGAACAATAGTTATACAAAACTGAAAAGAACAGCTAAAGTAATATAGAGCAAAAGAATATGCATCTTATATATGTGTCTGTAAAATTAGCAGAGTGGCCTAAGTGCTTGGGCTCTTGCATCCATTTGGAAATATTCACCAATATTTTCATGAGGAACCAAACAATTTTGCTTTCCATGTGGGACTTTTTAATTGAATGCAACTCTGCCATAATGCTCTGTCTCCCATGTGGGTACATGGACTTGGACCATATTTCCCTGAATGCACATTATCAGGAACTTGGATAAAAAGTGGAGCATCCAGGACTCGAACTAGTGCCCATAGGTGATGCTGGCATTACGGGCAATAACTTAATCTGTTACATCTCTGACTTGTTTTTCATGGATGTAAAATGGAATTAAAATTCTGTTATTTTGTGTGATTAAAATTACAAATAAAACTGCCTCTGAGATGTGCTTGGGAACAAATATAACAAATTCTTGATAAGCATGCATACCCATGTTGAAGAAGAATAAGATTATAAAATCCTTAACAAATACCCAATGGCTTTTGGCACCCAGTATGTTGTGGTTATCCAACAACAGATATCCATTAACATACTTAGAAAAAGATGATCAATTCAACAACCTGATTTATATTTCTGCATACTTGACCTGATAGTTTGTACATGTGACCTACAATGAGGCTTTCAATTGTGTAGGATTGGATTATCTGGTATTTTCCCTTACCATAACCGCATAAGGGCAAAAATGCATTTGATATTAACTCCACAGATTCAAAACATGGCTTGAAATGCATGTTTGTTTAAAAGTATGAGTTGTTCAAACTACTTAACTTCTATAAAGAGATAGCAGATTTTAGCATCTGAAGAACTACTAGCATCTAAAACATATTTTATATAAAATGTCCGAGATTGTTAAGATGTTTTCCAACCACAACACAATTAAAATTTTATTTTCATTATTGTTTAAGGCCTACATGATAAAGAATACTTCCTGGTTTTACTTGTTACCCGATAAATTAAAGATAACAAATACCAATATAACTTTTTTAAAGATTTGTTTATATTTAGGTTATAATTTTCAAAAGATTTCAAAGCTAGTTTTCAAACTACTAATTTTTTCAAAATGCTAGTTTTCCTTTTGATTATAGCATTTGTAAAAGAGATATACCATGTATTTCAAAGCAACTAATACCCCATGTGTCAAAGCAACACCTCTTGGGCAAGCTGCTCTTTCATATTAGCCCATCAGAATTTTAAGGAGCCAGTACTATAGTTAAGCCATCACCTGCAGTGCTGGCTTCCCATAATGCACCAGGTCAGATATTAGCTGTTCCACTTCCAGTCCAGCTCCATGATAATGTGTCTGGAAAATTAGCAGAGGGTGGCCTAAGCACTTGGGTGCCTGCATCCATGTGGAAGACCTGCCAGAAGCTCCTGCCTTCTTGCTTTGGGTTGGCCCAGACCTGGTCATTGCAACCATGTGGGAAGTAACCAATCAATGAAACACATCTCTCTTTCTCTCTCCCTTTCCCTCTCTCCTGCTCCTTTGAATACATATATAAATCTGTTTTTAAAAATTCCAGGGCATAAGCTTTGCACTAATGTATAACTCAAAATCAGATGAGTCTCATTGATACAAATGAAGAAAGAAATTCATTAATACATACTTACTGAGGACCAGCAATGTGGAGAGGTTAGTGATTGGGATATAAGATTGTCAGCTAATGTCACACATTTCCTGAAAATTCTAGAGCCTAGAGTGTTCACTTAAAAGAGTTGCCTCTCTCACTGAAAAAGCATAACCACACTTAAACTCTGTGTTGAAAAACTGAAGCTGAACCTTAAGGATATCATTTCAATGTGTCCCTCTAGGCTACAAGAGAACTAACAATTCCAGGTGCCTTGAGGATTGTGAGAATTTCTCATTCATCTGGTGGTGACATGGCTACCAACGAGTTTCCCATGGGATTTAAGATACTACTTGGGTCCCCTGCATCCCAAATCCTGCTACCTGGGATTAAGCCCCACCTCAGTGCTCTTCCTTGGAGGCAAAAGGGGATGGACAGCTCAAACACATGGGTCCTTCCACACACACACGAGGGCTCCCTGTGGAGCTCCTGGCTCCTGGCTTTGTCCTAACCCAGCTTCAGCTGTTACGGTAATTTTTGTGTCTCACTGTGTTGTTCTGCTTTCCAAATAAATTAAAGTAAATGAACTGTTTTTAAAAATCGTTACAGATATTTTGCATCAGAGCATAATATAGAATAAATATTGGTAGAAAACTCAACAAAAGATAACATATTATACTTTAAAATAGAATTCCTGATATATTTATCTGTTTAATACTTTTGCTGTGCACAACATAAAATCAGTTTGTCATAATCTTAACACACTCTCTTTTTTTGTACTGAAAGCTCCAGAATAAATTGTCATTCTTTGACTTTCTTAACATAGAACGAAAACAAAATTTTTTTCTTGGAAAAGGTGAATTACCCTAGCTTGACAGAGGATTATTAGCATACCCAATGCAAGTTAAGAGATTGGGTTGACAAGTAAAAAAGAAGACTAAGAAAACACAGGCACCTTTTGAATGTGTTTTAATACATAAATGATTAAAAACATAACTATATATGTTAATTGCCACCAACTGCAACACAACACTATTGGAAGACAATATTAAGTCGTGGAAAACAGTACATCTTTAATTATTTGTCTATTCTATAAACAAGTTTAATTGGAATCTAAAAACAGCAAGGGACAAAAGCTCAGTTCATTAGGGACCAACTAACTGTAAAGGGCAGATAAAAACCTTTTGTCTGATGTAGATGTACCTCCCGAGCACCATCAGAGAACGCCAGGCAGCATACTAATCAGTAATAAGAGGTGTTCTCATTATTAAGCTTATAAAGCATAAACCAGGTCACCACAAGCTTTGAAGGTACTGATCATCAATTATTTCACTAATTGTTTGTTCTGTTTGCATGTCTCAGGGTAAAAGGAAAAAGTCACTGAAGCGAAAAAGAGACACCAATAATTGCTACCTCAGTGACAGTTAGTTTTTAGTATCTCATTATTTATGATTTGTTTTGTTGTGCATATGTGACTTTAAGTCTACTCTATTAATGTATACTCCAGAAACCTACTGTGTAACACTTGCAAAAGAATTACACAAATTAATCAGCAAACTCAGGCATAGAATCTGCCCTGCAAAGTCCTACAAGACTGTTATTACTGTGGAAGCATGAGTGTGAATGTGTGTCTGTGTGTGTCTGTGTGTGTCTGTGTCTGTGTGTGTGTGTGTGTGTGTGAGAGAGTGAGTGAGAGAGAGAGTCCTTATTCGCCTAGGAAGTTGGATTTCTTGCTGTTGAGGAAGTCCTATTATAATAGGTATAATAAAAATATTGTACTAGGACAGACTGAAAGCCTTTCAGTTTTGGTAAATAAAATAGCAATCCCCAGAGAAAGTTTGAAATTTTATGCTGTAACATCCTATGCAGGACTTCCTCAACAGCAAGAAATCCAGCATTAGTGATCTCTGTCTGGAAAAATTAGAGTAACTATATACTGTCAAATTAATTATTAGTCACTTGTAGAAACTGTACAAAACCCCACATGCTTCTGAAAGGAATGAACTTTTTCTAAGAGAACTGTACCAATGGATTAAAAGAGTGTGAGTTTTCTTATTCTGAAGAATGTAAAACAAAATTCTGCTAAATGGGGGTGGGGGAAGAGGCTCTTAAGAGATAGCTGGCTTCCTTGTCAAATTAACATGGGAAAAAGGAGTTGTTTAAATACTTTGCAGGAGAATAGATTTCTGGTAACTGCACCTGTACTGTGGAAAATTACACTTCAATTATGCATAGTAATTATAGTTGTTGTTTAAGCATTATGAAAAACCCACGGAGTGCTAGAAGGTATATGCAACTTGTGTAAAGATTCTGTCATTGAGTAAGGGAACGTGGATTGAAATCCAAAGCAAAATTAAAAAAAAAACCTGCTGGAAAATATGTCTCTGAATAACTGACATACTATGATAAAATATCCAAACTATACCTGCTAATCACTTTCAATATTTTGTAGCAAGGTAACCAAATTAATGAAATTTATATGCTACTAAAATGCCCTTATTAAGCATCACCAATGCATTGTATCAAATGGTTAATACATGGTTGATCATGGCCAATATATTACTGTTATTTTGAATTTGGGGTCTTTGCCCAGAAGGATTTAAAAACTCATTTTTATTAGTCTCAAGTAAAGGACTTATGGCTTATTCTGTTTATTAAGTAAGGTATAATGGAAATTAACCTAGTAAGTTTTAAGTATTGCTCATACCATCTTTTCATTTCCAAGAATGAAAATCTCAAGTAATTTGATTGGCAATAAATGACTTAAACAGAAATACATTCATTCCACTCCAGGAGTCTCCCAAATTGGCCACTCAGTGTGTTAGGTCAACTTAGTTTTGAAACATTTCATATAGATGGCATTGAAACTGAAATAATTGCTACAATGAAATAAAAGGAAATAATTTCTATAAAACATGATTGAAATCATCAGGCTAAAACATTCACATCTCGTGACATCTTACAGGGGTCCCCATTTTAAGGGATTCCATTTTAATTCCTTCTGGCAGGGCATCAATAATAAAGTTTGATTCAGTATTTACTAGCTTACAATAAACTAAGTTTAAAAAGTAAAATCATCACATCATAAATATTTGTTAATATCAACTGATAAAATATGTTTCATCATCTCTCTGTTTCTCTTAGGTTATTCTCAGGTTAACTACAAACTAAGGATTGGTTTCTGAGGAGATCTTTTAAGCATTCTTTTTCCCCTTCATGGTATCAGTGACTGAGCATGAGCATGCACCACAAACTTCCATTTGAAAGCAGTAGTTATAGTTCATTGTTGATACTAACGTATCAACAGTACTTTTTCTTAACTCTCATAATTGACTTCTCCATGTTTAACCATTTTCTAGCCTTTCAGGGTGATAGAAAGCACAGGTTTAAAACATCACCTCCCTCAGGACTGATTGTGCCTTAGAACTGCCACTGAAGTCAGTAAGCATTTTGTGTACCCTCAGACTGGACTCATAATGAGCAGAGCTGATGAGAATCAGCTTCCCAAGCATGGCTAGTGCTGAGTCTTCAAGGTCACTTATCATTTTCGTCTTAGAAGTGAGACCCTTTATTTCCACTCTCCTCTCAAATAGGTACACAATTAAAGGCGAAATTAGTCTTCCCAGTGACAGTCAGTTTAGTAACAAAGGGCATGTTGAGCCTCATATCCTCTCATGACCAGATGGTCTCTGTGCCCAAGCAATGAAAGCAACCCTCAATGAATATCTGATTTTTTCCCCTCAGAACTGCTGGCTGTATTATTTCTCTGCTGGCAAAAAAAAGAAAGAAAATCCTCCTTGGAGGTTTGCACTGCATCATTTAATTTTATCTATAAACTCTGAGTCAATCAAAACAAAATGGCACCTTTTAAGCTGTCTATCCAATAAGCTAAGTTCAAATTGCCATTCTTTAAATTCTAAAAATCCAAGATTATAAGCATGTGTTTAAAATTGTCTGCCATATCTAGGACAAAGTAGCAGTTATGACAAAGTAAAGAAAATGCTTTCATTCCAAATAACATGCTTGTTATCAGCTTTCTTCAAACAAACCCAAATAGCACAATGCTTGCAGCAATTTGTAAGATATAATCAATGGTAGGATTCTGGACAAATGACAATGCTATTAAACTTAACTCTAGTGCCATTTACAATTTAGACAGGCTATGAATTAGTGGAAAGATGATCTTGACAATACTTTTGGACAAAGACTACCCCCAAATCTTACCATTCTTTTTCTGAGAAACAGAGAATGAAAGCATTCTATAAAATTGGTAATGCTGAGGGAAATTAATGAAAGGTATCTGTATTAATAAGGGCAGGCTATGCTGCAGTAATGATCATCCAAATTATAGGGGCATAATGTAATAAAGCTTTATGTTTACAGTTTTATATGAGTTTCATTTCTTCCCGGTGGTGCTAATCTCCAAGTGGTAGCAAGAGATCTTGAGCAGTCATCATTGCACAGTTATACCAGCTGAAATTATTGACCTGCAACGTCACTGTAGGAAAGTTCTTAACCGGCCAGCAAGAACATGATGCCCCCACTCTGTATCCCCTGGCTATGTCTAATCACATAATCCAACTCTGTAGAAAGGGAAGCTGACCCACACCTGTCACATTACACGAAAATTAGCTGTAAATGGATCAAGGACCTAAATCTATACCCAGAAACCATTAAACTAGTAAAGGAAAACATAGGAAATACTATCCAAGATATAGGAACAGGGAAAGACTTCTTAGAAAAGATGCAAAAAAGCAAAGGCAATCAAAGCCAAAATGAACAAATGGGACTACATCAAGCAAAAAAGCTTCCGTAGAGCAAAGGAAACAGTTAACAAAGTGAAGAAGCAACCAACAGAATCGGAGAAAATTTTTGCACACTACACAAGTGATAGGGGACTAATATCTAGGATTTAAAAAGAGCTTCAGAAAACCAGGAACAGCAAAAAGGAAAAAAAAAAAAAACAACCAACCCTGTAGTAATAAAATGGGCAAAATAAATGAACAGACATTTTTCAAAAGAACAGATTCAAACGACTAACAGACATATGAAAGGATGCTCAGCCTCCCTAGCCATCAGAGAGATGCAAATGAAAACCACGTTGAGGTACCACCTAACTCCAGTGAGACTGACCTACATCCAGAACTCAACTAACAACACCTGTTGGCATGGATGTGGCGAGAAAGTCACCCTCCTTCACTGCTGGTTGGAGTGTAGGCTAGTACAACCACTGTGGAAATCAGTATGGAGAGTGCTTGGAGAATTGCAAATAAACTTGCCATATGACCTAGCTATCCTACTCCTAGGAATATACCCAAGAAAAGTGAAATCTATATATGAGAAGGGGATCTGTAATCCTATATTTGCAGCAGCACAGTCTACAATAGCAAAGACATGGAAACAATCCAGATGTGTATCCTAAGAAGAGTGGTTAAAGAAACTGTGGTACATTGACTCCATGGAATATTATTCAGTTATTAAGAAGAATGAAATTATACTATTTACAACTAGGTGGTCCCAACTAGAGACCATTAGGTTCAGTGAAATGAGTCAATCACAAAAGAACAAATACCATATGTTCTCTCTTATACAAGGAAATCAACATGGAAAGTATTACTTCAATCATCCAATCCATACTGTTTAAAAAAAAAAAAGAGGTGGGGAATCTGGAAAATGTAGGGCTAGTTTGACTAGTTAATGACCACTGACTCTATTAATTTCCTTTCTCTCTTTTTCTTCTTTTCCTTTTTTCTTCCTCTTTCTTTTTCTTTCACTTTTTCTTTTGCCTATCTTCTCCTCTTTACTTCATTCCTTCCTTGCTTTTTTCATCCTTTCTCTCCCTTCTTTATTAATTTGCAAAGATCTCCTATCTGCTGATTCACTGTTCCAATGCCCATAGTAGCTGGGGCTGGTTCAGACCAAATTCAGTAGCAAGGAAATCTAGCTAGGTCATTTGTGTGAGTGTTGCATACCCAATTACTTCAGCCATCACCTACTGCCTCCCAGGTTGTGCCTTAACAGGAGGCCAGGATTGGAATCAGTGCTGGAATTCTCATTAGAGTACTCTAGCTTAAACACTAGTCCAAATGCCCACTGCTCTACATTTTCCAAATAACAAGAAATGAGCTAAAATTAAAATAAACACATAATAGCACTGATGTCAACATGCTGTATGTGCTGGAGTTTACTGAATGTTGGAGATATCTGTGGTAAAAAAAAAAAAATAAATAGATAAAAGCAGAACTAATCAATAGACCCAAGTTGCCAGCCCAATGGCTTTGGAAAAACTGTTAGCTTTTCCAAATCTCCTATTTCTTGTTTTATAGGGATAGCCATATCTATTGTCATCACTACTTTTAGGAACAAAGAAGTATGTGGTAAGAATTAAATAACATTTGTTATACACCTAAAACAATGCCTCATACACTCTAATTGAATGACATTGTTGGATAAATGTGTTCTTCCCAATAAAAGTTATAAAATCATTATTCACAGTTCTCCTGGGAGGAGATACAGGAAAGTAAAACATGGACTCTGGAGTCCAACAACCTTGACTTAATATGAGATGAGTCACTGCAAGAGCAATTTAGCAGATACCTGTGTTAAGCTTTGTGATTAAAACAAATCTGATTTTTCAGAAAGTTTAAGGACCCCAAGAATTAAAAATCAGAAAATCATCAGCCAGATGATTTTGTTGGATGCCCTAGTTTGTGCTTGCACCTTAGTATCATGCATTATGATGATTTGTTGGGTGTCCCACCCCGATTTGTCTGATCCACCTCAACTCCAGCTTTGAATTAAATAAATATTGCTCTTTTTTAAGCCTGAAGACCCAGAAGCATACTTTAAGTTTGTCTGTGTCATCTTCAGCACGCGAAGGGAGGCTCTTAGTAGTACCTTTATATGTCTCTAGCATGTTCTGTTTTTCTTGTGGGCAGTGAAATAAAAGAAAAAGCAATTTATATATGATACCTAATTCTGTTTAAGGAAAAGGAGGATTGGGGGGGGAATTATGGCGTGGCCTACTAAAATTTAAGACATGGAAAAGACAAGCAAATATTAACTACAAAAGACAGAGAGTTTAACAGAAGTCTTTGATTCCACCTTTCAATGAAGGAAGCAAAATGTAACAACACCTACCAGTAACATAATCGCGTCTGAAATTGCTAAGGAAATCAGTTATAGCCACTTACTATTTCTTTTGGAAAGATAATCAGTGAGCTATCTTGTCACATATCCTGCATAATCTTTTCTCCATTTTAATTAGTTAATATGTTCATGTTTTATATGTCCAATAACCTCAAATTTTCTTAGCAGTGGAAAGGTTTCTCATAAATCCCATTAAAAAGACTTTGTTAGAATACTTATTCTGATTCCCTATCAAATAACAACCTTATGCAATTAGCTTAATTAGCACAAACCTTTGAGGAATAAAAAAATACTATTTAATTCATTGGATAGTGTCCTCCCCAACTCATGTCCTACCCAGAATTTCAGAATGTGGCCTTAGCTGGAAATAGTATTATTTCAGGTGATTTTTACTTAGGATGAAATCGTACCAGAGCAGCATAGGCCCTTAATCCAGGAAGACTGGAGTCCTTTTAATAAGAAAATACTATATGAAGACAGAATCATGGGAAGATTACAATCACATAACAAAGGAGACGTATTTGAATCATATAATTGCAAAGCAAAATATTCCAAAGATATTTTCTAGTCAGAAACCACTAAATAATTAGTAGATAGGCATGGAAAAAACTCTTGGGCTCCCAATACCAAAATCTCATGATGCCTAAATTTTGAATTGAATGGTTCAAAATACATTACTTATGCCTCAACTTATTATCTATTATTGTAGCTATAGGGAACTAATATAACCTCATTCATAACAATACAATAAATTTAAATTGAAATAGTATTTGTAGAGTGCTTACCATGGTACGGCACATAATACACAATAGGTGTTAGTTCTGCAATATTACTGATTTAGAGAATAAGAATGAATATGTAAATAACAACCTACTGCCCTCTTCATTCATACATTTCACAAAATACAGAGTAAGGTCCTTGAAATATTCATTAGTTTTCAAACTAGAATGAGCCATACAAATATAGAAGAATATTAGATGTTGGTGGTTATAGATTTTGGATGACCTGTTTTAGACATTTTAAGGAAGGAGGCCAAAATTATCTGACTGAAATTACTGAAAAAAATTTTAAAAGAGTTATGGTACTTGAGGCTTCTAAGTCTAGAAAACATAGAAACATAAAAAACAAATGTTGAGGCATTAAGCATACAATCACTTACTGGGAGAAGGAGAAATGAGAAACCAAATCTGAGCAATTAAATAAAAGAAGAAAAATTCATGGGGGCAGACCAAAGCAAGGAAGCAGACTAAAAACAAGAGAACAGACCTCAGTAAAAAGAGAACTTCTGGATAGATTTTATTTAGCTTGTGCAGCTTCTAAAAACAATACTTATTCATCTTTACCTCTGAAATTTTATTTTCAGAGATAAGGCATTTTTGAAAATACAGAGGAATATAAGAAAAGCAAATCATCATCCATGCCATTCTAAAGCAGAACCTACTGACAATCCAATGAATTAAGTTACCCTGAGAACAGAAGTCATGTCTGTCTGCTTCACTATATTTTCCTGTACTTGGTAAACAGAGTATATGTAATCAATATGCATTAAATGACAAAACAAATTTGTTTCTGAGTTTTTACACATGTATGTATTTTGCAACAGGAATTATGCTGCCTGTACCTGTCGTTCCTCTTTAGAATCTAAGCTCCAGCTTCGTAGCTTCATCCTTTCTTTCCAGCGTCAAAAGAGCAGCCAGTGCACGCACCAGGAAACTTATTACAGCAAACTGGTTTGATGGCATGACCAACAATTTATTCCACAAAATGATGATCTAAAATACTTGACTAGCCGTAGCACACTACATGTTTAGGTTTCCCATGTTGATATTTGCATTTAATGTCAAGTGTCTTCTTGACCAAAAACAAGGAAAGCAGAAAGAAAGGAATTAAATATCTTCAGAAAAGTTAACGTAACCTAGCCATGATACAAACCTGCAAAAGAAAAATCACTGATGAAAAGACATAACTATTGGTATATGAACCAGGTTGGTTGTTCTACTCCTATTTAATAAATAAATACAATTACTTTGGAGGAAAAAATCTTTGAAGACACAAAACAATTATTTTCATAAAATATTGTGTTTCTCATGAGAATGAACACAAGAAAGCAAATCAGAAAACAAATTCCCCTGAGAAACAAGTTATATGTTTTCAAACATTCACAAAGGAAACGAAATTAAAAATTATTAGTTTCAACATAATTTTTTTTCTAGGTGTTACCTCTATTAGGCAAGATACTTTTCCCAGGGTTCCAGGCTAAGCCATGGAAAAGACTGCTCAGAGATATTTCTCACATGTGTAAAATCAGAATGTCTCTGAAAATTACATCCTTTCAAGATAAAGCAACCGCAGAGGACTGGGTTACATATTTGGGAAATAAATGTAACCAAAGACAAGAATTCTTCCCACTATCCCACTACATTTTGTAAGAATATAATTTCATTTTACAAGTGGGGCATGTGGGATTTGGTTATTGAATAATATGATTCTTTGTTGTCCAGGCATTGTTGCATACCTCCTGTCATTTTAGAAAGTGAATCATTTCCATGAAAAGATTAATCATATGACATAATGCAAGATAATCTTGGGACATCATGCAAAATAGCCTTAAAACATGAAACTATGTGCATCTGGAATTTTAAAATACCTTTTGAATAAGTGTATGAGGCAAGTAGTCAATGGTATCACAATAATTATTCAGTTGAAATAAATAAATGATAGGAAAATATTAGTTACTGTTCCTATTACATTTTATCTTTAAATTAAAATGAATTAAGGAATATATGATCATATTATTTTTAAACAGAAAAAATCAACTAAAATTAATAACTCTCTTCATCCAGAGAAGAGCAGCATTATACTTATTATTTATTCAGTAAATCTTGAAGTCTGCGAAAGAGACAGTGAAGAGTGAGATTGTCATTGTGAGAACATTTTGCAGTGGATTGACACAAGCGTACTATTTATCTAAGCTTTATCATGTATTCAGGGCATTGCCTGTTGCTCCTGGGACTGTGAATGAACAAAACAGCAGAAGACCAAATCAAGCAGAGAGAATGATGCAATCCACAGACACAGTGAAATGAGTATAGCCAACTTTTATAAGCAGGCGTGCACTCAAAACTCATAATTTAAAGAATGTTTTACATAAAACAGTAACAGTCATTTATTATTAAATATGTACCATACATTGTTGCTTGTGCTATATTTTCATGCAACTCTCAGGAAAGTACGGAGGTTTAATCAGCATCATCCCAAACACAGAATAAAGCATTGCAGTACCGAGACACTCTGATCATTAGTACACTACCAGAGGATAGAATTTCCCAGCTTTTATACAATATTATAAGACTGCTATGGTGTATGTAGTCCATTATTGGCCACAATGTCATTATGTGGCACAAATGCCAATGAAAAGACATTGTGTTCATGACTCAAAAAGACTCAGTTTTGTTAAGGTAATAATCCTTTCCAAATTGAGCTACAGGTTTGACCTAATCCTAATAATCTCTTAGACTTTTCTGCAAAAATTGCCAAACTAATTCTGAAATATATTTATAAATGCAAAGGAATTAGAATCCAAAAGAATTTTATAAAGAAAACATGGTTAGAGACTTACATAAAAGAAAAGGATAGTGAGATAATACCTGGTTACCTATTTCAATGGCTAAAATCAAAGATAACAAAAACGAAAAAAAAAAAAAAAGCCCAGAATGACCACACAAATTATAAGAATAAATGTGGAGCAACTGGAACTTATGTACACTGCTGAAAATAGTTTCATCTTGAAAAATAACTTGCAGTTAAACATACATTGACAATAGGATCTATCTGTTCCTCTCCAATACATTTCCCCAAGAAATGCCAATATAGGTCCACACACATATTTGTACACTGCATATTTGTACACTAATGTTTACAAAAGCTTTATATAGTTCCCTCCTCTAAAAGAAAAAATAAAGCTCTTCACATACCCATCATCAGACAGTAAACACAAAAGCCACATAATAGAATTGAAACAGAATGAACTATTAATACCACATGGATGAATCTTAAATAATTAGCTGAGCAATAGAAGTGAGATAATAAATGAGAACATATTCTATATTCATGTTGATGTAAAATTCTTGAAAATGTTACCTAATTTATAGTGACAGAAAGCAGATCACTAATTGCATGGGGAGAGATGAGAGGATGGGAATGGATCAATTACAAACTAACACCAGGAAATTCTTAGAAGTGATAGATATATTCATTATTTTCATATGGCAAAGGTTTCAGAGGTTTGATAGGTATGTCAAAACTCATCAAGTTGTATGCTTTAAATATGTGTGCTTTCTTATACTACAATTACATCTTAATGAATCTGCAAATAGAAGTATGAAAATGCCCATTTCAGCTCAGTTCATCTTCCTCACTTTGGGCAATTTACCAGTACCAGATAGCACCTTACTTTAAAATGTCTTTGATTGCGATTTTAAAAAAGCATTTTTCATACATTTTACTGCCATCATTTTCCTTACTATTTATTACCTTCCATATCTAGTAATTGTTGCATGGTTACTAACACCATTTTTAAATTAACTCCTTGTGATATTTTAAAAATCCTAGATATGTGAAAGTTTGTAATTTTTGCTTTTTAATTTTTAATGAACATGTTTCACTCTCATATTCATTAAGTTAATTTTCTCAGACTCAATATCAGTGTTTACCATGGTGTGTGTGCGTGTGTGTGTGTGGTGTGTGTTAAGAGGTCATATTTAAGATGATTACACAGTGGCCTAACACATTCTTAGAAGATACATGTGGAGAAAATTTAATTTCATTATATAATAATGGAGAATGTCTAGGGGTATTTGGTCTAAATTTTTCACTTGTTAGGTTTAATTTCAATAAGTAAGGGCTTGGAAGATTCAAGCTACACCTGCGCTTCATAATTATAGATTTGGAAGGAAAAATTCTCTGTACTGTCAATTTCTTTTTTACTTTCCTCGTCTAACCACTATTAATTGGTACAACAGAATCTTTTTTTTTTTAAAGATTTATTTTTATTATTTTTTCATTGGAAAGGCGGATATACAGAGAGGAGAGACAGAGAGGAAGATCTTCCGTCCGATGATTCACTCCCCAAGTGAGCGCAACGGGCCGATACTATGCCGATCCGAAGCCAGGAGCCTCTTCCGGGTCTCCCACGCGGGTGCAGGTCCCCAAAGCTTTGGGCCGTCCTCGACTGCTTTCCCAGGCCACAGGCAGGGAGCTGGAAGGGAAGCGGGGCTGCCGGGATTAGAACCAGCGCCCATATGGGATCCCGGGCGTGCAAGGCGAGGACCTTTAACCACTTGCGCCACCGCGCTGGGCCCGGTACAACAGAATCTTGATGGAGGTTGCGTTACCTAAAACTTAAACACAGAATATACCAAAAATCAGAAACATTTTGAACACTAACATCATGCGTTGAGTGTTGAATTCCACACCTGAACTAATGTGGCAAGCCTCTGTCAAAATGCAGGGGCATTAAGCATATTACACAGAACTGAATCGGGTTATATAAGGTGCACATGTAATACCAAGGAATCCCATGCTTAGACATGGGTCCCTTGTCCTAGAAATCTCATTATGTTTATGCAAATAGTCCATATTCTGAATTGTTTCTGGTACCTAGCATTTTGGAGAAGAGACACTCACTTGTGCTATATTCCTCAGGCATTCATACAAATAATTATACAAATTGTATAATTATACAAATAATTAGGAAAATACGCAGCAAATAACTAGAGAGACCTGAAGGATAAGCATAAACAAATGACAAATAATTGAAACGTGGCTGATAAAAACCTCTCTTTTTAAAAAATGCTGTTATGTTTCTCACTTGTGAAATGTCAGAAAAGAATAACCAAGTTGAAAAGTGCTTAGATGTTAACCGTAGTACATTTGCTTAAACACTTGCACCATTTTTTTTAAGAGTTGTAGATAGTTTCTCAGGTATGACTCACATTTCTCCTCACTCATAGGCCCCCAATTTTTTAAAAAGATTTATTTATTTTCAGTTGAAAGTCAGATTTACAGAGAAGGAGAGATGGAGAAAGAAAAGAAAGGAAAAGAAAAGAAAAAAAAGAAAGGAGAAGGAAAGAAAAGAAAAGAGGAAGGAAGGAAGGAAGGAAGGAAGGAAGGAAGGAAGGAAGGAAGGAAGGAAGAAAGAGAAAGAGAGAAGAAAGAAAGAAAGAAAGAAAGAAAGAAAGAAAGAAAGAAAGAAAGAAAGAAAGAAAGAAAGAAAGAAAGAAAGAAAGAAAGAAAGAAAGAAAAAGAGAGAGAGGAAGGGAGGAAGGAAGGAAGGAAGAAAGAGAAAGAGAGAAGAAAGAAAGAAAGAAAGAAAGAAAGAAAGAAAGAAAGAAAGAAAAAGAGAGAGAGGAAGGGAGGAAGGGAGGAAGGGAGGAAGGGAGGAAGGAAGGAAGGAAGGAAGGAAGGAAGGAAGGAAGGAAGGAAAATCTTCAATCCGCTGGTTCACTCCCAAAATAGCCATAATGGCCATAACTAAACTGATTTGAAGGCAGGAGCTTCTTCTGGATCTCTCATTTGGGTGCAGGGTCCCAAAGGCTTGGGTCATCCTCTACTGCTTTCCCAGGTCATAGATATGGAGCTGGATCAGAAATGGAGCAGCTGGGACATGAACTGTCCGTATGAGACGTTGGTGCCTCAGGCACCAGCTTAGCCTAAACTATCATGGTGCCAGACCCCAGAAGCCCCTAGTTACTGTGTCTGTATAATAATGCACCTTATGTTCAGGTACATTTTGTTAAAGAACTTATTTCATCGAGGAAACGTTTAGTAATTCTTGAGTGAACATCATTATCATAAAATTATGCTCGGACAAGCTTAAGATTATCTTTTTTCTTCTAAGTAGTACTTACCTATTTCAATCTCAGAACCCTTCTACTTATATCCTGTTCACCTAAAAACAAATTTAAGTCAGGGAAAATAAGTTGTATCTGCTCATCTCCAAGAGAGCATACAGTTGCTTGGAGGATCCCAGGCTGGTCTTTGCATCCTGCCTCCTTTAGGTATTTTTTTCTGAAAGATATTTTTCTCTAAAAGGTAGTCAGTTATGGCTGCCACAATGATCATATTGTAGTCAGCAAGCAGGATGGCCACATTTTAGCTTCATCAGAGATTAACAAGATATTTGTATGATGATTAGAACAAAAGAAATGAGCCTGGTTGTAGGAAATTTTAAAATACAAAAAATAAAATACTACAAGAGAAGTAGCAGAAGCATTTTCCTTGAGAATGTTTGTGCTAATCATTCATGGGGATTTAAAATCATGCTGCTGGCAAATTTCCAAATCCAGGAACAACCTGGTTTTTTTTTTCTTAACAGAATGTTTTTGAAATTGAGACCCTTCTCCAAATTTTCAGTAATTGGCCCACTTTCTGTTTGCTATGGTATTACTTCATGGACTTAACCTCTCCATAAATGAAAGCTTAACCTTTCAAAGATGGATACCATCCTGCAGCTGAGACTATTTGTCCAGCTGCTTGGGGTTTTTAAAATATGACTACAAAAGGGCAAGCTACAAAAGCCTACACAGTCTCACGTTAGGGCAGACGTGGTGGCAGAGCTATAGAGAAGCCTTGTTGTACCAAACCACATTGTTAAGGAGGATTTTGAAAGAAGCTGCTGGACACGAAAGAAACATGCATGGAAAACAGTCAAAGAGAAAACCTAAAGCCGCCTATCACTTGTGCCACTCTCTGCTAAAGCTGTGGGTGCTGATCGTATTATCGTGTAATCTCTCTGAAGAATATGTGAGAGAAGAAAGCACAACATCCCCAAGTTGTTACTTTGTCACAACTTTGCAGAATACATAAGCACTCCAGTAAATACACAGATTTTTTTTCTTCAAACTGTAAATCATCTGTGAGCCACCACTGTTCAACTAATTACAGCAAGAAGCTGTGCTCATTAGCTGTTCTCATCTGGCTCACTGCACGACCTAAATAGTCCGTAAATGAGCCGGCAATTATTGCTGTATTACCACTACCAGCTCTGCTCACATCAAAATATCTCCACCAAATGTTACGCCTGTTGGTATTATCAGGTTAGAAATTTCATAAACATATTGAAGCAGTTAATTGGGAGATTATTAAAAAAATGTGAAAATAGAATCATCAGTAAAAGAGTTATCATCAAATCCCAGATAGGCGGTTCTACCTATAGGTAAGGATCTTGGAATGTAAGCATCTGAGAGGACACCATTACTTGCTTCTAAATGATACTGGAGAACTGGGAAAGCAAGGCATAATCACTCATCTGAAATGGCAGGAAAGGATACCATGGGCATACTTATGCAACCTAAAAATGATCTGTTGATATGATCAAACCATAACCAGGAAAAAAAAAATGTGCCCTGGGTCATAGGACTTCAAGGAACTTTGACCAAACAGAAATACAGATTTTAATGTCAGTGAAACATCATGATTTCAGCCCCCTCAAGTGGTACTAAAGGAGGACTGGTGGGTGGTTTGTTTGTTTTATTGGTTGGTTGGATTCACTTTCTCAAAAAGTATGTATGTTAAAGAAGAGGAAACAATAAAGTAGTTGGAAAAATAATTTTCCATTACTTCAAATGTTTTGTAGGCATCTATTTGAATTACAAAATAATTGTCTGCATTCTCAAATATTCCTTGAAATTTGGGTATTGTGGCACAAGGTGTTAAGAAGCCACTTGGGACTCCTACATTCCATGGATGAATGCTGGTTTCAGTCCCAGCTCCTCTGCTGCTGACCCAGCACCCTACTATTGCATCCCCAGAGGCACCAGATAATTGCTCAACTGCTTGGTCTCATATCAGAACCATGGGCCCAGCCATGGTTTTTGGCCTGGCTTTTGAAGGTACTTAGGAAGTAAACCAGCAGATACAAGATTCTTTCTGTTTTTTTCTCTCTGTCTCTCTTTCTTCTCTCTGGTTCCCTTTTTTCTCTCTGTTACTCTGTCGTTAAGTAAAAAAAAAATTACTTTTAGATGTCATCTTTGAGTTTCCTTTTAGTTATCATGACTATCAGAAAATAACACATTTTAAAAAACTTTCTATAATTCATATTTTACATTCACTCAGTTTCATTCAACTTCAATTAACCTCATTTAATGAGATCCTAAATGCAAACCCTCAAAATTGGGATACTTTATCTTGTTTTTCATTGTTACCTCATATGATTCATTATCAATTATGATCCTGAAAAGTTTAAAAGGAATAAAAAAATACTGACAGCTAATGTGACTTCTGATTCTATGGGCTTCTCTTACTCATCATCAAGGAGGGGATCAATACTTCAATAAATAAATAGGTTATTTTATTTGTATACTTGTTTGCATACAAGCAGGAAATTATTTCTAATAGATGAACTAGTGCAGTTTACCAGGGTAGGGTTGGTGCTCCAATGTAATCTACATAGTGCAAATTATTTGACAGAATTTGGGAAGGATGAGGGGCAGAAGCAATCAGTAATGAAATGCTCTAGAAAGATGTTTTTGTGATGCAGACATTGACAATAACAATGATTCTGACAAGCAATTCTTCCTATTAACAAACTAATTGCTATCAACAGACAAAAGAAATAGTATGTCATATTTGGCCAATTATTTCTAGCTGCTGAGACTTATAAAGCATTCTTCTGATATAATCGGTGAATACTGATTTTCAAAATTGCAAGTTTTCAATGTAATCGTAATATTCTTCCAGCTATAGGTGCTATCCTGTAAAATGGATCAATGTTTTTGCATGCTAAAAATTTCATCAATTCCAAAATATATAGGTAAAAGAATAATTTTTTCTTTTAAGGTCCTTCTTAGAAAGACATCAAAATTCCCTTCCCTGCCCTTCTCTTTTGATTGCCTTCCCTTCAGCAGAAATTCTACAAACCAACTAGACTCTACTGCAGTATACAAAGCGACAATTTCAGCATTATCTGTGAGCTTGTGAGAATGCAGTATATTGGACACCAACCTTGACCTACTGAACCAGAATCTGAATTTTAACACACCTGAGAAACAAAAAGTCTTTTCCTTACATAAAACAGAAGTCAAACAGTCAGTGTTAGAGGATCAGAGACTGAGCAAATAAACACATAGTTTTGACTATTTTAACTATCACCATTTTAGAAATATTTAGCAAAGATCATTCTTTCATACTCATAAAATATATAGCATCATGTGCAAAGCTGATGATAGAAATAATCCTTTATCTGTTTGCAATGTGATAATGATTTCAATAGGTATGTTGGAATGTCTGCTTTGTGCTCAGTATTATGTTAAACACAATGGATAGCAAGCTCATTCACCAGTTGCCCATGAGGTAGCTTTATTCCTCCCAGCCTGTGGTTATACTATAGTTCAGATTCCCAAAATGCCTAAAATTCTTTCATTTTTTTTCACTCATTTTTGAAACTATGGCGTTACTTTAACATCACATTTTCAAGTAGACAGTATCTAATTAAAAACCATGTTGGTGAAACTGAAGCTCCAAGTTCTTTAGTGACTGACCAAAATTATCAGCTTCTATACTTTGGAGACTCAGAATTTACATGTTCATCTGTAAGGGACATCTTTGTGTAAGATTTATTTTATTTACTTTAAAGGTAGAGTTATAGAAGTGGAGAGTAGCAGTTTATTTTGGGGGTGGGAGGAGGGGAGGGTTCTTCCATCTTCCACTTCACTTCCCAAATGGCTTTAACAGCTATACCTGGGCCAGGCCAAAACCAGGATCCAGGAGCTTCTTCCGTCTCCAGGCAGTTGACCCATCTACTGCTTTCCCAAGTGCATTAGTAGGGAGCTGAATCAGAAATGGAGCAACCAGGACTTGAACCAGTACCTATATGGAAAGCTGGCACTGTAAGTGATGGCTTAATGCACTACGCCACAGTACCAGCACCAGAGAATATCTTAAAAAATTAATCTATTAATGTGATTGATTTCATTGAACAACTGTGTATGTCACTCAGCAGTGGAAATATGTAATGAAATTGAGGCAGAATGAAAGAAGTGGTGATGAGTCAGAAAACTTCTCTGAAATAACTCTCAAAGGAGGTACTTTTCCAATCATTTAGGAAATCAGCACCATTGAAGGATCAGAGCTGAAGCATTTCCCCCATCGTGTAAACAGCAGAATCCCTGCCATGGAGGACATAATTGGGTATTTGCTCATTATCCTCAGAGTGTAATTTGGACTTTTGTTGGTAAAGAGGGGGAAAGAAAGATGGGAGACTGAAGGAGGCTGCTGTTTTAGGACACACAGCTCAAAAGCCAGCATGAGGGTCATTTGTGCATCCCATTCATGGAGGATAGCCTAGCATGAACAAAGCACCTTTATCTTTAGGTAAATCATTCCTATTTTGACAGGAAATTGGAAAACGAAACCCAAGTCAAATACTAGACACTTCTCTACAATGTACTTATTTATAGAAGAAAGAGAAGTTAGTTCCATGGGGATTTTTAAGTTCATCAGTGCAAAAAAAAGAACATAAAACCAAATATAGGGCCCGGCGCGGTGGCGCAAGTGGTTAAGGTCCTCGCCTTGCACCCCCAGGATCCCATATGGACGCCAGTTCTAATCCCGGCGGCCCCTCTTCCCATCCAGCTCCCTGCCTGTGGCCTGGGAAAGCAGTTGAGGACGGCCCAAAGCTTTGGGACCCTGCACCCACGTGGGAGACCCGGAAGGGGCTCCTGGCTTCAGATCGGCATAGCATCGACCATTGCGCTCACTTGGGGAGTGAATCATCGGACGAAAGATCTTCCTCTCTGTCTCTCCTCTCTGTATATCCGCCTTTCCAATAAAAAAATTAAGAAAAATAAATCTTTAAAAAACCAAATATAAAGACTAGAGGTTCAAATTGTTTTCTGTGGAGTTTGTTTCTTTATTTCTTTATATAAATGAAAAATAATAGTGAAGTAAGAAAAAAGGGGCTTGTAGCAGCTACCAGATTAAATTTTAACTAAATATCAATTACTATTTTTATGATCATAACATTCATGGCTTTGAGCATTTCCATAGATTTGTAAAAATTGGTGTTGAGGGCAAAAAGCTAACTTCTCCTCAGTTAAGTAACAAAAAAATTAATCATGTCCAGTCAGGATTTTATAGTAGTGGAATGTTCTGTGACATCCACCATACTGTATAGCATTCCAGCTCAGAAATTGGCCTGTGGATACGAAAATGAGAATCAAACGGTTCAGTGAGAGCTTTAATTGGAGTAATAGAATGGAGTCTCTCATGTTCCATTCCTAAAGAGTAAAAGGATTATTTAGGGAATTAAGAAAGTTCATAAATGTGCATTTTCCCTTCCTGATCACCTAGTCACTTATGGGACGGCTGAGGGGTGGAAAAGAGATAACTCACAGCTTAACGAACAATTGCCAAAGTTAGATAGTGCTGGATGGTGCCAGGTTTTCCACATGGTAAACTTTAGCTGTAAAATTGAGAGCACAAAGTATTAGATTCCACATCCACCTTCCTCTGGATAATTTGCTTTGGAGAAAAGGGCAGGAGTAAGGGGCAGAACTAGGACTAGGAACTGCTCAGCCAGATCACCAATCAGAATTCAACTCGCCCTTACCCCAAAGAAGTGAAGTATGAAAAGCCTTTGGAGGAAATGTGGGGAGATGAAAACAGAGCTTCCCCTCCCAACTAGCTTGCGTTTTCGTCAATCCCTTGAGATAACTGTCAAGTCAAGGATAAAGTAGAAGCAGCCCTGTCCCTCAGAGAAGAGACCTACGGAGCACCCATCAGAACAGGCCAATCCATTTTCAAGAAACCAGTCTCCAGTATCAGCTGTTGTCCCATTTTGAGCTTTCTTAGACCACCTGAAGATAGACTTTTGTTGGGGAATGCTGCTTCGAAATGGACCTGAGCAATGCCACAGATTTAAAATTCATAGGACTCTTTTCCCAAGGCTATCTTTCACTTGCTATTCTCCTTCTAATTCCAAATTATGTTCAACCATAATAACTAAAATAGCTATCAGAGGTTCGACAATGAGATCAAAAGTACTTCAATAATAAAATGACAGCAGTGAGAGTCCTTAAATTTGAATATAAACTCTGTCCCATTATTAATTTCCCAGGATATTAAAAACTGGAAACACTTATGCACCCCTCTTTTGAAATAGCACCAATTACATACAATAAAATTGAAGCCCAAATGAAAATTATCTTACAATTGAAAGTTAAACTGCAAATATTTCAAGTTAAATTAAGGTCAGACTTCTTGTTCTGTTCAGTCTTAACTACCAAGTTTCTTTACTTGAAAGCTTGGTTGTATTAGAGTTCTTTCAACAGGTGTAGTAATTTCTGCCTTCTAATGGATGAGGAATAGGTTTCTTAGAGCAAATGGATCTGAATTTATCTATTTCAAAGGCTCTAATGAGCCTCTCTTTCCAAGGTTGCAGAAAGACAATCCAGCTTAGAGCCACATCTCCAATGAAATCTAATATAAAATAATCTCAGCCCCTTACGTAGTTATTACAGGGGAAAAAATGTGTTTTTAACCAAAAGGTTTAAACATTTCTGAAAGTTAAAGCTAAGACTTGGTTGTATGTGGGAGAAACCATGTAGACCAATAAAATCTTAGGTTCTACTAAGCTACACTGCTAGCCATGTATGGTAGACTTAATAGTCCAGAACTGAAAATTAAGTCAAAATGGGGAACTCTACCACAAATAGGTCAGCTTTTCATTATTTTATGTACCTAAGAAATAAGGTGGGGGAATAGTGATGGCACCTATGCATGGCTTTGTCTCTGTAGGAGGATGTGTGAGATGCCTCTTCTTTTTTGCATTGGCAAACTTTTAATTGTTCATTTTGTCTAATATGAGATGCCTTTTCTTTTGAATCAGCATGTTCAGTTTCTTAAATTCCTTTCCCTGTTTGTGCTTTGTGATTCTAGGACACCAAGGGTGAGTTCAAGATAAGTCTCCCTTTAACACTCTCAGTGTCTTTTGGGCAAACATTTTCATTCCATACCACACCAGCTTCTTCCATCGCCTCTTTTATTGAATTGTTTTTGTCCCTTGTTCTTTATCAGGAGTCATAATTCCAGGTGATACATGACAATGTCTATAAATATATTTTATTTCATAACTTGGAGGGGAAAGATATGCTAATGACATTGAAGGACATATGAGCTGGTAAGATAGCAAGTGCCTACAGCCAGCAACTTCATGTGCACCAGCAGGAATTGCCCAGTCCAAAATGTTAGTGGTGCCCATACAGAAATTTGTGCGTATGTATATAAATGGGCTTCACAGAAAAATTCTAAACCTTAACTATACGAATGTTTCAGTAGGAAAACCATCTCACAATGTTGAACTGTTGCTGTTGTTAAGGTTTACATAGCTGAGACCCCTAAGATGCAGAAGTAGGTCTGTGCCCATGATACACAGTTTTCCTTACTCCTCATAATACTGCCTTTCCTTAGCTTTTCATTGTTCCTAATTTTAAGCAGCTTTTCTTTCTTCTGCATTTGCAGTGATGAGATGTGATTCTTACCTCTAATGTTACAATTCACGTCAGGAAACACTGTGGAGCTTCCAGTAGTTTCAAATTGTTGTTTTGATCTTTTCCTCTTGAACGCATGCAGTCTAGAATGCTTTTTAGATTAGAAAATCAAGACTTCTTCCTTCCACTTTTTTTCTTTCTTTATGGCCTAGAGGAAAGATTCCTGGAATTCGAACTTGACTCCTCATGGTCTATTACGGAACCATGTGGAAAGAAAAATGCATGTTGTCAGCAGCTTTTGTAATCTGGGAACTATGAATTGGCTACTTTAAGACTTTCACCTCCTTGCTTTCCTGGTACATGAGTCTGTATTTTTTGACCCTCTGTATACTCTAAGCTCCAGAACCAAATTCACAATTGTCTACAATAATAATTGTTTTTGGACATCCACTCAGCAACTCACAACCAGAATAAAATAGAGAATACATTTAAAAATAATATAGTCTTGTGTAGTAATAGAAGACATTGTTTTGTGAGACATGGGTATCCATTTGTATTTGTGTCTGTATATATTCTGTCATAACACGAGGTACATGTCCCTACTATGCCCTGATTCAGAAATGTAAGGCATATCCCTCTGAATGCTTCACTGGCTCATTAAACAAGGAGAGTATTTACTCCACAGTCATCTGCTACTCCCATAGTACAGTAAGACAGCTCAGCCGTTTCTGGAGCAATGGTGAGGTTATCTTAATTTTCTGAAGAATACTTTCTTTCCAACAAAGTCCTCTAATGACTATGAAATATCCTTTTCTTGTGGGTATTAAACTCTAAGAAAATATATATTAGATAGGTAAATGGATAAATCAAAGAGCATGCAAATCCACACTCCAGCATTACATAAAATATTTCAGAGATAAAATTACTTATTCACAGGAAATCCCCATTTAATCAAAATGAATGAAAATCCAAACATATAGATAAGTTGATTATCTAAATAAAGTGAGTTACTATTATGATTCCCAAGGTTTATCAACTCCCAATTTTCATACTTTTTTCAAACTCTTTTTTCCCCTGACAAATAATTAACTCAATTAACCAATGTTACATTGTTGATCAGCTGGAAATTGCAGGGCACTCTGCTGATGCTATGAAACAGAGCAAAACAAATCCTCCCCTGAAAACACTTCTTGTCTTACTTAGTTCATTGACTCCTGTATTTTTGTTAAGGAACATTTCAACTGTAAAACAATTTTAGTCACATAGCATTTAGATAGTGGATGTTTAGGGTATATTTTTGTCTCAAAGAAAAAATGGCATTTTTTAGACAACTTCTTCAAGTGAAGGATTTTCTTTACCCATATGGTCCTGATTCTGAACTTTCACTACAGTAATGGAGTTCTTTAAAAATTTAATTTTTCATTGGAAAGACAATTTTTTAAAAGATGTATTCATTTTTATTACAAAGTCAGATATACAGAGAAGAGGAAAGATAGAGAGGAAGATCTTCCATCTGATGATTCATTCCCCAAGTGAGCGCAACAGCCCAGTACTGTGTCATTCTGGAGCCAGGAACCAGGAACTTTCTCCAGGTCTTCCACATGGGTGCAGGATCCCAAAGCATTGGACCGTCCTCAACTGCCTTCCCAGGCCACAAGTAGGGAGTTGGATGGGAAGTGGAGCTACTGGGATTAGAACCAGTGCCCATATGGGATCTCAGCGCATTCAAGGCAAGGACTTTAGCCACTAGGCCACGCCACCGGGCCCGGAAAGGCAAATTTTCAAAGAGAAGGAGATACAGGGAGATCTTCCATCCACTGGAGCACTGCCCAAGTGGCTGGTAATAGCTGAGCTGATCTAAAGCCAGGAGCCTCCTCCAGGTTTTCCACATGGGTGCCCAAAGCTTTGGACCATCCTCTACTGCTCCCAGGTCACAAGCCTGGATGGAAAGTGGAGCAACCAGGTCACACACTAGCACCCATATGGGATCCTAGCATGTGTAAGGCGAGGATGTAGCCACTGAGCCATCATACCAGGCCCTGATGGACTTCTTAAGAAGTTATGTTCACAAAGATAAACAACCAATAAACTGTACTTATTTAAAATATCAGAATACTCAGATATCCTACAATTTCCAAATCCTATACTCTCCAAAGTTTAAGATACCAGGAATGCTGCTGGGTTCATGATGTGGGAAGCCCACATTCTCTTATTCCTTTATTTGTTTCTCTAACTCATTCCATATCTCTGGTTAACATCTATTAACCATAAAATTACCATGATGATTTTATTTTAATTTTTGAAATCTCACCTGGAAGAGTTTAGATACAGGAGTAGCAGAAGTGATGAGACTTAGAAATATACAGTCATCTGAAGGGCACAGAATGGGAAATCCCTGCTACCTGAATCAGAGCTTTGGGGAAATATAGGTCTTATTTGTGCTGCATAGTGCTTTATTGAATGTTCTGACAAGTGATTATTTAATAAATCAGATACGCACATCCAGAAGCTGTTAATTAACACTTCTGGGCCTTTAGGATTTGAGTCAGTAAGTCAACATGATTCCTACACAGTGTGACACTCTTGAGAAATAGGAAGAATCATGAAGCTTCCAACAGTGATTAACAAATTTAGAGTCATTTGGAACTCTAAGTGAATTGAAACATTACAATATTGTAGAAATTTATCTTTCCTTTTTCATTCAAACACTGTATATCCAATTGATGCCACAGGGAAAGTCTTTTATAGATGCCCTCCTGAGAAAAGAAAGACCAAAGAATTATTTGATTTTTCTTTTGTGAACTTGCTTATTTATTTGAAATTATGTAAAGAGAGAAAGAGAACAAAAAGAAATAGAGATTTTCCCATCCTCTGTTTCAGTCTCCTCTAATGTTAGCAATGGCCAGGGCTGGTCCAGTCTGGGAGCTGGTAACTCAATCTATGTCACCCACAAGAGTGGCAGCAGGACCTCAATTGTATGAGTCATTACTGCTGCCTCTAATGGTCTGCATTGGCAAGAGGACAGAATCAGGAGCCAGAGATAACCCCAATGTGAGTCATGGATGGCTCAACCGCTAGGCTACATGCCTTTCCACAGGAATCGTTATGAACCCAGGACTAGAGAGGGCTGACATTAGCCATTGGCTCTGCCTAAGGCATCATTAATTAATGTTATCAACGGGTACTTAAGTCACACATGCCTACACACACACACACACACACACACACACACACACAAATATACATTGGGAGGAATGTATAATCAAGTGGTTTCCTCTCCTTTTTCCTGACTGATTGGAGAAGCCTAGTTTAAACAAGGATAAATTCCTGAGAGTTAAGTAGCAGAGTAGATAGGTGGAGTTTTTGAAGTCATGTGATAATTTTCACTTGATCTTAGCCAAATGGCGAAGAAGCAGTTGTGTGATAACTTTCAAACTCCAGTACTGTAGCAGGAAACAATGAAAGCATGCCTTGTTGATTCCATCACTCGCTGACCTTCTCCTCACTCAGTTTGACCTCCTCATTCAATCAATTGAATTAAAAATTTCTATTTTCTATTATAAAAAGCTTAGATTTTGAATTTTGAATTTTTATAGGACTAATAGGAACTATCCTTATTTGTAATGAAATATTTTTCAAGAATTTTGCTTGAGAATTGATTAGTTAAAAGTCAATGATTAAGTTCACAATGGTACATTTTGTTTTTCTAGGAACAAGTTGTGAAAGAATATATTGAAGATTCAGACTCTCTTACATGTCATATAGTACGAAGGAGGTGGGGCTGGACAGGAAATTGAAAAATGGAATATTATCTAGAAAGACACAGGATAGTTCAGGAGAGCAGGATGTTGAAGAGGGCCCATATAAAAGAAATCCTATGGAAGAGTAGGCTCAATATTGGAAGGCTGCCTCTCCTTTGCTTGAACAGAGTCTTTCAGTCTGCTGAGAATGCATCCACACTACATGGCATTTACGGACTGTTGGTACTGGGCGTCTCACAGCATGGTGGCATCAGGACAGTCAGACATGGCAGTTCGGGGCACCAAAGTAGAACGTGCCAGTCCTCTAAAGAATTAGAGCTGGAATTACAATAGTTACTACTCCAGTCATCAAACAATCACAGCCTAACTCAGAAGCAAAGAAAGGGGAAATAGACTCTACTTCATGAGAGAAGGATTGGATTGTTCAGCTATCTTTACTGTACTACACATGCTCAAGGAAGTGAATGGTGATACTTGACCAGAAAGTTGAATATTAAGAAGGGATACTTGGAAATTACTTTTTCAGATTCATTTATTTTTTTTGTTGTTGTTGTTGGAAAGTCATATAGAGAGGAAAGACAGAGAGGAAGATCTTCCATCTAATGTTTCACTCCCCAGGCGGCTGCAATGGCTGGAGCTGAGCCAATCTGAAGCCAGGAGCCAGGAGCTTCTTCTGGGTCTCCCACGCAGGTGCAGGGTCTCAAAGCATCCTTGACTGCTTTCTCAGGCCACAAGCAGGGAGCTGGATGGGAAGCGGGGCTGCTGGGATTAGAACAGGTGCCCATATGGGATCCCGGGTGTGCAAGGCGAGGAACTTAACCACTACGCTATCGCGCCGGGCCCAAGACTTGGAAATTTTAAAGGGTTATACATTGGTAGTGAGAGGAAGAGTTGAAAGATGAAAAAAAATGAAGTTAACTTTACATTTTATGATTGTTATTTTACTTTTTGAAAACGTTTATTGTATATTGTAATTTTCCTCAGCATTCAAAACTCAAGATTCCTTTAAACTTCAGCTATTTAGCTCTTAGTGTTTTCATTATTTAAAAAATAAGACTATTTAGAACTGAGTCATGTAGTGTACTGCTTCCATGCCTAATTCCTTTCACAGATTTTTGCTTTAGTTGAATTATTACCTCCTTTGTTTCATTCTTTTTTCAAAGGTCTAATTTTTTGATGGAACATCGAATACTTCTTATTAAAATGAAGTGCAATTTTCTTATTAAAATGAACTTTCACTATACTCCATAAAAAGTACAAATATTAGATCTTAGTAAAAAATTTTAGTAATTTATTATAAAAAGTAATAAATTACATTAGATAATCTTTCTTTCCTTAATCTGTGTTTTGAAGCAGTCTCTAATGTAAGTCTGGCCTTCCACTCCATACAGGCTGGTTACCTCATAACAGCTGAAAACTCCCCTTCAAAATTCATTTGTCACTCTGACTTTCCATGCTCTTTTATTGAACCCTTTGCTGTTTCACTTCTTGTTCATTGCCACATTTTTATACCTCTCATTTGTTTTCTGAGAGCAGGTACATAGAAAGTGAAACCAAAAATTGTTTCTTTCATTTATTTAACAATTATCCGGGATTATCATTTAACAATAGATTTTACTTTCTCTCAGAGTTTTGAAAGTATTGCATACTTTTATTTGCACTTTCATTCTTATCATACAGAATATCAGTTCTTGTCATTAGAAAAGGTCTATACTACTTCTCTTTCTTTGAAGACTTTCCGTATTTCTAAAACATTCCTAATGTTCTGGAATGTATGATAATATATTATATAGTGATGTCTCTTCCAAACAATGTGTTGGAATCTGGGTGGATACTTCCTAAGTAGAATTCAAGACTTTAAAATTTGGGTTATTTTTTATACCACTGTTTGGTGATTTCTTCCTACAAATTCTTTGTACGTTCTCTTTCCAGAATTTCTGTCAGTTAAAAATTCAGGTTTTTTAATATTGTGAAATAACTGTTATTCTTGTTTATTTTAAAATAATTTTATCATATTCCTTTTATATATATTTTCTTTCTGAAATTTTTATTTCATTGGAATTGATCCTCAGTGTCCACTTTCTACTCTATTTTTTATCTGTTTGTGTGTGTATATATATTCATATATATATAAAATCACTGGGTTGCTTGTACAATTTTGTGCTTAGTCCTTTAATTAGCCTGCTTAATTTTTGCTATCTGTGGTAGGTGGAATAATGAACACAGCCCACACATCCCCAAATTCCCACTCCCAGAAATTGTGAATATGTTGTATTATTTGGTAAGTAAATAAATTTGCAGATAAAAGTATGGTTGCTAACTGCTGACTTCAAAAACTCCCCCTGAATTATCCTGATGAATGCAACGCAATTACAGGGAACATTTAAATATGTAAAGGGGAGTGAAAGGATTAAAATGGGTTATTCCATATGATGAGAACTCAGTTGGCCATCACTGGGTTTGAACATTGAAGAGAGCCTCAAGCCAAAGAAAACAGTCACCATCCACAAACTGGAAAGGCAGGAAAATAAATTCAGTCTTACCATTACCTAGATTCTAGCCTAGTGAGAACCATTCTGCACCTCTGACTTCTAGAAGTATACAATCACAGAATTTTGTTGTTTCAAGTCACTACATGTTCACTAATTTATTAAATCACCAATAAGAAATACGCCATGTTTTAATTTCCAAGGCATTTGTCTTATTCATGAATACTGCCTTTCCATAGCAGCATATTATTATTTGTGGAAAAATCTCTTTTTTTTCTGAATATATTAAAAAAAATAGAGTGTGAGGCTGTCTCTCAGTGTCTGTCTGATTTCCTCTGAAATCCTTTTCTTTCCTTTTTTTTTCCTCTTGTCTTTTTATTTTACACTGGGAGCTACTCTCAAAAATTCAGTGTCCTTGACCATGCATTTATATCAAGAGCAAGGCAATGAAATGATAATTGGCTATGCTTTTTGCCTGGGTAGCCTCACTTGCTTGTGGACAGTACTAGAGGTGAACAGGTAGAAGTGTTACCATTTCACTAGGGAGATTCCCAAATGTTTTTTTCCCTGGATCAGTTCCTACAGAGAGGTGTCAAGTAATCTGAGGCATATAAGTTCAGTGGACAATATTCTGGGACTTAAGCAGAAAAAGTAAACAATCATTTCATTCAAGATGCAAGCTCTTTGATATTAGGCAATTGATGAATAAAACTTCTGCTGCCTGCCCAAGTCTGAAACTGTGCATGAGATGGAAGTACACCATTATCTTTTTCATTGCTGGGTTAAAAGAATGTGGCTTAGTATCAGGGTAAATGGACTTGCTCAAGTGCCCATGTGCTCATCTAGACTTCTGTCAACACACAGTAGGGACCACTTGAGATTATAAAGGCAGTTCGCTCATCTATAATCACTGCCTCACATTGAAAAAAAAAATTAAGAACCATTTAATTAGGTCCTCTTATTTGTGAAACTTGCATCAATAACTGTACTCAGCCATTAGCTAATTCTCTCCTTGTCCATAGAAAAATGTTGGGCAGGAATAAAACAAGAACATTGATGTTAAGGAGATACTTTCAAAAATAACCTGGAGAGTAACAAGAAGGAACTGCCAATGTGCCTGGGTTCTCAGCTGTACCCTGGATGCCTGGTCTTCAAAAGTCAATCTTTCTGTGAAGTATCTTCTGCTGGACTGAGAAGCTCAGTACTCATGGCATAGACTTTAAAGCAGTCCTGATTCCAGCTTCACCTCTCCGCAGGCTGTTAAACTTCTTATGTAACTGGAATTCAAAACAGTTAAGTGATTGTTAAATCCTCTTCCATAGTCTTGTGTAAGTGCAGTGATGTGATTTCAACATTTTCACTCTTCTAAGTTGTTTAGCACCAGTCCTACTTTGCTTTTCCAAAATTGTCTGCTATAGCTTCCTGTTCCTCCTGTGTGTTCTTGAGACTTAAAGCTTTATGCAATTTTTATTGATATATTGGGCAATTTATTTTTAGTCAATGAAGATATATTCAACAGTGCATGAAATTTCTTTTGTATTCTGTATTTTTAAATGAATATATACAAGGGGCTTTACTTGGATATATATATATGTTTTGAAATCTACATAATTTTTTCATAATATGCAGGTTTTTGAAAAATTCTTGTATTCTTTTTGTAACCACCAAAAAAAAAATCAGATATTTTTAACAATTTCATGGGCCTGGCATGATAGTATAATGGTTAAGGTCCTCACCTGGAACGCACCGGGATCCTATTTGGGCACCAGTTCTAATCCCGGCAGCTCCACTTCCCATCCAGATCCCTGCTTGTAGCCTGGGAAAGCAGTTGAGGCTGGCCGAAAGCCTTGGGACCCTGCACCCGTGTGGAAGACCCGGAAGGAAGTTCCTGGCTCCTGGCTTCGGATTGTTGCAGTACCAGCCATTCCGACCACTTGGGGAGTGATTCATCAGACAGAAGATCTTCCTCTCTGTCTTTCCTCTCTATATCTGCCTTTCCAATAAAATAAATAAATCTAAAAAAAAAAAAAAAAGGAATTTCACAAAATTGCAGTCTACTGAAATGTTTATCTCCATTCGTTCTGATTTATTAATTATTTATAGTTTTTTTCCTTCAAAGAATAAATTTAGCCATCTCTCATTTATATAAATGGTCCACTTAGTTCATTTAAGAACTTTTCCAAAAAACTTTATTTTGTTAAATGGCAAATACTATTTGAAAAAGTGTTAATAAATTATTAGCACTTCATAATGAAGTATATTGCACAAAATATAGTTTCCAATTTTAGAAAATGAAATAACTGAGCAAAATATGTATGATAAGATTTAACATTTGGACCTGACAAAGTAGCCTAACTGCTAAAGTCCTCGCCTTGTATGTACCAGGATCCCATATGGGCACCAGTTCGTATCCCAGAGACCCCGCTTCCCATCCAGCTCCCTGCTTCTGGCCTAGGAAAGCAGTCAAGGGATGGCCCAAAGCCTTGGGACTCTCTATCCATGTGGGAGACCCGAAAGAGGCTCCTGGATCCTGGTTTAGGATCAGCTCAGCTCCAGGCGTTGCAGCCACTTGCAGAGTAAATCAGCAGATGCAAGATCTTCCTCTCTGTCTCTCCTCTTCTCTGTATATCTGATTTTCCAATAATAATAAATAGATCTTTAAAAAGAAAAGATTTAACACTTATTTAGTACACATGTTGGCACATCATTATCCACAGGAAAATCGAGGATACTAAAGCTTAAGTGACTTACTCAATGCTTTCTAGCCCAATCTCATACACTTCCCAATTTTCATAGACTTCTCTAGACTAATGTCTCATATTTTCCTTTAGGTTATTCTTCAGATATTCAACCAAAATAAACTATAGAAAATGTTTATGCCTCTGACAGCTTAGTTTCTATTGGTAAAATAGGATCCTAAAGCACTGGTATCCTTTTTCTTTTGATTTTGAATATTGATAGAAATCAAGCACTGTTAATAAACAGCTTAGGAAAGAAACAAGAAGTAGCACTAGAATAGCAATGTAGCATAATTTACCCTAAAAAACTATTCCCAGGCTGGAATGCACAATGGCTTGGCACAGTCTAAAAACAGGGAAGAGAGCAGACCCTCCTTGCTGATAAAAGAACCTCATTCTGTATTTCACTGATACACTTTGGGATTCAGCAGCTTTACTGTTTTATCAGCCTCTGTTATTATTGCTGCTTAATTTTAATGGATCAAGGGAGGATTTTGGTGTGGGTGGCCTGCTTCTTCTTTTTGTTGTTGTTAAATGTAGCAACAAACAATCAAATCAAAGCAAGAATAACACAAAGAAAATGGGTTGTGAATAAACAAAAAGGCCAGGACTCTAGTATTTAGTGCAGTTTCTGGGGAACTATTAACTACATCGTGATTGGCAGATTTAACAGTACCTTCTGGTCTCTTTTGCCAGCAACTGTGCAATTATTCCAGGTGTTGTGGTGGAATGACTCTATCAAATTTTATAGGATTAATCAGCATGTAAATGTTGGCAGGCTTCAGGTTCAGATCCGGACTTCAGGTGCAGCATTTAGAACAGAGGAAAGAACCACTTTTTCACTTGTTTTTAAGAGGGATTTATAAACAGGTCCTGCAACCTTTGCCCCACAAATGTTATTTTATGCCATTTTACTACGAACAACTTGTCTTTTGAGTACTAAAATAACATCTGTGTATTCAGAGGTTAGAAAAATACTTAAAATTTATAATATACATCATTACTGCAACTCCACACTTCCTCTTTGAAATCTGGAGAAATATTTTAAACCTTTCTATTCCAATATATCACAATAGTATTTAAAAAGGAAATAAGGTTTCTACTATCTTCATCTCTCAAGTGTATCTTTAGTGGTGCATAAGAGAGGTTCACTTATTATTTTATTATGTAACTATTTGGCATAAACTCTTCTATTCATCAATTTCCAATGGCTCTTAATTGCCTACAGCAGTCACTTTCAGTTATTTGTTGTCAAAAGCAGTTAAGGCCCTCCACAGAAGAGCAGAAGCACAGCCCTCTACAAATAGCAGACACAACAACAGCAGCACGGTGCACCTTGGTGATGGGACAGGACAAACTGGAGAGGGAAGTGACATTAAGAAACTTCTGAAAGTTTTGAAACTCCTCTGACCATTGGCCTCAGCTGAGAAGCACTCCCCTTCAGTATAGTGGCCAAACATCTCAGTTTGCTGTTCAAATCTGTAATTCTGATATAATCTATCCACCAAACTATGCCAATCCTCTGTACCAACAACATGAATTCTCACCAGTCCTCTCAAGCACACACTTATCCCTACCTCAAGTATTTTTCTTTTCATTTTCTTTCCAAATCAAAGACTCATTCAGGATAGTTTTCCTAATGACACGCACACAATTGTGTTCTCTTTGTCCTTGTAAGGAGCACATGTTTGAACATCAATAGAGGCAATTAAGGCACACTAAAAATGGATGCTGAATGTCCAATAAATGCTAGGCATATGATCTTCCCTGAGGAACTGGTTCAATACTGCTACCATACTTAGGTTATCTGACTTTTTCATTGTCTGATATTTGTACTTTTTTTCAATATTCTTAATTGTTAACTGAGAGACCACCATATTTCATTTTGAAAGATATCAAACATGACATGTGATTCCACTGCCCTCTAAATATAAAGATGCTGAAATGACTTAACTCAGACCAACTGAATCCACATTCTTTTTGAATTGAAGATAGTTATTTTATTAAATATGCTATAAATTCCAGCAAACTGATTAGATAACCCAAAATTCTCATATACCCAGTATTTGTCAATGTAACTATTGCATTCAGGAAATCAATTATATAAAACTATTTTGCTCATGTGCTGTAATAGTTTATAAAATAGGGCCCAGTGCAGTAGCCAGTCAGCTAAAGCCCTCACCTTGCACACACCAGGATCCCACATGGGTACCGATTCTAATCTCAGCAACCCGCTTCTCATCCAGCTCCCTGCTTGTGACCTGGAAAAGCAGTTGAGGACAGACCCAAAGCCTTGGGACCCTGCATCCACGTGGAGACCCGGAAAAGGCTCCACACTCCTGGCTTCAGATCAGCTAAGCACCAGCCATTGCGGACTCTTGGGGAGGGAATCAGTGATGGAAGATCATCCTCTCTGTCTTTCTTCCTCTCTGTATATCTGACTTTCCAATAAAAATAAATAAATCTTTTTAAAAAATAGTTTATAAAATACCTAAAAATAAGGATTTCTATTTTGAAAAATAAAGAAATAGGGTGAATTTATAGGTAATTTTATGTATTCTTGAATTCTTTATTCTACAGAGAAAAAGGAAGCTAATACTTTTCCTATTTTTTATGAGATGACAAAGAAATACAGTGCAACCTGCATTTTAGGCTATTCTTTATGTTTTATGCTGTAACAAAAATGAAATATACCTTTATTGTAGTATAGTGTAACAAATGTCTTTCTACACAAACTAAATTCATCTATATGATGGAAACAAGAAGCTTAAATATCAATGCTAACAGATAATGGCAAATAATAAGAGTGATATTATAAAATTGGCAGAATATAAGACCTAATTTCTCATTTTTTATTGAAAAGCTGAATCTGAATAGAAAAGAAATTGGTGGTAACATGCAGTTGTGCATTGGAGCCTGAGAAATAGGAGAAAGAAAGACACAGTGAGGCTGTTAGTAATGAACGCAGCAAGATGAAGACGTGGCCAGGTGGTGGGAACTTACAGGTGAATATGAGAACCTTGGAACAGGAATTAGCAGGCATTGAGGAGTGCTTGTGTTGTGAGTGACAGAGAGAACTCGGCCTCATGAATATCAGGAAGGCACTGTTGTCATGAACAAAAAAAGCAAATTCAAATTGGTTTTTACTTGGCTGGAGAATAAGTACATTGGCCAAAGATGATTACTGAATTATTTTAAAGCAAAACTTAAAAAATTACCTACTGTAACTCATTTAGAAACACATCTGATGTGTGAGGACTTAAGTTATTATTTCTTAGACATCTCTTGTGGGTCTGGCTCATTCAGAGTGTGTATGGAGACAGTGTCTACCCCCTTTATAGGAATAGCTCTCTGAACCAGAACTGAGATGTTTTGGATAAAAAAATCTAGAAAAAAAAGGCCTTCGTAGTGATCTAGTATGTGTCTGGCACAAAAAGCAATGGAAACGTCTGCATCTTACTCAGCATTCGTTTCCTTTCCTGGATATCTGGCTGGATATTTGTATCAGCCAGAATAAATAAGATCATACCATTAACAAAAATATCACAGGCCCATGACACCAAAATGTATTTCTCACTCACGTATCCTTCATGACACGGTACCTCCCTACCTCATGGTTATTCAAGACACAGTTGAGGACTTTTCATCCAGACATAGATACCTGGATCATCACAACAGTGACAAAATGATAGGAACTTGGACATAGATTTTCACAACATCTGCCCAGAAGTGCTCCACATCATTTCTATCTACATTTCTGAGGTCAAAGAATTAGAGAAGCATAACCCTATGATGCGCCTAAGAAAGAGATGTATCTGGAAATGCCCAGACAACATGCAGCTACAGTGAGATCATGCTTGCAGGGGCATTATACACATGCAAAGGTTTAATCTTACCAGATTACTAAGTGTCCTATTGTCTATGTGCACTTGAGTAACTGCCACTTAGTTTTTCCACACTTTGACAATGACCTCCTGGCTATATATAAAAGTGTTTCATTAAGTTCATGGAAAACACATCTTATGAAAATGTATGCATGGTTTCAAAACTTTATTGCACCAAAAGAAATTTTTGATACCTGTTTCCCATGAGCTTTATTTTCTTTAAGGATTTACTTTATTTTTAATTTTTATTGGAAAGTCAGACATACTGAGAGGAAGATCTTTCATGAGCTGATTCACTCCCTAAGTGGCTATAACGGTCAGAGCTGAGCTGATCCAAAGCCAGGAGTCTGTTTCGGGTCTCCCACATGGGTGCAACGTCCCAAGGCTTTGGGCCATCCTTGACTGCTTTCCCAGGCATTAAGCAGGGAGCTGGATGGGAAGCAGAGCTGCCAGGATATGAGCCACTGCCCATATGGGATCCCAACATGTGCAAGGCAAGGACTTTAGCCACTAGGCTATTGCGCCCCGGGACTCTCACATAAGCTTTTTAATACGGCATATGCACTTGAGCGAATGATGCCCATTCTTTACACAGAAATTGCTTATCCCTTCAACCTTGGAATGCATACCCAAGGAGTTATAGCTATACCCCTGTTTGCTGCCATGTCACATGGCCCAGACAACTTTGTAATTGACACCTTGGGGACAAGAAATAAATCTAAGGCTTCTTCATTCAATCATTGGCTAGTCTCCAGTGGTTCTTTTCCTTAAACCATACTTCAAGAGTACTAAGTAGCCTTCTGACCCTGAGGATGGTACTCTCATTCTTTTGTACCTTGAGGTGCAGACCTGATTCTTGAAGACTAAAATGACTCCTGTATACAAGCTAGTTATTAAAATTAATTATAATTTTGATTAATTTACCTGTTTGAGAGACAGAGAAACTTCCATTCACTAGTTTACTCTTGAAATGCCAAAACTTACAGCCCAGAACTGAAAAACCCAGTGCTCTGCAGATGACAGGAAACTAATTACTAAAGTCATTCTCACTGTCTCCTGGGGTCTGCAATAGCAGGAAGCTGGAGTCAAGCGTTGGAGCCACAAGTCAAAGTTAAGTTCTCTGGTGTGGAACTCCAGTCTCTCAGCTAGCTTAATAACTGGGTTAAACTTCTGGGATAATTTTTAATAATCTCAACCACTAAGACTAGCTAAAAACAGAGAGCCCATGCCTATTTACACATTTCAATTCTTAAAATGAGCTTTAGCTGTTGTTATAAAGAATAAGACAGTTAAATGTCTCAAGTTAAAACAACTAAACTGTTTATATTGGTTCCTTTATTGTGTAGTCTGAGCTTTGAAAATCTTGTTAAAATGACAAAACAGAAATTTCATTGCTGGGGGACAATGTGTTTTTCAAAGGCTATTTTCAACAGTGTATTTTGATGTACTTACACACCAATTCAAAATTTCCTTAGAATAATTATACTGTCATAATCCTGTGTTGCTACATTCTTTTTTTTATTAATAAAATTTATTTTGACATTCTTTACATACTTAGAGTAAGAAGGTTCAAGGGCTACAGGAAAGTGGATAATACTAGTATGTTTTCCATATTGTTAATGTACTGGTTCTATACTTTAAAAACACGATAGTTTAACATTAAGCAAAACTGTCTTGCTGAATTTAAGTGTAACTTACATTGCTATATCATAGCAGGAAACCCCGGATTGAATAACGTTTGAGAAGACACATTAAAATCCCACAACACACAGAAAAATCTAGAAAGCTATTCTAACTTTTACCAGAAAGTAAATGATCCATTGTTTCTTTTCTTAGGATTTTTCTGTCCTTGGACTGCAAAGACTAGTTGATTCTTGGAGACTAATTCCTAGTAAATTGGTTAATGGGCCAAGTCCTTTTTGAATAAGCACATAAAAAGACTGAACATAGCAGGGAGACCTGAGAGCGATGTTTTGTTAATGTTTCACCAGCAGTAATATTCCTTAATGTGTTCTTTTTTATTTTTCTAGTCTAATGGATGCTACGAAGTACCTAATCCTGCCTTATTTGACCACAGAGAAAGTGAGAATTGTCAGGGCTATCAAAGTTGAAATCTTCACAAAAAAGAACAAATACCCATGTCTTGTTCTGACTCTTTCTACCCTTGCCTCTGGTGTTTCTTTCCTTCTAATTTTTCCCAAAGCAGTTCAGTTTCTCAAACAGAAACCAAAGGCTGTTTGTTTGTTTGTTTGTTTGTGGATTTGTTGGTTTCAAAGAACAGAAAGTGGGCCTCTTTTTCCTTTCCTTTTTAGGCTTGGAAAAATGTTATTGACTTGCAAATAGGAACCTGGGATCTAGGTTACCAGCCATGGTTCAGCATATTTTCCATCCTTAGCTAGATGAATGTGTGAGTTTCTTTGGGGCCTCACAGATAAATCTTGCAAAATGTGACCCCACTGGGAAAGGCCCTTCTCAATCATTCCTGCATGAAGCTGTCAGCACTTCCATCAGATTCCATCTGAAGCTGGTGCTTCGGATTTCTGCTAGTTTTCCCCTGTGTCAGTTCAGTTTCATTCTCTAACTGCTTCCTCATACACCACAACAAAACTCTGCTGCTCATACTTGCCTGAACCGGAAGGGATATACAACCATGAAGGGAAACCATAAGCAAATTTCCATTCAGTGGAAACCTGCTAGCCACATGTCTCAAGGCAACTTGGGCTATTTCTGTTGCTTATGTTAATTGACCTTGAGAAGAGACCTGCTTATTTCCACTTCTATTGTTTGTTCAACTGAATTTCCCATTTAAAATGCACCTCTCTTCTTTGTTCTGTCTGCCCAATCTGCTTCTCCACATCTGTGTATGAATCCAAGCAGAACTCTTTTCTGAATATCAATTTAAGAGCTGGAAACATTCTATTTCTTCTTTTCCTCTAGGTAGGCACTTTTAACATATTATGAGGTACATATGATGTAATCTAGAATCACTTTCTAAATATGCAAAGGAGCAGTAAAGTGAATAGTGGGGGAGAAAATCCAAGCATGTCTATTACATAGAATTTTTAAAAGAACACACATACCTACATGACAATACTTCAAGCAGATCATTGGAAAATGGAATTAAAAAATAAATGTAACTTGGTGCATAAAATTTTTGAAATACGTATACATGAGAGGTCTTCAAAAAGTTCATTTTTAACATAAAAATGTAGTCCTGTCGACCTTAAACTGAGCCCCCATCAAGATTGAACCACTCTCCTACTCCCCAATTTTGTTGCATATATAATCATTTCTTGCAAATGTCAGCATGTATGCTTAAGAACAATTTATGATCATCTTTAAAAATTTACTGTTATTTGTATTTGAAAGAGAAAACAGATGGAGAGCCAGAGATCTTCTATTCACTGGTTTTCTCAAAACCAGAAGCCAGAAGTTCCACCCAGGGTTCCCTCATGGGTGTCAGGGATCCAAGTGCTTAAGCCATCACCTGCTTTACCCAGAAGTTGGGATCAGAAGAAGAGCCAGGACCTGAAGCTAGGCACTCAAATATATCAGAGTGACAGCTTAACTTGCTAAACCACAGTAACTTTTCCTTCACCAGTTTTTTAAAAGAATTAAATATTTAGCCTTACCATAAAGATGTTAACAAAGTTTGAAAATGAATTACATACATCTTACACTCACTGCCATATCCTATTATCCTGGGCCTTCATACATGTTCCAACATAATAGAATACTTTTGGCAGTTTCAATACATCTGATACTACTTATCAACTATAACCTGTACATCAAGATATTATTCTTTACTTCTTTATCTATAATTTGTATTCTTTCTATGAAATCCCAGAATATTAATAAATATTGCATATAAAAACAGTGCCAAAATCATACAATCTTCAAAAAATTGAGTTAAAGTTAAGTAAATTGTTTTATTAACTAGAACCTGTACATTAGGGAATTATTCTAGAAATCTAACTTACAAAAATCTTTACCTAAAATTTGTATTAGTTTTGTGATTCCAGAATGTTAATAAACATTGCATATGAATAGGTGTCATAATGATATAATCTTGGATACTGAGTTAAATAAATTACTTTATTTTAGGATTATTTATACTTTTTGTTTGTCAAAGTACATTGTAGATCAGCAGGAGGAAAATAAAGCATTTTGCAACTTAATGTTTATGCTTTAAACTAGAAAAATATTTTTCAAGACTAGATAGCAACCCTAATTTCTTAAACAACAAGAACGTTCAGATACTGGAAAAGACTTTGAATTCTCTCCTCACCATTTCCTTCATTTCTTGGAACTAATCCATTTGTGACTGAATATAGAGGGTTGAATAAGCAAAGGAAATGTGCTTTACAGTAATACGTGTTTCGGCATAGTGGGTTAAGCTATCACATCCTAGTGTCAGAATGCCTGTTTGAATCCTAGCTGCTCTGCTTCCAATCTAGGTCCCAGCTAATGTGCATAAAGGGGCTTCTGGCTTCAGCAAGATTCATCAGCTTTTGTGGCCATTTGGGAAGTGAGCCACTGGATGGATGGAAGATTCTCTCTCTCTCTCTCTCTCTCTCTCTCTCTCTCTCTCTCTCTCCCCCTCATTTCCCCACCACCCCAAATCTCTAACTGCATTTTTCATATATATAAAGTGCCTTACATCAACTTGACAAAGGTAAATATGGTCAGAGAATTTAGAATTTGGAATTTAGAAGCTCCTAGGTCTGATATAGTGAGTTCATGGAACTTATGGTCTCCAACTTTGTATGAAAATTGGAATTTTTTCATCCCCAACTTCTATGTTCTTCAAATTTTTATTCTTACTTTTCAAAGCAAATTAGATTTTTTGAGATATATTTCCTTAGTTGTTAAAACTCCCAAGTACATTTCAATCTTAAAAAAATTTAAAAAGCTTTAAACAGAAAAATACAATAGGAGAAGCTCCCAGTCCTTTCCATTTAATCTCAGAAAGATGTGAAGTGAAAGTATTGCAAGTGTGACCAGGAATTTTTCATTATCAGAGAGCATTCCTTGAACTTACAAGCCATAGTATCCTGGAATGATGCATCAAAAGCTTGTTAGAAACAAAAGTTTAGATGCAGAGTGGCATGTGGATACCTGTTTTTCTCAGCAAAATAATTCAGCCATTGTAATTATTTTTAACAGAATTGGGCTTCACACTGTGGGATAATGAGCTGGAAAATGTATTTGTTTTAAATAAAGGCATTTTCACACTACAAGAACACACAAACATCTCTGAAACCCAAATGCGCCCGTCCAGCGTGCCTGGTAAAAGAGCCAATTTGATGTTATTTCCAACTGTGTAGAAATAATTTGCTACAAATTCATGCTATAATACTAACAGGTGCTTCTTGAAAGAAACTCCCTGAGTCTTGAATTGCCAAGGGCTGCGACAGCTGGAAAGCACCAAGATGTTCTCTTAAATGGCATCTCAGCCGCTAAGATCTATTCACATCCTAACACTAGGCAGTATTTCCAGGGCGGTATTTCATGGCCACAGATCCAAGCTAGGCCCTCAAATGACTCTTTAGATCACACTAGATTTGTGGATGTGCATTAGCAATAATACAAAATAGCATTCTAAACCAAGAAAGGGAGTGAGTGTTTGGACCAGTGGTTAGGCTCCCACTTGTAACACACGTAATCCTCTTGCCGTGTAAAAGTGCGTGGGTCCAAATCACAGCGTCTCTTTTGATTCTGACCTCTTGATGACACATTCTCTCGGAGGTGTAGTTCATACCTTCAGAACTTGGATCCTTGTTACTCACATGGGAGTCCTGCATTGAGTTCCAACTCCTGACTTAGGCCTGCTGCAGACCTGGCTGTTGGCTTTTAAGGAACAAACCAACAGATTGGAAGTCCATCTCTCTTGATCTCGCCTTCACCTCTATCTTTTCTTTTTCTGACTTTCAAAGAAAAGAAGTAAATTATTATTGCATTTTTATAATTCTTTCCAAAAAATTAAAAATAAACTGTGAATTTATGATTCCCAGTCAAGTCCCTGGAGGATAAATAAGGGCTGTCAGATATAAGAACCCTCAATTTCACTTTTTGAAATAAAGAAATTGAACAATAAGTAAAATTATGCAGCAGTACCAAATAGTGAACAGAATACAGTTCAAAGAAAGGAATTAGAAAATATCTAAGGCTCTGTGGCAAGTTTCTAGAAATACAAAAGTGTAACACATTTGGATTGATATTTTGGACAATTTAGGAAGTATCATCAATGCTTGTGATTCTTTTTTGGACCTTTCACACATTGCCACCCCACCCCACTTCCAAGTTTGTTGTTGGGTCCTATTGGGTGTTAGCAGTTTGATGGTTACAAACATTTCTTTCTTTTCTTTTCTCTTCTTTTCACCGATTTTGTTTTCTCCTGTTCCTCTAAAGTGTCCCTATACCAGTGCAAACCCAATTTTAGAACTTCACCAGAGTGGCCAGACCTGATTTCTCAGGTTGGAGTTTCTAGGTAACAGATAAAGAATCCAAGAATGCACTTGAAAATATCACTGACTTCCAAAATTCATTGCCACTGAAAAGGCAAACTTGTTTAAGGCAGCTATTTTCATAGGCTGAAAGCCTCATTTTCAGACACCTAATTTATATACATCCCAAGTATCAGAAGAAATGTAATTAACTTTAAATGTCATATACAGTGAGACCTTTCCCCTTTGTTTTACATTGTGTCAGGCATATAAAAATGACTAAATTGGTTTAATGTTTAGTCTGATAGCTGAACTGGCAAATGAGGCAAATGTTTTCCTTCTAGAACTGATGTTGCTACTCTTGCTGCTGCTCTTGATTACCTTGGGGAGAGAAGTAATGTTTCAAGTACACAACGAGGGGTGTTTGAAAATGTAGAATATGGAATTTGAATTTTATTGCTATTCGTGTAAGAGTAGGTCCAATTATCCTCCTCACTCAGACTTCTTCTTAAAACATTCTTTGTGAAACCACCAGGAAGACGAGGTGTCGACTGGTACAGTCTGTTTATTTATAATCCCAACCCTCCCGATTGTCCCTTGGTGCCCTTACGTAGGAGATCTTTTGCTTTACGGAGCTGCCTGTAGGGTTTGAAGAGCTGGGGAATGTGGGTTGAAAGGGATGAAATGTTCTCTCTAGTAGGATGGGAGAGAACTAGTGTTCAAGGAAGGTGGCAGGAGTCAAAGATTCTGAGTCCTAAGGAGACATGATAGGAAAAAAAATCTTGAAAAACAGCTGTCAGGTTTTTATGCAGGGTTACAAATTTAAACTCTGAACTCATTTCTTACTAAATTGTGTGATCTCATTTTGAATGAGAAAAGATGGTTTGCATTTTGTATATTATGTTAAATAAAAACATCGTCTATGTTCTCTTATACGTAAAGCACTTAAAATTTTAAACTTTTTGTGCTAAAATAAGGGATCGTAAACTTTCCCAAACACAGGTATATCTTGTTCCTTCCAAGGAATGAAAGGTCTTGTCCTCATAATACAAATCCTCATTTCTTTGTATTTACCTCCAAGAACATGAAGGACACCGTGAACTCTACTGCTTCAATCAGAAGCTACAGTTTGTCCTTGGCAAACAAAAGGCATAAAAAACATGGGCATCTCCTGACAATATTAGAGTGTGATAACATTTTAAATAAGACAACTTTCAGAAATGTTTCATGTTTATGGCCTGGTTCTGACTTATTCACACAAATACAAGACTAGTTTTCTTTATGGATTTCTATCAAACAGTCTCAAGTGAGAAGACAGATTTATTCTCAAACCCCCAAAAAAGGGGGATTGATTTCATCACAGTGTTTAATTAGGTTCGTAGCTATGCTTCAGTTTCTCCTTAAGTCAAATTAGAATATGTCTGTAATATTCACAGGAGCAGAAGACAAGGAGAATGTGTTTTATATATATATATAATATGTTTTATATATATAATGTGTTTTATATATATATGTTTTTTTTAATTATACAGGTAATATTATAAAAGCCTCAGCAGACAGGTATACATTTGCAAAAGTCACACAAATCTCTTTTAACCTCTCCTCCACTGAATTCTACCATCTTATTCAAACATAATTATCATTTTTCAATTATTACAGGCTTTTTCTCAAACTCTTTGCTAATTTCTAGTTACTGTAATTTCTAGTTACACTGTAATTGCAAAAATGTCCTGGTAGTTTTATGTTTATAAAAAACGTATTGAGATCTCGCAGAGGGGTAAGAGCTTTATTATAATGGCTTTAGTACATTTTTCATAACGTTTTCAAAGGGTATGTGTTTTCTTTATGTGAGTTGCAAATAGCAATAGGGCTAGAAATATATTAAACTTGGTTATTACTGAAATTTCAATTATTTACTTTTTTAATACAATTTATGTTTCAAATTCTGAAAAACTAGGTTTTCAATTTGAATTAAGAAATTGCTGTCTTCTTATACTTCTAATATTTTTTAAATCCTGATATTCAAAGCTGTAATAAAGCACACAGTTCAGTGACTAGTATGTTTTTTCAGTGAACTGTTCATATATTAACATAAAATAATCCGTGTGCTGAGAAAAATTTTAGCCTTTTTTTTGCATAATAGTGACAAATAAGCTTTTGCTTTGCCAAGATGGTTTAACAAGCATATTTTAAAAATCTGTTTCAAACTTCCTGTGCTATCCTGCCTTAGCGTCACCTCTCATCCATGCCTAGATATTGTTTTTGTGCAATTTGAAAACCTCCATCTTGCAATGTATTAATAAGCATCTTATTAGTTTAACCATTTTCATCCCAGTTAATAAGTTATAAAAAGCATCACAACTGTGTTCATATGTATTCTCATTTCTAATCCTTAGTTTTCCTGCTGATTATACTTTCTTGTTGGTTCTCCTTTCTTCTGTTGGACTTTATGACATGTAATGTTCTTATTCCCTTTCCTCTGTATGAAAGTAATAGAGCTCACTTTTGTTATTTAGTGACAACTTTTATGGTTTTAACTCACGCATTTCAATTTCTACTTTCCAGGAACATTTAAAGTTAACTTGTGGCTCTATCTTCTTGTTGAGTGAAGAGAACACCTTAACTGTCTCTTTTTTTGACCCATTATATAACATAATTATCTAACAATTAAGTTAACCAATTACCCTCTTTTGTACTGTACATTAGCATTTATTATATAACAAAAGATCTCATTGAATTTTACTCACTGAAATTTCTGTTATCCACAGTCATTTTTCCCTAAAATGAAATTTATTCTTCTAAGCAAAAAGGAATTTTGCATTACCTTTTTATGTTTTATTTTGAATTTTACAGTACAATTCTATAGAGTCTGGGATTTCCATACTCCCTCCCCAAGTCATTTTCTATCTACAATGTATTCTTTTTTTTAAAGATTTATTTATTTTTATTGCAAAGTCAGATATGCAGAGGAGGAGAGATAGAGAAGAAGATCTTCTGTCTGATGATTCACTCCCCAAGTGAACGCAACGGCTGATACTGTGCTTATCCGAAACTGGGTGCAGGGTCCCAAGGCTTTGGGCTGTCCTCAACTGCTTTCCCAGGCCACAAGCAGGGAGCTGGATGGGAAGCAGGTCCTCCGGGATTAGAACTGGTGACCATATGGGATCCCGGTGCATTCAAGACGAGGACTTTAGCCAGTAGGCGATGGCGCTGGGCCCTGCAATGTATTCTTAAGGGTTTGTACCTTTTGCCCTAAAATTATTTACTTTTATCTTCATGTTTGAGTAATAGACTATGCATAAGCACTTAAATTGCATTGATTTTCACTCAATAAACATTATTTGACTTAAAAAAAGAAGGAAAACTTGTTGCATGCCACACATGAACGAAACTCCAGAGCATTACACTAAGGGAAATAATTCAGCCACAAAAGGACAAAAATAGCATATGGTTTCACATATATGAAGTATATGAAACTATCTTTTTTAATTTTTATTTTTCATGATGCAGTTCTATAAGCTCAGGGATTTCCCTCCCAATCCCCGCATCCCCCTCCCTCCCACTGATCTTCCCTATATTATTACAATAACATGGTCTTCCAACAACAGTCATAAGTCCATACTCTGCTACTTAAGTATATCATGACATTATATGTACACACAATGGTAAAAAGTCCAGCTTGCAAAACAACGTGAATACATGAAACATTGCTGAAGTGTCCACAGAAAAATGATAAAGAGAATATTCAATAGGATATGTAATTTACTGCAGTAAAACATTTTCATTCAGATGTTTTGAGACATTTTTCATTTATCTTTGTATCCAAAGTGATTTATTTTAAAAATGACGCCAATTTGTGTCTCATTCCTTAGTAGATAATATTCTATTCCTTTCCAGAAGCTATTAGTATGTTTGTTTCATCCTTGGCATTCTGATATTACCATGCTGCATCTAGGTAGGCGTCTTTTTCAACATGTTCAGTGCTTGATGATTCTTTCAGTAGGACAAATTAGATCTTTATCAGTTTGGAGATATTTTCTTCTTCCTAATTTGAGAATTCCAATGTCTGCTCTGGCAACTTCTTGGGGCTCTGGATTCACCCCATCATTCCCTTAACTCTGTTTATATCCATTATATATTCATGACCTTGGTTTGAATCATTGCTAATGTTCTTATCTGTATCTTGCAGAATTCATGCCCATTTTATTGTTCAGCTCATCTGTTAGTTTCTATTTTGAAATAATCCTTTAAAAAAACAAATGAAATAATCCTTTAAATTCTACATACATTTATTTATTCTTAGATGGCTTACTTTTTATAGCAGTTTACTCTTGATTAATGAATGCCTTTTGAAAATATCCAATATACAATGAATAATTTTTTTAAAGGATTTATTTATTTATTGGAAAGTCAGATATACAGAGAGGAAGACAGAGAGCAAGATCTTCCATCTGATGATTCACTTCCCAAGTGAGTGCAACAGCCGATGCTATGCCGATCTGAAGCCGGGATCCAGGAACTTCTTCCAGGTTTCCCACACAGGTGCAGGGTCCCAAATTTTGGGCCATCCTCAACTGCTTTCCCAGGCCACAAGCAGAGAGCTGGATGGGAGGTGGAGCTGCCGGGATTAGAACCAGCGCCCATATGGGATCCCAGCACGTTCAAGGCGAGGACTTTAGCCGCTAGGCCACACTGCAGGGCCCATACAAAGAATAATTTTTTTAAAAAAATTAAAGAGCTATTTATTTATTTGACAGTAAAAAGGGAGACTCAGAAACAGATATTCCATTTTCCATTTACTTATCCAAATTTGCATATCAGTTATCAGCAGGAGCTAAACTATACTGAAACCAAGAGCCAGGAACTCCACCCAGGCCCCCTTTTGGGTGACAGGAATCCAAGTTCTCGTGCCATTATCTGCTTGCTCCCATGCATGCTGACAACATAGAGTAGCTGACACTTGAACCAGGTCCTTCAAATGGATGTAGGTGTCCCAAGCAGTAGCTTAATGTGTTGTAGCGCAATGCCCACTCCTAATTTCCTTACTATTTTCCTCATCTTACCTCTTTGACAGTTAATTCTTATATTATTATATTTTGTTTCCCATTACTCATTTATTTTTGCTGCAATTATATTCTTTCAAATCACTCACCCTCACTTTTTGGAGGGTTTAAACAATTGGTTTATTGTCACTTTATCCAACACTGCTCTTACATTAATTCTTGTTAGTTTCCATATCTACCTGGAGGAGCCTCTCACCTTCACTATTTTTTTCAGTCATTAACACTAATAGTCATGCCTGACACCTTGTTAACAGTTTTAACCTTTCCATAATCTTGACTTCACTTATCCCATTCCTAGACTACTATTTTGGAGGTACTCTGTCATATCCTGATTCAACCAGTACATTCATCCTGCCAGAATCTCTAGTATGTAGGTCTTAGTATTTTTTTTTTAACTTTGTTTCTTATTCCTTGAGAAACTTAATCTTCCCTCCTGTATCAGCTTGCACTGTCTGGTCACTGGTTACATTAAGCTCTCCTCCATAATGTCTTCAAATCCTTTGACTCAATGTTGTTTCCTTACAGCCATTTGTCCACATGCCTGGATGAATCCACTGTTCTGGCTACTTCAAACCTACCACTAGTTAATTGATAATGGCTGAACCATCTTACTTTAAACATTAACTGGTTTTTAATGGTGCCAAGAAGTCATACCATAATTGTGTGTTAGTTTTTGTATTCTTTTACTCACCGATAATTCTCTCATTCCAATTTTTCAACATATCCACGCACACCCTCATTCTCAGCTGATGACTATTTATTTCATTGAGAAAACTAAACAAGTTATGAAAGAATTTCCACACATTTTATTCCTATCGCCTTCCGGGTTTTCATGACTAGAACTTCCCACTTTTCTACACCTGTGCCATAGCTGTGCGTGCTTACCCTCTACAAATGATGAATGACCAACCCCTGGTGTTCCTATTCAAAGCCAGGCTTCAGCAGATCCAACATTTTGTGGAAATAATCCTAGATATTCTCTACTATGTATTTCTCATCAAAAGGCAAACAAGTATGTCTCCCTCCTTTCAATTAAATCTGTGAACATCATTACAGGAGCAGGAGCAAAAGAGAGATGTTTTATCCTGTGTTGCCAAAAGGTAAAAAGGACAGTCAGTGCATTCTATTACAAACTTTGTAGATACCTTTAAAACAATTTCTTTACATTGATTATGTTAATTTATGGATTAATATCTAGAAATGGGGCACAGTACAGTAGCTTAGTGGCTAAAATCCTTGCCTTGAACACATCAGGATCCCATGTGGGCACTGGATCGTATCTTAGCTGCTGCACTTCCCATTTAGCTCCATGGTTGTAGCCTGGGAAAGGAGTGCATTACTATCCAAATCCTTGGGACCTTGCACCCTGAGGGAGTCCTGGAAGAATACTTGGCTCTTGGCTTCAGATCAGCTTTGCTCCAGCCATTGGGGCCACTTGGGAAGTGAACCAGCAGATGGAAGATCCTTTTCTCTGTTTCTCCTTCTCTCTGTAATTCTGACTTTCCAAAAAAAAAAAAAAAATCCAGACATGATTGTTTTGACTCACCTTTTTGTTTCCTGAAGAAATTTGAGGGTATTCTTCCAGACTTCTTTTGAATGTTAAGAAGCCTCTTTTACTCAGAACAAATATGTGACTGAAGAATCATTTATCTGTGTGTTTGATAGTTTGTTTTCTCATTCTCCTACGAGCACAGTCTCTGCTTATACCATAGTGACATAGAAATGAAACTCAACCTCTTCTCCCCCAGATGCATCACACACTGTCTTCCTAATCAGGTGTTTGAGTATGCCATGTAGTAGGCTTGCTGAAGCTTGGGAGAGGCGGCAATAGTTTATCCCACAAAGTGGAAATAATCCCTATCTATTCCTGACCTTTGGAAGATTCTCAGCTAATTTTGTCCACTTGGACTGCAGGCCTGTGACATTTAACATTGAATCCATTTCTCTCTTCTCCTTCACTTCTTTTCCATCTCTTCTCTGCTTCCATGTCAAGCAATTTATCAGCTAGTTTCCTAAGATTGATATCACCTTCAGAGGAATTTTGGCACCGACTATTAAGATAATTGGTTTTCACATTGTTGCAGTTGATTGATTGGTGTAAGAAATCAATTACAGACTTGTGTTGAAAATTGTTACCCAATTCATTCATATGGAAGGGATAATAGGAATCAGGAGCTGAGAGCAGGTTTATAGCCTGAATGGATGGTGGGACATCATGTTTTGTCGGAAGGACCGTCAATAACAGGAATAAATACAAAAGTTGTTCACTAAACAACATTGAAAGTAACACTGGTATCAATTCTTTACTCTAAAATTTTGGCATAAGTAATTAGCATTAGTTTGCTTTTCCTGTATGCATTGTATTTGAGGATAATCAAAAGTCACATTTGATAAGCAAAAGTATTTGTTTGCATTAAAGACAATTCTAGTTAATAAATGTGAAATGAGTTACAGAATCGAATTGAAGTAATAATTTTCACCGCAGCTGAAGATAAAAATAATTGAATCACACAACAATCACTGATACAAGATACCAATTTTAAAAAAAGGTTTAGTGAGAAACTTAAAATGGAAATTTCAGGCAGTTGCTCTCAGAACTTGTGATCAGTTTTAGTAGCACTAAATAAAAACAACTACTAGGTGTTTTCGGAGTTTACATGTGCTGATATAGGTCAGTATATATAGGACATGTAAAGGTGTTTTCATGTTTGCATTCAGACAGACATGAATAACTTTCAACTCTGTTATAATTATTATAAATAATGAGCACACCATATTATTTCCAGTTACACTCAAAACTATTATTTTTATTTTAAAAGGAACTTATAAGTATCTTTAAAATTAAAAATAATGTATTGATTTCGTGGTTTCAAAAATGACAGGAATCGAACCCCATCCTTAACAAGCCCTAACATTGGAGGTGAATATGAAGGTAAATGTTATACAAGTTGTCATTTAATTCATATTGAGTGGATAACATGATGAAAAGGTAGTAGAGTATTTAACCAAGATAATGAAGCATTTTTTGTGTTGTTTTAAAGATTTTAGATTTTATACAACTGACTCTAGGATTTATTCATTTATTTATTTGGAAAGCAGAGTTCAGAGAAAAAGTGTTCGTTCCCAAATAGCTGCAACAGCCAGGACTGAGCCAGGGTGAAGCCAGGTACCAGGAGCTTCTTTCAGATCACCTGAGTGGGTGTCAGAGCCCAAACATCTGGGTCATATTCTGCTGCTTTTTCCAGGGGCATTAGCAGAGAGCTAGGTCAGAAGTAAAGCAGCCAGGGCACATAACAGCACCACATTGGATTCCAGCAACATAGTCAACAGCTCAACCTGCTGTTTCACAGTAATAATTCTATCATTGCCCTTTTAAAAGCAGTAAATTGACATATTATTTCTGGGGTGGAAGGAGGTTAGGAAGGTCATCCTCCTCTGCCCCAGAAAAGAGCCTTTGTTTGTTCGTTCTTTCTTTCTTTCTTTCTTTCTTTCTTTCTTTCTTTCTTTCTTTCTTTCTTTCTTTCTTTTTCTTTTCTTTCTTTCTCCCTTCCTTCTTTCTTTTCTTCCTTCCTCTCTCTCTCTTTTTTTAAGATTTTTTATTTTATCTGAAATAACTACAGAAAGAGAGAGAGAATCTGTTCACTGGTTCACTTCCCAAATAGCCACAGCTACCAGAGTTGGGTCTATCCAGGGCTGAGAGCCATTAATTTTTAAAGCATAGGTGATAAAGTATGCCAATGCACTATGAATCAGCTTTTTAAAACTGTAAGAAGCATCTTCCCCAGGAATACCTTGTGTGTTTGGTATATACCAATTAGGCAATAAAGATTTCTAAAATACTGCTGAAGTGACATAGCCTAGAAATGTGGTTGTTTTAGAACCGAAAGGCAAATTGGAGTCTGGCAGTTTCTTCTCCAATCTCAGAATCAAACTTTCGTTTAAATGCATACATATGAAATAGAAATTAAGGTGTTTACATTCATCAAGCATGAAAAGAAGAGAAGGAAACCTGATACAAGAGCTATAGTGATAAATGTGACTTGGGATGAACCCTGCATTCTAATGGCATCTTAACAGTGTTCTTTTATAGCAGCACACTTGTACCATCTGTCGAGTGGTCTTACTCATATTCACTTTAGCCTGTACATTTAGATGGCATGTACAACCCAGTTTTCTATCTTTAGAATATTATTTGGGCCTAGGTTATACAATACTTTGAACTCCATATCTTCAACATCAAGTGCAAAGACCAACTGGATGGAAAGTATTTCTTGCAATCCAATGGTTTATTTAAATCTCCACCTGGCTCTTGGATTCCCAAGCAGCATTTTAATCTGGATACTGTAACACAACCAGGCCCAATTCTACCATAGATTCATGTGCTTTATGCAGTAATTTAGAAGGAAGGTACACACACCTGTGTTTCCCACCAACACTTTATGTATTCCCATGCAAAAAAAAATCAGTCAACCATGTCATTCGGTGATCAGTTAGTCAACAAATTTCTTGTATAGAAATTTGAAAAGCATCACCCATTTTCATATATGGAGAAAATCTTACTCTATCAAAATCACTACACAAAGAAAGTCATAGCTATTAGCTATGGCATTTTTCAGCAAGCCAACATGAATTAAATGAATTCCTTTCTATTCTGGCCTGTTATTTAAATATGCCATAGCACTATACTGCAGAAGTGTCCAAAAGCCAAGTAACTTTCACTCAGTGTCTAATGGCTACTGTTCATTATCTAAAACTATTCCAACAGCAGCAGCAGCGATAATGGCCTAGCCCTCTGTGACCTGGAAACCCTCCAGGAATCAATCTGCATTAGCAAGGCTTTGCCTTCACATTGCCTGCTCCTTCACCAACCTCCCCTATGCCTTGGTGGGAAGACACTGGCCTCATTAGCAGTCCAGTTTCTCATTTCTTTTGGTATGAATCTGATCAAATTTCCACTCAGAAAACACCTAAAATGACTGCCTCTGAAATAGGAATTTGGTAAACTACAATTAGAAGACTCTTCACAATGCCAAGTCTGGATTCATTAGAGGTCACATCACATTGTGTAAGGATGGGAAAGGGCTTGCTAGGATCGCATCTTGTTTTTGTTCACCTGTATTTTAATGTGTTACTACAGCTTGAACGTTTAACGCTACTCCAGATTCATACATTGAAGACCAATCCCCAAGCTGATGGTATTAAGTGGGGCCTGTAAGAGAAGATTAGGGCATGGGTCAGAGTATTCACAAGTAGGATTGGAGCTCTTACAAAAGAAATCAGAGAGTTTCTTAGCCCTTTTGCCTTTCCACCAGGCAAAAACATAGCAGGAAATTGTCATCTGAGACACTGAGTCTGCCGGTGGCTTGATCTTGAAGTTCTCAGGCTATAGAACTGTAAGAAAGAAATACCTGTTGGTTATAGATTACTCAGTCTAAACCTGTTATAGCAACACAAATGGACGAATGTGTTACTGATGACCACAATGATCTCAGAATAGATCCTTGTGATCCAGTATTAGTCAACATGCTGTCATTTCAGGAGCATATGGCCTACATGTTTGACATCACCAAAACTATCTCTAAACCTCAGGCTCTCTACTAGCTGACATTAGCCCATAGTGGCAGTGTTGAAACTGACTCTGCCACTTATGAGCTGAGTCAGTGTAACAGTTACTTATTTGTGTTTCAGTGTCTTCATTTATAAAATAGGGACAGTAGTGGGTAATAGTTTCTAATGGATGCTTTGAGAATTAAATCACTTATAAGACCTAAGAAGCTATAAGAATTCCAGAGGAAAAAACTGTGAGAAATTTTAAGTTATATGTAAAATTGAAAAGCCATATTTGAATGTCTAGAGCTATCGTTGTAGGTCATTGCTGCTCAGAGTGAATGCTTTGACTCCAAAGTACAATATGCTTGGGAAGGTACATTTATCCAAATATAAAGAATGTGGTAGGAGCAATATGAGGTTCAGGGTTTTCCAGAAAAAGCCAAAAGGAAATGTGTGAGTCTATAAATACATACAAAGGGAATTATTAGGTGTTGTTTCATGTGATTAGAGAAGTCTCGGGATAGTTCATCTGCAGGTGGCAGAGCCTGGGATGCTGCTCATATGACAGTCCAGGTCTAAATGCCTCAGACCAGGGAGGCTGATGCTGAAACTCCCAGCTGAAGGTCTAGAGCCTGAGAAGCCAAGCAGGACACTGTGGATGTTGGGTCCTGGAATCCAATAGCAAGAGAGGCATGAAAAAAAACACATCCCCATCAGGGGCAGAAGCCAAGTCACTTCTTGTATTTGTTCTCTTAGTTTCCCCTCACCCTGGCTGGCTGGATGGCATCCATCTACACTGAGAGCAAGTCTTTCTCATCTATGCCACCCACATTCACAGATTAACCTTTTCTGGAAACACCCATAGACACATATCAAAATGCTATTTTTCGTGTGTCTAGCTGTTTCTTAATCCAGCCAGGTTGGCACCTCATGTTAAAAGTCACAGAAAAGAAAGGACATGAGTTACCAGAAGAATTTATATGAATTTCTTATCTGCTAAGAAAGTTATAATAACTGAGGAACATTAACATCCTGTCTCTTCCTTCTATTGATGGAATTCCAAGTCCCAAGCACAGGTCATCTTGTACCGTGATTCTGATGTTGTTGCCCAGAACTGTAATATTCTCTATTATTAAAGATAATTATTTTCATGAGCCTTAAGATATTCATTCCAAAATCTTCCATCTGAGTACGTGGGAGCATCTGTAAAGTCTGATGAAAATATAAGAAGCTGGGCTCAGCGCAATAGCTCAATGGCTAAATCCTCACCTTTTAAGTGCAGGATCCCATATGGGCATCAGTTCATGTACCAGCTGCTCCACTTCCCAACCAGTTCCTTACTAATGGTTTGGAAAGCACTGGAGGATGGCCCAAAACCTTGAAACTCTGCAGCCACATGGGAGGCCCGAAGAAGCTCCTCAGTTCTGGCCATTAGAGTCATCCAGGAAATGAACCAACAAATGGAAGATATTTCTCTCTGTATCTCCTTCTCTCCATAAACCTGATCCTCCATTCCAATAGAAAAATAAATAAATGAACATTTAAAAAATTTTTAAATATATAAGACGTCTTCAAAAAGTTCATGAAGAGTCCAGCGTGATAGTTAGCCTCATCTTGCACATGCTGGAATCCCATATGGGTGCAGGTTCATGTCCTGAATGTTCCACTTCCCATCCAGTTCCCTGCTTCTGGCCTGGAAAATCAGTTGAGGATGGCCCAAAGCCTCGGGACCTTGCACCCGTGTGGGAGACCCAGAAGATGCTCCTGGTTTCGAATTAGCTCAACTCACTATTACATCCACTTGGGGGCTTAACCAAAAGATGGAAGATCTTTCTCTCTGTTTCTCCTCTCTATATATCTACCTTTTCAATAAAAAAGAAATAAATCTTTTTCTAAAAAAACTTCATGAAAATGCATATTATGAGCCAAGCTATGTATGGGTTTCAAAATGTTTTTGCAAAAAAACTCAGCTCATACTAACTTGGTATAACGTGTTAAACAAGTCCATTTTAGGCACTAAAAAGGATAAGACAACAAGTTAAAAAGAGCTCCTGCTAGAGAGAGAGAGAGAGAAAGGACACAGACAAAATTTACGATGAAGCGTGGTACAGAAATGGTGAAATCATTGATGTTTTGCAATATTCTTATGGGATAATGCACCCAAGGAAAACAACAGCTTGCAAATGCATAACTCATTTTAGGAAAAAAGGGGTTGATACTGAAGATACAGCCCACAGAAGCATGCCATTCACATTACTTACAAAGTAAAGCATTGATTGGTCTTATCCATGCCCTGATGGAGAGGACTCATTCGCACCAATGATTAGCAGCAGAAATGGTAACAAACATTATAGACATGTCAACTGGTTCAGCCTACAAAATTCTGACTAGTGAAACAAAAAACAAACAGAACTGTTTCACCATTTCAGCCTTGGACAAATAAAATTTCAGTGGAAATTTGCAACAGTAGTACCAAGGTCCTAAAGTATTAGGACGAAACATGGCTTTACCAGTAGAATTTTGAAGACACAGCACAGTACCAGAAATGGCAGCCAACAGGTGGAAATGGGAAAGCAAAAGTGAAATAGGCAGAAACAAAGGTAATGGCAATAGGTTGTTTGTTTTTATTTGTGCTCAAGATATTTTACTTGTTGACTTTCTGGAGGTACCAAAGAATGAAAACATATTTATAATAAAAATGCTCTGAGAAATTTAGCCAAAGCGTTAGCCAAAAAATCCTGAAAATCTTTGTTAGAGTCCTTCTCTATCACAACAGTATTCCTGTTCATTTTCATAGAACAAAGGCAAATTTGCACGAATTTTGAAGGGAAGTTATTAGATATATACCTTAAAAAGTTGATTTGGTAAGTTTTGGCTTGTTTTTGTTTTCTAATCTTAAAAAAATTCCTTAAAGGACATTCACCCTTACATGATGAATTATCACCCAGTTGGAAAAATAGAGTGAACTCCTATCTTTTGGAGCAAAATCAATGAAACTGAGGATCATTATGCTTAGTGAAATAAACTGGCTACAAAAACACAACTATCATGTGTGTTTGCTGATTTTTGGTAACTAATATACAGAGTACAAAACATATATATACGAGAAAAAATGGCATTTTTAAATATGCTTATTATTTATAGTACTTGTCTATACTCTTGACTAACAGTGATTTTTCTATTTAATTCTTGTGGAATTATTTGTTGAGTGAAGGCTTAAGCTTATGATTATAGAGAAAATTAAAAATAGGTCATTGTGAAAATTAAAAGAAATATAAGAAAAGGAGTGGGGAGGGTTCAAAGTATAAGACTGTGTTAATATGGTTACATTCCATGCATTCTCAGTTCTCTAGAGATAGAATCAATGTTGATATTTTGCTTACAAAAGTGTTTTGAATAGGATTCAGTTTATATTGAAAAGCGGTTGATGTTTAAGACCCTTTTTCCTTTAACTCCATTTTACTTGAACTTTTTGACGTCCTCTTGTATAGATTCTCAATTCTCTTTTTGTGTTTTTTGCTTTAGGAAGGCTTGAAGTGAGGGCTTGAGGATCAGGCAAATCTGATACATGATCCAAGTTTGAAAAGTACTTAATTTTGTTGAAGAAAAAAAAATGCTACTTTCTCTGGGAAAATTCATTTTCTTGTTACAATTTCATGAATAAGTCCTGTAGTATCTAGGCTACTGGAGAATTTCTTTATCATGTTTCTAAGTGAACGTCCCTCCAGAGCCATCCTCCTCAACCACAAGTTGCATTCACAGCCAGAAATCCAGCTATCCTGCAGACCATTGTGGATCTCCTATCTTTATTTCTTCCTTCCTCCTAATTTCATGCTCAGAACTTTGAGCAGGGTTAGGCTACCTACAGTCCATTGTTGCCACAGGGAGAATATTGAATGGTTCCAACAAATCTGTACATCCTCTTTCCTTGGACACATAGGTAGATTATCAATGTAATTTAGATAAATATTTAGTAATTTTTGAAGTCTTTGAAATAATCCTTCTCTCTGTTTCCTTGTAAAACTGACTTAGCCAAATATGAATGATGAGCCATTTACCACTACCCTGGGTACTTCTATTATTTTAAAACATTTATTTTCTTTTTATTGCAAAGCAGATATACAGAGAGGAGGAGAGACAGAGAGGAAGATCTTCTGTCCTATGGTTCACTCCCCAAGTGACCACAATGGCCAGTGCTGTGCCAATCCGAAGCCAGGAGCCAGGAACTTCCTCCAGATCTCCCAGACTGGTGCAGGGTTCCAAGGCTTTCGGCCATCCTTGATTGCTTTTCCAGTCCACAGGCAGGGAGCTGGATGAGAAGCAGGGATGCTGGGGTTAGAACCGACGCCCGTTTGGGTTCCTGGCGCATGCAAGGCAAGGACTTTAGCCACTAGGCCACCATGCTGGGCCCATTACCCTGGAAACTTCTAAAAGAAGTCCTTGGACTATGAGAAGAATCAGATTCATAATGAAGTCAACGTTGTGCACAAATCAAAGGCAAAACTGACGTCACTCAGCAACTCTATCAACCTAGCCTTATCATTGAACATATTGCATATTTAAGCCGAGAGAGTTTTCTTTCAAAACTTTCTGAGTTGCATTGTCTAGTCTTTGAAACGAAAACATCTTGTTATTCATATCCAGCACCAAACAGTTTAAAGCTTCATAAGGTTGCTTTTGGCTCTAAATCTTAGGTAATTCAAATGCCCCTAGTGAAAAACATTAGTACATTCTATTCTAAATCATGCTCAGGCCTGTGACTCTTATCTTCCCATGTCCTTGGGATTGTCTCAAAAGCCATTCAGGATACCATATTCTTTTCTTTTCTGATTGCCTTGTTTCAACTACTCATTCATTGGGCCTTCACCAGATCTTTCTCTTCTCCCTGACTTCCAGGGCTCAGTGCTAACTAAAATCATTTCTCGTTCATCAGTGATCTCATTCACTTCTATTTATGTTATCCTGCCTCCCGAACACGTAATTTTAATCTAGTTATCATTTCTGAATTCAGGCTTCATACATACAATTGCCTGCTTGACATACGTGCTTGCATGTCTAATGCGCATCTCAAGTTCAGTAGTGCAAAACAACTGAGAGCCTGAACTTTCTCCACAGCAGCCCCGGAAATAGGCTGTAGATGAGGCCTTCTCTATCCCAGCTAATGACATGTCCATCTTTCCAGCTGTTCAGGTCAAGGGGTTTGGAAGCATCCTCCACATCTGTCTTTCTCTAATACTCTATGTCCAAACAGTCAGGGGATTCTGTCAGTCCTACCTTCAATACGCATACAAAATCCAGTTTCTTCACTGCCTCCTCTGTCACCAACTAGAATTTGTCAATGAGTAATCCTCTAACTAAAGCTACCAGTCAGAAAGGCTTTTTTTTTTAATCTTCTGAGAACAGAACCGTGTGGACTTCAGCTATTCATCTTACTAACACTTCTTTTAGTGTCTGGAACAAACCAAAGGGTGCTTCAGGGTTGAATGTGGCAATCGATTTGCCAATACAGGAGCTGAGGCAGTCGGTTTTAATCTCTGTACTAGACAGATCTGAGAGGTGTTTTTTTCTTTAAGATTTATTTATTTTTATTGCAAAGTCAGATATACAGAGAGGAGGAGAGACAGAGAGAAAAATCTTCCATCTGATGATTCACTCCCCAAATGGCCACAACGGCCGGAGTTGAACCGATCTGAAGCCAGGAGCCTCTTCTAGGTCTCCCAGACAGGTGCAGACTCCCAAGGCTTTGGGCCATCCTCCACTGCTTTCCCAGGCCACAAGCAGGGAGCTGGATGGGAAGCAGGGCCACCAAGATTAGAACTGGCACCCATATGGGATTCCAGCATGTTCAAGGCAAGGACCTTATATGCTAGGCCACTGCGCCAGGCCCTGAGAGCTGTTTTGTTAATGGTCACCATTCCATTTTCCTTTTTGTCTTTTCATTTCTGCTAGACTTGTACACTTATTGTCACCTGTATCCATTACCTGATTTATTGCCTGGCTCCTATACAGAAAGCAGGAACCAACTTACCTACATGAAAATATCCTTCTTCAGTTGAGATAGCCTAAATAGTGAAGTGTGAGGATGAAGTTGAAAACAACATGGCTTATCTTTCTTCAGTCCATGGAAAAATATAGGAGTAGTGTGGTAGAAAAAAATAAAAGTAAACATTGGTAAATCTGCCCCATCTCTTAATGACCTGGTTTACTCTAGATAAATAATTTATCCTATATCCAGTTTTCTGCCCTCTAAGATGAGGATACTAAATCATTTTTTTTGCTTTTTTTTGTTTTTTAAATCTTTATTTATTATTATGATGATGATGATTTTATGATACAGTTCTATAGCCCCTGAGATTGCCCTTAACACCTCCCCAATTCCCACCCCCCACTGAATTCCCCATATCATTACTAAATTATAGTTCTTCATACACAGTCATATGTCCATTGTTCTGGGCATGGATAATGGCAAAGAGTCCATCATCCTATCATCATATAGTAAACAGGTTTACTGGGAGTCCATCTTTAGTCTGGAAGTAGAGATGCATACTACATTGTATCCTCACATCTGGATATGTTAGTCTCCATTTCACAGTTTCTGCACATCCCCTGAAATGAAAAGCCACAATACCAAATCAACAATAGGAAGAAAAATAGAAATTTGCAATGACAGAAGGTTCTTGATTTTCTTTTTTGTTTCTTCAGTAATATTCTTTTGCAAAATACCCAGATGCCCTTCAAAAGAGGACTGGATACATCTACTTCGTGGAATACTACTCATCCACAAAAAATAATAAACTCTGCTATCGGCAACAAAATGGTTCTGACTAGAGACCATTATGCTGAATGAAATAAGTCAATTCCAAAAGGACAAATAGTGTATGTTCTCTCTAATGTAAGGCAAACTTGATGCAAGATTCAAAACAAATAAATATATAGGTAAACAAGTATGTATATAGATTCTCTTAGATAAACTGTTAGTGAAGATTGGCATATCAGGAAGTGAGGTTACATGGATCTCTATTCCTGAATAAATGGAGATCTCCCAATGAAACTGTTAAATATACTTTGGCAATGTGATACTACATTTTCTATGATTGTCTGAACCTACAGTGCTGTTATACACTTAAATAGCAGAATGCTGGACTTGTGGTTGTTACTGAAGGACTATAGTGTTGTAATAATATGGGAGAAAATAGTGTGTGTGTTGTGGGGTGGGTAAGTGGAGGGGACATCCTTATATCTATAAAACTGCATCATGGAAAATAATAATATAAAGATAGATGCATATACTTTAAAAAAAACAAAATAGCGTTTCCTAAAACAAATGAATTGCTACCAAGGTCAAAATAGCTAATATATTAAACTGAAGAATATAAGAAAAAGTTATTCTAAAATGCTTCATTACTTGAAGAAAAGATAAAATATCATAGAGTTAAAAATATTTTGAGTGTTCACATTTTCATTATTAAAATTATCTTCAAAGGTTACTTAACATCTTGTTTTAGTTGTTATTGTTGCTGTTTCAAATATCTGAGAAATCTTATTTTCATTTGTAGATAAATGTTTCACTGTAGAGAAAACCCCATGTTCCTTTGTTATGTATTTATGAATGTATATGTGTACTATGTGTTTACCTAAGCTAATTTAAACTTGGAAAAGTGTGCCTACAACTAAGGTTTGCAGAGGATACATAAGCGGTTACTATTTGCTATTTCTAAATTTTCCCCACCCAAGTTATCAGTTGTTCTTAACCATAGTATGTGTATATGTGAAGAAACATATTGGGAATTCAGATGGTCTAAAAGAGCAGAACATCTACTCTGCCAGAATTCTGATTTTTGAGATCAGCCGTATAGTCTTTATCTTTCTTGGATTTTAATTTTTTAACATAAATTATGACTGTTCATATTTGATGCCTTATTTCAAAATATGTATTTATATAGTCAAATTTGATCCTTTTTTTTTGCTTTGATAGGCATTGAATGGACTCTCAGGATTTTGTATATGGGAGGCATAAATCTCAATGACTAGATACTGGCAGAATTCACACGTTCCCATTCTCTATCCATTGTAGTTCATCTCATAATTTGGTAGAATGAAATCACTCAGGAAAATCATGAGAAGTATATTTTCACAAAAAATTAAAAACACTTTTTTTTAATTTACAACTCACGTTGCTCCAAAGAGTAATGTGCAATCAATCTGAGAGATAGAGTCACTCTGGTGGTGCCCTTACGTAGCCTGCCATTTATAGTATATAATATCATAGCCTCTTGTGCCAGTTATTTTAAAAGCACAGCTAATGGGGGCAACCCCTGTGGTGCAGTGGGGAAGATGCCGCCTAGGTGCCTGCATTCCATATTAGCTACTCTCTGTTAGTGCAGAGCCCGGGAGGCTCCTCTCATCTGCATGGAATACACAGACTGAGTTCCAGGTTCCTGGTTGCTGCCTGGCATTTGAGGAATAAACCAGCAGATGGAAGTTAGCATACTCTCTCCCTGTCACTTACCAAATTGAAACAAAGAATAAAACTTACTTAAAAAGAACAAATTAAATGGTTTTGAAAGAATTTGTTATAAAATATTTCACCTCAAACAAACTGAAATTATGGCTACTTACAAAAACAACCTCTTACACATAATTATTCAGAAATATATTAGATACAGAATTGAGCTCTGGTCATGGGAAGTGTATCTATAGATTGGGACCTAGTTAAGTAAACTAAAACCAAACTAGTTATTATAAATAAATCTAAGTTCAATATACTTACATAACTATTGGAAAGACTGAGGAATAAAGGCGAGAAAAACATTTTTAGGAATTTTAGAACTGAAGAGTCTGGGCTGTTATGAAAGGTGGGTAAAAGTGTACACAGCTAGCTAAAGGATTAAATTCTATGGTTTTGTAGCATAATACAGTGACTATATTTCTCAGTCACTTATTTTGTATTTTAGAAGTGCTAAAGGAGAACATTATGAGTGTTCTTAACATAAATATTGATCATTCTTTGAGGTTTTAAATATCCTAGTCATTACCCATTGTATACATGTATAAAACAATCGCAGTGTATTTCATGAATATATACTATTATTAACTTAAAAATCACAAAAAAATTCCAGAAGTGGAATGACCAAGAGAAGCTCTAGATTAATTTCAGCTACCTCTATCACCAAGATGGATGATTATTTGAAGCCCAGAGTCAAAGAAAGCCCACTTATGACTTCTCTCTATCAAGTTGAATACAACTTGTGCAGAAATGAAGTGCAAGTTGATAATGGGTATGCTTTTAGTCACTTCATTTAGGAATCAGGTAGTAATGCTATAAGAATCCTTGCAACTAGAGAGAATTATGGACTTTCTAGAAGTATGATCTCCTTTCTGATGATGCTCTTGGACGTTCTGACACCTGCACAACACTGAACAACCTGAAGTGACATTAGCAATAATTGAGCTTGTATTGTATCAAAAGAAGGTCTCAAGTCTTAATCAGGTCAGAATGAGTTGATCATGTTGCCTCATGAAGATCATGTAGATTCAGTTTGTTTGCTCTCTGCTGACATAAGCTCACTGTTTCAAAGGCTGATGTGCGTCGCTGTTACTCTAGGAGCTTTCTCCGTCTGTGTCTCCTACATCTCGCGACTCCTTTGACATCTCTATACCTGAAGCTTTCTGCCATGCTGCATGCTTGGCTTCACTTGCAGCGGATAAGGATAAAGAAAATGCTGATGGCTCAATATTTTGTGTATGCTGTGCAAATTTATGTGTGACAAATCCATCAGGGACTTCAGGCAGGGGATGTGATAAAAATTCTCGTTCCTTGAATCTACTAAAGCGGAAAAAGTTCCAAATGTGGCAAATAAGAGAAGCCGCAATAGTTAATTATCATGACACACAGCTCATCTGTAATTAATCCTTTTCTTCAGCAGGATTCTGCAACTGTAGCATTAAAAAAAAAAAAAAAACAGGTCAGATGATGCTTTAATTAAGGCTGTACAGTGTTGCTGCTTCTACAGCAACAAGAACTGTTTTTTGTCTATAGGTGTGTGTGAAGCACTACAAATATTTTCTTAACATCTTTACAGAGTGCTGTTTAAGCATCTTTGCTAGCATTATGTCTGGAGACAGACTGATTACAATTCAAAGGAGTTTTTCTGTTCTCCTCACACCCATCTCAGAAGCTACTAAAACAATTTAAATGCCATGCCAGTGGGAGGAGACGCTCTCACCAAGGAGCTAGAAATCAAACATGAGGTGCTGTGGCAATTGGGAATGATACTGCCTTGAAATTTGCAACTCTCTTAACCAGCTACCCAGGCTCAGCCACCCAGGCCTGGTGTGTGTTTACTTGGCAAGATTAGGCTAGTGGCAAATCCCTTAGTGTTATCCTGAAATATGGATCCACAGCTTCAATAGTTAGCACTAGAGGGTTTATTAAGGGATGTGCAACAAAATGGAAGTTTGACAGTCATCTTATTGATCCATAACTCTTTTACAGAATATTGCATCGAATAAGACTGGCAGTGTGACCTAGCTACATCCCACAGACAAGAAGATTTGGACTCTGATTCCAAATATTTTGCTATTGCCAAAACAAAGTATTAGGGCGGCAAGGGCCTCTGGTGCACACCGCTACCATAGTTAGTCATGGTTCCCTGACCTCTGCAATTTCAGAGTCATGCAAAACTTGTTCTCAATAAAACCAGAAAATGAATATTGTGTGTCACCTCCATGTCAAGGCAGTTTGGAATACTTGTATTTTTTTCATATTCTTCCCCCCAAGCCTCTTTGTTAGTCAGCTAAAGTCAGATATTCAATGAAGTATTTTATCATCCTGGAAGTCTCTTTGGAAACAGGAAACAGGCACTGATCACTACTCACTTGCAATAGACAAGGACTTGAGCACCTAATGACCATTGTAAGCCAGTAAGATGTGGTTGTTTTTGTCATAGTCCTTGCCCTTAGCTGAGGTGCAGTGTCATGTACAGGATTCCTCAGCTTCCTCCTGTGAGCTGAATGTGTATTTACTTACTAAGCTCCTGGCTAAATACGAAAAGCTGGAGAGAGCTTTGTTGTTCATCTCTGACATTTTTTCCTGCACTGTACAAACTAATTTTGTGGGTCTTAAAAGACTTATTTTTTGCCTACTCAAAGACAATCAGCTTCAATTGCCTAAGCAAGAAATTACCAAAACTTAGTAAGTTATCTATTTCTAATCCTAGGAAAAATGACTGATTCAGCATTATAGACTTTAAAACGCCAGCCAAAGAAGTCAGACGCAGATCATTTTACCCTCTGTACCTGTCAGTGGTGTGTAAACATGGTCACCTCAGGGTAGCTGCTTTCCTTCAAAAGCCATCAGATCCCTGCAATGCAAAAATGTTATCCAGTGCATTTCAGTTCTTTGGGTCAGATATCATACTAACATCAAGACCGCATTAGGAATTTGGAATCACCAGAGAAGCAGAACACTGCAGGTAGATCTAATTTATTCCCATCCTACCAGGTTAAGCCGAAGTTGACACAGCCATGTGGAAACTGATTTGGCCACAGAACAGTCAATGAGAATTTATTTCTGAGAATTTTTAATGCCTCCATTTAGAAATTAGAGCCAACTTAGCAAAGCATGGAAATGATCTGCTTGGAAGAACAAGGCCTTGTGACTTTGTCTGTTAGTTTTCATGGACTGTTAAAGAGGTAGGTGGACTATAAAAAAACAAAGTTGAAGGAAAAGTATAATCATTACTGTTAAACTATTTCTAATCCGGAAATTTGGCTTGATTGGATCTTTTAGTGAGTGCATGTATTTCATCAATGCTTTGGCAAAGTTCACATTCCTGTTGTGCTGTGTCATATGGAAAATGTGCCTACAGTGCTCAAGCTCTTTGTAGAAGCCCCCTCACAGTGCTTTCTGAAGTGTGTGGGCTGGACAGTGGCATCCCAGTGTTAGGAGAGTGTGGTGTTCATAGCATTTGAAATTGAGATGTATTTGCTGTTGGTAGCTTGTAGTTACTCTCATAGCAAAGGTCAGCTGGACGGCAGCTAGACCACGGTTTTATGTCTATAGATGGCATACACATCTCTTCTTCATGTCATCTCCACCGAGTCTTCCCCATCACTACATTTAGCAGGGGTGGAATATAGGATAAGAAGAAAGGAAGGGAAGGAGTGATGAAGTAAAAGAGAAAGAGAAAGAGGAAAGCAAGAATGTAGCTAGAACCATTGATTGTATAACCTTAATGTCTCATTTTCACTGTTAATAATAGTAAAGATCCAAAACTTAGAATTGGCTATACAAATATTCAGTACTCTCTGAACATTCTTAGCAGCTGCTATCAGCATATCAAAATGTAAGTAGCATCAAGTGTGAATTATTATACCCAGCAGAGCAGCTGAGGCATTTATATTTAATTCCATATGTTAAACTTAACCCTTTTCTTCCTGTGGTAATATTGGTTATCATATGAAGTTTTCGTGAATTTTTTTCCCAGGAGTTCTTATTAATAGCAAAAAGAATACAAGGATAATTGAAAGGGGTAATTCACAAAACTCATTGTAGGCAATGATTATTTGAATTATCTTTAATCCAAGAGATCAGTTCATCCCTTCCTTTGTCTTGTCCATTGTTTAATGTGAGAACTTAGAGCTAAAAATATACATAAGATGGTGGGAGAAAAAGAAAAAGCAAGAGATCAAAACGTTGTATCCCATATTCTAGATAATTACTCCTTAGATAACAGGATTGCCAATATCATTCACCAACCAATGAGCATTTTCATTATAATATATATTATACCTATTGTGTGTTATACACACACACACAGTCATATATGGCATGGCCCCTGCACAGTGATCTATTTGATAATAATTAAAATGGAATAGATAATTTAAAAGCACACAATTCTAAAGACAGCCAATTCAGAAAGGTGTGAGAGAGAGGGTATTATGGGTCAGCCTTTGAAGGGTAATTTTTATGTTTGCATGAAAAAAAAAATTAGTGATGTAGAGTTTCTTTAAGTCTTGCTCAAAGTCATCTGGTTAATCAGCACAACCATAAGGCTAGACCCCCGCATTGAAAGAGCCCACTATAGACATTAGGAAAATGTATTCATAATGGAAATATTCATGATTAGGGGTCATTGTGTTACTTCGTGTTAATGTTATTTGGAAAATAAAGTAAAATAAAATAATAGCAAAGGAGGTTAAATTGTGGCTTTTAAAGTAAGAAAGATGGACCTGGTGCAGTAGCCTAGTGGCTAAAATCCTCAATTCATACGTGCCAGGGTCCCATGTAGGCCCCAGTTCTAATCCCAGCAGCCCTGCTTTCCATCCAGCTCTCTGCTTGTGGTCTAGGAGGGCAATCGAGAATGACCCAAAGCCTTAAGACTCTGCACCCGCAAGGGAGACCTAGAAGAAGCTCCTGGCTCCTGGCTTCAAATCAACCATTGTGGCTACTTGGGGAGTAAATTAGCAGACAGGAAATATTCCTCTCTGTCTCTCCTCTCTGTACATCTGAAATTACAATAAAAATAAGTAAATATTTTAAAAATAAAAATAAAGTAAGACACCGTGCGCAACATGAGAGGTAGAAACAGATGATCCGTTGTTGGAATCTGATAAACAAGAGTCCATGTACTGGGTACTTTCCTAAAGGTGCAATTTATTTTGTTTTGCTTTTCTCACAATAATCATCCAGAGCTGCACAATGTGTCATGGCCAGGATACTCGACCCCAAAGCCTGAGCCATTGCCAGAACCCACGCTGCCTTCTCTGGACCAGATACTGATCTATCATCTGCCTGGGGAAAGAAAGAGCTGAGTAATTAACCAGAGGTACCATTTAGCTAAGCTTTTATTTAACCAAGATACAGATACCTAGGATCCCCAATAATATGTGAACAGGTTACCTAAAATCATACAGCAGTATAGTTCCATTAACCCTGCTAAGCCGTGAAATTATGACATTTACCATCCACATATTTGTACAGATGCAGACATACTCATTCTCATATGCCCACCTCTATACCACACATGCACATACACATATAATTCTTTGTGTTTCATTCAGCTCCCTGAATCAGTTCAACTTCAGGCACATTGTCAAATATAAAGCTGATCATTTTGCAGTGTCCTGAGTCACTTGAAAGGATTTGGTGCCTTGGAGATTCCTTTCTTAGTTGGCCACACACCGCTGTTAATTCTGTAGTTACGGTATCTATAAAGAAGTTACTGGCATTCTCATGGCTAGTTTCACACACATAAAATAAAAAAGATAATAAAACTCAGGTGAATGTCATGAAGAGTGTAAGAACTGGGGCATTAGAACCGAGTTGCTAACCTACCACTGATCTAGTGTTGCTAGGCCTTCTCATGGGGATGAGTCCCAGGAAAATATACTATTTCCCAGGCCACTTGAGAGGGCAAAAGGCATTTCTTCATCTTGAAAAAGTTCTGTAGTCAAAAGCAAGAGTAACTTGGAACAAATGGGCAGAGTTTGATAGAACTATGGGCCAGTGAATTAATCAGTGCTGCTGCTACCTGAGACTCAGTGAAGCCGTGACGTAAAGCTCAGGCCTACCTAGTGGGATAGGTGTTCCACTCTCTCTATTAGCCATTCCCTTCATACATACACACACATCATCATCGTAATGTAGTTCTGGTTTCTTCACACTTCATTCTTTCACCTCTGGCCTCAAAATTATTGATCTGTTTATAAAAACAGGTCCTAAATCTAAGTAGGAACTTCAGACACAATCTTTTCCAGCACATTTAATGTATGTTAAAATCCATTAATAATAATATGAATATTAATAATAAATTACTATAATTTACATTGTTATTTAATCTCTCTCATCACATAGAAGACTCTGTGTACTCAGGGCAGGTTCACATGTCTGTGGGGTGTGTGTGTGTTTCCTTCTCTGTTTCTCTCCCAGCCTCCCTCCCTCAGGGGCTTATTTGAAGACATGCTTTTATCACCTGCTGGAATTGGAGACTAAAAAGAACCCCTGGAGTTTGAAAGAAGACATTAAGAGGCAGGAAAGAAGGAATTTGGGGGCACCTCTTGCTAGGGCTGGGTTACCAGGCTCCTGCATGCCTGGACCTGGGAATCCCCATGCATGGCATGGATCTAGCCTCAGAATTGGCTCAAATCTCCAAGTCTCTGATGGTTGTGGAAAGTGGATTATTACATCTGTTGTGAACATTCAATAAGTTTAGGAGTTGTCTAACTGCTGAGAATGAAAACCAGAACTGGGGCAGATATGGCTAGACAGAGAGTTGCACCTGCCAGCACATCCGTGAAGGCTGGATAGTGCGGTTGGTTGGGTTGAACTAGGCTTCAATGCCCATTGACATGTATGAGAGCTGAATGGGATGTGGGACAGACTGGACCAGTCAGCTGTACATTCTGGTAAACATGGGAACCAGGGCAGGGGCAGGCCTGTTGGAGGTTATTGTGAGTCTTTTAGACTAGGCTGCAGCTCCCACTGGTTTATGTGGCCAAGTGTGTGATGGGCAGGATTGGACTAGGCTGTAACAACCCATTGGTTTGAGTAGAAGACAGGGGTGGAGGCAGAACTGACCCACCAATTGCAACTACCAGTGTGTACATAAGCTGAATGCAGTGACAGAATGTTCCGGACCCTGTATTGGCAAGCACCCACAAGAATCAAGTCTGAGATCACCTCAGATGAAGTTTCTTTGGGGATCCCCCAACTGAACTGCTGGACCCAGAACCCCAATCATAAAGAGAATTGCAGGTTTCATGGTCTAACCGTGGAGTGCATGTATCAAAGGTGAGCCTCTTCAGTGACTCAGATGGAGCAGTGGACAGCATGTCCAGGTGCACATGGAGGATATGGCAGTACATTGGAGCCTGCAGAGAGCACTTGGTACCCTGACAGAGGGCAGAACAAGTTGCTCAACTATCCCAGCCATGTGTTGGCAGTGGAAATCTGGGCAAGCAGAGACTCTAAGGTAGACAGTGTTAGGCAGTGGATTCTGAAGAAATTTCTTCATGCGTGGAATGGCGAGATGGGCAGCAATTCAGAACTGTTGAACTATCTAAACCAGTGCCTTCGGAGCATACCCCACATCGGGGACCCTGGGATGGCTGGGAGGCTGGGTGTGGCTTCTCCCTTTGTCTCTCCCTTCCCCCAGATACAGGAAAGAAAGAGAATGTGGAAACAGTGGTCTTACCTACTTTCTTCTAGTCCTTGACCCTTTGTGCCCTAACCAACTATGTAAAGATCATCAAAGCAAAATATTAATAATTTTAAAAAGAAAAAATTTAGTAGTTGTTAGCTCTGCTGAGAATCATAACACTACTATTAAATGAGGAGTATTAAATAAAATATCATGCAAGATCAGAATATTCCTTTTGGATGCTTCCAAATTTCCACTAACTCTTAGAAACTGAATAACAAAGGTTTCAGCATTTTCTCCATCTCTGTCATGAATTTCCCCTTTCCTGACCTTTAATTGCTTCTGGGGGTACAGAGGAATAATGGCTGGGCTACAGCTGTATGAGTATTAAGGGACCTAATTAATTACTTTTTGCTGATAATTTCTAATGTCTTTGCTAGGGAACACATTTTCGAAGGAATTTCCCAGAGATAATGCTTTATTGTAAGTAAATGATTTTACAGATTGAACAACATTAGGATGACAGGAGAACTGTTTGGCAACTTGATAGATAGTGTACCTCAAATTCTACTATGAAGATGACTACATCCTGCCTATGGATAACTCAGTTATGGCAAAGGTATACAGACAGTAAGGAGGAAAATGGTTCACTAATCTCAATGTAGAAAGCTTGTTAACAATCACTAAGTATTTCGATGATCTAGTCTATCAAATGCTACGTAAGAAGAAACCAAGGAATGTTTTTATGGTCTTTTCTTCTGATTCATATCACTGTGTTTTAAAGCCTTCCAGACATGAACAGATTATAACTGGCTTTGCTCATCTCCTGGGTAATATGGCCCAATTTGGACAGTGGTTGTTTAACAACTGGTGCTTTGTGACTGGCTGAAAAGAGATGATGGTCCTAGATCACTAAAATGGGCAATCAGGAGCCTTTGGGAATAAAGCAACATGGCCTCTTTGTTGGCTTTGAATGCCCACATTGAAATAAAATGATTTCACCTGGTGTAGCATCCCCCCCACCCCAGAAATAACATCTTTACCTCCCTGCTCATGTTCAAGTGCCAATAAGGGGAGTGGACAGGAATGTGCCACCACAGAGAGGCAAGAGCACACAGAATTTATGGGTTTAAATCGGCATGCTGTGAGAAGCAGGTAGACAGACACTATGTAGCAGCCACTGCCCTTTGGGCCTCTGGTTGGAAAACATGGCTTGCTCACATGGGGCAACCAGAGAACGATGCAAGAAACCTAAAAGTAGGTATTCCATTGTGTGGTCAGAAACAATCTACATTTAGAGAAAATTAGGGACAGTTTTGTTTAGAGGATAAATAGGATTTGAACTAAGTTATGGTCTTAAAATTGAAAGATTCTCTGTGGTGAAGCAAAAGTTTGGCTTGAGCTGGACCAAGTGAGGCCAATAGACAGACTCTACTTCTGTTCATTCCATGTATTCAGCCAATAAATAAGAAGTTTTTATATACCTGAAGAATATGCATATTACATGGGGAAAAAACTAGGGAAACAAATGAAAACTGATGGACATTTGGTAAATGAAGTAAATAAATAAGATGTCATCAGAATTTGTATGCTCACTCAAAAAAAAAAAAAAAGAGAATCCTTCCACTACCTCAAAAAAATCCTGCCAGAAAGATGATTCATTTCATTACAGATAAACAGGGCAGCAATAACTGAGGTGGAATTTTCTACCTCAGTAACTATAGATTTTTATTCCACAGTTAGTAGAATGCTTTACTGAGTAAACAATCAGGCAATACGTGGATTGGAATCACTGGTCTGAACTTCAAATTTCTGAGACTCAATATGTTTCTAAAAGGGAAGACCTTAAAATTCTATAACATGTAAAATGTTTTCCTTATAGTTTTGTGATACAGTGGAAGAATTTGAAGAGTCACAAGAATATCTTTAAGCTCTATGAGTAATATCTATTTATCATGATCTTATGTAAATTTCTGATTACTTCCAAATTTCAATTCCTCACCAGATCCAAATTTCCCTCCCGGATTCAAATGGCCCGGTTATTGTGAGACCCTAATCAAATATCGTGAATGAAAGTACATTAAGAATTATAAACCACAAAATGGTAGTATTTCTTATTGTCTTGATAATAAATGAAGTTATTATTATGGTATATACTACATGAGTGTACATTTATTTTTTTTTTCTCTTTGCCCGGCACAACACTTGGCAGATCGTAGATAACAAATGTTTGTTGAATGAAAGAGTATGTACAATGGTAATGCTTCTGACAATCTTAATGGACTTGTGCTCTCAATGATTTTTCTACAAGTGCTGAAGATCCTTTGTATCACTGATTAAGTGAGATTTACCCTATGCCGCCTTGGGATTGCTTTTGTTTTCTCCCCTGTATCATGTCAACTGATCCTTGCTGGAAACAAATCCACATCCCTGTGCTGTCTCAGAACAGTATGTGCTAGCCGAGAAAATAACTCCACAGTGATTAAAGAGAAAAGGAAAATAGCATATATTGACCCAAATCCTATATGTTATGATTTATGCAAGCTTAAAAGTTTCACCTTCTAAATGACGAGTAAGAGAATGGAAGGGCAAGATTTGTCTCCCTAAGAAAAACAAGCATGAGTATGACAAGCTCACAGTTTCACATTCCACCCATTAAGACAGTGAGTTAGGTCAAAACAGCACTTCTTTCTAGACCTGCATCCAGACTATCAGATGTATCTTACCCCTTGCTTCCCTCAATTTTCACCTCTGTGTAACACAGAGAGACATATGGGTAAATGAAAACCCCTCAAGGAGCCTACAACCACCCAGCAAGTATATTTTGAAACACTCCTTCAACTTGCTTCCCATCCTGCCCACCCCCTGCACAAATCAGGTTTGAATGCCCAAGCTTGTCACCTGGTATACAAAAATCCAGTCTAACACTGTATTTATTAGCAACCCTTTTCCCTTATGTTTAATTTATTGTTACATTTTTTAAATGTACAAACAGTTATACCAGTTTTATACACAAAACCACAGGCACCGTTTTGTATCTGTCAAAATTCCAGCAGCCTGTGGAGAGAGACAGTTGAATAGATGTCCTATGCTGCCACCTAGTGCTTTTGTTGAGATACTGAGCTTGTTCCTTTTTCTGGAAATGAGGAAACAAAGGCAGCTCAAGGCGCCCAGAATCTGGAACAGCTACTGATAAGCGTTATTAAACAGATGCATTTATGACACTTGGACCACATTCCCTGGAACCAAGCAGTGTAACTTGTTTTCACACAGTGGCAGCTTACATCCCTGCTCTTGACTGGCAGAGTTCTGGCCTTCTACCCTGGAGGCACCTGGTTTCAATCCAAAATGACTGGGCAAGCAAAATGTCCTTCTGAGCTCCTTTCTCCAAACTCCCATCTGCACGAGGTTGTCTTGGCATAGCTCTTCCTCCAGGAGGGACAATTTGATCCTGAATGCCTTCCCTATTACTTCAGTTTGGGTAAGAAGGTACAAAGGAGTCAGACAGCTTTTTTTATTATTATTATTATTACTCCCCTGATGATTTTTGTCTTTAAAAACAGCAGCCATTTTCTTGGCAGTGGCCAAGAGTGAAGCTTCTGGATTTCCTCGTGCTCCTCACTGCACATGATCTGTATCCACAAGCTCATCCTGGGTCCGCCTCTGAATTCTTTCCTCTACCTTTTCCTGGGTTAGTCAACATATCTCTACTGCACACCCAGCATGCTTAGAAGTACTACTATATCAGGCACAGGTTACTGGGTGAATAACATTTTCATCCTGATCCCTTCCTGCCTTTGACCTCTAGGCGACTTTACCACCCCTTGCCTTTCTAGTCTCTTTAACCCTTACCTCTCTGGTGCTGCCTGTTTCCTCTCCTTTAACTATACACAAGAGCCTTGTCTGCCTAAATAAGCACAAGAGCTGCATTTGTGTCCCTCTGCACTTTCCCTCTACTGGCAAATTGCTAGCGTCTCTAACATACCTTTTCATATTGTACCTCAAAGAGATGAAGAATTCACTAACCCAGTATGCTCTTGCACAAACACGGACATGTCAAATCAGAGAGTGCCTTTTCCAATAAGGAGAAATAGCAGCCAGAGCTGCTGTTTCTGAATGTGATTCCTGAAATGAGAGAAAGTTATAATGGATGACTTCTAAGTTCCTTCCATCCTTGAGTCTGTGCTTCATAAGCATCATTTTATTGCAATCTCCACTGCTCTAGTCGCACTCTCCTTCACTCTAGCTGTAAACTCCTGTCTTCTCGAAAGGGAGTTAGTTCATCTCTCTCTAGCTTTTCCCCTGCTTGAATCCCTACTTCATTGTGACACCTTAACTGTGTCTCTTTCTCAAAACACTCTTCTCTGTATTCTACTTGCTTTCTCTATTTTCCAGTTACCTTTTTGATTTTAATTCTTCATTGACTTGTGATCCTTTATGCGGATTTTATCTAAACTTGGATTTTGTCCATACCTATGTTTGTGACCTTACCAACTCACTTCACTGTACTTCATGATGATGGTGATGGGTTTGGAGAGGATGATCATTTGTATATGTGATTCCACTTCTACAAAGATACTCCACAAATCCTTCGTTTCTATCATGATTTTTAAGATCATACCAGATCCATACCACCATCTTCTGGAGGGGCCCATCAGCACTATGAGAGTACACTTAAAGCTCATGACTGTCAGCTCTAACCACACAGATTTCCCCAGACCATCCATGATGGCCAATGGCAACCATGCCCAATCTTCAACTAAGCTTAAATGCATTTGAACTTTTCCTTCTTTTACCCCAAACATTTTTTTCAGCTCTTACAAATTCCTTCTTTTTGGTTTCATTCAATTGTTCATGTGTAGTTCCACTCTTGCTGCCAGTGCACACAGGCGTAAGTGCTCATTGCCTTATACGTTAGCTGCGAAGTAAATTCCAAGACAACTCTTATGGCTTCTAATTCTACTCCTCTGCCAGTTCATTTCACAAAGAAGCTTGGAAAGTCTTCTAGCCCCTTTACTGTCATGTAACTCACCTGTTAAAAGCCATGAAAGCTTCTGTTGCCTCTCAATACAACATCAAAGTTCTGATGCCACACACACTCAAGGCTCTTCTCCAACTACATCACATTTTCCTCCACTTGCTCACTGAACATGTGTCCCATTGTGCAGGGATACTTTGCATACGACAGTCTTTCCTTCTAGCATACTTTCTTTGTTTTTTTCCCCAAACTGGACTTCATTAACCTTTCTAATTGCGTATGCATCCATGAGTATGAGTTGGGTCACATTTACCTCTGATTTCTCCTCTGAGATCTTTCCTCAGCAGTCTTACTTTCATGGAAATACTGATCCTCCTAGGAAAATTTTCCGAGAGGGTCCCCGGGACTTCAGGAGCTGATCTTTGCTTTCTTGCATCTGTGTGGGCTGTTTCGCCTCAGTGGAAAAGCCACCTGATGTCCAATGTAGGTGGTTTGCTGCTCACTCGATGTCCGTGACCTCTCCAGATTAGGGAATTTTTCTGGAAGAAATCCCTCCAACATGCCCTGGATGATTAATAAAGTAAAAAGATGATTCAGAAGAAGTTTTTGACATTGTGATTTGATGCATTCGTTTTGAAATAAAAATGTGATGTAGCTGTTTTGACATCAAGATGGTACTTTCAGTGTATAAAATCACTGTTTTCTTTGTTGTGTCATTACTAATTAACATATGAAATCAATATCCCTGACTTCAACTGCACCCTAAATACTCACCATGATGCATATCGCAAAACACTGAAAATCAGAGGCTAAAATATTATGTCAAAGCCATGTTTCAATGTCAAAGAGTTTCTGGCATCAAAATGACTGTGTCAAAGCAGCCAGGTCTAAATGTCATGACACAATTGCAAATTTGGGTGAGCTGGTGAGCGTGGTATGAGAGCTGACAACAGAGATCTAAGAAGAAGGCACTCATGTATTCATGAGCCTCAAGCTTATAAAACAGATCCCCAAGACAGAACCTGACCAGAAGCTACAGTTTCCAATGAAGAAGTCATTATAGGTCAGCTTGTAAGTCACTGGTCCTCTATAGCAAGGACTGTTCTTCAAGAACTTAAAGTGGGTGAAGATAGCAAGCATTAAGGTTAAGACACCTGGTTTTAAATCCCAGCTCTGGATTATAGTTCCAGCATCCTAATATCACAATCCCTAGAAGGCAATGACGGTGGCTAAAGGAATTCAGTTCCTGCCACCCACACAGAGACCTGATAGAATTCCCAGTTCCAAACATTGACAAGGCCCATTCGTGTCCATTGTAGACATCTGTGGAATGGACCACAATCTCTTCCTCTTTCTATCTGTCTGTCTCTTAAGTAATACATAATTTTTAAATGTTAAGTAATTGGGCTCCTACACAAAGGCTTACGTTTTAGGCAAACCTAAGAAAAAATATGCATTCTTGTATCCTCCACAGCTAGAAGCAAAGTTGTAAAGGCCAAGAGCAGAGCTTATAGCCCCAGTGGCAGGATGTCCAGTTTTTTCAAGGTTGTGTTCTGTATTTTTTGAAAGGAAAATTCCTGGCAGACAGCTAGTTTATGTCTCACCCTGCATTATTCCATCTTACTGGTATCTAGTGCAGTATTCTACACCCCATAATTGCTCAGTGTTAACTATTCACAGATGAGTGATTCGGCCTTGTAAATTCTAAAAAGGCTGCTGCAGTTTCAAAGACTAGATCTCCTTTTTCTTTGACAGAAAAAAAATAGTGTGTGGGTGAGGAGGGAATATTGTGCGTCAAAAGTGTCATTTTCTTGTCCTTTTATTTTACTTGTTCATTGCCTACTTCCCCCACCTCTTCCCTCATTAGAATGTAGGCTTCATGAGAACCACGATATCGCTTCTAATCATTCATCTTGCCCCAGTCCTTGCAGAGAGAAGGGCACATCGAAAATACGCAATAAATACTAATTAAATCAAGGATTATTTTCCCATTAGGTAGATAGGGTATATCTAGAATAACATTCCCCAAAGCAAATGGTTTGGTCCATTCCAAACAGCTTTGTGATTAACTATGTTTTTCTCTGGGCCTTTTATTGCCCAGAATCTCTGCCAAGAAAGAAATGCTAAAGCTCCTATCTTTTAAATATGTAGATCCCTGACATTTGGTTGCTTCATGAATTTTGCATTGCATAATGACAAGTGTTTAATTTTATAAACTGCTCCTGTAATAGATCATTTTCAAGGAGAGGCATAATCTGGAAATGCAGTGTAAAGTGCTGTTGCCGAATTAGACAAATGTCTTCCCCGAGCCAGTGATTCTTTCTGTAGTAAATGTTTTCAAGCATTGACGGATTGGAAGCTATGGAAATAGTCTCAACACCCAGCTGGCTGACTGAGTCAGAAATGAGATGGTCCGTGGATGCTTCCCCTTTCCAGCCTGGTGTGTACCAACCCTCAGAATATCTTGGGAGGAAAGGAAACACAAACAACTGACTTGTTTCCTGAGACCCAAATGGCCTTGCTCAATCTGATTTCTAATTCTATCTCTGTCACCATGGAAGTTAGAGAGGTAGGAAAGAGAAATCATTATTTCTGGATTCTGAAAAAGACTTTGGTGCTTATGGTCTGCTTTGAGTAATATATATTCAAATTCTATATGATATCCCCCCCCCGCCAATAAAAGTGCTTTGATGAGCTCATCTTGATTAGCGTCTATAGTCAAAAGAGAAGTCACACCAGTGAGACAAGTATGGGTAGTCCATAATTCAAGTCCTATGCTTCTGCCAATGTTTGACCTCAGCAAACTCATCACCCCTCTCAGTTCCTATCCTTGTCCAAAATACTGCACTTATAATACTGCTCCCTATTGAAAAGAATTCCAATTAGGAATATGGGTATTAATCTTCTAAGTGTACATAAATTTAGATAGCTATAAAATGAGACTGACTTTATATATTAGATTTAAAATTGCATATTATAAGTATTTCAACCAAGATTATCCTTATTGTAAAGGTGTTATGTGGATGCAGCAGGAATCCTGAAAGGAAAACCTGGTGTTACAAGAGTTAAAAACATCAAAATTCATGAACAAACATTGACTCAATATATTTTGCATGGCTTATGAAGAAAAGAGCTATGCCACAAGATATTTGTACTGAGTTAACCACATTTTCTGTCAACAAGACACAACCATGTTATAGACAGAACTGTAGACAAGAATCAGGAGACCTGAATCTAAATAGTGGCTGTGAGATGACTATCAGACCTCAGGCACTGGCTAGAAAGATATAAAGAAGTTTATTTAATCCCTAGACAGAACTATGTAGATTCTACTATCACTATCCATATTTTGCAAGTGAATGAAGTGCATTATATACAGATTTAAAAACTTGGCCAAGATCAAATAGCTGTGCTATTCAGGACCATATACTTGTGCAGGATCCCACACTACCTTCTGCTTAGAAAACTGCCAGCAAGTCACTTCACTTAGTTCTTACCTCAGTTTGTGTATAACTAGATCATCTCTAAAGTAATCTTCTTCATCAGAAAGAAAGGGTTATCAAACATGGCACTAGACTTGGTGAGCTCCTCTGCTTTCATGACAAAATATACCAGTAATACTTCAGTCCTCAGGAGATGAGGAATGAAGACAATGTGTTCCAGCCCAGTGCCTTGCACAGCCCAGATCTAAGTACCATGAACGGAAGTGACCAGGAGTGTTTTAGGCTCATGATTTTTGTGTCAGTATGGAACTCATGCCATCCAGGATTTAGTGACCTCCCAGGCTTCGCTGAATGTTTGGTGTAATAGTTAAAGTTCCCTTTGTGATGCTACATTCTGTTTCTGAGTGCCTAAACTACTAGTTCAGCTTCCTGTCAGTGCCCACTCTGAGAGGCAGTAGCTTAAGCAGTTGGGTTCGTACCAATCTGATATCCAGAGTTCCCAGCTCATGCTTTTGGACTGACTCAGTCCTGGCTGCTCCAGGAATTTGTAAAGTAAAGCAAAAGTTGGGTGTTCTCTCACTCTCTTTCTGCCCTCAGCTCTGTGTGTGTGTGTTTGTGTGTTCATGCATAAGCACGCACCTTCAAATAAATTAAATCAATAAACATGCTAAGCTGAATAAATACATTAAATACCATGATCAAGGTCATGTAAAATGTATACATCTCTTTCTAGAGTGTAAGACAAGTTTTATTTAAACTTGCATTTTCTTTCTACTGTGTCTCACTTCTTAAAGAAACCTGTTCTTACTGCTCTGTTGCTCTGTTTATTTTGTCTTTAGTTACCAAATTTTATTTAAATATCTCAAGCATTTATCAAATACTGAGCTATAGTGTCCCTTGAAGAAAGAAACACAGGAATAGCAATAATCCTTATGGGCCAAAAGTTTATAACCTAATAATATAATGAGGTTATCAAATATGTAGTAAATAAAATGAGACAGATAGAAGTGCTCACATGACCAGAATCTTGTGAGAGCACAAGTAAATAGAAATTAATGCTAACTCAGGGAAAATAAGAACAGAATATCAGAAAACAGTTTTTGAATTCCTTTATTCATTTTCATTTGACTTGAAAGTCCACCTTGGCAATATTTCCTCATAAAATTATTTACTCTTTTTTTCATTTTATTTAAAACACAAACTTAAGGAGAGAGAGAAATCTTCCATCCACTGCTTCCCTCCCCAAATGCACACAACAGATAAGCTTGGGCTAAGTGGAATTCAGGAGCCCAATGCCACATGGGTAGCAGAGACCTACTGCCTCCTAGCATGCACATTATTGGAAAGGTGTATTGAAAAAGAGTTGGGATTCTGATATGAGAGTGGACACTCCAAGCAGTGTCTTAGCCGCCAATGAACCAAGCACTCACCCATTCATTGTATGTTATCTTCCTGCTTCTCTCATGTCTCATCCATGCAAACACTGTAACCTCAGAGTTGGTGTTCTCAGTTCCAGATTTTTTTCCAGGTCAATCCAGACTAGGAAAATGCTTTCTTCTAGATTGACTTCAGTATGCAAAATTAGATTCATTTTCTGAATAAATATTTTCTGTGATTTCCTGTTATTTTCTAAAGAGAATGATTCAAAAAGTTTGTGGAAAAAGAATGTTTCTAAAAAGTTTGCAAAATGGTTTGATACAAAAATTTGAAAATCTATGCATAGTGTCCCTCATAGTATATATTTTCTATTAGCATTTTTAATGCCACTTTATATTCATTTTAAGTGCCGCTTTGCACTTAATAACCAGACTCACCTATGGAGCTGCTATGAAGATCAAATGTGTAATGAAATATGTGAAAATTACAAATATGTGATAAAAAATGTGAAACCATAAATCATTCTAAAGGTAATATGTTAATGTTATATACAGCCACTTTAAGATGTTCATGGAAAAAAAGAATGTTCATGGATATCAGAGATAAAGGATGTTTATTTTTGTGCAAAATCATTTTGAAATTCATTTATAGTCATAATAATACACATTTTAAAGGAAATTTTTGAAGAACCTTAATATATGCTACCTCAACATTGTCTGTTCCCTGAACTTATCTTCGGCCTTAATTCATGGCACTCCTGTTCCTACGATGTTCTGTGTTCTTATTTCTAGCTTTGAAATTCTACTCTATGTATCTCTTGAGACCCAAAAACCACACGTACATAAGGCATTTTTTGACCTCAGTGAAAATGCCCTACCACTACACTGAATAATACCAGACCTTCACTCCTAACATTTCAAGTGCATGTTTCACTGCAAGCTGAGTTTTAGAGGTGGCTGAGCCAAGTGTCATAACTTCCTTGGTTGGCTGAAAGATTTTTTAAGGCAAGGGGCACTCCAGTCACCTTTGTAAGATCTATGTGCCTACCAGTGTTTTATATAAAGTAGGCAGCCAATTATCAGTTGAATGGAAGAATAAAATGGGAGGTTATGTTACTTTGTACTGGAATAATTTCAGTAAAAGCAATGGAAGGAATTTTTCCTCCATCCCTTACTGGACAAAAGGATGCAGAAGAAAATAGACAACTGCGCAAAATAGCACCATTGTGGTGATTATCATTGGGAGAGGAAAAATCAAAATGGACTGGCCCCAATCCTTCATCTGCCTTTCCAATTCTTATTTTCCAGTACCAGTGAGCCCCTGGAAAACCTAAATGACAATCATCCGATTGTGCCATCTTTCTCTCAAATTCAGAATTGGGGGCTATTTTGAAAATCAAAACGAGGAGCTGAAAGTTCTGGCTAAAAGCAGATGTTTTTATATTACTCTGCCAAGTTCTCTCCTGTGCTGTTTGTCTCAAGTAACTAGGGGAATCAGTTTAAGCAAAATCTTGTAATAGACAGTTAATTCAAATGATGCTACTAAGCAGGAGGCTGGGCCCAAAGAGGGCTGGGACCAGGGTCAAAGCTGAGAGTTTCATTTGTCTGGTGCAGCCCAGGGAGCTCAGTCCAGTTGGCCTCTCCAGGCTCTCTGTGACTCAGAAATCAGGCAGGCAGCCAGAAGATATCTGAGCTCTGACTCATGTAAACAGGGAGCAGTGCCAAGGCCTGCAGCCAGCCCCAGGTGTGCAGACTGCAGATCTGTATTCCCCTTTCATTGACCCCAAGCTGGCACAGCATTATCTACAGGTTCTACCATTACTACTGCCACAACAGTGTCATATCTGAGAACCGCATGTCTCCTTTCCCTGCCATTACTTGGAATTCACACAGGGATGAAATGTGTGCCTGGGCAGCCCATGCAGTGGGCTCCTCTTTCCAAACCAGGCCTTCTAGATTGATCTCAGCTTTCATTCCCTTATCATATTCTCTTAGAAAATTTAAATGTTTCTCATGTATCCCAGATACTCCATTTCCTGTATAACCTCTATAAAGTCACTCTGTAAGTCACACCTATAAGATGTGCTGCCTGTCACCTCTGCAGAGCTTAGTTACATAGGCAAGAATAGGCAAGGATGGCGTGCAGTCTGCTTTTATAGAGATAGATAGATAGATAGATAGATAGATAGATAGATAGATAGATAGATAGATAGATTTGAGTGAAATCTCGAAGATGTATTAAGTTTCTCACCTCAGAACAGGCATTTTTTGGAGATTACAACTTTTACCCAAGCCTCTTTTTGTTGACTTGGGCTGCCTTCCATTTTCTACTCTAAGTTTCCTAGTACATGGCAGGAGTAAGACATGGACAGGACCAGAGCAACTTTCCAGGTGGGTGGTCATAATGTGGCAGCTTATAGTTGCCTTGTAAACAAGATAACAGTTGCCTAGACATGCATGAGTGTGAAAAGTTTGGATGTTTTCTAGGATTCCAGAGAGGAGATGAATCATTGGAACTTTTTCACTGAGGCCCAGTGGTCTTAAAACTGATAGGCCCTCTAGTTCCAAATTACCCAAGAACCCTGCCCTGTGAAATTTCTTACTCTAGGTCACTGTGTCTGAGTCACAAATAGTTCTTGGGGCCTCTGACAGTTCTGAGAATGCTGGTGGCAATTATTTTTGCCTAACTCATGTCTACAGAATCTTTAAAGACTTATGACCACCCATAGCCATTGCTTATTTTCCCTATTGGGAGATTAATGGGACATATAGTGCTTGGCCTAGCTCCTTCCCAAGTCCCCAAGGATAACCTCTATATAGAAGATATGAGCTGTAAGTCACAGACATTAGGCAGTCCTGAGCTTCCTGTGATCTCCTCTTTGTGTTTCCCTCTGTGACAGTTGAGTAGAACATCCTGCCATGATATCTGAAGGCTCCAGGAATGGGATCTGTGCCTTCCTCCCAACCTTGCAGCACTGATGGAAAGCCCACTACCTTAGCCACAGGTACCCTTGGGGATGCATAATATACTTCCCCTTGGCATTTATTTGCTTATTTCTACTTACCACTCCCCATTCTGAAAAGGATATGGTATGATCTTAAAAATATAGTAAAGCATATAAATTGACAGCAGGGTTGAGGGAGAGAACAAAAACAGAAGAAAAAAATCAAAGTAGAGGAGATATTTACAAACAGAAATGCAGAATGTGAAATTTACACATCTTCTAGAGGTGAAATACAAATTTGACTGAGAGCTTCTGAACAAAGGAGAGGGTGATTAATACAATCTACTATATAAACATAACATTTTTGCTATAAAGAGACCATATCCATCCTCACACTGAGATCAGAGAGCAAATGACTTCCTCTGAGATATCCCTGAAACAAGTAGAATGAGTTTCATATGATCCTTGTTGCCCAATTTAGCCCAATCTGAAGGACAGCACAACAGCAAAACCCAGCTCCACCAGAGCAGCTACCCAAATTATTTCTGAATAAGAAAAATAAATTTGCAAGTAGAATCTTCAAACAATAATATCCTGATAGGAGAATGCCAAGTGTTTAACTGCCTTACTCCCTTATGAGCTGAATTGATCCTATTGAAAAATACGCACGTATTTGCAGATCTTTCAAGCCATTCTGTGTGACCTCTATATCTTACAGGTGTTTGACTAGGGTTGGGAGAGAGAAAGTTTGAGATCATGCTTTTCCAAGGCTGCATTTTAGGAATAATTATGTTTTAATAATAGGCCAAATGATATTTCAGAACATCTAAGGAAAGGTATGTATAGTTCTTGAATATATTTACGAAATTTTCCAAGTACCTTGGGTAACTTCATTATAAAAAAATTTTAAAGACAGTATAAATTATTATTATAATTTACTGACATTCCTCTTAAGCAAAACTGCTAAAATATACAAAGTACAGAATGAAGCACACACATTTTCTTTTATTAGAAGAAAATTACTTAAGAAGCACAAAATCAATGTACTTAGTTACAGGAAGATGAAGTAATAACACAAGGGGCTAGCCACAGTTTTATCTCTTTCAATGCAGGAAGAAAATTTAGAACTGATTCCTTCTCCACCCATCTTACGTTTTCAACACCCCCAGCACACACTCACGCAGAGACCCCTACGAATGCAACACAGATTCTTTAGTGGTTGACATCCTTTTAACATAAGAAAGCCATTAGTTAAGTCTACTTTGATCGGTGACAAGATGCTTTGTCAAAATTGCACATGCATGTCTGCCCTTCAAACCAATGCCTCTAGAAGAAGCCAGACAGTACATATAAAATAACAACAAAACAAAATGGAACGTGCCAGCTTGAATGTGTCTTTGGAACACAGGAGTTTCAGTGTTTTGTTCAGAAATGTTTCGTCCTAGGCAAAGTGTGTAATTAGGAAAGACACATTGGAATGATAGTAAACAACGCAAAATAGCTCTGCTTACAATGAACCGTGGGCACAGTTAATCTACTTCATGGACAATCAACCTTGGCAGAAAATGAAGAATTGCCTCTGTTTAAAATCCCATGCAAACTTATACAAAGACCTGCAATCATACAGGTATAAATGGAAGCCAGTTGCATGCAACTTCATTCAAGAAGCCTCTAAATTGCAATGTCTTTCTTTCTTCAAATTCAATTCAAATGTGTTCATCACTAATATCTTTTTCTGTCTTGTTCTAAATATATCTATAATAACTAGAGCTGGTTCAGTGGTCATCACATTAATCCAAATATAAGAGATAAAAATGGGATTCATTTCCTGTTCTACAATTTAAAATACAGATTAACAACAACCAAAAAAACTCCTCTAAATCCCTCATGAATTTCAACAGTTCAGAAATATGCAGACTGCTTGAAAGCAATAAAAGAAATAACCTAAGAAAATTAAGCAAAATGAATTTGCAATTAGTTTGTGAAATTGCGATAAATGCATTTTGAAAGCAAAGAGTAAAATGTAACTTTCTTCAGTATAATTTGAATTTGCCTTTTGTGCTTAATATAGTTCACTTATAATTAGATGAAGATTTTGTTCTGGTTTGAAACATTCAAAGTTCCATCTTGAGATTGCTATGTACTATGTACACAGAACTTTTCAGCAAGAAAGTCTGCTGCTGCTGCTGCTGCTGCTGCTGCCACTTTGCTTTGACAGCCTTTATCCCAGTTTTATAGAAATGAAAGACTGAAAGAACACAGCTGGTTTGAACAATAGAGCATGTTCAACATTAGGCCAAACACTTTAGATATTGCAAAATATTGCAGCCTATATTTATAGCTCTTAGCAGGTTTTTGAAATTCATGCTGATACTGCCTTACTCCTGCTTGTTGGACCAAATTGCCATTTAATGATTACATTATCTGAGAGAAGAGACAATAAGTTACTTTCAAAGGCAATGGTGCTTAGAACTAACCTCTTGGCTGTATCAAAACAGCAATGACTAGAAACCCCTTCTAAAGTATTTCAAGCTGTCTTTAAAATTCAAGATCATTCTAGTTATTGAGAGAGTTTGATGTTCTTTTATATTGATCTGTCCTACTTGTTCCTAAAGAAAAGGAATATCCTACCTCTAATGACTTCTCTATAACGAATTTGTGCACCAACTAAAATGCCAGCAGCTTCTAGAAAAATGGTCACGGGAAAACAGGAGAAGGGACGAGGTCACTGCCTACACTCTGCCTAGTGTACTTCTTTGGCAATTATTTTTAATATAATTCTCTTTTTTTAAAATGTGATTTTCTACCTTTGGGGAGTATTAGCAGTGGTTCATATCTTGCACATTAAATAGCAAAAGCAGTAAAAAGAAGTGAGCTCTGCTTACAAATTTAATGATTGTAAGCTAAGTCAGGGAAAATATTGAATGACAATGTGATTTTTACAAGTTTATCATACACTTATGTGCTTCAAAACCTAGCTTCAGTGCTACCAGATTCTTCCAGCCTGAAGTGTATATCCCGTAAGTTCCCATATTTGTTGAATTCATTGTCATTTAACCTAAATGCTCTCTGAGTGAGATTCTTGGGTATGTACAGTTTTTCTTCTGATTTAATAATGACAATGATTATGTTGATGATGACAGTGATTATTTAATGAATGTACTAAGTAAAAGAGTACAGATTTTTATATATTTATGATCTTCATTTCAGTTTTGTGTTGACATATAACACCACCTCAGAAGTGAATGGCCTATTATTTTTCACACTTTGGAGGCCTAGGTATGTGGTTCTGTACTGCTATTATCTGTGTCCATCCAAGCAATGGCTGTCCTTAAGTAATTTGAATGAGGATAGAGAGTCTACCATGACTTGAGTCACATGTATGAACTTTCGGTCAGCTGAGGATTTTCCAATTTGCAGACTATGTCCTTTCTACTATAGCTTTTTGCTAACAGAAAAAGTGTTTTACATGATTGCCTTCCATCAACCATGAACAGCAGCTAACAAAATAGCTACTTGAGCCACATTTGCCAATTGATGGAAATTGCTAAGCCCCTGTTAACTTTTGAGCAAAATACTTCTACAGTATTTTTCTTTTTTTTTAATCTGAAACTTCTTTTTTTTTTAAAGATTTATTTATTTATTGGAAAGTCAGATATACAGAGAGGAGAGACAGAGAGGAAGATCTTCCATCCGATGATTCACTCCCCAAGTGAGTGCAACGGCTGATGCTATACCAATCCGAAGCCAGGATCCAGGAACTCCTCCGGGTATCCCACACGGGTGCAGGGTCCCAAAGCATTGGGCCGTCCTCAAATGCTTTCCCAGGCCACAAGCAGGGAGCTAGATGGGAAGTGGAGCCGCCGGGATTAGAACCAGCACCCATATGGGATCCCGGCGCATTCAAGGCGAGGACTTTAGCCACTAGGCCACGCCACTGGGCCCTTCTATAGTATTTTTCATGGGCCCCAGGCTGTTTTAGCAGATTCTTCTGAGGAGAGTAGGGTTTGGTGAAGACTTGCATTCCACATAAGGGGATCTTCCATTCTTTCAGAACCAGAGGACTCTGACTGAGAACACAGAAACTTCCTTGGAGAACACATTCAGAGTTGCCTGAAGTTGAAAATTTCCTAAGAGTATTAAAGAAAATACCCCTTACTCATTGATTCTTATATAAAAATCTTAGAGGTGCGGGGCTTAAAGTCTAAGAGTTATAAACTTCCTTCATTATCCCCCAAGGCTGATCTGTCAGAATTCTTGAACACTTCTGAACAGCCCAGCCTCCTCCAGGCTGTTCAGAAGTTTACACTTTACTTGTCCACACAAACCACAATTTGGAGACAAGTTGTGATCTTACTACACAACCTAGAGAGCTATTTCACCAGATTTATTCTTGGGAGTCATAGAAACAAGTCAAACAGTAATTGGGTACCACCCGTACACTTGGTAGTAATTGGCAACAGTGCTATAAAATGGGCAGTCACTGATCTTAGAAATAGGAGAGGACAGAGAGGACAATAAAGCTGTCTGTGTATGCTGATACACGCGCACACAAACACACACACACACACACACACACTGCTCTGAGTCTCAGATAAGAAGGAAAATTATTCCAGGTCCTGAACTCAGGTCATATATAGAAAAAGCTAATCAACCACAAAACTGGAACTGTCATTGGGATGCAGTAAGCTAAGTTGGCTGCAATGTTGGCACCCCATATCTGAGTGCCAGTTCAAGTCCCAACTGCACTGCTCCTAACAGTTTTCTCTTAATGTGCCTGGTAAGGCAGTAGAATATTTTCCAAGTACTTGGGTCCTTGCCATTCATGTGGGAAACTCGGATGGAGTTATTAGCTCCTGGATTTGGCTTGAACTTACACCAGCCACTTTAGCTATTTGAGGAATGAACAACAGATGGAAAATCAATCTCTCTCTCTCTCTCCCTCCATCATTGTATCATTATGCCTTTCATATAACAAATAAATATTTTTAAAGGATTTAACAGGCAGTGTTAGAGAGAGAGAGATCTTCAATCTGTTGATTCACTCCCTAATGGCTACAAACGCTGGAACTAAATGGGTCCAAAGCCAGAATCCAACAGCTTCCTCCAGGTCTCCCATGTAAGTAGCACGTACACAAACACTTGGATCACTTTCCAGTGCTTTCCCAGGTACACTAGCACGGAACTGAATTAGAAGTGGAGCAGCCAGGACTCAAACCAGCCTCTATATGGGACATCAGCATTGCAGGCAGAAACTTTACCCCACTACACAACAATGCTGGCCTAAAGGCAGGAGATGACATTTGTAACAGTAAATTGAAGATGTGCATGATTGTTCAAATAAAAATAACTAACAGATTTCATCATCTGTTTTATTTTTATAAGGACTTTGAGAATAATCATTCTCTCTGCCTTTTTATTGTTTGATAGTACCTGATAATATAGAAACGTCTCACTGCCACTCTTTTCTGTTTCTTTGAGAGACTTTTGCTTTCAACCATAGCCTTCCCCCCCACCATGATTCCTAACATCCTTAGCCTAGACCACATTCATTTTTCCAACTCCCAACCTACACCCACTTTTCCTGACAAAACACTGTGAGGGTAGGACTGTGTTTTCATTTTCTGTACTCCAAATATTAAATGATGCGTAGGAATAAATAAGAAGCGCTAAATAAATGTTTCTTGAGCTTTTAATTACTTTTATTATATTCATTGATTTATTTTTGACAGGCAGATAGAGAAAAACAGATACACTGAGATAGACAGAGCTCCCACCTGTGGGCCTCTCCGTAAATATTCTAGCAGCGAAGGCTGACTCCAGGGGCGGGGAATTGAGTCTAGGTTTCCCACATAAGTAACGGGGACCCAACCTCTTGAAAAATCACCATTGCCTTTCAGTATCTGAGTCAACATGAAGCAGAACTGGAGCTCTAACTCAGGTACTCATGTGTGGGACAGCACATCCTGACCAGTCTTAACTGCTAGGAAAAATGCCCACTCCAAATTTAAGCCTTCTAGAAACTTCTGTAAAGCAACTCTGGTGAAAGAAATGTCAGAGTATGAATAGACCTCTAATAGCAAGAGATGAAATTCAAAATTTCCCAGATATACAAAGTAGACTGTTAGATATAACATGGTACCAGGATGTGACAAAACGAGTAAACTTATTTTTCTGAGAATTTTGTTGTGCTGTAATCAAAATGGTGGAAGTCGGGTTTTGTTTGGTAGTTTTTTCATTTGACTAAAATCTGTTTCTGTTCTTGGTCTGTAGGTCCTCCATATTTCAGAATATTCTACATAAGAGTTGATATCATATTTGACACATAAACCATATTAAATTGATTAGTCAAAGAAGGGAATATATATAGTATCAGAATGTTGATACTGTAGAACGAAGTATCAGACTACAATCTGTGAAAAATCAAAGTGCTAAAGGCTAAAAAATGCACATTTATGGTGTTCAACTCTACAGTTTATTGAGAAAAATTAATAGTAATTTTTAAACCTAATTTATTCCACATTTATTCATTTCAAAAACTAAGGTCTTTAAACACTATCAGGTTTTACTCATCAGTCTCGATGCTGTTGTTCACATAAGAGCATCATCACATCATTCACTCACTGATTGAAGGAATAACTTAGTTGAATTATCTTCCCTGTTTGATTTAAGTGGGGAAAATGATGCACACCATTTCTGTTTATTTTATGCACAAAGCATAATAATATAGAAATCTTACAAACCGTGAAATAGAGGTATATTTTAAAGACTGGATGTCATTTTTTCTTCCTCTTCTCTAAAGTCAGCACTCGCTCTCCTTCCCCTCCTGTGATCCAAGTAAACTTTAATTATCCATGCATAAAACCATTCCCACTGTTTCCTCTACCCTAATATCCAGCATCTCTCCTGTTTTCCAAGACAGAAAGTATTTACAATTCCCTTCTCTCCCTAATCTTCCTTTTACATGCAGAAAACACCTGAAAACTGCTAATTGTTTCCTCTGGATTCCCAGTTGTTTACAGCTCTTTTTCACTTTCCCCTGGTTCTCTGTTAGTTTCCTTTTCATCATCTGTGTGTGCTTTAACTCTAGCATCTTAACTGCTGGTGATCTACCCTCCAAAGATATTCATTCTATGTCATATGCCAGAATTGTCTCAGTATAATGCAAATCAGATCATTTATCAGTCACTTTTCTTCATTAAAAGTTATGGATTTTTTTTTTCATATTTTTGTAGAGATTGAAGCCACTCTAATAGCACATAAGACTTTGTTAGCGTTGGTGTTTTTAAAGTTTCCTGTTCTCATAGACTGCTTTACTGCTTTCACTGAAGAACATATCCTCAGATGACTACCATTGATTTTAGGAGAACATTATTGTGGAACATTGAAATCTCACATGTCATATACCATGCTGCTTAGAAAACTAGAAAAGGAGTGGAGTAGGTGAAGTACTTTATGAAGTTGTGACCATGGAAAAGGTGGTTCTTTTCCTCTAGACTTGGATACTGCAATCACCATAACAGGGTTCAGATAATAATGAACATCACAAGTGAGTTGAGACAACTTCTGAAAATTGCCCTTCCTTCCGAAGTGTTCAGAATTTAGGTAGAAGGCTTCGATAATACTTGGAACCAAAGCATGTAGAAGCTAGAGAAGATACTAAAATAATCTAAGATTCTCATTTCACAGGGGAGAGCATTCAAACCCAGAATACTTTGAGTTTTGTCCTAGTTTACACAACTAGTAAATGTCCTTTCCCATCAACTAAAAATTAAAGGAGATAAAGTTTATATCAGACAATAGATTCACTTATGCATTTTTCTGAGAGCAAATTCACCTGATACCGGGGCTTCTGTTCCAATGTGGTTTCATTGCTAAAACTCACCTCTTATTTTACATTTTCAGTTAGACACAAGGTGAAATGTCTCTTTATGGAAATCTTGACTCACTTTTACCTGTCGCTGTGGGTGTATTTAAGTGTATGAAGTTATAAAAAGATATGAAATATGAATATAATCTAGCTTAATTATTTCCATCCTCCAAAAACTGATTGCAGTTGGATGTCAGTGAAATCTCCAGTGGTTGAGCTTCATCCTTCGAAAAATAGTGAGTAGAATAAAAAGCTAGAAGAAAGAAAGCCAGTGAGAAGTACTGATTTGTTGCACCAATCAGAACATATGTTCATAATGGAAAAACTGCATCCCCATGTACCATCAATATTTCACAATAACAATTTTGGTAAAGTTAAGCCAAGCCAAGTTCAGTCATATAGAACCCTGAGCTACCTTTTATATGAAAGAGAACTTAAAATACTTTTATTTGATAACCTAATGTGTTTTCTGTCTTTTCTTTTACATTAACCAGGAGCTAAATTGCTTAGCAAATGAATTACACTTGTACTAGAGACAGTGTCTGCTGAGGTGCAATTCTTTGAGCAGTATATAGTAATTTCCATATGAATTTTAAACATTCATGTTTGCATTTCCATTACATTTTGATCCCTCACGCTTCCATGTTCAACAGCAGAAACCAAGATGTTCTAAAAGTCTGAAAAACCCATACTCTGACCAATACCTTCCACAACTCAGCCTGTGAGGGAGTTGGTTTGATTTGGAGAAGGCAAGGAGGTCCATTATCTGTTTTCCCTTGCATGCATTATTTTCCCCCATCAATATTTTTTTAGGCCTCAACTAACATCAAAAAATCTTTTTCTAAAGAGAAAGGCATTCATTCTATCAATTAAGATACCTGCATCTCAAGTTCTTGCTGGTGAGATCCTGATTGATGGCAGTGATGGCTCAAGTGATTGGGATCCTGTCACCCAAGTGAGGATTCCCAGCAACCAGTTGACCCCAGCCCCAACCAAAATTGGCTGTTACATGTATTTGAGAAGTAAACCATTGGATGGAAAATTAATCTCTCTCTGTCCCCTGTCTTTGTTTATGCCCCTTTTTATTGTAATAATATTTTCTTGTTTCTACTTCCCATGTTTTTTCTATTTCCTGTGCAGCATGCCTTCTCTTCCTTCTGTTTCAACTGAATCTTAATACATGCAGATACACTAACCACTATCTGTATCCCCATGTTCAAGCAAGGTCAGGCCTAGACAGATGAATTTTATGGATATGCCAGCTCATAAATGTTAACACAAGACTCTAGTAACAGAAATGGCCACATAACATAACCAGGAAGAAATTTGTCATATAGAGCTATCTATGTCCAAAGTACAGGGTTGGGGAAGTAGGAGGTATCACTGCTCATCTATAGTCTGAGCTCCATATTTGGGAATAAATTCATCTACCAGGACTTTCTGCTGACTCAAGATGGCAACTGGTTTGAGTCAAAGACAGATTGTCTTCAGATATTAAAATGACTTGAGCTTTATGTGCATGCTCACCATGACCTGTCACCTAGGTACAATAAAAACATAGTCATAGCTGCTTTACATATCTCTCCTCTTAAACTGTGTATTTTTACTAATTTTTGGTCTTTGTTTTCCTTTCAAGGTTCCTTTCCTTACTTTTTGGTATAGTCATTCATGTTTTCAATTTAAAAAACACTGAAAGGTCAATAATTAGTAGCATAATTCCTTAGCTTATGTGCCTTTGTGGGAGATGGAGCATCTAGAGTGTCCTTCCCTGTATTTGTGACACAGCTTTACTAGGCTATGAACTGGCTGCACTGTAAACAGATATAAAATCTGTCATTGTGGTCTCAAGGTATTGTGGGGTGTCATGGAATACAAGACTTAGGAGAAAGAATCCTAATTCTATCAATTCTCACTTCTCCTGAGGGACATCAGTATTCTAGATTTCCAGCCTGTTTTTCTAAATTCACTTTTTACTGGGAAGAATTTTACAAACAGAGCAATAACAATACATGAAAAGCCTCTAAAATTTTATCCATTTTCTAATAGGAGCTGCTTGGCTTACAATAATTCACAGAATGAAAGAACATTTTCATCAAATATACAAGTTTTTTTTAATAAAGGAAGAGTAATAAATGTGCTCCATGCTATTCATTTTTTTAAGTGGGGAAAACAGTATTTACTTTACAAGATTATCATGAAAGTTAAATATTAAATTGAAATGCAGAATTCAGCATTTTGTGTGGCATATAAAAGTATTCTTTAATGCCAACTATTATTATTGGCTGAAGGATCTATATATATAACAAATAATCATTTTTAATGATTTATGTCTTAAACTCAAAGTGGATACATGATGTGTTTTCATTTGGATATCAAAAACCTAGGTGATTGACCTAATTTTTCACTTTTCATTGACTTAATGTGGCATCATATAGACCCAGCCAGAGTGGACCATTTACTCTAAAACAGCTGATCCCAGGCACTTGACCTATCAGGCTCCATATCAAAAGAAACAGCAAAAAGTTGAGTCAATTTGTCTTTTAAAATGTCACCGGAACAACAGCCAGGAGCCCTGAGCGGTCTACAGAAACAAAAGAACAACAAAGTCCTTGTGAGACCAGGGAGAGGAGCTTTCTCTGGTCCTTGCTTAGTTCTAGTACTGGATCCCCACCCTCTCTTGCAGTGACCATCAGGGTCGCCCTGAAGCCCCCCCCAAACAAAACAAAACAAACACCACCACCAACAACAAAATTAATTAAAATAGAGAACAACAAGGAAAATTAGAATTAGACAGAAAGTGATCAGTAAGGACTCACATGTACCTTGCTTGGTAGGACATGAAAATAACTCCTAACTAGGGTATGGAGGATCTCTCTGCACACCCCTCCCAACAGTGTTCTGTGCCTCAACGGGTGTCACCTGCCTTGCTAAAGGTATAAGCCAGTTTAGACTATCCTAAAATCTGCCAAGATCAGTAAAAATTATGCTTCAAAACAATATACTGCTAAAAAATGATAATAGACATAAGATAGCTGAATGGTATCCTATAGCCAATTTAGGGTAGATAGAAGCCAGTTGTATACAAACTATAACTGAAATGTTAATGAAGTAGTATCAGGATGCGGTTAAGAACTCGCATTCTCTAACGTATCAGTCACTCAATGCAATGTTAATTAACCCCATAGTGTTGGAAACTGTTGTTGATGTTATGTTATGGCATTTGGTCAGAATGATAATCTGCCAGCTGTGTCTCCAGACCAGAGTTGGTATCCCCAAGAAACTGTTGAATTCAGCTGGGCAATAAGATACTGGACACTATGCAAGGCACATTCTTGCCTTGAAAGAAACAAGACTGTTTCTATTGAACTGTAATACTGCAATAAGGTGGAGCAATCCACCATGGGGGGAGGGGAAAGGGAGGGGAAGGGGAAACATCAGAGCCTATGAAACATTGTTATAAGATGAAATACAATTTAAAAAATATGTAAAAAAAAAAAACCTTAACAGAGGCGCACCATCACCTCTGTTTTTCAGTGAGCTTGTGGGATGGTTGGTTCTGCTTCCATTGAGGAAGATGCAAAAGTTGCTTAGAAGTTAATGCATTGTGAAATTCTTCTCATTGAATGTGGCTCATATTCCCAAATAAGACAGTGTTGCAACTTATGTCTCAGGTTTATTTCTAAAAGGAATTTATTCAACAGTTTTAGCTCCATTAAGCAAAAAATATTAACATTAATGAAAATGTTCAAGGCTTCCATAACACAAACTGTATTCTCAGTGACAGCAAGAAGGTCTTGGACAGAAGTCTAACTCTGCAGTGACTAGCCATATGACATTTCTTCCTTCTTTCCCAGCATAGACACACATGCACACACCAAGCTAGATCTGGATGGCAAATGGGCTCTCATCAATTGGAAGTATCTTCTTTGTGTGCTAAATTGGAAAGGATTATAAGCCTGAATAAGGGTTCATTAGAAAAGAATTTTCATGAGTTATGACTGCTGATATCTGACATGGGAGAAGAAATTTGAGTTGCTCTAAAATCTATTCTGCTGACTAAAATTTTTTTAACAGTCCACTTTTTATGAATATTTATTTGTTTTTATTTGAAAGCAGATTTTATAGAGTGGGAAGGAAAGACAGAAAGAAGGTCTTTTATTCACTGGTTAACTCCCCACATGGCTATAATGGCCAGAGCTAAGCTTGTCTGAAGATAGGAGTCAGGAACTTCCTCTGGGTCTCCCACGTGTGTGCTGGATAATTAGAAAGCTATATAAGGAGATCGTTTTATTCCACACATGAAGAAGGAGGAACAACTCAGATCCACATAAGAGAGAAATCGGTATTTCAGATTTTTGACAGAAAGTATTGGGTAAAAAAACCCCTCATGTCATGTACATGCAATGGTTGAGTGATTTGGGGGACCCCTGTGTATGAAATTGAAAGACCTGGGCCTTATAAGATATCATTCTGGAATGATCCAAAATGACCCTGGAAATATCACCACACCCCTTCTATTTTTCCAAGATGGACAGCCTGTATCCAAGGACCAAAGGAGTTCGGGAAGGGATTTGACCAGTGAAAAACACCACACAACTGTCTGAATGCAGCTTGTTTGCTGTCATATTGTGTAGCAGTGAGCACTAGCCACAACTTCATCGGAACCAAATTTCAGGTTCATCTTGGCTGAATAGGGAATTCAGATCTAATACTTTTAACAGGCTGCATAACCCCATGGGTGGACACAAATGGAAAATTCAGATTTCATGAAAGAAAAATAAGAGACATGTAGAAATAATTCCTAGGGCTTACACTACAGCTATAACTTTGAGAAAGGTTCCACCGTATAGTTTCAGTAATTACTAAAATTAGCCCCAAATGACTGTTCATATGTTTCAATTATCTTTGGCTAATAATACCCTATCGCAGGTCTCTGCTCCTGGCACCATGCAAGATGGCCTCATTCAATCAGTTTTTCATGGTAGGAACCTTGGTCTCAGCAATTAATCTCTTTTCTCTAAAACTGACCATAATCATTCTGCATCTCTCTTGTATCTTCCACATCAAACTTCCCTCTAGCATTATGTTGAAATGCTGGGATCAGAACTGCTGTGTGGATGTGCAAAGAAAAATGAACAGCAGAGTATAAACAATGGTTAATTTGTTTCAGTTGAGGAAAGTCAACCAGAAGATATTAAATCTGAAAAATAAACCTCAAGTCCAGAAGGGCCAGGGTTTCATGTAACATAATTCAATACATAGAGATTCACATATGAATGTGGGAAAACTCTATAAAAGATGTTAATCATACTCTGTGTTGGGGGAAGATTACTGACATCTGAGTGATGGTAAAACAGGTGAAAGGTTTCACTTGCATGCAATTGTGGATTAGGAATTCCTGCATCTGTTTCTCAGCCAGTGATATTGCCTGAATTGCCTTAAGAGATCTCAACTCAACATAGGTTAAATCTCCATGCTTTGCGTACATCCTCAAAGTAGTAGAAAAAAAGAACATACCAACAAAGAATTGGATGGTTTTCAAACAAAAATACTGATTTTTACTTACACTCCAGAATCTTTCTATGATGATATTAACCTCTTTGGCTACCTGCTCTATAAAAGTTATTATTTCTATTCTGCCTTTTATTTTCACTGAGAGTAAATCAATTCCATTCTCTTTAGGATTCCCTATCTCTCTTTCCCTCTTTTTCCTCTTCCTCTAAAACCCTTTAATTATTATAACGTTTACTAATACTGAGAAGTATTTTCAGGAATCTCAGCTTCTTTTCCTTCTGCCTTTTCTTTCCTGTTGATATCTCCTCTGGTCCTTATTCCATCCCATCCTCCTAGCATTTCCACATTTTTCTATCAAAGCCTTAGAATATTGCTGATATCTGGCATTGCTTGTGACACCCACATTCTACTCTGGCTCTCTTGCTCTCCTTCTCACATCCCGTCTCCCGTTTCCCCCTCTCTTTCAAATAAAATGAAAAACAATGTTTCAAATTTTACAGATTAATTTTAGAATTAATCTGATCAACTAATCTTCAACAATTAATTCATAAGGTTTCAAATGCTGTCTATCCTGGGGTCTCTGAATTCTTGCAGATTCCAAAATGTTAAGCAAAAAGAATAAATCTTTCCAAAAAGATTTGGAGAATAAGCCTTCTCAAGGCCCCTGAGAATTCATCTGGGTTTTCAAATCCATTATTCAGAATATTTCCAAACTATTGAGGTAGCTTCTGTAATTTCCTGGCCCTTACATGGATGCTATCCTGTGTTTTTTCTGGGTGATATTCTCTCATCATACCCAGAATCTCCAGGACACTCCAGCAGTACCAGGACTTTTTCTGAAACATACAAAAAAAAAAAACTATTGTGTAGAGGACTTGGGAATGAAAGAGTTAGTATTCTTAAATTCCTGTCATTTCAGTTAATGGATCTTAACTGAAATCTGAGCTGGAGACCAGCCACCTGCTCTCAGACTGACCACTTTTCTGTGGATCCTGGGTGGTCTGCCTAAGCAGCTTCCTAGCGCCCTGAGGAGGCTGCAGCCCTGAGAAGAATCCAGTGCAACAATGAACACAAGAATAATGGATAGTGCTTCCTGCCCTCAGGTAGAGGCAGGGTCAGCAGCAGGGTGCTGGAAGAAAAGCAAACAGCTGGATATTAGATTGCAACATGAACGAAAGCCACTCAGGTTTTAGATTTGATACTATTCTAGTGATTCAAGAACAGAATCAAAGCACATTTTTGACCAGAAAAACTAAAAGTTGTGCTGTTACTATTAAGTTTGCATTATTTTGTTCATTTTTTAAACTGTTAGCTTTGTCTTCTCTATTATCAGAAATGGTATAATGACTATTTCATAGAACACTTGTAATTTTAAAGAAAAAAAAAAGAATTGAATCTTCAAGCCTTAATACTGGAGAGAGAGATATAGACAGATATACACATAAATGTGTTTCTCAGCACAGGGTTTGAGATTTTGCAAGTTTATAACAAGTAGTGCAGGCCTTGGTGAGTGAGATTCAGAGTTATTATTGAGTGGCTTCTCTGGTATTTATAAGAACCACAATTGTTCATGACATTAGTTTGTTGACAGTTTATTCACTGAAGAAATTAGATGAGAAGTTGAGAGTGCAGATGTAAATTTTATGCTGGAAATCACATTTAAAGACACAGAGAACTCTGGATATATAGAGGACAATTGTGTTTGTTTTGGCTAGCTGTACCTATTTGTACCCATACACAAAATAATCGTGCATAAGAGGCAGGTATTCCTAAAAGAGCACATGTTCAGTAGATATTTCTAGATTCAAACATGCCTTTACTACTTTGTGGCTGGTGAAGTAATTAGGAATGCTTAAGTCTTCATTTGTTCATCAATAAAAAGGAGTTAGATAGCCTTCAGATCTTGAACATTTGTATATAAAAAAGTCATTAAACAGGAGAAACATCTTTCCTTTGACCTGACCCTTAGTTCCATTGCTGTAAGCTCAGCTGCAAATGAACATGCATTGGGCTCCACAGAGCTTAAACTTCTGTGTAAAGAGAGTGCTGTAACATAGTGAACAGAAAGGGGCGACTCCATGGAAAACAGAAGTCACTCTCATTGCTATGACAAAGTGTATGCCTTGTCTCTCAGGACTGTCCTCCCAAAGACACAGAGTGGTTAAGGAGAAGGATCTTACAGCATGACTCAAAATTGGTAGTTGATTGGACATACATTTGATTCAGCATTTAATAACACCTCTTAGAACAGCCTCACATCTCATACCAAAGTACTTTATTGAAATCCAAGTTCCTCTGCTTCTGATCCAGCTTCTTATTAATGGGAACCCCAAGCAACAGCAAATGATGGTTCAAGTACTCATGTGTCTGCAACCCAAGAGGAAGACATGGATTAAGTTGCTGGTTTCTGGCTCTTGACTTCAGCCTGACCCAATCCTGGCTGTTGCAATCATATGAGGAGTAGACCATGGGTTGGAAGAATTTCTCTCTCTCTCTCTCTCTCTCTCTCTCTCTCTCTCTCTCCTTCTCTTTCTCATAAAATGAAATAAAATACTAGAACTTTAAGCACTGTTTGAAAGTATAATGCAAAGCCAGATAAGTTACTAAGTGTTCACATCCCAATAACACCAGTCCTACCTTTGTAGTCTTTGGTCCGCTGCAATACAGCTTTCATTCTGTTTTTGTCATTTGGAAAATGGAGATGACAATGTTCACTTGAACAAGCTCTGTTGAGTTTGCTTGAAAGTATAAATGGCATTTTTAGACAGTGCTCGGCATATAGTAAGTTTCCAAGAAGACTGTGTATGCTTGAATTCATATATATAGGTTTATTTTTTCATATATTACATGCAAAGATAATTCTAAAAGTTTGTGGAGATTAGAATTATAAGCTCATTTTAGTATAAAAAAACTTTGAAATTCATATATAGTATATTTCACATGCATTTCCCAAGAACTTTTTGAAGAACTTTCCCTATCTTGATCATTAACTCAATGATAAACCTGATTAATAAAAATTTGTATAGAAATATATTTACTTGGCATTGAGGAAACATGAAGAATAGAGATTTTATGTTTTGCAAAAGAGAGGACTTTGACATCAGAAAAAATTGATAAGCATAATGGAAAGGAAAATTGTCATAAATGATCAGACACTGGGAATTGCTCCATTGTAGAATTCACACTGAATGTTACTGGTGTGGATCCTGGAGTTTCCCCCAAACCGTGATCCCAGTGATCAAGTCTCTGTGCATTCACATATGACAGATATCAAAGTTCATGGGGAAAAAATTAACAACAATATGTTTTTTCCGCAAACTTTTTGAAGCACCCATGATTTGCTGTTTAATTTCTCACAAATCCTCCTGAGTGAGTGCTCCAAACATCCAGGAGTCTCATCTGTCTTATCCAGTTCTGAATCTCCAAAGCCTAGAGCGGTGACCCACATATAGCAGATATTCAGAACATTCCCTTCGACCAACTATCTACATACTCATTCTGCTCACTGTTCTGGTCTGTTTCTCCTCCTGCTAAGATGTAAGCTTCATTGTCAGTAAGCACTACTTGGTTCACAACTGTGTCCCATGTGCCTAATACAGTGTCAGGCACATTGTAAGGAGCTTCATAAATGTCTTTAGAATGATGACTGAAGGAGATAGTAGGAGTGACTTTAAAAACATTAAAGTTTCAATCATCCAGGCTACTCAAGCAGCTTCTTAACCTTTAGCTTCAAATGGAGGCTTTACAAAAAATTAACTTCTGCTGACCCTTAAATGCAGAGCATTCAGCTAAATCCCCAGACCTTTCGGGAGTTGCTGAGAAGATGAAGGCAGGGGAAAAATTCAGTTCCATATCCAAGGTTGCAAAGGCTGTTCCACATTCAGCCGAACTCACGCTCTCCTACACTGGTTTGTCAAATCCTTTATTTAAATATCTCATTATCTAAGACAATTTTGTACTTACTGTCATGAGGCTTATGAAACCTGCAAACCTGTCTTGCTGGAACGGGTACAATTTAAGCCAGTGATTGTTCAAGAGAGAAAGAAAAGGTGAAGAATGGCACCATTGTGAAGATTAGAGCAGGAAAGTAGACAGCCCTGGGAGCTAACCTCTGTTCTCCAGGGTATTTGTTTAGGCGCCTCAGACAATGCGTGTAGCCTAAAGAAAGAGGGAGAAAAATTGTAAGTCTTCATGTATAATTTTTGTTGTTATATCTAAACTGATAGTTGAGGGCTAGGAGCTGAAACAATATTTTATAGAAGTATCATGTTGAAGTTTTTGCAGGTTTCAAAATATTTAAATATGTAAATTTCAATGGAGAGATGTTCAGATTTTTTGATAGTCTAATGATTTTAAGCATCTCATTTCTAGTCACACACTGACAAAAGATGTTCAGATTGCAGTGTGAGATGGTTTCTATGGTTACAGTTGTTTCCTAGCATTTTAGTGACATCTTTTGTGAGCATTGGCTGCTTCACTTATTTGTCACTAATGTATGTGTAGAGCTATAGTTAATAGCCTTGGGCGGACAAATTTTTTTTTTCTGAATGGCTGTATTGTTTTTTAGCAGCATTTTTCAATAAGGTGACAATGCATTAGAATACTAATGGTATGTATGGTATTTTAAGATGTCAAGTTTTCAATAAAATGATAATGAAAATTTTGCATTTCATTTAATAGTTAAATATTCATGAATTTTCACAGCATGATGAACTGAGTGAAAAATAAAGAAACTGTATAATGTATAATACTAAACATCATAAATTAAGTTTCTTTTCATAAAAGCTATTCAAGAGTGTTTAATATATGGTTCTTCATGGATTTAGACCAATCTGAGCTAAATTAAAGTCATCTGAAAAGGAAACTTGTTTAAATCAATTTAACATATTTTAACACAGCATGTTTACAATGTAACAATATAAGGCAAAATGACATATTACAAACAATATATACACTATATAAAAATTATAATGACTAGGGGGATGTAATCATCAGGCAAGATTATTTTGAAGAAAGTAATTGTGAAATGGGAGGTGGAGAGGTACATGGAAGTGGAGCCAGGTGGCATAGCTATGAGAAGTAAGCATCATAAATGGAGAATCTGTAAGTTCTGGCCAGTTATGACCCAGTTGAGGCATTCTGAGGAAACAGGGAGTAAACGCCATATCTTCCTTCTTGTTTTGGATTAATTCAGCCCTAAAGCAAGTGTTTAGGGTAAGGAAAAATATTTACTCTGCTATAAGGTATTATTATATGGATATATTAAGTACGTTCTTAATCACAGACCTGACTGTATAGAAGATCTCTATTTGTTTCTATTTAGAACATGTAAAGAAAGGCAAATGAACAGAATTATAAGCAAATCAAATATCCTTAGAAGAATTACAAACTGTATCAAAAAGAGAAAAGATTGTTCTGGGGAATCAAACCTCATAACTATGAAGAATACACAACAATATGTTTCCTAATGATAACCAAATGTCCTGAAACCAAAGATTGACTGTACATATTTAATCTCTTGTATCTATGGGTTAAAACCTCTACATTGCCACGCTAACTATAATAAAACTCTCGTATCACTTTTTGCAAAAGATGTATGTTATCTGCAGTACCATCATCAATTCCCAACTACCTATTAGAAAGGACATGTCTGTGTTTGGCTGTATAGTATATTGGGAACTGAGCTACCAGCGAGGAAGAGACAAATGAAATTCTAATCACTAATTGTTGTGATGTGGAAAACTGCAAAAGAAGCTGTTATTTGAGAGAAATATTGTCAATCACTGTATAATCCACATCCATTTTCTGCCAACCTGCTGTTGAATATTATTCAGTTACACTCTGCTGACTAAACAGGTTGACCCATCCTATAAAGACTGTTTAGAGGAGAGAACTTAAGGCTAAAACACAGATGTACTTGCACTTACTGGAGGACAAGTCAAGAACATAATGAATATAAAGTAGATTGAAAAATTATAGTTTCATAGGTGATGCTGATGTACTCAAGAATTTGAAGTCCTATATATAGGTTAGAAGCATCATCACAGCATTATTACTTTTCACATATTGGTAATTAACTTGTTCTTACCCTTCTCCCAAAGGTACTATCATCACCAAAATATCTAACATTTATGTGAAATATTTACAGATTCATAAGTGTATGTGAGAACTAACGATAATTTTTAAAACTTTTTGTGCAACTGAATGTTAGTGAAATCTTATTATTTAACCAGTTTAGCATTATCTTTGACATGCTAAATAGCTAGTGTTAAGGAATTCAATCACCAATGAAAACAATGTAACTGACAAAAGTAAAAGCTGGAAATGTTGTACATTTCCTTAACATTAATATACTAAACAAATAAAGTTCAATCTAGCATTATTTCATGTTTGTTAAATAGCAATTAGGTATATTTTGTCATTCAGTATCCTGGGCTGTGCCACTTAGTGACTGTACAACCTCATTAATGACAATCTTTCTAAAGGGAGCTAGACGTCTCGGTAGAGAGATGATGGGTGAAATATGTATGTATATAATGATTTAATGGAATAAACTGGATAAAATGTTTTCTGGGATGGACAGCAGAACAGAAAATTAATTAGTTTCCTAGGTATCAGCTTCAGCTATTCAGTCTGTAACTATCTGGTTATTCAGATTCCAGTTATCAGTTTTCCTATCTAGGAAAGTGGGTTGGCATTATTGGTCTAAACTGTGATGACTGTATTATGGTTATGAAACCAAATGTTTGAAAAATAATTAAAAAAGAACAAATATTATATAAATCCATTCATATGAGGCACCTTGAATATTGAAATCCATAACAAGTAGAATAATGTTACTGAGAGTAGGAGAGAAACATGGAGACTTTGGTGTTGAGTTTCAAGATAAATTTTCAGTTTGGGAAGTGGAATTTCTAGCACTGGGAAATAAGATTCCAGTAGTGATAGTCGCCCAGCGTGAACACACTTAATGTCAGAGAACTGTATGCTTAAAGATAACTAAAAAGGGAATTTTGTGTGATTTTTTCTAAAGATTTATTTATTTTTATTAGAAAGTCAGATATACAGAGAGGAGGAGAGACAGTGAGAATTATCTTCTGTCCGATGATTCACTCCCCAAATGACTGTAACTCTCGGAACCAAGCCGATATGAAGCCAGGAGCCAGGAGCTTCTTCTGGGTCTCCTGTATGGGTGCAGGGTCTCCAGGCTTTGGACCATCCTCTAGTGCTTTCCCAGGCCACAAGCAGGTAATTGGATGGGAAGCGGGCTGCTGAGATTAGAACTGGGGCCCATATGGGATCCTGGTGTAAAGCGAGGACTTTAGCCACTAGGCTACCACATCAGGCCCTGTGTGATATATTTTTATATTTTATTTTCTTATTATTATTTTCCATGATACAGTTTTGTAATCATAGGGGTCCATCCTTCCCTTAGTGTTTAGTGTTTTGTTGGGCATCCTTCTTTTATTCAGGAATGCAAATGCTTACTGCAATGTTCCTTTACTTCCTAGTATACTAGTCTTCATTGTATAGTTCATCTGTGAGAATATATGTATATATTTGTTATCTATATCTATGTATTCTGTACTTTATATAAGTATTGTCATTTCACAGAGAATGCGTGATGTTTATCCTTTTAGGATGGGCTTACTTTGCTAAGCATAACGGTTTCTAATTGCAACCCTTTTGCTCCAAACAGTAGGATTTCATTCTTCTTTATGGCTGAGTAGTATTCCATACAGTAGATGTACAACATTTTCTTTATCCATTCATCTGTTGTCAGACATGTTGAATGTTTGCACACCTTCACTACTGTGAATTGTACAACGTATAAATATAGAGTTATAGGTTGCTATCTTATCTACATATTTTTTTCCATTTATATGTATTCTCAGGTGTGAGATGGCTGTATTGTACGGAAGACCAATTTTCAGTTGTCTGAGCACCTTCCATATTGACTTCCATAGTGGCTGTATTAGTCTGTATTCCCATCAACAATAGAGTAGGGTACCCTTTTCCACACATCCTTACCAGCAGCTGTTAGTAGATTTTTGTATATAGGTCATTCTCACTAGCAGTTTGATGCAACTTCAATGTGGTTTTCATTTGCATTTCCCTAATAGCTAGGGAGCATGAGCAATTTTTCATATGTCTATTAGCCATTTGGACTCATCTTTTGAAAAACATCTTCACATGTTCTTTGTTCATTTCTTAACAGAGTTATTTATATTGCTGTTGTTGAGTTTCTGAAGTTCTTTGTAGATCTTGGATGTTAGTCCCCTATTTGTTGTGAAGTATGTGAAGATTTCTTCAATTCCATTCCATTGGTTGCCTCCACATTCTGTTATGTGTCATATATATTTTACAACAGTAACAGATCAAATATAAATGGCCAGTGGATGCTTAGGGAAAATGATTTACAAAGTTGATTCAATATGTGGAGATAAAAGTTACTCTTGTCCATAATTTTGCACGCTTACTCAAATAACATCTTGTTTTCAGTATCAGTTTGCATGGTGTCCAGACATATAAGAATTTGACTTTAGATGTTATTTTACTAAAAATGTCCTCACTAATTCTAAATGATTTCTTTTGGTTTCATATTTGGTAGTAAGACAGTTACATAATGTCACTGTCAGTAGTGTTGACTGCAGCGGCTCACAAAGTCTGAAGAATTCACTGATGTCTTGTACCTGAATAACTGAAGAACAATATCGACTGATTCTGACTTATGAATGCTCCTTTATGCATTTCTGAGCTGATGACCAGTCCCCTTAAATATCCTCAATGAACTGGGAATGCTACTGGACATGAAAAGACCTTTCCATCCCACTTAAGGATAGGCAACAAACTTCACTCAACACAAGTGGAATGGTTTTTCTGGTTCAAAAGACCGGAAACTAAGGTCCTGTGTGTACTGACTTCAAACAAGCAAATGCTCCTCCTTGTTAGGGATTAGAATGACAGCACATTTGATCTTAGGTTTCAAGGCCTTATCTCTTTATCGAAAGTTACCCTGATTTGAAATTGCCTCACTTCTCTGTTTTATCAAGAAGCAGCAACGATCTACCACCACCACTGTTATTATGGCATTTCAATCAACTCATTTCATTGCAGTTTGAGAAAACACTTTGTTGAAACCCAAAGGAAAATTTGCCACGTTTCCATTCAGACATATGGAAGAAAAAAAAGCTTAATAACCAGTAATCAGAGTCTGCTTCCTTGGGTGGAATCCACCGCGGACAAAACAATTTATGCTGCAGTGGACGAAAATAGTTCATCGATGTTATTCTCCAAGAGATAGTAAAATAACTCCTTCTCATCTGCTATCCCAAAACTAAGGGGAAAAGAGTTCAGATAATATTGAGATCGATAAAGTCACAAAAGCAGAATCACGTAGAAAATACATCTCAAAATTACTTTCTTGCACTTTTATTGTTGCAGAACTGGCCAAAAGGCCATTATGGAGGATGGTATTACAACAAGTTTTAGTTCAGAGAATCATTGAAATTAAAGACAACAAAGATATAATATGTATCTACCTAGAGTAGTGATTGCAGTGATCAGCATTTTGAAGGGTTTTTCCCTTTCAGAAAGTAAATCTCTGATTATTCCCTATGGCTTAAATACTTCAAAATAGTGGACTACTGAAATTTACATTTTTCTTTGAACTGACGTTTGAATATGAATTACATTTGACAGAAAATCAACTTAAGCAAATATGTGGAAATCTCTTTAAATTCATTCTGACATGAAATGGAGAAATATGGGCAGGCCTTTGATTTTTTTCCCACAGTCTTCTCAGAACAATCCCCTCTCATCCCATGCCTCAACACTCTCATAAAAATGCCCTCTGCACAAACTTGTAAGAGCTATGTTTCCAATGCTTTATACTTGACCCAAAAGTTACCCTGATTTCAAATTGCCCCGTTTCTCTACTTTATCAACAATCATCACCTCCACTGATACTCCCTGGAGCTTCAAGGACTTGTGTTTCAACAACAAAAGGTTTCTCTGGATGCACAGTGAAGGGTAGCAACTCTTAAATCAATAATCAAAAGAGTAGGTAACATCTGTTTTCACTGGCAGTATAGTTTCTCTGTAATTTCCACACTTGTTTACCCATTAGAATGACACAGAAATATTTGTAAAATCTGATGCTCAGGTCCTTGCTTAAGTATTTAAGTAAAAATGGCTGAGAAGGCTAATAACAGTATTTTTTAAAGACAGCAAATTGTATATCTAAATATAATTCTAGCATGTAGTAAAGTTTAGAAATCACTGTAGTATAAATTGGAAACATAATGAGTAATTATATGCCAATAAATTTCACACCAGTATTTATAAGATGACATTTTTTTTTATTGCTTTGCACTATTGAACCTTTGATTATTGTAGGAAAACTGAATTTAAGGTAACAGGTAAATAAAAAGCATCACTTCCTATTTTGATCATCATTTTTTTCATTAACACAGCGCCATACAATGGCATCACTAAATATATTATCATTAAATATTTTATCTTTATGGGCTTATTTTTGTTATAATTTTTCTAATGAAGTTGACATGGACTCTACCCAATGGGACCCATATATTTATACCTTATAAAGTATGGATTTTTCTAGAGACTACACTTTTTAAATGTTGTTTAATTTACCAGAATGACTTATATTCTATTTTATAACAGAGGAAGATGCAAACCACACTCATTGCAATTCCTTATTTTTTGTACTGTCTGAAACATCACTGTTACCTGGAAGCATTGAACTGAATTCTTACTTTGCACTTTTCCATTTTCCAGATAAGGCAAATATCTTTCATGTAGTTCTCATCACTGTGCTCCTAAACTGTATATATGAAATACATGAAGTCTTCAACTAATTTATATAAAATAATTTTTAAAAACTTGAATTCTCAATATTTCCATTAATGAATTATTTCAACAAAGCATTTTAAATTTTATTTTCATAATTTCTCTTTAACATTGACTTCTGTATCTTTACTGGAAATTTAATTTTAATTACCAGATAATCCACTTTTGATTCTGACTGTATTCCCTAGAATACTACTTTCTTACTTGCTTTGCTTAAGGCATCTATACACGCTCATGTGTGTATGCAAAACAATTCTGACCCTTCACTTATGCTTTGTGAATTACAATGTCTTTTGGAAATATTTGACTTCATTGATATTTTTCCTTCTTCAATCTAGATTAATTTATCACTTAAATGTTTTCCTTTTCTCTCCGTTTTTCCTGCCTCATATTTAATATACTCACAGTTAGGATTGAAACCAAAGATATGCATAGGCTCCCTCAAGAATGTCTTTGGCTTCATAAGGCCTAATCGTCAACACTATTTTTTTTAATCTTAAGCAAATTGAGTTACTTAATTTTTGTTCAAATTATGCTTTCCAGGTATGCTTCTTGCAGTTCCTGTAAAAGATTTTGGAACCCTCCTTTAAGTTCAGAATGTTATAGTCTCTAAGCCCACACAGGAAGCCTTTTACTGAACCTGAGAAGCATGTCCTCACCAAGGAAAAATCAAAACAATTGTATGTCACCACTTGCAAAATTTTAAAAATTCTTTTCCTGAACTTGTCTCAGGAAGATCTGAGGAAACAGAACAAGAAGGGCAAGAAAATGTCAACAGCAGAAATGGCCGCACATGACTATTTTTTTTTTCTCAGAAAGCTTTGACATTGAACAGCTACCATGAGCCTAACCTGTGTTAACATTATACCAAGCACTTACTGAACGTCTAGCCTATACACATGCAACACATCAAAAAGAATACAGACAAGAAAGTAAGCCCAGAATTGTTCCTGAAAACTGTGATATGGTTGAGGAACGAAGATGCCATTGGTTAAAAAGCACATTATTATTTTCAGACTATTAATAAATATGTGTAGTTGTTTACATCTTGACATGACATCATGAAAGTCAGGATACATTGATCTTGTAAGATACATATTGACCAGAGAAGCTCAAATGCAAAAGTTAAACATAAAAGTTTATCTTAGGATCAATGCATCAGAGTAAATACCTGAAACAACTAGAAAATTATACAAAATCCTGCTACATCCAGAAGAAGCTGTATACACAGTGATAAAGCACAATCCTGATGTAATTGTACATTCCAACCACCCGGATGGTTTGCAAACTAACAAAAGTGAAATGTATGGGCAGTCATTTGGTGCTGCAGCAGTTAATATGCTGCTTGAGGGAAAGAGCCCAATTCGAGTCCTGCTGCTGAAGCACCCTGTAGGAGTGTGTTTTCTGAGTACCTGCCATCCACACAGGAAACCTAGCCTGAGATCCAGGTTCCTGCCTTCAGTCTGGGCTAGCTCCAGCTTAATCAGGCATATAGGAAGTGACCAGTTGGTTAGAAGGTGATTTTCTCTTCCTCTCCATTTCAAATAAAAAAAAAAAATAAGTAAAATGTTTAAAGTCCTCTTAAGGGTACATGTACACAATATAAAAGGACTGGCAGAGTTCATGGGACTTCTTATAATATCCTAGGTGGCAAATTCAGGAGAAAGGTCAATTGGATGTCATGCCCATATCTGGCCCACTATCATGTCCTTCTCATTCTACATCCAAAATACCTTTTATATCCATTCCTCTTCTCCTTTCACATTTGCTACTATCTTATTTCTTCTTGCTGTTTCCTGCACAAAATCTCTGTAAGTGCCATCGAGATGAATCTTTGTTTTAAAAAGGTTAATTGATTTTTATTGGAAAGTCAGTTATACAGAAAGGAGGAGATACAGAGAGGAAGATCTTCTATCTGATGATTCACTCCCCAAGCAGCTGCAATGGCTGGAGCTGAGCTGATCCAAAGTCAGGAACCAGGAGCTTCCTCCAGGTCTCCCACGCAGGTGCAGAGGCCCAAGGTTTTGGGCTGTCCTCAACTGCTTTCCCAGGCCACAAGCAGGCAGCTGGATGGAAAGCAGGACTGCTGGGATTAGAACTGGCACCCATATGGGATCCTGACATGTCCAAGGCAAGGACCTTAGCCGTTAGGCTATCACACCAACCCCAAAATGCATCTTTTTCATTCACAACTCTAAGCAGTGTTCCCAATATTGCAAGATCGATTGTAGAAATGGTTAGAGTATCCCATCAGTGATGATGAAACTCTTGAGCATTCATGGTCTTCCTTACAATATCAGATCCAAACATACTTTGTCTCATATTTTTTCACTTAACATATTTGTGCTTAATTGACTCATCAGATCAGCACTCTCCATTGTTCCTCTGAAGAATGGCCTCTGGAAAATATGACTGATTGCAACCTCCAGGCTAGTGAGTTCCATGGTATGCCTGTGCCTTTTCTCTACCAATTAGTTGTATGTTTGCCCAAACATATTTATGGCAGTATTACTTGTTCTTGTAATTATGTGATTTAATTAAATGTGAAAACTGATAAAGCATGAGTACAGAAAGAAAATTGTTTCTGTGAAAACTAAATGATGTATTTGATAAAAGAAGATAACCAACAAAAAAGATATCAAATTAGGAGTGGGCAAGGACAGCTGTGCTAGATTAAGAAAACAAATCACAGACATCCAGAAGGATACTATACTCAAATTATTCTCATCTCCCAGTTTTGCTCCATTTTAAATAAACCAAGCTAGTTTTTTTTAAAGTCATAAAATGGTATGTTTTAGGCATAGATTCCAATTAGCAGACTCATACTTCAACAAAATGATTTTCTTCCTCAACAAAAGATTGGCAAATAAACATGCCTGTGCATCTTACATTAAAATATGAGCTTGCTCCAAAAGGTTTGTGAAAATAGAATTAAAACACAAGTCTATTCTAATACAAAGCATGCTGAAATCAAATATACTTTATGAAAGATCTACGTGTTGTTTCTCGCTGATTCTTCCATCCTACCTCTGCCCTTTATCAAACTTTCCATTTACAAACTATTGGTCCAAACTCAACAGGTAGAGACTCTGTCACCTACTCTGAACTGCAATCACATTTTAACCTTTAGCCCCAACTATTTCTTCTTCAGAAAATGAACTTTCCTCCCTTCACAGGATAATCCTCTAGGATCTGAGCAAATATCCCATTCTAATAATGCCCTTTTGCCAGAAATTGGATTCACAATTGGACCTCAAGATTCCACCCTCTGGCCAGCCATTTATTGTGGGACCCTTATCCAAGATAGTAACTTGTAAGCCTCAAGTTCTTCAATAACCCTCTCAGATGGGATTATTGATGACTTTAATGTATAAACAGTAAACATAATATCTATATTATAAGTTTAAAAATCCAATGCACATAATTCCATCTATATATCCTTCTTTTGACAAATATAAATTTATGTTTTTAAAGATATTTCTCATTTCCAGCCTGAATTTTTGTAAATTCATATTAATTCTTTTCCATCCTGTTAGATTATATATTCCTAGACCACTCAATTGCATAGCCAATATATTTGTCATCACTTGCCTTGCCCTTAAATAGGTAAATGATTAAGTGAAAGGCTGAATGCTTGATGAACTTTTATTCTGCTCAGAGAAATAGAGGCTCCACAGAAGAATAAGGAAAGAGAAACAATTTAAAGTGTCTTACATGATCTGCATTTGACTTCCTACAAAACTGTTTTCAACAGAATAGAAAAGATATTTAATTATAGCAGCCTAGAAGTGGGTGCCTCTATATCTCCTTCATATTTTGTTTTGTGTTGATTCTGTCGTTCTTCTAAAGATGTTGATGGGACAAATTACACCTGACAGCAGTCTTGGCAGCCCCTGGAAAATTCCATCTTTGCAATGAAACATTCTGCGGGAGAAGAGAAAACTTTTGCCTGTTTTCTCCCCTCAACCCAAAGGATTGAAATTCTGCATTCTTTTTAGTTGACAATTGACTGGAACATTTTGCAAATAAGTGCCAGGCCTCGATGAGGTGTAAAATACTGACTGTATTAGCTAGTTATTTAGAGAGATGTGAAGATGCTCTTGCCAACATACATTCAATTTAGGCTTTGGATGCTTTGTGTGATCTCCCAGGCAGCGCTTGTTTGAAAATGTTGGAATTTAATTTAAAAGTTTTCACGTTTGCTTTTTTGTTGTGGTTGTTCTTGTTTTAAAAAGCAGCAATAATGGCTTAGTTCTCTAGGATAAAGACTCTAGAGTTAATCTTCGAATAAGATTCACATTTATATACATATATAAATGATGAGAAATGTTTTTCTATCTTCTCTCTTTGTCATTGACCTTAAATGTTCTCTATATCAAATACTGGAGATGGAATTACAGTGTTTTTTTTATAGCAGTGACCTTTTCAGGTCTGTACCCTTGGATGAACTATGCAAATTTGCATGCAATGTTATATTCATAGACTCCATGGGTTCTATTGGGCACTGAATTGTCTTCTGTACATGCAAAAGAACCCACTGAAGTTAGAAGACCAAAGTTTTCAAATTTAACCATTGAATAGCACACTATGTCACTGGATAAAGCCTATTTCATTTTGTCATATATTAAAGACTTTTCAGAGAAATGATAGCTTATCTTCGTGTATGTGTGTGTTTCCGCTCTCCTGGTGGGAAACTCAAGTATATCTAAGCATCTTTAGCAAAGTACTGGGTTAGACTTAACTACTTTGACACCCATTGCTCCGGTTGTTCACTTTATCGCTGTAAGGGTAGCTATTTCATTATGTCTTTTTTCTAAGACTATGGTAAATAGTTTCAGATGCTGAGATTCAACCACTTTTGGCTAATCAGCAACGTATCTTTTTTTTTAAAAAAAAGATGATCCTTGAAAATGTCAAGAAGATAAAAGGTATTGAAGAACTCAATTTATAGAAAAAAGGGTCAAACAAAAAGCACCAGCAACGCAGTTAAGTTTCCAGGAGTGACAGTTGATAACCTCATGCTGGAGACTTGGAATGAAGTTGCTGTATGTGAAACTCACTGTGAATTAAGTTATACTGTGGGTGACTCCCTGAGAAAGCCAAAATCCCAGTGAGCATCTCTCTCCAACAGAAATGAAAGGAGAATATTACTACCAACTTTCCTCAGTGAAAACCTGGTTTCAAGAAACATTAGAGAACAAGCACCTGCTCAATGAATGGCAGGAACATCATTAGCGTTCCTGGTGTGATGGCTAATAGCACAGAGCATCCCAAAGCACACTGAGCATAGGCTGAGCCATTAATGCTTGGAAGCAAGAAAACTTGCAAAGGATTTAGTTCTGATATGAGAAGGAAATGAAGCCCTACAAATTGCAGGGACTTTCCCCAGGTCATGACAATAGAGAAATCAGGGTTAGAAGTCACTGGGAGTTCCAGTTGTGATCATGAATAGTTAACTAAAAAGTGAGTCTGAATGCTATGAATGCTATACCTCATGTCCAACAAAAAACTGCAACAGTGATTTCTGAAAGTATGCCTTTGTGTCATCAGCATTAGTCTTGCAAAACTGACCTGAAGATCACTGTATAGTCTCATCCTTTCAGACATAAAGAAATAAGAAAAAAAAGTTAAAATCATACCTTTGATACAATTATTTCATTAAAAGATCCTTTGCTATGGCAATGGCTAAACAATTCAGATGTGGTCCATCATCCATTGACATTATGTCAAAGTTGTAGATATTAGAACTATCAATGTTAAGAGTTTTGGAATTATTTTTAATACTTCCCAGTGCTAACTGCCAGAATGACTAACTAGTAAAATTATGTCTGATGTTTGACAGATTTAAAATTTAACATTTCCACAAAGACTTTCTTCTGTTTACTTGTAATTGCAAGGGCTTTGAAATTGACAGATACTAGCGTGAATCCCTGTTTGATACTTAGACTAACAGTGTGACCTTGGGCCAGTTCTTAGCTTCTCTTCTTCCTGATTAGAAAGTTGTGTAGATGTGTAGAGGATACTGTGAAATGCAGGATGAAGGGGACTGGGAGGTAGAACATCCCATGAAATTTTATACTATAAAGTTGCTGAAGACCTATTATACAAACTGCTAATTTTACCATCAAAATTTTCAGTCTTGCGCTTGAGACCAGAAGAATGCTCTTAATTTTGCCGTTTTCCTAAAAAGCATGGTTTAGTGATACAAGGACATCTCAACCTTACTTTTGACTGCTATTTGATAGGTAATAGCAGGGTTGGGGCAGCAGGCATTTATTCTAGAAGTTAAGAAGCTAGCCAGGATCTCCACATCCAAATATTGGAATACTCGGGTTTCATTTCTATCTCTAGCTCCTGATTCTAGCTTCCTACTGATGTTAGACAACCGAAAGGCAAATTTGAGGAGCATAAAAGCAGTGCATTGAGATGGTGATAGGCAAGAGAGATTATATTATATGTTCATGGAAATCTTCAGACCTTGTAAAGTTATAACAGAAGAAGAAAGTGCTGATGAGAATAACAATGATGGTGATGGCAATGATTGTAATACTCCTAATGGTGACCTGGTAAATTGGAAGGAACGCCTGACTGGGAGTGAGAATGCCTGGGTAACTTGGCTCCACTGCACTGTGAACTGACTCCATAACTTTGAAAAGTTGCTTAATTACTGATGTGACACTGGTGTCTCATCCCCAACATGGGAAAATCAGTACTTTCCTCTAGGTCTCATAAGGTTGTTACATGGACAAAATGAGAAGTAGACGAATCACAATGAACAATATGTTTAATTAATGAGTGATACAGATTTGCTCTATTGCATTTGCCAAGAAATTTTCAAATGAATTTCTGGACAGTTTGCTAGATTTCAGATGGAATCAGATGACAGTGAAAAACTCTTGCATGTCAATATAGTTGAACTTTGAGTGCTTTGTCAGAAATTTGCAAACGAATACTATACTTCATAACAAAATTTTGTTGTAACTTTTAGAAAAGTCTAAATTGTAGTTATTTTTGATGGTAGGGCACTAAGCAAGGTCCTCAGTTTCCCCATCTGTCATTTGAGAGTAAGGAAGTAAATGACTTTTGATGTTATATCCAATCCTAACAATTAATCATTTCTGTTAAATTACCTATGCTTTTCCAGTTTGATATGCCATTGTCTTTTTTTATTATTATTAATTACATTGCATTGTGTGACACTGTTTTATATGCTCTGGGATTCCCCCAACCCCTTTCCATCCCCCCCATGGTAGATTCCTCCACCTTGGTGCAGTATTACAGTTCAAATTCAGTCAAGATTCTTTCCTTGCAAGCAGAGTCCAGCATCTTATTGTCCAGATAAATTCAATGGTTTCTTGGGGAGACCATCTCTGGTCTGAAGGTAGAGCTGGCAGAATATCATCCCAATTAATTGTCTTTTAAGCCAGCCCTGCTGCTAACTCTGACTGGTAACCTTGGTTCTCCTACCAGTGATGAAATATGACAGACAAGTCAAGAAGGAATGGAGAAATGTGCTTTGAAAACTGAACATGATATACATTACCATCTCAAACAGGAAAATTTCTCTTTACACTTTGTGTGCAATTTGTAGGATATAAATGTCAAAGCAGAAGCTTGGTAAAGTTGCACACAGGTAGTTGGTTGAAAAGAACTAGACGCAGACCTGGCCACCACAAATGAATGGGTTATATCACACGACTCTGACCCCTCCAAATCCTGCATGATGGAGAACAATGTAGAGTTTGGGGTAGTATCACAGGGATAGCTTGGGTACTTAGTATCAGCGATACCATCATCTCTGAAGAGCAATTAATGTCTGTAATGATCTAAGACCCTGCGGTGTGCTCAAACAAATGCAGCTCCCTGACTAGAGCGAGTTTGTGTTTCCCAAAGTTGGAAGCGCAACATTTTAGAATTTATTGTAAGTAGTTCAAATCCTTTAAGGCTGACAAATATTTTTTGTTCATTATGTCATGATTGCTACTTTGACACTGAAATGTTCCTCTACAAATTCCTGTGCTATTACCCTATCTTGAAGGTTTTGGAGCTTGTAACAATGTATTCCATGCAGTGCCCTTCCCCTTCAGCAATCTTTCCCACTTCTTTGAGTCACTTTTGCAAGCAAAGTGAAACATGAGTTGAAAAAGTCCTGATTCATTTCCATGTCTATCCATCTTGCTTGGAAAACAACCACTTCCAGAGAAGGATATCTTGTAATGTCTGGTAACTTTCTCTAGAGTCTAGTTCATTTTGTATTAAGTAATGGTTTATATGCAATCTGATTCTGCTTTGCTATTAACTGCTTAGATCTCAATATACAGTTATTAATAAGGAACACATCCCCAAAGTAATGCTTCTGGCAATTCTTGTTTTCCTTGAATCTGCTATGCATAGACCATTCTCTCCAACTGCAATGCTCATCCATCCACCCCTCACCTTTTCCTCTGCCTTATACTCACTCATACAATCAGATTTAGTTTAAAACTCCCTGTCTGTTGGAAGCATTCCCTGATCAACTCCACACAAACACACACAGTTAGATGCTCTTTGTTCCAGCTCTCATAGCAACATTTACTAAATCCCTACTTTGTGCCACAGCACTTTGCAGTTGTTAGATTATTTCTCTCCCTAAATGTAATTAATATAATCATAAAGGCAGGAACCATTAAGTTCATTGTCTTTGTCTCACCTAGCTGAGTACTCAGCCTACAGAAAATACTGGAAATATATTTAACAAATGAACAAATGCATCCATATTGAGCACTGGTTCTCTCTCTACTTCTCCGAAGAAATCTTTTCTGCTTCCATATTAAAATTATGAAAATTTAACAAGCTCTTGATGACAATTTGGAAGCCTCACCAGGACCTCTCAGAAGGCTTTTCTCTTTGTGTTTCAGAATGTGTCTGCTTTACATGACACTCCAGATGTCAGCTTTTCCACAATTCCCCAGAATTACCTTGAGTCAAATATGTCTCTCCTGTGTAGTTCCAAACCTTCTATCTGGGCAGGCAGCTCTGTTGTTAACTAACTGTCGGCATTACACTGCTGTATTCATAAAGGATTGTCAGCACCGCGCAGTATTACTATGCGAGATCATTTGCTCGTGTAAAGACACATTAAACCTAGCAGTTGCTTTGTCTCTTGTCAAGGGAATTGTGTGCTGTTACATTAGAGATGAGAGTTTGCAACGTCAACCTGCTACTGCTGTTTTTGCTACCTACTTTGGAAGAATCGACAATTCATGCTTGTTTCCTTGTTTTTATCTTTGGTAACAACTCCGCCACTATCCAAACAGGAATCTTACCAGTGCCAGGAAGACAATATCTCTTACGGCAAGGGTCATTTCATTCTAGTTTGAGCTGTGTGCTTTGTACTCAGTCCAGTGGCTTGGGTACTGCCACTCAGAGCTTTGGCTTCTTCCCATCTCTTCACCTGGGCTTCCAGACTAGAATGCAGCCTTTTTTGTGTATTTTATTTTATTTTATTTTATTTTTTATCTTATTTTTTATTTTTTATCTTATTTTGGCAGGGGAAGAGAGAAAGGAAAAAACTTGCATCTAGTGTCTCGGTCTCAAATGTCCTTAGCAACATAAGCTGGACCAAGACTGGGAGAGTCCAGGACTGGGAACACAGTCCCAGAGTCCACACAGGTGGCAGCCCCTGATAACTTGAGTCATGACTGCTGCCTCTCAGGATATGACACACAGGAACACAAAATCAGAACCCAGAGTCAGGAATTTATTACAATTGCCTGATGTGAGATGGAGGTGTCTTTACCACCAGATTAAAGGCACACTCTTTAATGGATGGTCTGTCCAACACCAACATCTTCTTAGAATTTCTAACCATTTGTTGACTAGATATAGATATAGATATAGATATAGATACGCACACATTTTTTTTTCTGGAGAGGAGATGGTGGGTAATCTTTCCCCAAACAAGCAGCAGGGTTGCCTTCTAAAATAGCATGACCTGGTAGGCAGTTGAATTCCAGGATCTTGTTTCTTCTGCTCTACCCATTCTTTGTTCATTAACTGCCACATCTTCCACTTCCCAAAAGTGACACATGCCAGGATTTGATACACAGAGTATGTGGAAAAGAAAATCTGATGGCTTTCAGCACAAAGAAAGGAAAGAAAACGTAAAGGCAAACAGTCAATTTGACAGTTTTTACCATGTATCTATGTGTGTTCCAATGGTGTACTGTACTCCCTAATAATATACAACTATTACCTGCTAATTGAAAAATATTTTAACTTAATGAAATTTTTTAAATCTTTAAAGATAGAGGATTATTAGGAAATATTAAATTTCCTGTTTCTGCTTCTGTTTCCCAAAGATTTCTTTCAATTCTTCACTTATTTGTGTCCAGAAACCCTACCAGAAAATAAAATAAGCTAAAGTAGGAGAATTAATAAGAAAGAGTATAAAGAAGCAGAGGGCTTGAGGGAAAGTTGAGTCTTTGCAAGAAGGAGGAGGTGTTAAAGTGAGCTCACTCATTAGCTAGGCGTCCTTTTCTCAAAGCTCACTTTGGTGGCCTGTATGATTATTAAGAAACAGCACATTTTCCACACTACATTTTACCTCAGCAGGCCCCTTTCAACAATATATTATAGTTCCGTTATAGGATGGCCAAATTGCATTAATCACTTTCTTCAGGATGTAGTTTGCAGCGGATAATACACTTTTAAGTCTGCTTTACTGCAAGAGCTTTCGAGGCTGAGGGGGAGCCTGTTACAAGCCATCCCTGCTCATGCGGAGCCCAGCAACGCTGCGTGTATCACTGCCCCACATCTCTAACGGTCTCGTGCTGCCTGCTATATTGCTCCTTGGTGCATTTTGGTTTGGCTCATTGTCTCAACTTCTTGATGGTTTAGTTACTATAAATAATTAGGTTGTCTGGGCAGCTATCCTTCTGTCTATATTTTGAACGCTTCTAATGTACAGTGAGACGTAATTATTTTGCTCCTTTTTGTTTCAATTCATGGAAAACTAAAACGTAGCCCAGAAGAAACTCTTGCCTGCACAAGGACAAGCCAGCAGGTGGTTTCCAAAGGGAGGAAGGTGCGGTAGGGGCCTGCCTCTCCTATAAAGGAAATGGATCTCATGTTTGTCACTCATCCAGAGTGTGGTTCTCTTAGAAACATCTTAGGGCTTTTACTTTGAGAAATTATAAGTGCAAGTGAAAGTAGGCATTTGGATGTGATGTCAAAGCACAGATTCACCATTTCAAGCATTTGCGGCCCTATCTTTGGCTTCAGTCAAGTCCTGACAACAAGTTTATATTTTCTGCAAGACTTCAAACTGTCCTGTTTAACAAAACCAGTCTTAATACTTATTCTTTTTAAAGCTGTTTTCCTAGTTTTTCACGTGAACTCTTCTATCACTGAAAAAAGTCACATCAGTTATTTTTTTAAAATGACATTTGCTCTCTCCCCAGAGATGATCATTTTTATGAGAAAAAAATCCATCTTAAATAGCCTGTTTCCATCCTTATCGTATCTGTTGCTTTGCCAAATTTCTGTGATGTGCGCTTAATAATTGGAACTAGCTGGAAGAATTGCACCTGGGAATATTCACACAGAAAGGAATTTCAAACACACCGGGAATGGAAATTTTAAAAAAGAGTTTGGATGAATATAATGATGTAGAAAATGAACAATTCCTTGCAATAAGGAACAAAAATTTCAACTGAGAATTTCGTGAAGCTCTCTAAACCAAGGATATCATAGTATATGATCCATCTTTCAACAACTGGAGACAAAAAAAAAGAAATTTAATTACATACATTTTATTTACAAAAAAAGAATGAAATTGTTAAAGAAATGCAAAGTGAGCTAACACTAAAATTTTTAAAAGTGCCTGGAAAATTGGGGAGAGAGATATTACATACAGTGTTAGTAAGAGTGTGGAAAAGCTAGTATTTTTTATTCTACTACAAATGAGAGGGTTAATTGACAAAAAAAATGTCCTGCAATTTAGAAATACATGTTGAGGTTTAAACAGTGTGCATACAATATGAACAGTATAGGAGAGTATTCCTCTATTTTCCTCTTAGCCCTTTGCCTTTCAAAGAGGCAGTCTCTGTATCTTTGACCCAGAAATTGCAGCCTTAGAAATAATTTCTGCACATTTAATAACAGAAGTTTACAAAATTACACACAGAAGTGTCTGTATAGAACTCTGATGCTGGAATCAGGCAGACCTGTGTTGAAATCACAGCTCTAGTATATTCTGGATATCTGATCTGTTGGCAAGTTACATAATATAAAGACTGTAACACTCTCCTAAATAGTATCCTGTATGAATTTTCCCAGCAAAATATCTGGAAACCATTTAACTAGATCTTTTTGAAATTAGTTAAATAAATTTAGGTCCATTCAGAGGAATATAGCATAGCCATTAAAAATAACACCAGTCGACAGGGGAAGACACTGGAGATAGACAAGTAAGTTTCAGTATGTATTGAATTATTCCATGCATGTGAAAAGACAATAATATCTTGTTGTTTGTATGTGAGGAAAATGAGAGACAAAAAGATAAACCAAATTATTAATTGTGATTCTCTCTGGAAAGAGGAAGGAGGGGGCATTGTCATTTTTTCTTATCATGAATTTCTGTAATATTTTACAATGATCATGCATCATATTTTTTAATAAAAATTATCTTGTATGAAGGAAAAGTGATTTCCGCATGTGGTCCAGTGCTTCGCACTGAATCCTCAAATCAAATAAAAGAAAATAAGCTATGTAGTCTAGCCAACTCCTAGCAAAAAGAGCTGTCTTCAGATAAAATGCTCTTGGTTGAAAGCAAGCTTTATTTTCTTCCCTCTGCCTTGGTTCAGGCCTTCTTGCCTGTTTCACTGTGGTGAATATGTTGAACATAAAAGAATATTCCACCCTGGATAACAGATATAAATTAAATATGTTGGAATAGTTTCAATGATTCAATACAAAGAAAAGGATTCTAATATATTAAGAGACCCACCTATTTTCTAATTTTCAGCTATGTGTATGAATTTTCATCCAGCTCATTTTCATCCTTGGATTCCCAGGACTTAATTTATAGAAAGTAAATACTTGCTGAATTAATAAGCAAGGACTGACTGTCACTGAACTCTTTAGTCTCCTGATAGCTGGACTTACACATCCTCCCTTGCCAAAGCCGATCAGCAGAGACCTGGGGGCATAGGGAAATGGGGACAAGGGCGAAATGGAATGAAATAAGAACTTTTTGGAAGTTAATAAAATAAAAACTGAAGACATTTGGATCTGAAATGCAACCATGAACCACCCAATCTGTTACTCATCTGTTTGAGGGAACAATCCTGGACATGGTGGGCAGATTGCTGGTTAGAGGTAGAGTCAGGATTCAAACCTAGGTCTTCCACTTTCACATCGATTTCACTTCCTAACCAGATTGTCACTACCCACAAAAGATGCTTCTAAGAGAAATGGTCAGCCTTTCTTCCTTGTGAAAAGGTGGAAAGTGATGGTGAGAGGGAAAGCTTTACCTGGTAAAGCTGTGTGCCTTTAAAAATGTGTTTCTTGTGTTGTTGCTTTATCCCCAGTGAGTATTTATAAGGTACCAGATATTTGGTGTGATTTTTTTAAGATTTATTTATTTTTATTACAAAGTCAGATATACAGAGAGGAGGAGAGACAGAGAGGAAGATCTTCCGTCCGATGAATCACTCCCCAAGTGACTGCAACGGCCGGTGCTGCGTCAATCCGAAGCCGGGAATGTCCTCCAGTCTCCCACACAGTGCAGGGTCCCAAGGCCTTGGGCCGTCCTCGACTGCTTTCCCAGGCCACAAGCAGGGAGCTGGATGGGAAGTGGAGCAGCCGGGATTAGAACCGGCGCCCATATGGGATCCCGGCACTTTCAAGGCGAGGACTTTTGCTGCTAGGCCACGCCACCAGGCCCCATTTGGTGTTATTTCAAGTCTACAGTTATTGTGTTCCTTTGAAGATGTTTTTGCCCTCTAACTTCCTTTTAAGATTCATTTATTTGAGGGTCAGGAGAGGAACACAGACAGAGAGTGACAGAGAAAGAGAAAGAGAGAGAGAGAAAAGATAGGGAGAGGGAGAGACAGCACTTCTATCCACTGGTTTACTCCCAAGATTGACACAACAGCAGCAGCTGGGCCAGGCTGAAGCCAGAAGCTTATTTTGGATTGTCCCTGTGGGTGGCAGAGGCCCAAGAACTTGGGCCATCTTCTACTGTTTTTTCTTGGGCCATTAGCAGGGAGTTGGATCAGAATGGGGCACCCAAGACTTCAACTGGATCTTATATGGGACAATTCCTTTTTGAAATGGGCTCTTGAGTTATCTTCTGCCCATTTGAACAAATTCCTTCTTAGTTCTGATTTAATAGCACTCCTTCTACCACAGGAGAGAGAAATGTCAAAGCCAAAATAAGGGAAATGACTGGAAGTGAAAGATCCTGCAGAGTTTGGCATATAGGCCGTGCCAACTATGAAGGAAGTGAACTCTGAGCAATGATGGGAAATGTACTTAGCTGAATTTTCCTTAATGTGGTGGTAAATGTGAGCCTTGCATCATAGATGATATTTTATAAAATAATATTAAACAGGTGGCATTTTATGAGACCTAGATACTATTCTACCCAAATGCAAGTAGATGGAAGGGTGATTGATCCAACAGTGTGTCTTTTACTTAAAGTAATCCCAGTTAAACTTCTTCCCTATTACCATGTTACACCAGGGCAACCCCACACTGGCAGTTGGTTGTTAATTACTTTTGATGTGCAGTAACACAAGAGAGCTAATTAACTTGCATCAAAAAAGCTTTATTTACTGTGACAAATTAAACAAACTCATAAAGTGTTCAGCCACAATGGCTCTCAGTTATCATGCAGTCCAAGTAATATGGTGCAAACATATTCCAGGCCTCTCACAGGTATCGCTTGCAGTCTTCCACCCACTGTAATTTTTAATGACCACAGCTGAAAGTCCTGCTCTTTGTTTTGCTTTGTGTTGAGTGTGTAAATATATTTGTGTGTGCATGCAAATGTTTGTGTTCTCTGTATACAACCAGATATGTTGGCCATGTTCAATGTCATAATCCTTGATTACTTCACAACTCTCATTCCCTCGAGCATAGTGAAAGAGAGAACTTTGAGATAAAAAGGCAAAAGTTATGTTCCAAGTCCCATGAGCTGTGTGAAGCATGACTTTCAGAAACTGGTCATCTTCAGACTCTTCTAGACAGTTCATGTCTCTTTACTAAACACGTTATCATTCCATCACAATTTAAATATAGAAGGCATTTAAAATGTGCTTTTTTCCTTTGGTTGGGTTAGAAGACAAGCTTTGCACATCTGTCAACAGAAAACAGCAGTAGATCTAAGCATCTTTGCAGCAAATTCTTGTACCTTGGAAAAATTAGCTATAATGTTCATCATTTTTTGCAGAACAGGTTGCAAAATTAATTTACCTCTGATATTTAGAAAAATACATACCCTTTCATTGTACTAATTTGCAAGCTGATGATCTGAGGACAGGATCACAAGAAAATGGGAAAAAAATTGAAATTGAAATCAAATGCAGAATAATGATATCAACTAGTTCATGCTGTTGATGAGTGGCAAAATCAGGATTGTTTAACTCAGACTTGATCTTAATGACTGTCAACAAAGTGGCTTTTGTCAAGTTACCGAACTCTCATTTTCTTATATGCAAAATCTAGAAAACATTTAAGGTAACGTTTACAAATAGAATTCACAATAACTTTAAGTGAAACCATAAATCGTTGATGCCTTTATGAATATTTGCTGAATGACAATAATGAGAGCCTCTGAGGAGCCATCCTTCAATAGCAGAGTTCTACATCTACATGCCAATAAAAACTGAATTGTCCTATTTGGACAATAACTGATGCTTCTGGAAGAGCTCATTATTCTAAGTACTTTGAGTAATGAGGAAAAGTATCAAGAAAGGAGAGCAAGGTCTGGGTACATAGCCTTAATAACCTCAACAGTATTTCCAGAAGTAGGTCAACTTCAAGTCTCCTGTGGAACTGTTCAAGACAAATAAGAGTAACAATTGCTTTAGAGTTGATTCTCTTTCAAAACTGATTCAGATTAGCAACCACTGCAGGTTTATCCCAGGGATCATGCTGGATCATTTTCTGTTTAGCCTCAATCCGAAGGAAGCCATATTTCCACACATGATTAGAAAGTGACCCTCAGGATAGAACATCCTGGGTTCCCCACTTCCTGACTATTGACATCTGCAAATTAGCTGCAGCCTGTGGCTGTGCTCCGGAGCCACTGTGTTCCTAAAGGACGTTTGTCCTCCTACCTAATCAGTGTTTTTGTCTTCTGGACAGACATCAAATTCAAGCAAAAAAAGGCTCACCGATAATGCATTGTATTTGCAATAGGTCGCAGCAGGGACTGGTAAAGAAATCACAGTAGGGAGAGCTGCTGAGTGTGGGCATAACAAAATGTCCTTTATTTACAAGAGCATAACCTGTAATATGCAATTTCAACATTGAGGTATACCAGAGTGAGTCTAAAAGACTGCTGATTCTCTAATGAAAACTTTGAGTGATTCCAAAGGTTTAGGGTCTTTTGCACTGGGTTATTATTATGCACTAACAAGGCAGGGTGATTATTCCACCTCAAAATAGCCATATAAATCAGTGGCACGTTTCTACCTCTGGCAACATTTCCTGTCCCAGACACAGTACTTCACAATTGTCACATAGGTCACCTAATTGCAAGGATGACAGAAATCTGAACCATTTTGTTTTTCACTTACAAGCTACTTTTTGCATTGCATCTCACTTAAACATTTCTCAAAAAGCCGCCACTCCCAGACAGAATCCATTTGCCTCCTCCTACCCCAAGGACAATTATGAGTAACATGAAAACAAAGACTTGAAACAGAAATAAGACCTGAAATAAATCACTTGTACAAATAGAGTTGCAACTAGTCATGTTCAAAATCGTATAGCCTTACCTACCAGAAACAATTTTATCGTTGTCTGTCCCATCAGGAAAGAGAGGCGCATAAGAGGCTGACCAATTTGTTATAAACAGGTCTTTTTATGCGAGGCTGATTGCAGAGATGTTACTGTAACGGAGAATTCTGAAGAGGACATTAAAATACAGCTACAATATCAAAACGAGGAGCTGATTTTTTTCAAGCTTTATTCAGACCAAGCATGATACCCCTTCTGTGTGTGCAAGTCCATGGGTGGCCATTAAATCAAACTGAGCATCTCGCAAGTTATTCGTATTGACCAATTCTGCAACTGTGTATTTCATGGAGCTAGAAGGGATGTAAAGAGCCTTCCAACTCTGTCCCATGTTCGCCTTGATTGGAGCTCCCTGTGGGACCATCAGAGTTACTCACCACTCCTCTCCCCCACAGTGAATGACAGTGCGTTTCTCTCTGTGCACCTCCCTTCAGTGCCATTCCAGACAATTCATCATGTCTATTCATAATGTCCTCCGGGATTTGGGAGTGAAAATTGTAAGGAACCTCCCCCGACCCCAACACACACACACACATCTCTGTGATCTTTCTCTGCTTCTCAGCACAAAATTTGTTGTGGCTGCACTACAAAGATGTCCTTGGAACTGCAGCAGACATCCTGACATCAGAGGCAATGGAAGAGAACTGCACAGCTTTGGTTTGGGGACCCCAAGAGACAGCATAGCTCCCATTATCGACAAAGCAATAAATGTCAATGTTCTTTTCCTTATGAAACTCCACATTGTGTGATTCTTACAGCCTGAAACATCCTTGAGGATGAGAATATAGCTCTTGCCCCTCTAACTTTTTCTTCCTGACAGTTGGGCTAGAATGTATTGCTTTACAACTATAACTGTAATTGCCTCTATTTTAGCTGAGACCCATGGACTAGACAAAGAAACAGAAAAGCTTGTTTATCAGAAGTCTTCTAGAGGTGTAACACCATAGTAGAGTCTCCATCAGAGAGCATAATGAGAAAACACACACCTATTCCACATGCACTGCCACAGTTGAACTCACCTGGTGAGATACCTGTGAAGGTTTTCAGGCATAGCCATGATTTTGGAAGAATAGGCTGGGTCTTATTTTGCAAGCATCTTGAATCTATTGATTACCAGTTTTACTAAGTAATGAATTCATTATGCTAGACAACATTATTCATATTTTATATGGGAGATGGGACGATAATGTTCTGCTATTTTCCTTACAAGGATGTAGAGTAATTCTACAAGCTTGAGAACAAAAATGTTATGCACCCACACACCGCACAAATATCCACTGCTTTGAAAAATACTTAATTAGGGTCTTATAAACTTATTGAAAATCAGCCAGTGTAGGGCCCAGTGCGATAGCACAGTGGTTAAAGTCCTCGCTTTGCACGCACCAGGATCCCATAGGGGCACCTGTTCTAATCCTGGCGGCTCTGCTTCCCTGCTTAAGGCTTGGGGACGGCCCAAAGCCTTGGGACCTTGCACAGGCGTAGGAAACCCGGAAGAGCTCCTGACTCCTGGCTTCGGATTGGCTCAGCTCTGACTGTTGCGGTCACTTGGGGAGTGAATCATCAGACGGAAGATCATCCTCTGTCTGTCCTCCTCTCTGTATATCTGCCTTTCCAATAAAAATAACTAAATTTTTTTTTAAAAATCAGCCAGTGACCAAATTATAGGATGTAACAGTTGCTAGCCTATGGGAGAGCTGTTGACTTAGTACCTGTGACACAGCAGTCAAACATTTAATGAGGCTGGAGAGTAGTGCAGGAAACAGCCTGCCAGAGGATTATAAAACAGCATGAAGGACACGCAGACAAGTAGGATCAAGATGGGCCTGAAATGGAGGAGGAGTCTTACAAAGGAGCAGCGCAGGGAGGTAGTGCTTACTAACAACAACTGATGCGTAGTACCATTCGTGTTCCAAGCTCATCTTCTATAAACTCAACTCAAAACAGCCTTACCAGGCCAGTGCTGTGTGTGTGAGGAAATCAAACAAGTTTCACAGTGCTGCCATTGTGTTGCAGTAGCTTAAGCCTCTGCTTCTGAATCTATCATCCCATTACTTCCAATCCAGCTCCCTGGAAAGCACCCACTATCTTTGGAAGGTGGTCCAAGTACTTGAAATTCATTTGGGATTATCAATAATGATAAACTGTTGGAAAACTTGGAACATTCATTTAAGCTCAGTCTCAGTCGGTATAGTCAGTCAACTACCTCGTGATTTATAATAGCCGGGCAGGGGCCCAGCGTGGTAGACTAGTGGCTAAGGTCCTTGCCTTGTACATTCCAGGATCCCATATGGGCACTGGTTCTAGTCCCAGCAGCCCTGCTTCCCATCCAGCTCCCTCCTTGTGACCTGGGAAAGCAGTAGAGGATGGCCCAAATCCTTGGGACCCTGCACCTGCATGGGAGACCTGGAAGAAAGAGGCTCCAGACTCCTGGCTTCAGATCAGCTCAGCTCTGGCCTTTATAGCCGCTTGGGGAGTGAATCAGCAGATCCTCCTCTCTGTGTATATGACTTTCCAAAAAATAGAAAAATTAAAAAACTGGGCAAGAATTGAGTGCTTTTCTGAAAATGTCCTTCAAGGCACCAGCAAAACGGAGAGAGCGGCAGGACCTCTGAACACAGGGTTCTGCTTAGTTCCTAAACCAAATCAAACATAAATGTCCCCAACCCAGCTCGCAGCAGCCTGCCACGGTGCTGTAGTTCTTCAAACCCCTGGGAAAGCTTAACCCTCTCAAGCCAGTCGCTCTGTGCGGTGAGGGCGTGTCCGTGCGCGCCCCCTGGTGGCCCAGAGGCGGCCGGCGCGGCTGAGCCCTGTCTCCCCGGAGAGCCCCGCTTCCCGCTCAGCCCGGCGCCCGGCGGCGTGAGCAGAGCCCGGCGTCCCCGCGCTCCTGGGTCCTGGCAAACCCTGAGTGCTCAGAAGACAGCCGGGCGGGCGAGACGTGGCATTTGACAGCCTCAGCCCTCGACGGAGAGCGAATTCCAGTCAGAACCGGCGCTTGTTTACGCCGCTGAAGGAATGAACGCGTTTGAACCGGGGTTCCGACTCGGTACCAGCTTGTGTTGCTGAAATCCCAGAGCGATGAATATGGGGTTTCGACTCACCAAGTTTGTATCTTTGCTATAACATTTAAATGAGGAGAAATTCAGCTGTCTGAGTGCCCTCTGACAATGTATTTTCTCTCAGCTCCAGGACTCCATACTCACTTGACCTAATCGGCCTCATCCTGCACTCTGAAATGTTTATACTGTTAAGTGAATTTTTAATCTCACTTTTGCAGCATTCAATTTCAGTTTCATCAGCCATCCACAGTGTAATGTCTAATGTTTTAAAATAATTGAGACGGTTAGAAAGGGTGGGGGTGGGGGGAGAATCGCCGTGTTATGAAGCAAATGATTAATTAAAGCAAATTAGATTCTGGCAGCTCTTGCTATCATTATCATGTGTTCCCCGACTAGACTAATAAATCTTTGTTGAGACTGTGTGCTCTCAGAAGGTTCAAGAGTCACCTGGGAAAGGACATTATTGACTAATATTTTCGTATTGCTGTTAGTTTTATTTTCTATTACCCTATGGAATCGCAGCTAGTATTTTTTATTTTTTTTGAAGATTTAGTGTGCATGCGGAAGTCTGACTTTGCTCCACTCTTCAGAGGTGGGACTGAGAGGGGAGGGAGACGTAGCAATCTGTGTCCTGGAATAAGTGACCACTGCCCTGAATGGCACCGACCAGGGCTCCCTGGCCTGCAAGCGCCCTGAGCGTGGGCCTCAGGGTGCACGTGTGACTGGGCCCTGCTGCCGGATCTACCCCATACGGTGCGGCTCCCTGGCCTGGTGGAGGCCCTCTGTCCTTGCCTGGTCCCTAGCACGTCCACATTGCCACAAGTGACAATGCCCAGGTCAAGGGCTCGCTCTCCAGCAACCCAACATTGCTGCGCCAGTGCCAGAGCTAGCTGTAACAGAGAGGGCAACATCGGCTTTCCCTGGCCCTAAATTCATAATACAACCATTTAAAGCTTTAACCATGGTTTTCCTAATATCAACTGTTGCTTTTATTTTAAAAAATTCATCCTACTTACTGTCTGCTTGGAGTGATTTAAAGTAGATTTCCTTCAGACTGCCTGTTTTCTTTACCACTGGCTTAGCCGGTGAGGGTCCTTTTTGCTCAAATACTGGGCATTGCCAGGGTCTACTGCGAGCTCCCTGCTCCATGGGCTCTAATCATGGCCTCTCTTTGTCTTAAAACTTACCAGAGAAAGCACAGATTTACTTGAAGGCTGTGGTGTGTGTGTGTGTGGTGGGGAGGGGAGGAAGTTGGAACAATCATCAAATACCAAGAATAAATATATCTTGAGGTTTGTTAAATAAGAGAAGGGGAGGGAGAAAGCATAATTCCCCAAAGTGAAATTTTAGATTGTAAGAAACATTCCCGTGCCATGAAATATTTGTGGCGGTTTGGAGTCCGTACCTCCCATAAAACTCCCAAATGAGGCCAAACAGATAAATGTTGCTACAGACCATTCGGTTTTCTATGTATGTCCAACTGCCACCCCCAGCTATGGCTGTGTTAATTTTGTGTCCTAAGTGAACTGGGTATGACTAAAAAACAAAACAAAAAAAAAAAACTAAACATATATTTAAATATGTACATGCAGGTAGTTTATTTTTCCCCCTTTAACTGCAGATTATGTAGTGAGCTATGATTACCCATCAAACTAATTTCCTCTGCCCACTCCCTCTGCCGGCCTTCCAGCCTCCGCATCGCAACACGACTCTCTCTTCCTCGGGCTGCTTGTCAGCTCTCTCCTGCAGGCTCCTGGTGCCTGGGCCGGCTGGAAGGCAGCCCCCAGCACTGCTCAGTGTGTTAGCACATCCCCACGGCCTGGCTGTTTTTCCAGACGGTTTTAAAATGATCCAGTAGTGCATGAGTTAAAAAAAATTCCCCCTGGAAAAGCTAATTATTGCATGCAGATACTTCTTTGTGTGATCAAGGAGGGGACAATTTAATAGGCTCTGTAATACAACCAAGAACAAAATTGCTTTAAAGGAAGTCTCTTGTTGAGTGACAACTCTGTTGCCTGAGCCAATTAGGTCCCAATAAAGAGTGTTGAATTGGCTCCTGCTTTCTCATTAATTATGTTCTGTCACAGACATGGGGCTTGATTTAGCAATTTTGTATTACATTAAGATACTGAAAGGCCGGGAACAAATGGCTCACTCTGATAATAGGCATTCTCTACACGGTGTGACATTTACTATCCAGCTGTCCGTAAGGCAGCCTAGCACTTCAGTTCAGGGGTTTATTTGTCATTGCTTCAAAGGGACACTCAGCTTTTCACAAAAAAAGAAACAGAGAGGCTAATAGATAGGACAAAATGTACTGCTGATATGCTTTATTAGAGATAGGATGCTAGGGTTTTGCTAACAAGCTCATCCGTTGGGACACAGCCGAGTGTGCTGCCAATCATCCGCCACACAAAGGCGCACTAGTTAACAAGGAGAAATGAATTACAGACACTTATTCTGCCGGTGGGATCACAAATACACCAATCTGTGAAAGAGGCACAAACTCCAGAGACAAACTACATATTTGTCAATAACCTCCTAGAAAGAACCCTAGTAATTCTTTGAAGACCTTTGATTTTGCTTCCCTCTAAAATACATGTATAGGAAATGTTTTAGTTACCATGACATTCTTTCTTTGTTATTTGTGCAAATTTTCATCACATTAAAAACAGAAAACTGAGGAGGCCTGCAAATGTTTTAGTAGGTATCTATACACCACTTTTCATATGCCACCACGGGGAGCTGCTACTTCAGTTATTTCATTAAGAACAACAGAAAATTAAATCTTTAAACTTTAGCCGTAATCCACCACTGCCATAGGAAATCATCTGTGACTCAGATGTTATCATGGGTATCAAAGGAGAGAACAGGGTTAGGGACCAAATGAATATCAAGTCACCAGATGACTTTTTGTATCATTGTTTACATACCAGATAAATATACATATATCAAAATGTTATGTGTATGAATTTACACTATGTAAGAATGAACACAAACTACTGCCTTGCTACAGTAAACATCATGAGACATTTTATACATGCTGGTTATGAAACCGAGCCACGACTCTGACCGTGACCTTCATCAGCATTTTCGCCACTTTTATTATTTAAATATTCTCCTGCAAATGCATCACAGAGAAGAGCTTATTGTTGATTACAAAAAAAAAGGAACAATAACCTTCAACTCAAGCTTACCTACTGACCACATGAGGTTAATCAAATCTGAATATGTCATTTTCAGGTTAATTACAAGACAGCTCTCCAAAATAGTTCCTAGCGACAGTACACAGCTCATCTGATTGCAGCCTGCATCAATTCACTTAATTTATTCTTCCCACCATCTTGGCTGATAGCGACTGGAGGCACAACTGGGAAGGGATGAAAGGATTTACCAGATTTTCCTTTTCTTCAGACAGAAGTTCAGTCTGTGTGAAGACCTGCTGAGTTCAGTTTTAACCCCTGAGACAGCAATCCATCTCTCCAGCTCTCTGGCTTGAATTCCTTGATGAGTCTCAGAGCCTACTTTACCAACCTGATACCACAAATGGTAGCATGGCACCCCTGTAAGGAAAAGTCTGTTCCTGAACAACTCTCCGGTGTGGATTCTCTGCCCCCTGTATTTGCCTATTTTCTCCTGAATCCTTGTGAATCTGACAGAATTTCCCATTTTTGTTGATTTACTACTAACTCAGGAAAGAGCACCAGGAAGCGAGGCATAGAAATAGCTGTTTGTTCCAGGTTTTTTTGTTTGGTTGTTTTGTTTTCTGTTTTTAGGGAAGTCTTTTTTTCTGATCATCAACCTCAGCAGTGAAAAGGCATAAGTAAAAATAACTCATTTTAAAAAATAAGAGGAAAAAGAAAAGTCAGGGCAGTGCCAGCATCCCATATGCTGCCAGTTCGAGTTCCACTTCTGATCCAGCTCCCTGCTAACCTACCTAGGAAAGAAACAGAGTATAGACCAATTGTTTGGGCCACTGAAACCATGTTGGGGACCTAGAGGAAGCTCTAGGCTTTTGGCTTCAGACCAGCCCAGCTCTAGCCATTGAGGCCATTTAGGGAGTGAACCAGCAGAAGAAAGCTTTGTCTATGTCTCTCCCTCTCTGCATCTGCTTTTCAAACAAAATAAATGAATCATTAAGAAAACAGAAGTAAATCTTACCTACTATTATTCCTCAACATTTTTGCCAACTTCTAAGTGTTAACATAATTTTTGATGAGACATGCTCTAAATCATTTCCTTCATTTTAGAATAATGCCTTAAAAATAGAAGGGAGAAAAAAAAGATCACACAAAAATACATGTTGATTTTTTTTCCATCTTCTCCCTCCCCAAGAAAATACCATATGCAAGAAAGCACTTGCACGTAATTTCTCTCCACCAGTACTACCTGTGAATTAGATATTTTTTAAAAGCATATATTGAACACAGACCTGATTGAAAAAAGAGTTTACAATATATGGGTACCTTGAAATCTTTTCCTTTCTCTCTTTCAAATTTGCCATGTTTCTATTTTAGAAAAGCGCTTGCAATAAATAATAGACATAATAGAGGCAAGAATCATTTTATCCTCACATAGCAGGAGCCTTATCTTTGCTATTCAAGTACTCCATAGGTTGAAATTTCTCAAAAAGCCTGAGCCCTCTCAGGCTGGAGCTAAGGTATTTATATAGACATTAAGTATTTATGCAGCAATTTCTGTTTCCAAAGCCCTTCGTAACCATTCATTAGTTCATCCAAATAACTTCCTTCTGAAGTAGGTGAGTGCTTTGTTTCCCAGGCACCGAGAGTCACGATCAGGGAGGTGACTGACAGGCCGTACAGAGACCTTGGGTCAAGACAAAAAGGGTGAATGCATCTCAGAGCAGGTTTCCTAAGGTTTTTGTGGAAAACTTCTTCTCTTCAGGTCTTCAAAAATAGGTTGGATACCTTTGATATGCTTTAGTTACGATGTTGTGGCTCATTCGCAGATGGAGGCATTGGGTGGGTGATTCCAGCTCTTGCTACTCTCATCCTTTATATAACTTGAGGAGATATGCACCTAGAGAGAAGCTTAGCAGCAGGCTAGAAATAAGGGTTAGATTAAAATCTCTACCTAAGGGAACAAGTCTTGCTCACAATAAACATCATTAAATGACTTCTGGGGAGATAGGTTCTGTAAAAATGTTTCCTTGGGAATTTATTCTCAGGGCTGTGCCAAGGCAGGTGCAGAGCGCAGGCCTCATGTGCATGACTGTGTTCATCTAGAAAGATCTTACTCTGTCACATCTGTTTGTGCTAATACTACCTCTACGTCCTCTCTTAGCTGCTGCCACAGCTTGATTCCAAGAATGGCTTTCATGAATTCTCTCCCTGCTCCTCATGTGGTACATGTGAGGCCTTCCGCATCCAGGCTGCCTATGGCTGTTTGAAATAGTAGAATGGAAAATGTGCTGCTGTGCCAATCCCCAGCCTAACTTGTAGAAGGACTATGAACTTCATCCTCCCATGCTCTTGCAGGGCTTCCTCCTGGAGCCCTAGATGTCTGTGTATGAAGCTCATTCTGAGGACTGACAATAACTCATTATTTTAAGCCATGTGTTTTGGAGTGGCTAGAAACAGATAGCTAGAATAATCCCTGTCAAGGATGTCTTCTCCTTGTTGCTGTCTTTATATAACTATGACCGAGGGCTAGAAGACAGGATGATCTAGGCTAAATTCAAACAATAGGACTTCTGAGAATTGGCAGCATAGCAGAGAGGAATAAAGTCCACCTTGTAAAACTTTGAGAAAATAATCTAAGCTCTTTGTCAAATTTGCCATCTTTAAAATGAGAATGATTGTATTATTGCGAAAAGTTACAAAGATTTGATGATCAAAGGGTGTTAAGATCCTTACCAGTGCTAACCAGGTTTTAACCAGATTCTCAATAACAAGAGCTGTACTGATTTTTATTGCAGTTGTTATTAGTAGTATTCTAACCATACAAGATCATTAGCCTCTCCACTCAATGCCTTCAAACTCATTAAAGTGGGCACCCAGGAGGCATTTACATAGGAACCAAACCCCACACTTTAGCACATTGGTTTAGTAGGAGATGGCTGACTTGAGCTAGACCAATCAGATTCTTAACCTTTCAAATGAGAAATGAGACTGAGAGAAGCAGCTCGTTTCTGTATACAGCTGCAATGGTAGTAACAGGAGAGACACGAGATACTCAAACTCCGCACTACCAACCAAGAACAGTCATATTGGAGAGAGTAAGTGGGAAAGAAAAAAATTTTCTAGAATCTTGGTAGTTTTCTATGTTCTGTTTCTGGATTCTTGGTCACATCCACTTGTAGCTCTTCTCTAGGATGTCATCTTTTTATGTTGACCCCTTTCTCTTGAGTCAATTTGGTTTCTGTCATACACTCAACAACCTAAAGGACAAGGAGAGGGAGTGAAGGAGACTTCATATGTGATGTCCTCAGTGACAACAAACCATCAGGATCCATTCTGAAACTCCTGAAATATTTAAGTATTACCTATCACTATCTTTCTGTCACTAAGTTTTAATTTGTCATTGCTAGAATAGTCCAGTTTTCTTTCTTTTTTTTTTTGGTGAGAGTTTTATTGAGTTACAGTTTATACATACAATTTTCAGAGTTACGTTTCTGCTGCCATAATCTGTTTTAGAATATGTCATCCTAAAATAAATGGAGTACCCACTAACAGTCACATTTCATTTTCTTCCCCCACAACCATCTACCTCCCAATTCTAGGCCACCTCTAATCTACTTTCTTATTTCTATGTCTATAGATTTGTCCATTCTGGATATTTAATACATATGAAACTATACAATGTGTGGTCTTTATAATTGATTTCATAGTTCCAAGGTTCAACTATCCTGTTACATCTATAAATACTTTATTAAATTTTATTAGTGAATAATATTCAGTTATATAAAGATATATGTTCATCAATTTATGGACACTTTGGTCATTTCTACTTTGGGGCTTTTATTAATAATGCTACTGTGAACAGCCAATGAAGATTTTTATATGAGCATATATTTTCATTTTAACTGGATTTATAAAAATAGAATTTCTGGGCCATGTGATAACTGTGTGAATGCACCATTTTGTATTCCCACCAGCACTATATGAAGTTTTTGATGTCTCTACATCTTCATACTCACTTAAAATTCTTTTTTATTATAATCAATCAGTATGCATGAAGTGATATGGCATCATGTCTTTTCCTGATGGCTAATATGCTAAGAATTGTGTCTTATATTTATTGGCTATTTGTATGACTTTTTTGTTTTTGGAAAATGTTTATTCAGATTATTGGCCCATTTTAAAAATGTGATTGCTTTTTTATTATTGTTGAGTTGTAACAATTCTTTACATATTCTTGATTTACACCCTTACATATATAAGTCAACTATTTCTCCCAATCAGAGGGTCACTTTTTCACTTTATGATGGTATTTCTTGAATGTTTTTTAATTCTGCTATTTGTTCAGGTGCCTGAGCTTTTAGTATCATGCCTGAGAAAACATCAGAAAGCAGTCACCAAGATTAATCTCTAAGTTTTATTCTAAGAGTTTTGTTGGTTTAGGTATTATATTTAGGTCTAATACATTTTGAGTTCATTCTTCAAAATAATGAGTGATAGGAATCTAATATCATTCTTTTCAAAAAATATCCAGTTGTCTCAACATGAGTTGTAGAAGATACCATTCTTGAAGTTAGCTGTTTTTACTGCTTTGTGTTTGAGGCTGTGATGTCTGTGTCTTTCTGGACTGCGCAGTGCTTTTCAGGGTATCTTGGAGTAATCAGAGTTCAGCACACAAGATGTGGTAGTCAGGGAAAAGTAGTCTATGCTAAGATAGACCAACTATAACTTACGATATTAGTGTGAGGCCTTTCTCTTCCTACCTTAATGTAAGTAATTTACATTGTATCTGTAGTTTGAAAATATTTGAATTATATATACTGTAGTCCTTTTGCCTCTTGATTTAACCAGAGAAATACCAATAAGTTTCAGATATTCCTGTGTGTTTTAAAAGACTAAAGTCAATGAGATGAAATGCAGAACCTAGAACTGACATGTAGATTAATCTTCAGGAAAGGAATATAAACAAAACATTTCAATATTTTGTCTTGAGCATAATAATTAAGGCAGGTAATTAGAAATTCTGCATTTTACATGTTTCAATTGCCATAAAAGGAAATTTTGAAAAATGAAAAAAGAAAAAGGGAAAAAGAAAAGACCACTATTTATCCAATTCTTTGAATGAGTTTGGCACTGTTGCAATAACAACACTTGGTCATAAGTGTGAATATTTTTGAACTCTTTTGGCCTGGCCCAGGTCTGGTTATTAGGGCCATTTAGGGAGTGAAGCAAAGGAGGGAAGATGTTGTTTCTCTCTCTCTCTCTCCCCCTTGTCCTTTCAAATGCATAACTGTTGTTTTTAAATTATGCTACACTTTGTAATTTATAAACAACAAAAATGTGCTGGTCACAGCCCTGGAGGCTAAGAAGTTCAAGAACAAGGTGTTACCAGATTCAGTGATTGCTGAGATCTTGTTGATCACAGATGATACCGTCTGTGTGTCTCACTGGGCAGAAGCAGAGGGCAGATCTCCGAGGCCTCTTGTGTAGGGTCTGTAATCCTACCCACAGGCACAGAACAAACCATCATATACTAATCACCTCTGATGAATGGGCCCTTCTTTTAAGACAATTACCTTTATCACTAGGTTCCACATATGAATTTGAGGGAGACACATTCAGACTATAGCAACAAATGTGATCAGATATTATTCACTTTTTGTAGAGATTCGAAAAGCATTGCTAACATCGTATGTTCTCTCATATTGATACAGATACAACAATAGCAGTTTACATTAGGTCACAGAGAGAAGTTTATCAGTCCCATGATACCGTCCTGGATATCGCCATAACTCTTGACCAATTGTGAATCCCATTCTTCTGTATATTGAAAACACCAGCCCTAACTTCTACCTTCCTGTGAGATCCATATGAATAAATACAAACAATGATTTAGAAAATGTAACACCCGGACTGTCTGCCATTGTCCATATCTGCAATGTCAGGAAACTCTCAGATACAGAATAAAGACAGAAAATACGTTACTTAAAAAGAAAGAAAGCAGGGCCCGGCGCGGTGGCGCAAGTGGTTAAAAGTCCTCGCCTTGCACCCCCGGGATCCCATATGGGCGCCGGTTCTAATCCCGGCAGCCCCGCTTCCCTTCCAGCTCCCTGCTTGTGGCCTAGGAAAGCAGTCGAGGACGGCCCAAAGCTTTGGGAACCTGCACCCGTGTGGGAGACCCGGAAGAGGCTCCTGGCTTCGGATCGGCATAGTATCGGCCCGTTGCGCTCACTTGGGGAGTGAATCATCGGACGGAAGATCTTCCTCTCTGTCTCTCCTCTCTGTATATCCGCCTTTCCAATGAAAAAATAATAAAAATAAATCTTTAAAAAAAAAAAAGAAAGAAAGCAAATGTAACCCCTGATGCAAGTATAACATGAAAACACAAAGATAAGAAATAAATTATTATTTAACCTCTTCGATGGTTTTATTTTATGTATGGACAAATTGTTGGAGAAACTGACTTCTTTCTACCTTTTTTATGTATAGTTGTTAATTCATTGTAATGACTAGTAATTTTCAGTTTCCAATCTGGATAAAAGAAACGTTTCTTTAAAATTGGAATTCAGACTCAACCTCTAAACATTTTTCCGTACATCTTTTATGACACAGGTTTTTTGTTTTTTTTGGTTTTTTTTTGGTTTTACCTAAATCAAGGAAAATATTTTCAAATATTCACAAACTGATTTTCTTTAAATATGTTTAAACATTTATTTTTATTTTTATTTGAGAGGCAGATTACCAAGAGAGATGGAGAGACAGAGAGAGCCACCAGTTCATCCTCAAATGGCCTCAGCAGCCAGAGCTGAGCTGATCCAAAACCAGGAGCCTCTTTTAGGTATTCCAAGTGTGTGCAGGAACCCAAGCATTTGAGAAGTCCTCAACTGCTTTCCCAGGCCATAAGCAGGGATCTGGACAGGAAGTAGAACAGCCAGAACTCAAGTTGGCCTCCATGTGGAATGCCAGTGCTGCAGACAGAGGATTAGCCTATTGAGCCACCATTTCAGTTCCTGAATAATGTTTTACATCTGTATTATTCCTAAAAACATGTCAATTCAACCCTTTGCTACTCAATTTCATTTGAGCATAAATATAAAGTGTTTTCTAACAATTAAATTAAATAGTTTTAAGACTATATGAAAACATCTAAGATTTTTAAACTGATATGAAATGGGCCTATTTCAAACTTGATACCTGATCTCTCGGTTAAAATGAATTTTTAAATTTTTTCAGAAACCAGAAGGTTTTTCTTGAAAAATTAACTAAATTACTTTCTAATATTTAATTATTTCTATCACTAGAAAAAATTTTTACCTATTGGATTTAGTTAAGATCATATTAATAATATTCTTGAGATTAGTTACTAAATATCTTTAATGTGTGCATATGTGCATTTATCATAATACATGACATACTAGTATCTTGCTATGCTATCATTGGCACAGAAATTACTCAGTATATATGAATCTATCTTAAATATTTCTATGAATATTCAAGTGATGCCACTTTCCCTGAAATTCCATCCTCTGACATGAATACACACAACTATCTTCTTTTTTTCACAGTATTAAATCTCTACCACATTTTTGGGGTTTAATCATTACTAAAGTCTGGCTACCCATTACATTAGAAAACGATTGCGTTCTCTGCACTTATTATGGATGAATCAGTGGAGTAATACATCATAGTAATACTACATTTCCACTATACTCCATATCTTTTTTAATTTGAGCAATAATTGAAGACCTACAAGCTCCTCAAAGATAGAGGTTATATCTATCTTTTAGAGCTACTTTTCTGTCGGACCAACACAGTGCCTAGCAGTGAAGGATCAACTGAAAATGGAGGGAAAGGAGGGGGTATCTTCAGCTGAAAAGTCTGTGTTAACACCCAAATTCCTGGGAACAAGGCTGTGTGAGGTTAGGAGTAAGCCAAGCAGTCCTGCATCACAACCATAAAGAGATTCTTCTGTCTTCTTCTGAAAACACGGCCAGTTTTCACTTTTCTTAACTTCCTTGCTCTTGTCTTGATGTTTAGGGTCAACCCAGCTTGCTTTGGGACTTTCTGGTAACTCCTGGCCTCTAAATCCTTTCACCTCTCTACTTTTAGCCTTAGCCGCTTTCCTGGGCTATAGCTCTCTTTTTGCCCCTTAGGTAGTAGTATTGCAGGAACAATCAATAAAGAAATCCACCTGATCAAATTTGATCAACCATTCTGATTTGATCAAGACAAGGTCCTAAGCACGTTAAACTTCCACCTGTGATGCTAGCATCATATACGGGTGCCAGATCAAGTACCACCTTCTCCAGTTCTGATACAGTTTCCTGCTAATGGCCCTTATAAAGCAGTGGAAGATGGTCCGAGTGTTTGGGTCCCTAGATCCATGTAAGACACCCTTAAGAAGCTTGTGGCTACAAGCTTTGGCCTGGCTCAACCCAGACAAGGGCAACCATCGCAGCAATTTGAGGACTGAATCAGTGGATGGAAGGTATCTCTCTCTCTCTTCTCTCTTTATCCTCCTTTCTCTGTAATGCAATTCTCCCTTTCAAATAAATGAAAAATAAAACCTAGAAAGAAGAGAGGGCCCAATGCTCCCAACATATTTATATACATAACAATTATGTTTAACCCAAATTTTGACGTTTTTAAACCAGTTAAACAAAATAATATGGGTATAAAGAGGCCCACTGTGACTTTGAGCCCACTGAAAGACTCCATTTACAAGGCAAGCACTGAAAATACTTATTTCTGCCTGAGGTGATTCTTACAATCTAAGTAACAGCACAGAGGCAAGTCAATTAAGATGACTTGCATCTATGAACTCTTGTTCATCATCTAAGAGCTAGAAAAAGTAAAATTTGTGCTTTAATTTTGAATACAGTTTGTAATACAAGAAAGTTCTTTATTAAGATATTGGAACCCACACTATTGAAATACAAACTGTATATTTGTGTACTATCATTCATGTCAAATCAAGAATCACAAAAAGCAGTTGTTAATTCAAGGGCGAATGATTTGATTGGAGGAGGGTAAGTGGACTTTCATTTGTGTCTTTCTGTTCACTTTGAAATTTCGGTATATACACATCTACAGATTTGTTGTTAATGTCAGCAAGTGACATCTAGGTAGATTATGGAAAATATTTTCAGTGTCTTCATATTTTTATGTTTAAGAAGCCATTGTTTTTAATTAATTCTTAAGTCACAATTTTTTAAATTAATAAAATGACATTTCAAGGTTCAGTAAAATAATAAAATTACATAGGTACAGATCAACTATGTCCTGACCACTACAAAATGTGCTGGGCAGTTATCTGGCTCATTGGTTAAGCTGTTGCTTGAGTTACCAGCATTTCTTATCAGAGTGCCTAGGTTTGAGTCCTACCTCTGCTTTTACTCCAGCTTCCTGCAGGTGCATCTGAGAGGCAGCAAATGATGGCACAAATACTTAAGTCCTTACCACCCACATGGGAGACCTGCATGAACTTTTAGGCTCCTGGCTTCAACTTGATCCAGCCTCAGCTGTAAGCATTTGGGGAGTGGACCAGGAAAGGGGTCAGTCTCTCGCTATTTCTCTCCCCCTCCCTCTTTCTCTCTCTTTTTAGAAGCCCCATACTAAGCCGGCCTTACTACACAGAGCGACAGAGCCCGCCACCCCCCCTTATCCTTTGGCTCCTCTTGATTTATCCAAAAGTAAATGCTGCACTTGGTGCTTCCTGTGTGCTATTTACACCATTTTGACTCAGCTGTTGTTCTTGCCCAAGTTGCATACAGTCTGAAGAAGAACTATGCATATAAAATCAAAATGTTCTATAAAGCATTCTGCATAATTAAACTATTTTATGAACAACAGGTTGCACAAAAGAAGGAAGAGGTGTCTTTAGGGAAAGAGGATAGAAGACATTTCCTTGAGCAGATAATGTTGTCAAACAGCTTATGAGGCTGAAAATCAAATTACTTAATGCTAACATAAGTTGGCTGCCTTCACACTAACCTCAAATTCTGTATTCTCATTTACCTGTACCAATAAATGCTCTTCCCAACCACATGGAAATTCAAGCCTCACCAAACATACCACGCATTTTCATGAAATTATTTTACTAATGCTCGTTTCATGGGCTTATGTTCTTCTTTCAGTTTGTCAAAAGCCTAATCACTGTTTACTTAATGTCACATACATGCCACCCATCTAAGCCTAACAATTGTGTTTTCTCCATTCTTTCTCTGAAGTTTCCTTGCAACTGCTTCATACCAAGCATTGTATTAAGTCTTTTATGTATATTGACTCATTTAATCCTCAAAAACAACTATTGAAATAAGCACCAATGTTGTTCCCACTTCACAGATGAAGTAATTGCCACATAGCAAAGTTAAGTAACTTGCTCAAGGTTGCACAACAATGGCTTCAATTTATTAAGAACTCATTTCTTTTTTTTTTTTTTTAAAGATTTATTTTTATTATTTTTTATTGGAAAGGCGGATATACAGAGAGGAGAGACAGAGAGGAAGATCTTCCATCCGATGATTCACTCCCCAAGTGAGCCGCAACGGGCCGATACTATGCCGATCCGAAGCCAGGAGCCTCTTCCGGGTCTCCCACACGGGTGCAGGGTCCCAAAGCTTTGGGCCGTCCTCAACTGCTTTCCCAGGCCACAGGCAGGGAGCTGGAAGGGAAGCGGGGCTGCCGGGATTAGAACCGGCGCCCATATGGGATCCCGGGCGTGCAAGGCGAGGACTTAACCACTTGCGCCACCGCGCCGGGCCCAAGAACTCATTTCTTTAACCAATTCATTTGCTACCCATAATAACTTTGTCAAGAAGTGATTATCACTTTTGAGATGAGGGAATGGGAGACTAAAGAGGGTTGTTAACAAGCTCCCACTGCAATCGGTGGACACAGATAGGATTCAGACTCCAACCCCACCGACGCTATGATTTACACTCTCTTTTGTAGTCAAAGACCTCTGTCCTGTAAGAGAGGACGTCAGGTCTCACTCAGACCATGATTTTAGCCATTGTGTTGTCTTACAGCCTTCAAAATCCAAGAGGAGGCTGACGACCAGTGACTGTATTTGCTGACCTGCCACTGTTACCTCTGTGTTCTATGTGACTAAACCTTGGGCACTCTTCTACCAGAGTCTCATGAAAAAGATGGGGAAGGGAGCAAATTGCAACTTGTTTTTAAGACATGCTTATGTGAGCAGACACACATTTATTAATCTGTGGACTGCCATGATAATTGATTTTACTGCATGAGTAAAATACTAAAATAATAATAAATGAGTAACTAGTGCTATTGCTGAATTAATATGAAATCTAAGTGATGCCCAACACAGCATGAAATAAGAAATGATCAAATGATTATGCCTATGCCTCAGTGTCATCGAGTTGAGTTGCAAATCTTAATCCCATCACCCTGAATATACTATTTTAACTTTTAAAATTCTCTTTCATTTAATATAACATCGTATTTTAAAATGGAGACTTTTGTTACTTATAGAAGAGACATTTCTTACTAAAGATAATTTGTGAAATGTGATCTGATAAACAATTTGTGAATGTTAAACTATTAGAAGTTCTTTAAATCTTTTCTCTATCAAACTTTGTATTATATTTATTGTATCTCACAGTGCAAGGTGTGATGTTTGCTATTTGGTAAGGGGATTAAGCTTATTTGTTATAGAATGAATATATGACAGACTAAGAATCATTAGATCATAGTTTCCCAAACACTACCATGAAATTTCAGTTACAGAAAGAATTTCAATATATGGTTAGTGGAATAAATGTAAAGTGATAATGGCATCTTAATTTAGCAAAGCACTTCATAATTTCATAATTATAATTACGATTTGATTACCACAACAATCCTATAAAGTAGGGAGGGTAGTGGTCATATTGTGATATTATTTTTGCATCTATGTGTGTTTGTACAGTGACTACTCAAATTTACCCAACTAATAAGCCAGCAAAGCCAACTGAAATGTCTTAAGTTTGTTTCCACCCAACAAACTGTTTATATTTTCTGTAGCCATGAAGAATTTTAAAAACAATCTGATCCAAAATCTTTATACCAGACATAAAGAAACTGAGCCCCATAGTAGTATAATGAGAGGTCTAATGTGATTGACGAGTTAGCAGTAGAGTCTTAGAAATAAAGCCTCCAAATCTTAGAGTATTTTTTGTTTTTATTATATCATCTTAATTTAAGGACAGCCTGTGATGAGAGCAGGTAGAGAGTTCTGTTGATTTGTTCATTCGTTGTCTTAAGTTTCTGTCCCAGTCCTAGTTTGGATGTGACCACAGGTTTCAATAACAGTCCTACAGAATTGTTTTGGGCTTCTACTAATGATAGTCATTACTAATGTAGTGAGTCATCACTACAGCCAGCGTTATCCCCTTCATCACTCCCATGAAATTCAGGGCTCTCATAGCACTTCCACAGCCTTACAGAACAAAGCAAAGGGAACTTTAAAACATACAGCAAGAAGAGGTGAGGCCAGGTCAAGAGGTGTGAGAAGGCTATAAGAAAGCATAAAGAAAACAATTGTCTTGGATGGGCCTACAGAGATCTCAGTTTTCCGCACAAAGCTAAATGCTCACATGCATCCTGTTCTTTGGCTAATGGGTTTGGGCTCAGAACCCCCACTGCAATTCCTCTGCTCCCAGTTAAATTCACACTCCTATCCAGCACTGTGGAAACAGGGCAGCAGGCTCTCCTTTCTGACCAGATGGATTGAGAACCTGTGTCAACACCAATGCTATTTTGTATCATTGACTGAAATACTTCCAACATTATTATTAGAAGTTTTTTATACTGGAGGTAAAATTCTAAAAACTTGGTAAAGCATTTCTTGTAGGTTACTGATCTTTTGTGAAAAAAAAAAAATTGTCAACCACTATTCTGTTGTAGTAATTAAGAAAATGAGTTTTGGTGTTAGACAATGCTGGGTTTGAGAATAAGAGCTTCTTTTCTATTTATCATCTATGATCTCACATAATTTTCTGGTCTTCACCAAACCTTGTCATTTGTAATATAACATATATCTTTCATATTTCATGTAAAGACTAAATACGACTACATAACTAAGGCTGTCATCATAGTGCCAAATAGTGGATGAACACTGAATAAAAAATAGCTAGGATTTTTTCCTATAAAAAGTGCCAGAGTTCACAAAAAAGTGACTTTTTTGTCTTTTGAATATGATTGAGACTAAATATGCACATGAGATAGCTATCTGAGTTTTTCATCCTTGTTTTGTTATCAGTTTGTCAAGCACTGTTTGAAAACCAGCCATGTGCTAAACCTAACATTTGCTACAAAGATCATTGAAATGACTTCTATCAAGAGATTCAGCAACTGAGACTTAGTTCATTCACATACATTGCTAAGAGATTCCTTGTTCATATAGTGTTTCATAATTTATTTTATCCCATTTGAAAGGCAGAGAGACAGAGATCTTCCATACATTAGTTTTCTCTGGAAATGTTTGCAAGAGCTGGGGCTGAGTCAGGGCAAAGCTAAAAGGTGAGATCTCAATCCAGGTATTCCATGTGGGAGGTGGTGCCCTAACTTTTGGTGCCCCGCAGGCTAACCATTTGCAGGAAGCTAGAGTCAGAAGTAGAGCTAAGAATCAAACCCAGATATTCCCAGAATAAATGTGCTTGTTTCAATCAATGTCTTAACCATTGCACCGAACTAATTCAATTATAGAGTACTGTAGTATTCCACTATTCTAATGCCACATGTTCTATCAACCAAATAACATTTTGAACTGAACCTTGTGATGATCTAATTTGATTTTAGTGAGCTAAGAGATGATGGAGGGGTATTTGGCCTGGAGGTTTTGAGGCTGGTTAATATTCCTGCATTTCATGGAAAAGTACCTAGCTTTGTAACTAATTCTCTAGAACCTAGCTTGCTGCTAATGCAGATGTAAAAGGAAGTAATGATGTCCACCAAAGGGGAGACCTGGATTGGATACTATAATCCCAGCTTGATTCCCAACCTATCTAGTGATTGAACTGTAGTCTTGGTTTCTCTCTCTCTCTCTCACTCCACTTTTCCCTCACTCCCTTCCTCTAATTATGGGTGCCCTGCTATGTCTCCCTGCTTCTCAAACACACAGATATTTTAAAGTAGAATCCTTTACCTCTCAGAATAACCTGCATATTGCATTGCAATCTGTGGACAGCATTATAGAGCATGACTTCCCCAGACAAGTGGATTATTCAACAAATAGTAATCCCTGGCCATAAACTACACCAGTTCTACAGGGGTTATAGTTTCTTAAGGTCTCTTCCTCTCCTCCCCTGCTTCAGTACCAGAAATTGATGCAACTTCTGCCAGAAGTCCTGTGTCTGAGACAGATAACATTTCATTTTAAAGCTGTGTGTCTATATGTGACTCCCAGGAAGGGAACTCAAGTTATATAATGAATGTTGCCTTGATCATTGTATACAATTTTCCATAAACTTTCTTTACAATACAAAAGAAAAATTTTAAAGAGAATGACACATTAAAATCCATTGACAAAAGAATGTAATTCCACTAGATATCAAGAACATTTAGCAATTGATTTCAAGTATATGCTGCCTGATTGCTTCTCACCTTATTTATATGCAGAAATTTCAACTTCAACTCCTGTTAGTGGTAACCTTATTAGCATGGCTGTGCTCTCCAATATGACTCTGCTCACTTTGCGTCTGAGTCATTTTGTGGAGCATGAGACTGGGTAAATGAGCACACTGATTCTGGGATCATCCTTAATATTTGTCACGTTTATTGTCAATGATGTGACAAAGAGAAACAAACATTCAGGTTACCGGGCAAACAGAAATAGAAAGAAAATCCTATTAAAGAGCTCCATATTAATTTTCAGAGAAACACAAAGAAGACATGGAGAGATGGGATACGGGTCAGATTGGACCAAATCCCACAAAATAAAAACCATTCTTTGCAAGATCAGCCTACATATTCTGAAAAATTCTGATGTCTTGTTCTCTCTTTTCTATAAAGCCTGGAGACTTGAGGGCCAGTGTCAAACTGATGACAGATTTATAGAAGTTCATTACTTTTATGGCAACATCTAAGGAAACAAATTAATTTAAAAATCCTTATGTTTATTCTGTTATATTCAAATAAGTGCAAACAAAGTGCTACACTTGCCCCTCTTCAAAAATAAGCATGTTTGTTAACTTCATGTTGATGAAAATTTACTGTTTCTCTCCCCGTTATGGACTGTGTTCACTGACTCTGTATTTAAGGGGATGAATAATAGAAGTGTTGCCGAAACTGACATGTTCAGATGTGGAGCAAAATGCAGTATGTCTCTCTCTTTCTCTCTCTCTCCCTCTCTCCCTCTCTCTCTCTCTCTCACTTTTTCTTTCCTCCCTCCCTCTGCATCTCCCTCTCCCTTTCTTACTCTGCCTCTCAAATAAATAAATAAATAGATAGATAAATAATTGTAAAAAGTGTGTTTCAAGGGACAGAAGAACACCAATGTGTGCAAGTATTATAAAGCAGAAGAATGTAATCCCTTGAAACAAAGAATAAGCCAAATGTCTAATCTACTCGAGAGCTGAAAGGATTTCCAAAACACTGTATTTGAATTGCAATGTGAAGGTATGAAGTTTAAAAAGATTTAGCAAAACCTACAGTAAATTCTCTTGTTATTTTATCTGTATTTTTGAGCTGCTAAATAACTCTGGCATGAAATTAAACATGTGCTGCTGAAAACATGTGCTGAAGTTCAATATAAAGTAATTCAAAGAGGTTTTAGATTAAATCACTGCTAATAATTCTGAATTCTTAAAAAGTGCAATAAACATTACAGTTAGGAATGAATACCTTATTGATTCAAATGACATTCATAATTCCAATAAACATCGGCTAAATATTGAGCATCTTCTTTCTAGCTGCTTCAAAATATAAGACTATGACCTCCCTGACAGAAAAAAGTCTTATTTGTTTAATTCAAAATAGCTATAAAAGTGTCTTTTCTCTCTCTTTCTCTCTGTAGAAAAAATATAGAAGCACAAATTGTTTTTCTGTTTAAATATCCACTATTTGTTATGACCAAAATGTGCATCTCTAAGGTGGCATCCTCTACACAGGCCCTGATGGATGGTGAGGAATCTCATGGACACAGAGGCGTGACAACATAATAGGAAATTGACAACATGATAAACAAAGGGCCTAGGGACTGAGGGTGTGGACTGCTTCTGGATTCCATTCATGGCTCTGCCTACCTAGGAGTTGTGTGCTTCAGGGCGAGTCATCCAAACTCTCTCACCTGGATGTCATTACTGTAAAATGGAACTACTACTAATATCTTTCAGGATACTGGTAATTAATAATATATGCAAAGTGAAAAGATTATTGTCTGACTTATATCGTGTCCTAGAGAGGAGTTATCTGTTACAATTCCTAATAGAGAAAAAGCACGGTAAAAACTAAAGTATGTAGAATAACGAATAATTGGCTGGGAAGAAGGGTATAAGTAGGGGAGAAATAAAAGCTAAAACTAGAATGGTAAATGGATAGTCTATTACAGAAAGTAGTGAATATCAGAATTTTATTCTTAATTATACAGGAAGCAGAGAGCCAGTGAGATTTTACTTTTGCTTTTAATGTGGGGGCCAGATTAACTTAGAGCTGCACTTTAGGAGATGAATCTAGCATTGGCCAAATAAAAAAAGAAAGGAAGAAATGAATGGTGGGTGATACAGTTAATAAAATGTAAAGAAAAGCTATTACAGAAAGCAGACCAGAAGTCTTAAAAGACTTGAAGTAGTGGGCCCAGCATGGTAACCTAGTGGCTGAAGTCCTCAGCTTGCGTGCACCAGAATCCTGTATGGGTGCCTGAGACCCTACACTGCGTGGGAGACCTATAGGAGGCTCCTGGCTTCAGATTGACTCAATTCCGGCTGTTACAGCCACTTGGGGAGTAAACCAATGGGTGAAAGGTATTTCTGTATCTCTTTCTCTGTAAATCTAACTTTGCAATAATTAAATATTAAAAAAAAAAGACTTGAGGTAAGCACAGTGGGAAGGCAAAAGAGAAGATATCATCTTTCCATGATAAAAAATAAATAGCCTCTATAGTGAGAAAGCATTTACAAATGATACTGATGACTCAGCTTCCAGCCTAGATTATGATATCATCACATGAAATAGAAAGCCAAGATAACAAACTTCTATGGAGTGGCAGTGAACAGCTTGCCTTTGGTTATGAGGAAGTTAAGATATTGAGAGAACAACCTATTTGCATTTTAAACGCTACGGTCAGAAATGATGACCTGAAATTGTCTCTGCAGAGATAACCACTGAAGAAACAAGGGCAGATAAATAGAAAACAGAGGAAGAGAGAAACAAGGATGTCTCCATGAAAACAAAACCTTAGTGTAAGGAGCACAGATAACTATAAAGTAAGCAGGGACTATTGACAGGCAAAGTCAATAAAAATGGAATGTGAAGTGACCCAGGCCAGTTAGGCATCAATTCTTTATCTGCATCTTATTTCCTTGGGAAACAATTCTGCAGGAACCAGGAGCTTCCCCTAGGTCTCCCATGCAGGTGCAGAGTGCCAAGGCTTTGGCCTGTCCTCTACTGTTTTCCCAGGCCACAAGCAGAGAGCTGGATGGAAAGTGGAGTAGCTGGGACACGAACTAGTACCCATATAGGATCTCAGTGCTTTCGTGGCAAAGATTTAGCTACTGATTTAGCTGTGTTAACTTGCTTAACACAGGAGGAGAAGACATGAATTGAATGCAGAGCAATCATAGCATCTCACAATGTGGATCATAATCGCTGATACAGGGATGAGCAAATGAACCAATATGGACTGTGAGAATGGGTCCAGGAGCTTCCGGGAGAATTTTAAAGAGAGTCTCTCATCTTTGGGGGATGTCATGTTGTAATGATAGAAGACCAAAGTTGTCTGAACTCATGCTTTCAGTTAACCCAATCAATATAGGTTTTTATATACCATTGAGGATAGTTGATCCTGGGTGAAGAGTGAGAACCAAGTTTTTTCAACAAGCAAGTGATCTCATGGGAGCTTCAATGATATTGGTATTATTCCATTACTCGAGTTTCATGGTGGCCTCATGGGTTTTCAGTTATCAGTTATGTTTGATAACTTCTTCATAGATTATATTTATTTTTATGTCGTGAATATTCTTAAAATATATTCCTTTAAAAACCACCAAATAAAAACCCTTAAAACCCCAAAACCTTCAAAAATTAATCGTATGTCAAATTTATTTTCTATTATGATTTTTTTAAAAAGATTCATTTATTTTCATTGGAAAGGTGGATATACAGAGAGGAGGAGAGACAGAGAGGAAGATCTTCCATCCTATGATTCATTCTCCAAGTGAGCAAAACAGCTGGTACTGCGCCAATCCGAGGCCTGGAGCCAGGAGCTCTTCCTGGTCTCCCATGCAGGTGCAGGGTCCCAAGGCTTTGGGCTGTCCTCGACTGCCCTCCCAGGCCACAAGCAGGGAGCTAGATGGGAAGTGGAGCTGCCGGGACCAGAACCGGCACCCATATGGGATCCTGGGTGTGTAAGGCGAGAACCCTAACCACTACACCATCACACTGGGCCCAAATTTATTTTCTATTATGATATAAAAGCCTATCACTAGACTCAGAGACAGCCAATGCTTTGAAAAGTCCTGCTCTGACTTACTATATGAATCCTTCTAAACTTACGCATCTATAGCAAAAGATAGATTTAATAAGTTCAAATAAAATTTTCTGCTCCTACATTTCAGCAGTGGGATTTGTGTTTATTTTTCTAAACTTTTTTTTTAAGATTTATTTTATTTTTATTGCAAAGTGAGATATACAGAAAGGAGGAGAGACAGAGAGGAAGATCTGTCCGATGAGTCACTCCCCAAGTGACCACAATGGCCGGAACTGAGTCAATTCGAAGCCAGGATCCAGAAACCTTCCAGATCTCCCACATACCTGCAGCATCCCAAGGCTTTGGGCCATCCTCTGCTTTCCCAGGCCACAGCAGGGAGCTGGGTGGGAAGCTGGGCCGGGATTAGAACAATTGCCCATATGGGATCCCAGCGCTTTTAAGGCAATGACTTTAGGCAAGCACTAGGCCACTGCGCCAGGCCCAGCTCTGTATCTTTAAAAGGTGATTCAAACATGACCATTGATAAAGAGATTCAGAAAATTACATTTACACAGTTAATGAAGTGTATATACAAGCGTTCTCCTAACATGTATCTGTTAGTTACAAAATGCCTCCAGTAAAAACAAGAGAGGAATAATCTGATGACAGCCACAGCTGCAGTTGTGTTGGATTCCTGGGTTTGTTTCTTTTGAGCTTAATTATTTCTAATGAAACCTCCCCTCTGTTTGGCCCTAGCTAAGGTGTAGGATCACTTGAGCTGTGCCGGCAGGCCTCAACTTGCAAGCACAAGTGGCCTCTTTAGCCCACAGGCATGCTGCCTTACACCTGTACAAGCAGACAGAAAGAATAGGACCTGAGGGTGTAACTCAGTTGTGTCTGTCAACATCAGTCAGTGCCAAGCTGTGGAAAGAATTGTCAAAAATGTAGGATCAGGTCCTGTTCATGAATTAGCTTTCCATCCCATCCAATCATGTTACCAAGTACCGACCACATACGGGGCACTCAACCAGGTGTTGGAATTGATTGAAAGGAGGAAACCCAGATCAGGCTTGGAGGAATTAGTCCTGACGTATATGTTTGAGCAGAGGTTCTCAAACTTCCTTGTATCAGTATCACATTGGGAGTTTATCACAACCCAATTTCCTGGATTCCACTGTCAGAGCTTTTGATTTCACTTACATGTGAAGTAGGGCAGAGAAATTTGCATTTCAAACATATTCCAGATAATGCTGCTGTTATAGGTGTAGGACTGAAGTGTGAGAGATGGTTGCAGAGGCCCAGCAAAATTGAGTAATGTTAGTACACTTGATAAATAGCGTTTGAAAAATTAACTTGAAAGAATTTCCCTTCATTATGTATAGCAAATGTATCTTAATGACACTCTTATTTATAACAATAATGATAACTGCAAATCTTTGCCATGTGCCAGACAGCACTAAGTGCTTCATGTGCATTGCTTCTAGGTTGATATTTGCACCTCCATTTTACAGACCATTAAACACATTAGGGATGTGAAGGATCTTGCCCTAGACCAAGGTTTGTCAATCTAGCCACTTGCAACTGGATCATTCTTTTCAGTGAAGGATTGGCCTGTGCATTGTAGGCTGTTTAGCAGCATCTCAGCCTCCATCAGATGGATGCCAGAATAACCTTTCCTCAGTTGAGCCAACCAAAATGGACCAACTGTATATGCCTGCAGGTGAGAACCCTTGCCCAAACCACACAGCTTAGGAACTACTGAGCCATTTAACGTCCTCATCCACCAGGAGGTCGGAGGCATTTTTATCTCAGAAGCACAGAATGTTAATGCTGGAAAGTTAGAGATGATCTGAATGGATGCATTCACTTTCAGAAACACATGGTCCAGACAGATATTACAGCCCGAGATTCCTCAGCACTCTGCCAGAAACACTGGGAGGAACTCAGATCAATAATGACTTTTTCCACAATGCACCAACTTCTCCTCATTTTGCTGCTCCATTTATTCTCAGGAAGTTTTCCCAGCCCATGTGCACTCATGACAAGTGTGTTTTTCTGTCTGCCAGAAAATGCTTGCAAACCAAGTGCCCTGGCTCCTTTTCATTGCAAGGCACAGAATGGATAAGAAAGCCTACTGGGATTCCTGAGGAAGTTTTATAAAAAGGCAGGTCCAAACAAAATGAACTGATGGGAGACAAAGACACTCCACATAAACCTGCCTAGGTCTGCCTTTCAAAAAGACAGCCTTTGTCAGTAAAAACACAGTTTTCCCAATGTAAAGAAATCTTCTAATCTCATGCAATTACAAAACCTATAAATGTTAGCAAGTGTAATCACTCATGCAAGTAGTTTTCCTTGTCCACAGTGCAAATTGCAATAATTGGATGAAGACATCTGCACTATTTTAACCTGTCATGTTAAATATCTATATTTTGTAACTCATCTTGATAGCTAATTTTCATGGAAATATGTGTTAATTGAGCAAAAAAGACATCTTTAAGATGGTTATCATAAGATAATCACACCCTAGGGCATTGTGAGGCAAGAGGTACTGCTCTGGATCTGTGATTCTCCAAGGATATGATTATCACATGATAGCTGCCACACCTCCAAAGTGCTACCTCTCTGGGCTGCCTCCTTCTGACTCAGGTGACTGATGGCGAGTCCCTCTGCTTCTCACAACATCCCGTTCATCTCTTCCGGGGAGGTGATGTAGTTTCTCAAAAACAATAGCTCAAGGCAAGACACAGTCGGGAAGAACGTGCCCCTCAAAACAAGATAGCTCAGGAACATGAAACCTGCTTTTTGGGAAAACACACACCCTCCCAGAGATTGTGACCCCACGGCAGTGACATCCTTTGCAAACAGACACCTGTGCGCTCTCTGCCTTCTTCCCTCCTTAGCATCCAACATAGCATTGCTATCCGGGATGCTCTGCATGGAAAGGCTGTCTTTTTTGATGAAAAACCCGTTTTGTTTTATCTAGCCACATATTACTTATGCTCCTAACCAATTGTCAAGAGTTTTCTCCCTAACTCCAAAGACTCTTGTTCCGTATATTTTTTTCTATTCTAAAATGCAGTGCAAAGTACACTTTAATGGATTAAATCCAACATATCAATTTACAATATTGAAATGACACTTATTCAATGATGATAATTGGCTCCCACAACCAGCTAATTTGTACATAAAAGATTTCAAGGGTGTTACAAGGCTATTTGGATATATCTTGAGTAACAACAGAAGATGAAGATCTGTAGCAGTGACAGCAATTCTAGTCTTGAGAGTTTTAAAATTAACTAACAGAAGAGAGTAATATTTCTTAAAGGGTGATGCTGCAAACACCAACACGGGATGAGAGTTACATTTTCTTAATGTGTCATTTAGGTCTTTCATTTCTTTAAAATGAAGAGTGGCTATTATGGCAATGTTTACTTTTGAATACATAAACTGTGAAATAATAGCAACAACACTTGAAAAGTAGCCAGAAGATAAGAGCAACTACATCCCAGATTTAAAAATTAACAATAAATAAACAAGTAAATAGAGAAGTGTTTTATGGCTGTTCTTGTAACTCCTGTTAGAAAAACATAGAAGATTGTCAGCCATCCGTAATGTATAAAGATTTGAGGTGCTGGATGCATTTTTCTGCTTTGAGTGCATGAAGTCGTCTTTGTTTCGGGTTTCCCTAGCAACCCTTCTCCAAGTGTGTACAGGAAGAGTAGATCCTAAATGGAGCCCGGTCTGAAGAGGGCCTTTTAAAAAGGGTCTAAGTTCCCTATTTTTATTCCTTCAGAAGCGCATGTGTGTAATGAAGGATGTACAAAAAAAGCAGACCACATCATTTTTCACAGTCACAGCTACCAATGTGAGAGTGAGATAACAATGATCTTTGAAATCCTGCCTTGTTTCTCTAGCTATGGGATATCTAAAGAGCCATGAGCTTCCTAGACAGTTTTTTGTGAAGACCATTTTCCTCTCGTAGCTGCCTCAATAGGCAAAGATAAGTGGGTGCTTTTTGCTTGTGGTGATGCTCTAGCTCCAAGTGATTTCTCTTCGTGGAAAATTTTCATGATGTCATCCTCAAGGATAAAAGCTGATTGGGTTGTTAAAAACTGACTTTCTCATTTATAAAAAGCAATATCTTGCTAGTGCATTGTCTGTATCTGTGGCCTTCCCATCCAAACCTCCCATTCAGACCTTGCTTTGCCTCTGCTGGCTTTGCCTAGCATTGAACCAACGACCTCTGCTCATATCTTAACCTAAGATACTTCTATTGATGCTTTTCTTTTAAGACCTTTAAGATTTATTTATTCTTTATTGAAAATGAACATTTCCAAAGAGAGGAAGAGAGGCAAAGATCTTCCACCTGCTGGTTCACTTCCCAAATGGCCACAATGGGCAAAGCTAAGCCAATTTGAGGCTAGGAACCAGAAACCTCCTCCAGGTCTCCTGCATGGGTGCAGAGTCCCAAAGCTTTGAGCCATGCTGCACTACTTTCCAGGCCACAAACAGGAAACTGGATTGAAACTGGAGCAAGCAGCACAAGAACTGCTGCCGGTATAGGATGCCAGTGCTTGCAGATGAGGATTAACTCTTCACACCACAGCATGAATCCCTGGTATCCTTAACATAGTCTTCTTACCTGTGGCTCGTCTATCATCTATTCTCTTTGGTCATTTCCTTTTTTTTTTTTTTTTTTTTTTGCTGACAAAGCTAGTACTTGGGAAAGGCAAATGAGGTACAAAGTTTAAGGTGGTGCCCAAAAACTTGGTAACAAAAATAAGTGAAATTTTAATGCAATATTTTTAGAAATTTAAACTGATAAAAAGAAGTCAGTGATGGAATAAATGTCAGGATTATAAATAAAATACAATCTGTGCTGATTTGATCAAGTCACAATTCATTAGAATGTTTTTATTTCTCCCCTTTGTCATTCCATCTACCATGCCCAAACCCTAACTTTTGCACCATTACTTTTATTAATTCTGTTCCAAGAATATTCAGCACTTATATTACCTGCACTGTATAATTACCTATCATACACACAGTGCACACACATTATCTTTTCTCATTCAATTGTTCTTTGTTAGGGTTGTTTTATTATTCTTCCCAGATACAGTATGTGTCTGATACATTCTGTGCATTTTATTTACCTTCACATTTTTTGCTCGAATAAATGTGGGATGTCTTGGCTAGATGTCAGATTCTAGAATTGCCTTCCTTTTCCCTCTGAAGTCTGTAGATATCATTCTATTATCTTCTAACTTCCAGTGTTGTAGATGAGAGATCTGATTGCCAGTTTGATTCTCTTTTTTTCTTGAAAACAATTTGTGCCTTGTGTCTGTGAGTCTGCTTCATTTTTCTTTTATCCTCTGAGCTGAGCATGATTATTGGGCTAGAGCTAGATGCTTTTATCTTCATAATCACTCCTGGAACTCGGTGAACCCTTTCTTCCTTTGGTTCAAGTCCTCCGCAATACAAGGAAATTTTCTTGCATTGTTTGTTCAATTATTGGCTCTGCTCATTGACTCCTGTTTCTGGAATATGAAATTCCTGTTATTTGTGTCTTGAGTTTGTTCACCAAATATACTTATTTCTTTCCTCCCATTTTCTCTATTTTCCTATCTTTATTCCAAGATGACTTTTTCTCCAATTTAGTTTTCTAAGGGATTGAGCCATAATTCAATAGTAGTCATGTTCTCCTTTGATTGATGTATTTATTTATCTTTAAATTTAAACAAGGTACTATGGGTGTCTGGCACAGTAATTAAGGTGCCACTTGGAACAGTTCCAATCCTATATCAAAGTCACTGGATTTCAGTCCTTGCTCCAAATCCAATTACAGACTAATGTGCACCTAGGTTTCAGTGATGTTGTCTCAGGTACATGTCCTGCCAGCCATGGGAGAGACCTAGACTGAGTTCCAGGATCCTGGTTATAGCCTGGTTGAGCCTCATCTTTTGTGAGCTTTTGCAGAGTAAATCAGAGAGTAGAAGATGACTCTTGTCCACCCCTACCACACACCACTTATCATTCAAATAAAAGGAAAATAAATTTTTAAAAATTGTGAGATTCAGTTAATAATCTAGTTAAAATGCCTTCCTCCTTCTTCTGAATATCATTAGAGCCCCTGATTCTTGAGTCTTCAAATTTCAGTATGCTTTCTACACAACAGTGTGTTTCCTGTGTCACCTTATCCAAAATCCCTGCTTTCAGCCCTCAATCTTGAGCTGAGTAACACCTCCAGTTTTCCCTGATTCTCTAGGATGTGAATGGCATATTACGGAGCTCATTGGCCCCTTAACCATGAAAGCTCAATACCATAAGCTACACGTACAGATTTTTTACATAAATATATGTGTGTGTATGTGTTTATATATATTTGAGCTGCTAGGTGCCTAATTTATATAGATATAGATATAGATATAGATATAGATATAGATATAGATATAGATATAGATATAGATATAGATATAGATATAGTTTATCTTCTATTTATTTTGTTTCTTTAGAAAGCAAAACTCTTCCAGCCCCCAGGGCAGAGAGCCTACATTCACCTCTGAACTTCCCCTCAGCTCCTGAAGCCAAACAGCCACTTCCTAGGGCGATGCTTTCCTCCAGAATGTGTGTGGCAGTGACCCAAGGATGTCCACAGACTAAGCTGTCTTCAGGATGCATAGATTATGTTTTTCACGCCTGAACTTTCTGTTGCTGTCAAGCTGAGGTCAGAGGCAATATAGAACTATTACATTGCATTTAGCTAAAAAGTAAGAGAGTGTATATCTTAAAGAGCAATGAACGATGTACTAATTCTTCAATACACAGTGTAAGTGTAAAACATTTTTTAACGAACCATCTCATTTGGGGCAAAAAAATTAAACCCCTGTAGTCTCAGTTTCCCATGTGGTAAGGTTGAAGACTAGAACTTCAACTTTTTAAATAAAACAATACATTGTGGTTGTCTCATGTTCCAGAATTAGGAGTTGTTAATTAAATATGAACCTTCTGAGGACAAAAAATTTGTAAGACAAAGTCAGAGATTTGGAAAGAACCAAATCACAAGTGCCTTATTAGTTGATGCAGCATAGTCACAGGAGACAGAATTCTGGATTCTTTTATTTATCCACCACCGCCTAGTGCACCAGGCTGTTTTGTTGAACCATACACTGATTGTCCCTCTAAATTCACCCAAGCAAAAATGATAGGCAATGATTCCAAAATGACTTCGTGCATTTGTCAAGAAAGAAATGGGTTAATGTCAGGAAGCCACTGACTCTTTTGAATTCTAGTATCTAAGTGGCTATTATTCCTCTCAGCATAGAATTTTCTAGAAGACAAAACACATAGTAAAGCTCTAAAAAGAAAATATCCATTAAAGATACAAAGAGACTGGGGCTTCACTAATGTAATATGAAAATTCAACTTGCAAGTAAGATGCCAGAGTTGGATTGATTGCTGTGTACAACAGTGACATGAATATAAAGACTCCCTAAGGTTAAATTGGGTTCCTGCATTGAAATTCTAATTAGAAATATGAGTGCCCCAACTCTCTGAAAGTACATGTGTGTTTAATTATTCTTCTTTTCACCTTATCTCTTCCATTATTTTATACTCTTTTCCCTCCTCCTTTCTTGCTGTTTTCCAGCAACCCATGCTCCTCACTTAATCTAAGTGTAAGGGCCTTTCTTTAAGTTGGCATTAATTGACAAGCAGTGTTTAATTATTATTTTTCATGTCTGAAAAAGGCTAATATTAACTCTCCATGGGCCTGAAGGCACCCTTAACCTCCTTGTTTCTGGTGGCACTGCTCTGCCTTCAACTGGCATTACTTCACTCAAACACAAAGGCTGCATATTCTTCCTCATCATAATGATACACACCTATAATTTTGCTATTTGAGGCTGATAGGTGACTCATTTGCCTTTGTAAAATTAGCCACTTGGACAACTGAAGATTAAGTCATCTTTATACAACATTAGTGCTGGTTAGGAAGAAAAAAAAATGCAGCCTCAAGGACCTGTTATCCAGAAGTCTCCATTAGGCCATGTCAGGTTAGTGTCTTCAAAAGTCATCATCCAGCGACACTGCTACATATTCGACTGAATAATAACTAATATCTAGAAGGACCTGAAGCCACTTGCTTGTGTATTGGTGCTCTGAATTAGCATTGCAAACCTCACTTATTACCATAGTTATCATGATCTGACTTTTCCCTAAATGTTTTAGCCCTACCACAAATCAAGATAATCTACCAGCATGGAGGTCAAGTTTGTGGATCTGAGCTGGAAATGCCACTGCTATGTAAAGTGTGAAATATTTGCTTTTCAACAAGAGATTTTATTCTTTGTCACTCTATGTTGAAACTCAAGAATAAATTTATGCATGGGATTTTTTTGATTCAGAAATTGAATTGATTCAGAAATTGAAAGGCAAAGAAGCTCATTGCCTGCAATCTCAGCCTTCTCCAAAGCACTTTTTGGCTACAATATGGCTTCAATTGCCAGGGAAAAAAAAATGAAAGCCACCCGATTTAAGCCTGAAGTCAAATCTAATCAGGAGAGGTAACCAAGAAGTATGTCAAGAATTAAAGCATAAAGGAACAAGTGAGAACTCAGGTCCAAAATCAGCACGTGCCAAATTCAGGAAATTCTGAAAAAAAAAAAAAAAAAAAAACAGAGTTTAAATCTATCTGGGTTCAGAGGTCAGTGTCTGAAGTCACACTCACAAGTGTCCAGATTCTCCAGGGCCTTGGTGACCTTAAGAAGAAGAGTAGGAGAATCAAGATGGCAGAATAGGGTAAGGACACGTTTAAACGGACAGAGAAACATTAGCCAGTATGAAGCGGAGAGGGCACATTTCAGGAAATAGGATAAGACAGATCAACAGCAGAGGGCTACCTGGAGACTGACAGACACAGGAAAGCAGTGGCCACAACAGTGTGGTGTTGCAATGACTGATACCCCAGTGGTATTCAGCTGAACTCCACCAGCAGCCAGAACTCCATCAGCAACCAGGTGGGAAGAGACTTTCACTGGAAGCTCAGAGATGAACTCAGACAAAGAACTGCCCATCCTGCTGGTCTGTTTGATTTGATCAGGAGCAGAGACAGAGCGGCAGATTCCAGATGGGCAATGCAAGAACAGGGTGGATTTCACAGCCCCATCAGCCCCCTAGAGCCGAATTGGGTGCCATTTTACTTAAGGAGGCAAAGGCAAGGGAAAGGACTGAGCATATGCTGAGCTGGAAATGAACTCATTTCTGACTCAGTGAACTGCAACAATGTGGCATCCTATAGGTTCCACCCAAGACTGATAGCCCTCAGATCTAAAAGCCAGCAGATCAAGAATTCTAGTAGTGAGTGGCACATCAGGAACCATTTCTCTTGGTGTGGCAAAAGTTTTATGACTGCAGAAACAACAGTGAACTGTGCATGTTCTGAGCTCACAAGGAATCACTGAGCTCAGTGCATTGCACCAGTTCCACAGAAAAATAATACCAATTACTGCATTGTACGGGTCAAAATAGGTTCATGTGCTCCTCAGATCTAATGGCTAACAGGTTCCTGCAAGATTACCACCAACAAGAACCTAGCTATGTAGGGCACATGGTGTCTCCCTAATCCTGGGACCTTCTCCAACCAGAGGTGGGAGAAAGGTTGTACAGACAACGGTTCAGCCTCAGCATGGTATCACAGGGGGCGGAGAGTGGTGAGACAGGAGCGGGGACTCTGGAGACCATGGTGGAAATCTAACATAAGAACCCAGACATGGAACTTGCTGGAGGGAGTGGCACAATTGGCTGCAAACAAAGAGCAGTGTGCCAACTGCAATAAGTAAAATCGAACTGTAAACCTGTGGGTGAAATAGCTTAGAAACCTGCCCCAAAGAGAAAAATCTGATAACCAGAAGTACAATGACCAAGAGCAAAAGAAGAGACAAAGGTACAGTGAAGATTACTGAAGACTCCCCTGCAAAGAGGCAAAAACCTTTGCCAACCTCACAGATAACTGAGGAAGACATCAAGAAAATGGGGGATACAGAACTCAAAAAATTTATTATAAAGCTTCTTATCAACAATGAGAAGCACGTAAAGCAGGCATTCAAGCAATTTAAGAAATATTGCCACATTGGAAATGAATCAAATGAAAGCTGATACATTAGAAATGAAGAATACAGAGGAGCAAATTAAAAGTACAGTGGAGAGTCTACAAGATAGAATGAGTGAAAAAGAAAGAATCTCAGAATTGGGAGATATTTCTTGTCACCGAGGGGAATAAACAAAAAGCTGGAAGCAGAGATGGGTCAAGCTAAAAAAAGCATTCAAGAATTGAAAGACACTATTAAAAGGCCAAATATAAGAGTTACAGGAGTCCCAGAGGTACAAAAACAGAAACTGGTATTTAGCAGCCTAGCAGCTAAAGTCCTTGCCTTGAATGCACAAGGATCCCATGTGGGCACCGGTTCTAACCCTGGCAGCTCCACTTCCCATCCAGCTCCCTGCTTGTGGCCTGGGAAAGCAGTCAAGGACGGCCCAAAGCTTTGGGACACTGCACCTGCGTGGGAGACCTGGAAGAGGCTCCTGGCTTCGGATAGGCATAGCATCGGCCGTTGCGCTCATTTGGGGAGTGAATCATCGAACGGAAGATCTTCCTCTCTGTCTCTCCTCTCTGTATATCCACCTTTCCAATGAAAAAATAATAAAAATAAATCTTTAAAAAAAAATCAGTTGACATATAGAGGAATTCCAATTAAACTAACAGGAGAACTCTCACAGGAAATTCTACAGGCAAAAAGAGAATGAAGTGACATATTACAATTCTAAAAGAAAAAAAACTGTCGGCACAGGAGAGCATACCCAGCAAAGCTTTCTTTTGTCTTTGAAAATGAAATAAAATTCTTCCACAATAAAGTTAAAAGAATGTGCCTCTTCCAAACCTGCCCTACAAGTGATACTTAAAAATGTTCTCTTGACAGAGAAGAGAAATAGCACCCACCAAACCCAAAGGCAAATGTGAAGAACATCCCAGTAAAATATCAACAGAAGACTAGATCAGTGAACAACTTATTGATAAAATGACAGGACAAAATCACCACCCATACATATTAACCCTGAATGTAAACAGGTTAAACTTACCAATCAAATGTCACAGATTAGTAGACAGGGTTAAAAAACAAACCTCATCTGTTTGTTGCCTATAGGAGACATATCGCGCCAACGAAGATCAGCAGAAACTATAACTCATGGATTTTGACTTTTTTGTTGTTAGTTTCATCTCCTCCAAACACTTTCTTGATTGAAATCTTCAATGACACATAGAGCATACAGTGGCATCATTTTTTTTAAGAAGGTTCTTGATTTTCTTTTTCATTTCTTCAGTGGCACATTAGTCATTCAGTAGCATGTTATTTAACTTCATGGTATTTATTAATTTCTTTTTATCTTCCTGTTGATTTTGTTTTGTGGCTTTTCATTTAAGGGGATGTACAGTAACTGTGTAATGGAGACTTTTATATCTAGTAACATATTATTTAACTTCATGGTGTTATAAATTTCTAGTTTTCTTCCTATTGTTGATGTTTTAGTGTGGCTTTTCATTTAAGGGAATGTACAGTAACTTGGCAATAGAGACTAGCATATCCAGATGTGAGGATACAATGCAATATGCATCTGGACTTCCAGACAACAGATGGACTCCCAATGAAACTTTTTAGTATATCTTGACAATAAGGTGCTGAACTCTCTGCCATTGTCCATGCCTGCATTGATGGACGTATGGTTTTTATGAAGAACTATACTATAGTAATGATATAGAGGAACTCAGTGGGAGAGGGAATTGGGGAGGGGATAAGGGCCTATGGAACTGTATTATAAAATAATCATCATTATAATAATAAGATGCTTACTAAAGTAAAAAAAAAAAAGTAGAAGAACCCAAGTGGAGGGAACCCAAGACGTAAAATTAAATTGTCCTGGATTCCAACTCTTATTTCATTACAGACTAATTATATGATCTTAAAGGCAGAAAGTATCTTGAAATGTATTTTCATGTAGATTTTTCCTGTAGGATTGTTGTATAGTGGCAAATGAGATAATACATATGAAAGCATTCTGAAAGTTTTAAGCTGCTTTATACATTCTAATTGTTATGTTTTTGGACATATATTTTCTTACATGTAATAGAAAACAAGAATCCAGCTGGGTACAAGAATTCAGCCACATATGGGTATAATAGGATTTTTCCCCATTAGTTCTGCCATCTGTGGGACATTCAAAAACAACAACAACAAACTTCAGAAAACAAACCATTCATAAACCAGAAACTGTCCACATATGCATTGTAATTGAAAGCCTTGTAAGTATTAATGGCCATAAAGGGCAGAAACTTGGAAGGGATCCTGTGTTGAATGTTCTTCATTCAATCTAGACCTATTAACTTGCCTTATTAATCATCAAGTAAATACACCACAGACTCAAATTGATCTCTGCCAGACTCCACAAATACCAACTTGTATGCTATTAGTATCAAAGAAAACAGTCAATACAATTTGGAAAAATTCATCAGTGGTTCTCAGAATGTGATCTCAGACCAGCCGCGTTAGCATCACCTGAAAGCTTGTTAGTTTCCAAATTCTTAAACTTTATCCAGGTCTAATGAATCAGAAACTCTTAAATATTAGGCCCAACAATCTCTAGTTTAGCAAGTTTTCTGAATGATTTTGCTTTTCTATGAGTTTGAGAGCTACTACATTAGATTGGGAACAAAAGTAGAAACCAAAGCATGGTGTTTTTATTTGTAAATTGTGGAGAGATCTTAACCAGCTTTAACATGTTTATTGTGGCTGAAGTTTCAATCTACTATCACAAGTAGTGAATGCAGGACCAAAACAACATAGCTCTCTGATTAGTACAGTCCTTTTATTAAAGTTCACTTTCCCATCTTAGTCTATAAATGAATGCTTCAATCAAATCTGATTGCCTGTCATACTAAAGCAATTTAGATGTTCTTATAAAATTTGAGCATACCTTCCTGTACTAAGATGAAGTCCTTTACATTAATCTTGATAATGGAAATGTAAACTATACTCAGTTTACTAATTTTAGCAAAATCCTTCCCTGTTTATTTTTTGATAATATGTAAATGTAAGTATTGTACTACTATCTTCCCTAATGATTTTTATAATGTAATTTGATAATATACATAATAAAAACATAATTTTATATGATAGCACAATGATGAAATAGATTTTTACGGTACATAGAAGCTTTTTCCTGTAAAACCACTAACAAGAAAATCATATTAGATGAATTATTAGCAGAAAAAAATTTCAATTATTTTTACTTTAACCCACTTTACTAGTCAACTACACAAGTGTCACTAAAAGTATAAATATCTCCTAAGAACTGATCAATCATTTTTCTTGCATAAACACCATGATCTTTAAATATAATGTGAAAACTTGGGTGTATATGTCACAGAGTGGTTCCTTCCACATCGTACTTACACATGAGGGTTGGAGTTGCATTAGTGGGAAGATCCTGAGCTCTCTGCCCAGGAGTTCCACCTCTACTCTCACGAGTCTGCAAATGTTTAACTGTCTTACAAAAACACAAGGGCTCTTTCAGCAAAGGGGGTTCACTGTTACTCTCAGAACTCTGCTGAATTGATACAAATGGGCTGTGTATCACAGAGAGCTACCAAATAATTATGTGTGTTTATGTACACACACACACACACACACACACACACACACAACTGGTAGTTTTAAATTAGCCTATTAATAAATGAAGGTGATGAGCATGATCTTGCGGGCTGCAATGGACGCTAAGTAGGTGACCCAGCTGAAGGAACTCCTATCTCTGTCCTGTCCTTCCAAACACCAGTAATGCAGCTTTTTCTTCCTGCCTGATATCTGCTACTCCAGGTTGAATGACCAGCCTTCTTTGTGGTCACCGGAAGTGATGCCCAGACAGTTTAGAGGAAGCATTGTACAAAATATTTTCAGAGTGAGATGTATATTTTTTCTTCTAAGTTTTTTTTTTCAAAAATTACTAAAATGCTACCACAAGCCATAATTTGTAAAGTTAAAAAGTATGCCAGATCGATCTCTGCTTTAATTTGACCAACCCGCCTTCCTCACGATGCTTGAAATCGATTTCTGGGTGTCTTCACCCTTTCTGCTCCTGAGCCCCAGGAAGAATCTACCTGAGCTAGAAAGGAGATCCAGTCAACCCTCCAGACTTACCATCATTCTGTTTCCAGAACAACCAAAGGACAATTTCTAGCCCTTAAAATGTTGTCTCGCACACCTTGACATGACACTGCTTGCTTAAGAGAAAGCTCTGGATTTCTTTCTTCCAAAATGAAATCTGAACACCACAGAATAACATTCTTAACTTTACAAGAGGCTACTGAAGAGGAAAATGGTTGATATACAATTTAGCATGTAAATCTTAAAGTTGTGAGCCTGGAAAAAGAAGGGAAAAGTAAGCTACTAAATTCGTGACTATACCATTTATCATGAATTGTATAGGCATAAAACTTAACATATCTAAATATTTTAAATAACCCTTCATAATAGTATTTTATAATTACAGTGGGGCCCTCTGGTGTGTGAATTATGGTGTATTCATATGTAGCTGCATTGAGTAGCTGCATTGAGTACACTCATGCTTTAGCCATGTGCCTAGCAACACACTGGGTATGAATTAATGTGCCATAATTCATGGCCTGTTGTGCCTTATTAAATATAGCATTGATTCAATTTTGGAACTGAAGCATAATGACTCAAATATTTTTCAGAATGCTAAGTGCCCCATACGATTTTCATCTTAGAACCTGTTTTCACATTTGCAGCTCTCACTTACAATAATAATATTTTCCTACTACAGAGCAAAAAAAGAAATGTATTTGCTCACCAAATAAAAGAAAAGAAAAGAAAATACCAAAAAGAATTACCTTCTAGAGTGACCCTATTTCCCCCAACAAATCTGAAGTTCCAAAAAATATGCTTTCTGTGGAGGAAGAAATTTTGTTGTTGCTTTTCAGGCTTTCTGAAAACTTTGCTCTCTATTACTCTGTGATTCAGAGTATAATAATGCTATGTCACACTTGGAGGATAAAATGCCTGATGGCAGGTCTATAGAATTGTGACTCAATTCTCATTCTGCCCATTTATTCTGTAATTGCCATTCAACCATGTCATCATTGTGCCTCAGTCTCCTCACCTGCATAAAAGATTTGGGTAGTACCTCTTTCCCTACTTTAAGGGCTGTTTTGTGAGAATCAAGTTCAATGAAGATGCTATAGTGTTATGAATTAATATGCATCCAAGAGGGAGCAGGTGATACTTCAAGCAGTTGGACCCATAGCACATGTGTAGGAAACCTGAATTGAATGTATGACTCCAGTCTTCAGTGTGATCCAGACCAGGCTATTGCAGGAATTTGGGTAGTAAATCAATGAAAGAGAATCAATCTCTCTCTCTCTCTCTCTCTCTCTCTTTTATTCTCTCTCTCTCTTTCCCTCCCTCCCTCTCTCTCCTGTCCTTCCCTCTTATGTTTCTCTGTTAAACAAATAAATATTTTGTTTTAATTTTTCTTGTTGAAAAAGCAGATTCTCAGAGAGGAGATTAAGAAAGATCTTCCATCTACTGGTTTACTCCCTAAATGACCGCATGAACTTTTCTGAACCCTATCCAAAGCCAGGAGTCAAGAGCTTCTTCCAGGTCTCCCACATGAGTGCACAGGGGTACAAGGCTTTACGCCATCCTTCTCTGTCTTTAGAGGCCATAAGCAGAGAGCTGGAATGGGAAGTGGAGCAGCTGGGACACAAATTGGTGCCCATATGAGATCCCAACACTTGCAGGTGGAGGATTAGCCAGTTGAGGCATTGTGCCAGCCTCTAAACAAATACATATTTTTAAAAGAAAAAAAATGGCCAGTCTAGTTAAGTACCAGCTGAACAGTAAGTGACTGGAACATCATAAAGGATGGCTTCCATCAGCCACCACTTGCTTTTAATTCATGCAATTTTTCACTGCTTTCTGTTAAGAAGCATCTTTATGCTGTTAGGAGCAAAAGTGAACAATTCTGTGGTCATAAACATGGAGAGAGCTAGGTTGACTAGTTTACTTCAACTATAAGTGGATAGGGTTTGTTATTTGAGGTCAGGCTTTTTAGAATTCTTCAAGCCTCCTGCACCCAGAAAGACAAAGAGTTAGATGTTCCATGATTTAGAAACATCAATGACTTTTCCAATCTTCAGTGCAAAATAAAAGCCCATTTAGACTTTCATTTGTAATTATCACCTTTTTGAATTCTGGTAACACTTATTTAGTTGGCAGTATGGCTCTTTCTTCTGTTTAAAAAACAAATAGATGAGTTTTTTTTCTGTTTCATACATTGATATGAAACAGCTACAATTTTGATCTTTAATATGACAATAGCGTCTCATTTAGCTACAGCTTGTTTTCTGAAGCTTGGTCTCCTCTCTCTGCAGTTTGAATGGAAAGAGAAGAGACAGAGTTCTTGGGTTCTAAAAGCTCAGGCAGGCATTACATCCTCCTTGCCCATTCACAGTAAGAGAGGGCCGGGAGAGTAGACAATTGTAGGATTGGTGATACCAATCCTTGAACAAGTCAGTGTCCCTTGGATCTCCTCCTAGTTACTCTTTCTCACTTCCCCTTTTTTATCAAACTTGACAATTTGCGGCTTGATAAATGCATAAAACTATAAACATTATTAATTTTTGGACTAGGTTTAGAGATATTTAAGAAACAAGCAAGTGGACCAAGCTATCAGTATCTTCTCTGTCTCAGAGAAACTTTCATATATATGTTACATGGAAATTCAGTCTCCTTGCCTCGTTAGAGAGGCCTGTAGCCCATTCCTCACAGTGCTAGAGAACACACTAGTCACAGAAGCCAGTACCATTGCTACAAACACTTGACAGGTATAGGCAAATGTTAATACTTTCCTCATATCACACATACACATCCATATTCCTATTCAAGCATACAAACTTGTACATACAAGCACACACAAATACATATATTCATATATAAACATTTGCACAAAACATACAGGTACACATACATGCACATACGTATACACACACACACCACTCACTGGTTTAGAGATCAATATTTATTGAGAAGAATTTCCGATTTTGTCTGATAGAAAATCTCAGGTTTTGCTCCCACCTTTGAGGTAGTTGCCGCCATCCTCCTGACCTTCAGCAGGACCTCCACATCAAATCCATTCTGTGGTTTCTTTTGGAAGTTACCCCATGGGGCTTCCAGAGGCTATGGGACCAAATGGCAGGGCATGGGGGTTCTGCAGCCAGACAGCTGTACCTAAATACTTGTCCAACCAATTACAAGCTATCTGTTTAGACACAGGTTTCTTAATGTTATCATGTTACAAATGGGATAATATTAATAGTGCCTGTATTGATGGATTGTTGTAAAAAGTAAATAAACAAATATGCAATAATATTTAGAAAGTACCTGATTGCAATTTAGTCCTCAGCAGATGTTAGCTTGTAACAGCCATCTATCCTCCATCATTCTTATATTCCTTTTTTAAACAAGATTTATTCTATTTATTTGAAAGGCAGAGTTGCAGAGAGAGAAGGAGAGACAGAGAGATCCTATCCGTAGATTCACTCTCCAGATGGCCACAACTGTCAAGGACAGACCAAACCAAAGGCCCCAGTTTCTTCTGGATCTGCCATGTGGGTGCTGGGGCCAAGCACTTAAACTGTCAACCCCTGATTTCCTGGGCCTTTAGCAGGAAACTTGATTGACAGTGAAGCAGCCAAGATACAAACTGGCCACAACAGCTCCCATCATATCACTGTTAAGTAATAGCCCCAACATCTAATGTGAACTACATATATCCAATTATCATGATCCTGTCAAGATGTAACAGAATACCTTACAACTCTGAGTTATTCTAGTGCTTCAGATACCATGGATGCTAATTCATTCACTCAGCTGCAAGCAGAGGGGGTCTCTGCACTTCTCAGAGATGCTTTTCCTTTGAGATTCTAACCATCAAACTCTCCTTCCTTGGGTTAGTCATTTTCTGTCTTTTTTCTGATCTTTGTTCTCAAATCTTATGTGATAATTTGATTAGTATTTTGGTCCTTCACTTCTCTTCATATCCCTGTACTCTTTAAATATGATCCCCTCCTATGCCATGGCTCCCAAGTCATCAAAACCTGTGCAAGCCTCTCTATCAGGATCTGAACCTGACACTTATTCTCAAATGATTAGCTGTTAAATGAATGGCTAAACAATGTGCTGAATTTTGAGAACATACTAAAGCCATAACAAGCATGGTCCATATTTTCATGACTAGTGTGAAATGCAATCCTCTCTGCTTCTCTTCTCTTTCTGTACATATGCACATGTGCATACACACACACAAACATACACGCACACTCCCTGCTATTCCTGTTTCTCTAAAAAAAAAAAACCCTGAGAACTAAGTGAGAAAGGAGTAGATTTTATGAGCTTGTATATCAAGAGGCTTCCCTTGCTTAATCTGAGTTGTCAGTAAAGGTTATCCAAGGAAATAACATATAAGCAAAGGCAGGTGTCACATAAGACCAATGTAAAGAGAGAACCAAGACAATTTCAGGCGAAAGCAGCAACTTTTCCAGTGACCCTACCATGAAAGAGATGTGGCAATGAAAGAAGTTCAGTATTGGCCAGTTGGTTCTCCTTACATAAGCAATGCAGCCTAGATATTTTATTTGGCAGGCCTTAAAACTATGAAAATCAAGCATACTGTCATACAATCCCTCTCAGTAGAGGTCGCAGTCAGCCTGCTCCAAAGGAAAACACTACCCATATTCATTCCTCCAGTTGGCAAAGTTCATGCCCTCCCACTCTACACATAGATAAAAATCAGTGAAGTCTGACACAACTCCAGGCTGCAGACACCCAAGAAAACAGCAGGGTCCTTATGAGGAGAGACCTGATTCAGCCTTGGAGTAGTCCAGTCAGCAGTCATTCTGTTCTGAAACCTGTCAGACTGCCGTACTGCTTAAGGCTGTTGTTTTGACATTAGCTTGACACATTCACATGTCGCCCTCATTGTGTGAACTCCTACTCAATGTTTTGTAATAACAGAAAAGACATCAATATTTAAAAACAATCAAATGTATGTTTGGTTTAAATAGGCAGTTGATCCACAATCACTGATGAAGTCTTCTATGTGTACTTGCCCATTACACATATTTTACATTAACCACTCAGTTGGAATGCTCTCATTTCTGTTGATTCTCTACACTAGATCACTAAACTAGTAGATCCAGAATTTTACTTTCCTCCTAAAAATACCCAAATCCAGGTGATTTCCCTGCTTTTTGTCTTCTTCAACCATCAGCTTTAAGATGCTTTATAATCTGTAGTTACATGAGTATGTTACAATATGAAAGAACCTCCAAGCTGTTCATAAGGTCCATGAACCTCAACAGGCATCTCCTCCAGGGAAGCAGACTGCTGAATTCATTCATTTCATTTCCACTCCTGTATTTGGCATAATGGTGACAAGAATTTAAGCAGGTATTTGTGGATGAGGTTGATGTGACATCCTTATCCTACCAGATAACTCCTCAGATTCTTTCATCTCATTATAGCAGTCTATTTCTTTCTATCAAAAATACAATGAATAAGATCTTGACTGGAAGTTGCCATAAAGACTAGAATTTCTCACCAAATCACTTGCTCTCCAACTCACTGAAGTTGAGGAGAATCAATTCAACCTGATATTCACTCCAAGGCGCTAATGCTAGAGTGAAATGTGGTAGTTGGAAAAAGAGATTCTGAATCCTTACACAGAATTTATAAATTCAAATATACCTGAACAGTATATATATCCTTGCCACTCATCCAAGAATGTGGCTTATATTCAAAAGACCCTTTAGAAAAACATTCAAAGAGGGCCCCGTGCGGTAGCCTCTTGTCTGGGGTCCTTACCTTGCACGGTCCGGGATCCCATATGGGCGTCAGTTCTGATCCCAGCTGCCCCACTTCCAATACAGCTCCCTGTTTGTGGCCTGGGAGGGCAGTGGAGGATGGCCCAAAGCTTTGGAACCCTGTCCCCTTGTGGGAGACCTGTAAGAGCCTCCTGGCTCCTGGCCTCGGATTGGCATGACTCCAGCTGCTGCAGCCACTTGGGGAATTAGTCAGTGGACGGAAGATCTTCCTCTCTGTCTTTCCTACTCTCTGTATATCTGACTTTCCAATAAAAATAAACAGATCTTTAAAAAAGAAAAGCACCCAAACAGATAAACAACGTATATGGTTCTTTTTATAGCTCCAGAAGGTTATTCCCTCCTACATTCCTAAATTTCAGCTTTCTTCAAAAGATGAGCAAATATGGTAACAGAAATCTAGAATTAGATTTAGTTTGTTGACAGCCCAATTGAAAACATGCATATAACTAAAATAAACATAAATATGCACACTTGATTTTCCTTGATTTTTCTTTGCTTGATTTTTATGGCGATATATCTGATTAATAATACTGATTGTCAAATGTCAATCAGAATTTCTGATTGCCAAGCATCTCTGGTTTACCTTAATAAACAAAGAAAACAAAGCAATTGCTGCTTGGTAAATACTTTTTTTGATAAATGGCATTATTAAATTATGAGGTTCTCTAGAGGAGGAGCTATTTTTAAGAACTTGCAAATGACCAAATTAGAAACCCTTACCCTGACTGTACTGATGTCTCCAGCTGTCTACACTGCCTCTGAATTCATGTCACTGAAAATGACACAGTCTGAAGCCAGACAACTGAATAAGGCAATCTGTCAGCTTGACCAACTCCTTTCAAACTAATTTCCTCTTTCACCTGCACCCCTCCCGAAGCAAGGCTAAAACAAAAGTGACCAAGATATGAGAAATTTCCAGAAAATGGCTATTATGTTCTCTTTAGAGTGTAAATATGAGAATTATTTGCAGACATTTTCTGAAACATACCCTCAGACAAGACAAAGGTTATTAAGTCACAGGCATGGAAAGCTGCCTTGTCTTTGAAAGGACACCATTCATAATCGGAAAAGGAATGCTAATCACTCTCTGAGTGGGAGTTCCATCTCAAATTTTTTTTAAAAAGTCTTAATTCAGACTCACAGATCAGTAATGCCAAATACTGGAGTGGACCATAGACAATGGTTACTTGCATGAAAATATATTTGAATGTCTCATTTCTTCTTAGTATTTGGTTACTTTAGCTAGTTAGCTACTCTAGTTGTAGATCACCAGTAATAGTAACAAAATTGTTTTGGAGCTCAACAATAAAATAGTGAAAGATGGTTTGTTATTCTCAATGTTTTGCCTGCCTATCCCAGTCATTTCTTCCTTAGGGAACTCCTATTCCACAGCTCCTCTCTTTGCAAAACATACTCCTAGAAACAGACCTTAAAAATTCATTCATGTGGAGGTAGGAGGTACAAATTATTGAGATGATCTGATTCGGTTTTCTCCTGGTGGCACACTTTATTGGACTGGAACCAGGATCCAAGGCATCCAGTAAGTGGAAGTGAATGATCCTCTCCACTTGGACAATGCTCAATTGTATGAGTAATATTTGCACGGACTTTGCAGAAGATTTTTAGGGGAGGAATCAAATGAGATCAATGCAGTGAATGCCGTGGTTCTGTCTTCACTTACCTGTATTGGTGACAGTCTTGGTTATAAAGAATTATTATCTTAACTCTAACACTCCACAGCGTGCAGAGATAGGACAACTCCCTAAGGAAGAGATAGACTAGAACAACGATGAGGAGACCAAAATATCAGAAGTGGCTCTTTCCAAGGAATTTAGAGATACCACCATGTCTAAGAGTTCCAGAAAGAACTAGAGAAGAGTTGGAGAATGAGAATAGGGTGGGGACTGAGATCCACTGATACTTGTTTTAAAATTATCCCAAATAAGATTTATTATGTAATTGTATAAGTTAGGAGAAGCGTTTGGGTGCCACACTGATCCTCTTTGCAACTTATATTCACCTCTTGTAAGTTAACACCTTTCAGGAGAGCTCTTTGCATTAACTGTGCCTTATAACTAAAGCTTATTACTATTAACATCATCTTAGCATCATTGGCTAACACATATAATTTCCCCTATTTTTAAAATATTTTCTTTATATTGTTCAGCTACCAGACGGCCTGGCAATACGTACCTTTGAAATTGGCATATCACTTTCCTTCAGCAGCAATCTAGTTGCCTGGTAGCAAAGCTTGAATTTAAATAAAATAACTATGACTGTACATTGTCCCTGCCCATTAATGTCAAATGAATGCATTGCTATATCAGTAAATAGCAAATTCATTATGGAGTGTTACTCAAGCTCTTACAAATGAGCCACTTCAGTCAGATCATTCCTCAATCTCTGTGCCTGCCTTTGCGTGTCATCCACCTAGGAAGGTGATGCCTTGAAATCGTGTTAAGAATTTTAATCACAGATCTTCTGTGTGCATTGTGCAGATAGGAGAAAAAGGAGGGGGGGGACTCCTGCTTTACCAGACTTGTGCTCAACCCCTGCAGTTTTCCTCACCTTGGATGATGTATTCAAGGCTTTGATTCATTTTTCCATATTATAACCATCTCTTTCACAGCTGGGGTGAAGGGAAAGACAGGGAGTGTTAGATAGCTATAGGGAAAGTCATAATTCAAAGGTCAGAGACATTTAGAAAGTGGTGACAGAGGTCTGAGGTTCTTTTCCTCTTCTCTGTCCCAGAATCCCTATGCTGCCGCTGCTGCTGACCCTTTGTATCCACAGTGCCAAGGAAATGTTGGCCATACACTAGTTTGGCAACATTAAAGTTCATCCTGGTCTTATAGCTAATGTTAGTCATTTAAAAACTGTTAACCATTAATGGGGATTATTTGGTTTAATCCTTTCAGCAGCATTAAGAAAATAGGCAATATTATTAATACATACTTTACACAGGAAAAAATGGGACCTTGGAGAATTTAATAATCATGTTTGTGGTCCTACTGACAATAAATTGACTTTGAAACTTGTGTCTGTATGCCTTCAAGTCCAAGTGCTTACCAGTGCAGAGATTGGGGTCCCAAGAGCTCTATGGAGGGAAATTAAATTCAGGATCCTCCCATTTACCAGAAGACCACACTGACAGATGAAGCTGGGACTCTGGTTTGGACACTCTCAGTTCACATGTTTATAGTAGCACCCCCAGTTTTTGTGGCTGTCTGCCAAAACTTGAACATTCAGCAGGTATCCCTGGAGCCCATTTCCCATTCTCTCAAGAGAGTTTAAACTATTCCTTCATTCTCCTTCCAATGTGTTCTTTATGTAAACCTATAGGTTGCTTAGGACTTCAAAAGGTACAATTTTTTCTCTTGAAAACAAAAGAATGGGACTGGTATTGTGGCCCAACAGGTAAAGCTGCTACCTGTGATGCCAACATTCAACATGGGCACCAGTCCATGTCCCAGCTGCTCCACTTGCCCATCCAGCTGCCTGCTTATGACTTGGGAAAAGCAGTAGAAGATGGCCCAAGTGCTTGGACTACTGCCCACCCACATGGGAAACCTGGGAGTAGCTCCTGGATCCTAGCTTGGGCTTGGCTCAGCCTAGCTGTTGCAGCTATCTGGGGAGGGAATCTCTCTCTCTCTCTCTCTCTCTCTCTCTCTCTCTTTCTCCCTCTCTCAACTCTGACTTCAAATAAGTGAATGTGATCATCAAATATATTCATTATTCTATCCCTCCATTTAATCTCAATCTTCCATAAGGTGAGCTTCATTAGGGTCTATATTATGTTGAATCAAAGTCTAGTTCATGGACTGATGTCAATTAAAAAATGATACTGGCTTACAATATGATATTGTAGAAATTGTGGCTGTTTGGAAACTTTAAAAGAAATTTGAATAATTTAACGTCTGGTGAATTTAAGTATAAAAAATCCAAGCATTTGGGAGAGGCTCTTTAGGCTAAACTCCCATATCCCACATTGGAGTAGTTCAGTTCAACTCCCGGCTCCAGCTCCCAGCTCCAGCTTCTTGCTATCATAACACCTTGGAAGGCAGTAGTGACAACTGAAGTAATTAGGTTTCTTCATTCATGGGACACGTAAATTATGCTCCTGACTCCTAACCTCAGCACAAACCCAGCCCTGGCCCCTGAGGTCAGGTTAGGGAGTGAACTAGTGGATGTGATCTTCCTCTGTCTTCTGTCTCTTATATAAATACACATTTTTGAAGATTTCATAATTTCTAGAATTTTATTTTTATTGTATTTTACAAGAGTATCCACCTATAAAAGACTGGAATTTTTCTTTAAAAATTCTTTCAATACAGTCTGAGACACACTAGAGTTTTTTGAGAGAACCAGGTTTTCATAGAGAAGCTCATTAATTTGCCCCAAAAAACAGAGCTCACAGCAAGTCGAGACACAGTTGCACTCTGCATAACCATAAGGGGCTGGAGTTACAGAACTCTAGTATGGATTTCTTTCATCTGGTGTTTCCATAGGGGTCTGTGACATATAGCTTTAACTGGGCTGCTTTCAACTGCATAGAGTCAGGAGTTAAAGAACCAATTAACAATTTAGCAGCTTATCCAGTTCTTTTCCCACTCTCTTTGTTTGCCTCCCCTTCGTCCATCATCAGTTCCCATCCAGGAATGCCCGTTGGGAACACCAATCCCAAACAATATCTGTCTGCCTCAGGTCTGGGGTCATCACAATATGCAAATTTTCAAGTTTCATTCTTGAATGGAATGATTTCTGGCGGTTGGAATCTAAAACCCAGATGTCAGTTAAAAAACACCAGAGGAAAATCTCAGTAGGAGCCTCATGAACATTTCATAGGACGTGAGGCAGAGGCCAGGGCATGGTGACATTTCCCTGTCCACAGCCTCACCAAGGGCAATTTAGCAAGGACAAAGCAAACTTGCCTCTGTAGGTAGGATGTACTACAGAGTCTGTGAGCTTTCTAAGAACATTCATACAATCACCAGACCTTTGCTTTGACATTGTACCAATATGTCCAGTTCCCTAAGAGTTGCTCTTTAAGGCATTGACACATGTCCTCTTGATTTGAAAGACATTAGAGAAAATCTGCTAAGTCCAGCAAAGAAAGTTTATTCCTAATAAAAGTCAAATTTGCTGTCTTGTCTGTATTCAGAACCCTTGCTGTCAAACACTGGACAGAGAACTGAGCTGCCAGCTATCTATATGTCTTTCTTCTGCCTACTCAAGTTGACAGGATCAATGCTCTATACCCAAACGCTAGACTGTCTCTCTGTTAAAAATAGATGAAACCAAAAGAACAGCTGGACTAATTATGTTTCTGAGAGCCCAGGGCTTTCCAGCGTGGTATAATATCATCACAGGGATGGAGGAGGGAAGGAAGGAGTTTGGAAGGAAAATGATTGGTCTCTCTTCCTTCTTTAAGCAGAATACACTTGCTTTTATCCGTTTCTCATTTTAGCCTTTGCTGTTAAACTCAGTTTAAGGAAAAGATTTGACTGCTTTAATTTAAAATTAAAAAAAAAAAACTACTTGTTTAACTACAGTTTTATTCCTAAACATTTTGGTTGGAAATCAGCAAGTTATAAGTCTGATTTAGCATTGAACTGGATTTTAATTTTTTTTATTTTTATAACTCAAACTTTTATTTCAAAAATATTTGGCTGTAGAAATGAGTCAGACATCTCATTTTAACTGAGATGTTTTGCCAAACAAAATGGAAAGAAACTATGGAAATTTTCTCCTCTTTACATAGCGATCTTGCTAGATGATGGTCTGATTTCTTTGCTATGAGAACTTCTTGAAGAACTGTTGGGTGACAGTTAATACTGGGAACAGGAAAGGAGTAATGCCTTGTCATTATTAGAATTTTTATCTACATTTTTAAATGCATTTAAATATTTCATACATACAACTATCCTCTAAACACAACTATCCTCTGAAATCTTGGTCTGTAGATAAGAAAAAAAACTTCTAAACATCGTGTTCCCTTGGGAACTATGGTTGGTCAATATTTCATGCTGGTGACATTGGAAATTCTTATGCTCTTAAAGATTCAAGTGTAGCAAGCTCATATATGGTTTGCAACCCAGAAACTGTTACATCTAAATTTGATGTAGTCATACTCAAGTTGCCTTCTAGAAAATTTTCCAAGTTATAATTTCAAACTTTTGTCGGCTTTTAAATGCCAAATATTAGCACTATATTAAACTTGCTATCTTTGTACAACAATCTGTATCTGATTAAAAAATTATTAATCAGGCCAGTTCATAGCATAGTAGTTAAAGTCCTCGCCTTGCACATGCCGGGATCCCAAGTGGGTGCCAGTTCTAATCCCGGCAGCTCCACTTCCCATCCAGCTCCCTGCTTGTGGCCTGGGAAAGCAGTCGAGAACGGCCCAAAGCCTTGGGACCCTGCACCCGCGTGGGAGACCAGGAGGACATCCCTGGTTCCCGGCTTCGAATTGGCGCAGTACTGGCCATTGCAGTCACTTGGGGAGTGAATCATCGGAAGGAAGATCTTCCTCTCTGTCTCTCCTCCTCTCTGGATATCCGCGTTTTCATTAAAAATAAATAAATCTTTAAAAAAAGATTATTAATCTAAGATTCATTTCCAAGATAACCATAATTCTGCCCTCAATTCTTTTTGAATATTAACTCCTCTATACACGATAATGTGGTAAGATAAGTGATATTACAGGAACTGAGGGCTCTAAAAGTGAATTAACTTTCCTAGCATTGTTACAACTAAAGCAACAGTTAAAAGATTCCATGTTCTTTCTTGTAACACATAACACTGTGCTAAGTACAGCATGACTGTCTCCTCCAAAATTCAAATGTTTCCAATACAAAGGAAGAGATAGGTCTTTTGAGATTGGCCATGAGGGCTCCTTTATTACAATTGAGGTTAAAGTCTTTTACAGCATCTTCACACAGTATCCTTTCTAGCTGGCTGTTCTGTCTTTCACCATCTCAGAATACAATGTTCTTTCCCTCCTGGGGAATCTGCATCAGGACACCTTCTTGGAAGCAGAAAACAGTCCTCAGCAGAAAACTGAAGCTACTGAAACTTCAATCTTAGACTTCCTAGTCAGAACTTTAAGAAAGTAAATTTCTATGCTTCATAAATTATTCAGTATTGGATATTTTGTTTTAGCAGCACAAAACTAAAACATACCACATACCGTGAGAATAGAATCCATATATGTTCCTTGATGGCGTAAAGGGTTAGTACCAGTCAGTATCACCTTTATTGAGAACTGTGCACCAGGCACTGGGTAAATACACTATACTCATAAATTCTGAAGAGATACTAAAGTAATCTCCATTTTATATGTGAGGAAACCAACTGAAGGTTAACTTGATTAAATAAACCAAGCCATACAACTAATAACATGTGAAGTCAGACTCCATTCTGTCTGATTCCAAAACACAAACAAGAGCAAATGTGTTCTTCCAGTGAGGAAGCTCTTTTGAGAGATTAGTCTTGGATGCTGCAATTATTTTAAATTTTTATATTACTCATCTTTTGAAACCACTTTATTTGAATTAGTTTGAGAACCATATACGAAAAATTGTTTGCTTAGAGCCATTTTAGTCTGGATGACTTTAGCATAAGGGAAGAAATGGGGGAAGTGATTCTGTGGGAGGATTTCCAACCTCCCAAAATTCTCTCCCTGAGAAGTCAGAGCTTTTGCTGTCCTTTCCCCATCAATAGCGCTACAGGACTACATTCCCCTGGAAATGACAGGCCAATTTCAATATTACCCTTCATTTTGTGAAAAATCTTCTCAAAGGAGAACATAAACCCTGTGTACCTGGAGCCATTGAGCATTTTGGAGAAAATCAGTATAATTTTGAAATTCCAAATCATTCATATCACTTTTAGCTAAAATCCTACTAAGCTGGGGAGAGATTGGCATTTAAACAGATGTCAGCAGTGTTTTGGGAAATGTAAATTGAGGTACAGATGGTGACTGCTAGGGAGTTAAGAGCATCTGTGTTCTATGGTAAAAAAAAAAAGCATATTTGTGAAAAGAAATTTTGAATAATAACTGAAATTCCTATCTTGATTTTGAAAGAAGACAAGAAAATATCCTCGTTGGATGGCACTGTTTGATAAGTTTCTTAACAAATTGAAAATGACTTGAGTTTTTGGATCACTGACCTAAATTTAGATTCAAGATGAGAAATCATAACCTTTATCTTCAAAAGGCCCAAATTAGAACTTTGACTTCAAAGGAACAACTATGCAACCCTTGGAATGATTTTTGATTCTCTGTTTCAATCAATTTTGAACCTCAGTGTAAACGCTAATGAAAATATCAGTAGTTAATAGCAGCAGGTATAGACACAACAGACACAAGTTCAAGTTCCAGAATTGTTGCTTTGTAGCTGTTTGACCTCAAGATGCATTAGTTAATTTCTCTAACCCTCATTTTCCTCATTTCTAAGATGATTAACAGCACCTTCCAGCATAGGATTGTTGTAAGGATTAGAGTTATATATTAAGTTTTATGGTCTATAGTAAACATGAATTACTGTTAGCTATTATTAGTACAGACCCTCCTGGGAGATACATACAGTATGGAATATTGCTGACACACTCTCTCGGCAGATCCCACATCCCACCCCTGCTTTGACCTAGAATAAACAATGACTTAAAAATGAGCTAGCAAGTTCAAAGTTTGTGTAGATCATCAGTGCTCTAATGAAGGGTCCTTCCTAACTGACCTCTAGATATTTCCCAACAAAAGAATCAACCTCTCCAGATACAAACACAGGAAGTGCTTTTCTTTGTTGTCATTTATCACTGCTGAATACTTCTTTTCATTGTGGTCAAAATCATGTACCATAAAACTTATCATTATAAGGATTTGTGACACTTGAACTTTCTAGACATTTACAAAATGCAGAACCCTTTCAGGTCACCAGGATGTTTTCTTAAACGTCATTCCCATTAATGTGATTAGTGTTCTAGGAACCTGAGTGTGCTAAAACACTTCTATTTAAAAGAGCTAATTTACAGCAAGGAAGAGACTGGATTCGCATCTCTATTTTGTGCACATATCTGGTTAGTTGGTTCGTTCCTAAGGATTATTATGCTCAGCTGCTCTTATTACTCTGGTTTTCTCCTTCAGAAAAAAGAAATCCAGAAACCAAAAGGCTAACCAATTCAGTTATATTAATGAACCATGTGGGAGCCATGTAAGAATCCAGGCTCTCAGGTTAAATGCTCTGTACACCTTGCCTGATTGGAATGAGTTTATGCATTAGATCCCACACACAAATGGCTGCATTTAGCTTTCTTCACAGCACATCCGCAAACTCATTTACTGGATCCATAAGCACTTGTAAACATTGCTAATGGAGTTTGCTAAATGAATATTATAAACGTAATCCAAATGAGCTCTCCATGGAAATTGCAAATCATATGAAAAATATAGTGCATTTGGTTATAGCACATTTCAGGAACGGTATATTTTAGTTAATTGTGTTAGTATATTATACATGGCTAAATGTCAGTACTAGCACCTAGAAAGAAATTAGCTCTTTCTGCTTACTTACTATCATTCAGTTGAAAATATAATATTATCTAATCCATCAGTCAAAGGTTCCTCATTGCTAAAGCAGATCTTTCTTTTTCACACTATGTTCTTGGGAGGGAGAGTGGGCCTTTAAGAAACCAAATAAACATACTTAGCTTGTTGGTAGGTTAATAGAATGCTTGAAACAGTTTCCAAAAGGGTGCCCTACTGGCCTAAGATAGTATAACTTTCAACAGAGCATTATTCAAACTTGGATGGTGACTCAAAAGGTATGCTCTTGAATTAGTAAGATAAAATTATAGAGCTAGTTTTAAATATATAGCAGCTTTTTTCTTCAAAAACTGTCATGTTTTCAACTATGTTTTCTATAATTTACTGTTCAAATGGAAATTTTTTATTATCTGACACTTCTAAAAGTCTTATTCTCTTGTCAATGATTTACATCAGGCATTAACAAATTAAAATGCTATTCAAAAATGGAAGTCTTATATTTACAGATCAGTCATCTCAAAATGTAAACTTGGTTTTTGGTGGTATTTTATGGAAAGACAACAGACAATGGCTAGGCTATATATCCAAAGAGAACTCTGACCAAAAACCTGCAGCAAAATGCCTAAGAAATCAGTCCATCATCAGCATATTTCTATAAATCAGACTTGCCTGAGATCAGACTATCTAAACCCCAAATGCCAAACAGTAACTTGCAGAATACCTTGCCCCAAGTGTCCAGAACTTCATTAACCACTGGCATCCTCTCTAAATTTTGTCCTTGCTTCCATCTTGGAAACAGCTAGAGACAACAAAATATGTGCCCTGACCAATCCTGCGGGATGGTCCAGTTATAGTTAGGTCACCTACTGCTTCTCCATTCCATCAGCTGCCAGTCCACACATTACTGAAGCCTTCACTTTTTCCCACCATTAAGCCTTCCCACCCTCCGCCTATGAGAAGCTGCCAACACACAAGCAACAGTAGCTTACTCCTTACTATAGAGAAGTCTGAAACAGTGACCTTTTCTTCTTGTCTAGTTGGTCAATCTTAATTTCTTTCTATAAGAGCAACCTAGATAATATTTTACAAACAAACACAAATACTAAAACATGCATCAGGAGAGCTTTAAATGTAACATAAAACATATTCCCTTCATAATATTTCTGTCTGGTTTATAGAAAGAACTACTGAGTTTTATGTATAGGAAGAGATTACTCTCTAAAGCATTAAAGAATCTATGTCATTCTGGAAGAAATGTTGCACAACATTCCACTTGTCATGTAGGAAAAGAAAATGTAAGCCTAGGAATTGTAAACAATTATGAAACCAATTTTTCAGTAGTTAGTATTTTTAAGTCATTACCCCGAGATATACAACCCAAGTGACTTATTTTTCTTTCTACTAAGTACAGATGCCCGTTCTCTTACAATGGAGTTACATGCCAAAAAAACCCATTATAAATTAGAAATATTACGCTGAAAATATTCCTAAATAGACACATAACTTCCACACATAAGAGCTCAGCCACAATGCTGTACACAATGGATTGTAGCTTGCGTACCCTCAGGTTCATGGGACAGAGTTGCAGCTCCTGCCATTGCCTCACAACATGAGAGAGGATCATGCAGCCTGGGAGATCAAATTCAAAATAAGGTGTGTTCCAAATGAGCATCACTTTCAAAACATCATAGTCAAAAATTGTTACACAACCTATCACAAGCTAGGGACCATCTGTTTTAGATTCAGATATTTTTGAATTCATCTTGGATGTTATTTCTCATGACTTCTTCAAAGCAAATTATATGATCAGCATTTGTGTATGAACTTTCAAAGCTAATCATGGAAATGGAGTCAAGCCCACCTCATTTGCTAGCAAGCAAGAGAACAAAGCCTCAGGATCTTTACTTTCCTATTTCTTTTATTTTATAATGTTGTCTCGTCTTTACCTCAATTTTTTATTATTTGCTAACTTGGATGAAATCTTCAGACTCAATAGAGACTGAAAATAACCTTCAGCAGCCAATGTTTTGACGTGCTGAAGTGCATTAAGCCACCACCCATGATGTCAGCAGCCCATATGAAACTGTTGGCTCAAATCCTGAGGCTCAGCAGCAGGAGCTCTTCAGATGCAGCTCCCTGCTAGTGTGCCTGGGAAAGCTCCAAGAGATGGCCAAAGTAGTCATACCCTTGCTACTCAGGTTAGAAACCAACATGGATTTAACAGGTTACTGGCTTTACCATGATAGGCATGGTCACTTGGGAAGTGATTCAGAGGATGGAAGGTCTCTTTTCTTTCCACCTCTCTCTCCCTTCCTCCCTCCCTCTCTCCCTCTCTCCTTCCCTTTCTCTCTCTCTCTCTCTCTCTCTCCCTCTCTCTCTCTTTCTCTCTCTAACTCTACCTTTTAATAAATATATACATCTTTTAAAAAATACAGGGCTCAACGCAATAGCCTATTTGCTAAATGCCTATCTTGCAAGCACTGAGATTCCATATGGGTGCCAGTTCATGTCCCAGCTGCTACATTTCTCTTCCAGCTCCTTCCTTGTCTCCTGGGAAAGCAGTAAAGGATGGCCCAAAGCCTTGGGTTGCTGCATTCGCAGAAAACCAGAGGAAGCTCCTAGCTCCTGGTTTTGTATTGGCTCAGCTTTGGCCATTGTGGCCACTTGGGCAGTGAACCAAACGTATCTCTGTCTACTTCTCTCTGTAAATCTGCCTTTCCAATAAAAACAAAATGAATCTTTTTAAAAATATAATAACTTAACTTTAGTGGATAAGCATAAAACAAAGTTGACAAAAGTAATGAAGTGATTAATAAATTAGCATATCTACCAAAAACTAAAGCCCAGTTTTATCAATTTCAAATTTTACCCATTCAGTTATAGTATATTTTAAAACCCGTGAATCTTAATATTTCATTCATTTTCTTAATCTTAGAGTGCCTTAGGTCATACAGCAGCCCAAGCTTTCAGTGTGAATATGCTTTATCATTTTTTAGGTGATGCACTTGCATGTATTGATTTAGATCAGCTAAAAAGGATTTCCCAGGAAGATTTCTTTTTCAAAAGATGCCACCAACTTCTACTACTCTGAACAGGACTCAAGACACTATTTGAGGATAAAAATGCCATGATTACCAAAGTCTAGAGACTGTAGTACAAAATGTGAGTGCTTATTTTCTCTGTAATGGGTATACCTCAGATGCTATTGAGAATCAAAAATGTCTGTCTTCTACATCCCTATAGAATTTTTGCAACGGGAGAGCTTTAAATGTAACATAAAAAATATTCCCTTCATTATGAATCTTATATTTCCAATTAGTTTAGCTGGGCTTCAGTGCATTTTTCTGTTTCTTCCATTTCATCTTTTTCTGATGAGGTGACAAAAACTCAACCCTAATATTCTAGACAAGGATATGCTATCAATTTATATAATGGCACCTTAATATTTTCCACATTATTCTCACTCCTCTTCCAGTGACTTATTTTTAGCACTGTTGCACATTGAGCAAAGCTCATGATCTTTTTCTTGGAAGGTCATGGCTAATTCAATACCCATCACTGTGTATGATTAGCTTAAATTGTACTTTCAGATGTGCATCACTTCACACTTGCCTATTTCAAATTTCTTCTTCATCATATTGTCCAATTACCTAGTTTTCTTAAGTCTTACTGGAGTCCCCTGTAGTCCTTATTGGTCTGAAAATTTAGGGTCACTGAATAATATCATTCTTTTATTCACCTGATCTTATAGATGGTTAATAAATGTATTCAACAACAAAGATCTTTTCTGGTACAGATCTCCAGGGAGTTCTGCTATTAAATTCATTCTGCATCCACAACTAGACCTGACTCCCATTCTCCCAGAGCTGCTTCTTTGTCTTTTTAGTTTCTGGTCTAAAAACACATTACCTCTGAGGCTGTGATGACAGAGTTTTCTCATCAGCTGCTTGGAGGATAATTTATCAAAATTCCATGGGGTCAAAAAATCTGATGCACTCTTCTGACACTGTTCATGTGATCAAAGTAGCAACCAATGTATAAAATACTATAGCTTGAATTATGTTCATGAGACACTTGGTGTTCTTTCCTTCACTCTCTGTTTGCATTTCTTTCATTATTCTCACCATGAATTAAATGCTTACTTTCTTCTAGTTATCTGTAAGCTCTTTGGGCTCCCCTTGTTAATGGTTTTATAGGTTTTGAACCTGCAGTCTGTCCTAGAACAATAATTGATTTTTACTTTAAACTCATATAATTTGAGATGCTTTATGAATCATACAAAGTAAATGATTTACCTTCTTCCATGGAAACTGCACACTAAAGAAAATCATATAATTTCATTATTACCTTGAGGAAAAGTAAAGATTTGGTATGTTGTTGAATGATTCCATATAAAGAGTCAAATTTATTCTTCTGAATATTAGCCAAAAAGGGATAAAAATGTGCCGTAGTTGTTAATTCCAACAAAACAGTTTGACTTAGATATAACTCTCCAATAGGATACTCTGAACAACAGAGTACCAGAATCCTCTCACTGTTTGTGTTTGGCTCTCTAAAAATGTGGTTCAGTGTGCACTGCAACCTTGTCATCCTAACTGTACAAAACTCAACATTGGACTCATCCCTAACATCCTCCTGAGTTCCCCCCATCAACGAATTCCAAATTACTTCCTCAGGGCAGCACTATCAGTGATATTTTCTTTATATGTAAAACTTACCATGTGAAATCATGTAGATATTGACAGATTCCATTTACTTATAACTTTAAAAATAGTCAGAAGAACCAAGAGGACCAAGCAGTTATCCACATAGGACATGCATTTCAAAACACATATTATACTTTCAGTGATGACACAAACTCCCTCCTCACAAAGGAATACTTTCTCTCTCCTTACTTTGTCATTCATTGAAACAAAACACATGGAAACCATGGAATCCTGCTCTTTCAAATAGGAAAACAATACAGGACAAGAGCAGGTGAAATAGTAATGTCATTGGGAAAAGACTCTCCAATCTATTCCAAATATAAACTTGGGAATTCATCTACATACCTAGATAATTTGTACATTCAAACTGTTTGCCTTCTGTTTCAAACTGATGTGCTAAAGTTTTACATGGTATCTCATACATGGTTTTGAATAAATGTATTTCTATCACTAGTATTGCTACTACAAGCATAAATTAAATAGCTTAGGAAGAAAATCAAATCGAGACAAGAGATTCTAGTATAAGACAAACTTTCCCGTGGTAGATGATAGCCGTGGAAATATATCATGTCCATATTTATTGCTTTCCTTGTCCTATAGTTCTAGGCGTTGGATTGAACAGACAGCTCATTCACTGAGTTACACAGCCTGTGTTCTGGTGTGGCTGTTGTTTATTCACTCAACAAAGGTTCTGAACTGCCACTTTATGGTCTTTCTCATGACACTCATGTAAGAGTGAAAACAAGTGTAAGGACGTAATAAGATTCCTCCCTCAGGGCCCCACCCTGTCTGGGTATTTTCACACTAATTTTGTTTTGATGTTTTTGTGATTTCCAAATATCCAAAAATTGTTACCATACAGAGAATAGTAAGCAGATATTTTATTTTTCCTTTATTGGGTTTTTCCTTTGCTTTCTACATCTCCTTTATAGAGCATGTAATCATGTTAACTAAGGAACTCAGAATATAAAATCAAACAGCATGAAGAACATGTTTTGGGTTTGGCTGAGCCCCAAAAGCCTGAACAGTCATTGAAGATATTCACATAAAAACCTGGCTGATGTCACCCATTCTTGGCATCAGGATCCCTGAAATTATCAGTTCTACTGAGTTTCTATTTCAAATCCATTTAGTGAAATGAAAAGTGTTTTACAATCGGTAAATCAGTCCTCAATTATAAGGATCTACTGAGTTTCAGGAATATTTTCAAAAAGATGGGGGTGGTGGAAGGATAGGGAAGAAGCAAATTCCAAGTAGTGCTTTGCTTGCATGTTGCTGGAGGGCACATAAGCAAATGGATTCATTTTCCCTTTGTGGTGATACGTTTTCAGTGAAGTTCTTCATTTCATTTTTGTTTTTATTGAAATAGATGGCATAAAATGTAGTCTGGATCCTTGCTTCCAAAGAAACTTTTTTTTTAAGACATGTTGTTACACTAAGGTCCTTTATTTTTCTTCCCTGTTTATCAATAAATCACTGCTGCTTTTATATTATAGAATTCCTATCATTTATTGCTATCAATGACAGGTTACTTTATTATATAGTGTTCATTGATATGTGAAATTATAATACTTCAGTTTTTACAAAAATATTTCCAATGTTTTTCTCAGAATCCTAACTAAAATCTAACTCTACTTGGAATCTACTATTTCCTCGCTGATAAACAGATTCCAAGAGTGGCTCATCACTTGTTTCTCCCAGTTATGCTTTTCTTAGTCTCTGATCATTTTAATCATCTCTTCTCTAGCTATGTCCCTTGCAACTCAAGAATATCTCTCCCAAAATGAGTAAGGAAGAGAAAGAGTCAAAGAAACAGGAAACGTAGACATGTTTTGAAAGCTTGTCTCTGGTAGCTTTGATGAATAACCAAAAATATTTGACTTTGCACTTTTGGGTTAGCAGAGTCATTTAACAAGGATGGCTGGGGTCCCAGGAGGTAACCTTCAGTCCTCTAGCCTTCTGCAAGTTTATCATTATGTTCATGCAGAGAGCCAATGCAATATTGCTGAGCATTTGATCTCAGCTTCTCACTTTCTTCTTCCTCCCACTGGCCTCAAGAAGGGTAAAGAGTGGGAAGTAAGATGGATTTAGGAAGTACAGAATGGAGGTAGCATGGAACACACAGACACATTAAATGGACTTTTATCATTTAAAAAAACTATAAAGTGTTCTAGTTATGATAGTTTGAAATCCATTATTCATTCCTTCAGAAACATAATTTCAAATAAAGATGTGAGCCAGTTTTTTTTTTAAAAAGTATCCCACCTGGTTCCCAATAACTGGCACAGATTCTAACATGATGCAGTCTTAGGAAAAAATAATTTTAAAAATCATATGAAGCTTCTAATGTAATGTGAAAATATGAGATTATAATAATGTAAACATTATCAATAGTGACCCAGAAATGTACCATGACTTTTCTTAACCAATGTGGAATCAAGATAAAATTCTACCTACAAACAACAGAAAAAAAGTGAATTACAAGTAGCTAAAGTCATTTGCTTCCAGTTTCCTGCCAACGTAGGATGTTTTAGAGCCTAACCCACCCCCTTCTCATCAAGTCTGCAGGCAGCCTCTGTTACCTAGAAACCATCTTAAGGTGTTGAGTGTCATAAAGCAGAGAGCTTATGTTCTTGAATTTGTCTCTCAATCACCCTGGGATTTATCATCTGTAGAGATCATCTCATGAACAGCAAAGCAGACAGCATTGAAGGTGTTACCAGACCATGTTGGATAAGCTAAACACTGAAGAGTTAAGCAGGAATAATCAGAGACGATATGTACATTTAGAACAAAACCTACTACAAAAGTATGTTTGTAAAATGAGCTCTAATTTGTGAACAAAGTATGAATAAAGGTATTTTGCTTTAACACTATCCAGAATAGATAAATTGTCCAATTTAAAGTGGCGTGATGGAGAGCACACCATATAAAGGTTCAGTAATAGATACCTGGTACAACCTAGGTGGTCTGAGTTGTTGTTGCCTTGTTTCAGGGAGCCTCAAAGAAATAATTTCCAAATCAGAACCATACGCAATACATTGAGGATGTGAATAAGTACAGTTAGTGTAAAACTTTATTAAAAGTAATTATGTCCATCAGTTTGAACACTCAGCCACAACCTGCATTTTAGTGAATGCAAGGGTCTTTTGATAAGATTTAACTATATTACCAAACACAGTGTTTTAGGTTGTTGTTGTTTTTAAGGTTTATTTATTTTTATTAGAAAGGCAGATTTATAGAGAGAAGTAGAGACAGAAGTATCTTCAATCTGCAGGCTCACTATCCAAATGGCCCCAATGGCCAGAACTGAAATGATCCAAAATCAGAAGCCAGGAGCTTCTTCAGGGTCTCCCACTTGATTCTGAGGTCCCAAGACTTTGGGCCATCCTTCACTACTTTCCTAGGCCATAAGCAGGGAACTGAATGGGAAGTGGAGCAGTTGGGACATGAACCGGTGCCCATATGGGATCTTGGCACTTGCAAGGCGAGGATTTAGCCACAAGGCCATTGTGCCAAGCCCTGTCTATTTTTAAGAACTAATAAGCAAATGTATTCAGTGCAAGATAAGTTTATTCTGTGAAATACATCTCAAAGCTCTGCAATTCTTGTTGACTTCTTTGGTTATACAGGTGTCTATCAGGGCCCTGACTTTGGTCATTTTCAAGCCAACTTAGTTACTTGATTTAAACAAAATATTTTTTAGTAGAATCTGAATGATAAATGTTTATTTTTGATGTATGAACACAAACATGTTTTCTCAGCAGTGTATCTACCGGAAAATATTTTCAGAGATGGATGAATTTCTCATGCTCCAAGTGCTCAGTGAGCAAAACATGGGTATGATTTCTTTAAAAACTCAAGCAATAGTATTAATGGAAAAGCCAGGTGCCAGGAGCAAGGCAGAATCCAAGGGGATTTTTGATGCACTTGATTGCTTGTGTTTTATTTTCCCTGTTCTGTTGTGGCCCATGCTGAGGTCCTTTGCACTTTATTAGATTGTACACTACAGACAAGCCCAGCTCCTTGTCCACATAGGCCCAAAGCGATAATAATGATGAAAAGAGCATTCAGACTTGGAAATTAAGACACTAAAAGCCACATAGCCATAATAATGAAAGTATTTCCTTGTGTCGCTGGATTTAAAACAAACGGACTGCTGTGGTTTGTGAATGTTTCCTGACCTGGAAGATAATAGTGTCTTTGTTGGTGCTTTCTGGCTTGGAAGGTGAAAACATTAGACAGCAAAACATCTAAGAAGCATGAGTTTAAAAATGATAAGCTAGGAGAAAGCTAGCCAGATATGTAAAAAGAAGGTGTAAAAGAAGAAATCTATCATTTCATTAAGAAAACTACAAGGGAACCTAATATCTGAATGAGAAAATTTTTAATGATACAATGAAATGTACCTTATTCAGAAGGATGGACTTTTGAGTGTTGCTGAAAGACTATTACAATAATATGACAAGGAATGAGGGAGGGTAGAAGGGGAAATCCCTGAGCCTACAAAACTGTATCATGAGAGAGAGAGGGAGAGAGAGAGAGAGAGAGAGAGAGAGAAACCTTGTTAGCTATAAAACCAAGATAATCGTATCAGACCCTAAATATTATTTCCCTATTGCTGCAGGATTAGAGTTTGAGGAGGCAAACCACTCTAGGCCTCACACACAAATGAAAGGAATCGGATCAAGGAGTAATCACAGTACAGCGAAACAAATCTTGATGGCTACCTACATGTAAGATACTACTGTGTCACATGGTTAATCCAGTGCCCTCTTCTGGAAATAAAAATTCCTTTTGCTCAATTAACTAGCTTTTAGAAATGAATGCCACTTCTTTTCATAAGTAATCTTGAGGGTAATGGCACAATCAAAATCTTGCTGCTGTCAACAGAATTCAATAATTGCAAATATTTTAATATTCTTTTTGTCCAGAAAGGAAGTGCTGATTTCATTTGTTCCATAATTCCAGATCTCTGGAAGAGGCACTATTTTACACAGCTCCTCATCAATGGCTTTTTAGAAGCAGTTCCAGATCAGGACCCACGTGGTTTGTTGTATAACTTGACTGAATGAAGAAAATGTGGTGTATATACTCCATGGAATACTACCCAACCTTAAAAAGAATGAAATCCTGTCTTTTACAATTAAACAGATGCAACTGAAAATAATTATGCTTAGTGAAATAAGCCAGGCCCAAAAAGACAACTATGTTTTCTCTGATATGTGGTAGTTAATGTAGAGTACAAAAACAAGGTAGAGGAATGAAATGGGCATCTTGCAATTTGATTACTGTTTATACCCCTTGTAAAAACTCCTGTGGAACTATAGTATTTCTACTTCTGTGTGTTAAATATTATAGTTAGTGGCATATGAAGCCTGTGACTACAGAGTAGATTGAAAATAATGTGAGATTATGTGAAAGGAAGAAAATAAGGAAGGAGCGGGGCTAAGGGCAGGAGAGGGGAAGCACGGTAAATGTGATTAACTTCTGAGAGTTGTATCAATGAATTACATGAAATCTCTTCTCATTCTATTAAAATTTCTTAATGAATCCAATTTGTAAAATCATATTTTTTGCTTATAGAAAAAAATTCAGATGATCATTGTCCAAAACAGTTGGCAAAAGAGAATGTTAATGAGAAAATTTCATGTGCTGTTGCAGGACAGTAAGAACACTAAATATGAGTGTGTTACCAGAATGCATCAAGCTGGAGTCCACTAAATTTATCATTTGAATTTCAGTACATAGTATTTTCAGCCTTGTTCAACATTAAACTCATTATTCTATTGAATAAGTAATTCCAAAGAAATGCCCAATCAACAAAATTAATTCAAATAAAACTCCATTCCTATCCTCCCTGGACAAGTAATATTATGGATTTAGACAAAAGCAGAGTTACTTTGTAACTGCTATATCATCTCAAGCCTAGATACCACCAGAGCATAGTATCCAAAAGGCAAACAGCATTGCTTTAGAACTTTTTCAAAGCTTACCACTTTGCTGGTGGTCCGTATGAAATTTGAACAAAGTATATGTGTGTTGGGGCAGCAGAGCAGAGGGGAGATAGACTTACCTGCCTTATACATTGCATTTGGCATGATCTTTACCATACTCATAATTTAATCAATTTTCATTTTGAAGACATTAGGAGACATATTTTTGCAAACCAATTCTTTCTCTCTAAAATGTCAGATTTGTATTCAGACATTTCACACTAGTAGAACTATGCCAAGTCAATTCACAACAATATAGCTGTGCCAAGTAGTTCACAGCTGGTATTCATCCTGATTGGTCAGAATTAGAGGCTGAACTGACAAATGGGTGGGTATTTTGCATATCATATCTTCTGCCTAAAATCAATATCTATGCTTACTTTTTATATTATTTATGCTCATTGTTGAACCTTATTGGTCTGTCAGAGTTTCCTTCTGACTCCCTGGATTTTAATCCAAGCTCCTTTTGTTACCTAGTTATGTGCCTGATTTCTGAAAATCATTTTTCAGAATGAAAATGTAGATATAATAATATATGTCATTATCACACATATATTCATATAAACATCATAGGTATATTGAAATTAATTCATTAACAGCTTATGTGTTAGCACTGGCTTGAGTTAAACTACCTAATTCTTAATAGATCTTACTGATAGGAATTTAAAGACCATATCTCTAACTGCCTACACTCTTCCCACATACTTTAAATATTCTTCTATTGATCAAATAAAGAAAATGAGATTATAGTATTATTAGTTTTGTAACCCTCACAGGTTACTTGAAATAGAAAAGAGAAACAATAAACTATAATTTTAAGAATTTCTTGGTTCTCTAGAAATATTTCTGTGGTTACATCTTCTACTTGAAGACAAGATACAGAGTTCAGGTGAGGTCAAGTGTAATATGTGATTGCCTCCATAGCAAAAGGACTAATTTCTATTATTGGGGAAAATATTTTACGTTACTTACTTTTTATACAAAACAATTGTTTATAGAAACATGTGAGTTTCTTCCTTGTTACGATATATGTCTATTTGAACTAAGCAAGTTAGTATTTATTGACTGCTTAGGAAATAATAGGTACCATTCTAAGTGTTTTATGTATATTAACCTGTCTATTTTTCCAACAAATTTGTGAGATATATGTTCTGTTACTGTTGTGATCTGACTAAAGCAGGTTAATCCATAAAATAATTTTAAATTTGCCATAGATTGTTTACATGACATTGATGGATTTAAGATTTCACCTTAACTTTCTAGCCCTAAAACTCCTGCTGTCAACACTCCACTACTCAGCTTCTTTTTGAGATAAACATATAAATATAGAATTCTCTAAATGCTCTGAAAATTATGCTTTTTAGTTCAGATGTAAAATAACAATTAAATTAACACCTGGGCCCAAATATACAACTACACTTAGTCCTTTCTACAAAGATTAATCCATACATGCGTGTTGAACTGAGTGTAAAAGTTCATTTCTTCAGTGACCCATTCGTCATTCAGTAGCATTTTATTTAACTTCATATTGTAAATTTTCTTTTTTTTTAAGATTTATTTATTTTGATTGGAAAGTCACATATACAGAGAGGAGAAGAGACAGAGAGGAAGATCTTCCGTCCAATGGTTCACTCCCCAAGTGGCTGCAACGGCTGGAGCTGAACCAATCCGAAGCCAGGAGCCGTCTCTGGGTCTCCCACGCAGGTGCAGGGTCCCAAAGCTTTGGGCCATCCTCTACTACTTTCCCAGGCCACAAGCAGGGAGCTGGAAGGGAAGCGGGGCTGCCGGGATCAGAACCAGTGCCCATATGGGATCCCAGGTGTGCAAGGCGAAGACCTTAACCACTATGCTATTGTGCTGGGCCCGCATATTGTAAATTTTCTATTTTTCTTCCTGTTATTGATTTTGTTTCATGACTTTTTATTTAAAGGGATGTGTAGCAATTATGGAACAGATACTATCATATCCACACGTGAAGATACAGTGCAGAATGCATATCTACTTCTAGACCAAAGAGGGACTCAAATGGAACTATTTATTATATCTTGACAATAGGGTGCTGGACTCTCAGCCACTGTCAATGCCTCAATGTCAGGATATACTTAAACAGCAGAATGATGGACTTAGGACTGCTTACGAAAGACAATATCACTGTAATGATTTAGGGGAAATCCATAGGGGGAGGGAACTTTGTGGGAGGGGAGAATGGAAATCTCAAAGCCTATGAAATTGTATCATAAAATAATAAAATAAATAAATAAATAAATATTTTAAAGTTCTTAAAATAAGAGCCAGTATTATGGCATAACATGTACAGTTTCATGGATACCAGATTATGTCCTGGCTGCTCCTCTTCCAGTCCAACTCCTTGTTAATGTGCCTGGGAAAGCAATGGAAGATGGCCAAAGTCCTTGGGCCCTTTCCATTCACATGCAGCCCTGGCCTATTGTGGCCGTTGAAGAGAGGATCAGCAAATGGAAGATCAATCTCTCTTTCTCTCTCTATATATATACATATATACACACACATACATATGCACAGATATGGATTTAGACACATGTATAAAAAACTGCCTTTTAAAGAAATAAACATATTTTTAAAGTTATTGAATTAACTTTGGAAACAAGAGAGGTAACATACTTAAAAAGAAGTAATTCCTACTCAAATAAGGTGTGATTTCTTAGTTTATAAATGTGCTTCCTTAATCTAAAAAATTGTATTCCAAATTGCTGCCTGTGTAAGGTCTAATTTTTAAAATGAGATTTTATTTTCTTATTTTAAAATAAAAATATATGATCATCATAGAAAATAGCACAAAAAATTCTAAATGAAAAGTTAAAATCATTGATTATACTACCTCTCTAAAATAATCCTTCTTAATAATTGAATTCTTTCTATGTAAAGCTTTCTAGAAAACAAAAAAATTGATTAAGAATGTTACTATAAATTATATATAAAAATAATAGAATTATTTTAAATTAATAGTCCTATTGATGTTTATCATAATTATAGTTGAAGAAGACTGAATCAGCAGTAATAAGTTAACCATGAAAGTTTTAAGAAATAAGGCATCTATAAAAATACACACGTAACAAAATACAAATAAAGAATATAAACTTTAGATTAATGAATTCAAAAAGCAGGCAATAGGCTTTGCCAAACTGTGAAACTTTGATCAAATTAAATAAACTCTCATGTCGCAAGTGTTTATCTTTAGAGTATGAATAATCACCTGTTTGTGTTGACCTTTTGGCAGCATTAGAAGAAGATATACATGAAAATCACTTGGAGACATTTTTGGCAATTTAGGCACACTTAATAAAACTTAATTCTCCCCTTGCCTTAAGTCTGTTCTCCTAGGTTAGTAGCACATTCACATCTTTAAGAATGGGAGACATTGATTTACATGCTTAACTAGTAATAGTAATAAGTTTAGTGAATATTGAACTCAATCATAAGTAGTCTCTATCAGAGATTTATTCATGCTAACTTTGCTTAATTCCACAATGATTTCTAATTTTGCTTCATTCCATAGCCATATAGCATGATATGATAGTATGTATTTAAATTCAAACAGCTAATAATTTCAGCTTGAATTACAAAGATGGATTTGAGCCTTCTGTGTAAAATGGAACCACAGTGAACCCTTGATTGAGTATATCCTCTTTTTTTAATATTTATTTTAATATTTATTGCAAAATCAGATATACAGAGAGGAGGAGAGACAGAGAGGAAGATTTTCCATCTGATGATTCACTCCCCAAATGATCACAATGGCCAGAACTGAGTCGATCTGAAGCCAAGAGCCTCTTCCAAGTCTCCTACACGAGTGCAGGGTCCCAAGGCTTTGGGCTGTCCTCCACTGCTTTCCCAGGCCACAAGCAGGGAGCTGGATGGAAAGCAGGACTGCCGGGATTAGAACAGGTGCCCATTTGGGATCCCGGCTGCTAGGCCACCGCGTGGGGCCCAATATTCTCCGTTTAACATTAAAAAAATTAGGTAATTAGGAAAAGCAGTTTATAAAAGCTTTACTTATTTACTTATTTATTTGCTTAAAAATAAGAATGAGTGGGGAGCAGGAAGGGGAGACAAAGAGCTTCCTTCCACTGACTCACTTTCCAAATGGCCACAATGGCTGGTAGTAGGTCAACCTGAAGCCCAGAGCTCAGAGCTCCACCTAGGCCTCCCACATGAGTTGCAGGAGTCCAAGCATTTGGGCCATCTTCCACTGCTTTCCCAGGTGCGTGAGGAGAGAGTTGGGTTGGAAGTAGGAATCAAATCAGCATTCTGATTTGGGATGGAGACACTGCAGTGGCAGCTTAACTCTTTGTGGCAGTGTGCCAGCCCCAGAAAACACTTTTTTCCTTTCAAAACCTCTCTGGTGTTGTGGTATAGCAAATAAAGTTTCTGCATGCAATACCATCATCCATATGGGTGCTTTTCTGAATCCCAGCTTCTCCACTTTCAACCAGGCCTTCTGCTAATCTCCTGGGAAAGCAGCAGAGGACAGCTTAAGCACTTCCACCCCTGTACTCACTCTGAAGACATGGAAGAAATCTGGCTGCTGGCTTCAGACTCACCCAGTTCTGTCCATTGTGGCCATTTAGGGGAGTGAACCAGCAAATGGAAGATTGTGTGTGTGTGTGTGTGTGTGTGTGTGTGTGTGTGTGTGTGTGTGTAATTCTGCCTTTTGAAGAAAGAGAAGTCTTTAAAAAACAAAACAAATAAACAAAAAAACCTCAGGTGGGTTACAAAGCCAAATTCAGACATGACTAATTTAATTCCCAGGTCATGTATTGGAAAATTACAGTTTAAGGAGAAAATCTTTGTGGGGGATGGGTAGTTAGAGACTATGAAGACATTGCATGAAATAGACTTTTCTTTGGCCTCTAAAGTCCTCACACTTCCGTCTGCTTCCAAGTGGTTGATGTCAATCGGGTTTTGTGTCAAACCTGACTCCCTGATGTCAGAATTCTCAGGCTCTCTGCCCCAAATCCCTCTAACTTGGAACTATGGAACTCTTAACGGAAATCCCTCTAATGCACAAGATTCTAGAAGCATAACACTCTCAGAGTAAACTTACCTTGTTAATTCTGAATACAGAAATGTTCCATTTGCATAGGTGCTACTAAGAGAAAAATGCATCATTTTCCCTTTCCTCTAAAATGAGGAAAGGATGATTACCAATGATTTTTGGAACAAATTTTTCTGCTATTCATCTTTCCTCTAGAAATATTTCTCATTTGCTCATGTCAATTATCTCATCCAGTTACAGTATCAGAGATAAGTCTTGTTCTTTTACTGTCCCCCCACATATAGATGTCCAAATGCAGTATACATATTTTAGATTGGAAGCATGTCTGTAGATGTATATTCATTATTTCTGGGTTATGTGTACACTAATTTTACAATAAGAAGTAGAGACACTTGCAGGAAATCAGCTTAAATGATGACAGAACTGGTTTTCTAATTAAATCACTGTGTTATTTTTCTCCACAGCTCAGCTCTCATCTGAATCCCTTCCTCTCCTCAATCCCACGCACCATCCATAGTTTGTTCCCTTCCTTCCCACTGTGCCATCCTTTATCAACCAGAGCAGTCAAATCAACCCTTAGAGTGTGCTTAAAAGCACCATATGCCCAACAGAAGAGCACTTGAATTACTCTGTACACCAGAACCTGCTGTACATCACAACAGATTATTAACAGAGACCAAAAACTAGGACACTGTGTGATCTTATAACCCGTCAGAAACTACCAGCTGAGAACACTCCGTGGTTCATTTCTCCCATCTCCCAGAATCTCATTTCTAACAAGTAAATTAGGCACCTACAGGCTACTTGGATGCAAATGACTTCTAACCTAAAGCTTAACCAGTCTACTACTTTCTTTATATGCTAATATATTTTTTAAAAGAGACAGTACTCCTTGACAATCTGGAGTTTCTGTAATAAGGGGGAAATTAAAATTTAATAACTTTTCTAAGGAACTTTTCTGAGTGCTTTTTCTTAGCACAGAGAAAGAAAGGGTGAAGACAATTAGTTTAAGAATGCAAGCAAATAGCATCTTAATTGTTTTTTTCTTTCTCACCACATAGTCAAAATAGTTTTGTTTCTTTTTTTTAACCAGTTCTGTCATTTGTCTTTTATGTCTAAGTCCTAGGCCTGCCTTGTAGATATTTTTCAGATTGTTTGTTTTCTACTTTCCCTACACTAAAAATTGTTTTTTTATTTTTCCTAATCTTGGGGGCTTGGAAAGCTATGTTTTATTCTTAAACTGAATGGTTTAGGGTCAGAAAATCTGAGTAGCATCCTTTCATCTATCCATACCTGTAACCAGAAAAAAAAAAATCTCCTGAGAAAAAGCAGCAATGACAAGCCTTTCTCAGTGTGCTTCCCCTACAAGGCAAAGTAAATGATGTGATATTAAATGATAGACCCTACTAAAATACAGTTGGGTCCTAGGAGTTGTGGCAAATTAGGAAAAAAAATGAAAGTTTTACACACTGAGCAAAGCAAGAAGGCAGGATATCAGATGGTCACTTGATGCAGCCTTGGAAGGAATAGTGGCAAATGAATATAAACATGGGGTGGGGCGAGTGAGCATACTGCACTAAGAGTGACTAGTAAACTTAAATAGTAACATTTTTAACTCCATGACCATGTTCTTTATAACACACATTTGTTGTCGAAAAACATGTATACATAGGAATGAATAGTTTATCGAAAATGGCTATTAAATTTTAGTATCTAAAATACACCTTTCAGTAAAAAACAGATTAAAACTCACATGGCAAAATTATTAAAATCATGCAACTATACACATTTAGTATATCAGGTTACTATGCACATCAGTTTCCAGGCAGTTCACATTTTCTTGAAGCATCAGATTTGAGTACAAAGTAGTTAGTCTAATTTTTTTGTAAGCAGAACATTGATCTTGAGCGTGAAAAACAGTTTCACTGAAGTTTCAAAGGCCAGGGTTTGAGTTCTACTCTGCTTCACAAAAGAAAACTTCTCATTTAACCACTGTGATCCTGCCTTGAGTGCCAATAGGGATACCTTGAGAACACACTTATCTGTTGGGTACAATAGAAATGAAAGGTACTACTACTGAAACATTGTGCACTTAAGAACAGTTAGAGAGCCTACCCATCGGCCTATGGTGGAGCAAATGTGGAGTCCAAAACAGGTCACTGTGCTTGTAGGTTTACACACCACTGTATCAGTTCCTTTTTTCAGAAGGATTCAGACATGGCTGTCATTTTAAGAGCTGTCCTATGGACTGGAAAGTGGCCCGGTGAGGTTATTAGGGGTCAGTCTGTCTGGGCTGCAGCTCCCAATGGCTTGTCTGAGGGACCAGTATGTGGTTGGTAGGGTTGGGCTGGGCTGTAGCACCCATTGGTTTATATAGCAGACAGCTAGATTTCCTTGTCAGTTTCTTTCTTTCTTTCTTTTTTGTCAAGACCCACTCCCACCCCCCCAAATTGCTTTTCATAATGGCTGAACTAATTTACATTCTCACATTGGAGAAGACTTCCTGTTTCTGAAGAACCAAGCCATTATTTGTGCTCTTTTCTGAGTTTTCGTATTAAACAGTATAAAAGGAAAGTTTTTAACTTCAGATTAAAGCACGTTTTTATGCCTATATCTATATTTGCATACTATATTCATAAGTATTTATAGTTTGTTTTGATGCACTATGAAGTGGTATTAATTGAATCCTAGCATAGTAAACTGCCACAGGAAGCACAGAGCTAGTCATTATTAAGTCACATAAGAAGCAGAATAAAGGGTCAGGCACAGTAACCTAGTGGCTAAAGTCCTTGCCTTGCATGCCCTCAGATCCCACATGAGCGCCAGTTTGTATCCCTGCTGCTCTGCTTCCCATCCAGCTCCTTGCTTGTGGCCTGGGAAAGCAGTGGAGAATGACCCAAAACCTTGGCACCCTGAACCCACATGGGAGACCCGGAAGAAGCTCCTGGCTCCTGGCTTTGGATTGGCTCAGCTCCAGCCATTGCAGCCACTTGAGGAGTCAATCATCAGACAGAAGATCTTCCTCTCTGTCTCTCCTGTATTGGAAAGTATATTGGAAAGTGTATCTGACTTTCCAATAAAAATAAATAAACCTTTTTTCTTTTAAAGAAACATATTAAAGATAAGAAATATTAAAGATAAGAAATATCCTCCTTTCTGTGAACAAGATCAGCAGCTACAAAGACCTATGCAATCCAGCAATCACAAGTGGCTAAAAACTGAAGTTAAGCTTTTGAGCAAAATTAGTTGCTGGAGAAAAAAAAAAAAGGAGAAATCAAAACTAAGAATCTAAAATTATCACATCCTATGTCCTTTAATAAGATATTAGAGATCCGATTCCCCTATGTTCTTGAGATGTCTTTGGAAAAAAAATTTCCTTTGATTTTCCTCTTTCTCTGCATATGAGTTCTACATCTCCCTACAGTGATGATCAGAGAGCAAAACTGTACCTTGGACATTGGACATATTTACAGAAATATGAACGGAATCTAATGCCAATTTTAACCGATCATACTCAAGATAGCAAAGATTGCTTCAATACAGTTCCATGACTCTAAACTCACTGAAGAAGTAAAAAGGTTTGGCCATTGTCTCTGGATTTTCTGAATGGAGGACTTCTGAAAATGATTTTAAAGAGTTAATTTTTTAAAATTTCAAATTTAGAATTGAACTATTAGAAAAGAATGTGACAACAATCCAAAGCAACGCAAGCCCCTCTACTCCTATTTCTTTGTAACTGTTGACCTCAGCGAGGTAAGCTGGCAAGGGTTTTTTCTTCCATTCTGTAAGGCAATAATTTTTTCCCCCAGGAGCATTAATGTTTCAGTCATTTAAGCTTCCTAATTTGATGCTTTTTGGTGAAGAAGGAAACCTTAAATGAGGAAAGGAAATGCTGAGAGGAAATTACTTGAACAGAACTTAATAGTTTTGTGATATGAAGCTGTGATCACATTTTTTTCACAGTATGAGTCAACCATATAAATGTTTGGTTTACTTAGTTTGTTAATTTGATATGAAAGTAAACTGGGCAAAACTTGTCGGTAAAATGTTATTTTTCAGGATTTCATTTTTAATATAGCATCTCATATTTGGAAGTGGAACTGGTTTAAATGGGCTTTTGGTCAGCATAGAGTATGTTTTTCAAAGTATATTTTTAAATGAATTACTGATCCATGCTATCATTTTAATAACCTGCCTCCAATATGGGGATTTGAAGATCATGGTTATAGTTACTTTTACTGCCAACAAAATGTAAGGAGGGTTCATTATGAAACTCTCTCAAGATTTCTAAAGTGATTAAATTCTCTTTGTAATCCACAAAAAGGAGCTCTTCAAAAGATAACAATTCAGTGAGATGAGATGGGAACCATCTGGTTCACTTGTAAATCATAACTTTCTTTTCTGTGGTGTGTCCTTGCCGTTCTGTCCTGTGAGCACTGGGGAATGACATGTAAGGAGGTCAGTTTTTATTTTTTGTCTTTACAAAAATGGAAAAAGAGGTTGAGCATCAGCTATTACATGGGTTTGTTGCCTAATGTCTGCCAGGGGCCCCTATCTAATGCAATTCCCCAAAATACCTTTCTGTATGCAATCACATATGTTTGCTAATGATTTCAAGTCACCAGCAAATAGCTACTACTATTTTTTTTTAATTCTATGCCTAGCGGTAATCATTTTTCTATTATGCAATATTCTCCTTGAGTAGGCAGAATAGGTGTTGACTAGCTTGATCCCTAAATGGCTCCCAGGATGAAAAATATCTCCTGACTGAGGCATCATGGTGATGGTAAATCTATCGTTATGAAAACAACAACAACAAAAAAATTAATTTAGTTCATGATATCAAATGCCAACATTGCCCTGATCAGCTTCTTAGACATTGAAAAATTTTAAAAGTTTAGAGGTTCTTTGTAAGTGTTGGATTGTGGCATCCTTTTTTAAATGTAAAAATCTTGGTTCAGTAGCACATTGAGTCTCTCCATCTTTAGGGCATATTGTAGAATTTTGTTCTCAGTGGAAATAGAATAATATATAGTGTGTGATTTCAGGGTCACTTGAGTCCTGAGAAGCTTCATGGAAGCCACGGACTTGATTTCCTTGCTCCAAAACTCATTCTTTCTCAGAATAGTGAATTTATTTTTTTTCAAATGCAAATCCATTTCATCTTCCATGGGAGAATTTCCTGCGGAATTTAATCCTCTGATTCTCTGCCTTGCCTGTTGTGAGAAGAATTCTTCAAGTTTCTATTCCTGCCTTACCTCCTCTAACAGCATGCTGATTTATGGCTTGAAGCAACATGGCACAGTGGGAAGACCTGGGATTTGTAGACAGACCACCTGGGTTGCAAGCATCTTAACTCTGCTACATAATGCATGATCTGGAACAAGCAATTTTTCTGAGACTTGGTTTCCTCTTTACCATAGTGAGGTTAATAATATCTACCTTATAGAGTCTGTGGTAAACAGAATTATACACAGTCCCAAAAATGTTCAATTCCTAATCTTGGAATCTATGAATATATTAATTTACAGGAAATACAGACTTTGCAGGGTGGGCACTGTGGCACAGACACCACCTGGAATTACCACATCCTCTGTCAGAATGCCTGGTTTAAGGCCAGGTGCTCCACCCTTCTTTACATATGTGTGTCTGTGTGTGTAAAATATGTTGTATATACATATATATTACATATATAGATATGATTCATTGTTTATTAAAAGCAGATATACAGAGAGGGAGAAACAGAGAGAAAAATCTTCCACGCATTGGTTCACTCCCTAAATGGACAAAATGGCCTGAGCTGAGCCAGGCTAAGTCAGGAGTCAGGTGCTTCTTCCGGGTCTCTCATATGGGTGCAGGATCTCAAGGCTTTGGGCCATCCTCCACGGCTTTCCTAGGCCACAAGCAGGGAGCTGGATGGGAAGTAGAGTAGCCGAGATATGAATTGGTGCCTACATGGGATGCCAGTGCCTGTAGCTATGAGGAGGATTAACCAGTTGAGCCAACACACCAACTCCGTACTAACATTTATTTATGTTATTTGTTTGAGAAACAGAGTTACAGAGAGAGAGCATTGAACAAAGAGAAAGATCTTCCATCTGTTCATTCACTCACCAAATGGCTATAGTGGTTAACAATGTACCAGACAAAAGCCAGAAATTGAAGGGCATATTGCTCTAGCATAATGGCTAAATCCTTGCCTTGCACACACCAGGATCTCTTACGGGCACCAGTTCACATCCCAGCTGCTCCACTTTCCATCCAGCCCCCTGCTTGTGGCCTAGGAAAGCAATGGAGGATTGCCCAAAGCTTTGGGAAGCTGCACTCATGTGGAAGACCCAGAGGAAGTTCTTGGCTCCTGACTTCAGACCAGATTAGCTCCCACCATTGCAGCCACCTGGGGAGTGAACCAGCAGACAGAAGATCTTTCTCTATCTCCTTTTCTCTGTATATCTGCCTTTCCAATAAAAAAAAAATTAAGTAAATAATAAATAATCATAAAAATAATCTTAAATTAATCTTCAAAAAGAGAGAGAGAGAGAACAGGAGTCAAGAGTTTCATCCAGGTCTCCCATGTAAGTGCAGAGACCCAATGACCTGGGCCATTTTCCACAACTTTCCTATTAGCAGGGAGCTGGATCACAACTGGCTCTCAAGCCAGCCACATATCATATATGGGATGCCAGCATCACAGTTGGCATCTTAAGCTATTATGCCACAATGCCAGCACAAAGTCACACTTTTGATCCAGATTCCTAATTCCTGCTGGGAATTAGCAGATGATATTCCAAGTACTTCAATTCCAGTCACTTACATGGGATACACAAAGTTCTTAACATCTGTCTTCAGGCTTTTCTCACCTTGACTGTTGTGGTTATTTGGGAAGTAAACAGAAGATGAAAGATCTTTTTATCTCTTGTCCTTCTGTATTCCAAAAAAAAATAATAATAATAATAAATCTTTGAGAGAGAGACTTTGCAAGTATACACTTGAAATGTGGGACTATATTGGGCCCATGCCTAATCAGGTGTATCTTTTTTAGAGATTCTTTCCAGGCTGTAGTAAAAGGATATGATGACAGAATAAGACACAGTGATGGCAGCATGAAGAGTCAAGCTCCTATTGCTGCTTTGAAAATAGAAGCAAGAGGCTATGAGCCAAGGAATGTGGACATCTTCTGGAGATGGGGAGACAGGAGCACTGAGGGGATAGCTTCTGAGACAGAACAAAACTTTATGACACCATGACGTAAGTCCAGTGAAATCCACCTTCAACTTTTGACCTACAGAACTTTAAGACTGAAACTAGTATTTTTTAGTTACTACATTTGTGATTATTTGTTACATCAGCAATAAAAACCTTTTAAAAATTAGAAACAGTTTAGAAATATTGCAGAAAAGCACAGAAACCTACCACTGTAGCTGGCTCAGAGTAAGTCCTCAACAAATATTAATTCCTCCAATTTTTTACCAATATAATTATAAGTGATAAATTATATTTACTAGACATGCTTCCAAAATCCCATGGAATTTTCATCCTAATCGAAGGAACGAAATAATTTCAAATACATAGAATGGCTTTTCTTCTATGCATACCAGGCCTGGTACACAGGTTCCCCCATACTTACTCTCCTGTACCCTGGAAAGACCTTCCTTCAAACAGTTCCTTTGACCTGCCTGCTTAGGGTTAGTTGGTTTCCATAAAACCTCAGATGAAGAGAACTATTTCTGTGTTGTTTTGCATTCAGAAAGAAGATGGAAGGTAACTAAAATCTTAATGTCTCTGCCTCTGGTAATCCAACCAATAAAATTCAAAAGCCCAGCTAAGAACACCACCGTAACGTCTAGTGCCTACAAAGAAGACAGACTCAGTTCAGTGTCATTTGGGAGAAACCAGCAGAGACAAGGTGGGTGGAGAGTGGAAAGGGATGACGAGGCTGGTAGGTGGGGAGTGGAGAAGGTGATAAGAATGAAATTTCTGCATTGTCTGTAAAGATTCTATAAGTGGAAAAACACCAACTGAAACACCAGTTTACTGAGTTCAGATTCACAATATTGAGTACAGATGGTCCAGAACATGCATGTAAGCTAGAAGAATGCATTTTCTGGAAGAATCATGGAATTTACTGGAAGAGGATCTGATGTGAGCAGTGAGAGACAGCCTGGTATCCTAAAGTGCTTGCTAATTTGCCAAATAAATTTAAGATATTCTAGCCATCACAGAAGTGTTGTAGATCTCTTACTAGTCTTCGGGACAAAGTGGTTCTGAATACAGGGACTTAAGAAATCCTACACTGTGCTGCCTTGCTGGCTTTTGTGCCCCAGATGTGATTCTGCTACTAAAGATTCCAATGAAAATCCCCTTTCCAGATATAGGAGTAGTAAGTCAGACCCCCCTCAGGAGCGTGCGTAAAAATGCATTCTCACCTTGTGGTGACCTTTGCGTTCTATCTGCTTCCAGCCATTCCATTAAGCTGTATCTCAGTCTCTGTAAATACAGAATGGACCTGCCAGACCAGCGCAGGCTTTTATCAGAGCATGCTCTCTGGTCAGATAGGCCAACATCGTCACCAGGGGATCTGCCAGCCTCACCCAGTACTGTTTCCGCTGTGGTTGCAGCAGCTGGCTGTCCAGGAGACCTCACTGCCTGAGCAGAAATCCAGCCCCTTCCCTCTGGAATGCTCCCAGGGCCTGTTAGCGTGGGGTAGCTCTCCCCGCGGCTTCCCCTTCATCGCTGTGTGTAAACGTCTGTGTGATTTTTTTTTTCTTAATGTTTTTATTGATGTCAAGATGTTGGTACAAAAACAAGACTAGCAGTGTGTGATTCGGGCTCTTGCTTTCCCGCATCTCCTGTCTCTCTGAACAGCTGGCATGGCCAAAGAACTGTTTATTCCATGGCTTATTTCCCCTTTATCTTTGATGTCCCAGGATGTCAAAGGTTGTAAATTTAATATTGATTTTATAAAGTAGTTTTACTCTAACATGTCAGTTATGATTAACTTCATCCTGGAAGAAGCTCAGTCACTGGTCTGGATTTGCACGCAATGTGGCTCCCCAGCCCTCAGACTCTCTGAGTGAATGCTTTATTTATTAGAGAATGCGCTGGTCTGTGAAGTCCCACACAGCGCTCAGCCTCCAGCCCTTTCTCTGCTCTAAGCCCCCAGCACCTGGGCCCTTGCATTAAGCTTGAAAATCTAAGTAGATCAGAGTCGTATCATTTGCTGGCATGTCAACAGACAGAAGAGTTTATAGATCACTTTATACCCCAGTGGATAGAACCAGAGAGAGAGGAATGAGAAGTCTTACTTGGGTTTCAGCCCCTCCCCTCCTGTAGGCTCTCAAAGCCCTTGTGCTCCACTGCAAGGATGAGGGCCCTTGCAGTAGTAACAGTGATAAAAGCTGACATTTATTGAAATCTTTTTATGTGTTGGCCACTTAATAAACATCAGACTTGATACCAAAGCCTTTCATTCAATCCTCACATCAGTCCAGCACAGAGAGGACTTGTTCACAACATTACTTATTAGTATTGCTCTCATTTTCTACTTAAATGAACCAATACATATCCAAGATCACATTGGTGCAACTTTTTAAAAATATTTATTCAATAGGCTAGCATTGTGTCACAGTAAGTTAAGCTTCTGTTGCAGATGCCGGCACTCTGTAATAGAGCACTGGCCTCTGGCTTCTACATGGCCCAGACTTAGTGTTGTGCCATTTGGGGAATAAACCACTAAATGGAAAACTGTGCTCTCGCGCTCTCTCTCTCTTTGTTTCTCTCTCTGTCTCTCTCCCTCTCTCCTTTTTATATGATGCTCTGCTTTCAAATTAGCCTTTTTAAAAAAACTTTATGAGCAAGAGAGAAGGACAAGCATATAGGTAGAACTCCTATCTCCTAAATGCCTGCTACAGCTGGGGCCTGGGCCAAGACCAGGACCTCTACCTGGGAATCCCCTCTGGATGGCAGACCCAGTCACAGGAATTATACATGCTACCTCCCAGATCACAGCACAAAGCTGGATAAGAAACTGACTAGCTAGGACTCGGACCAGGCACTCCAACAGGGGCTATGAGTTCACCAAGCTACAGCTTAGCCTAACAACACCAGCTCCTGTTGCAGCTTTTGAAGCTGAACTTCAAATTACGGGCCAAAGACCCCCCATAGACCACATCCTAGTTCCCACCACCATGAGTGCTTTATGAGAATGCTAAGAAATGACTTTTTTTTTACACAATCATGCTTTCAGTGACATGTTTGGCTTAACACTCTCTAAAGTTGTATCTTTTGAGACAAACTGGGAGTTATCACTGAACTCCATCTTCTGTCTGAAGAAGAGGAAGACAGCGGTGTGTTTACCCTGCACTGTTGATTATGTCTCCTTCCTCACAGCTTGGAGCAGTTGCCCTAGGATGACGAGGCATTCGACACTCACCATGCTGTGGCAGGTGGCTCTTGCCAAGGTCTTGTGGCCACGAGGTTACCTGACAGCTGCCTGCATCAGGTGCTACAAAAGGGCCCACAGCCTTCTCAATGTGGGAAATCTCAGCTCCCTCTAGAAGGGTGCTTCCAAAGGTTCATGAAAAATGTAAGTTATGAAAAGTGCGTAGATTTGAAAGAAAATTATTTAGCTCCAAAGTCAATGTGTCGTTAGATTTCATTTTCCCAGGAAATGGAGTATCCTTGTATTTTAACCTTGCAGGGCCTATACAAGTGGGAGAGGTCCTGAATGCTGCTGGGGTTCACCCTGGTCTCCCCTTCTGCCTCCAGGCTGCACCAGCTCAGGCAAGCAGTCTTTTCCTGATACTTCCCTTTCCCCCTCTTTCTGTTTCTTAACATTAGAGGGAACACTGGATTAAAGCAGATTTAAAATGACACCCAATTTTTTTCAAGATTTATTTTTTTTTTTTAGTGGAAAGTCAGATATGCAGACAGGAGGAGACACAGAGAGGAAGATCTTCCATCTGATGATCTATTCCCCAAGTGACTACAACAGCCAGAGGTGCACTGAGCTGAAGCTAGGAACCCAGAGTTTCTTTCAGGTCTCGCATTCAGGTGCAGGGTCCCAAGGCTTTGGACCATCCTTTACCGCTTTCCCAGGCCACAAGCAGGGAGCTGGATGGGAAGTGGGGCTGCCAGAACATGAACTGGCACCCATATGGAACCCCATATGGGCATGAAAGGCAAGGACTTTTGCGGTTAAGCTACTGTGCTGGGCCTGAAAATGATGCCCAATTTTTAACACATCTTCCAAAAAGAGAAAAAAAGGATCTCTGCCTCCTCCCTTGGTGCTCTGAGCTGCTTTGTCAAGCAGAATATAGTAGAAGCAATTCTGGATCTATATTTGGGCCCATTCCTTATGAGACTGGCAACATCCATTTCCAACTGCAGGCCACACGTAAGAAGTTCAACTACCCTGATGGAAAGAGCATAGTGTGAGGCTCTGCAGTTATAGGGAAAGGGAAGGGGATCCAGCTAAACAGGCCAAGGAGCCAGGCATGTGAGCAAAACTTTGCTGTGCAATACCGACCATCCTAGACATGAGATAAATGTGACTGCAGTGAAGGCATAAGGACCAGAATTTCCTGACTTCCTGACTCACACAGCCATGACATCTAAGAGCAGTTATTATCTTATGATAGTTGGCTACACAGCAGAATTAGCATGTCCGGGGGAGTGGATCATTTCAGCACAGAAGTTCCTGAACTATAAGTGTGCGTGCATAAGTGGAACACCGCTCTGTCTAACCCAACTCAAAGCATGTAAGCATGGAAAAGAGTGTGCTGCCTTCTCCAAATAGCTGCTGAATTTTAGGCCATTTCTGAAAGACCATCACTAGTGTGCTATCCTGGGGAGCAAGCTTTCTCAACTGATTGATTACACATTGTTACTGAACAATTAATCCTATAGCATATTAACGTCTCACAATTCATGGACCAGTTGGAATCTGGACCTAAGCTAAACACACTGAGCTCACATTCTGCCTTTCCCTTTAATTTCCTCAGTTACCACGTTATTTGCCAAAGTCAGAAAGTAAATCTCTTCACTTCCATAGAAACACACAGAAAGCCTTGCTTCCAAGTGGACCAGGAAATGCATTCTTGGTTATAAGGGCTAATCATCACGGCGGAAGGCATAAAGACAGGCACTCGTAGTTAATAGTTTCCAAATATAAGTGTATGTATTGCATTCCATGTACTTTAATGTATACCTTATTTAAATGGCTGTGAGAAGACAGTATATTTTGGAAACATAATTACAATTTTTGTTTTTCACTGTTTGTCAGTTCATCATGTACTTTTGTGAAAATGAGATAAAGTACAACCTAAGAGAGAGAAATGACAGATTTGAGACCCCCATCTTAACAGAAAACACCTAGACTTTGGAGATGTATGCTTTGATTGATGGACTGGCCTCATATTGGATATGTGCCTTCAATGACATTCCCCTAAAAATAAAGACTTGGGATCAGGCGTTTGGCATAACAATTAAGAAGCTGCTCAGATATCTACATCCCCCATTGGAGTGCCTAGGTTTGAATCCCAGTTCTGCTCGGATCTTACCTTACTGAGGATGCATACCCTAGGAGGCAAATGTGGTATCTGAGGTGCTTAGGTCAACAGCCACTTGTCCTCTCCCTTCCTCCTTCCCTTCTCTCTCCCTCTCTTCTCTCCCAGTCACTCTCCTCCTCTCTCTCCCTCTGCAGAGTCAACCAGCAAGTGGAAAACCTCTTTCTTTGTTTCTTCCTTTCTCTATGTAATTTTTTTTCAAATAAACAGATATTTAGATTTAAAAAGGAATATATCTTTAAAAAGGTAAAAGAATACAGACCCTAAAGCCAAGGAACCATATTTAACTTTTTGCCATGTCACTAGGTTGTGTGATCTTGGGTAAGATATTTCATTTCTTTAAGCTTCAGAGTATTCATGTACAAAATAGAGATAAAATAGCATAGTGCTTACTTCACTATTAAAATATCACATAGGAAATATAAGCAAATCTTCCATAATAATTCCTGTCATGTCACATGCTATATAAAGATTAGCTGCTATAATTTCTTTATCATCGCTTATAAAAAGGAAAATAACTAAAGGGCATAGATGCTGCAATCATTGCTTGGATAGAGAAGGAAGGTGAGGCTGCATGTAGGCAGGGTCTGGGTGATGTTTCATGCATAGCCATGCTACTCCTGTAGGTAAGGCAGCAAAGAAAGGGGAAAATACTAGAGAAGGAAGGAAGAATGGGGAAGGTAGAGAAGAAGAAAACAAACAGAGAAGGAGGTGCATGAGCTAGAAGAAAGAAGGAAAAGAAAGCAAATTATCCCCAAAGGCTCCCCTTGGATGGGATGGGACACAGGATGTTTGGCCAATTTCCCTGCCTGAGTACCTGCCAAGCCACCTAGCCAGTGGGATTCTCTTCCCAACTTTCTGACTAGTGCAGTTCTTTTAGAAGGATTCAAGTTCAGGATGATGATCTATTTTTCTCCATTGAGATGCAACTTTTAGTATAGTACATTTTGCTGACATTCATGTCACATTTCCTAGATACCAGAAAAAAATACTTTTAATTAGTCATAAATGAGAATGTATACACAACAATTCTGAGCTTGTGTCTTCATCAAAGTTTGCTTCCAAGTACCACATGTGTGACTTTAGTGCCAATTCTTATTAACTGTGCAGTGTAGTGTGCTGACACCCATGACACATTTCCCCAGTTTCAGTCACAAAAATACTTCTAATTAGCTATAAATGAGAATGTACACACAACATTTCCAGTAGCCACTCCATTCCTATCAAAGTTCACATCAGAGAAACCTTCAACTGGTACCACTGAGCTGCCTTGCTGCAGTTCCAACAACTCCAATTTCAGAAATGCTTAGCAAAGTGACTCGTTAGCTCCTGCTGGGTAAACAGATCTGAGGTGGATTTATTGCAACCCAAGCCCTTTATTTGATAGACACGTACTCAAGAGCCTAGCTAGAATGCATACCATAGCCATTTCAAAGGCCATGATAAAATTACTTGGTTAAATATTTTGGCTAGATGTCCTGTTTTCAGAGGCCTGGGCTTTGAATTCTGCAGCTTCTGCATTTGCACGCGGTAATTGGGGTAGGATTAAATGACACTGCATCTGCCAAACTCCATAAGAACGAAGCCCCACAGGGGAGGCTCCAGGTACCCCCACGCCACTGACAGCCTCTCTATTGGAGGACTTCAGTCCTCAATCCCTACCTTCAAATCCCCAGACCTTTAACTTCCTTCAGGAATCCTGGCTTTAAGCCTCTTAAGACAATTACAGATCATAAAATACCTACCCTGGTTCAAAGCATGGAGTTTATTAAATCACCTTAGTGTAGATACGCTCCCAACTCCAGACTGTGCAGCGTTCCAATCTGCTCTTCCTTCTGTGTGATCTATCCTTCATTTTATACCAGGCTTTGTCTTCTGTTGCCCAGTGCCAATAGCAACTGTGCAAATAGCAAGTGGTAAGGCCATGACTCGTGCGTGGTATAGGCCGGGGCTTTATGATAGGGGGACAAAAAGTAGTTTTCAACTTTGCTTACTTTCACTACCTTTAAAAACTCATTAAATAGGATTTTGTCTTTTACTTGTCAAAGTGTTTAAAACCCTTTTTAATGAAAAATTCTAATCCTATATAATCGCACCATAAGTACTTCTTTCTGTGCAGAGAGGAAACAGTGTTAAATTTTAATGCATACCTCTGGCAGGCTATAATAAAAGTGTTCAGTCAGTTTTAAATCCGATTAGTTTAACTGTTACAGATTAGGGAAAATTCCCAAGTGATTGGACCAAGTTCCCAATACAAGAGACCTAACTTGGGACTCTGATCATGCTAGACTCCAAGAGAACACCAACACTTTTGAAGCCTATTGGCCTGACATGTCCTCAGAAGATAATAAAAGCAAGAACCTGTGCTAAGTGTCACAGGGAGGTAAGATGAGGTGACATATAGGAGGCAGAGAGAGCAGAAGGCGAAGTTAAACAGGGTGAGTGTGCAGTGGCAAATCCTAATAGAATGTAGGAAGGAGAGGCATCCTGAGACTGCTGGCGAGTACAACTTTCAAAGGAAGCATTTAAAGATGGGCTGAGCACCACAGGTGGGGAGATGAGGACGTGCATGTTAGGGTGGGAGAGGGCAGAAAACCTGCCCAGAATTAGGAAAAGTGACTTGTTTAGAATTTAGGCAAGCAAGGGGGATTTCCTGTTCATTGAGTACTCTGCTATGGTGCAGGTCCTAAGGTGGCACTTACATCTGTTTTGCCGTTTAATTGCCATGGGGTGGGTTATCGTTACCCACATTTTAAATGAGAAAATGTTGAACTCCAGAAAAATGACAAAACTTACCTAAGGTCACACAGCTAGGAAGGGAAGGGCGTGTTACCCATCATGAAGTCTCAACCTGTTCTAAAAGACTTTCTTAACGACCTGAGTTAACACACGCTGTTTCTGATTCCCAAGTTCACTGCAGTCTCTCCATGTCTTATCCAGGCAGCACTAATCCTACCCTGCCTTGTGTTATTTCTCATGCAATTACTTATCTCTTTGTTTCTTAGTTGACAAGATCAGCTACAGAGAGCAGGAATAGCACAAAAAATGTAGAGTGACACGGAGAGGGGATGGCTCAGATTTTTGCCCCTCTACACTCACTTGGGAGACCCCAAAGAAGCTTCTGGGTCCTGGCTTTGGATCAGCCTCACTCCGTTAGAACAATCTGGGGAGTGAATCAAAGGATGGGAGAGCTTTCTTTGTCTCTACTTCTTTCTGTGTTCTGCCTTTGAAATAAAAAAGAAAAACAGTCTTTCTAAAACAGATGTCAATTCACAATGGCTTTCTCACAAGTCTTGGAGAAATAACCACATATCCAACAACAATGTTGGGATACATTCTGAGAAATTCTCTACCTGGGATAACACTTGCTGCCCTTGCCTTTTCCCACCTGCATACATTGTGAAGACAATGCTTTCGTGTCTCTGAAATAAAAAGCTTTGAGCTCTAGTTTCTCATTATTGCTAAACTTTCTTCTCTCATCTTCTCCATTATCTACCTCTTTACTGAGCTGCTATCAATTCAAAGACAATGAAAGCTGCCTTTGATAAATTAATACATACTCAAAGGTCTTTAAAAAAAATCTTTAAAAATGTCTCCTAATGAGAATTAAGATAAAAATTAATTTCCTTATTAAAAAAGGATCAGGAAGGGGAAATGAAAGCCAAATGCAAACTCCCCAGTAAGAGAAAGGACTGTGAAAAAATTAAAATAAAAAAAAAATAAGGATTCACAAATGCAGGAAGAAATTAAAACAAACCTGCAGGCCCTCAGAAATAAAGCAATCAGTCAGCTCCATGGATGCATCCCATATTTGAATTTTTTATTTTGCATGAAGTATTTTTGTATCTGCTTTGCCTAAATTTGGCCTCTTACCAAAGCCTAATGACTCTACTTTATGTTAAGCTTTTTGAAGATCTAAACTTAAAATGAGGAAAAAGCCCTGTTAATTTTTCTTGCCGGGAAAGGTGTTATAATTTGAATGAAAAACAGCAAGTAAATAGATAAAAAGGAGCTGGTACAAAGCCTAGGCAATCAGTCATGTTGTTTTGTACCTACAGGCTGGGAAATTGTCTCCAGTATTGTCTGATGTTATCACCATCGCCTGTTTTCCTTGTGCATTAGGTTCAAGCATAATTGTGTTAAAGATTGTAATGTTCTGCACATAATGTTTAACACTATATGTGTTGACACTGGTACTTACACTGCACTAGGCAAACAAATGAAATCAACTTCTTTAAAATGCTAAGGCAGTTAAGTTGACTTTTCAACAGTTCTGAAATGGACCTTTATAATAACCTTTCTCTGATCACCCCACTTATCAATAATGTCATTTTCTTAACCTATCCATCAACCAATGTCATATTTTTACATATCATGTGACCTCATGGTTCCAGAAACTGCCTTGCCTATTCAAGGTTATGGGGCAGAGTGGGGTCATGATGAACTATATTCATGAATCATTAAAAAAACTGAAGCAATGTTCTGATCAAAAGCAGATAACTCTTGTACATAAATCTGGTTCATGAAGTGAAGTCCAAGGCTCAGTAGATTATGTAAATAGCAGAAGATATTGAATCCCTGTACAAGCAAGAAGATAAATCCTAACTAAGAGGCCATTGGTAGCTGACACTGAAATTAACATACAAAAAAAGGTAGTATATCCAATCTCAGCAGGTCCTTTTGCATCTCTACTTGAAGTGATGTAATATCCACTTAAAAATATGTCAATCATCAAAAAATCTGTGACTGTCTCAGAAATTATTCTTTTTACTCATTTATATCACAGGCTTAGCCTATACTTATTTTAATAAGCTAATCCAACATGCACTGATTCTTTTAAAGATCTGTTTATTTTTTATAGAAATCAGAATACAGAGAGAGGGAGAGACAGAAAGAAAGATCTTTCATCCAGTGTGGCCAGGAGCTGAGCTGATCCAAAGCCAGAAGCCTCTTCCAAGTCTCCTATGTGGGTGCAGGGTCCCAAAGCTTTTGGCTGTCCTCAACTGCTTTCACAGGCTATAACCAGGGAGCTGAAAGTGAAATGGGGCCACCAGGATTAGAACTGGTACCCATATGGGATCCCAGAACATGCAAGGCAAGGAACTTAGCCTGTAGGACCCACTGATTCTTATTTTCTTTTTCACTTAATGTCAACATCTTTCTTGGTGTTGGAATATTCTCAGAAATGTTTCAATAGCTATATGGTATTCCATCAAGTAATGCTACACTACCGACAACTGGACATAGAGGTGCATCTAACACTTCACCAAAATGATGATGTATGTACACCATAGTAAGCTCCTTTGGAAAAATCAAAGGTAGTTTTTCCACTACTGCCGAAACAATGTGGTGCAGCTCTTACAAAGTCTCTGATGCTTTTGTAAATTCAATGACCCACACTTTCATGTTGACCTCCACTGAATTTTAAGGATGTAAAACATGTACGACTTTTACCTTAAAATAAAATTTTTCAAACTAATTTTCTAATTTTTCTATAATTCTAGAAGCACAGCTGACAAATTATAGATATAGATATGTTTTTGCAGTATTCTCTTAGAAAAAGAATAAACACTTAAGAAACACTGCAATTATTTAAACTTAATCTGAAAACTGATGCAGCCAGCAAATGTTTTTATAACTTGCAGTGTGCCATGTGCCAAGACAAAAATATTTATACATCTACACTGGTTATGTCTTTGCTTCAAAGTCAAAGTCACAAGAATATTTGGTTTTCCTCTGTTTTCCCTAAATATCAGAAGCAGTATTTACTTTTTCATTTAGAAAGACAGTACTCTAATTTTGACTAAAATGTAGATGAATTGATAAGAAATTCCTACCAGTCTCTCTGATAACAGAAATGTATCAGTCTGGGGCCCAAATCCCAGAGTTTTCATCATTTCCACACTTCTGTGACCCTTGGATATGGAGAAATGTTATCTTGAGAAATGCAATGGGGAGGGGGTCCCATCACCACCCTCATGGAGTGTTAAAGAAGAGTGTTAAGACCTGTTCATCAAGATCCATCCACTCTCCTTTGTGTAGCTAGCTGGTGTTCATTTATTTCCTCATTTCATTGTGTATTTTATCTACCTTTACCTTCTCAATCCTTCACTGACTCAGCTGTAAACCTAAGCGTCCAACCATTCAACCTCCCAGTCATCAAGATTCTTCCAAAACTCCCATCAGACTAAACAATGGTACTCTCCTACTAAGTGCTTCAAAGAACAATCCAAGCTGGCCTCTATATCTTTCCCAACTTGTTGGAAGGAAAAGCATATTTCCAAAGAGTTGCATCTCAACAGCATGCCATTCCCCCATGGAAAGTGCATTTGGATATAGATAGTGTTGTTACATATGCATGAGAATATGTTTTACTTATTCACCTGCCTTTTTTCAGCCTGATTGTGAGCCCCTAAAGACTGAGAACATGATTTCTCTCAATTCTGTAATGATCCCACCCCGGCGGAATCATACTGCTTGCTAACTGTTGATGCCACCTTTCTCCAAGGTGATATCAGTAATTACAAATTTTAACAGGTTAAGCACAAAAGAGAATACAGTTTTGTTTTGGGTTTTTTTAAATTATTATTATTTATTTTTGTTTTAGAGTTGAGGCGATATATTAGAGGTTAGCTTGTCTATCACAAACTTTTTCCTGAAGCTCATGTTTACTATTTATTATTTGCCACACACCACTGTTGTCCCTTTGCATGAATTATCTCATGTAAGCCTCCCAAGGACTCACAATGTAGAAACTCTACTTATCTTTTAATTTTGTATGCATATCAAAACACTTCTTATGCCTTTTCACAACAAAGTATACACAAATGAGTGAATAACTATAGCTCCGTACGTTCATAACTAGAGTGAGACAGAAGCCAAAGGAACACAATCCTGCAAGGTACTCCCATAGCCAGGGCTGTGCATGTGCCTCCTCAGATGTTGGAGTTTATGAGCCTCTTTTGCCTCACTCCAGTCCCAGCCCTAGCCTGAACATTACTATGTGTCAGTTATGGCTCTAAACATACTTATGTATTCAGTACTTACAGTGATCTTATGATTCAGGTGACATTATTTTCCTCTTTTGTTAAATGAGGAAGCGAAGGTGCAGTAAGAGGCCTAACATCTCAGAGTTAGTGGCAGGAACCTGATTTAAATGCAGTCATATTGGCTAGAGTAGGCAAATAATTTAATGAATACATGAATGATGAATTAGTGAATGAATAACTATCAGGTCACGCTGAGAAACCTCAGCACGACTGAGGTCAGAAATCTGTCCCTTCCATTCAGTCTGGTACAATCCCCCAACAACTCCAGGTAACAAGTTTTCTTTGATGGGTTATCAAATCAAGTATGAACAGTTCTTGATTATTCTCCAGTTGTGCAGAAAATACATTTTTAAAGCAAGTAATAAAACTGACACAAATACACATAAAAGGTAACTGTGTATAATTTCTGCAGTAGGAAATCTTGAAGCAATCGGGAAAATTTTGTTGTCAGAAAATGCCAAAGAAGGATTCAGCAATAGCAATGAGTTTGAACTTGTGAAACTGATCTTTTCATACAGTATCGCTGCTGCTTCGGCATTCATTTGTAGTCCTGATACAAGTGATTTGAAACCTAGTTGTACCTAATCATCTTTGATCTGAACTTTATCTCCACATGCGATTGATAGCTTGTGCTGTAACTCACCCATTCCTCACCTCACAGATCTAAAAAAAAAAAAAAAAAAGACCTGCTACAGCTGCTGATCATGATAAAATTAGTAGTTAGCACCAGTGTCTTCCAAGCAAGTTTCCCCACTTGCCTGTGTTTTTTGTAATCAGTCAATGCACAACCCCTGAGAGAAACCCTAAAGAGGCATACAACTTAATAACAGTGTAGCCCACAGATCTGATCCCTCCCCACCCTCTGGCTTTTCCATGGGCCTGCTGGCGATACTACGAAGCTCTCTGGGACTGGTGAGTAATAGATGTTTTTTGTTTCCTGCAGTTTGATTTCAGATCATTGCAGCTCACCCATTTAAGACACCAGAGCAGGACTCTGTCCTGTCAAGCAGGGCCTTCCTGGAGATCGTCCGTCTTAACTTCAGACCACTCTTAAAAGAGGCACCCCAAGACCATATCATACAGAAAATATAATCTAAAAATCACAGCAAACCTTGGTCCCAAGGGTGTGCCCAGGAAGTTTGTGAAACTAGATGACAGGATTTCACAGACTGAGGACCTGAAGCAACTACCAAATATTTAATTTGAATGGTTTTATACCTATCTCTTGCCTTCTTAGAATAACAGTTCCTGAAAGCCTGCTGCTTTGCTATATAAAATTAACCTTGCGAAGCATCTAACCACTCATATCAGTAGATAATTAGGATAATCTAAAATGTTAGGAAATATAAAAATCTTTTCATTTATGTTTATTTTTGACAATCTATGCCGTTATTTCAAAAAACAAATAATGTGAGATGCAACAAGTGTAGACTCTGATAGTAGACAGGCCTGATTTCAAACAATGCTCCATTATGGATTTGAGGTATCACTTAGCTGAAATCATTTTTGCAATTTTATGAGAATTGGCCATAAAGTACACAAGAACACACATTGAGAGCGTTTACCAAGCTTTCAATGTATAGTTTTCATTACTTTAGCATATATACTTTTGTAACAGAAGAAGCATAATGTAGAAAGTGTTCCACTGATTTAACATTCATAAATCTAATGTAACATGTGCTCCCTATAGGCACATCCAATATGAAAGTGTCTGTATCAGTCAAGATTGGCTAAATTACACTGAAGCAACAAATTAAAAGCCTACATCTCAGTGGCTTCACACAACAAGGGTTTGTCTTCTGTTTATTGGACACATCTGAAGCCAACTAGCAGAGACTTGGCTACAGCTATGCAGGTTCTAGGGGGTACACAGATTCTGCCTTCCAATAGCTGATCCTTCTAAATGGAATCAGCAGTGCCCTCCATCCCCAGAAGAGCAAGAGGGAGCTGCACAGACTCCCATAGGTGAGGACATATGCTTGATGTATGTCACTTTCACCCTCTGCCACCTGCAAAAACAGTCAACACAGTCCAATCTAACTGCAAAGTGATGCATAAATGTAGCTGGCCTATTTGCTGGGAAAGGAAGAAGAGTCAGATTTGGCAAGCACTCCAAGCACTCTAGCACAAGAATTATTTTATTCAGAAAAAAAGTCTTAAATTCTACAAACAACTAAAATGGCTGTTTCTCCAAGTTGACTTGTTCTCATTGTTGAAGAAACAGTTCATAGAGCTGAGTTTATAATTTGGGCATTTTAAATTAAGAAGTGAATTTTGCCTTTATGCTGACTTAGGATAGGCTGATCTGGTCACTTTGGGTGTGAGAAAAAGCATCACATGCAATCACTGAGGGAGCTGCCTTGTGTATACCAAAATAAGAGAAGCTGTCAGCCAGAAAGGAACCTTGCACAACAAAGTGTTAAATGAAATAGTACCAGGCAAAATAAGGTAATGCTCTTTTGCTGTCTAGCACCACATAAGATGCTAACTGAAAGAGTAAATAAAAACACTCAACGTGCATTTAGCTTTCATAATTTACTTTCTGCAAGGTTGATTTAGAATATGCAGAATATGCCACATTATTTAGGCTGTAAAAAGGAACCGCTTTACACTACCTGCCATGTACAATTATAATAATCTGTCAGACAAATATAATTACAGAGTGTGATGTCTGTTTGAGTGTGAAGGCTTTGATTGTGTGGTATTGTCTGCGTTACACTGTGGCACAGCATAAACAATTGTACTCTGTGCTAACTCTCAGCCAGGACTAATGCTCAGAGTCAGAAACGCCCCATCAAATAGCACAGATGGTTGGGTTTGGGTTTGAGGTTGCTGGCTTTGTTTGTTTCTACACCACCACCCACCACAGCTTTTCAAGTGCAAACTTGACCACAGTAAGCCTTCTGCAGTGCAATGCGGTAGGTATTATTGTAAGTCATAAAAGTGAATGGGTGGCTAAGGCATGGTATGGTCCATTAACAAGTGCTGACCATTTTAATGATTAAAATAGGTTGAAAAGAAATGCATGGATCACTTTAATAATTAAAAAATAATTAGGTGGCATTTCTAGGCTTAAAGGATAAAGTTGTTTTATAAAGTAAGTAGTGATTATAATTTATTATTAAACTCTCATGCCAGCTGACAAAATAGAAAATGTAGTCCTTATTAAAACCTTTCACAATAGCATTTAGTGAATGACTTGGAACGATGTGTTATTTTAAATTAGCAATCTCCTTTCACTTCAGTCTATACTAACTTGATTCAGGCAATTTTCATTCGTTTTTCCATCAGTGATCTTCTTATCACTGTATGCTTCATGCCCAGAGGTTTTGCTCTGTGACCATTCCAGAGAAGATATCTTTTTCTCTTTAAAGTGAAAACTACCTAAATAATATTTAAGAAGAATTCACTGGCCAAATTCTGCACTGTAATTAATTTAGTAGAGGGGTTTTGTATTGTAATCCAAAAGTGACTTAAATAAACATCCCAAAAATGCTGATGGTATCTAAACATACTTAAAAAAAATCAAGCAATACTGTACTAATAACATAAAATATCTGTGAAAGGGCTTCAATATTATAACTCTTCTGACCAACTGGCAAAAGCATTCCAGAGGTTTCTAGCAATGATGCCTTTATGCTAGACATGTGAACTAATTTTCTCCGATGAGAAGGAATACTCTGTCTTAAGTCCATTACCTAAGTAAAAATTCTCATTCAAAGCAAGTTTCAGAAATATTTCCAGGAAGGAAGAGACAAAGATGCCTTTTGTTTCTGGTTGTAAACAGGGAAACATGTCACCTGGGGATGATGAAATTGTATCAGGGCCATGAGGAAAGTCTCAGGATGAAGCCAACATTTAAAAAGATGCAGCAAGCACAGAAAGAAACTGGAAACCTCCCTGGCCCTCAGTCTTTTATCTGGACATCTCAGTTAAAAGAGAGAGTGAGAGAAATAAAGAGAAAGATATGTTTTGACTTTTTTTTTTTAACTCTTTTATTTAGATAATCTTTATGTAGTTGATTAGGGCACAAAGGGTCAAGGGCTATAGGAAAGTGGGTAAGACCATTGTTTCCACATTAATATTATTATTATTTTTTTCTGTATCAGGGGTAAAGGGAGAGATAAAGAGGAAAAGCCTCTCCCAACCTCCCACCCATCCCACGTCCCCAACGTGGGGCGTGATTCGAGAGTCCTGCTCATGCAGTTTTGATAGTTCATCAGTTCTGAATTGCTGCCTATCTCGCCATTCCAAGCACGATGAAATCTCTTCAGAATCCACTGGCTGACATAGTCTCTTCATAGTTGGGGTTCTGAGATCAGCAGTTTAGTTGGAGGGATCCCCAAAGAAACTTCGTCTAAGGTGATCCCAGACCTGATTCTTGTGTGTGAATACCAGTACAGGGGTCAACAGTCTGTCGCCTCAGCCAGCTTATGCATGTGCTGGTGGTTGCATTTGCTGGGTCATTTCTGTTTCCAGAGCATTGGTTCTACAGGAACCAGTCGGTGTTGCAGTCAAGCCTGATTCTGCCCAGCACACACTTGGCCCTCTCACAAACCAGTGGGAGCTGCAGCCTAGTCAATTGGGGGTGGGCCGGACCAAGCTACAGCACCCACTGGCAAATGCCGAGGTAAGGTGGTCCATGCCAGACTGGGCCGCAGCACCCAACCAGCACACATGAGAACCAGCGTGGAGGGGAGAAAACCAGTAGGGGGAATGTGGAGAGCCCAGCTACTGGAACACCACTCCAACTGGAGAGAGATTTGGGATGGGGGCAGATCAAACCAGGCAGGGCTACAACACCTGTGGGCCTCATGTGAGCTAAATCAGGGGAAATCCAGGCTGGGCTGACTGTTGCTACTGGTGCAAGCATAAATCAGAGTGGGTGAGGGTTGGTTGGGCTTTGCCGCAGCATCAGCTGGCATAGGCTAGCACTGGGGCCTAATTCTGTCAAGTTAAACCACAGAACCACCTGTGGAGAACATGATCTGGGAGTGAGAGTGGCCCAGTAAGGAAAAAAATGGGCACCTCCCTATTTGGCTCTCACTCCCGCTGGACAGCATGAAAGCCAGGTCTGGGTCAGGGGTGGCTAAACTCGTCAGGATGTGTGGGCTGGAAAGTAGGATTGGTTGGGTTGAAATAGGCTTCATTGCCCATTGATCTGAATGGGATGTGGGACAGACTGGACAAGTCTGCTGTACATATTTTTATGTTAGTTTGAATAAGACTTTCTGCTGCTTACAAAACAGTGCCTCCTGACAATTGTGAATAATGTCAATGAATAGATGTGATGGGAATAAACACAAAATCCTTGGAAAATATGAACAAGAGCTATTACATATAATCAATGCCATTTGCACCAATGAGAAGTGGTGAACACCCCAATTCCCATTTCCATACTAAAAAAAATGTGCCAAGATTTCTTGAAAAAATAATTGACCCCATGCTTTTTGTGGGAAATACACAAGTTGGAAAGTAGGACTGGGATGGGATGTAAGTTTATACCAAAAAGAAGAAAGATCTCAAAAAGTAACGTGTGAAATAACTGGGGAACCAATTTGAAAATTCTCTGCTTAGCAAGATGAGACAACTTGGGCATCAAAAGTGTAATATTTGATATAAAATTAATTAAACATGAAGGTCCACACATTCATTATGCTACTAGAAAAAACAAAAACTTCCTTGATGTTGGCGCATATAAGATCACCTGAACAAAGAAACACAATCAAGCATTTAAGCAACCTTTCTTATCTGACTGTACCCCAGGGAGCCCTAATAGTGATTGAAGAAAATTTTCTGTCTATAGACATATTCCAACAAAGAAACAGAGACTACCCCATGTCACAAAAGCTTAATGAAATTATAGCTAAATGCAATAAGCATCAGTGACTGCTAACATCCCCAGAATAAAGAGAAGCAGACATTATGTGCCTCTTGATGTAAATGCACCATACCACCTGTGAAGCCTTCTTAGCAAATGATCAAACCTGAATCACATGAAGCCCAATTTACAGCTACTACTTAATGCAAAATATAAAGGATTCAATCAGCTCAAAGTGTAGGAAACAGTATAGAGAAAATGATCCAATTTTGCCAAAGAATAAATTAAAAAAAAAATGGAGAGAAAACTTACAAACTAAAAAAAATTATAAGGAAGATTTATTTATTTTTATTGGAAAGGCAGAGCTACAGGAAAAGTAGGAGAGACAGAGAGAGAAATCTTCCATCTACTGGTTCACTCCCACAACTGGCCTTCCAAGGTCAGAGCTGGGCTGTCTGTAGCCAGGAGTTTCTTCCAGGTTTCCCAAGTTAGTGCAAGAAATCAAGGACTTGGGCAGTTTCTTGCTACTTTCCCGAGCCATAAGCAGGGAGCTGGATTGGAAATGGGGCAGCTAGAACTCAAATGATGCCCTTATAACATTCCAACATGCAGGCATAGGCTTAGCCTACTATGCTACTGCACAGGCCCCTAGAATATTCTTGAGGTTAGGGCTGGTGCAGTGGTTCAACAGGCTCATCCTCCACCTGCTAGTGATGGCATCTTGTATGGGTCCCAGTTTGTGTCCAGGCTGCTCTACTTTCCATCTAGCTCCCTGCTTGTGGACTGGGAGAGCAGCAGTTCAATTCCTTGGCCCATTGCCACACATGTGGGAGACCTGTAGGAAGCTACTGACTTCAAAAAAGCTCAACTCCAGCTGTTGCAGCCATTTGAGGAGTGAAACCAGCAGATGGGAAATTTTCTCTCTTTTTCTCTAAATCTACCTTTCAAATAAGAATAAATAAATCTTTTTAAAAAAAAAGAAAGATTCTTGAGATAACAATCAAATGTAATGTAACCTTATTAACATCCTTATCTGAACAAGTCCATGGAGGCAATCAGAGAAATTCACATGTGGACTGAATATTTGATATTAAGTAATCAAAGGAGTGATAAATAGTAATGATTCCTGCCCAAACCTACCTTTGATTTATTCACACTCAAAAAAAAAAAAAAGTTGTTATGGATGCAAAGATCCAGGGTCTTAGATTTACTTCAAATCAACAGTGAAGCAAAGTGGAAAGAGAAAAGTAAAGGCCAAAAAAAAAAAAAAAAAACTGATCATGAGCTTATTGCTAAAGATGAATGTTGGGCATATGAGGGATTTATTACACTATTGCACTTTGGTGTAATATTTAAGATTTGTCATAACAGCAATTTTAAAGTATATCATCCTAACACTAAAAATCATACACACAGACCAGCCTTCCTTTTGCAAAACCAGGTCACAGTCTTTGCCCGTGTTTCAGTCTATGTTCTAACTCCCCTGCCTGCCCAGCCCCTGATATCTGCATTCATTCTTCCCAGGCAAAAAAAAAAAAAGTATGCCACACTGGCACACTAATCCTACAGAATGCTCACAGCACCTGGATCACTGCAGGTCCACACAGCTCTCACGTCTGTTCCTGCCCTGATACCTTTTGCTCTGCAGCCACAGTACTTATTGCTGATTCTAATTGTTGTGTCATTTTTGAGAAAGGATCCTGCTCTGCAACCCATGCACACAACCCTCCAGCCAGTGCTAGAGGGAAGAGTTCCAATGTCCCACCTTCCTCTGGGCCTCTCCAGCTAATCTGGCTCAGTCTAAACCTCTTAAGTGAAATGCTTTCCTGGAAATAAAATCTGTTTTTTATGTTCTATTTTATTTCAGATTCAGTACAAAGCAGTGGTCCCCAAAGAAAACTTATGCTGGAGTTAAGTTCACACAATTTCCCAGAAATGTAATACGAGATTTAAACACAGATGATATGACTAGTTAATAAATGTCACCATTGAGTGGCTTTGTTCACCTAATAATATCATTGAGATCATTATAAACAAATTGAAGGGGTTCTTCTGTGAAACAAACACGGCAGGACTTATTCCTGCGTAACACAAGACCAATGCAGGGCAGCCAATCCTCACGGCCTGTGAGAAGGGGCAAGGCCGGCGTGCAGCTTTGTGGTATCCCGGGAGGATTTTATTTCCAAATATAAAATTCATGCCATGCTCACAGGCAGAACGTAAGAATAGTCATAACGATCTAATGTCAGCATTACCATGGAAGGCTGCTACTAATACCTTGAACTACCGCCGTTCTATACAGATCCAGGGATATGATTTCAAAGCTCATGTGGAATGAAGACTGCCCCATCTGAAAACAATCCACCCCAGTAAAAGGGAGAAGGAAGAAAAGAAAAGGGTAGCATGCAACTGAAGCCCACACTTCGGGATATCTAGGATGAGGAGGTCGGAGTTGATTCTTTGATTGTGGGTTTTCTTTTATTAGTGTTGTAGTTTTGGGAGGGAGTGGTATTTTTAAGGCAAAGAAAGAGAAAATGTCTCTAAATCAGAAAGCACTGCCTGCCTCTGACTTTTGGAATTACCTCTAACTGGAAGATTATGATGTGTTTATTTTTCTCCTCCAGGAAAAGGGGTTGGTAATTGCCTCCATCACCCTCACACTCTCCTCCTCCTGCTTTTGAGGGGTTGGGAGCTCATTGATGACAGCTCCCCTGTGCTTGGTCTGTTTCAACACTGGATGACAAAAAGAAAATAATGAATTAACAGCAGGAGTTAGGAGCCCCTGTAAGTCCACCTAACGAGCATCCGAGGCTCATTGGGCCTGTCACTTGACATTCGGACAGAAATGGCTGTTGTTGTAGTATTTCTGGAAATCAAAGGAAACATCAGAACCTTTGCAAACAAGAAAACTGCCTAACATTTCAAACACCAGTTAAGTGCCTGTATTTATAAGCAACGTTCACTGTTTCAAAACTAATCCTGCAATGCTTTTAGAGAGAGGTTCTGACAGGGCTAACAAGCCTATAAAAATCTTATATATGTATAAATAAATTTTTAAATGATGCTGAAATTTCCTTTTATTCTTTCAGTAATGTGTAGTTAGAATTCATAATTTTAGCAGAACTTTTCACATACAATGCCAAATTTGGTAACACCTATTTAGAGTGCATCGTAACATGTGTTTAAAATACATTGAGCTCTTTGGAAAAAAAGGTGCTTTAGAAATCTAATAAATAATAAGTAGATGATTGACAAAAATAATATTGGGAGCCCATTTTTGAGACTATTTAAAAAACATGCATACACAGGCATTTGGGTTAATTCTCAGTTAGACAGTCTTCTTGGCAGGTAACATGTAGGAGGCCAATGTGCCCCACATCTGGAGGTTCTTTAGCACAGGGAGACAGAAAGGTCATGGCCTACAGAATAGTTCAGAGGCTAGGAGATTTCTCAACATGAATCCAAGCAGGAAGTCCAATTTTGGACTTGAAAATGCATTCACTGATGCTATTTGGAATGTGAAAGAAATTTGAAATATATAGAAAGTAGAGTTATAAAGGGCAGCTGGATTCAACCACATGGCCAAATTTGAATCAGCAAACTGACATTCTCTGTGATAACACACATTATGTCCTTTAAAATTAAAAAAGGAAAACAGGAGCCAAGTATCATTACGCATTTGTTATTTTGTGAGTTGGTTCAACTCAAGAATGCATAATTTTCTGGTTATAATGCAAACTAAGGAGGGATGAGAGCCAGATATAAACAATATCTTCCTTCTGGAGTAAAATATATAGCTATCCAGGGATTCAATGTGATTATGAAAAGGCCAAATGCCTTGAATCTTGGCTGCTAAAGGAGCTGGCTTAGAAGCCTACAGGTTGATCTCGGAAAGGTAAAAGTGAGTCTAGGGTGGCCTCTTAAGAGATAGAAATAAAGTGTTTTTTTAAGTCTACAAAAGTAGAACAAGTTTGTATGTAAGCTGATGAGGGTACAGGCAAAGGTTTTACCAGCAAATCTTTGTGGTACTCTTAGCTCAAGCTTGACATTTGAATTTCTCTATAAGATTGTGAGTTTCTTTTTTTAGTTACATAAAGCAGACAAATTTCACATATATTGCAAAATACACATACGAGCTTAGTCATACTTCCCACCCTTCTCCCTCCTCCCTACATTCCCTGCCAACCCTTTCCTTATTTCTTTTTCCTGAACTCTTACAATAGGATAATTTCATTTCACTTTGCAATCCCAGGCCTAACACTCCATTAGGTAAAGATACCAACACATAGCAAGTAGAAAATAATAATGATAAACCCAACTATTCCTCAGGTGTATAAACAAAGATTGCACATGATTATCAAATCTAAGACTGTAAATTTCCTTTAGATTTTTATACTCTGTGTAATAGTTGTCACAAATAATGAAAAGCATGACATTTGTCTTTGGGGAATTTTTTCACTAAGCATAATGATCTCCAGTTGCATCCATTTGGTTGAAAAAAAAAATTTGTTCTTTTCTGTGGCTGAGTAGTTTTCCGTAAAGTACATATACCACATACTCTTTGTCCAGTCTTCTGCATTGATTCCATATCTTAGCTATTGTGAACTGAGTTGCTATAAACATGGGGATATGGATAACTTTCCCGTATGCTGACTTGATTTTGCTAGGATAAATTCCCAGGAGTGAGATGACTGTGTCATGTGATATATCTATTTTCAGATGTCTGAGGAATTTCCATATTGTCTTCCATAATGGTTGTACTAGTTTATATTCCCACCAATAGTGGGTTAGGATACCTTTCTCTCCTTATACTCACCAGCATTTACTGTTTTTTGATTTTCAGATGATAGCCATTCTAACTGGGGTGAGGTAAAACCTCATTGTGGGTTTTAATTGCATTTCCCTGATGTCTAGTGAACCTGATCATTTTTGCACATATCTGTTGGTCATTTGAATTTCTTCCTTTGAAAAGTGTTCATGTCCCTTGCTCCTTTTAACTGGACTATTTGTTTTGTTATTTTTGAGCTTCTTGAGGTCCTGGATATTATTCCTTTATCAGTTCCATAATTTGCAAATATTTTCTTACAGCCTATTGGCTGCTTCTTCAAATTTATTAATGGTTTCCTTTGCAGTATAAAAGCTTCTTGGCTTATTTAACCAGCTGTGGAGTTATTCCTTGGACAAGTTCTTTTTATTTGTCTTTGATAAATGTGTTAAGTACTATGTATTTCAAATACATATACACAAAATATAGAATAGTTGGTTATTTTGTGTGTGTTTTTTAAGATTTATTTTTATTGGAAAATCAGATATACAGAGAGGAGGAGAGACAGAAGAGAAGAGCTTCCATCCAATGATGCACTCCCCAAGTGACCACAATGGCAGGAGCTGAGCTGATCCGAAGCCAGGACCCAGGACCCAGGAGCTTCTTCCAGGTCTCCCTTGCGGATGCAGGGCCCCAAGGCTTTGGGCTATCCTCAAATGCTTTCCCAGGCCACAAGCAGGGAGCTGGATAGGAAGCGGTATTGCTGGGATTATAACCGGAGCCCATATGGGATCCCAGTACATTCAAGGCAAGGGCATTAGCCGCTAAGCCACTGGGCTAGGCCCAGCATTATTTCTTATTTGGTGTTCCTATTGGTCAGGCTCACACAGGCTATAGAAAATAACATCTACTACATAATGTCCTACGGTCCTGATTTGTTGTTTTTGTTGTTGTTGTTGTTGTTGTTGTTGTTACAGTTGTATAGGGAAGGCTACCAAGTGGTTCACTTCTTAATAGTAGAAATTGTGTAAGAAAGAGAATGCCTTTGGTCAGCTCTGATACTAGTTATGGCATAAGGGGCAAACTTACAGAATTTCTTGTTGCTAAAATTAGTACTTAAACCACCTTACATGCACCTAAAATGAGAAAAATAATGCCCGTAACCCATTTGAAGCATACATTATAATGCACAAATTAAATATATTTTTGTATTTCCCAACATAAAGTCAAAGGGTCTGTTTCCCTCAGAGCATCTTATAAATGACCTTAGTACTGACCCAGATATAACCTGCTAATTATCCCTGGTGTACCTTCCAGGCTCTGATTAGTTGTATTTAGCATTTCTATGAGACTGTGATTCTATGCTGGAAATCTTTCGTATAGCTTGTAATTCCCAGTGGAAAAAAAAATTGCTGTGACCTATACACTTGGAGAAAAGAAAACACAGCTACACTTTTCCAAAAGCAGAACAAAGCAATGAAATAACATACCTTTCACTAGGGACTTGGTGTTATCTGAAACCCTATAATCCACAGTCCGTTCTGCTTCTTCAATAGGTTGGATGATTTCAGTAGGCGGGTCATGGAACTAATCAATTTTGAAACAGCATCTGCAAAAATAGATAATGTTCATCTAAAGGGCAACCTAGTCATAAAACTCCACCGGGCAGGTAAATAAACACACAGGCTTTGTAGAGAGGAGTTCCCATAAATGAAAGAAAAATACAATATTGGCAATACGGTAGTCTATTGACAGTATCGGGAGAATTTATCAAGCATCAACATGAAAGAGGAACTATATGATTAAACTGACAGGGTCCCTGAACTCTAGAATTTATAACATAACCCGTTTTTGGACTCACGATGATACATTTAAGGATGTAAAATTCATTAGGTGCAAAACTAAACCTGTCTCTTATTTTGCTCCCACCCCCCTCCCCCCCCACACACACACTTCCTGGACTGGTAAAGGAATTCAAAACCTCCAGAACTCCTCTCACTTTCTCTCTCACCCCCTGGAACCACCCACCTTGAAGGATTACTGGTGCAACCTCCTCATTACATGATCAGCCATTGTTTTCTGCTTCATCTCTTATCAGCTGCCCTGAGTTCCTTTCTCTAATATACTCTTCACTTTATTGCTAATGTGATTGAACCTTCAGTTTTCAGTGTGTCACTGTTCAAGTGAACTCCAGTCACCTGTCATGTAAAACAGACTCTATCTTTCCTTCTTTCTCCTCCCATTCATCATTTATGTCTCTCAGACTCAATCAACTACTATTCACTCAATAAATACTTTTTAAGCATAAACTTCATGTGATATATCATGATAGACACAGAAAATATGATGGTAATATATAATTCAGGCCTCATATACAATGTAGCGTCAAGAAAGTCAATGAAATAACATGAAAGCATAAGGAGTTTTATAAGGATCTACTATATGTTCAAATAATAGTACATAGTAATATAAAACATAACTATGAAGACCTCTCCCCAATATTTAAGATGTAGGTAGAGGAAGAAAAGTCTTATTTTAAGGGACTGGCCAATAAAGTGGGAAAGTATGTGCTGCTTTAGGAAGTCAAAAGAAGAAAATATTTTGTAAAGAATGTTAAAGAGAACCAAATCCTGACAGGAAGTTAAGCATATAAGAACTGAAGATGATCCGGGAATTTAACAGGGATCTTAAAAGCAATTTTGGTGAATCAATGGAAGAAAAAGTCAGCACGGAGTGAGCTAAGGAATGAATGAAAGATAATAGAAACTTGGCAGTCAAAAAAAGAAGAAATTTAGGATTGAGAGACATTTTCAAGGATGCTGTGCAATTTTTTGAAGATTTGTTTTAATTTCATCCAGGTCTCCCATGTGGATGGCAGCAAGAGCCCAGGTGCTTGGGTCATTATTCTCTACTTTCCCAAATTCATTAGCAGGGAGATGGATGAGAAGTAGAACATCCAGGATTTGAGCTGACACTTTTATATGGGATGCTGGCATCACAAGTGGCAGTTTAAGACACTGAGTTACAATGCTAACTCCTCCCATGCAATGTTTTGGTTTCTGTTCCAGCACTAAAGGAGACAGAAGGGAGGCATCATGTCATTTTTATATCTTCAACTCCTAGCATAAGTTCAGGTATAAAAATCACTTGGTATTTGATTTGTGACTTCCCATCTCCCAGGACTGGGCTGTGCCCACACTGAGTTCCAAGAACTCAGTCTTGGACTTCCACATGTGTTCAGGAACCCAAGTACTTGATCCATTGCTGCCACTTCCCACGATGCACATCAACAGGAAGTGGAATTGGGAGCATAGACAGGACTTGAACTCAAGTGTTTCAGTGTGGGATTGCAAGAGTCCAGGTAGCATTTCACCCATTATGTCAAATCCCTGCCTCAATATTGGATTTAAAGGCTTGATGAATGAGTGCTCTGATTTAACCCAAATTTAAAATTCATTTTGCAACTCTCATATATCTTCATGTTCCAATGAACTGCCATTTGTATCTTGGTACCGTAAGGGTTCCATAAGCTTCAGATCCTCGGACCCCTGCTTTTCTACAAATATCTGGAATATAATACATGTGGCATAGCTCTTAATCCTATCCTCCCCATTGACTCAGCCAGTTTTCTGACCTTTCTCTTAAGAATCTTTACCTCCTGAGTTGTATGGGATTCTTCTGATTGTGGTCTTCTAACCTTCACTTGTTTGAATGTGGTCATGCATGGGTAGACTAAAGTATAGATCCTTTGTCACAAAGGACAGTCCTACTCTTCCCCCACTCATAAGCTCTTTATAAAATGTTCTATCTATGATGTATACCAGACGTCCACCTAAAAAACTACAACCTAAAAGTGTTGGCCTAGTGTTTCACTTGAGGAAGGGGCATACTCTAGGTAATATGCTTATCTAACCAACCAGGAACATTATTTGTAGCTTTATTCACTTTTCCAGTCCTGATTGCTTTAATGTGATTAACGTCTTAAGGTCATTAGTTAAAATTAAGCATTCTTAACATGTAGAAACTCTGTCAAAATATGCCTATAAAAGTTAAGACAGAAAAAAAAATTCTCTGGATAAAACACCCAAAAATATCCATTGGCAGTGGAGACTAATATGGTTAAGCAGTTACGATACTGGCAAGGTTGTCCATATCCCATATCACAGTGTGTCCCAGTTCTACTCACGCTCTTTCTCAAATAAATAAATAATACCCATTGGGATATTTTCTCCTGTGTTTAAACAGTTTTTAAGATATTTTTGCTTTTATTTGAAAGGCAGATTCTACACAGAGAGAAGAAGAGACACAGAGAAAGTTCTTCCATTCACTGATTTACTCCCAAAATAGCCACAGTGGCCAGAAATGAGCTAATCAAGAGCCAAGAGCTTCTTCCTGGACTCCCACTTGGGTGCAGGGACCCAAGACCTTGACCCATCCTCTATTGCTTTTTCCTAGGCCATAATCAGCAAGCTGAATTAGAAGTAGAGCAGTCAAGACACAAACTGGCACCTATATGGGATGCTGCTGCAAGAAGGTGGAGGATTAGCTTGTTATAGTACTGAATAGTCCCGTAACAGCACTTATTAAAGGAGCAAAGACTATGCCCACCATATAGATGACATAAAGACAGGCTATCTTTCATACCCAGATCATATTATTTTATAAGAAACTGATTATCTAGAATCATGACTTTGCATCACTGGAACATTACCTGAAAAAAAGAGTATAGCTGTAATGTAATTATCTTAAAATTTGAAACACTACTTACTGGTTTCCTCAGTGTATGTGCATTTTGTAGGTAGTTCATGTTTAATAATTGTTCAATTGGGGCTTTGTTGACATTTGGTTTAATTTCACATCTTACTGCTTTAAGACTATTCCAAAAAATTCCATTTAGAATTCCTGCCATTCTGGTCATCCTCCAGGAAACAGACACTATGATTGTGTCTGTAAGGCAAGAGAGAGAAAGATAAAGGGAAGATAGAATTAGCCTGTTTTGTATGTACTACACAAGAAGCAGGAGACATGCCAATTATTCCAATGAAAATCTTTGGGGGGAAAGAGCCAGTTAAGATTATGGATGGGCTGAAGTCATCCCTTGGCAGTCATTGTCTTAAGCACTGAAGGTTGCTCAAACAATGCTTTGCTCTTTTGAAACTTCAGTGACCAAAAGTAGAGTTACACATATACAAGGTCACATACAATCTCTTCTGTTTCGTAAAGCACTGTCTGCATACTCAAAATGTAAAGGCAAACCTAGGCGTCGTTCATGAACAGAGCCAGGAACAGAGCCCAGAGCTCTCGCCATCCAATTGATCCTAACCCAGTGCCTTCACACTCCTCTCCCTCCCCCTGCTCCAGCTAGAGATGTGTTGAATACACTCAGTAGTTCTCAACATGTTTTTTCCTTACAGTTCTTTATTAGCAACATTCACTTAAGTTTTGGACTCTTGTCAAATGTAATGTGAATGGAGACCAGATGCCTTTTCTGAACTCAACAGAACAAGAGGAGAGTCACAGAGCCCATCTTGCCACAATCAAAACTAGTGCTTACAACAACACCCACTGTTGGTGACAGGCTGTGTGGAACAGGGCCAGTGCTGATCTAGCAGTGCATGCCAGCTCAATGAGTCAGAAAAATGTTTCAGATGTGCCAGGTTGTTCAGAAATCCCCATCAGTTTCTGGGCAGAATAATTGTTGTGTTCCCCAGAAGCAAGGAACCAAGACGAGAAGCAGCAGCCTCCCGAGGACCGTGGGTGTCATGTGCATCCCCAGCTGGGAACAGAGTCACTGCTTTGAGAAGGGCACCACAGATTTGCATGAAGGGCTGCAAAGGCTAACATGGCTGGCAGCAATTCAAAAACACAGGATGAGGAGAGAAGCAATGATGGGAAGGAATTCAAGACGGACAAAAGGATTAACAGCAAAATGATGCGGGGTGTGGGGGATGGATGATTATCGTTCGCTGTGGGTTTAGCAACACTGACATGTTTTTATGAATATTTACAAGAACATTTGGAAGCTGTGTCTCTTGCCCACACAGCCTCCGCCCCCAGCCCTCTTGGTAAGAACTGCACCATATTTAACGAGATTGGGAGTGGGAAGGAAGCAGGTCCTCTTGCCTCCAGGTTGCCATCACCTTGTTTGGTTGCCAAGACTCCCAGGGGCAAATACTAAGTGAAGAAAAATTTGAACAAGAGAAGCCAGCCCTGGGTTTCTCTGCTTATTAAAGGAAGGCTGGAGAATAAAGGGAATGAGAGAGGGAAGAAATGATATTAAAAAGAAACAAATGGAGTGAGAGCCTTAGAGAAAAACCCATTTGATACCAATCCTCTCTTTTATCACCATCTTTACATTAAGTCCATTGTAAACAAAATCATGTCAAGTCTTAATTCTTACATGTAAGCTTCCTCTCCCTCTTCACAATGTCTTTCTTTATTCTTCTTCCTTCTGCTGCTGCCTCCACTAGAAGAGCCTTCTTCCATTCTTGATGTTCTAAGATTTTTATCTCCTTGAGAATCCTGTATGTTCCTATTGGAGCAGAAGTGTAGGAAAGAACACAAGCTTTGTAACTGCATTGGCTAAATAATATTCTAATCTCAGTTTAATCATCTGTAAAATGGAATTGGTGATAGATAAGGGTCCATGGAGATAAACCAAGGAAATATTGGCATGCAGTGGCATTAAAAAGAAACAATAGTTTTATTATTACAAGACCATCCTTAACTTTCACATTCTGCCCATAGCCCACGCTTTCATACAACAGATCCTGGGACATCCCCCCACCTTCCAATACTGAGTCCTAATTATCAAACATCCACTGACTCTCGGTGATATCTAGTTAGTCAGGACACCAGGCCACCAGCTGCTGGGAGAAAATAGATTTCACGTGGGTAAAAACTGTCGTGAATTACTATTTCTCATCTAACAGAATCTTTTGTTTTTTCTAAAGTTAACATTCATATTTTTTTGTTCACTTCCTTGCTTGTCTGTGTGCCTCTCTACATCTTTCCCAACTTGTTAAAAGACGTGAAATTGTTTTACTCAACATCTTCCCAATAGTGAACAGTCCAGTTTATTTTGTTCACTGAAGATCTGCTGGACCTTTGCATCCTCCCATGCTGATCTGTGAGTCGCTCCCAGCATGCACAATGGGAGGAGTCCTTTGTCTTCCAAGGGACTCCTGGTACTCTCCCCCACCTTGGAGTTCCTCTTTCCTGTCACACAAGTTTCTCCCTGGGTCACTTTTCTGGTTTATTTAAGGACATTCACAAATGATTTTCTGGAAAAAGGAGCATGGCAAGTAAGCTTTTTGAAAATCTTCATACTAAAAAACTCTTTATTCTCTCTTTACTTTTCATTGATACTTTGGCTAGGCGACTGTGTCTTTGTTTATACACTCTGTTCTCAGAATTTTAAATCATTTCCCCATTACTTCCTATTTCCCAGTGTGGCTGTTCAAAAATCAGAAGTGATCCCTACTCCTGACCCTTTGATATGTTCTGTTTTTTCATTGTGGAAGCACGAAGATCTTTTTCTGTGTTCTGTGAGTTTAGGATGACATCCTATCATGTGAGTGTTTTTGTTGGCCACTTGTCATGTTCTCAGAGGCAGTTTCCAATCTTTAGACCGACAACCTACAGCTTGGGAACATTTTTATGTGTTTTTAAGATTTCTACTCTAATCTTTTCTGCAGTTCTTTTTGAGCTTCGATGCTGACCCCTTTGAATTCCTAATTTCTTTTGTTTATGTCTTATTTTACATTTTTTGTGGATGATTTCTTCAAATGCTCCCTGATTTAATTTTTTAAAGATTTATTTTATTTTTTTATAGCAAAGTCATATATACAAAGAGGAGGAGAGACAGAGAAGATGATCTTCCAGACAATGATTCATTCCCCAAGCGGCCGCAACAGCCAGAGCCTTACTGAGCTGAAGCCAGGAGCCAGGAGCCTCTTCCAGGTCTCCCAGGTTCAGGGTCCCAAAGCTTTAGGCCATCCTCCACAGCTTTCTCAGGCAACAAGCAGGGAGCTGGATGGGAAGTGGGGCTGCTGGGATTAGAACCAGCACCCATATGGGATCCCAATACTGCAAAGGCAAGGACTTTAGCCACTAGACTACTATGTTGGGCCCTCCATGATTTAATTTACCTAATTAATAAAATACTATAATTGCATTCTGTATATACAAATACATATATTCTTTATCTTCCTTTTATAAAGTATTAATTATTTATTTTGAAAGCATTACAAACAGAGGAAGAATAGCAGAGATCTGCCTTTTGCTGGTTCACTTCCCTATTGACTTTAATGGTCAATACTGGGCCAACCTAGGAGCCAGGAGTTTCATCTGGGTCTCCCACATGAGTGACAGAGACCCAAGAAGTTGGGCCATTTTTCACTGCTTTTCTCAGACCATACACAGTGAGAAGCAGACAAAGCAGTATAGCCCAAGTCTTTGAGAACCTGTACCCACGTGGGAGACACAGAGACCCAGAGGCTCCTGGCTCTGGATCAGTTCAGCTCTAGCTATTGTGGCCATTTGGAGAGTGAGCCAGTGGATGGAAAATCTTTCTGTCTCTCTTTATCTCTGTAAATCTGCCTTTCCAAAAAAAATAATAAATCTTAATTTAAAAAATTTAAAAAAACACTTCCATGTAAAAGTAATAATAGAATGTAGATTACACAAATATTTTGAGGCTGTTAATTAGTTGTTAAGGTAAAGATTTTACTCCAGCCTTTTACCCAAACCAAAAAAAGGATTTCCAATTTTTGTAGAAATTAAGGCACTGTAGCATAGTGAATAAAGCCACTGCCTATGAAGCCATTATCCTATATGGGCATTGGGTTGTCCCCACAACTTCACTTCCAAGCCAGCTCCCTGCTGATATGCCAGTGAAGGCAGCAGAAGATGGCCCCAGCATTTGAGTCCCTGCCACCCATTTTGGAGACTTAGATGGAATTGCAGGCTTCTAGCTTCAGATTGGCTCACCCTGGCCATTGCAGCCATCTGGGGAATGAAATAGCAGATGGAAGATCTATCTTTGTTTTCTCTCTCTTTTCTCTCTCTGTTTGTAGCTCTACCTTTCACAGATAAATAAATCCTTATTAAAAAAATAAAAGTAAAGTTATGTTTTAAAATTTTTGCACTAAGGATTGTACTGGTAAAAAATCAGTTAGTTGCAATCCAAATATTTATTTGTATCAAAAAATAAATAGAGATAAATAGCACCAGGTAATTTACAGAATTTTTGGGAAGAAGAGAGGAACAGACTTGAAGCTAATAGTCTAAAGTTAAACAATGCCAGACAACTAATCCAAGAAGAAACAGCAACTATACCATCACCATCCCTGATATAAGTTCCTCATCAAGAGTTCACCATTGAAAACATCAGCATCCCCAGAGGTTGGACATCTTTAACCCGGGGAACAAGATGGAAGCTCTTTTGCTTTTCTGGCTCATTCTAGACTGAAATATCTATTTCAAATAGGAAACTGGCTTAAGCATTTTTTTCCTACTTGGAATAGTAGCCAAGTTTATTAAGTGCTGAGCTAGGTCTTTCTAAGGGCTTTATAAGTATAAAATTATAAATGTAAACATTCCAACTCATTTTTTGCATAATCAAAGTGTTCTAGTTGAAAATTTATGTCTTTCAAAATTATGGTTTTTCAGTCTTCATAATTTCTCAGCTTTTTGTACGTATTTGAGATGTTCTTGCCAGGATTGATCAAACAGAGAATGAGAAGATGCTTAATAGATAAATGACTTTATTAAACCACACTGTGATCATCATCCGTGCTTTTAGGATGATATACACTGTCTAAGAACCTGTAGACTTTTATATCCTAAAAAACCAGGGTGACAAAGCTTTTGTTACAAAGGCCAGGTTATACAAGCTTTTGTTAATCACTATCTTAGAGGAACCTAAACAGTCTCTAGGGTTGGTTTTTCTATGTTAATTAAACTTAAAGAAATTTACAAGCAGAGGGGATGAGATAGCCTTGAGGTTAAAGGGGCTTTCTTCCATCCTTTACAACCCAAGGGAGACTTGAAGGAGAGATAGCCTTGGGACCAGGTGTTAAGCTTCTAGTCCACAGACACTCTCAGCTCCTTCATGTTCTGTTTATTAATTTTATTCATATTTAGGTAAAAAGATTTTGAACCAATACCAAGTATTTTTGTACCCTATGTAATCTGTTATATCTTCTTCATAGATGCCCTGTCCTCAAGCAACCACAAATCTGTTTTTAGTTACTATAGATTAATTTGCACTTTCTGGAATTTTATAAAATTAAGTCATACAGTGTATATTCCTTTTTGTCTAACTTCTTTTACTCAGCATCGTAGTTTTGAGATTAATCCCTATGGTTACTTGTACCACTAGTTCATTTCTTTTTATTTCTCAATACCATTCCATTGTGTAGATATAGTATGTTTTATTTGTTTATCTACTGATTGATGTTGGGTTGTTTCCAACTTGAGGCTATTATAAATAAAGACTCCATGGACATCTGTGTGAAAGTCTTTATCTGGACATATGCTTTTGTTTCCCTGGGGTGAAGATCAATGGCTGGATCAAATTGTAGGCATATATTTTACCTTTTAATAAATTCCCAAATTGTTTTTGAAAATAGCTATACTGTTTATCAACAACCAGGCTGAGAGTTCCAGTAATTCCACATTTTCATCAGCTCATATGGTCAGTCTTATTAGTTTTAGCCATTTTATTGAATGTTTATTGTAGTTTTAATTTGCTTTTCCCTAATGACCAATGATGTTGAGCATCCTTTTATATGTTTAATTGCCGTTCATACCTCTTCTTTGGTGAAGCATCTGTTCAAATCTTTTGCCCATTTTTAATTAGGTTCTTTGACTTCATAAAATCAAGTTGTATTATTCCTTTAAATTCTAGACCCAAATACCTTTTTAGATAAGTATTTGGCAAATATTTTCTCTCATTCTGCAATTTGCCTTTTCATTTTCATAGCATTATCTTTCAAGTAGTAAACTTCCAGTTTTTCTTTTGTAGTTTGTGTATGTGTATAGTATTTATGAAATCTTTGCAAAGCTCAAACTAACATTTATTTCTATGTTTTCATCTAAACCTTTGTAGCTTAACTTTCATACTTAGGTCTTACGTATGTAGAATTCATTTTGTGTATGGTGAGGGAAGAGGCAGTTTACCCACTGGCACTGAACTACTCCATTTGTTGGGATGTTTACCCTTATACCCCATTGAATTTTCTTCTTTTAAATGACAAAAGTCATTCGGCAAAACATATTTGGATCAATTTGTAGACTTCTATACTGTTCCACTGAGATGTATCTATCTTTGTAACAATACCATGCCACCTCTGTTACAATAGAACTATAATTCTTGAAATCATGTGATAAGGACTGCAATTCTTTTCTTTTGTTAGTGTGTTACTGTGTATGCATGTATGTGTGTGACTACTCTAGGTCTTTTGCATTTCCACATAAAGTTTAGAATTGTCAATTCAAAGCTTGTCAACTTGGGGAAAAAGACTACTGGGAGTTTAATTGTGATTGCATTGACTCTTCAACTCAACTGGCGATAATTGACATTTTAATATTGAATCTTTTGCTCCATGAATATAATACATTTCTCCATTGATCTGGGCTCTTTAGTTCTCAGCAATGTCTTATAGCTTTCAATGTACATGCCTTACACAAATTTGATTAAATTTATTCCTAAGTATTTCATGCTTTTGATGTTATAAATGGTATAGTTTAATTTCCATTTCTGGTTGTTTACTGCAAGGAAAAAGAAATAAAATAGATTTTTATGTATAGATTTTGTAGACTAAAATCTTCCCAAACATTGGTTCTGTAAGGCACCCCAGATGGGACGACCTTACTGTCTATCCTCGAGAGAGTGAGTCCCCCCAGTGACCTACAAAGGCACTTGATGCAAAAGTAAGAGGCTTTATTCAATCACCAGTGTGCTGGGGCTAGGGCCAGTTCTTCATGCAGGAGGGTAGACACACCAGCCCCGAGTCCTTGTACAGCATTCTTTTTAAAGGCTAAACCCACAGATGGGGAGGGGGCCATGCAATTGGGGACTTTCCACTGCCGCTCTCAATTCCTTATCGTACTTCCTCTTCGGGCCATGAGACTTTTCTCATGACCTAATCCTGATGCAGCTGCAGGCACCCCTTATCTCTCTCTGGTTCCCAGACTCTATCTAAACTAAATCATGAGATGTTTGTTTGGCTATTCATTGTCCTCTTCAGCAAGCAAAATACAAAAGGCAAGAGCGAGCAAAGTACAGAAGGCAAAAAAGCAAATTCCTCTATCCTAAATTTTCCTTTTTAGTTCCAAATGTTTTCTCTTCATTCCATAGGATTTTCATTGTGAATAACCATGTTATCTATAAGTAGGGTTTTATGTCTGTTATTTAAACTTATATGTCTTTTTATTAACCTATTGTACCAGGTAGAATTCATAACACTAAGAGTACTGGTATGGAATCTGTTAGTTTTTAATTCTAATTTCTGATTTAAATAGGTAAAATGTGTAAGTTGGAAATTTCCCATAAATATAAAAGGACTACTGAAAGGGGGGAGAATAAAGAATGTCACAACCACTTGTGAAAAGAATAGAGATGATCAAGGAATTGTAGAAGGAGAGTGAAGCAAACAAAACTGCAATTTTCTTCTCCATTTTTTTCAATATCAGGTCATTCTATAGAGATTAATAAAATGGAGCCAACTAGGTGCAAAGTATCATCTACAAACATGGATACTTTGATTTCCTCCTTTCCCATTTTTATCTCTTTGGTTTCTTTTTCTTGCCTAACGTCTAAAACCTCCAGAACTATACAGAAAGGTAATGGTGAGAAAAGGTATCTGAGCTAAACTTACATCCCACATTGGACTGCTGGGTTTGACTTCTAGTTCCTGACTTCAGTTTCCTGCGGATCTTGAGAGACAGTGTTGATAGTTCAAGTTCCTGAGTTCCTACCACTCTCATGGAATACCTGGTCCCATGAGAGTCCCAGCCATCGCAGGCATTTTGGCATTAAACCAATAGATAGGAGCTAGCTCGATCTTGCTCTTCCTCTTCGTCTTCCTCTTCGTCACCCTCCCCAATACCATTCCTGTTTTTATTTCTACCTTTCAAATAAATAATTGCATTAAACAAAAAAGAAGGCCAGAAACACAGAATGAGAAATGTCATACTAGTCATAGGCAGAAATCTGATGCAACTATAAGCCAAAGAATGCCAGCACTTTCCAGAATTTAGGTGCAGATAAGGAAAGGCTCACTGCTAAATTAATATAGCTCTTCTGACACCTGATTTCAGATTTCTGGCCTCAGTAGCTGTGGGAGAATAAATTTCTCTTGTTTCTGTTGTTTAAGCCATCTTGTTTGCAGTATTTTGTTACAACAGCTAGGAAACCAATATAAATGTCAGTCCAAGAATGTTAGAGTACTGCTGTAGCAAATTCCTAAAAATGTGGAGATGGCTTTGGAATTGGGTAATAACTACAGCTTAGAAGAATCTTTATACACATTATAGAAAAATTTGGATTTGCTTGAAGAGATGGTTGGTAGGGATGTGGACATGAGAGGTGATGTCAATCAGGTCACAGAAACTAATAACATGACTGGACATTAGAGCAAAGGTGATTGTTTTATTATTAGTTAATATTTAAAAAACTTGGCAATTTGTGTTATAGGGTTGCCTGAAGTGTAGAACTTGCAAGTGAGCAAGTTGATCATTTAGCTGAGGATATCCCATAGTGAAACGTGGAAAGCATAATCCAGTATCTCCTCACTGCTTTTGGTAAAATACAAGAACTACAGAAATTAGTGTAAAATACCAAAAGATGTCTTGAGAAAGCAATCTCTAAGGGAAAAAACTGGAATTTGCTGTTTTGGAAATCCTCAGAGTACCTGAAGCAAAATATTTCAATGGATGAGGCCAAACTTTTGCTACAGAGATTAGGCTTGTGACTCATGGATTCAATCAGTCATCTCAGCAGGAGTCAGAAATAAAGCCGAGGTAACCTAGGAAATATTTATAGAACATTCTTTGGTATAATGTTGTGGACCTTTATGAGTTACAGAAGAGAAACAAGGTTTTTGAGACAAAAATGATAGTAAAGGCACTACCCATCCAGACCGAATAGACATAGGTGTGAGGAAGTAAAGGAGATATTATGGATGAATAGAGTCATGAATGCAAAAGGCAGGACCATTGCCTCATCAAACTTAGCGATGAAATACCAAATCACACACAATTATTCTTAGCCTTGAAGCCTAATGAAAAGCCATTTGAAGCATTGAACTCTGGTAGCAGCAAAACTGCAATTTGTGGGTTTAATAACTTGATCTTGTGTGTGTATTTGTGACATATGGGCATTCTTTGCAGTAGGCCCCAACATTGGCTCTCATTTGCCACTGTCAGAGTCTAGTGTTCTAGATCTTTTATGTAGTCTGTCATCAGCTCAACACATTGTTGTGCTTCAGAAGTTTGTTTCTCACCCAAGTCTCTATTTTCATGTACTATAAGAAAGTTACTGTGAAAATTGTACCTTGTTAGTATACTGATCAGTGAATAATGTCACATGTTTTTTATGGAAGCCAGATGAGATGTTTGATGTATTCTGATGTCATTTCTATTTCACTGTCAGTTAGTATGTAAGCTCTAGTTATTAATTACATATTGTGAAACAGTGTTTCACTGGTTGATAGAGTTAATTGATAAACATACTGTTCCATTACACTTAATTAAGTTAATAAATATAGATAGATAACATTATCAAAATGAATACATTTGATGACAAGAAGTGAAGGGAGGAAACAAGCATTTTAAAATCTAGTTTATCTTTGGAGCAGCTGGGGCCATCGTGGCTCCAACTTGGAGAATTGGAGGACTGATAGGCAAATGAGACCCCCCTCACCCCATCAGCTACTTCTGGCTGGTCAGGAATGGGGGCTTGGCCTGAAACCAGATTGGAGTGCTGGTATTGCCAGGCTAAGGTGTCACACCTACTAGTTTACATGAGCCAGGGATGGGAGCAGACTGAGAGGGCCAAGTTACAGCACCTGCCAGCAAGATAAGGGACTAGGGGCTGGCTAGGTCAGGCCAGCCTGCAGCATCTGAAGGCAAAAGCTAAGACAGACGAGGGGCTATGCCATGCAGGGTCAGATCTGTGTAAGATCTGTGTAAGATCTGTGTAAGATCTGTGGATGGGTACAGGCCTGGTTGGGGAGCGAAGGGGAAATCCTGGCCAGGGTACGATTCCCATTGGTGAGAGCCAGGGCCAAGGTTGAGGCTGCAGTCTGGTCCGGATATTGTTGCAGGATCCCTTGGCATGGGTGTGGGCTGGGTCTGGCAAGCACTGGACTGGACTAGACTGCAGCACCCACTGGTGCTTATGAGATCCAGGGTGGGTGTAGGATGGGCTAGACGGGTCTCTGCCCCTGCTGAGCCATGCATGAGCTGTGTCTGTGTGTAGACCAGGCTTGGCTAGGCTGTAGCACCCAGCAAGAACCAGAATGGATGAAGGCCAGTCAGGAAAGGCCACTGTTCCTGCTAGAACAGAAGGTGGACTAAGTAGGGCTGGCCCATGGACCCACCGGTGTGTGTGAGATCTAGTTCTGGGAGATATCCTGAGGGAGGAGCTTGGGTAACTCCTCTGTCGGGACACACTCCCTGCAGGTAAGTGCAAGAACCAATATGGGGAGCAGCCCAGACCAGGCCAAAATATGGTACCCACTGGCATACATTTGGCACAGGTCGGGGGCAGACCAGGCTAGGTCAGTTCATATCACCCACAGGTGAATCTGAGCACCAGAATGGAGAGTGAGTCAGGCTGGGTCAGGACAAAATACCAGCCAGTCCACATGAAGGCCAGGATTTGGGGCTGGCAGGGCTAGGTTAGGCTGTAGGCCCCACCAGCGTAAGCTGGAATTGGGGGTGGCCTGGGTCTAGCTAGGCTACAGCACCCACTGGCAAATGCCAAAGTGAGATAGGTTGTGCCAGATGGGGCCACAACACCCAACCAGTACATGTGAAACCCAAGGGTAGTGGGGATGGACCCTGTGGAGGTGCTGCGGAGGGCCCCTATTGGGCCACTACTCCTGGTGGAGAACGTGAGAGCTGGGATGGAGGCAGACAAGGCCGGGCAGGGTTACAACATCTGATGACCTACATGTGACATGGGTCAGGGAAAAGCCAGGCTGGACTGACTGTACCTTCTAGTACAAGCATAAGCCAGAGTGGGTGTGGGTATGTTGGGCTTTTCCGCAGCATCAGCTGGCAGATGCTGACAGGGGGCAAATTCTGTCAGGCACAGGCATGACTAGACAGTTGGTGGCACCCACCGGCACATGTGTGGACCAGATAGTAGGGCTGGTTGGGATGAACTGGGCTTCAGTGCCCGTTGACATATACGTAAGCCAAATGGGATATGGGACAGACTATACCAGTCAGCTGTACATACTGGCAAGCACGGGAACCAGGGAAGGGGGTGGGCCTGGTGGGGTTTATTGCAGGTCGCTCCGACTAGGCTGCAGCTCCCACAGGTTTGCAGAAAGGTTGAGTATGGGGTGGGCAGGATTGGGCTAGACTCTAACACCCATTGGTTTGCGTAAAACATGAGGCTGGAGAGAGAACAGACTAAGCAATTGCAACTACCAGTGTATGCATAGGCTGATTTGGGTGATGGACTGTGCTAGACCCTATACTGGCAAATACACAGAGGAATCAGGTCTGGGATGGCCTCAGATGAGATTTTCTTTGATGATTCCCTACCAACTGAACCACTGGACTCAGAACCCCAACCATGGAGAGAATTGCAGGTTCCATAGTCTGACCATGGAGTGCATGTGTCAGAGCTTGGCCTCCTCAGTGGCTCAGACAGCAGTGGACAGCATATCCAAATGCATATGAAGGATATGGCAGTACATTGGAGCCTCCAGATGACACCTGGTACCATGGCAGAACATAGAGGACAAATCAAATTGATCAACTACTCTGGGCCCGGCGGCATGGCCTAGCAGCCAAAGTCCTCACCTTGAGCGCTGGGATCCCATATTGGTCCCAGTTCTAATCCTGGCTGCTACACTTCCCATCCAGCTCCCTGCTTGTGGCCTGGGAAAGCAGTCAAGGATGGCCCAAAGCCTTGGGACTCTGCACCTGTGTGAGAGACCTGGAAGAAGTTCCTGGCTCCTGTCTTCAGATCAGCATAGCATCAGCTGTTGTGCTCACTTAGGGAGTGAATCATCGGAAGGAAGATCTTTCTCTGTCTCTCCTCCTCTCTGTATATGTATATCTGACTTTCCAATAAAAATAAAAAGCTTGATCAACTACTCCAGCCAAGCATTGGCAGTGAATATCTGGGCAGATGGAGACTCTAAGTTGGACCATACAGCCAGTGGATTCTGGAGAGATTTCATCATGATTGGAGTAGTGGGATCAATAGTAATTCAGAACTGTTGAGCTATCAAAACTTCTTGAGAACTTTATGGCATTGTAAATTTCTATTTTTCTTCTTGTTGCTGATTTTGTATTGTGGTTTCATTTAAGGGGATGTGTAGTAGCTATGTAACAGAGACTATCATATCTAGATGTGAAGATACAATGAATCTCTACTTCCAGACAAAGATGGACTACCAATAAAACTGTTTATCTTGACAATAGGATGCTAGACTCTGCCATCGTCCATGCCTGCAATGATGGACACATGACTGTTTCTGAAGAACTATAATATAGTAATAATATAGGGGAACTCAGTGGAGGGGAGGGGATTTGGGATGGGGGTAAGTGAAATCCCAAGGCCTATGGAACTGTATCATAAAATAATAACAATTTTTTAAATCGTAAACAAAAAAGGAGATCATAAAGATAAAAGCATCAGTAAATGAAATTGTCAGCAGAAAAGCAAAAAAAAAAATCATTTACCTCAAAATGACATTTTTAAAACTGTACTTTATTAAATGGAACTACAACCTGGAACAGTAAGTTCAAAAATAGTTCAATGTCCAGGCTTCTGACATCCAAATGGGCAAAGCACTGGAGAATATTAGTGCTTCTACTGGGAGATAAGCCATGACAGTTTGATCATGTCTGAAATTCTCAATGAACCAAGTGCATATACAATGACTCAATGGGCCTTACCATTATGAACTGAAATCTGTATTGTCAATGGTTTTGCTGCATAATATCCACAGACAGAGGTGCCTTCATCACAAGCAAATGATCAAAATCAACGTCAATGTGCAGGACGGTATAAGTCAAAATACACATGACCTGAGCCTTTTAGCAGGTAATGAGTTGTTTTAATCATTTTAAATTATACTTTAAGAAGTTATTCAAAAATCAGTGAAAAAACTACAGTTCTTTCCCTTCAAAATCTTTTTTTCAAATTAGCTTGTCAAGGCCAAAATGATATATCATTACACACCTTTACTATGACTGCTTTTCAAATACAAAATGTCTATAACAAAAATCAAATTTACCTGATTAAATTAATGCTAGGCTTTTTGTGTGGAAAAATTTTTTAATAAAAGGCATATTTTAAAATATAGTCACTTGTTCGCTCTAGACACTTTTTGTAAAATCAACACATTTCAAATAAAAGTACTCAATTATTATATTCCTAAGCTCAGCTGAGATGAATTTGGATTTTTTATGTTATGGTTGTGCTCCTAAATTATAGGTACAGGAACATTTGGCCAGTATGAAGGGCGGTCCTGGACAAAACACCCATTATAGTCACAGTGGTCCTAAAAGTAGGAAAGCAGTGTTCCCACCTTCAACCTTTCTCTAACCCTACAATATTCAGAAGCATTTTTAAGAACTGCATTTTTGCAGGTGTGAAGACAGGAAGTAGTCTGTCCTTAGCTAACTGACCTTGAGCTAATTGAAACGTACCTGTGCTGCTGCAGCAGTAAGATCCTTTATGCTGCCAAGGCCATTCATCAAGCATGCAAGATTGGTTTGTTTCCTTACAACACATACAAGACAGGAAAAACAGGCATGAGAGAGGAAATCTGAATAAAGGAGTTCAGGAGAGAAGATTAAATGGTGATGAACATTGTCATAACAAGCAAGCTACAAAAAAATGTAAGCTAGCCCTGAAGGTACATTTTATGTTTTAAAAATACAATAACTTAAGAGAGAAGAAAACAGTACATAAACTGCCCTTAATTATCTAGTTCCTTCTTGTGGACAGAGGGTATTTCCACCAGAGCTAGAAGTTGTATAGGCTGGCATATAAAATGAAAATAACACACATTATCCACAAACAAAACTCCTCCTGGTTAATTTGTTTGATCCAATCCTCCCACAATTCTCTGTTCCAGAGAGATCATCTCTAGGGAGTATATTACGCAGGGTTTGTACATCCAGTGGAAGAGCAGGATACCAGAGGGTAGGAAAAGAATCAACTAGAATTTTCCAGAGTTTCAGCTCATCCAATCTCTAGTAACTGTATTCTTTTCTTGCCCCTTTTAGAACTAAGTGAGGTGTTAACACCTCCCTCTGTTGCCAAGTCGTGACTACTGTCACCTCCCCTCTTAGTTCCTGTAACTTTTCCTATACCTTTTTATGTCATCCTTTCATTAACTTTTACTCAGCCAGTTCTACTTAATGTACTACTTGTTTTCTGCTAGGAACCTTATTATTGCATCATAGTAAATGTATCATTTCCATTTCAAGTGTATGCATTCTTTAAAAGATTTGTTTATTTTTATTGGAAAGTCAGATATTCAGAGAGGAGGAAACAGAGAGGAAGATCTTCCCACTCCCCATGCAGCTGCAACAGCTGCAACTGAGCCAATCCAAAGCCAGGAGCCAGGAGCTTCTTCTGGTTCTCCCATGCAGGTGTAGGATCCCAAGGCTTTGGGCCGTCCTCTGTTGCTTTTCCCAGGCCACAAGTAGGGAGCTGGATGGGAAGTGGGGCTGCTGGAATTAGAACCAGCTGCCAGAATTAGAACCATATGGGATCCCAGTGCATGCAAGGCTAGGACTTTAGCCACTAGGCTACCATGCTGAGCCCAAGACTTCTTTTGCGATCTAGTAAATGATCTATCCCAGAGAATGTTCCATGCACTGAAAGAGTTTGTATGTGGTAGCTGTGGGTTGAAATGTTCTGGAGTTAACTATTGGGTTCATTTTTTATTGATTTCTTGTCTGTCCACTGATGAAAACTGAGTGCTGAAGTACCCCATTATTATTGTATTGCTGTGTCTTCCTTTAGATATTAGCATTGTTTTATAAAACTGGGTGCACTAAAGATGGGTGCACACATGTACATGATAGTCATATCCTGTTGTCAAATTGATCTTGTAATCATTACATAATGACCTTCTTCATCTCATTTAACAAATTTTGTCTTAATGACTATTTTGTCTGATATGAAGATAGTTATTTCTACTTATTTTTATTTCCATTTGCATAAAATATTTTTCCCATCCTTTTATGTTCAGTATGTTTCTATTGGTGAGATATGTAGGCAGTATGTGGATGAGGTTTTTTTAGTATAAATTTAGCTACTCTGTCTTTAACTTGGAGAAGTTAGTGTATTTGCATTCAGGATTATTGAAATAGCATTTTGGTACTACCATTTTTCCATGAATTTTCCTATTGTTTGTTTTGAATCTCCTTTGTTCTGTTGCTAAGGGGGTTTTCTGCCTTCACATTCTTTGCTGAATGTTTTTATTCTGTTTCTGTATGTAATACATCCTTAATTGTCATTGGTAAGGCTGGCCAGGTGATGACAGATTCTTTTGAATCTTGCTTGTCTTAGAACGTATTTATCTCACCTTCATTTATGAATGAGAACTTTGCTGAACAAAATACTCTGGGTTGGCAGTTTTTTTCTTTTCCAACGTGGACTATATTTACACATTCTCTCCTGGCCCATGGGATTTCTGAGGAGAAATAGGTTGTTAATGTGATGGGACATCCTTTAAAGGAAACATGACAGTTCTCTTATGCTTATTTAAGATTTTTATGTCCTACTTTTGAAGGTTTATTTATATTTTGTGGTGTGGATCATTTCTGATTATGCTTTTTTAGGGTTCTGCCCAGTTTCTTTACTAAGTATTCATATCTTTCTCTACATTGTGAACATTTTCAGCTATTATTTAAAGGAATATATTTCCTAAGCCATTCTTTTTTCCACACCACCAGAAACTTCTAAAATTCTTTGTTTTGTCTTGGTTTGATTGGGTTTGGTTTGGTTTGGTTTGGTTTGGTTTGGTTTGGTTTGGTTTGGTTTTTTGTGGTCAGTTGATGGTATCCCCTATATCTTGAACACTGTTTTTGCTTCTGGATTCTTTTTTGCTCATGTTCTTTCCTTCACTCATTAGTTCAGTCTATCTGGTATTGTTTGATGATGCTTCATGAGCTTGGTTTTTGGTTCTATTTCATATTTTCTTCTTTTGCCTCGTACATCAAATGATCCATTTTCTAGATCAGATATCCTTTCTTCTGCCTCACCAAGTTCGTTGTTAAGGCTTTTCACTGTGACCTTATATATATAATATATAATTTATACAATGTATACAATATATAAAATAATGTTGGTTATTTTATTTCCTTTTTCATTTTTGTTATCTTCCATGACAGATTTGTAGTTACAAGGGTTCATCCATCCTCTTCCCCTTCCTACCTTCCCAGCTACCACTCCCATCATTTATTTTTCCCTGTTATCATAGTAGTATAGGCTCTTAGTACAAATTAAAGTTTAACTTTCTGCTATTTAAGTGTATCATGGTAAGTATGGTAAGACAAGGTGTGCATGGGCAAAGGTGGAAAATCTAGTGTCATATTGTAAAGGTATATTGAAATGTTTCATTGAGAGCCCTAGTTTTCTAGTATTTCTGATTTTTTTTCTTTAATTTCTCAATCTTTGTGTAAAATTTGTTGTCCATGTAATGTAGATTTCCTTATATATGTAACTTTTTCTGTGTTCTCAAGTAACCTTACAATCAATCTTTTTAATTCCTGATCAGGTATTTTGTCAATCTCTTCTTGACACTTCAACATTGATATTTTTTTCTCCTGGGGATTATTGATATTGTTGTTGTCCTTGGCTTTGTTCTTGAGAATGTGCCTCTATGGCTTTGTAGGACACCTGACACTTGTGCTGAAGTTCTGGGAGTATGTGCTTGATAAGACCAGGGAGCTCTGGGCACAGCTGCTGTGGGGCCAAGAGTGCAGAATTATACCCAAGTCAGGCAAGCTATAGCACCTCTGTCTACAGTTAGAAGAAAAGGGGATTGTTGAAGCTAGCTAGTGTGTTCATGATCCCAGCTCTTCTCTGTGCCAAGATGAACCACCTGATTCATAGCCTAGGATGAGCTTTCAGTGCATGCACATCCCACCACACTCCCCATGTCTACCATATAAAACACTGGTCCACTTTGTGGTGTGTTCCCCAGGCCCTCTGAGACCTGTCCCGAGAATACAGCGAATTCAGAGATTTTGCAAATTGCTCAGGTTTCAGGAACCTGGCTGCAATCCATGTCTCTCTCAACCTTGGCCCAGAATTCTCACACTCACAGGGTGCACGGATTCTGCTTGGACCTGAGAGCTACCCCAACTCTGGCATGAGCTGCCCACCATTCCCTGAGGCAACTGCACTTGAGAAAATTGAGGCTGACACTTTTGTTCATGGAGGGTAAAGAAGTAACATGATATCCCTTCACAGAGCAAACTGATTGTTCAGTCCCCTGCCTAGACTAAAAGCCAGTGAAAACCATGCAATTCTCATTTAGTGAAAGCCACCGGTGTATAGGCTGCAGCAGCACCTTGCCTGGCAAGATGGCATTTGCCAGCAAGCATGAGAATGAGGGCTGGGAAGGGCCTGGCTAGACAGGTGGTGGCACCAGCTGTCATGAGTGTGGGCTGGATAGTTGGGGTAGGATGGGTTGAACTAGTTTCTACCATACATTATTAATTGCATTAAGTCATCAGGCTAATCTACATTCAAAAAGAAGACAAATTATTTTTTCTGATGAAATGAGCTGCAACGTGGTAATATATTTCTTCAGTTCACCACCATTCCAGTAACAATCCTGAGAATGAGGAACAGCTATCATCTCTCTTTAAAAGATGAAGCAGCCGAGTTATAGACAGTCACATCAGTATAATTTAAAGCAGAACACTGAAAGTTAATCCACAGTCCAGCACCATTAATATCACCTGAGTGTGTTAGAAACACAGATCCTTAAGGTGGGAATGTGTACAGCAGTAAAAACACCACTGTATTAAAGTGCCTGAGTTCAGGTACTGACTCTACTTCAAGTCTCAGTTTCCTGCTGATGTACACTCTGGAACGCAAGGTGATAATGGTTCAACTGCTTGGATCCCACCACCTATGCAGAAGACATGAATTGAGTTTCTGGCTCCTGGCTTTTGCTTGGTCTAGCCCCAAGATGTCTCGGGCATTTGGAGAGTGAGCTAGTAAATGGAAGATCTCTGTCTTTCAAATAAATTTCTACAACTTAAATAATTCTTTTAAAATCTAAACCCTTATATCCTTCCACGGGATAATTTATTTCATGTGTAGATATTACTTAAATAATAAGGACCTAGTAATAGAGGCTTTTACTAATATTCTACAACAGCACATGCCCCAAAATCTACGGGTTGCCCTTATGCACTCTGAAGTTGGAGAAGCAAATTAATTTGAAGTAAACCAACCCCCATTTATGGTTCGATCTTGTCTTTTGATAGATAGGTGACCCTGAATAGATCACTTATCCTTTCAGAATTCCATTTTTCTTACAAGAAAAATAATGAAAAGGTCCTGCGCGGTGGCCTAGCAGCTAGTCATCGTCTTGAAAGCGCTGGGATCCCATATGGGCACAAGTTCTAATTCCAGCAGCCCAGTTTCCCATCCAGCTCCCTGCTGGTGGCCTGGGAAAGCACTCGAGGACGGCCCAAAGCCTTGGGACCCCGCACCCATGTGCAAGACCTGGAGGAGGTTCCTGGCTCCTGGCTTTGGATTGGCGTGGCACCGGCCATTGTGGTCACTCGGGGAGTGAATCATCAGACTGAAGATCTTCCTCTCTGTCTCTCCTCCTCTCTCTATATTTGAATTTGCAATAAAAACAATTAAATCTGTTTTTTAAAAAAAAAAAGGGGGGGGGAAACTGATCTCTAGTTTGCCCACCCAGAAGCCTGTCATGAATATGCAAAGATGTTGCATGGAAAAGCAGGCAGAACAATACTGCTGACTAATAGTATTGTCCATGATCACAGAATGTATTGGCAGTAGAATTTAGACTAAATCAGTTGGATTTATGGTTTTAACTCCTCAAGGACAAGCACTAATTGGCCCAGTGCCTTATAACCTTTTCCAGGTTTTAAGAACTACTGAAAATGGCAATACTGATTACAAAGAACAGGCAGAGAATCAAGTGTAATGTGCTGTCATGAAACTAAGAGCCCCTTCTCTCTCTCTCTCTGCTTCCCCAGATCCCTCCACTCCCCAAACAAGTTAATACAAAGCTATCATGGCAGAGCATGGCCATCTTCCTTTCATTGGAGATTATTACTGAGTGGGAAGTGTTCAGGATGAGTGAGTGTTACTGGGGAGTAGGAGGTAGAGTGACAATCCTGGCCTAGATTATGGTTTTCAAGTTTGATGCATGTCAGTGAAATGGCATCTACAGCCTGCTGAAACTTTCAGAGAGTCAGATTTTGAGAGCTGGTGGGTGAGAAATTGCAATCACTCTGTGATTATTCACCTCCTCCAATCTATATTTTTAATTCACCCACTCTTAATTCTAATATTCCCTACAAGCAATTTTCTAAAACTCAAGAAACCACTTGCTGTCTTCTCAACTGTCTCAGTCTTCCTCAAACTCAGTATAAGATAGAAAGGAAGTAGTCAGGTCTGGAGAATCCCTAGTCTATTGAACTGTGAAATCAATTTTCAAACTAGCTTAACAGAAAAAGGAGATATATCCAGGAGTTTTTTAAAAGACAGAGTTCAACCTATAAAAAGAGGTAGCATAGATTTCCTGGGTTCAAATCTCAATCCTTACCTGACCTTGATACTAATTCTGTTCCTGAGTGCAACTTCCATAAAACAAAAAAAAATGATTGTAAAACACAGGTGTTATGAGAATAACAAGTGTTAATATACATAAAATCCTTAGCATAGTGCCTGGCTTTAATGCTTCTTTGTATCAAATCCATCTTTGCATCAGTAACCTTTTGCAATCATCATTCAGTTCCCATTCTCTGGCCTTCAAGTGCATATTTCCCATTGTGTGAACTGTAAATTTTTGACTTAGCATTTAAGATACTCTCTTGGAGAATCAAAATGGCAGAATAGAGTAAGGACACATTTAAACAGATGGAGCATCACTAGCCAGGGTGAAGCAGAAAGAACAGATTCCAGGAAATAGAAGAATACAGGCCAAGTACAGAGGGGCATCTGGAGACTGATGGACACTGGGAAGCAGTGAAAACAACAGATCGATGTTGCAGTGACCAGGTACCCCAGTGGCAGTGAGTGGCAATCCATGCTTCACTGGCAGCCAGAGCTCTATGGGCAGCCAAGTGGGAAGGAGAATTCACCAGGAGCTCAGAAGGTGAACCCAGGCAAAGAAGTGACTGTCCTGCTGATTTGTTTGAACTGACTAGGAACGGATACTGAGCAGCAGACCCCAAGCAGGTCATGCAGGAAAAACATGGATTTCATAGCCCAGGACCCCACCAGTGCCATATCAGGTGTCATTTTGTACAATGAGGTAAAGTCTTTGAGAATGGAGAGACAACAGTGAGCTGCACCTGCACTAAGCTGAGAGCAAACTAATTGCTGACTCAGTGCATTGCAATGGTCCCACAGGGAAATTAGCACTAACTTTGGCATCCTAGGAGTCCCTCCCTAAATAGATTCGTGTGGTCCTCACACTTAGCCAGCAGGTTCTGGCAACATCAGCACCACCAACAGATTATTTAGGACAGCTGGCATATCCCTAATCCTGGGAACTGCTCAAACCAGAAGTGGGAGAAAGGTTATACAGGTAATAGTGCAGCTTCAACATGGGATCACAGGAAGTAGAGTGCTGAGCTAGGATCTGGGGCTAGGAAACCATGGTGGAAGCCTAGCATAAGAGCCCAGGCCTGAAATTCACTGACAGGACTAGTAAAAGTGACTACAAAGAACTGGATACCAAATGCAATCTGTAACATTGAACTGTAGACCTGTGGGTGACACAGCTTAGAAACCTGCCCTAAGGAGAAGAATCTGTTAACCAAAATAACAATGACCGAGAGCAAAAGACGAGACAATGGCACAATGAATATTACTGATGCCTCCCCTGCAAAGGAGCAAAAGCCTTTGCCAACCTCAGAGTTAACCGGGGAAGACATCAAGAAAATGGAGGATAGAGAATGCAAAACACTTGTTTTAAAGCTTCTTATCAACAATGAGAAGCATATAGAGGACTTCAAAGAATTTCAAAAATATGTCACACAAGAAATAACACTGAAACAAAATCAAACAAAATTATTAGAAAGAAAGGGCGCAATGAATTCAGTGGAAAACTTCAACAATAGAATGAATGAGGCAGAAGAAAGAACCACAGAATTGGAAGATATTTCTTGCCACAATGGAGAAACAATCAAAAAGCTGGAAGCAGAACTGGGTCAAGCTAAAAAAAAAAAAGTATTCAAGAATTCAAGAATTAAAAGAATTAAAATAAAAGAGTTAAAAGAATTAAAATGCCAAATATAAGTCATGGATGTTCCAGAAGGTGCAGAAAGAGAAGCTGGGTTTAAATATGCATTCAATGAAATAATGTATGAAAAATTCTCTAATATGGAGAAAGAATTGGGAAACAACATACAGGAAGGACACAGAACTCCCATTATGAATGACCAAAAGTGATCCTCACCATGACACATGATAATATCTCTTCAGTTGAACATAAGGAAAAGATCCTCAAATGTGCACATGAAAAAAAAATCAGTTGACATATAGATCACTGCAATCAGACTCACACCTGACCTCTCACAGGAAACTCCACTGGTCAGAAGAGAATGGAGTGATATATACCAAATTCTAAAAGGAAAAAAAAATGTCAGCCCAGAATAACATACCTAGCAAAATTTTCTTTTCATTTGAAAATGAAATAAAATTCTTCCACAGCAAAGAAAAGTTCAAGAATATGCCTCTTTCAGACCTGCCCTACAAATGATACTTAAAGATGTTCTCTTGATAGAGAAAAGGAATAGCACCTACCAAAACCAAAGGCAAATGTGAAAAACATCCCAGGATGTTGCACTCAGTCATTGTCACTGTCACAATGTCAGGGTTCACTTAAATGATGGACTTTGTGACTGTTTGTGAAGGACTATACTATTGAAGTAATATAGCAGAAATCAGTGGAGGAGTAGGAAAAAGGGAAATCCCAGAACCTATAAACGCATCATAAAATAATAAAAGATTTCTAAAAACATAAAAATACACTGTTTATATCAGTTCTTCCAACTCTATACAACCCTATTGCATAATACCTTTGCAACAGGATTTTGTTTAACCATCAATACTTGATCTTTGACTCATTCTGTGTTAGATTGGACTGTCCCTTGTGTTGTATCTGGGATACTTAGTAGCATCTTTATCTTCTCTCTACTAACTACCAGTTGCAGCCCTTTGGGTGTGATGACCAAAAATTCTTCTAGAAATTGCTCAGTGTCCTCTAGAGCATAAAATCTCCCCTATTTGTGCAAAAACTGCTCTTCAAAGACGCTTTGTCTCTTATGGCTCTCTACTTACTGTTTCTCAAATGTGTCTATCCCAATCTCATTTTGTTTCCTTTCCTCAAAGTATTTCAACCTTTTATTTGGCAAAATATGCCAAATAAATACATAGACATTATTACAAAACCATCACCACCATTCATCTCCAAAACTTTCTGTCTTTTCAAACTGAATGCCACAGTCATTTAATAAAAACTCCCAATCCCCACTAATAACCACCATTCTGCTATCTATTGCTATGATTTTGATGACCATAGGTGCCTCAGGGAAGTAAAGGGAAGATTCATAGTGTGTCTTTCTTTTTCTGTCTGGTTTTTTCATCTAGCATGATACTCAGATTCATTTGTAGCATATCTCAAAGTTAGTCACATTGCTTTCTGAAACTGAATGATATTCCATTGTGTGTAACTACCCCATGTAGTTTACCGTCCATCTATCTTTTGTGAATAAGGCTGTTGTGGACATGAGTGCATAAATAGGTGTCCCTGCTTTCAGTTATTTAGAGTATGTATCCAGAATTGTAATTGTTAGATCATGTGGTGATTTTGTGAGATTTTTTTAAGGAACCATGAACTAGAATTCAAATGTATCTACTCTTACCAACACTTGCTGCTTTCCATTGGGGAGTCTTTTTTCCTGAAATAGACATCCGTAGAGGTATGAATTGGTTTTAATCAGGTTTTTCAAAAGAAGTAATGATAATTAGCATAGTTTCATGTGCTTACTAGTCATTTGTGCATATTTTTGGGAAATGTGTATACCATATATCAAATTTGTTTATTTGCTTTATTGAATTGTAGCTTTAGATGTCACAAACATTAGTCTTTCCATAAATATACAATTTGCAAATATTTTCTCCTATTCTGTGAATTACTTTTTCACTTTGTTGTTGGAGTCCTTTGAGGTACACAAGTTCAAAGTATATTATTTTTTTAAAAAAATCATTTATTTTATTTGAAAGTCAGAATTTCTCCTTTATTCCTGCACCCCCTGTGACTGCAGAATTATTGACTTTCATTTATGTTTCTACTATTGATATGTTATTACATGTCGTGGCAAATATGTATGTGTTATATATATATTACACATTCATACATATATGTATATATAACACCCATCAGCAGACCTGCATTCCTGAGGAAGTTTTGTTCTTCATTTTCCTAATATTCAGGAGCTAGTACATTATGTAGCATAATTTGGTGAGCAGAGTTGAATAGAGGAAGCACATAAGAGATGAACTTTCTTTTCCCTAAGATGATATCTGTCCCAGAGAATACAGAAATATCTTTACAAGACCAATAATGAGCTTAATGGTACTTAATATCAATTATGTTCAATCTTCAATTTTAGAAATAGCTTCAGATTTAGGGGTTTTATCAATGGCAGTTAAACAAAGATATTAAAGGAAATTTTATTGCAGCAATTGCTCAAGTTGAAACAGGTTTGAGAACAAATCCAATTTAAATACATGCCACTTACTTCTATTTACCTATAAGATGTTTAAAATGGAACACTTTGAGGCAGAATTACAAAAGTCCCCATCTTCAATTGTGAACCGTGTAGAAGTCTTTTTAACAGTTTTTCAAACATTGTACTGTAGCTAGTTATTCAAAAGTTCAAATGATTGCAGATTGTTCCATCACCCTAGATTGCTAGCAGTAATGTTCATTCCAGGGAACCTGCCCTCCATGGAAAGTCCTGGATCCTGTGGCTTAGATATAGTTTTCTGCAAGATGGTACAACTTGGGACAAATTCCCTAGATCCTACTGTCTACAACCCCATGTTGCTAGGGTGATAGACAGCCATTAATAAAAAACACTACTTCTGCCAACTGGGTCTTTTTTTCATGCATGTAGATACAGAGATCTTTGAAATGATGATATTTATTTAGTGATGTTGTGAGGGAAATTGGCATCCTCATAATATTTTGATGAGCTTTGGTAGAGTAAAACAATAAATTATTTTGGAGACCCACTCAAAGAATATTTATCAAGGGCTCTTTAAATTACCAAAGCATTTCAACATCAACCCAGGTATTGTGCATAAATACCTAAATGTTGATGTTTCCAGCTGATCTCTGGGTTCTTGCTGGGTGTAACACATGGATTTCCCTGTGCCATTTATCTCCAGTAAAGTAAATCCACCCTCTCCTCGCCCAGAAGGACTTGCAGTCCTCCTTACTTACAGGGCCGGCTGGGACATGAGCCAGCACCCAGTCTCCTTAATCTGCTGCACCCTAACACATATAAACTTAATCCCGATAAACGTAAAGCATTGTCACCTACATATGTTAACAATGTTGAAATTTCATGCTATAATCTGAAATGCATATACTTCCATTTTCTTAAATAGCAACTTGAACTTGATTTAACAATGGAACACTTCCCTCACATTTTTCTACACAAATTCTCCAGTCAATAGAAGACAGTGAACATCTCTCCAAGAGCATGATATCAAATATCCATTTTTTGTCTTAAAATGTTTCTTTTCATACTCTATCTTCACTTGTTTGAGAAAGAAATTGAGGCAGGCATTGCAGCTCAACCACAGCCATTGCAACCATTTGGGAAGTAAATAAGCAGATGGAAGATATCTCTCTCTCTCTCTCTCTCTCTCTCTCTCTCTCTCTCTCTCTCTCTTCCTCTCTCTCTCTTTCACTCTCTCTCTCTCTCTCATAACTACCTTTCAAAGAGATAAAATGAATCTTTTTTTAAAAAGAGAGAGAGAGGCACAGCGGCGTGGCCTACTGGCTAAAGTCCTTGCCTTGAATGCACTGGGATCCCATATGGGCGCCGGTTCTAATCCCTGCAGCTCCACTTCCCATCCAGCTCCCTGCTGTGGCCTGGGAAAGCAGTCAAGGATGGCCCAAAGCCTTGGGACTCTGCACCCGTGTGGGAGACCCAGAAGAGGTTCCTGGTTCCTGGCTTCGGATCAGCGCAGTACCAGCCGTTGTGGTCACTTGGGGAGTGAATCATCGGACAAAAGATCTTACTCTCTGTCTCTCCTTCTCTCTGTATATCTGACTTTGCAATAAAAATAAATAGATCTTAAAAAAAAAAAAGGAGAGAAAGAATGAAGTTAATGATTAAAATCAGTGATAACCTAACACTAATTCATAACTTTGACAAAGAATTCATTTTGTCAGATAACCTCTTTGAAGAAAATTTAGCTCCTTCCCATTTAGTTAATATTAAAAGTCTCCCATCATGAAATAATAATGACATATGCCCTCACTTGTTTAAAAAAATAGATTCTCATCTCTTTTGTTTTACTTGTCCATAAAATTAAATGACCTGAACCTATTTTAATTTAGCATAAAATCTTCAGAAATTCCAGAAAGATTTTCCACATAAATCCTACATTTCCTATCCTACCTGATAGTCTTATGCCTACTAACCAGGCATCTGAATGAACCTCAGCTCAGGCCTGCATCACCAATCAGCAGTGTTCTTAGGGCCTGCCCAACAAATGGGGTTTCTGGCCACACACTGAAAAGCTCTGGCTACTAAGCTTGCCACATTTTTCAAAGTGCAATCAAGTTGAAGATGGTTGCTTGATTTCCTTTCACGCACTACTGCAATTGCCTTTATCTCACATTTACATTCCTTATGTTTTCTTATGACAGAAAAACCAGATTCGCACTGATTTTATATTTTAACTGGCAAATATGATTGTCTTCATACCTTCTAAAATTTTATTTATTTGCATTTATTTGAAAGGCAGAGATTCACTGCCCAAATGGCCACCAACGGTTGGACCAGGCCTAAGCTGAAAACCTGGAATCCAATCCAGGTCCCCAGCATGGGTAATAGCTTCCAAGTACCCAAGGTATCACCTACCACCTTCCATAGTACACATTGGCAGCAAGCTGGAATCAGAAGCAGAAGACAGACCTTAAAACAGGCACTCTAATATGGAATGTGGGCATCCTAAGCACTGGCAAATATTCCACAAAATGCCTGCCTGCAAAGACTTTATCTTTTTTTTTATTAATTACATTACATTATGTGACATAGTTTCATAGGCTCTGGGATTCCCCCAACCCCTCCCCGTGCCCTTCCCCTCATGGTGGATTCCTCCACCTTGCTGCAGTATTGCAATCCAAATTCAGTCAAGATTCTTTCATTGCAAGCATATACCAAGCATAGAGTCCAGCATCTTATTGTCCAGATAAATTCCACGCTTTCTTGGGGAGACCATCTCTGGTCTGAAGGCAGAGCTGGCAGAATATCATCCCGATCAATTAAAAGCCCCAACACAACATCAACAAAAATTTGCGATATTATAGGATTATTTGACATGGTATTGAGTAACCAATATGTTAAAAATGCAGGTTCTTAACCACATCCTGTGATTGCTTCATTGATATTTCAATTTTAGTTTACATACAACTGGCTTCTATATACCTTAAAATGGCTAAAGGGTATTACTCAGCTGTCACATGTCTATTTTCATTTTAGTATTTAGCAATGTAGAGTGTTGAAGCATGATTTTGCTGAACTTGGCAGATTTTAGGATAGTCTAAACTGGCTTATAACTCTAACAAGACATATGTCAACTGTTGAGGTGTAGGACAGTTTTAGGAGGGGTGTGCAGATAAATCTTCAATACCCCAGTGAGGAGTAACTAATCTTTGTGTCCTGCTTAGTAAGGTATGTGTGAGTCCACATTCACTGTTTCCTCCTGGTTCTAAGCTTTCCTTGTTGTTCTCTATCTATTCTAATTTTGTTGTTGTTGTGTGTGTGTGTATTTTTTTGGTGGGGGGGGGGCCTCTGGAGTGACCCTGATGGTCAATGCAAGAGAGGGTGGGAATCCAAAGTTGGAAATAAGTAAGGACCAGAAAAAGCTCCTCTCCCTAGTCCCGAAGGAAGTTTACTGTTCTTCTGTTTCTGTGGACCGCTCAGAGCTCCTGGCTGTTGTTCTGATGACCTTAGATCCTGCGAGGAAGGATTTGGGCTTCTTCCATCCCATGTTGTAGATCCAAACAGGGGTGGATGACCTCAGAGTTCTTGGCTTCCGAAGACACTCCAATTCTCCGTGGTCTCCTTGGTTGTTGGGATGTAGTCCTTGGTGCCCATACTGATAGTCCTTGGTGAGGATCCGGGAGTCTCCAGGGTTGGGATATAAGCCTCCTCTTATCCACCTGCTCCACTCTGAGGTTCCTCCCCCGCCCCGCTCTGTGCATATGACCTCCTGGTAAGAGGTTGTCAGGATCACTCTTGACACTCTTGAGTCCCCTGTATGTCTTTGTAGTTTTACTATTGTCTAATGCTGATTCGAAAAGACTTCATCTTAACTATAAAAAGTAGAACAAATTTGAGGGTACTTTAACAGTTATGGAAAATGCGGCCTAGCCTTATGGGCTCAGTGGTTAAACCTTCACTTTGCAAATGCTGGAATTCCATGTGGGCACCAGTTCATGTCCTCTCTGTTCCACTGTCCATCCAGCTCCTTGATTATGGCCTTTCGAAGCAGTAGATCAAGGCTCAAAGCTTTGGGACCCTGCACCCACATGAGAGACCCAGAAGAAGCTCTTGGCTCTTGACTTCAGATTGGCTCAGCTCTGGCCATTGTGGCCACCTGGGGAGTGAAACAGTGGATGGAAGAGCTTCCTCTCTGTGTCTCTCCTTCTCTCTATAAATCTGATATCTGCCTTTCCAATAAAAATAAATAAATCTTTTTAAAAAAAATTAGTTCATGGAAAATGAAACTAACTAAGTGTATTTTATTGAAAAAAATTAAATCCATGAATAATCATTTTCATATTACATGTGTCCCATCAAATATGCTTAAGTGTCTAAACAATTCTTATATAAATATTGGGATCAGGACTGTGATATAGGACATAAAGCTGCTGCCTGTGACACTAGCATTCCATATCAGTGATGGTTCAAACCCCAGATACTCCACTTCCAATCCAGTAACTTATTAATGTTCGTAAGAAGCAGCCAAAAAATGGCCCCAGTAAGATTCGGGCCTCTTCCATCCACATAGGAAACTTACGAGAAATTCCTGGCTGCTGGCTTTGCTTCAGCCCCTACAGGAGAATGAAGAGTGAAAAATTCAATCTACTGTACCCTGGATGAATTTTTACCACTAATCACGGTGGAGTTTCTACTTAAAAAAAAAAAGAGTCAAGTTTTAAAGCGTTTCTGAAAATGAGAATATAAAGTAGAATATAGGGTAAAAGGTTTCAATTTTTGTTGAATAAAGGACATTATGAAAGATCTGGGAAGCAGTGCTTTCTGTTGTGGCTGTTGCGTTCAGATACATGTAAAACTGAGTTTGCTATAGGCTGATTTGATAAGTGATAATTGATTGCAAATTATATTGACAGTTATTGAACATAATTATTCACCACAGGAACCATCTTTAATCAATTAATCAAGGTACAGTTCAACTTGACTTCTTGCACATAGCAACAACTATATTTTTCTTTTGGCTCTTTGCTTTTTTTTTTCATAACCCACTTTGTTTACTGTTGTTGAAACATTTTAACAAATTAATTAGATGTTAATTCTAAGCAATAAATGAAACCCTTAAAATGTTCAAATTGTAGAAACAAAAGGTGTCTAACCCCAAAGATTTCCTTCAGCCCCTGAAGAACTCTACTGTCTTCTGTCTCTTGGTCTCTCCTAAAACAAGTCATAGACATCAGAATTTCTCAGCCTCAAGTTGGATCAGAGAAACTGAAAACTGTCTATCCCAAAGCAAGCTATAAAAAACCTCTCTTCTGGGCCAAGCACCGTAGCCTAGTAGCTGAATCCTCACCTTGCATGTGCCAGGAGCCTTCTGTCTTGGTTCGTGTCCCAGCTGCCCCATTTCCCATCCAGCTCCCTCAAGGCTAGGACTTTGGCTGCTATGCTACTGTGCTGGGCTCTACCTTCTTTCTTAAGGCGTGGAGATCCTGTGTCATCCCTAGGCAACAAATGGTGCACAGAGAAATGAAGAAGGATCTAAACAGCCAGGCTTAGCTGAGTGTCTACCCCTTGCTCCAGTAGCACTAGACCAGAACTTTTTGTCGAATCACATCTGTATAGGGATATCCACTCATTATCAAACCTAAGCATGAAAATAGGCATTTTCCTTGAATCTTCAAGTCTTCATTTCTAAATGCTTTTATGTTACAAGAAAGTTTCATTAAGCATCTGTTGTGGTTATACTAGTGTGTCATGACCATTCTGAGGGGTTAGAAAAGATATCACACCTTTCTGCCCCTCTAGTAAGTCATACAATAGGCATAGACACAAGCCTCTGGGCAGAACACGGTGCGCAGAAGTCTACAAGGCCAAACACAATAAAAAGAAATAATGCCATGTTCTCAGAGTTGTTGATCACTCTAAGCCTCCAAACAGGATGGGAGAAATAAAAGAGATAATTACTCACTTGAAAAAAATCCAACTGCTTCAGTTAACTTTAAATAACAGAAAATTCTAAATCCCAAAACACTGTTGAATACTTTGGCCATGTATCTATGGTGATACACAATGCGAGCCCATTGCCTTCTGTTTTGGTCAGGCGCCAGAGGGATTATCACATATACTTACCAGTATTAATCTTTATACAGAAAGTTAAAATACAGAATTGTACACACAAACTGTTATGATTGCACTGTGGTAGTGTTCCCATGCCTGGTCATATGAAGGATGGTGGAACAAGATGAGAGACACATTGTACAAGAAAGAAACATGAAAATCATCCTTAAATGTTTAGAGGATCAGCCTGAGGAATAAATTCTGAGGAATAAATTCTGAGCAGCAACTGTAGAACTTGACAGTATTTGCTGGCAAAGACTTCAGGAATGCAACTTCAGCTCAGTATGAATCAGGAGCTAGATGTTGACTTCTCCGTCTTTTATCTCATGGAGGTGGTCCCCTATTTGTCACCAGTCAATGACCCAAAGCCCATTCCAATTCCACAGTTCTAGGATTTTATACAGGAACAACAGATGTGTCAAATTTGTTTGACACTGAATTTTCAAAGTTCTTTCTTCTATTGAAAAATCAAGTACATCTTTGTAAAATAAAAATAGGGTTTTATTATAGCAGTACAAACATTTTATGCTATTCTTTATAGTTTCAAAACTATGAATATCCAATCAAACTTCATAGTTGCTTTCATAAATGCCTAATTAAACTATAAATATTATTAGATATATCCAGGAATGGAAACATCTGGAAGAAAAATGAAAAATTTTTCAACAGCTGTATATTTTACCTACACAATGCTAGACACCAAGATATTCAGACACATCAGACGACTGACAGAATTTTAGTATTTCATCTGGATATTCAATTCCATCTTCTGCTTTCTTTCAAATTACTTTTAGTTTCTTGGTTCTCTTTTTAATGGGAATACATTATACATTCCTCCTACTGAGCAGCACTATCCAGTCACAGATAAAGCCTTGTTTCTCCTCTGGTTAGCTCCCCACTGCCCTGATCTTAACCCCTCCTCTGTACTATTCCCATTAAATGCAGGAAAGATAAAGATAAAGGATTTGGGAATGCACCCTTCCCTCCATCTCCCCCTTTACAGCCTGTATAGACTACTTAAAAAATTCACTGTAGTTTGACTTCAGAACTCTCCACTGTGAAATGTTCTTCACACTCCACCTCCCCAAGTCCCCCAGTGTTTTCACCCAGGACATCAATGATCCATTTCAAAGTCAGGATCTCCTCTAACCTGTTTCAACCTTCTCCCTTGATTTGCTTGATATTTCCTGTCTTTACAGTGTTTATAGGCAAAATAATAATGACAAGAACACTGAGCATATAATTGCATTCAAGCCTTGCTTAAAGAGATTTACATGAATTACTTGTTTAATCTTTAAAAACAACCTTATGAATCAGGTACTATTGGTATCGTCACTTTACAGATGAAGAAACAGAAGCAAACATAACAAACTACTCAAATTCTCATATGCATAGTACCCTTAGACCTCCAACACAAATTCAGGATTTGTTACTTCTAAGTCTCTCTTTTAACCACTATTTTTTTCAGAGGCAGGGGTTGGAAGAGACTGACAAAGACAGATTAAGAGAGAGGGCTCCCACCAGGCTGGTTCACTCCCCAAGCACCTGTGATAGTCAGGGCTAGGTGAGGCCAAACTGGGAGCTAGAAACTCAGTCCAGCTCTCTCCTGTGAGTGGCAGGAACTAAGTCACTTGAGCTATCCCCAGTGCCTCCCAAGGTCTGCCTCTGCAGGAGGTTGAAATCAGGAGTCAGAATCAGGTATCAACCCAGGCTTTCTTATGGAGGAGGTGGGTGTTTGAACCCCTAGGCTAAATGCCCACCCCTCTTTCCATGTTTTAAGTGGTACCTGACAACCCACCTCATTCTAGAAGCCTGCATGTACTTGCCACCAGCTGTTGACATTTTTTTCCTAACCGAAAAATTCCAACAAGTACCTTCCAAGGATGAAAGCAAATGTCCTGCACGTGTTTGCGTGGCTCTCAGTGTGATATTAATGAGAAAGCTATCTTGTACCATCTAAATATTTTTAGGTGCTTTGTAAAAATCAATTTACATGAATGAAATGTTTCATTCATTCACTTAACAATGATTACTGAACTGTTTTAGATGCCGATATAATAGTGAATACAGACAAGTATTTATACCTGTACGGAGCTTGCCTTTTTATACAGGAGACATAATAAGCAAGGAAAGTATATGTTATATAGTATGTTATCCAAGCACCAGAATGGAGTGTGAGTTGGGCCAGGTTGGGTTGCAACACAAGCCACTTCACATGAAGACCGGGACTAGGGACTAGCTGGGCTGGGCTATACTGTAGCCCCCACCAGCATGAACAGGAATTGGGGGTGGGCCATGCCTGGCTAAGCTACAGCACCTACTGGCAAATGCTGAGACAAGGTGGGCCATGCCAGACTGGGCCACAGCACCCAACCAGCACACGTGAGACCCGCAGGGAGAGGACGAAGCCAGTAGGGAGGCTGGGTGGGGCTCCCCTGCTGGACCACCACTCCCACTTGAAGAGCATGAGAGCTGGGATGGGGGCAGACCAGGCTGGGCAGGGCTACAACAACTGTTGGCCTCATGTGAGCTAGATTAGGGGAAAGCCAGGCTATTGACTGAGCTGATTGTTCCTCCGGTGCATACAGAGTGTGTGTGGGTTGGTTGAGCTTTGCCACAGCATCAGCTAGCAGATGCTAGCACAGGGGGCTAATTATGTCAAATTAAATTGCAGAACCACCTGGAGAGTGCAGGATCCAAGAGTGGGAGTGGGCACAGTAGGGAAACAGTGGGCACCTGCCTCTTGGGCTGCCACTCTGGTGAGCACAAGAACCAGGACTGGGGCAGGCATGGCTAGACAGAGTGGCACCCACCAACCCTTTGACATGTAAGAGAGCTGAATGTTATGTGGGACAGACTGGACCAGTCAGCTGCTCATACTGGCAAGCATGGGAACCAAGGCAGTGGGGCAGGCCTGGGGGGGTTATTACAGGTCACTCCGACAAGGCTGCAGCTCCCACTGGTGTATGTGAAGGCTGAGTGTGCAGCAGGCAGGATCAGGTTAGGTTGTAAGACCTTTTGGTTTGTGTAGAAGATAGTGTTAAAGGCAGAACTGACCTAGCAATTATAACCACCAGTATGTATATAAGCTGATTGGGGCAACAGACTGTGCCAGACCCTGTATTGGCAAGCACACACAAGAATCAGGTTTGGGATTACTTTCCCAACTGAATTGTTAGACTCAGAACACCAACCATGGAGAGAATTGAAGGTTCCGTGGTCTGACCATCGAGTGCATGTGTCAGAGCTGAGCCTCCTCAGTGGCTTAGATGGACAGCATGTCCAGATGCACAAGGGGAACATGGCAGTATATTGGATCCTGCAGAGGATACCTGGTACCATAACAGAGAATGGAGGACAAAATAAACTGATCAACTACCCCAGCCACGTGTTGGCAGTAAATATCTGGGCAAACGGAGACTCTAAGGTGGATTATGTCAATCAGTGGATTTTGGAACAATATCATTGTGCTTGAGCGGTGAGATCAGCAGTAATTCAGGACTGTTGAACTATCAAAACCTCTTGAGCAGGACCCTCAGAGCATTCCCCACATCAGGGACCTTGGGTGATATCAGGTATCTGTCCTCCATCCCAGGCTGCAGAGGCGTTTAGAAAGCTGAGTGTGGCTTCTCTCCTTGTCTCCCCTTTTGCCCCAAATACAAGGGGAAAAAAGAGAAAATAGAAATGGTGATCTCACCCACCTTTTTGTAACCCTTGACCCTTTGCAACTATGTAAAAATCATCACAAGTAAAAATAATTTTAAAAAATAAGTTATATAGTATGTTAAATAATGACAAGTGATCATGAAAATTCAAAGTGAACAAGAGAAATAGTCAATGTCAAGCAGGCAGTTGAAATTTAAGATATGTGTCGGGAAGACATCATGAACATGACTTCTTAACAAATATGAATAGAAGTGAGATCTTTAGCCATGAAGATACAAGAGAGAAGCACTAAAAGTAGAGAGAGTCGTTCAAGTTCAGACTATACCTGCATGCTCCAACAGCATTAGGAAGTCACTGTGTCTGGAGAAGAGAAAATGAGGTAGAATTGGAGAGGGAGACAAGGAAGATAGAAACAGAAGATAAATCCGTAAGTGTAGGGGCTATAAAGGGGGTGTCTACAGCATGAACTTTTTAGACACCTATACAGAGTTGGCATTCCAGTGGAAAATGACTCAAGTGTTTTGGCCCCTGCCACATACATGGCAAACAGGGAAGTTTCTGGCTCCTGGTTTTAGCCTGGCTATTGTAACCACCTGGGAAGTGGACAAGTGCATACAAGGTCCCAAGCACATGGACCATCTTGGTTTGCGTTCCCTGACACATTATCAAGGAGCTGGATTAGGAGTTGAGCAGAAGGGGCTTGAACCAGTGTCCACATTGAATGCCAGCATCATGGGCAGCAGTTTCACTTAAAATGCCACAGTACTGCTCCTTCTACTTACCAAATAAATAAAATTTTTAAAAATCTTTTTTTAAAAGAATTGATACCATTATATTTTGGAGATAGAACTGATAAAATTTCTTGTCTGATGTAGAGTATGAAAAAGTCAAGAAAGACAATGAGATTTTTGTTTGAACAAATAAGAGGGTTGATTAAAAACTCCTTGAAGAAAGAATCAGCCACACATATTCTCTTAAGATGTAATGAATATAAATTTCAAAAATAGCAACACATATTGAAATGCTAAGTATATGTAAAGAAAAATTGGGTAATGTGAAATTGTATTATTAAAATGTAGGCTACTTCTCTACTTAAATATGACATTGATAATTCCATGAACCCAATAAATAAGAAGAAAGGCTTGATTCTTTTTGCAGTGATATTTGGGATAGCAGATACTGAACACAGCATTAAACATTTGCAAGAAAATCTGATAGTCAGATTTTGATATTTATTAAGGACTTTCCATATTGAGTTTAATTAAGGATTTGATTACAAATTCTACCTTGAAGGAATGATTACTACTTATCTCTTCACTCTTGGGCCAAAGAGAATTATACATGCTGAATATCTCTCCACTGTATCCATGAAATAGTCATTAGCTTGAAAAGGTATCTCTTTTCTTACTGCAGAAAATTACCTAGAGAAATTGAACTCATTCAGCTTTTATGATACTCTTACAAGGAATACTGCTTGTATTTTTACTATTATAGCAAAGAAGATAAATGACTCATTGCACCTTATTTCCTGATAAATATGATTGTATTTTATTACCCTTTAATTATTATATATTAGTCTTTTGTTCCTGTTAATACCATGAAATATGGCAGTGAAATAATGCAGTATTTTAGAAAATATATTTATAATTTACTACTTCTTTTCATTGTTTAATTTAGCATCTTCTCTTCCTTGCTTTCCCTTCTCCAGTGTGTCCGTGTCACTGTGGAATGGGAGACAATGGGAGACTCAATATTTCAGAAAATATTATATAACTAAGTCTTTTGGGTAAGATAAAAACCTGAAGGATTATGGAAATGCATTTCAGCTGTTGGAAATTTTTGACCTGCATGATTAAATTGGAGAGGAGTCACATGGTAGTTCAGCAAAAAGTTAATATTCCTTCCTTAGTAAAGCAAGGTCTAGAATATCAGAAACTGACAACTAATGGCAGCTCCTATAGGTTCTCAAAAAGTACGGGAGCACCGCAAAAGACAAGGCATACGTGTGCATTGCTCAGATTGCCAACCATGTCTAGGGGTGTGATTCTCCCGCCTGACAAGGTGGCCTAGTGCCAGCATCACTTCTAGTGACCCATAATCTGGCTTTCTCTCAAGTCCCCACTCTATCTTCCCCTACCCAATGAAAGTTTTATTTTTCAGCTTGATCACTGTCTTTCCCTATCATTTATACGGCCATCATGGTCCTAAGTTCGTTGGGCTTATACATGACCTCCCTGGCTCTGTTTCTGACCTCTTGATTTTGTGAATGAATACAGAGAAAGTAAGTACCCAGTCTCCATTTCTGTACTCCACCTTAAATCCCCAAACTAAACATCTTTCAGAAAGCATAAAAGACAAGGTTATGTCATCCATCACCAATGTTAAAATATAACGTGGAAGTTACCTGTCTACTTGAAGAAACATAAAGGGAGGGTCTCTTCTAACTTTTCTGACATGATTCTTGAACTCTCCCTCACCGTTTTATTCTCCCTCACCATCTCTATACTATCTGTGGGTTAAGTGTCACTGACTGGGAACATATCTCTTCACTTCAGACAGTGTCAGCCATGACTGTAGCTCTGAATAACCTACTCATAGCCTACTCTTAATCTTCACTCCTTTCTCAGTAATCCTGCTGAGAACCATCATGTATTCTGAGAGCTTTTGCAATCTCCACACTAGTGGGTTATTTTTATGAAATTCAAACAATCTCATCATAATGTTGGGCATCACTGTGTTTTCAAATGTATCTATCATTGTTCTACATATAATGTAATTAGAAGAATAAATTATAGAGAATCCATCTTGGGTGTTAATATTAATAGAATCATTTTTCCTACCAGTGTTTCTCTATGAGAATTAGATTTAGAATTTACAAACGGAAAATGTTTATTTTTACCAAAGAAAGATAGGTGGTTTGCTAAACATATTTAATAGCAGGAATGAATATGAGTTAGAATGGATTCAGCATCAATCACATGTCATTGTTTTAAAGACAAGCTAGAGAGCTTTTCACAAAAACAAATTTAAATAAAATAAAACCTACCCACTTACACAAACACTTAAGTGTAAATATGCAAAAGAAAGAATCCTCCTTAGGCTAAGTAACAATGTCTTATCAAAAAAAAAATAAGAATAGAAGGTTGTATATCAGATCAGTGCTGAACCTTTGGTAGCAACAACAGGCAGTGTGGAATACAGGAGTTTCAAGGATGAAAACCCATTCTGCACAAAGATTGTAAAGGAATCTGGCGGGGGAACAGAATTCTACATTAGTATTTTAGGATAGATAAGATTTAGACAATTGTAAGGGAAATAAGAAGCCTATCTCAGCAGGCAGTCAGGGCCAGCACCTGCCACCTAGGTTCACTCACCACTTGCAGTGCCTGCATCGCTGGCATTTGAGAGCAGCAGCTCCAGTCCTGGTTGCTCTTCTTCCGATCTAGCTCGCTGCTGCTGCACCTGGGAAGCAGGCAGCAGGTAACGCCTCCTGTACTTGGGTTCTTGTCACCCAAGTGGGAGGTTGGGTGGAACTCCTGACTCCTGGCTTCAGCCTAGACCTGCCCATCCATGTGACCATTTGGGCGTTTGGGGAATGAATCAGCAGATGGAACTTTGGGAGCTAGCCCATGCTCTCTCTGTCTCTCTCTCTCTCTCTCTCTGTGTCTCCCTCTCTGTCACTCTGCCTTTCAAAATAAATAAATCTTTTTCAGAAAATGGATTAAATAGGGAGATTGCCATGCCTGCCATTTGCATGGCAAGTAAACTTAGCTGTGTGAAGTGTAAGGTGATTTTAGTTATAACGGATACAAGAAAAACTCGTGAAAGAGAAGGCGAGAGCAGTAATGGCTGTGGAGGGTCTCCGCTGCCTCAGGCAGGGGTAACTCACACTATTCAGAAAATAAAATTACAACCTACACAATGGGAGGAATAGTCGCAAATTGCACATGTGGTAAGGATTTCATATCAAGATTAAGAATTCTAATAAATCAATAGCTGAACGGCCAATAATGTATTCCGAGTCCTACTGCCCACGAATATGGAGGAAATGTTCCTCGTCCAGTTAGGGAAGTGGAAGATGAAATTCTATGGCTTTCTGAATATACTTTCCCATAGAACTATAAGGGTATTTCAAAAATGGAAAATGGAATTAAAAGACTTGTATTACTGAAAAATTTCTGAAAAGTTTTAGGTTCGCCGACCACCAGGGAAAGAAAAAAGCCTGGGCCGACTGCTGCAAGAGGCCTTTATTGGGGGGAAGTCTGTTCTCGGGCCTTTTCTCCGCACAATGGAGAGGCAGAGAGAAAGCAGGGAGCCACAGGGCAACACGGTGGCAAGGCAGCACGCAGGGGCTTCTGTACCCCTCCTGACGCGGAAACCGCAGCCACTGCCGCTCTGGTCCCTAAAGATGGGAAATGCAGATCCAAGCGCGTCATTGGTCCACCAGGGCCCGGTTGCCCTGGTGATGTGCTGGCGCTACACGGCCCTTTCCGGTCTGACACAAATTCCGCCCACCTCCGTAACCGTGGAAACCTTCAAAGCGGATGCGCTTTTCTATAACACATGTTTCCATGAACTTTTTAAGACCCATCATATTATTTAAGACAATAATTACACCTGCATTTTACATAATGGCACAGGAACTTAATAAACCTTGATCATAGTGTTTTCATGAGAAAATGGCTCCTGAGTTTTAAACAGGAATTTACTAATGAACTACATACTTACCCTTGAATAGAATTATTGCTGCCATTATTATTACTCACATTCTAACTTCTTGTCTGTTTTCTTGCTATTGGTAGCAGAAGAGATTAAATCAATGCAAACCAAGAAAGAACTCTCAAATTCAGGAAGCTGCCTTAGAATCTTCCAGGTAGAAAGAACAAATATTTTGGGTGAAGCCCAAATGGATACTTGATTTTCCAATCAACCTAAGTGTGTGAGCCTTCGCAGGTGAAGTCAGCCAAGGTTTTAATGTTAAAGCGAAGAGAACTTTTTAGCCACCTTCAATCTGCTTCAGATTTCTCCCATCACCTTAGGAAGATGTGACTGCTAACAGCGAGGTGTGATTTTGTCACAACAAAATACAGGTACACCTGTGCTTCAGATGGAAAGGTGATTGTGAGTAATGGTTCAAAGGTACAGTGGATGGCACAGAGCAGAAGGTTTGATAATGAGAAGTAACAGTTTCCTGCAATTCTTGAGGACTGAAGGGAGGAAATTATTTGCTTTATGCTGACAGCAATTTCCCCAAGCCCTGTGAGAGGACATAGCTCAAGCTGTTGCCAGTGTAGATAGAGTAGCTACCAGTCACAGCTCATGGGTAGAACAGGATTGCCTAGGGGCAGGACATGTATTAGAAAACTCTTCTAAAAGATTGATCACTTAATGTGACTGTTTTTAAGAAAGCCTACATTGTCTTCCATTTTCAGTTCTTGCTCACAATCCCCTGGGAAGGTTAGAGCCACTATCACGTGTGTGTGTGTGTGTGTGTGTGTGTGTTTTAATGAGATAATATGATCACAGAGATAGTCATAGAAATGATATAGTAAAACCTTAGACACTACGTATAGACAATTCCTTACCTTGGCTTTCACAACATAATGCCACAATCAGAAAGCTCTTTCCCTGAGGAAAAGAAAAAATTGAATCTTTAGAATTATGCTTGTCTTTTTCCAAAATAGGTGTAATGACGCCAACCATTGCCACCAGTCCTCAAAGCAAAGCAACCAGCAACACAAAGAGGCCCTTGTGTTTAAAAACAGAGGCTCTGGTGGCTGTTTTGTTAGCTGCACACTTTATTTGGAGGGGTTAACTTTTGCCTCTCACTTAGACTTTCTCTTTCATGAATGAGCAATTAATTACTTTGCTGCTGTCGCTGTTTCTGCGCTTCAGTTTACAATAGGCTTTTGTTTTCTTGCAAACGAAAAAAGCTTTGAAGGATTTCAATCTTCCAAAACACGGAACACTTTCTTTCTCTTTATTTCTGAACACACAAAAAAGTCTATTCTTATGTATATTTAATAACAGGCTTCAAAAAGAGCTTTATTGTGCACCTTAACATGATCTGATTGATTCTTACAGCCAAATCAAAGGAACACATACAAACCCTACATCTGGGAAGTGCTTTCTATTTAAAAATTTTAAAGTGTAAACTTTATAATAAACTGGGGGGAAATGTAAATATGTTGTATTTCATTTTAAACACAGTTAAGCACAGTTTAAACACAGCCAACTTTTCGTTGAGATAATGTGACTTGGATAATGAAGTGCTTCATCTTAAGTCACAGAAAGTTCAGTGTTATTATGGATTACAATTAGAAAATCCTGTATGCCTTATTTAATCTCTTCAAAACTGTGTGTGTGTGTGTGTGTCTGTGTCTATGTGTGTCTGTGTGTGTCTCTGTGTGTGTGTGTCTGTGTGTGAGTCTGTGTGTGTGTCTGTGTGTGTCTGTGTTTGTGTTAACAGCACTGAAACATAAAAGGCTGATGTATTGTTTGGTAGAGTTGGTGGATATTGATATGACTGATACATCAGTCTTTAATATCTGTCTTTTATTTCTTAGATTGTGAGTAGGGCAATAAATTTGGCTAGGACAATAAAACTGCAGTTTTCTAGCAGGTTACAGACTTAAAATGTCCTAGTCAATTTAATAGTTTGATTAACTCAACATTTGTCAACATACTCTTCCTGTTTTAGGCCATAAAATTAAATTACAAGTAAATCAAGGGAATATACAGATAGCCTCCATCTGCAATGAAGATGAATTGAACTTAGACTGTGTCTTACTCTTGCTATTAAAAACTAAAATTGCAGTCCTGAAAGCAGTTGCTGATTGCCAATTGCTTCTCTTTCGTAATATTGAGAGTTGCTTGAGGGACTACACAGATACCAATCAGCTCCTAGAGGACTCTAAATAGTTACACTTCAGCTAATTGAGAATGTACTCTAAGTACCTCAGGTATCCATTTACTTTTATGTTTCCAAGTATAGTACTTTGTGTTTTTAAATGTTGATGTCTTTTTCCTGGTCCACTGGAAACCTTAACGAGGTGCTTTTGGTATCACTTATGTGAAAATTACACACAGAGCAGATGTGGGTATGACAGCACAGTGTGTTACACAAGCACTTGAGATACGTGTCTCTACCATCTGAGTGCCCATTCAAGTCTAACTACCCTGAGCTTCTGACCCAGCTTCTTGTTGATGTATCTGGAAGAAGCGAATGATGGCCTAAATTCTTAGTTTCCAGAAACACCTGTGGGAGATGTTGCTGAAGTTCCTGGCTCCTGGTTTGGGGCTTCTGGTTCCTGGCTCAGCCTTGGCTGTTGTAAACATTTGGGGAGTGATTCAGCAAATGGAAGATATATATGTTCTACCATTCAAATAAATAAAGCAGTAAATCTTTTTTAAAAAATAATTCCTGATTGAGATACACTGTTTAGCTCCAGCATAATTTTTAATATATAAGTACATTATCCCAATATATGGCTATAATGTAATTTGTTTGGCCAGTCTGGATGTTGGTGATATTTCCCACTTTCACATTAACAAGCACCTCTACAACAGCAATTCATACATGCATGCTCTTTAGAGAGCAAAGCTCCATGGTTAAAAGTATAATGCTTAGTCAGTGGTTGCCTGGAGTTTGTCTGTTAACTCTGTTACTTTATTTTTTAATACTTACTTAGTTACTTCCATTTTATTTGAAAAAGAGAGACAGAGAAATCATACATCTACCAGTTCACTGCCCAAATACACAATAGCCAGGCTAAAGCCAGGAGCCCAGAACTCAGCCAAGCTTTCTCATGTGGATAGCAGAGGCCCAACCACTTGAGGTATTAAATGCTACCTCCCAGTGTGCAAATTTTGCAGGAAGCTGGACTGGAAACGGAGTAGCTGCAACTTGAACTGGGTACTGCAAAACAGGGTTCTGGTGTCCCTGACAAGCATCTCAGCCATTGTGCAAACACCCACCTCATATGAGAGCATAGCCAGTAAATGTTAGTTTGTTCTTAATAAAATAGTTAACTACCTAGATGCACCTCCTGTTAGGCTAAGTTTGATCTCAATAAATACATTGCAAATTGAAAATGCCCAAAGTTGAAAATCATTTGACTTTGCCTAACGTATTAAAGCTTTGGAGCTCAGCAAAGCATACTCCGTAGAGTTTGCCTTGAGATCACATAGTTGTCTGTGAGCTATAGCTCACTTTCACTGCTCCATCATAAAGTTAGAAAAATCACAAGTAAGGGGCTGTCTTACTTATTTTGTTAGGATAAGTTCACAGAAGAGGATCTATTTCACATTTTGTGCATTTTGAAGGCTCTAAATGTGTGTTATCTTAGTATCTTCGGTGTATGCATATCCTTGTACGATGTCAAATGATGTGGTGATTATCTGTTCGTTAACTTGTACCTGGAACAAATGAAGGAGTCCTCCAAAGAGGTTTTAAAGTCTTATTTCATCCCTGTTCTGTGAGTGTCTTCCAGAGAGAAAGATGAGTAACACATGCTCAACAACTGTTCAGTGAAGAAATGGCTGTATCTTTTGTTAAGCCTACCTGACTTTTAAGTAGCACCACCTTTTCAGGATTTCAGTACTGACTCTTATTCTTTCTGGGAGTTCCTGTTAGCAAACAAAAGTCAGGTGGGCCATATGGACATTTGCAGTAGTTCTGTCCTGGGCATATTATTCCAAAATACAGATTCCTAGGTACTACTTGAAGATTCTCATTCTGAAAATCTCAAAAGGGGTTCAAGCATCCAAATTTGTACTTACTAGCTTCCATCCACAACTGTTCCCAGTGCACATTAGCCCAGGGACAAGACTACTTCAAATGGTTTTAGAAAAGTGGAATCAGAAGTTGTGTATTTTGATCAAAAACAATCTTGAAATTCATGCATATGCTTTTATAATATGCATATTTTCCACAAACATTTTTGAAGACCATTCATATTCCATTTTGTTAGGCACTAGTCAGTGTCTAATATTTAGGTCATATATTAGATCTCTAAGTTCTTTTCAACTCTGTGACTTTAGAATGCATTTTTAAGGACCAGTCCAAACTCAGAACCCTTACCAATTGTCAACAGTATTTTCTGGTTTCTGAAACAATATTGCTGGTAAGATAGATAGGATTTCTGCAAGGAGCTGGATCAGATGAACCAAGAATAAAGATTTCATACTAGTACTGTCCTTATATTGTCAAATTTCCTCCTGGTTACCTGTTACTGGTGTAGCAAAAATCATGAATTTTTTTGGCAGACCATGGAAACTGCTACCATTCAATCCTGTTTTGTTGGATCCAGAATATCTTCAGATAAGAGCAAGAGGTGGCCTCCAAAGGGGATGTCAGATACAAAGGCTGTGATGGCAGAGTTAAGCAACTCCCTGTGACCTGCTTCACTGAGGGAAAGATTTGAAACAATAAGCCAGCCAAAACCTCTTCAAGTTCAGTAATGAAAACTCATGGATCATATCCAAGTTGATAAACTGGGATGCAGAAACCAAGCCCAAGAAACTATCAATCAAATGAAGACAACAAAAACATTAATGATACTACCATTGGACATCCTAAATCCAAAATATCACAAAATCCAAAGTTTTCTGAGCACAGACATTATGCCACAAATAAAAAAGTTCATACCTGACCTCTCATGTGATGTCAGAATCAAAAGGCTGGAACAGGGGCAGGCTCCTGGTACAGCAATTAAGATGCCGGTTGGGTTGCCCACATCCCATACCAGAGTGCCTGGGTACAAGTCCTTGGTCATACTTCCGATTCCAGCTTTCTCTGTATGAACACCCTGTCAGGTAGCAGCTGATGGCCCAAGTGCATGGGGCTCTGCCACCCATCTGGGAGACTCAGATTTAATTTCAGGCTCCTGGCCAAATCCCAACTCTGGAGGCATGTAGGAGGTGAAGCAGGCATTTAGGGAGACTTCTCTCTGCATATATGTGTCTTTGTCTCTGCTTTTCAGTAAAACATGGACTTTTTAAATACAAAAGTAAGCATGCTAAAAATAGTGTACAAAGTTACCTTCAGGGTCTGTGTAAAAAGTATATATGATACATAAATGAATTTTGTGTTGAGATTTGGATCCTACACTCAAGATAGGTCATTATCCATATGCATACACCCCTCAAGTAAAAAAAAAATACTAAAATATTTCTAGTTCCAAGCATTTTGAATAAAGGATATTCCAGTGATTGTAAAGAAATACTCAGAAGCCTGATTTTCAGTTCATGTAGTGTGGTTCATTTATGCCTTTCCACATCTATATGCAGCTCTTCTTAGAATGGCTTCTATTACTCAACTACCCTAAGCTTCAGATGAGAAAACAGAGATGTTTCCCCACCTCACTCTTGTCTTACAGAAAATAAAAATAGAGTTGTTGGGAATATTACACTAGATGACTTATCAAAGTGCCCATCACATAATTCAGGTAGTCAGTCATTTTCCCTTTTTCCTCCCTACTCTTCACCCATCCTTACATACAGTGCTTATGTGACAGATCTCTCTGTGGCAGAATAGGACTAGAGTTCAGACAGTCCTCTGCATTACTTTCTAAATAACCAGTAAGAATTGGTTGAAAATATGCATGTAGAGCATATTTGTTATGAGTTCTATGGTGAAAATTCAACCATAAATCATAATTTTACTATCAGTGAATTCATAAGCAAGGAAAAGAAGTGCATATATAATGACATACATAGGGAAAAAATGTGGGTTTATTTTTTAGATGGTTTAAAGGAATGCACACCCATGTGGGTCGATGATTATGGTGTGGAGGGTCAAGGTATGGAGGAAGGTGGGTGGGACAGATGTTTCAGATTATTTTTTCCTGTGTCCACAAGGGGATAGTGGAGGGGGCCACTTCTTGCTGTCAAACTACATCAATACCCATGGATGGGGAGCTGTCATTTGATGACTCCTTAGAGACACAAATGTGGGGAAGTGTTCCATATGTGTTACTTGAGTATATATATATATGGTTTTGATAGTTCTTAGAAGTTGTTGATTTCATTGCTGCAGGGTTGAGAAAATATTCCCAAAGTCTATTGGCTTACCAAGTCCACCTTAGCACATCTGAAGACACAGAATTTTTCTGCGATGTGCAAGTCCACCTTAGCACATCTGAAGACACAGAATTTTTCTGTGAACTTGGCCATGAGAGTTGCAACCTCTTCTGCATTTCATCCTCGGTTGAGGCAGTTGACAACCCCTGCTGGCCTAGATGAGCTGGCTGTCATGTCCTGCGTGGGCTTCTGGGCATCAGCAACTGAGACCTAGTCCCCATATATACACTTCAAAGTCAGACCTCATATATTGTGTGACCATTGTTTGAGTCCATCAATCTAGTTAGGGAGTCCCCCAAGAAACCTTGTCTGGAGTGATCTCAGACCTAACTCTTATGTGCACTAGCCATGCAGGGTCAGATACAGTCTGTCACCTGTACCACAGGATGCAGCTGCCTGATCAGTTCCACCCCAGCCCGTATCTCACACAAACTGATGGTTGCTGTGGCCTACCGCAGCCCCGCCTGCCACAGGCCTGGTCTTCATACACACCATCAGATGCTGTGGCCTAGTTGGGGCGACCTCCAGCAATCTCTACCAGGCCTGCTCCCAGTCCTGGTTTTAGCATGTGCTGGCGTATGTGCAGGCTTATCTTGGTCGTACTGTACCCCATCTAGCTCTCAAGCACAAGCATGGATGCTGCAGCTCAGCCCAACCTACCCCCAGATCTGGACCATCATAAGCTAATGAGTACTACTGCCTTGACCAGCCTGGCCTACCCCTAGCACTAGCTCTCATGTGCACCAGCAAGAGCTGCAGACCAGCAGGGGAGTGCCCACAGTTCCCCCTACCAGACATGTTTCCAGCCCTGGATCTTGCACCTGCCAAAGAATACTGTGCTCTAAACTGACATGACTCGCACCCTGTCCCAGCACTGCTTCACATGGTCTGCCTTCATATGTGCCAACAGGTTCTTCAACCAGGCCCATCCTCTCAACCCCAGCTCCTACAAATGTCAAGTGAGTCCCTGCCAAGTGAGTTCTGTGGTCCAACCTGGGTCAGCCTATCACCACTTTCAGCTGTTTATGTAAACCTGAAGGTGCTACAGTCCCACAGAGATGACCCCATAAGTCCCCTACAGAATCCATCTCCAGATCCAATTCTCTTGCATTCTGATGAGTACTGTAGCCCAGCCTAATATGACTCACCCCCTGCAACCTAGGCAGCTGCCTAAAGCTGAGGAATAATCATTGTTATTTGATTTGTCAAAACTTAATTTATTAAAAAATCATCCACTTGGTCACCAAGAAGTAGTATAGTGATTCAAGACAAGAAGAAATCTATGAGGATTGGGAAGACCTCGGGGAGTAGACAGGGTTTATTTATGCATATTTATAATATGTTAACAGTTTATTTTAAAAATTTATTAATTTTTATTGGAAAGTCAGATTACAGAGACAAGGAGAGACAAAGCGAAAGATCTTCAATCCATGGGTTCATTCCCCAAGTAGCCACAACAGCCAGAGCTGAGCCAATCCAAAGTTAGGAGCAGGAGCTTCTTCCGGGTCTCCCACACAGGCGCAGGGTCCCAGGGTCTTTGTCCATCCTCTACTGCTTTCCCAGGCCACAAGCAGGGAGCTGAAAGGGAGTTTGAACAGCCAGGACATTAACCAGCACCCATATGGGGTCTCGGCACATGCAAGGCAAGGACTTTAGCCACTAGGCTACCATACCAGGCCCAAAAATACGTTAATTCAAACATTTCACAAAAAATGATTTACCTAATCTTTAGAACAAAAGGAGAGTTTAGTTATTATTATTCCTGTTGACTGACTCACAGATGGTATTTTTCCTAAGATCAGCTATATCACTTGCCAACTATAGTAAGTGATATAGAAGACACTGCCGATGTATGGTTGAGAGCAAATACTGTTCCCTGGAAGACAGCAATGATCTGCATGCATGGCAAGGTGGCAGGAATGCCACGGGGGTACAGAACAGCATCGCCAAACGTGCCATACCAGAAGCCATCATGTGTCTTCGAAAACAGCAGCAGAGCCAATGTAACTAGAACCCAGATTGTCCGGCGCAGTGAACTAGCAACTGGGGTCCTCTCCTTAAACGCACCAGGGTCCCATATGGGCACTGATTCTGATCCCGGCAGCCCTGCCTCCCATGCAGCTCCCTGCTTGTGGCCTTGGAAAGCAGTCAAGGACAGCCAAAGCCTTGGGATCCTGCACCCATGTGGGAGACCTGGAGGAAGTTCCTGGCTCCTGGCTTTGAATGGGAGCAGCTCCAGTCCTTGCGGTCATTTGGGGAGTGAGTCATCAAATAGATCTTCCTGTTTCATCTCCCCTCTGTATATTTGATTTTGCAATAAAAATGTTTAAATATTTTTTTAAAAAAAAAGAACTCAGATTATTTCTTTTGATATAATTTTATTTATTTAGAATTCAACAAAAGAGAGAAAAATAAAGAGATCTTTCATCCTCTGCTTCACCCCCTAACTGGTTGCAGTGCTTGGGGTGGGCCAAGCTGAAGCCAGGAGCCTGATGCTCTATTCAGGTCTCCTACATGGATGACAGGGACCCAAGTACTTGGATCCTCTTTTACTGCCTTCCCAAGTACATTAGCAAGGCCCTGGATCAGAAGCAGAGCATCCAGGATTCAAACTGACATTCCAATATGCAACACTGGTGTTGCAAGAGGCAGCTTAACTTGCTGAGCCACGTGGTCGGCCCCCAAATTGCCAATTTATACGGCAGAGACTTAAATTGAAGAAAATTTAATTGGGTTCAAATTTTTCTCAAAGAACATGCAATGCTTACCCTAAATGTACTCAACTTTGAATATAAAAATATAAATGTAGAAAAAATAAACATATACAGCTATCTATGTGTGAATGTCAGGATATATTCATGTAAATCTATACTGGACAACATTCAAAGAGGTTTGGAAAAACTGGTTCTCTGTGCAGTGATGGGAAGACATGCTACCCTAATACAGCAGCTTCACGTTGAAGAAAACAGAGAAGCAGGGAGGTATCCTGCTCCTTCACCTGCCCCTTCTGCCCTGAACCTGCGCAAATTCCAATTCCCCTTACTCCTTCTTCACTGAGACTCCTGTTCCGGAATAATTGTCCTGCCACCCAAAGGAAGGGAACATCCTTACCTCTGAAATACCGACTGAGACAGCAGGATCTGCACAAACAAGCTTTGCTAAGTTCCCCCAATATATTATTATGAGTTTATTTCCCTTAAACCTCAAATTTTATTTCTATCTGTAATAACAACAGATTTCCCTGTTTCTTTGGATCTGCATTGATAAGGGCTCCCAAGTAGCATAAAGCTTGTATTAAGTAAATTCATATGCCTTTTGCTTATTAATCTCTCTTTTATTACAGAGACTCAGCCATAAATCATGCAATGAATGAAGAAAAAAGATATTGTAGCTTGAGTATCCCCCATTCAAACATTAGAAATCCTAAGTTCCTTAAAATCTTGAAAGCTTTAAAAATATATAAAGATTTATTTTTTTATTGGAAAGGAAAATTTAGGATCTGTCACAGTGGCCCAGTGGCTAAATCTTCATCTTGCACATGCCAGGATCCCAAATGGGTAACACTTCATATCTCAGATGCTCTGCTTCCCATCCAGCACATACTTGTGGCCTGGAAAAGAAGTGCAAGATGACCCAAGGTATCGAGACCCTGCAGAAGATTCGGAAAAAGCTCCTGGCTTCAGATTGGCTCAGCTCTGGCCATTGTAATTTTTCCAATAAAAATAAAGAAATCTTTTTTTAAAAAGAAAGAGAGAGAGAAAGAAAGAGAGAAAGAAAGAAAGAAAGAAAGAAAGAAAGAAAGAAAGAAAGAAAGAAAGAAAGAAAGAAAGAAAGAAAGAAAGAAAGAAAGAAAGAAAGAAAGAAAGAAAGAAAGAAAGGCAACTTTATAATAGAGAAGAGGAGACAGAAAGATCTTCCATCTGCTGGTTCGTTCCTCCAACAACCACAGTGGCTGGAACTGAGGTGGTCCAAAGCCAGGAGTGAGGAGCTTCCGCCAGGTCTCCCACACAGTGCAGGGTCCCAAGGCTTTGCGCTGTCCTCCACTGCTTTCCCAGGCCACAAACAGGGAGCTGGATGGGAAGTGGATCATGAGGGACACAAACTGACACCCATATTAGACACTGGCGCTTGCAAGCTGAGGATTTAACCAATTGAGCCATTGCCCTGGGCCCTGAAAGCTTTTTGTTTTTGATCACAGTGCTTTGAGGGCTGTCATTGTGGCATAGCAAGTTTAAGCTGCCATTTGGGACACCTACATCCTATACCAGAGGGCCCAGAGTCTGCTTCCATCCAGCTTCCTGCTAAAGTGTACATCTTGGAGGCAGCTATGGTTCAGCTACTTGAATTTCTACTCCTTACATGGAAGACCCAAATGGCGTCCTTGGCTCCTGGTTTGGGCATGGCTCAGACCCAACTTCTGTGGAGATTTAGGGGGTGAATCAGTAAAGAGATCATTCTATCTCTCTCTCTCTGCTCTTCTCTCTCTCTCTCTCTCTCTCTCTCTCTCTCTCTCTCTCTCTCTCCATTCCCCTGTCTCTATCACTCTTGTCTTTCAAAGAAAAATGAACTTTTTTCAATTCTTTTATTTTATAACTTTGGATTTTTTGAATTTTCCAATTAGAGATACTCCATCAGTAAAATTTATGTGGCTATTACAAATTCTAAAAAACTCCATAATCTAAAACACGTCTGTTCTCAAGCATTTCAGCTAAGGTAAATTTAACCGGCACTACCACCACCATCACCCACCCCCTTCCTCATACACACAGTATCTAAGTATGAAAAGAATATTCCATACTGGTGTATTCAGGCTTGGCAAATTAGGATGGTATATTCCAGTTTCTGTTCATCCTTGGCTGTGATTCCAGTGTCTTCATTATGCCTCTGCCTTGTTTTTATAGTGATAATCAGGGAATTGTTTGGCCCAGAATGAAAGGTATCCAGGTATTAGCTAAATTTCTCATTGAAGAAAATAGTTGGCTCAAATAGCTTTACTTTTATTATTATTTTCTTCCTCTTTATGAAATACCCTTCAGTTTACATAGAGACAAAGACGTAAGACACAAAACAGGCAAGAATGGAGAAGAGGCTACTCTGAGACAAGAGAAATGCTGGGACCATCCCAGGAGTTTTTCAGGCCACACTCCTCTACCAATAGGAAGCTTTGAACCTCAACACACCAGTCTTTCTCTACCCACCCAGATCATCATTAGTCTACACCACGCCACCTGTGCAGTTCAAGTGAGTACTGTCCAGACCAAACGAAGAGCTTATGGCTATTTAAACCTCAGGTCTGAAAGATATTCCATGTAAAGTTATAGCAAGCTACACAAGAGATACAGTTATATTCTATCCTTCAGATTATAGTCATAGAATCACTCTGACTTTTCTTTAATCACAGATGTGACCAGGAGGAAATGAGACTCTGTGAGGTAGGAGGAATACATTGACCTTGGCAACAAGTCCCCAGAGTTGCAGTTCTTCCACTTCTTCCACCTGTCCTCCACCACCTGTTGTGTGACCCTGGTAAATTCTTCAATCTGTCTGGAATGGTTTTTTTTTTGTATATTCTTTGTTTATTAATCAAAAGTACAAAAACATTATCTGTTAATTCTTTACAAAATGTTATATTGGAATTAAAGCAAGTAATCTAGGACCCAGCTCCATAGCCTAGTGGCTAAAGTCCTTGCCTTGAATGCACTAGGATCCCATATGGGCTCCAGTTCTAATCCCGGCAGCCCCACTTGCCATTCAGCTCCCTATTTGTGGCTTGGGAAAGCAGTGGAGAATGGCCCAAAACCTTGGGACCCTGCACCCATGTGGGAGACCCGGAAGAGGCTCCAGGCTCCTAGCCTCAGATTGGCTCAGCTCCAGCCATTGCAGCCACTTGGGGAGTGAATCAACTGACAGAAGGTCTTCCTCTCTGTCTCTCTCCTCCTCTCTGTATATCTGACTTTTCAATAAAAATAAATAAATCTTTTTTTTAAAAAAAGCAATCTAGTTGAATACCTTTTAGAAATTATGAAACACCATAGAAAAAGCTTCAGGTATTTATTTATTTATTTGAAAGGCAGAGTTACAAAAAGAGACAGAGAGACACCAGGGGATAAAAGATCATTTATCATTAGCTCACTTCCCAAATGGCTTCAACTACCAGAGTAAGGCTAGGCCAGAGTAAAGAGGCTGCAACTCTGGGTCTCCCACAAGAATGACAGGGGCCCCAGAGTTTGCACCATCTTCCACTTCTTTATTAGGCACATTAGCAAAGAGCTGGATCAGAAGTGGAACAGCCAAGACTCAAATCAGAACTATACCATATCTGGCAGCTATGCCTCAATGCCCCCACATCATGGAAATGTTATTGTTGTTTTTAATTACTGCTTCCAGGGTCCATCATGGAAAGAGTTAAGTTTGCAAAGAAGAAAGTGATCCCTATAAAACATTTTTGGTCTTCCTTCAAGAACTTAACTTCAGCTCCAAAGTATGAACTCATGCATATAATTGTCTTCTCCACATAAAGTTAATTTGTGACTCACATAGATTTCTTGTATGATGGGTATATTCAAAACACCCTTATCCATCCTAGAGATTAGAAATTCAGAAGTGTGGGCCAACACAGTGGCTATCCTCATTTGTAAGTACTGGCATCCCATATGGGTGCCAGTTGGTGTCCCGACTGCTCCACTTCTGATCCAACTCCCTGCTAATGGCCTAAATAGTAGCAAAAGACGGCCCAAGTCTTTGCAACCCAGGTGGGAGACCTAGAAGAAGCTACTGGTCCCAGCTTCAGACCTGCCCAGGTTTGGTCATCGTAGCCATTTTGGGAGTACACCAGGTGATGGAAGATCTCTCTCTCTCTCACTCTGACTTTGAATTTTAAAAAAGAAAATTCTGAAGCTATTGCTTTGTTATCCAAGCCAACGTGCATTTGTTCCATTTCTTGAAGAAATGGTATACAGCCAGAAGAATTAGTCTATTTCTGCCTCTTTAAAACACTCTCTTTACTTCATCATTACTGGCTTGTATTGGAACCAGATGGTAAAACCAAGACTGGAGCATCCTTTGTGTCCAGAAGGAAGCCAGTCTGGCCAAAGCATTGTCACTCCTGTCAGCAACCAGAGTCATAAGCATTTTGATAGCTAATCATCAGGAGTGCCTACTGGCTGCAGCAGCCACTTGTGCAGTATTTATCAGTGTAAAGAATCCAACCACACTGCAGATGACGCCATGTCGGCGAGAAACATGTTTACATATCCTTCTGCAATGCGCTGAGCAAATTATCATGGCTGACTCCCAAAGCCAACAGTGATGCAAAATTTAGTGCTGGGCTTCTTTTTCACCAAATCATGTGGATATCAGTACTTTCCATTTCTAAAAGTTAAGCCTCTAAGCAAGTATATCCCAGACCATTCATTCAAACAAGGAAGAACTACAGCAAATGATGATACATAACTTTAAAGTAACTAATCTAATACAAAATGAACTTTTATTTTAAAAGAGTTGAAATTGCAACAATTGTCTAAATTTTTATTTAGACTAAAGAACCAGGATGACCTCAAGGGAAAAAAGTCTACCAGTAAAATTCCTGTCTTGACTCTCACTCACAGCAAGGAAGCAGCAGATATGATATAACATAATTGTAATAAATGCATTGTGCTTTGGAATGAAAACAGGGGAGTTTGGGTGGCCAAGAAAGCAAATGCATTGGATACTAATTTAAAATATGTCCATGAGGTAAGCTTATCAAATCTTGGACATAGGTGATGGAGGCTGTTAATTTTTTACGTTGTGTGAAGAAGCAAATCCAGATATCTGGAAAGGGGTGTCCAAAATGGCTTCTACTTTACAGTTGAGAATTTTCACTAGATCAGAGTGACTCAGGTGAATGTTTCATAGGAAAGGACCAAGTCAAGAAATATGAAAGGGATGCATATGGCAGCAGAAGTAAATTGTAATTATAAACTGCAGTATTGCAGGAGGATCTAACAGATCTGCCTTCTTTGTGTGATGAAACTATCCAGGTTTAATCAGTGGAACAGTGTTTTTAGGGCACAAACCACAGAAGTGTCAGATTGTAAGTAATGAGCACACACAGAACTAGAATCCCACCATACTGAGGTGTGCGCCTTGCCATGATAGTTATATCCATAGTGTTTATAACTCAGTTTTTGTACAAAACAAAGTCAGATGAAATTTGTTATGCTACCCTAACCCTCTCCGGTGAGTACAAATGAAGCTCTCTGATGAAATGCAGATTTATTTACTTTGGGTTGATAACATTTGAAATGTGATGATCAGTGTCATTTATCTTCTTCTCTTTGAAAATGTTTTCAGAAATTATCTGGGCTATGTGGATGATGATGGGAGGTTGTTGATTTGGTTGGGTTTCCATGTTTTTTTTTGAACTTAACAGTAACTATTTTCCTGTAAGTAAACCCATGGTTAGCATCAGTAACACTCTGGGTTATTTCTCAATTTTCAACTTTTAAACTGAGAATATGATACAATGACCATGCAAAGGGATGGAGGACATTTAAAACTGGACAATAGTCTGAAATCCATAACACTGTGAACCAATCAGCGTGTATGATTTTAAAAGGGAAAGAATTTTTTCAAAATAGTTACACAAAATAAAACAATCTAAGAACTATAGTCAGATTTTTGTTTACAAACTCTTGTGCTATTCCTTCCAGTCCCATGGTGAAATTTACACAAAATAAAGTATTACATCTTAAAAAATAAACACCAGAGTAGAGAACAATAATTTAAAAGAATGCAAATAGAGATCTTTCCAAGAGCCCGCTGCCTAATTTAAATGTCTTCTAATGGGCCAATCACTTCCATCAAAAAGCAAAAAATGGTTGGAAACAAGCTTCCTCCCATCCTTCACTAAGCCAATAAGAAAAAGACCAGTTATGATCCTACATAGTGAATAAGGTCTTGCAATTGAAGGAACATGGCTGTCTAAGATGCCCTTTGTTACATTAAATACGCCTTATCTCATTCCTCAAGTGGGGCTATTTGTTTTCCTTTCTATAAGACAAAGTGACTATAAACAGCTTTGCAATAAATTAAAATGTTCTGAAAATCATTCCAAAACCATAAGATGTTTTTATTTGTTAACCAAGAAGCTAGACAATATTTGATGGAAGCACTATCAGGTTAAAACCGGTGTCAAGATTCTGCCCATCTTTTGCTTTGTGTATTATATAAAAAGAAAACAAGAAATTGCCTAGAAATAAAAAGAAAATAATTTAAACAAGACCCCTGATGCCAATTATTTTACTCACATTTCTATTAAGAAACTAATAAAATATAGATTACATAAAGCTAAAGGATCCATATAAGCCCTTACTATTATTATTCAAGGTGAGAAACCTCTGTAAGATACATTTTCATACTAACTCTTTAAATTTTGAATGCTCTGTATAAACGTAAGGAATATGAAATAACAGGGCTTAAATTTTTTTTTAACTGAATATGCAGTTTTTTAAGCTACTATTGTCAGTAGTTTGGTGACATCTAGTGGAATTAGAGACTTGCAGCCTACCCTCCCAAGGTAAATTTCAATGCTATAGCAAAAACGAGTTGCTTAGGCCCAAAAAGAGTAATACACAGTGAAATAATACATTTTCCTACCTTCTTTCCTAAAATGCAAGCATAGGTAATTCTTCTGAAGAAAGTCTCTCAACATCTATGTCAATTAGCATAAGAAAAATTTATTCTTGTGATAAAAAGTATGGTTTTTATGAAGAATTTGAAATATGAAAGAAAACAAAAGTTGCCTATAGATTTTCCATCCACAAATGAACACTATTGATGTGGTACATCTTCTAGACATTTTACATTTATGGGTTTGTTGTTTTTTTTTTTTACAAAATTTGGATATTCCGAATATATAATCCTAATTTTATAACAATACATGACCACTTTTCCATGTTATCAAGCTTACAAATTATCTTAATTATGAGCAGAAAAAGCTATATTACTGTTTTTCAGAGTAGGATACTGCAAGCATACGATTTTGTGAATTGTGAATGGTAGTAACTAAATGATGAAGATACACACGTCCAATAAAACAGTTGTTTTATAAGATTATGATATCCTTAGAAATGCGAAATATGTTTTATATCAATAAAATTGCATGGAGGATTTATGTTGCTGCAGGAACCCTAAGAATATCAAGAATTGGTGAGAATCAGGCCTTGCTCAAAGGCACAAGTTGTATAGCAGGGAAGAATAAAATATTCTGAAAGTAATAGAATTATGATTTAATATCTAGAGCTATCACAAAGGAGGATGTTACAATCTGTAGAGGAAGTTAATGGAAAATCCTCCAATAGGAGGTGATGAGTGGATAAGAATGGAAGGTGTTTTGCATAGAAGGAGACCTGTGCAATGGGAGAGATGTGGACCAGCTTGGCGGAGGTTGGCACCCTGGGGATAAGTCAGAAAGATGAAAGATGTGACTTGAGAGGTGAGCAGAAGCAGATGGCTAAGGATCTTGATCATAGAGGTTATGAAAACCCACTAAAAGTTCTTTTTTAAGGACAGTAACATGATTGCATTAGCATTTTATAAAATCATGCTGACTGAAGTGCAGAAAATGAATAGCAGAGGAGGAGACCAGTAAGTCGGCTGTCAGAGCAATTCAGAAGGAAGATCAAGAGGCCCAAAGGACGAAAAAACAGCGAGTGTAGGCAAAAATCCAGCATGTCCGAGGCTGACTGACAGGGGGATAAGCCACAGGGTTCAAATGAGCTGGTTGGGTGAAGGGAAGTGCCAAGATGACCGAGGGCCTGTTCCAGGTGGCAGGTGTCAAACACAACACTCAATTACCAGTTAAGGGGAGATGTGGGTGAACTTCACATTGTGCATTGTAATATAGCTCAGGATTGGAGAAATCCTGAAATTTATTTTTAACATTATACAATAGATAGCAGGGAAAGGAGCACACACACCTTTCTAAGCCATACTGGCTACTGGAGGTTTCCTTTGGCATTGGAGTCAAAGACAAAGAAGACATAGCAATGTCATGCCACATTGATGACAAAAACAAATGCCTCTACTCTAAGCACCGAGTGGTTCACGTCTCTAATTGGCCTCAGCACAGTGCCAAGACTCGGGGGGGGGTAAGAGGAGTGCTAAAGAGGTTAGAGACACAATGAAGGAGATTCAAAGGAAAAACTAATTTCACCTGTCACTGAAATTTGTCTACCTGGAGTGTCATTAGAAAGAGTAAATGACCTGCTGAACTCTGGCGTGTTGAGATCACATTTCTAAAAGGTAGGGAAGATCAAAGTGTCACCTAAAGGCTGCCTGTCTGCATGCCTCTGCTCGTAAAGCCACACATGCGCAAACTGGAAGGAGAGTGGGCAGACCATGGCACCTGAAGACCGAACTCCCTTCCTCCGCTATCTCGGCGGGATCTGATTCACAAAGTCAACAGAAAGCCAAGCATTGTGCCCTTGTCTGGTGCTCAGCAACACCTCACTTCCAGGCAGCAAATCATTTCAGCTACCGCTGGTAGAGTACTTACCCTGTGCAAAATGCTTTCCAGACATCATCTAGCCTAATCCTTTCAGCACCTTCTGCATCTGACCCTACAGTGCTTAGGGAAGTTAAGCCATTTGTTTAGGGTCACTCAGCTAGTGAGTGGAGAAGTTTGGGTTCACTTCCCTAGCTGCCCCTGACTCTAGAGTTACCCCCTCTAGCCGTTACATTCCTCTGGGCCAGCGCTGTTCATACATTTTAAGTGAAATTTTCTTGAGATTTATTGATATTTGATGCTTTATAGATATAATAATCCATGCATACCACTAGCTAAATTCCTGATGAGTGTCATTCCCACTTCAGATTTGTGGCTGCACAACTGACTATGCTGTGTGCTCTTGTTTGTTTCAGAGCATACAGAGCTGGTATGTGAGAGACAGGTGGCAGCCAGTTGCTATGGCAATTGCCTGTCATTAATAATAAAGGGTAATTGCGGCAGCAAATTTCTGTTTAGCTTGAAAATCTGACTTGCCCCCTCCCTACAGGGGGCATAACCCTTTAACCCTCACTACTCACAATGGCCTATCATCTGCCTAGACCACTTGACTACAGCAAAGAGCTAAGTAAAACCTTGACTTCCTAGAGAGTCAGACAGAAAGATTTATGAGTCACAGAAAAAAAAAAAAACTCAAGCAGAAAGATACACATTTCCCCTGCTTTACAGACTGTCTAAACCTGCTTTCCCTCAATTGCAATTTGGCAGAAATATCATAATCCCAAATACTGCACATAATATTTGACTCTGAAATGACTGTTAAGAGTGGCAAAAAAGGGGTTCATTACTAAATGCACAGACTGCGAGGGATTTAGAAGTTAGACACTGACATAGGGAACTATTAAGCTATGTGTCCTTTTGCAAGTCTTCCTAAGTTAGCTAATAGCTCTTTCAATGTGGAGAACTGTGTTTACTATGTCAGAGGCAATGTGAAGTGAAAAACTTCATTAGTGCCTTTTAATTCAGTGTTCTATATGATTCTAAAAAGGAAATTTCTATCCATAGTAGGTTACAGACTGTGGTAGGTAAATATTGTCATAAAATGCCTGCCAACACCAAAAACCTAGGAACTTGAAAGCAACATAAAATCAAATACCTATTTAATCTCATTTCTTCCCACCCCTAAACCCAGAGTCCAAATAGTCTTATGTCTCCACTTACGGTTTCTTGTAAAATGCAACCTGTAATTGTTTGGCACATCAATGGTGAAAATGCCCAGGGATTGTTCTCACAAATAGGAAGTCCAGTGATAACACTAAGTCCTGTTTCATAATTATCTTTTTCTTTTTTTTTAAGCCCGTTCTCACATTCAATACCCAGCCTGCAGAAAGTGGCAGGATTTTGATTCAAAACAATAGACCATTCTCTAGAAGAATATGTGTTATTCTTTGGAGACTAACATGCCAACATTTGTGGAATGCTCTCCCCAGAGCTTGGCCTGCTAACAGGGATTGTGATGCGCTGTCAAAACTTTCTGTGTGGCCACACAGTAGCTGGAGCAGAGGAAATGTAAGTAGGAAACAACTCAAGGGTTGGCTCACATATACATGCTGTGTAACAAAGGAGAGAGTGGGGAGACTTGATCTGCATGTGTAGTCCTCAAAACTGCGGTCGTGAGAGTCACAGAGCTTCAAACGTCCTAGAACCTTTGGCATAGTGATCAGGCTCCTGAAATATCTTTCGATCAAGACAGTGTGCCTCTTCCTCATTTTGATAGCCTGCTACTGAGAGAGGAAAAAAAAGAGCTCTGTATAAAAAAGAGAAAAAATGGACCTATTTTTAATGGACCTATTGCATTTCTGTTCCACAGTACTGTACATTGTAGCAGAGTGAATGTGCAAGATGAAAAAGGAAGACTTGAAGTAGGTCTTGGTCCATAGGTACATCCTTATTCAATTGGACTTTTTCTACCCTGGAAAGCTGATTAGCTAATTTCTGTGAAGGAGGGAAAGATTAGCTGTTTTTCTTTAATGTATCTGCAGAACAATCCTTGACACATGGTGAACTCTTAATGAATATTTGTTAAAGCTGTTCTACTCTTCTCATATTTTCATGTTTAAATCAGTTCATCTTGGCTGAAATCAGAATAACTAGAAAGGCCGATTGGTACATAAATTACTACCTGGACCATACTGCTAGGATGAAAAAACCAAATGGAGTCAGACTGAAAACGTAAGGAATGGCCCCAACACTTAATACTGAGACTAGTGGCTTCACTCCTGACCTGGGCTGTGTTAATGGAGATGAAAAAACACAGCGCTTGTTTTGCAGCCCTTTCTCTAACAGAGCCTCCTCCCTGGGATGCGGAGCAGGGCAGGGGACCAGGGAGTAGGCCCTGTCCATTGGTCTGAAGTTAGTTGCAGGAAGAGCTCAGAAGGATCCTCCACCTCCAAGCCTTGCCACTGCAGACTGCCAATGAGCAGTGCGTAGGAGCCTAGGGCAAACTGGACACGATAATTGCTTCCCCTGGCTACACTCCTCCCGTTTCCTCTCCTCATGAACAACAGACTTCCTTTATCAAAGAGAAGACTCATATGGGCGTGTTTCTGGTTCTGAATATACTCCCTTGCCCTTCACTTCAGTGTTACTATTTTGTTGATCCTCAACCAGGGGCAAATTTTTTCTGCTCCCGGTAGACACTCAGCCACTTTGGGAGGTATTGCTTGCTTCTGATGACTGGTAGGGAGGGTGCCTTCTGGTGCAAAAAGGCTAGAGACATTTCTAAGCATACTACAATGCATGGGAAAGTCTCTCCTAATGAAGAATCATGTGAGCCGAAGTGTCAGTCATGTTGAGAAATCTTGTTCTCCATTATCTGCACTGAGCTCAAATGTCCAATGCTTCATGTGCCTAATCTCATTTAATTCTCACAAGATTATTGAATCCTCAGAAGAATCCCTGAAGTAGACCTTGTTATCTTCATTCTGCTGAAGATCTGTCCCGGGGTCACACAGCCAGTGAGTGGGAGAGCTGTCACTATACCCAGAACTACTTGCCTCTGAAACACTCCTGCTGTCTGTCAGGCTGCTGCCTCCCATCACAATGAGTTCAAACACCCAAACTTTTGAGTCAGGACTCCAAACCACCATTATGACTCAGTCACAGAAAGTGGTTCCAACCAGGGGCATGCCTACGTGCTTCTGTTATTCACATTTTAAAAGCATTGGCTTTCATAGATGTAATGGGCACACAGCACCTGTTTTCTGCCAGGCGGTATTACAAAGCTTCACTTTGTGTGTGTTGAACCGTCCAAGGAGTCACATGAGATAGGCGCTGTTTTCATCTTCATCATACAGATGAGGACACGGGTTTCAAAGGCCCATGTTATAACACAGTGTACAGGTGCAGAGGTGGGGACTGCTATAAGAAGTTTGGTTCTGGTTTCTGTATTTCTTCGTACCCAATATCTCCCTTCCCTGGAATACACAAGCCCACTTGGAAGACTGTGATCCTTGCTGCTTTATATGCTGTTGTTTGAGGACATCATGGACAGGAATCAGTCTTTGGTCTTATTTGATTGGTTTTCAGTCTTGTGGAGTTTTGATAGTCAGATACAACCAGACACATAATGCATAATCTCATTTATGAGTAGAACCCCAGCCCTGAAGGCAAACCAGTATCACCCTCACTTGCTGCTTGGAAATCCTCCTTCATTGTTTGCATAAAATTTCCTTTTATTAAGTGTGAGATTTGAAAAGGTTTTCAAATAATTACTACAGTTAGTCGAAATGTAAAAAAGCTAAAAGGAAAACTGTTTGCAATTAGGATTTGCATAATTTCTTTAACACTGCCTAAGTTATCTGCATTTGCAGCTAAAAGTAGGGCAGTATTTTGGATGAAACAAAAGGAAATCCATTTGCCTGACCTGGTATATTTCTCTTAAACATCTCAACTTGTTATAAGAACTCAAGTAATTAGATAGTTGAGCACTTTTTCAAAGAATGTTTTTAATTCTAAAAAAATCTTGTTTATTATGCCTAAAATGAACTTTATAAAAACAAGTTGGTTAATGTGTAGGTTTTCAAGCATGAGTCAGTAGATCCTGTGAATAATTTTTGCCCATGGATGGCCCTCACAAGCTCACAAATTCCATCAGAAAAACACTCAACCCTTCTCACTTAAAAAATAATAATAATAACATGCTTCACAGATACCTATATATAACTATAAATGTGCATAAATATATACATCGCCTACTGCCAATTAGCATGCATTTGTGAACAGTGCCCAATAACCCTGATGATAAGTGCAAGTACATCACTTGCAAGACGTTCCTGGGAAGCCAATAGAAACCTCTGCAAGTATTTGACTTCAGAGTAGGTGGAGGCGACTCATTACGGAGCTGGCTTGTTGCCTTGTTCTGTTGGAAATCTTGATTAAAGAAATAACAAATGTGGAATGCTAATTAAACTCTTTGACCAGTTTCAATAAATAAGCAGGTCTCGTTGGGGAGGGAGTGAAGGCAGGGACTATCAACAACAGCCCTGCTATTCATTTTTCTTTTACTGCTAGAGAGTTCGTGTCCCCCAAGGCCTCCAGATCAGCAGGGTAGCTGATTCTACAGTAAAAAGAGAGAAAATGTGTCAGCTTGGTGGAGTTCACTACAAGCTGCAGCTTGCAGGACGCCCTGAAACCACAGTCCATGGTTGCAGCCTGCCCTGCTCACGGACTCTCACCCAGTGCAGCAGGTTGTACATCATAAAGAATGTGTTTAAGTATAAATAGTCTCGCCTGGCTTACTCAAGCAAAACTGTTCCTTTACTTTAGTGCACACACGGCTTGGAGACCAGGGGTCTGGGGGTATCAGCGGTATCCCCACATAAAATGAATATCAGAAATAACATAGTGTATAATGTTGTCTATTTGATAGTGCATGCAGGCCTGCACTGTGTGTACATCTTGTAGCCACACAGAAAACATTACCAAATGAACCTGCTTTTAGCTCACTGCTTCATACAGTGGTAATTAAAGAGAACTGCTTTTTGCTTTGCAACTATTTGCTGTTCTGCAGGAAAAACAGAGCTTAGACCATCTTATTCCATTTGTTGTTGCCATGCTTAATCTTCTGATTCATGAGGAATTATTACATCCAACACCCCAAGGGAATTTGTTTGGCTCCCACTCCTCTGGCAAGTATAATTATGGGGGAGGAGGATCTATAGATTAACATTTTTCAAAAGCTTCCTCCAACAAAAAAACAAATAAAGGGAGGTGGAGGTTTTTTTTTTTTTTGTAAACTGCATATTGAATAACATCCAGGATTGAAATAATGCCAGTACTGAGCTTAAAACATCAATGTCTAACTAGGAGGTCAAACCACGGCCATAGAGCATAGAAGTTTGATTTCACTAACCTAGGGATAAGCATACCCAGTCTACACCATGGGTGTGTGGGTGAAATGGGGGAATTTTTGCACATACAGATGAAAACATAAAATGAAATAGTTCAAAATGGAGATGGATATTTTAGATGTGTTTCCTTTGCTCACAGTAATAAAGCTCCATTGTTCTACAATTGTGCCTGCAACCGCAGTATTCCTTGATATTATTAAAGGTAGAAAAGACCTGATAATTCCTACTGTACCAATAAATTGGGGATGCTAATAAGCAGTTGATGTCAGGCATAAGATTGAATATGAAGCAGACAAGGAAGGGCCCCTACCCATGTTTATAAAGCTCTTCCATTTCAGCAGCAGGCTTCCACCTACCAGGATCACCACCTCTGGGTCTCAGGATGTTTTCTAGAACTGTCTGAAGTGCTTGGTGATGGGGCCCAACATGATGGCCCAGTGGCTGATTGCTCACCTTGCTTGCACTAGGATCTCATGTAGGTGCCAGTTTGTGTCCCAGCTGCTCCACTTCCCATCCAGCTCCCTGCTTGTGGCCTGGGAAAGCAGCCAAGGATTGCCCAAAGCTTTGGAATCCTGCACCCACATGGGAGACCCAGAAGAAGCTCCTGGCTCTTGGCTCCAGAGAGGCTCAGCTCTGATGGTTGTGACCATTTGGGGAGTAAAGCAGTGGACAAAAGATTTTTCTCTTTGTCTCGCCTTCTCTCTGTAGATGTGCATTTCCAATAAAAATAAATAAATATTTTTTAAAATGAAGTGGTGACAAACAGCCCCAAATCCTTAATTTGCCCATGTTTCATGCCTTTCCCAAAGTTTTGCCACAGGATTAACCTCCACTTGCCCTAATGGCAGCTGACTTGATACTCCATCTTTGTTATCTTAAATCTTTATCTCAGGTTTTACTACTGGGCTAACCCAAGTAGCTACTCTCAAAAAGTACACACTAATGAGAGAATAAAATGAAGTGATGAGAGAAAATGAAGTAGTTGGTTGGATCACACTGTAAATGTAATTAGATGGATCAGAGATACCATACACTGGGAAATGTGGTGCTTCGTTTCTTTGTGATAGCTTGTCCCTAAGTCAGCCAATATAGCGTTCATTCAACAAATGTTCATTGCATGCCTAATGCATGTGAGGCAAAAAACAAATAACAAACCAAAAGTCCCAAACACACTGTGTGTGTGTGCAAATTTGCTCATAAGTCATGTGATACTTAAGTGCTGCAAAGAAAAATTAAGCAGCTGTATTTATCTGCTTGAGTCACCATAATAAGATACCAAGATTAACCGGGTGACTTAAACAAGATAAATTAATTTTCTCACAGAAGCTGAAAGGCCAAGATCAGGATACTGCTGGGGGGCCTGGTGTAACAGCCTAGTGGCCGAAGTCCTCACCTTGCAAGTACCAGGGCCCATATGGGTGTCAGTTCTTACCCCAGCTGTTCCACTTCCCATCCAGGTCCCTGACTGTGGCCTGGGAAAGCAGTCAAGGATGGCCCAAAGCCTTGGGACCCTGGACCCACATACAACACCTGGAGGAGGCTCCTGGCCCCTGGTTTCGGACAGGCTGTGCCTCTGGCCATTGTGGTCGCTTAAGGAGTGAACCAATGGAAGGAAGATCTTACTCTCTGTCTCTCGTTTCTGTAAATATGACATTCCAATAAAAATAAATAAATCTTTTTTAAGCACAAAGGTTTTTTTAAAGATTTATTTATTTTTATTGGAAAGTTATTTGCAGAGAGAAAGAGAGACAGAATGAAAGATCCTTCTATGCTGGTTCACTCCCCAAGTGGGCCACAATGGCCAGAGCTGAGCCAATCCGAAGCCAGAAGTCAGGAGCATCCTCCAGGTACTGGGACCCAAGGCTTTGGGCCATCCTCTACTGCCTTCCCGGGTCACAATCAGGAAGCTGGAAAGGAAATGGAGCAGCTGGGATATGAACTGGTACCCATGTGGGATCCCAGCACATGCAAGACAAGGACTTTTGCCACTAGGCTGTTATAGGGGCCAAAGATAAGCAGATCCAAAAAAAAAAAAGAAAAGGAAGGAAGGAAGGGAGGGAGGAAGGAAGGAAGGGAGCAAGGGAGGAAGGAAGGAAGGTAGGGAGGAAGGAAGGAAGGAAGGAAGGAAGGAAGGAAGGAAGGAAGGAAGGAAGGAAGGAAGAGAGCAAGCAAGCAAGCACTAGTTCTGTTTTCTAGCAAGGTTTTTGTTTCTGGCTTGTGGACTGCCTGCCACCTTCTCACTGTGCCTTCTTCTAGCCCCTTGTCTGTGAAGGAGGACCTCTGAAGTCTCACTTCCTGTTCTTACAATGATACTAGTCTATCAGATTAAGGCTACATCTTTATCACTTTATTTCATCTTTACTACCTCCATTTGGATCTATCTTCAGATATGGGCTCCTAGGAGGTTAGAGTTTCGGTGCATGGATTTGGACATAATACAGTCCCTAAAAGTAAAGGGATGTACAGTGTGACAGCATCAATATAGTTTGTCCCTTTCTGACCTCATGTTGAAATTTAGTTGCCACTGTGACAGTGCTGAGAGGTGGTGGGGCCTTCCGAAGATAAATGGACATTAAAAGGTACTGGATTGCTTATTGGTGAGAGTGGTTATGATGAAGTGAGTGGCCCCACATTTTGTCTTTTTTGCACATATCCAGTTGTCCTTCAACATTCCACCATGAGCTGAAGCATTCCTGGACTCTCCTAGACTTAACAGCCTCCAGAGCCTTAAGCCAAGACAAACTGCTTTCCTTAGAAGTTACTCAGCCTCAGCTATTCTGTTAAACCAACTGAAAACAGGGTAGGACAGATAGTAACCATAGAAATGATGCTTATCTTCTTCACACCAGGGAAGAATTGAACCCTAAAATGTATCTAGTATCTTCCTGGAACAGGTGTGGCTATGCAGTAGCTGACTGCTGTCTTCGTTGTGAATTCTAAAATGATAAAATTTATGGTTACAACTCAAAAGTAATGACAGGACTGAAATGCTTTCTCCCTGTTTTTTTTTATCTCTGTAATTTTTCTTTATCATGTTGCTATGATCTGAGTGGTTAAAAAAATAAAGTTGCTTGTGCACTAAGATTTCAGTTGATAATAGAAGAAGACCACTTTAATTCTTTAAAAGGTAAGTTTCTAAGCAGAAAAAGTAAATAAAACCATGGAGTGGAAACCTGAAACCAGCACGTAGGACAGCAGGGAGAGCTACCAAGTTGTATGTCCTAAAGGGCTGTCAGGGAACACCAGTTTTTTAGAAGAAAACTTCCCATGTTTTCCACTCTCTCTAGAACATGGTTGGATCTCCCTCAAACACTATTAGCATGGCCAAATCTGAAGGCTGGATATGGTTACACATACCCAAACCAGACACACACACACACACACAGTCAATGCCTTCAATATAATTACATGGCACAAATAATAGACATTTTTGTTAACTACCAGATGTTTTTGCAAAGCCTACCAAATATCAGAGCAGCATAATGCTGTAATTGCATCTATGACCCTCCATAACATTTAAACAATGAGTTCTAAAGGTTAAGGTATGTAATACACCCCCAACATATTTCTCTCAAAAAAAAGAATAAAACAGTTAAAATGAGATGAAAGAAAGCTAAACATAGGATATGTCTCCTTAAAAGAAACATTAACTTTTTTGATTATTACCAAATGCCAAAATACTATTTTTTCTTGCTTATTTATAATTTTACTTGTAAGGATTACAGAAGGGTTTGATTCAATATATATTTGGATTAAATTTTATTCAACAATCTATCAATTGTTTTTGCTACTGCTAGGGAGATCAGACCACAATTTGCAACTAATCAAACACAAGTTTCTTACTATGATTATGTTCCTATATCTACATTAAGAAATATGTGAAATTTGTTCACCTTTTATAAATAAAATATATACAAAGTAAAGAAATAGACACCAAAAAGTTAAACCAAAGTTCATAAAACCACACCATCATTGTAAAGCAAAAAAAAAAAAAAAGATAAAAGGAATTATTTCTTTTTTTTTTCTTTTTTTAAAGATTTATTTTATTTTTATTACAAAGTCAGATATACAGAGAGGAGGAGAGATAGAGGGGAGGTGGAGCTGCCGGGATTAGAACCGGCGACCATATGGGATCCCGGTGCATTCAAGGCAAGGTCCCTAGCCACTAGGCCACACCGCGAGGCCCAAGAAATTGTTTCTTAAATATTGAGGGCTTTAAGACACAATCCTTACTTCTACAGATACTTGTTTTCATCTAGTCTCTCAACTTTAAATACCAGCAATAGTACAGATTTACATCTTCAACACAGTCTTCCTTCCTGAATTTGGAAATTACATATTCAATAGCCTACCCAAAGTCTTTATTTGGAAATCTACTAGTCAACACTTGGTCAACAGCTCCAAAATTGAGCTTGTGATTTTATCCCACCAGATCTGCTTCACCCACAATTAAAACCAGTTCCATCCTTCCAACGACTCAAATCAGAAATCTGTAAATCATTCCTTAACTTCTTTCTTTTACCTACTACATCAAATGACCCAACAAATTTTAGCAGTTCCACCCTCAATAAATGATCTAGAATACAAATTTTATCTGTATTATCAACATCGTGGTCCAAACCACTAATATCTCCTTTCTGGATCATTTCAACAGATTTTCAACTAGTTTTCTTATTTCCACATTTGACTTCCTCCCTAGCTCTATTTTTACCACAACAGCCAAAGGAATCCTTTCAGTAATACCAGATTGAATCACTCATCTCTTTGCCATCTTAAAAGAATCCTAAGATGCTATGCAATAAGGTCTCTAATTTCTCTGCCTCACTCCATTTCAGTCGCATTGTTCTCTGATGCTCGTCCAAAATGTCTGGCAAATTTTCTCGTGGGAGAAATGTAAGTTTTCTAAGCTTTTGGCATTTCTGTGATTTTTACTAAATACTCTTGCTTCAAGTTCCTGACTCACTTAACTCCTTCAATTTTTGTGTCATATATCAGCATCCTGGTGAATCCTACTCTGGCCAGACAACCCTATATAAAATACATCCAGAAATACCACTCTTGCCCCCTTAATGCTCTTCACTTGGCTGTTTTCTCTATCATCTCCTACAGATTACATAACTTTATTATATTTAATTGTCATTGTATGCCTTATGGAGACAGACTATGTAAGGTCAATGAAGACAAAAAGCAAGATCTGTTTTATGTTTCAATTTTTAAAGTCATATCAAATGAAAAGATTTCATGTATTTTTTTTTTCAGGAAGGAAAACAACATTTATTGGGCATTTACTAAACACCAGGAACCTAACATACATGATTTTTTAAATCATATGTAAAATATATCACAAGTCATAAAAAAATAATAAAAGCTTGGCCAACATGTATTTTATTTATACAGATTCAAGAGCACAGAAATCATTCCCACGCTGCATTTCCTTCTGCCCATACTCCTGCCCACCCTCTTTCCTCCTTTCTTATTTGTTCTTTTAATTTTTATAATATATACATTCAATTTATTTTATAATTACGAGTCTAACCATCCACTCAGTAAAGAATTCAACAAATAGCAAGTAGATAAAAGCACTGTTTCCCAAGAATATAGGCAATTATTGTAAACAATAACTCAATCTCCAAATGTCCGTTTCACTCATATACATTACATTTTTTTTGTACTCTGTATATTACTAACCACAAACCAGGAAAAACATGACATTTGTCTTTTGGAGACTAGCTTATGTCACTAAGCATAGTGATTTCTGAGCCTGGTATAATAGCCTAATGGCTAAATCCTCTCCTTGTTAGCACCATGATCCCATATGGGTGCCGGTTCTAAACCCAGAAACTCAGTTTCCCATCCAACTCCCTGCTTGTGGCCTGGGAAAACAGTAGAGGATGGCCAAAGCCTTGGGACCCTGCAATCAGGTGTGAGACCCGGAAGCAGCTCCTGGCTCCTGGCTAAGGATTGGCTCAGCTCTGGCCATTGTGGCCACTTGGAGAGTGAATGAGCAGACAGAGAATCTTCCTCTCTGTATCTCCTCTCTGTATATCTGACTTTCCAATAAAAATAAATCTTTAAAAAATATATAGTGATTTCCAATTGCTTCTACTTTGCTGTAGAAGACAAGATCTCATTCTTTTTTATAGCTGAGCAGTATTCTATACTGTATGCATACCACATTATCTTTTAGGTCATCAGTTGTTAGGTATCTGTATTGATTCTGTATCTTAGCTATTGTGAATTAAGCTGTAATAAGCATTGGATTACAGAAAACTCTTTCATATGCTGATTTCATTTTGTTTGAGTAAATTTCCAACAGTGGAATAGCTGGATCATATGGTAGAACTGTTTTCAGATTTCTGAGGAATCTCCATATTGTTTTCCACGATGGTACTTGTTTATATTCCCACCAAGGGTTACATACTACCTTTTTTCCCACATCTTCTCAAGCATTTTTTAAAATGCCTTGCGTGACAGTCATTCTAATTGGAATGAGGTAAAACTTCCTTGTGGTTTTTATTTGCATTTCCTTTATGTGTAGTGACCATGAGCATTTTTCATGTGTCTGTTGACCCTTTGGATTTTATTCTTTGAGAAATATCTATTCATGTCCTTTGCCTATTTCTTTTTAAGATTTATTTATTTTTATTGCAAAGTCAGATATAAGAGAGGATGAGAGGCAGAGAGGAAGATCTTCCATCCTTTGATTCACTCCCCAAGTGACTATAATAGCCAGTGCCATTCCAAAGCCAGGAGCCAGGAACTTCTTCCAGGTTTCCCACGTGGGTACAATCTCCCAAGGCTTTGGATCATCCTTTACTGCCCTCCCAGGCCACAAGAAGGGTGGTCCCAAACCCCTTTGCCTACTTCTTGACTGGACTATTTTGTTGTTGCTGAGTTTCTTGAGCTCATTATAGATTCTGGATATTAATCTTTTATCAGTTACATCTTTTGCAAGTATTTTCTTCCATTCTGCTGATTGTCTCTTCATTTTGTTGAGTATCTTCTTTGTACAAACTTCTTAGTTTGATGTAGTCCCAAGCAATCTTGGCTTTTTTCATCGCTATATCCTAAGAACATAGAACTGGGCTCAACATAATAAAAATCTGTTGAAAAGACAGAATATCTTTTTTTTTTTTGGTTTATTTATTTATTTATTTATTTATTTTTATTTTATTTTGACATTCTTTACATAGTTAATTAGGATAATAAGGTTCAAGGGCTACAGGAAAGTGGAAAATACTAGTGTGTTTTCCATATTGTTAGCTTCATATTTAAAGGGGGGTATTAAAGGGAGAAGCCCACCCAATTTCCCACCCTCCGAGGGGGGAGGCCTCCGGGACAGGGCAGGTCCTGTACCCACCCGCCGCCTTCATGGGGCGGTGAATGGGATTTAGGAGGGGTGCGACCTTGGGCCTGGGTTATTTAAACCTCCAGCAGCCTCCTGGCAGCTGGTGGGTCTCAGGACGGGGCGTCTCATGCCTGGATCCCGGACAGCCGCCATGTGCACATGGTGAGCTGTTTTCCCCGGGGCAGCCAGTGGCCATTTGGTGCCAGGCTCCGCCTGCTGGCCGCCCGGCCTGGGAGCTCTGGGGATTTGGTTCTTTGAGTTGCTGCTTAATTAGCTCCAGGTTGAACCCATTGTGCTTCTTGGACCTGAAACCGGCAGTAACTCTTCCTTAGAATATCTTTTTAATATCTTAATTTTTCATTGCTGATATCTCAACATCAGGAAAAAAGGAATCATCAAAAAGAAGGCACAATGGTTGGTGTGTAGTGGTTAAGATGCTCGGTAAAATGGCATCTATTATCAAATTAAATGGATTTGATACATCAAACTACTTACTTACTTCTACAACTTCAGTAGGTTATATTGAATTCTTTATTTTGGCCCCAGCTATGGATTACTGGAGAAATTTGGAGGGAGATGGGAATTCTATCTCTTTGTATCTCTAGTGAATAAAAAAAAAATTTATTCTCTATTTAGGAAAAAAAGGGTCCTCCCATACTGATTGCTAAATACATATTAATACATACATAATAATATATCATACATCATAGTAATAATAATACATAATAATAAATTCAGCCAAATTTTTAAAACCAACAATTTTACATAATAATATGCTTATCAGGAAAAAATTGTTTGAAACTTAAAAATGGACAAAAGAGATAGTCTTCATTTAATCTAAAGCTTCACTTTGGTACAGCTGGGACTTGAACTGATGCCCATATGGGATTCCAGAGCTGCAGGTGGCAGCTTTGCCTGTTATGCCATGGTGCCAATCCCTAGTTTCAAATTTTCACAATAAAAGATAAAATGACATATATATTAAAATAAAATTTAGAACTTTGTGCCTTTGGAATAGGTTGGGCCATTCCAGCTGTGATTTGAAACCTAGACACCCCAAAATAGTTGGCCAATTCAAGTTCCTATTATTCCTTTATAAGAATGTGTGTGCTATAAGTGTATCTATGCATGTGTTCCTCCTACATATAAAATCCCACCTGATACAAGGTAGAAAACCAAACCAGAAACTTAGAAAAGTTTCAAGTCGTGGATAAATGTCTAATCCCCCTTCTATTATTTAAATTCTCATAAATCAATAGTAAAACAAAAACAGTAGCAAAATAAAGTGCCAGAGTATCTCAAAAACTTCCGGGTAAGAAATGGGCATTTGGCACAGCAGTCAAAATGGCAGTGGAGAGAGCTGGATCTCATAGTGAAGTGTTTGAGTCTGGATGTCACTTTAAGTTCCACCCTGCAGACAGCAGGCTGTGGCTCAAGCACTCGTCCCTGCCATCCAGAGGGAAGGTTCACACTGAGTTTCAATCTGAGAAGTGAAGAAGCATATGGTGGAGTTTTTCTGTCAGTCTCTGTCTTTACCTTTCAAATCGATAATTGTTTTGAAGTTCAGGAAAAGAACAGAATCTAAAGATAGGTGGCTCCCTGGCGCAATGGATAGCGCATTGGACTTCTAAAGATAATGAACATTTTGCACAAACTTTTAAAAATACCTTATCATTGCAATAACCAGCTCATAGAAAAGGAAAATGAAATGATTCTTAAATATTTGTTTGCAAACCTGCTCTTTATAAAAAGATAAACACAAAACAAAACAGCTGGCTATCATGTTTCTTCTATTGGCCTAATTGCACGTATTTGATAACAATCAGTTGGCAGTGCTGTAAGAGACAGGTATTTTTATACATCAGGGTATTAAAAAATATAACATTATTGATAGGTTTTATACTCTAGGAAGAAAAATTGACAATACTTATCACAATTATGTGTATCCTTTGATCAGCAATTCCTCTCTAGATCATAAATTTGCATAAATGCAAAATATCTGTACAACAATCACTGATAACATTGTTTAAAATGGAAATAAATAACCATCAGTGATGACTTGTTAAATTAAGTAAACAAACAATCCAAGGTACAGCCCAGCAACAGAACAACAAACAACTGTAGAGGAAGAATGAGGAATTTCTTCATAAAGCTGTTATTGAAAGATCTTGGAGATTTAGTGGAAAAGTAACAAAAAAAAAATTTAAGCCTTAATTCTTTTTGTAAAAAGAAAGAAAAATAAGATTATCCTTATATACTTGTGTACAAAAAATAATTTGAAAGCTTCACAAGAAACAAACAATGCTGCATGCTACCCTGAACAATTTCACTCATATCTGATGCTTGCAAGAGTAAAGGGTTTATGGTCCCAGCTACAGTCCTTCTAGACCTTCTTTGTAGAGAGTACTCCCAGACAATGAGTACACAACACTGGGAGAGGAAGACAGTCAATTCCAGCAAGCCAGGGAGCTCCACTTGCCAATCCCCATGGCCCTGATTGGTTGACCTTTCTTAGGACAGGGCTGCAGCCTGACACTCTTGCTCCTGGTCCTCTCCCTTCTGTCTCCGTCCCCAGATATTATGTGTGCACATCTAATCCCATTTTGGTGGCTATTTCTCAGTGGACCATACTTAGCTGTTGAAGTAGAGGTCAGAACTACTATTTTCTCATCAAATGAGAGGTCCTCAGAAAATGTGTAAAAAGCATGGCATGAAAAAAAGCTGTGCATAAATTTCAAACTTTTGTACCAAAATGAACATCTTTTTCATTCAATTTTCTATAAACTTTATGAAGTGCCCTCATATAAACTTACAAGTTAAAAAATTAAAAATCTTCTCTAGCAATGCTTTTTTTGCAGTACTTTTTCAATCTATATCTATCTTAGGAAAGCAATTGAAAGATAAATATTTGGAACCCAGGAATCTGCATTTAAAGATCTCCAGATGATAGTGGAAATGTAGTTAAGAGAATAAAGGATTAAACTTTTTAAAGATATGTGTTGAATCAAAATATAAATATGTAGCATGAATAAAAGAAGCCAGGAGGCATAATGAATATTGATTAAATGGAGCAACCCATCTAAACCAAGGGCATTTGAGATAAGGGAAACCCAAGCACAATTTTTCCTGCTTTTCCCAGGGCAGAGGGAACAACATGCAAAGGCCACAGGTATTCTAATGCCAGTAATAAAACCAATATTCCACTAAGGACGATGACCCAGGCTGTCTTCCTCTGTCCATTAAATATTAAACAACCTCATTCTGTTGACTTGACAAGCTGTCCATCGGGCAACTTGTAATGAGAATTTGGGTTCCCAACTAAGTTCTTCCTATAAGAAGATATTGATAATTTCTAAAGAAAAAAACCAAAAAACTGTATTATCCCATGAGAGCATGAAAAATGCTGTTTTTGACATATAACCGAATTCATTTAAATTATGCTATTCTCTTTTCTTACTGTCTCTAGAAAAGCTCATATCTACTTCATTTTCATTTTCCTGTAATTAATTGAATTGTGAATTCTAACTGAACATCAATTTTAGGTTGTCCCTGCTTAGAGTTTTATGGTCAATGTCATTTCTCAAAAATATTGAATAGAAAATCAGTTCTTATTAATGAGATCTGCTGGGAATTTTATTTCTATTGAAGAATGTTTACTCATGAAGTTAGCTGAGATACTAGAACTGATACCAGTGTCACCGGGGTGCTATTTTAGAGGATCTCTTCTTTTGAGATGTTTTGAATCAGCTAAAAAGATGTCATTATATGATCTTCTTCATTGGGTGAGCTGCTCTTAGGTGTAGAATATACTTGCAAGTTTACAATGAATTGTCAAGTTATTTTAGTTGACTTTCCAGAATAGCAATAAAGTGTAACTAATCATTCCAACTTTATTTCATGCTGTTATCACTGATTTGAACCCAGGGAGCTAATGCAATCAATGATAAAATACGTGGCCAATGAACACTCAGATTAGAAGACAATTGGCAAAAAAAATATTATTGAAAAAGGCAAACACACAGGATCTATACCTTATGGTGGGTGTTGAAGTAAAAGACTGAGCTCCAGGCTGCATTCAGACTGGGATTTGTACTGACACGAGCATGAGTCCCATTTCTTCTCCCCTCCTCCCTTTTCTGGCCAAATCTAGGTGGGGGATTTTGGACAAGGAATTCCCCTATTGAAGTCCCTTCTTCCAGTACAGGGCATCAAGGTTTTTATATACTGGGGAAGCAAATGACTCCTTCTGCTCAGAACCCTATTGGACCAGCTGCAGCACCCTCTCAATTCAGTGAATTCCTTCTGCTAAGAGGCAAGGACACCTGGGCTGAGGGAGATGAATAAGGTTGGGCTTTGCTTTTGGACTTGTTTTATTGCTGTTAACTCTATTTTCGTTGGCTCATCTTGCACACATGGGCTAATATCTACCTCACTGCCTAAAAGTAGCTTAAAACATTGGTTTTGTTTTATCTTGCTCTTTGGCTCAATTTAAAATGATATTTAATGTTTTGGGGGGCTGTTACCCCAAATCTTTCAGAGGCTTTAAATGATCTAGTTCTCTTAAGGGGGCAAATGAAGGCAAAAACAGGAGGTTGTATTTTGTAACTCAATCTAGAAGGAGAGCAGAGAGAGAGATCTCAATGTACTTGAAGTATGCTTTTCATTCTGAGTATTTGCAAATGAAACACATGATGTAGGGTGGAATTTCTAAGAAAGCACTGTTCTCATTATGCCTTCAGTTTTTATGCTAGCTTCAGCTGTGTTACTTTTATTGCCATTTTCAGCAAGATTTTTGGAGAGAAAGGAAGGATGGAAACTCAAGCAGAATATAAATTGTAATACAAAGATAATGAATTCCAGGACAGCAAATTAGAAGGCTGGGACATTGTTAGCCATAAAAAATATAAAGAGATTTATTTCCACATTTTGAAGTGTTCTTTGGAAACTAGAAAAACTTATTAAGCCAGCTAACCCAGTTACTCTCAGTGTGATTCCACTCCCAGAAGACTCGGCCGACCTTTTAAAACAATTGTACTTTATTAAAAGGGAAGGAGTGAGAGGCGCATGAAAACTCTGAAAGCATGATGATGACAAACTAGTCAGAAACAGCTCAAGATCTGCATTTTTTAAAGTAAGCATTTCTTGCCGTGTCCTCCTCTTTATCAGCCTGGCAAGACCCTGGCGGGTAACAGCTGGCCATGGGGTTCACATGCAAAAAGAAAAGCTCCAGCTTTCCAAAGAAAAATAAAGTTAAACATGAACCACACAGACAGGAAGCCCTGCAATGAGTTCAAGCCCTTGAATGGCCTTCTCATTTAGGGCACTCTGCTCTTACGATGGGTCATCTTGAACTTGTTCTAGGAGAAGTTTCCTACATTCAGTTTAATCTCCCAAGTTGCTAAATTAAGACCAAGATTCTTCTTAGTTGTGGAACCTAGGCTGCACTGCTGATGGATTTCAATTGGAACATTCCAAAACAGTGCAAAGATACTAAACTCAGCCTTTCAAACTCAGCCTTTTAAAGCTGCAAAATCCAATCTGAGCTTCCCCCTGAATATTCCATGACATTTTTAGTTTTCAAAGAATTTTCTGAAAGAAAAAAAAAAGACCTAAAACATAGGAGGATTGTAACACATACTTTGGCTAAGATTTTAAATCTGATCAAATACATTTAATGATGAAAATTACTTTTTACAGTCATTTTCTTATTATAATAAAAATGTTTTGAGAAAATTATTTATAAAATTTCTCCCTTTTTTGTCCTAACCGAACAAGCTAAGCATGTTCCATTTATTTTTAAATGAAGTGAAAATTAGCCAGGTGTGTTAGATAAGCTTTCCATACACAGGTCTAAATATTGACAAAGGGAGATGTGTCACTGGAAAAATCATCAGTCTAGCAATTATCACGTTAGCATGTTAAGTGGAAAAAAGATGTGAAACTTCCAAATGTGTCAATACAGATTATTTCATTTCCACTAGCTATCAGCTATACTGTGAACACCAGTTCCTTAATGTACACTGAGCAAGCAGCTTAGCTAAAGAAAATTCTCTGTGCCTGAAAAAAGAAATTACAAGGTCTTGTGTGAAATCACGTTTCTAATGATCACTTGGAATGACTACCCTCTTTTAAATACAGGAGTGCACGTGTCGGAAAGTGCTTGTCCATATTGTTTATTTGTGTGAGACTCTCATTTGTATTCCTCCTGCATTGGTTCATGTGTTTTCTGTAATTCTCATCGATCCCAACTCCACAGCCCTTTCAGAAAACAGCAGAGGCACCTGCCAAGTCAGATCACATTGCTATACTTATGGTCCTGAGAAAAAGACAGACTCAGAAATGCTCATCTTGTTGCACGCTTTAGACTCCTATGAACTACACTTGAAAGTGAGAGAAGGGCCCGGCGCGGTGGCGCAAGTGGTTAAGTCCTCGCCTAGCACGCCCGGGATCCCATATGGGCGCCGGTTCTAATCCCGGCAGCCCCGCTTCCCTTCCAGCTCCCTGCCTGTGGCCTGGGAAGGCAGTCGAGGACGGCCCAAGGCTTTGGGACCCTGCACCCGCGTGGGAGACCCGGAAGAGGCTCCTGGCTTCGGATCGGCATAGCATCGACCGTTGCGGCTCACTTGGGGGGTGAATCATCGGACGGAAGATCTTCCTCTCTGTATCTCCTCTCTGTATATCCGCCTTTCCAATAAAAAATAATAAAAATAAATCTTTAAAAAAAAAAGAAAGTGAGAGAAAAATGCAGTTTCAATGTTAACGGAAAATCAGGTGTACATAAGGGTAGATTTTGGCAACATAAAAATTCCACCTTTTTATCATTAGGTGATGAGTAACCGTACAACTATTGTCCCGACTACATATCCCTTTGATGGAGTTTAAGATATGCTAAACCATATTATAGCATCTAGACATTTGAGAAGCCAGTAAGAGCAAGGAGACCTCTAGATTTTTCTCTCTTCTCTGAAGCAGGCCATAAAAGAATTCTCTAATCTTTCTCTTTATTTCCTTCTTTCTTTGAGAGGCAGAGTCCTAAACAGATAAATAGACTGACAGAGTTCCCATCTATTGATTTATTCCTCAGATAGCCACAACAAGAAGGAGATGGGGAGTGGAGCAGCTGAGACCTTCCCAATTAGAATGACTGTCATCCAAAAATCAAAAAACAGTAAGTGCTGGGATGATGTGGGCAAAAGTATACCCTAATCCACTGTTGGTGGGAATGTAAGCTAGTATAATCATTATGGAAGAGAGTATGAAGTTTCCTCAGAAATTTGACAATAGATCTGCAATATTACCCAGCCATCACTGGGAATTTGCCCAAAGGAAACGAATCAGTATATGAAAGAGTTATCTGTACCCCTATGCTTATCGCAGTTCAATTTACAATAATTAAGATATGGAATCAGTGCAGATGTCCAGCAGTTATGTTGCCCTGGAGAGGAACCATTTCTAACCAGCTTTTCATTACCTGATAGAGAAATTTTTTCTTTCAATGTTCTATCCACGGTCAGTTGCAGTGTCTTCCATATTATGATATTTGGAAAGAATGTGAGAATGGCTTTTTCTCTGTGATAACTTCTCTGGAGCACATCTTCCGTACATTATCTCTTGCTATTTGGCCTTTCTTCTGTTCTTCTAGCTTCTTTTTCCTGAATGGTTCAGAATTAATGAAGCAAATAGCAGGACTCAATATCCCAGGCTAGAGCAAACAGTTATGCTTCAATGTAGTTCTCTTCCATCATAGCCCACCACCAGTATACATGCCACAGACCAAGTACAGTAGCATTGTGACATAACTCAACAAATCAAACCTAAAGATTTAACAGCAGCATGAGATGCACTGTGCATTATTATTGTGTGGTTAATGAAGCAACCAGGAGTGACTTCTGCTTACTCAACCAGGCAGAAGTTCCTGAAAATCTAGTTATGCTTTCCAAAATCACCCTGCCTCTGGTTTCCTGCTCCACCCTAAACTCCAGTCAAAGTAGTTCTGGGCTCTGGCAGGGTGGGATTGATAGCCACAGAGCAGTGATGCCAGGTTGGTTGGCTCACATTTCACCAAGATGAGCTAGGACAGTTAAGGTTCTGCATTTGATACCATTTCCAAAGAACCACGTGGTTGTTTTCCTTCATTTGTGTCCTTCCCTGTCTGACATCCTACCTCCCATCTCGATAAGAGCTTAGTCAACCTAACATGGTAGCAGGACTCACAAGAAGGTAAACACCAGTTGCTAACTGTGCTGTATCTGAGCTCACATTATCATTTCATGTGTAATCAATCTAGCAATCAAAAGAGAATTTTGAAATTGATAAACATAAGTTACAAGGTTTCCAATTCAAACTTAAGTGAAAAAGCATATATCTGCTGGAGGGGCCCTGTAGTTGCCCCAGCAAGACAATGTGTCTGAGTCCATCGTGGTAACCCATGTCCCAGGAATGGAATGGAATGGGATCCAATCACATTATTAAGAAGCGAAAGAAGTCAAATTGGAACTTCTGGAAAAGCATTTCACACTGCTTAAGAAATGTCAAGCAAGAAGTAGTAGCTTACTTTCTCCTGGAGGTTATCACATGGGGGTAGCAAGCTTGGAAGTGCTGTAGCCCTTGTGTGAATATAAAGGAATCCAGTAACAGGGTCTCTTCTTGAGTAAACCAGTCAGGCCCCTCTAAACTTTCTACTCCACCAGGAGCAAGCTTACAGAGTCTACTTTTAGCAAAAATACTGCTAAGTCAGTTTAGCCAGATTTTCCACCCTCAATATTTGACAATCTTTAATATCTGATGAAATTCTTACTCCCCTGTCTTCACCCAAGTGCTCACTCTGGTCAACTTTCAGCAAAAGTCTCATTAGATCACGTTAGCAAAGGATTGTCCCCATGTAGGACAATCTCCCCTTACCCTTACCTTTAGTTACGAAGTCCCTATTTCATTGAATTCAGAATGAGGACAGACCTATCCTGAATTCTATTTAAAAAAAAAAAAAGATAGCTGTTTGAATTGAGTAAAATCAAGTGAGACTCCAAGGCTAATGAAATGATTTTAATTTTATATCCATGGTGAATGAAATGATATTAATTTCCAGTCTGAAATGCAATCTCTTGCCATGAACGAGAAGCACCCGGAACAAAATAAGTGTGGGGTTTTTGTAGCAAGTATTTATCAGAAAACCAAAAGCTATGTGACCATGAGCAAATACATGATTAAGGGCTTATAGTGACACAAAACAGAAAACAGGCAATAGAAATTTACAATGCATAGGCTTGGGGTCCTGATCATATCATTTCAATGCAGACAGTAATAAAACAGCATGCCTCGAAGGTAGCTGTTTTTCCCGTAAATCTAAAATCTTCAAGATTCTCCTGATGTTTCAGGAAGCAGGAGATTTTTCTCATAACAGGATGCATGTGTCTCTTTGGAGGTTGCAGACTTCCAGTACAGTCACCTTTATAATTAACCCTTTCAAGTAGATTTTTACAGAGAGAGGACAGATAAAGAGAGAAGGTCTTCCATCTGCTGGCTTATTCCCCAAGTGGCCTCAATGATCAGAGCAGAGCAAATCCAAAGCTGGGAACCAGGAGCCTTCTCTGGATCTCCCACGCAGTACACGGTCCCAAGGACTTGAGCCATCCTCTGCTTACTTCCCAGGCCATAAAAGGAGAGCTCAATCGGAAGTGGAGCAGCCAGGACACAAACTGGCACCTATATGGGATGCTGGTATCACAGAGCAGAGGATTAGCCTGTTGAGGAACAGTGCCTGCCCCTATACTGAAGTCTTTTTTCCTATAATCCATAGTTTCTGATTTAAAATCTGCTTTACTGGCACAGTGACACAGCAAGCTAATCCTCCACCTGCAGCATTCAGCATCCCATACAGACACCGATTTATGTCCCAGATGTTCCACTTTCCATCTAACTCCCTGCTTATGACCTGGGAAGGCAGCACAGGATGGCCCAAAGTCCTGGAATCCTGGACCCCTGGACGCATAAGGCAGAACCAGGAAAAGCCCCTGGCTCCTGCCTTCAGATCTGCTCTGCTCCGACTGTTGAGACCATTTGAGGAGTGACTCAGCAGATGGAAGATCTCTCTCTCTTTCTCTCTCTCCTTCTTTATGTGACTATGCTTTTTAAGTAAAAATAAATAAGTCCTTTTTTTAAAAGAAGATGTGCCTTACCACTTTAATTACTGTCAACTTTTGGTTTTCTTTGAAATCAGCCTCACACGCAGCCAATGCTGGTGATAGCAAAAAAAAAAAAAAAAAAAAAAGGCCTAAGAGCCTTTGTAAGCTGCAAAGCACATTTTGAGTCAATGTGTTTTGGTTATACTTTTGGATTGTTGTTTTTGTTTTTTGGGGTTTTGGGTTTTTTTGTTTTGTTTTGTTTTGTTTTGGTCTTTGTAATTTTCTCTCACAAGTACCTTAGCACTTATTCGTTGGTTAATGAACCTGAGCATTTCATCCTAGACTAAGAATGTTCCCCAGGTCCAGTGCGATGGCTGGATGAATCCTCACCATGCATGCGCCGGAATCCCATAAAGTCACAGGTTCATGTCTCAGCAGCTTCACTTCCCTTCCCATCCTGCTCCCTGTTTATGCCTAGGCAAGCTAGAGCGGATGGCCCAAAGCCTTGTGACCCTGCACCGTGAAAGAGACCTGGAAGAAGCTCCTGGCTCCTGGCTTCAGATGGGCTCAGTTCCAGCTGTTGCAGCCATTTGGGAAGTGAAGTAGCAAATGAAAGGTCTTTCTGTCATCCTCTCCATTCATCTGAACTGCCTTTCCAATTAGAAAACACCACACACACAATGTTCCCAGGGTTTGATTACATATAAAGTATATCATTTCACGATAAGGTAGAATATCATTTCACAGGAGGAAGACAGTGGTGTTTCAGAATGAAAGATTACTTTTTAATTACACAGCATCCTCTTTCACCTCTGACCTTTTCCAAGAGTATGAACGGTATCAGTCAAGTTCTAAAACCAGGAGCAAATTAAAGAAACAGTGAGCTTGCCCAGAGCATTAGGCTTCAGAAGCCCTGGGAGGAGGCCTGTGCAAATTCACATTATCTGACCAACCATTCCTAGCTAGCCCAGTGGGGAACTGCCACTGATCTGGACCCAGCAGGGGACCCAGGAAGATTCCCCTCCCACCCATTAAAACACCATAGAGCCCCTGAAGAATATGTTAAATGCCTTGCCTTTGTAGAACATTTTTAACTTGCTATGGTACTTTCAAATCCATTAGCTAATTGCAATCTTCCCAACAGTGTGCTAAGGTAGACATTACCCCCATTTGACAAATGACAAGTACAGAGTGCATAGAGAAGGTGAAAACATTTGCTTAAAATAACCCAACTAACTACATTATGAATTGTCCACAGCCTGAAACGGCTTGCTTAGGGAAGCAGATCCTCTGATCCGACTGGCAATCCGCTCATCCCAGGATTTTCCCAGATTCAGAAGGAGCACAGGGCCTCCAGGCGTATGGGAAATACTTTGAACACATGCTTACCTCCCTTTAGTCTTTGCCATGCCACCTGCTGTGTTAGCCTTCTCACTTTCTGTTTTCTTCTTTCTTGCTTGTCATCCATTCAGGAGACTCAAGGGATACCCAAACAAGCCAGAAAGGTACCTCTTGGGAAAGATGAGGCCATAGTTGCAGTGGAATATCTTTTGTGCTGATTAAAGAGCAGTGACTCAATTCTAAAATAAACTTCAACATAACAGCAAACCATTAACACCACATGTTTTCAAAGGAGCCAGTAGTAGGTGTACCAAAGTAACACATGAAAGAGAAGGGAAATCGGTCTTTACTTCCTACAAAGTTAAGGAATGAAGATCAGGAATAGCCATTGTGGCACCTGCCTCTCCCATGAAAGGGCTAGTTGTGATGTCAGAGAAGTGAGGTTTAATTTTAACCCAGGTTCTTGCCTTTTGCTTAGAAATTATTTTAGGCATATCCACATATATGGTATGCAAAGCAGTAACATTTATTTAAAAGGGAAGAAGGAAAACACACGTGGACATAGCTGAAGAGTGGAGTACAAAAAGGGAGTGCAAGAGTGTGGAGAGGCAGTGCCACACTTGCTTTAGCTGATCTGCATGGAAGACAGACTGAGCACCTCCCAGCACCTCCTTTTATGAGATGATGTGTTCACCTGAAAGATTTATGACACCTCCATAAACTTCCACAAGGAGCTTAATGTACACATTTACATGGTTCCCTCCCCCCAACTCCCCAGGTCCTAAATGAAAACAAGGCATCCTGAGGCAGAGGGCGGCCTGACAGACACATAGGACAGAATTTCCCTGGGCTTAGTGTATCAGACCTTCAGCTCACATCAGCTTGAGCCCTCTGGCTGCTTTGTTTCCCTGCTTCCTGCTAGTGTGCCTGTGAGGCAGCATGTGATGGCAGTATTTGGGTCCCTGCCGCGGTGCAACACCAGCCGTTGCACTCACCTGGGGAGTGAATCATCGGACATAGGTCTTCCTTTCTGTATCTCCTCCTCTCTGTATATCTGACTGCAATAAAAATAAAATAAATCTTTTTTAAAAATGTAATCCTGTCTGAGATGGGATCAAGCCCTTAAGTGCTAAAAGAGAAAAACCAGGAGAGATCGTCATTACTATAACTGTCCTTTCTGTGATTACTCCTATAGGAACATACTATTTTAAAATACTTTGGTTTCTGTGTTTCTTAGAAGCTCACTGAGCCAGTATAGGGTATGTTTCCCTCTTTTTATGTAACATAAACCACAGTCAATCTGCTCATTCCCCAGACTTGCTAGAAACGGTTGTTTTTTATAATATTGAAGAACCTCAGTATTTTCTGCTTTTGTGGTTTCTGCCTTGCTTGCTTGGCTGAGGAGCTGTGTGAAGTCCAGGCCTGAGAGTCTGCGTTACACCTGACAGGTCACATAGGCAGAGCACTCCTTAGGAAGGAGGCCCCTGGTGTTAGATAGGGCATGCTCAACTACCCCATAGCCCACTAGTTTGTCCTTTGAAAGTTGCTTGCTTCAAACCCACCAATAGAAGCCTGCCAACTTGCTCTTTTTAAACGTTAACAGTTAAACTGACCAATTGTGACTGTATCATTGTGTGGAATTGGCCTGAAATGTATAACAACCCTGTGTTCATCCTCGGTCCTTCTTATGCTGCTGTTTCTACTCCTGCTGCTGATGCTTCAGCTGCTGCTGCTCCCCGAGTCCCGCTGGCTGGGGAGGCGGCTGGGAGCCCAGACTAGCCTAAATAACACCCTCATGCATTTGCATTGACTTCAGACTCCTAATGATTTCTGGGGAATCTCAAAATCTGGGTACAACAATGTTCAGGAGTATCTTAGGAATGTTTCATTGTAATGATTCCTACAAGAAATATTTCTGTTCATATTCAGTTATACAAACAACTAGTTTGCCCTGATCTTTTGATCAGATATTATTAATATGTTAGAAAGTTTGTCCAGTGAATTATCCCTGAAATGAGAAGATATGAAGAGAAGCAGTAGAAATTCTTAGCAAGGACTTTGAATTGGCAGCTTTAGAAAGAGACTCAGAGAATGACATAAAATAAAATAGACGACTATCAGGAAGTATCAAGTTACAGGAAAACTGACAGACTAGTTTCTGCCACAAGTGTCTCTCTACTTTTATAAAACCTCTGCCCGTGTGTGTAGAATCCTATATAAAAGTCACTAAAAATGTTGTATTTGCATGTATGTATTGTGGGAAAGAAAAAAGGAAAGTAAAGATTTAAATGTAGTAATTTGTTAAAAAATACTTTATAGATCATTAATAGTTTAACATCTTTCTGTCATAATATTAAATAAGATTGAATGAATGAGCTCATAATTTCATCTTAATTTTATATTGTTTATGTTCTAAAAGCGTATTTGTAGTTTCTTTGAAAAAATCATTTCTTTCTTAGATAGGCAGAGTGAGTGATTCATGAGAGAGAGAGAGAAATCTGTCCACTTGGTTCACGTCTGAAGTGGGCAAAACAGCTGGAGCTGGGGCAGGTTGAAGCTAAGTACTAAACTCTCTATTTGGTCTCCCACCTGAGAGTCAGGGACCTCAGTATGTGCACTATCATCTTCTTGCCCCCAGGTGTATTAGCAAAGCAATTGGGATTCAAACCAATATGGGTGTAAGTCTCCCAAGCAGAGGATTAATGTGCTGCACCATAGTACTCCCCACCTGAATTTGGAGTTTCTAATGATAACAAAGGAATATGAAGCAGATAGAGACAGTGCACATACTATAAAAAGAAAACTTCTAAAAATTATAATCAATATTTTGAAGGAAATAATAAATTATACAGCCAAGGAACAAGAACAGGAGGGTGAGGTATCATGAATAGGAAAGAATGAAAGAAGGTAGAGAATATTCAGAGAAATTTATTTTAGGAATTGAGCCAAACTTTTGAATTTTGGTAGAACAGTTTGAAAGTGTACTTGAGCAAATCTGCAAGAAAGCACTCCAGAGAAGACAGAAAACTAAAGAAATCCCCAAAGGTGTAACACAAGAAACTTCCTCAGAACTAAGGTCAGAAGCCTGTAGAGAAAGGAAGGCCCTCACTAAGGAATGAAGAGGCTCTTGAAGGACTCTCGTTGCAAGATTTCCAAACACTGAGATAAAGGGAATATTGTTCGATGGCATATGAATGCTAGAAGATAAGCACGAACCCCTTCAAATTCTGAGAGAAAACTGTGTTCGTCTTCTAACTGCATATCAAGCCAATCTGCCTACCAAATGTAAGGTTAAAATACATCCATTTCCAACATGAAAGAATACAGATTTGTGTATCCCACACAATGTTTTCTAGGAACCTATTGGAGCATATACTTCAATAGTCTGTTATCAACACGAGGAAGAGGAAGATGTGGCTATCAGAAAGCAGGGAATTTAAGATGTGCATTTAATTTATGCGAAGATCATAGAGGCGTCCAAACGGACAGCTATGCAGCAGCCTAAAGAGCAGCTCGTCAGATAGCAGCAACAGGAATGATAGCTCTTAACCTGGCAGAGTAGGACTGGACTGTTTTCAAGAAATTTGATAAGTGTATGACCACAAAATGTAAGGTGAGTATAGACGTTTGAAATACCAAAGAGAGATATTTATTAAGTCTGGGGAAAACAAAATGTGGCATAAGAAAGGAATCCATTTGTTTCTGCAGTCAACATTATTTTATAAGATTTCATCAATGTGGGGATACACTAAACAGCATTATATGTCTATTTTGATGGAAAATATGAAAGAAAATAAAAAGCACAAAAGAGTTTAAAAAGTGAGCCCCCATTATCATTATAATAAATCACTAGGTAATGGCAAATTTTGATAAATTTAGGTTGGCAGAAAGTCAGAAAGGATCAGAAGCTGGTCATTTTAAAACTTGGAGTTGACTTTAGGACCGCCGATGAGTGGAGGGACAGTTACCTTGATATAAAAACAAAATCGAATTTTCTTAAAAAGTAGCTTAACTGAAAATACTGCAGTGTGTTTATACAATAAAAATCATTTTATTTGAGGTCAGGGTCCCAAAATCTATTTCCAACTTCTTACTTTGTGCTCCAATCTGCTTACCTTCTGTGCGGCTATTTTCTGTGTCATCCTTACAATGACTCATTGGCTCATCATTCAAACATTAAACAAACTGCTTTTCCTTGAGATCTAAAACAGAAATGAGCCCATTCTTCTGTGACCTAGAGTCTAGAACGCTGTGTGGCTACGTGAAACAAAGCATTAGCTGGTAGTAAATGGAAGGCAGTATTCTGACAAGATCTTAGCTGATCACTAAGTTATGGAGATTTTAGGCAACACTCTACCCTTGTTCTTAAATTTTAAAATTAGTTGCCATAGCAACCCCTAGACACAGCATATGGTATGTCTGGTACCTCTAAGATTACAGAGCCGATTCTTGATGAATTTTCCTTACAATATGTTGTGAACTTTTGTACTTTTTAGTGCTTCAGTGGGCAGTGCAATAAGGCACTAATGTTCACTGATGATTTTAAAGCATTGGCCATTTGCAAAAAAAAAAAAAAAAAAAGAAAAGAAAAGAAAGAAACACTTAATGCTTCATATGTCTTTTAATATATTTTCTTTTTTAAAACAAACTACAACCCCGTGGGGAAAAATTAGCAGATGAACAGGTAATCTTACAAGAATATATATATAAGTAGAGGAAAAAGTCATATAGAAAATGTCCTGTTCATTTATAGGGAAGTGAAGGAAATGAAAACTATATGCTATTTTTCCACTTATGAGATTGGAAACATGCAGGAAGGTGGAAAATATTTAAATCAGCGATGCTTTTTGGTAGTTAATTTGAGATTTTTCAAAGCCTTTAATTAGTTTCGTCTTTTAACTTAGTAATTCTGTTGCTGCAAGAATATCGCAAGTATTGTTTAAAATAAAAGATTTATATGCAAAGATTGCTACAGGAAAAAAATTTATAATAAAGATTTGATACAATCTCGATCAATTTAAAAATTAAGTTAGCAAACAAATCTTCTCTTATTGGCTATTTAAATTTGGCACATTTTCCTGCATAAATTTTATTACTAGGCCTGATGTGGTAGCCTAAGAGCTAAAGTCCTCGCCTTGAATGTGCCAGAATCTCATATGGGCACTGGTTCATGTCCTGGCAGCCCCGATTTCCCATCAACTCCCTGCTTGTGGCCTGGAAAGGCAGTCAAGAATGGCCCAAAGCCTTGGGACCCTGCACCCTTATGGGAGACCCAGAAGAGGTTCCTGGCTCCTGGCTTCAGATTGGCTCAGCTCTGACCATTGCAGCCGCTTGGGGAGTGAATCAATAGATGGAAAATCTTCCTTTCTATCTCTGCTCCTCTCTGCATATCTGATTTTCCAATAAAATAAACAAGTCTTTTTAAAAATTTATTACTACAACTTTGATGCTTTATTAAAATTAAGATAATACTGTCTAATGCACCTCCTGCTTGAGTTACCATTCTCACTGGAAAGCATGAAAGCAGGACTGGGGCAGACCCGCCTGGACAGAATGGCACCCACCGGCATGTGTGAGGGCTGGATAGTAGGGCTGGTTGGGTTGAACTAGGCTTCAATATCCACTGAAATGTAGGAGAGCTGAATGGGAGGGATGTGGACAGACTGGACCAGTCTGCCATTCATACTGGCAAGCATGGGAACCAGGGCAGGGAGCAGGACTGGTGGGGGTCAGTGGGAGTTGCCCCGACTAGGCTGCAGCTCCCACTGGTTTGTGTGAGGGCCAAGCGTGTGGTGGGCAGAATTAGGCTGGACTGCAACACCCACTGCTTCTTGCAGAAGACAAGAAATGACCCAGCAATTGTAACCACCAACATATGCGTAAGCTGATTGGGGCGACAAACTGTGTACTGGCATGCACACACAGGAATCAGGCCTGGGATCATCTCAGACAAAGTTTCTTTGAGGATCTCCCCAACTGAACTGCTGATCTCAGAACCCCAACCATGAAGAGAAGAGTAGGTTCCGTGGTCTGACCATGGAGTGCAAGTGTCAAAGCCGGGCCTCCTCTGAGGCTCAGATGGAACAGTAGACAGCAAATCCAAGTACACATGGAGGATAGGGCAGTCTGTTGGAACCTGCAGAGGACTCCTGGTACCACAACAGGTCGGAGGACAGAACAAATCGGTGCCTACCCCAGCCATGTGTTGGCAGTGAAAATCTGGGCAAACAGAGACTCTAAGGTAGACTGTGTCAGCCAGTGGATTCCGGAGAGATTTCATCGCACTTGGAATGGTGAGATTGCCAGCAGTGCAGAATTGTTGGACTATCAAAACCACTTGAGCGGTACCCTCAGAGCATGCCCCACATTGGGGACCTGGGATGGGTGGGATGCTGGGTGGGGCTTCTCCCTTTATTCTCCCCTTACCCCAGATCTAGGAAAAATAATATTAATGTGGAAACAATGACCTTACCCACTTTCCTGTAGCCCTTGACCCTTTGTGTCCTAATCAACTTTGTAGATTATCAAAATAAAATAATAAAAAAGAGTCCCAAGGCTTTGGGCCATCCTTGACTCCTTTCCCAGGCCACAGGCAGGGAGCTGGATGGGAAATGGGGTTGCGGGGATTAGAATTGGCAACCATATGGTATCCTGGCACATTCAAGGCGAGGACTTTAGCTGCTAGGCCATCACGCCAGGCTCAAATTATTTTTGTTATTGTTTTATAATACAGTTCCACAGGTTCTGGGATTTCTGTCCCCCTCCCCAAGTTCCTCCCTGCCCCAATATTACAATGGGTGGTCCTTCATGAACAGTTATAAGTCCATCATGCTGTTACTGAAATGTTTCCTAACATTGTAGGCATGGACAATGTAGAGTCCATTGTCAGTATATATTTAGCTGTTTCGCTGGGAGTCTATCTTTGGTCTGAATGCAAGGAGGCATATTGCAGAAAATCTTTGCATGCTACACAACAGACAGGGGGCTAATATCCAGAGTATACAAAGAACTCCAGAATAACCATTACAACAAAACAAACCAACCGGTCAAGAAATGGGCGAAAGAAATGAGCAGACACTTTTCAAAGAAACAAATCCAAATGACTAACAGACATATGAAAGAATGCTCAAGCTCCCTAGCAACAAGGGAAATTCAAATAAAAACAACACTGAGGTTTCACCTAACTCTAGTGAGAATGGCCCTTCTACAGTAAACTACCAACAACACCTGCTGGCGAGGATGTGGGGGAAAAGGTACCCTGCTCCACTGTTGGTGGGATTGCAGGCTGGTGCAGCCACTATACATATGAAAATTTACCTACCATATGACCCTTCAACCCTCTCTACTGGGAGTGTATTCCAAGGATCTAATACATGAGACAGCAACTTGCACCCCTGTATTCATTCCAGCACAAGCAACAATTGTAAAACATGGAAACAACCTAGATGCCCATTGAAAGAGAACTGGATAAAGAAACTGGATAAAATACATCTACTCTATGGAATACTACTCGGCTATTAAAAAGAATTAAATTTTATCATTTGCGTCCAGATAACTAGATACAACATGTACTTTCAACATTTTAAATCTTGCATTTTTAAAGAATGTTGAAAGTGAGTAAAAATCAGTTGGTACTATATTTGTAATATGCTATGTACATGTAATCATGGAAAAAGTATGCAAGGATATAACCCCCTAAAGAGTAATATTTTGTCTTTGTTTTTTTAAGATTTATTTATTTTGGGGAATGATATTCTACCATCTCTACTTTCAGATCAAAGATCTTGACAATAAGATACTGCACTCTCCGCATGGTCCATGCCTGCAATTATAGAATTATCACTGTGTATGAACTATACTACTGTAATAATATAGGGGAAATCAATATGGGGAGAAGGCTTGGGGAAGGGTTAAGGGAAATCCCAGAGCCCATGGAACTGTGCCATAAAATGAAATTTTAAAAAGAAGATTTATTTATTTTTATTGGAAATTCAGACATACAGACAGGAGGAGAGACGGAGAGGAAGATCTGCCATCTGATGATTCACTCCCCAAGTGACAACAACGGCTGGAGCTGAGCTTCTTCCATGTATCCCACAAGGGTGCAGGGTCCCAAGGCCTTGGGCCATCCTCGACTGCTTTTCCAGGCCGCAAGCAAGAAGCTGATGGGAAACAGGGCTGCCGGGATTAGAATAGGTGCCCATAGAGGATTCTAGCGTGTTCAAGGCTAGAACTTTACCTGCTAGGCTATCACACTGGGCCCTATGCCTGTGTTTTGTTAAAAAAAAATTTGTTCATTTTTATTAAAAGGCAGATTTACAGAGAGAAGCAGAGACAGAAAGAAAGATTTTCCATCCACTGGTTCATGCCACAATAGCCAGAGCTGAACTGATCCGAAGCCTGGACAAGGACTTGGGCCATCCTCTGCTGCTGAGTTGGAAGTGGAGCAGATAGGACACAGACCAGTGCCAATATGGGATGCCAGGGCTTGAAGGTGGAGGATTAGCCTGCTAAGCCATGGCTCTGGGCACCAATGCCCCCTACCACTACCACCATCAAACTGATTCTTCCTGAGCCACACCATTGGATAAGCCCATCACCCTATGTGGAGGCAGAACCGAAAACTTGCAACAGAATATGGCAAAAAGTAAGGATGCAATGTCATGCTCACTACTACATTTCATTATATAATTCAAGCTGCTCTGGGCAAGGAACTGAGCTTATCCTAAATTTGTAGGGTTTAAAGGAAGACTTCAATCCCTTGTCAGTAAGAAGTCAGGCCCTTCCAGAAGCCCAGAGGAGCTTGGAAACAGATTGGCCCCTAGATGAAGCCCAAAGGAAAAGACAACCCCAGCCAGAAGTTTGATTGTAAGCTGATAAAACCCTGAAGCAGAGAATCTGGAACTCAGTGCTAGGAATTCTGATTTACAGAAACTAAGATAATACATGTATGCTGTTGTTCTAAGTTGTTCACTTTGTGGTAATTTATTACACAGCCTAAGAAACAAATACAGAAACTGCATGTGGAGAGCACTATTTTTTTATGAAATTTTCGTTTTTGCTTCTAAGCCAAATTGATACAGTAAGAATTCCTTTGCTTTTAAAATCAAAAGATATTATTTTCAACAAATCATCTGGAAGCAAAAAATAAAAATGTTCTTTGATTTCTTAACTGATTTTGAATTTGGTGAAAGAATACTTTAAAAAGCGTACAATGAAAATGTACTACTAAGATTACTCCAGATTTCTATTTTCTTAAGTGATCTTAACAGAAGACTTTATTTGAATCATGTTAGCATAGGCTGTTTCTGAAAGTTTAAGCTTTCTATATTTAATAATGTCTGCTGGGAGGGAAAAAAAGGAAATCATACTTTTAAATTTTCCTTTCCAATTTTGACCATGACTTAAAACGGAAAAAGTTATGTTGATTGTGGCTAAATGTTCTTGTTTTTAGAGGCCATTACGCACTTTAAATTCTCTGTTGGCATTTTAATTTCATTTTACAAAATAAATCCCAACTGACAACAGAATAAAGCAAATTCTAAGTCAACTAAGTAAAAAAGTGTCACCGCAAACAGAAAGAACTTTGCAAACTGATGCAGCATTTCATATGGCTCCTAAACCTAAATTCTCAAAGTTTCAACAAGGAAAAACAATGTATATTGAGGGCAAGCATTGACAGTTGATACCATCTCCACAACTTACTGAACCAGCTATCTCCATTAACAGAAGTATACTGCTGTAAGAAGTTGTTGCTCAAGAAGACATATTACTAAGACTCCATCAAGATAGGGGGCTTCTTTACTTCAGTAAACAATAAATCTGGCATTGTTTTATCTACAGGCTATTTTAGTGGTCTTTTCAACATTGAACCATCTCAGAGTCTCCACCACTACCCAAAAGAGATCTTCCTGTTTCAGTCCGGCCTTCTGCAAGGAAACAGAAAGTCCTGCAAGGCCCCTCACTTCATGAGCAGCCTTTGACAGTACTGAGGAGGTAAGTCCATATTGGCTTAAACTTGCATTTGTTTTTCTTAGCTCTCCAGTGAGGCGTGTATTTTGATTCCTAAAATTGGAATGCATTTATTTATAACATTACAATTTATGAAACTGTTCTTCATGCAACCTGATGAATACCTAACAACATGACTGTTTATCTGCTTACACTTCTGTGTTTGACATCTATGAGAAAAAGTTTCTTGGGAAGAGAAGGTGTAGGCCCATGAGAAGTCATTTTGTTGAGCTATTCTGAAAGTGGAGCAGTTCAGAAGGTTTCTTTAGAAATTGGAATCTTTTAGATAAACTCTTTCCTGGATTGATTATAAAAATATCATGAGATACTATATTTAGTTTTGAGGTTTTTTTTGACATTTTGGTTCTAGGAGAGATTTCCCTTCTAAGTCTTCCTATCCCCAAGGAACCACACATTGGTTGAGATTGAAATAGAAGATGCTTGGAGATCCAATTCACACTACTCCCAGCCCTCCTGGGTTGATTTCAGTCTAAATCCATGTCTTTATTTGCTCTGGACTAAGCACCTCCTCTCATATGTGTTTATGATACCTCTCAGGTTCTTATACTTCCTATCGAAAATAATATGATTTTTATGTAGGCAAAAAGTTTATTAAATTTATTCCAGGCTCTTGCCATTCACAAAGACAATTCTTAGTGCTGACACATACAAGATACACAAAATAATAAAAAAAAAAAACGTTAGTCAAAAGGTGAGCAACAAACACAAATGCATGCATGAGCTCGGGTTGCCCCACACACAGAAATACCCTCTCTGGATGGACAGTGGGCAGAAGATTGCCCAAGAAGGGAAAAGGTAAGTGATGGAAACACAGAAAAACCCAGCTTTGATCTACGGTGAAAGAGAGACCTCCTCCCATTTTTGGTTTCATTTTTTATGAGGTTGACAGTGATGCTTTCCAGGTGAGAAGCTGCCCAGGAATTAAATGCCACGTCTACAAGTTCTACATGCAGCTTAATACCAATTTTTTCTTAGCATCCTCCTTATGTCCTGGATGAAGCAGGTGTATCCTGACAAAGGTGTGGTTGACTGATAAGTAGAATAGAATTGGGGGGCAGGGCACACAGGGTACAAGGGGTTTAGTTTACAGGTACTTTCAGCTCCCCAGATCTGGGTTCCTGCCTATTCTATAACATCCCAATCTCAGAGATTTCCAACCCTAATTTGCAGTGGATACTAAGGATGAAGTTCCATCTTCTGTACCTATTTCTACTGATTAAGGTTATAATCCCTGTCTATCCTTGGCATGGATGCTTTTATCTGTCTCATCTAATGGATCAATCTCACAAGCCAGAGGACTCACCAGTTAGTGACACTGGGAGTGGCCCCTACAAGCTCATCATTACTCTGGGAAGCTGTTTAATTCTGAAATATGAGGCATAGCAGAGAGTGATAGATCTCACCAGGAAGTTTTCCCGCCAATAGCAACTTTCTGAGAGAATTTAGGGAAGAGGTAGATAAACACATCTGGCATCAAGTACAGCTGCCTTAATATGATACAAGCAAAGACTTCACTTACCTTTTGCTTTTTGTTAATACATATTTGAATTCTCCGATTGGCTATCTTCTGCATGTGCTTGTGAAGAGTCAAGAGGAAATGGTTTAATTTTTGACACATACACAGTGTGCAGTTTCACTGCTCAGTAGCACCTGGCAGGGACTCTTCCATGTAGGTTGTTATTGGTCAGAGGGGAATCCTTCCTTCTAAGTCTTTAACAAAACTAGATCTCCTGGGAAAATCAATTATTCATGACTTACGAGATCTGGCTCTGGGTGAATTCTGACACCATAGTTTCTCAGGACCTTTTTCCCCTGACCTAAAATGATAGTATGTTATCCATGCTGGAGTCAAAAAAGGATATCAGAGGTGAGAAAAAGCCTTCCATGTAACTTTTCAATTGGACTCAGTTTTCAAGCAAACTGAGCTTCCATCATTGTACTGAGGAAGGAATAGGCAGTCGCTTAAGCCATGAATCTAAGGTTCCTTGGCAAAGTTTGCCAGAATTCTTTCAAGACTGATTCATATTTTCAGCTTTACCAGATGATGGAGGTCTCCATAAGGGCTGGCAGTGGTAAGAGATTCACTAAACTGTAGCTATCTCATGAGCTACTTCAGACAAGGAAGAATCCACTGTTATTTGGAGTGACTGAGAGGTTGCTGTGAGAAATTCTTTCCTTTAGCAGAGCTTTAGACACTTCTTGTGCCTTTTCTGTTCAGCTTAAAAAAAAAAAAATACTGTAACCATTCTGTGAAAGCATCAACAAAGACCAGCAGATACTTGGAAGTATTTACTGAGGTGTTAGTAAAGCCTACTTAATACTCCTCACTTGGATATGTTCCTCTTTGTAGAGGAGTAAGGCTGAGGGAGTGGCCATGTGTGATTCCTAGGGTTATTTTATAAACAAAGGAATCAGAAGCAAATTATTCCACTTATAACAGTATATAGTCCCTTCCCTCCAAATACCAAAAAAAAAATCTATTTGTGTTAAATTTCCTCTTCCCACATGGGTGAAGATGTGTCTTTCCTTCATAGTTTTCCACAGACACGCCATTGGCACAGCACGTTATGCTTTGAAGTCTACCACACGTTGGTATCTTTAGCATAACCATGTTGCTGGGCCCCTCTGTCTCGGGTTCTGTGCAGTAAAGATGTTTACTTACACCCACTGGCTATTTAGAGTCATTTCTAAAATCTCGTGTGTAGCAACTCCTTTGGCTTATTTGCAGGTGCATTTCCTTTGCTAACATGATTATCTGTTCTGCTGTCCCCTGTAGTGTTTGGTATCCACTCCAATAGGTTACAGTACTGTCTGAAGGAGAGCTAACATCTCTCTCCCGCGTTTAGTGGGACAGTTCTTTGCAGTCTTTCTCTCAAAATTGCTGTATGTGCATGGAACACAAGGATTCTTTGGCCCTTTCATCACTATAAAGCGCTAGTCAAAGCAATCAGTTCAGCTTTCATACCAAAGTAGTCGATGGTAAGAATTCTTCTGCCTTCAGTAAGCCACTCAAAATCTGGATTTTCCAGAAGTTCACCTCAAAGGTCAGCCCTACTAGGATAACACATGGTACTGATGTCAATGAGGAAATGTAATCTTGTCCTTTAAAAGGACTCTAACGGATATGGCATTTGGGGCCTGTCCAAATATTCCTTTTGGACAATCTTCTAGCCCACTCAAGTCTAAAAGGAGAAGGAGAACAGAAAGAGAGCACTGGCAGCCCCTTCAGCCATGGTCTATGGTAAGAGAGAGCAAGTGTGACCTAGAAACCATCATAGTTACTGAAATAATCCAGAACTCCCCCGCCAAAGGAAAAAAACAAATATCTTCTGTTTCTTCTGACTTGTGATAACTAACGTATGGGATACAAAAAATTCAATGTGTAATAAATGAAACTGACATCTTGAAATTCAATTATTGTTTATAGCTTCTGTCTATAGCAGAATAGTAGTCTTTGTATTTGTTGAATTTTTTATTTATTGGAGGATTGAGCCTGTGAATTCAAAGAAAATTGAAACTATGCTATAAAAAAAAATAAAAGGAAAGAAGCTGGAGGGAGGGAAGGAAAGGATGGTAAATATCATTTTGGGTTTTAAATCTGTGTATCTGAAATACACAAAATCTGTTCTCTTTCTATGAATTTTAAGTAAAATAAAAGAGCTACATAAATACAAGAACAAGAGCACAAATTGGCATGTTTATCTCCTCCGTCTTTGGCTTGTCCTAGTCATCTTCATTCTTGTGCTTTTAAGGCTGTCTTCTTCCTGTTCCCTACAAGGCTTCTATTCCATCTTGGTTTTCACATACTTAGTCACTTTGTCCTAATACACTTAGGAAATGGCTTAGCACATAACTACTCTGTTGAGTTTACACAAATTTTTCTTTAGAAGACATTAACTTCCCTTCATGTCAGTTCTTTATAATAAATCATTGGTTTTAGGAGTCATTGGACTTAGCAATTGGGAGTATTTAGATGACAAATACCACAATCAGCCAGAAATCTAAAAATGCTCTATCATACTGTGAAAGAGAAGATCCTATCTCCATCACGTACTTCAGGTCCTACGTTTTAACTATGTTTTTAAAGCAAATCGTAGAAAAGTAGAACACAAAAGAGAATTGGGAAGTTGATGCTGTACTTTTGGAGGTAATCTTACTTTCACAGATCTTACAAGTAGGGCATACAATGAAAATTGTCAATTTCTTTTTGCTATAGCCTGAGTTACGTTGATATATGTATTTATTTTGTGATACAGACTACTCTTGCTAAGAAACACACAAAAAAAATATTATATTATTTAACATACCACCTAGTTTGGCTAAAAACATTAATTGTAGTCCCTAACAAGTAGTGTTGAACTTTCTTCATAAATAAAAGCTCTTTGACTTGCAAAGTGAACAAATACAGTTGTTAATAAGTTAAAACCTGTGTTTGAGTATTCCCTGATGCACTGGAGTCCATTTTCCTCTCAGAAAAAAAAAATTTATAAAGTGATTCAAAAAGTAGGAAAAGTATGAGAACCAAAATCCAAATCACTCAAGAGGAGTTCTGGATTGCTTAATTCATGCTGTACAAGAGGTTCAGAAATAGTGCTGGCCTCCGAAGGACAAGGGAGTTAGACAGGCCCCGAGGCTTTAGAGTTACTCTGCTAAAAAGTCCATGAAATTGGGCAGGCAGTAATTCAAAATATAGCCACTTCAGATGAAGTTTTGGCTACCCTAGGGGAATATGGGCTGCTTTCAGGGGAAAGTATTGTGCCTACATTTTTTGAGATCTTTACTAAAAGAGATGTAACTTAAACATTTTAAACCACAAAATTAGACTATGTGTCTAAGAACCCTGTATCTGTGGCTTTAAAAATGAGATCTCATTCCTTAATGTTATTTGTCCACTGTTTCTTACTTTTAAATGGCACTACAAGTTCTCATTGTCCGTATTTATCTGTGTTGTAATCCTCAGGGTGAGATCCTCTGTCTTAAACACTTCCAGGAGGGCAGCCATTCCATCCTGTGACCCAACAAAGAAGAGATAGCAGACTTAGAAACTTAACGTGCGATCACTGTACCTCATACAACAATACAGATCTGCAGTTAGGATAGATGTTAATAGTCTATTCAGTAATGCTTTATACAGGATTGTTGGGGTAAGACATCAGAGCTGAAATCATGTATACCTAAACAGCTTACTGCTTGCATTAATGAAATCTTCCTAAGGAAGACAAAATCACAAATAATGTAATTCAAACTGTAAACAATTCAGCTTACCCTCATTGGAGTAAATATCCCCTTCTAAGATAGTAAGTAGCTCAATCAAACTCATCAAAGTACTATTTACTTTTCAAGACTCACGTCAAAACCCTCATGTCACTGTATCTACCAATCTAAACTTACGATATAATTTTTCTCAATCCTCTTACCAGATTTCTTCCCCACATTGAAAGACCCATGTTAAGCCAGATTCCCTAAACTTTATAAACATCCCAACTTTTCTTTCCATTCTTCAAGATATTAGACCATCAAGGCAGCAACCTTCCTTACCTCAGTAAGCCAAACTCTCTTCTGTATTTTATTAGCGGACTATTTTGAGGGAGCCGACATTCAAGGGTATCTTAATGTTTGGTAGCTTGTTTTGGCAAATAGAAGTGTGTGATGGTACCACACAGTACAATAGTACTGTCAGCATATTGACCAAAAGGCCCCCAGATGACATGAATATTTTAATCTAGTAATAAGTTTAAGTGTTGAATAAAACTAACCTCAAATGAGATATCAAGCCTCCTTACTCATAAGCAGCTCATATAATTATTACAGAAATATAAATGGATATGTATATAAGTAGCCACAATGATCTAAGTCATACAGGTAGCAAAGTAATAATGCTTTTGCTCTTAATGTAGACAGTATTTGAAAACAGCCATTTCTTTTCTGGTGCCACTTTTCTTAGGAACATGCTGCTTCCTGTTGCAGTAGTTAAAATGCTGTTTGAAAGAGCCAACATCCCATACCGGACTTCCTAGTTCAAGTGTTGCCTTCACTTTCAATTTCAACTTCCCACTGGTCTGTACTCTGGGAGGCGGCGAGTGCCCAGCTCTCTGACACCCATGTGGGAGAATGAATGATTCCTCAGCTTCAAGCTTCAGTGTGGCAAAGCCTTAGCTTGAGGAGTGCATATTGCTGTCTCACTCTCTCTCCCTCCACCTTTCAAAGAAATTTTAAAAGTCAGTTCATTTTTCTAAATGATGCTATCTACAATGTATGTCTTACAGTACAAGAAGAAAACTTAATAACTGGGTTAAGAACTTCCAGTTTCAGGGAAGTAAAGTAGCAAAAAGAAAGGAAAAATAGCAAAAGTAAGAGAAAGAAAAAGAGCCTATGAGAAATCCTAAGGCAGAATGAAGGCAGTTGGGATCTGGGAAGCGAAAGGTGACTGCAGCCTGGGCAGACAGCAGTAGGGAAGCTCTGAAGGTGAAAGCTAGCATTAAGTATTGAACACAGAGCCAGGCAAAAGAACACCCAGCAAAGCGCTCTGTTGAACAAGAAAGTCAAGGATTTTTAACTGCTAGAAAGTGGTGAGTGGGAATAGTTAATTAAGTCTACAAAAAATTCTTTGGTCTGTAGACAACTGGTTAGAAAGAAGTCTCGTTTATTATTAGTCAAGAAACTCCCCTCATCTGGACCTGCTGAGTCTGCTGCCATGGTAAGTGATCACTCATGGCTCGTGGTCCACTGTCATCCTCAGCTGGTTAGAACCAGTTATAATGAAACACAAGAGTCAGTGACATCTCCTAGACAACTATTCTACAGAACAAAGTTTTTAGACTCTGACTCTGCCTCACCTCTCCTCTCCTTACCTCAAAAGAATCCTTGTCTACCCCATCAATGCAGAATTTGGGAACAACAAGCAGATCCCAGCATCACAGGGAATCATCCAGGCAGTGCCAAAACACTTCTAGAAAACAAGCAGTAAAAACAGGTGTAGACTCCAACATGGACTTCACCCCTGCCCCTCCAAACCCTAGGGCTGATGGAGTTGCTAGATGGGGAAGCAGCGTCAGAAATGATCTGGGAGAGTCTTACAGCACTGACCAACTTCCATCGCAGGGCTAACACTCCTCTCCCCTGACTCTGCTGAGGCAGTGGACTGCTTTCACTCTTCCTCAGAGAAGACACCCAGCGTCCTTCCCTCTGCCCCTCCACCAAAGGCATGTGCGCTCAGAGACCAGAATTGCTAAACACTTAACAGAGTTCAAGAGATATACCATAATCAACACTTTGGTCAGCACATACCAACAGAATTGAAAACTCTGGAAGAAAAATGAGAATATAAAATATGATAAATATGTTTAAAGAAATAAGGTGATAATATAGCACACACCAAGAAACTTTCTTAAAAAGAGCTGACTCAAAAAAAAAAAGAATTAAAAAAGATGTGTTAATTCATTTGAGTTACAAAGAGGGAAGCCAATTTCTTAAAAGTATCCATTAGGGGTGGGAGTTGAGAAGCAATCAGTTAAGCCACCACTTGGTTGGAGCACTCAGGATTAATTCCTACCTCCATTTCATATCCTACTTCCTATCAATACAATTGATGGCCCAAGTGCTTGGGCTCTTGCTACCACATAATACACAAATAGAGTTCCTTACTCCTAGCTTCAGCCTGGATTGACTCTATTTTGGGCATTTAGGACCAGCATTTCAGGGCCATATTGTGGGACAAGTTAAAACACTGCCTAGAAAGCCAGCATCCCAGAGTGGCACCATTTCAAAGCCTGGCTTGTCCGCTTCCGAATCAGCTCCTTAATTATTCACCAGGAAAAGCAGTGAACAGTGGCCCAAGTTCTTGGACCCTTATACCTTCACATGGTAGACCTGAATGGAACTCCTGGCTCCTGGCTCCTGGCTCCTGGCTCCCAGCTTCAGCCTGGCCCAGCCCTGGCCACTGTGTATGGAATCTCTCTCTAAATGTGTCTATATTTTTAAATATAAGTATATTTTTAAAATATACTTTAAAATACATAAAATAAATCTTTTTTTTAAAAAAAAAAGGAAAATTTCTCTGTTTTCTTTATTCTGTCACTCTTTTTAAATAAAGTGTATTCTAGTTTATAAAAATCTCAAGAATATCAGCTGTTTAAATATTATATTGGGAGGAAATGATAGGTTTAAACATTTCATTTTAAGTTCTAAGGTGGTTACAAGATGATATTATGAATAATCTAATTATGAATTTACAAATCTTTATACTATTTGCAGAATTGGAGGGAAAGATTCCATCTTCCAGTTATCTCTCCAAATGGCTGCAACAGCCATAGCTGGTACAAACCAAATCCAGGAGCCTGGAACCATATCCAGGTCTCTCACCTGGGTGGCAGGGGTCAAGGTACTCAGAACATCTGCTTTCCCAGGCACATTAGCAAGGAGCTGGACCAGAAGTGGAGCTGCCAAGACTCAAGCTGGCTTATATGGGATGCAAGTACTGTTGCACTATCACATCAGACTTGTAAATTTTTTTTAAAGATTTATTTTTTATTTTTATTGGAAAGTCAGATATACAGAGAGAAGAGACAGAGAAGAAGATCTTCCGTCTGATGATTCACTCCCCAAGTGAGCACAATGGCCGATGCTATGCCAGTCTGAAGCCAGGAGCCTCTTCTGGGTCTCCCAATGGGGTGCAGGGTCGCAACACTTGGGCTTTCTTCGACTGCTTTTCCGGGCCACAAGCAGGGAGCTGGATGGGAAGCGGGTCGACTGGGGTTAGAGCCGGCGCCCATATGGGATCCTGGGCGTGCAAGGCGAGGACATTTTTTTTAAGATTTATTTTTATTTTTATTGGAAAGGCAGATATACAGAGAGGAGGAGAGACAGAGAGGAAGATCTTCCATCCGATGATTCACTCCCCAGGTGAGCACAATGGCCGTGCCATGCCGATCCGAAGCCAGGAGCCTCTTCCAGGTCTCCTACGCAGGTGCAGGGTCCCAAAGCTTTGGGCCGTCCTTGACTACTTTCCCAGGCCACAGGCAGGGAGCTGGATGGGAAGCGGGGCTGCTGGGATTAGAACCGGCGCCCGTATGGGATCCCGGGCGTGCAAGGTGAGGACCTTAACCACTGCACCATCGCACTGGGCCCAGACTTGTAAATTTTAAAAAACAGCTTCAATTATAGATCATAATCACAAAGCAGAAGATCCTTTTATACTATTTGTATTGGCCATTCTCTTTATGTCTTTAAAATATACACAGATATTGGGGCCAGCACTGTATCTCAATAGGCTAATCCTCTGCCTGCTAGCGCCAGCATCCCATATGGCCACTATCTCCCGTCTTGGCAGATCCACTTCTTTAAAAAAATATATATATATTATTGTTGGAAAAGCAGCTATACAGAGAGGAAGAAAGACAGAAAGGAAGGTCTTCTATCCACTGATTCATTCCCCAGGTAGCTACAACAGCCAGAACTGCACCAGTCCAAAGCCAAGATCCCAGAGCTTCATCTGGGTCTCCCATGCAGGTACAAGGCTTTGGGCCATCCTTGACTGCTTTTCCAGGCCACAAGCAGAGAACCTGGATGAGAAGCGGGGCTGCTGGGATTATAACCAGTGCCCATATGGGATCCCGGCGTGTTGTAGGCAAAGACTTTACTTCAGATCCAACTCCCTGCTTATAGATTGGGAAAGCAGCAGAAGAGGGTCCAAGTCCTGGGTCCCCTGCAGTGGAAGACCCAGAGGAAGCTTTTAGCTCCTGGCTTCAGATCAGCTCAACTCTGGCAGTTAGCGGCCATTTGAACAGTGAACTTCTGATTTCTGGTTTTTAAAGAATACAGCTTTATAATAAACATCATTTTCAAAAAAGAATCGTGGATCCTTCCTATCCTTTGGAACTATGAATGATTCTTTTGTTATAGCAGTCCATGGATAACAGATTTTACATAAATTCACTGCCACTAGGAATCAATGCTAAATGAGCAATAGGTATAATATTTCCCCTGCCTGTATTTAATTTCTACAAATACAAATACAAGCCAAAATCATACTCGGCAATGCTCCAAGTAAGAAAGCCTTTGCCTTTTTGCTTTATTTTTAAACTGGATTCTCAGTATGTGCTCCACTCTGCATAAATGATCCATAAAAAACTACACAACACCTTTATATATAACTTCCTTTAAATGCAATTTAAATATGATATTAGTTGTTATCAATAAAAAAAATGTCAATAGGGTTATCCAAGGAATATCTAGAAAGATGTGTAATAAACCAAGATTTAGAAAAAATTTACTTATTTTTTATTGGAAAGTTGAATTTACAGAGAGAAGGAGAGACAGGAAAATCCTCTATCTGCTGTTTCACTCCCCAAGCGGCCACAATTTCCAGAGCTGAGCCAATCCAAAGCCAGGATCCAGGATCCAGGACCTCTTTCTGGGTCTCCAATGTGGGTACAAGATTCCAAGGCTTTGGGCCATTCTCTACTGCTTTCCCAGGCCAGAAGCAGGGAGCTGGAAGGGAAATGGAGCACCTGGGATATGAACTGGCATCCGTATGAAATCCCAGTGGATGCAAGGTGAGGACTTCAGTCACTAGGCTAGCACACTGGGCCTCCAAGATTGTTTTCTAAGAAAAACAATAGTTCTAATGACTGAAATGTGATGCATATCAAAACCTCATTCTGTTTGTCATTCATTCTTCTAAAGCTTCTATTCCCATACTAATCATTTGAATGATGCTGAAGAAAGGCACACTGAACTCCACTTTCCTGTCTGAGCCTCTTCCAGGGTTCCAGTACCTGCTGCCTGTTACCTACCTCCCTTCAGCCCTAGATGCCATCTGTGGCACATCTCAACTCCCCAAACCCCATCTGTCCCACCTCCCACAAATCCGCCTTATAATTATCTCTCAGGTTCATCTGTGACTATCTCTACTGCCACCACTCTTGAACCAGCCATCATCGCCTCTGGCCTGGAATAGCAGGAATCAATCATATCTGCTGGGTGCAACTGATTCATTCTTCAGGTCATTGTCCAAACTGTACCACACAGAACTTTTCAAATTAAACTCTGATAGGATCTATAACCTCATACTTTGCCATCAGCAACTATTTTTTTTTCCTCTTTCAGTGAATTAAGAAATGAACATTGCCTAGGAAACATGGGCAAGTGAAGAAATTCATAGTTCTCTGAGGGGGACAAACCTTGTAATAGTGGTTAAGTTTCAGAAAGGAAGGACTAGTGGGCATGTATTACTACAGCACTGAAAGCAAGCAGCCTGGATAGGATGAGAGAAGCCCATAGGTGTTCACTTAGATGGCCAAATCAACAGAGTCTCCATTGTTCAGTGATCGGTGGTCTTCTCTCTCAAGGTCTGATGTCCTGATTTGGCATGAGGAGGTGGTGCCTAGCTTTGTTCAGCTTCACCTGGTTACAACCAACTGTGATGAATCAAAGTGGTCAGTTTTACTACTTGTACAAGTACTGCTAATTGAGAAAAAGGTCTCTTTTTGTTACTTCTTATCTGTATTTGCACATGGAAGTTGATGACTGTGAAATAGAAGCAAGGGAAATTTTATGCACATCTTCACTTGTTCTTTCAAAAGATTTTATTACAGGGAAAATTGACTTGTGGCTTCAATAAAGCATTTTGAGAATATGGGAGAAGCAATGGGGAGGGGAAAAAGAAGAGACAATCTTCAGTTATTTCCTTAAAGCCGCCATTAACTTGGGAGCTTGAGAAGGCAATCTTAGATCCTCCCACCGCCTCCATCATCTGACGCCATCGTTGTAAATCCCATTCTTAGGTTTGGAGTGGTTCTCCTGTTGTACTATCCTAAATTCTCAGTTCTGTTATTTTTTGTATGTTGATTTCACAAGTTTGTCATACTCAGACAAAGCTATTTTTGTCCTTGTGCCTTTTGTTTTCAGTCCCTTCAGCTTTATGGTAAGCCTAGTCTCAAAAAATGGATTTATATGCTTTCATTAATTTAGCAATTATCTGATGTAACTGAGCTTAAGAGAGAAAAAAATGTCTGAAATTAAGGAAGGATCTAATGGGACTAATGTATTGTAAAATAATTGGAAGCTCAAAATACTATGGTATTTCTTTACAGTAAGACTTATGAAATTATAGGAGGAAATTAGGATTGTCTATTTTATTAAGCTATCATCTTCTAGAACTTGTATTGTTATAGTTAGACATTTTTGAGAAATTGCATTACTATTATACCTGACAGTTTAGACTTAATTTTATCTTGACTCTTCTCTGAATGACAGGGAAGGAAATCAGACTAGAAAGACAAAGAACAGAAGACTTCACTAAACTAAATACTGGAAGTAGAAAGCAATAAATGGATAATGATACCAGTTTAGCAAATGGGGAAAAGTCCAAGCCTGGAGAGGGAAGCTAAGACAAAGCAAGCTAATTAGAGCAGAGGGTGGGCAGGTGGGTAGATGGCATGGCACAGTAGATTAAGCCACCACTTATAACCCCTGCAGCCTATCTCTGAGTGCCTGGGTTTGCGTTACACCTCTACTTCAGATCCAGCTTCCTGCTAATCCGCCTGGGAGATTGCAAGTGATGTTCTGATGACTTGCGTTCCTCCCAGCCAAGTGAAAGTTTCTGGTTTCTGGATCCAGCCTGGCCCAGTCCTGAGTCAACAGACAGAAGATCTCTCTCCTTTCCACTCCTTTTTTCTTTCTTTTACTCCCTCTGTCCTCCATCATCCTGTCATTCAAATAAATAAATATAAATAAATAAACTTGAAAAAGCAAATTGGGGAGTAGGAGGCAGGTGCCTGGCATGGAAGTCAGGATGCTGCTTAGGGTACCTATGTTCCATATTGTAGTGCCTGGGCTGGAATCCTGGCTCTACTCCGAATGCAAACTTCATGCTAAGGCACTCCATGGAAGGCAAGAGACAATGGATCAAGTACTTGGATCCTTGCCACAAAATTATTGAGACCAAAAAAAATGTATTGAGTCTTTGGCTCCCATTCTTGGTCTGGCCCAACACCAGTTGCAGCCATCTGAGAAGTGAACCAGATAATGAGAGGCTCACTCATTTGCTCTTTCCCTTCTCTCTCCCCCACCTGTTTGTTTCTTTGTTTGTTTGTTTGTTTCATTTTTTATTATATTTTTCACAATCTTTACATACTTAATTAGAACAAAAAAGGTTCAAGGGCTATAGAAAAGTGGGTAAGACTCTTCTTTCCATATTGTTTCCTTCATGTATCTGAGGTAAAGGGGGATATTGAGGGAGAAGCCCCACCCAATCTCCCACCCATCCCAGGTCCCTGATGAGGGGCATGCTCCAAGGGCCTTCCTCAAGTGGTTTTGATAGTTCAACAGTTATGAATCGCTGCCAATCTCGCCACTCCAAGCGCGATGAGGTCACTGAAGAATCCACTGATTGACATAGTCCATCATAGAGTCTCCATTTGCCCAGTGTTTCGCTGCCAACATATAGCTGAGGTGGTTGATTGACTTGTTCTGTCTTTTGTCTTCTCATGATTAGGGTTCTGAGTCCGGAAACTTTGTCTGAGGTGTTCCCAGACCAGATTCTTGTGTGTTCTAGCAAGCACAGGGCCCAGCACAGTCCATCGCCCCAATCAGCTGGTGGTTGCAATTGCTGGGTTGGTTCTGTTTTCAGCCCCGACTTCCACTGGAACCAATGGGTGCTGCAGTCCAGCCTGGTTCTGCCCAGCACATACTCGGCCCTCACATAAACCAGATCTCCCCTCCCCCTTTGAAGTTCATAGCTTTAAGGGCCCAGAGCCATAGCCCAGTGGCTAAATCCTTGCTTTGCATGTATCAGGATCGCAAAGATTACCACTTTGTGTCCTGGCTGCTCCACTTCCCATTAGGCTCTCAGCTTGTGGCTTTTGAAATCAGTAAAGGACAACCCAAAACCCTTAGACCCTGCACCTGCATAGAAGATCCAGAAAAAGCTCCTGGCTCCTGGCTTCAAATTGGCTTAGCTTCAGCTATTGCAGTGATTTGGGGGTGAACCAGCAGATAGAAGATCTTATTGCTCCTCCCTGTATAAATTTGCCTTTCCAATAAAAGTAAATCTTAAAAAAAAAAACAGAGAGAAAGAAATACAAAGCTTTAAATATTATTTTTATTACAAAGGCAGATACACAGAGAAAAGGAGAAACAGAGAGAAAATCTTCCACCCACTGGTTCACTCCCCAAGTGGGCCATAACAGCCAGAGCTGAGCCAATCTGAAGCCAGAAGCCGGGAACTTCTTCGAGGTCTCCCATGTGTGTGCAGGGTTCCAAGGCTTTGGGCCATCCTCTACTGTTTTCCCAAGACACAAACAGGAAGCTGGATGGAAAGTGGAGCAGGCAGATAGAACTGGCACCCATATGGGTTCCTGGTGCTTGCAAGGCGAGGACTTTAGCCACTAGTCTATTGCACCAGGCCCTGAAATACCTTACTTAAATAAGAAGAAGCAAGGTAGTTCTTACCCTCCCCTCAATACCTTGGAAGAGTTGAAAATATAAAACACCTGGTAAAACCAGCTCCCTCCCTCCATTTAGCTCCAAGAACATTTCCAGTCAAGTTTATCTCTCTCAGGGCAAGAAATCAAAAGGAAATGAATAATCATATGGGAAAAAAATCTATAGTTACTTGAATTTGAGGGCTCCTCAATAAAAGAGGTGATGTATTCCCTCCCATCCTACATCAGTCAATTTTTTAAAAATGTAAAATTGAGAACATCCCATCAGCATTCTCAAATATAGACAAAGAACACTTGTCAAAATTCTGGTGTTCCCTAAAATGTCATTTCCTCAATGAGACTTTTCCTAAATCATAAATTCAGTGCGGCTTTCACTGTAATCATTGACATCTGTCTATGTTGTGTGGTTTTCCTATGCATCTTTTTTGTATTTATATACGTGTGTGTTTATTTATTTGGAAGAGAAAAAAAAGAGACAGGAAAGACAGAATAAGAAAAAGGGAGAGAAAAAGAGTATGAAAGAGAGAAATTGATCTTCTGTCAGAAGGTTCCCCCAAATGGCTACCACTGCAAGAGTGCACTCAGCTGAAACCAGAGGCCAGGAATTCCACTTTGGTCTCTCAAGTAGCCAACATATGTATCAGGAACTAAAGTACTTGGGTCATTATCAGCTGCTTTCCCAGACAGAGCTGCCATAAATCAGTCCAGCACTGCAATAGGGGACCCAGACATCCTAAGGGGCAGTCTAACCTGCTTTCAACTGCTCAACAGTCACTTGCATATCCCGTACATTTCCCAGATAGAACATGTCCAAGGCTGAGCTTGTTATTCCACCTTTTGATCCTGCGTTTCCTGTCTCAGCCAGAAATCTCAGCTCTCCCCTACTTCTTGGTCATCTTTCAGCAGGTTCTGCTCTGTTTCCCTTCCTACATCTGTCACAGATTCGCCAGCTCCATCACCACTCCCTTTGTGAGAACACTGGAATTGCTTCCTATCCCTCTCAAGATAGAACCTGAACTCCTTGAAAAGGCCTGTGGTCGTTTGAAGTCTGATTTTTAAATTTCTTCTGCAACTTCATATACTCCACATTCTGTCTAAAATCTTTATTTGCCTTCCTCTGCTTGGAACTGTTTTTCTCCCACAGTTGCTGTAATTCTTCCTCATATGCCTGCTGTCTCAGACAAATTCTCCCCACTGCCTCAAAGGTGTAGCAGGAACCCTTTTCTATGACATGGTTCCTGATAGCTGCTCCTTTCCCGGGAGCATATATATACTTTGCAGGCAACATGTACACTATGAGAGTATTCTGCCTCATCTATGACTTCAAAAACTCCATGAAAAAAAAGAATATTACTATTTCACTTAATATTCTTTCTCCAGCTCAAGTCATAGTCTACATTATAGAAATTAAAAGATACGGTGAAAAATAAGCAAATATTCACTGGATGAATGAATGATAATGCTTACTGTTCTTTTTTTATAAAAATCTGTTTATTTTTATTGGAAATTCAGATATACGGAAAGGAGGAGAGACATAGAGAAAAATCTTCCATCTGCTAATTCACTTCCCAAGTGGCTGCAACAGCTGGAGCTGAGCCAATCTGAAGCCAGGAGCCCAGAGCCTCTTCCTGGTCTCCCACACTAGTGCAGGGTCCTAAGGCTTTGGCCTATCTTCAAATGCTTTCACAGACTACAAACAGAGAGCTGGATGGGAAGTGGGGTCACTGAGATTAGAACCAGCACCTATATGGGATCGCGGGTGTGCAAGGCGAGGACTTTAGCCATTAGGCTACTGCGATAGGCCCTCATGCTTACTTACTTCTGTGTAAAATTGCAGTAACAGAGGAAACATAAAAATCAGACAAGAGAGATGCTATCAAAATGGATATGACTGCTGTAAAATCTTCCTGCTTTTTAATTGCTTCATTATTTATTTAGTGGAGCATTTACCATTTGACTCTAGAGTAAATTTAAAATGTTAGCCCAAAATATTTAAATAGGAAAGGAAGTATCATTATGTATTTAGAGGAATACCCAAAAACTACATTAAGTGTATTCTCTTTATATTAATAAAAATGAAAATAACTGAAAGAAGAGGAAAAGAAAAAAAATAGAATCTTTACTACACGGCAGCAAAGTGGATGTAGAGTGGAAGGAAAAAAGAAGGAATGAAAGCTACACTTTAGGTCTGCTGTGACTGGGAAAATGCCAGGGCTACTAAAATAAGCAGGAAAGTTAGAGTTGTTGGGATAGAAAATGCTGGATTTACATGTGGACGTACTAGGTGAAAGCAGTGAAATCCATCCACGTTGAAATTCTAAGCATGTTGTTGGGAATATCTTACAAGAGGCTGGGATTACAGATCAAGTTAGTTTGCAGTCTTTTTAAAAAAGATTTATTTATATTCATTTCAAAGTCAGTTTTTACAGAAAGAGGGAGAGGGAGAAAGAGATCCTCCATTTGCTGGTTTACTCCCCAAATGGCCACAACTGATGGAGCTGAGCCAATCCAAAGCCAGGATCCAGGGGCCAGGACCTTTTTCTGGGTCTCCCACATGGATACAGGGGCCCAAGCACACGCCTTGCTGTATTCCCAGGCAATAAGCAGCGAGTTAAAGAGGGCGTGGAGTGGCTGGGACTCAAACCTGTACCCACGTGGAATGCCAAGGTTGCTGTAGGCAAAGGCTTAGCCTACTATACCAGGGCACTAGCCCCAATTTGCAGTCATTGTAAGGACATCAGATATCCCATCTATAGTCCTTCCAAACAAATGTGTACTCACAGTGTATTGGACTTCCTTTTGCATAACATTCTAATGGCATATTCAGTGCTGGTCTTCCACTGAACTGTCAGTTTCAAGAAGATTGCATTGCTCCATCCATGGGGAAAAAGCCACAAAACACCCTAGAGTGTTGGGACTCCAGCAACAGGGTGGTTAGGAAAGCCAAGCCTCAGAGTGTTAAATGGTGAGACTCTTTTTTTTTCTGCAACAACAGAAACAGCAGCCAGCCCAGCAATCTTTTTATTTATTCCTCAATCTACCATGAAATGAATGTAAATTTGCCAATCATTAAGGGCCTTAAAGCTTTTGAGACATACAATGCCCTTTTTTAAAACTAGCATTGCACATGTATGCATACCTCCCTACCTACACGTAGCATAAGCCAGTCAAGTCAGGCAACCAACCTTTCTTTCTCCATATTTGGAGCCTACCAGCTTCTCTCTTCTGGATCTTTATGCAGAGTACAATGCATTGTTATGAACTGTAACTGCCCCTAGGTGCTGAAACAGTAGACCTCTTACCTCTGCCTAACTATATTTCAGTACGTGGTGTCTGAGCCCCTCTCTCTATATTAGCAAGGGCTAATTGCTATTCTTAATTCACAACAACTATTTTTTAACTTCAGCAAATGAAGAAGACCATCCAATATTTGTCTACATCTGATATGTTTTACTGAAAATAATAATTTCTGGACCATACTTGATTGCTCAGTGACAAATGCTCCCATTATAAGCACCATGTGGGTGCTGGTTCATGTCCTGGCTGCTCCACTTTCCATCCAGTACCTTGTTTGCGGCCTGGAAAAGCAATGGAGGAAGGCCCAAGGCCTTGGGACCCTGTAACCCTGTGGGAGACCTGAAACAGGCTTTTGGCTCCTAGCTTTAGATCGGCTCAGCTTCAGTCGTCAAGGCCACTTGGTGAGTCAACCAGCAGACAGATCTTTCTCCTTCTCTCTGTAAATTTACCTTTGCAATAAAAATAAATAAATATATAGATTTTTTAATTATTTTATTTGAAAGTCAGAGTTACAGAGAGGAGGAAAGACAGAAAGGAAGATCTTCCATCCGATGATTCACTCCCCAAGTGACCACAACAGCCGGAGCTGTGCTGATCCAAAGCCGGGAACCAGGAGCTCTTCCAGGTCTCCTACGTGGGTGCAGGGTCCCAAAGCTTTGGACCATCCTCGACTGCTTTCCCAGGCCACAAGCAGGGAGCTGGATGGGAAGTGGAGCTGCCGGGATTAGAACTGGTGCCCATGTGGGATCCTGGAGCATTCAAGGCGAGGACTTTAGCTGCTAGGCCACACCACCGGGCCCAAAAATAAATAAATATTTTTTTTAAATGATTTCTAGCTCCTTCCATTTTGTTGCAAATGTAAGGATTTCATTCTTTTTGCAACTGAATGATGTTCCACTGTATGTTAATATATATGTATGTGTGTGTGATATACATATATGTGATGTATGTGTGGGTAAATATATGTGATATATATGTATATTACACACATATTCCACATTGTTTGACCCATTCATCCAGTAATTGACACCTGGATGCTGCACTGGACATGGGAGTGCAGATAGGTATTTCATATGCTGATTTATATTTCTTCAGATAAATTCAAGAAGTGGTGTAACTGGCTCAAAGGGTGGATCTATTTTTTCATATTTATGTATTTATTTGAAGGTCAAAGTTAAAAAGGGGGAGACCAAGGGAGTGAGAGAGAAGTCTCTTCCATCCACTGATTCACACTCCAAATAGCACGACTGCCAGGACTGGACCATGACAAATTCAGAAGCCTGGAGGTTCATTCGGATGATAGGCCCCACGCATTTGAGCCATCTTCTCCTGATTTCCCAGGCACAATAGTAAGGAACTAGAGCAGAAATGGAGCGGCTGGTATTTGAACCAGCACTTGTGTGGATGCCAGCATCTCAGGCAGTAGCTTAACTTGCTGTACCACAACTCTGGCCCTGATAAATGCATTTTTAATTTTTTTTTAAAGATTTATTTTTATTATTTTTTCATTGGAAAGGCGGATATACAGAGAGGAGACAGAGAGGAAGATCTTCCGTCCGATGATTCACTCCCCAAGTGTCCACAACGGGCCGATACTATGCCGATCCGAAGCCAGGAGCCTCTTCCGGGTCTCCCACGCGGGTGCAGGGCCCCAAAGCTTTGGGCCGTCCTCGACTGCTTTCCCAGTCCACAGGCAGGGAGCTGGAAGGGAAGCAGGGCTGCCGGGATTAGAACCGGCGCCCATATGGGATCCCGGGGCGTGCAAGGCGAGGACCTTTAACCACTTGCGCCACCGCGCCGGGCCCCATTTTTAATTTTTTGAGGAATATTTGAGATTCAATTCGCCATGGAAGCACAGAGTGACTCTGAAAGTATCCACTGCAATGCAAAGCTGCTGACCATCTTTTCCTTCTAATTTTACACACAGAAAGGCATATCTGATCTGGTCATTCAAATTGATCGTAAAGCTTAAGTTCTGAACTATTGAATTGTGCTTTCTGGTTTCAGCTCGAAGAACTGTTGTCAAAAGAGCTAAAGGACAGGGACAGTAGACAGTCCCTAGGATGAACGCATCTTTCATCTACCGTGACTTTATTTTTAAATATTAAAACACCAGCATTCTCTGCATTTATTATTGTGTTTGTTGCTTGGCTTTAATTACACTCAGTAAAATGTACTTGAAGCACAAAGATACCCAATTAATATCTACCCGAATGAGCAGAGAATACATGGTATGTCACTCCCCATAGCTGGGAGGTTTTGGACCCTAGCTTTAACCGAAAACCCAAGATCCTTACCATTAAAATAATGCAATGCTGATCTGCTGCTCTATTGTTTATGGATTGTGCTATATTGCAAAGCCTAAAAAGTTAGTCCTGAAGAAACTAAATTACGCCTACATTTATATGAATTATATCATTGATCACATGGTGGATTATGATATAATATTACCAATTCATTAGTTATAATATACTGCTTTTCCAATAAGTTGTTTAAAACACATGGAATCACTTCATTTTTAGTTTTTCCCCCACAGCATAAATCATTTTTCTCTGAATAAGATGTCACTATCTCTCCAGCAGGTTAATCCCAGGAGGTTCCGCAACTGCAATTACTACATTTAAGTATTCCACATCTCTGTCAAGGCTTGAAAGAATTCTGTGGTGTCAGTTGAAATATAAATATATATAATTCTAGTTAATCATCACTTAGGGTGGTTTTGAAAACCACATTACTTACTGCTGCAGATTTCAATGTGATATTGTGTATGTTGTGTAGTTTGCTTTATTGCAACTCTCTCTATTGATTTATTGGTTAAGAAAATGTCCGTACTGATGCTGCCAGCAGTAAGTGTTCTCTTTATACAGAAAATACATAGTTTCTCACTGAGGTAAACTTGTCAAGATCATTTCATCTAATCGTTGAAAAGAAAAGAACACCAGAAAAATCACTTTACACTTTAGCCTGAGCTCAAAGTGAGCTTGAAAATCTCATATAAATACAGTACTTCAAGAAAATGCTAGCAAAACATATTATAAGCTTTTTGTCGGCTTCCTCTTCTAAAGCAACCTTTATGTTTACAAGTGACCATGCTAGTGGTCAATAGCTTTCATTCTTCTTTTGCCTTTTAATGTAACTACAGATTTTGTGCATTTTATAATTTCTTCTTATAAACAGCTTCAGTGACCCTGCAATGAAAAATCAAGCATTTTGATGGTATAGTAACTCCACCTACATAATTTTGCATCAGGATAGGTTATAGAGTTGTTATATTTACCTGTAAGTTAGATTTGTTCGTGTGTCTGTATTTATTTATCCTACCTGAATATAGCCCTTACAGGGAAGATAGAAGTATAATTATTTTTACAACAATGAAAGATTCAGGGTGCCAGAACCTAATATCCTAGTGCCCAGCAACCATAAGAAGCACCGGTGAATTGCACTTTAAGGCTTTTAATCTCCATGACAACCTACCTTGTGTTCTTCAATAAAATACCACTTTGCATGCACATAAACATATTCTTTATGTACAGTCTACTTGTTAAAAAAAATATCCCCTGCTCAGAATACCAAAAAAAGACCTTCCTTTCAAATAACACTAAGTTCTCCCTATAAAACTAATTAATTGAACTCAACGGAACTTAATTTATATCTTTACATCTATCACACACCTACACAATAAGCCACCAAAGACTTTCTGAAACAGATACTGAAACCGATACCTTCTTCAAGGTGCAATGCTATAGAGGCGATAACCCCAAACCCTCTTGGGCATTGTATCAGAAATGCTTTCCCGTGCTGAGAAGGTAATTTCACTTTAGACCTAGATATAGCTGACATTTTGCCATAAGGTAAAATACACTGGCACCGGCTTAGGATTTTTGTTTTTTCTCTAATTTGTTTAGACAATACACTAGTGTTTTGGACAGGACTCAGACTTATGATTGTTCTGGTCATTACTTTGCCCTTTGGAACACAACTTTATTCATTTTATTTCTTAATCGTTTTTACAAACAAGAATATATATTTCGGGGCTGGCATTGTGGCATAGTGACTGAAGTTGCAACCTGCAACACCAGGGTCATGTATGGGTGCCAATTTGAGTCCCAGCTACTCCACTTACAGTCCAACTCCCTGCTGATTGCTTAGCAAAAGCAGCAGATGATATAACATGTGTTTGGGCCCTGCCACACATGTGGCAGATCCACATGGAGTTCTTGGTTCCTGGCTTCAGCCTGGCCCAACCATTGTGATCACTTAAGGGAGCAACCCAGCAGATGGAAGATCTGTCGATCTCTTCCCCCATCTCTCTGTAACTCTGCCTTTCAAATAAATAAACCAGTTTTAAAAACAAACAAAAATAAGACAACAGATATTTGGTGTGGCGTTCCAAACCCTACGTGGGACCCCTGCAATCCATTATGTCTGTGCCTGGTTCAGGTCCCAACCCTCCACTTAAATGCAATGTCTTACTAATGTGCACCTGGGATTCAAAGTACGTGAATCCCTGTCATTAGCATGAAAAGATCTGGCTTGAGTTCCAGACTCCTGGTTTTGTCTGATACAAACTTGGCTGTTGCAGGTAATTGGGGAGTAAATCTATGGAGATAAGATCTCTGTCTCTCTCTTTCAAATAAGATATTGAAAATCTACAGATAGTTAAGCCAGAATACATCAGAAAGACTGAAAGAAAAAACTTGAAACTTTTAGAGAATTCCAGAGTGGGTGGAAGAAAAGAAAGATGTAAGTAGCAACCAAAGTGAGATTTGAGAGGATATGGATCTGACTTATCCGCATTCTGATTTTGTGAATGGATCAGAGAATCATCAGAAAGGAAGGTCTCAGAAATCAGAGAACCAGGGTCAGCAGTATGGAACAGTGGGTGAAACTACTGCCTGCAATGCCACCATCTCTTATTGGAGTATTGCTTCCCTGTAACACACTTGGGGAATAAGGAGGATGGCCCAACTGCTTTGATCCTACCTTCCATGTGGGAGACCCAGATGGAGTTCTTGGCTCTTGCTTTTAGCTTGGTCCTGCGCTAGCTGTTGTGGTCACTGGGGAGTGAACCAGCAGATGAAAGATATTATTCTTTTTCTTTCTGTCTCTGTCTCTTTCTTTCTCTCTCTCTTCCCCCTCTCCCTTCCCTTCCTCCTTCTCTCCCTCACTTCCATCATTCTGCCTTTCAAATAAAATATATCTCTCTTAAAATTAAGCAGACAACTCAAAGAGACCCTCACCATGTGTAACCTCTGAAGGCTCCGAGACATCATGATTTTCTCTTTAGATGATACTCTGCTTTCTTATGAAAATTGTTTTACTGTCTCTAGTTTTTTGGGGGTTTTTTTTGGAAGATTGCCTTTTCAGCGTTCTTAAAACTTATGCAATGGAGCATACTTAATAAAATATCATGAAAATCCAATATTGTTGGGTTTTGGGTGGATCTTCACAATTAGGGCTTTTTTTTGTTTACATGGCTTTTGTTGATGTTAACTGCTTTAACCAACATGAAGTATCTCCCTAACGTTCCTTAGCTTGTCAACAGCAGCTACCACACTAAAATTCTGCACAAATATGTGTTTAATTGAATAAAATTAAATTCTTTATAAAATCACTTTCAAGTATAGCATTCTGACCATTCGTTTCTAGGACATTTATTACTTTGTCTTGGATTCGAAGTCTTTTGAATTTAAAAGACTTCCAGCCTCTCGCCTTAGGCAATTTCCAATCGCTTTGATCAGCGCATTAAAGCTGAGCATCAACATTTCTATTTTTGTGTCTTTAAATATGGCTGTGAATAGTAATAATGCATCCTCAGCAGCAGTCCTGTTCCCTAACATTACCATGGGCAGAAAAGCACTACCGTAACACCCAGTAACTCTGATTGAAAAGAAAACAACATTTCCCCCACTATTTTTAGGTGGAATATAATTCTTGCAAAAAAATGTGTCCACCAAAATCAGCTTTTACAGACACTGAAGTCTAAAAGAAACTGTGAAAGTATCATGTAATCTCCTTTTCTAAAATCAAAAATAAAACCAAAATCCCTCCCCCGCAAAAGCAATATTACAGCATCCAAAAAGTCACTGAAAAGGGGATTTTAGTTAACCAACTTTATCACATATTCTAGAGATTCACAATGCTTGTAGATAACCCAGATTGCAAATATAACTAAAACATAAAAATTGTCATTTCTAGTTGAGCTTTTGATAAAGTTAATAAGATGTCTTCTTGTGAAAGAAAGAATAATTCTCAGGTCCTTTGTAACATTGCTTAATACAAGATACCAAAGCTAAAGTTGCACCTGCTCTTCCATCTCACTATGGAGGCAGCCAACAATTTAATGCTTTCGTTTCTGGTGAGCCATTCATTAAGCTAACTTTGGTTGAAGCTTTACAGAATAAGTGATGAACAAAGGTAGACTTGTCCCAAAGTCTGTGTGTCTCTGTATATTTTTAGTTTCTTGTTTATATGACCAACTGTTCACTCTGTTTATATAGAGACGTTGGTTGTCTACAGCGTGCTGGTAAGCAAACATTGAAAAACTGAAGCCCTGTTTTAGTGTTGCCTAAATTGCCTCTCAAGTTACCAACCTCAGATTACTAGACTATGAATTAGAAAGAAGCCACACAATCTATTCTCAGTCAGTAATAGCTAGCAAGTTCTAGCACTTCATAACTGATTACTATTTTTTTAACTATTTTTCCCAGGACCAGTATTATGACATAGTGGGATAACACCACCTATAATGCCAGTAGCCCCCCTGCTTCATGGCCTTACTTGACCCCCTTACTAATGGCCTGGAAAAGCAGTGCAAGAGGTCAAAGTGCTTGGGTCCCTGCCACCCACGTGGGAGACCCAGATGAGATTCCTGGCTCCTTGCTTTGGCAAGGCCTAGCCTTGGCTGTGGCAGCCATCCGGGGAGTGACTCAGCACATGGAAGAGCTCTCTGTCTCTCCCTCTCTCTGTGTCACAGTGACATTCAAAATAAGTAGATCTTTTTTCCAAAAAAAAAGGGGGGGAAGGGGTATTTTTCTGAGGGTAAAGTAATTGACATAGGAGATTGAAATTTATTTAAAATAAGAAGTGAAGAAATAGCCTAGAATTCTAGGCTATTAGTCTTCACCAATATGGCACATGGAGCTATTACTTAGTCTAGGTAACACTTACGTGGAATGCTATTGTCTCTGGATTCACATCAAACTACCTCTCTAGAAACTATAGAAATTTCAATGTAGGGCCTCGGGCAATGGCGCAGTGGTTAAGGTCCTCGCCTTGCATGCCCGGGATCCCATATGGGCACCGGTTCTATCCCCGGCAGCCCAGCTTCCCTTTCAGCTCCCTGCCTGTGGCCCGGGAAAGCAGTCGAGGACTGCCCAAAGCTTTGGGACCCTGCACCCGCGTGGGAGACCCAGAAGAGGCTCCTGGCTTCGGATCAGCATAGCATCAGCCGTTGTGGTCACTTGGGGAGTGAATCATCGGACGGAAGCTCTTCCTCTCTGTCTCTCCTCTCTGTATATCCACCTTTCCAATAAAAAAGAATAATAAAAATAAATCTTTAAAAAAAAAGAAAAAGAAATTTCAATGTATGACTCAAATTGGACTCACTCCCAATAGAAATATCAGTAAAGAAAAAAAAAAAGATTTGGAACACAAAAGGAAAAAATATACAAATCAACTAACTCATAGGAGTTCTAGCAATGAATTTTTAGCTAAAGCTTGAAGAAAATAAATTCAGAAATTAGAACTCAATTTTTACATCTGTTGACTCCAGAGAATTGAGCATGAAAGAAGAGCTGAAGGCATGTGCAAGATACTATATATTTTTTGAAGATTTATTATTTATTTGGATGGCAAAGTTACAGTGAGAAGGGATAAGTCAGAGACCAAGACAAAGAGATCTTAAGTCGGCGGGTTCATTCCCCAGATGGCCAAAATGGCTGGGGCTGAGCTGTGGAAGACTGAAGCCAGGAGCTAGCACCTTCATCCATGTCTCCCATCTGGGCGCACTTGGGCCGTACTCCATTGCTCTCCCAGGTGCGTTAGCATGGAGCTGGATTGGAATTGGAGCTACAGAAATTCTAAAAATACCATGAGGATGTCAGCATCTCGGGCAGCAGCTTAACCTGATGTGCTTGGCCCTGGCAAGGTATTATTGAGCCAATAAACATATATACTCAAAAGGACATCTAAAAAATACAACCTCGCTATGCTGAGTAGCTTAAATGATCATCTAAGATTTTTCCACCTCTAACGTCCCAGTAACTTTGGATCTCTGCCACCAAAAACATGATCCCAAAAGTGGAATCAACGATTCTTTCACTGGCATGAAACTGTTCTGTTGTCAGCTATAATAATTGATTGGGAAAATGACCATTTCATCCATATGCAGTATATTTTAAAGCAATCACGGACCAATACAACTATAATAATATGACATTCTAAGCCCTTGCTTTCACAAAGGTACAAAACCAAGTTTCACAAAATTTCTTTGTAACGATGCTGATCAAGACGCATTTTATCTCTGTTTAAAATTTTAGCTCCCAAATAAAAGTGAGAACATGCAGTGTTCATCTTTCTGTTTGCAGCTTATTTCACCCAACATGATGTCTTCCAGTTGTATTCATTTTGCTGCAAATGGTAGAATTTCAACATTTTTTATAGCTAAACAATATCCCAATGTGTATTTATACCATGTTTTATTCATCTGTTCATTTGATAATGGACACCTTAGTTAATTCCACATTTTAGCTGTTGTGAATATGCTGCTACAAGAATAGTAGTGCAGGTATTTCTTTGAGAATAAAGTATTCATTTATGTTGTGTGCATACCCCGTGGCGGGATCGTTGAGTCATATAGCAAAGATTGCTAGTTTTTTAAGAAGTCTCCACAGTGTTTTCCACCATGGCTGCACTAATTTACACTCCCACCAACATAGTGTACATGCTTTGCTTTCTTCACATCTTCACCAGTATTCATTCTTTGCTGTCGTGGATTTTAGCCATTCTGTTAGGCAAGAGAGATACCATATTGCAGTTTTGATTTGCATTTCCCCAAAGTGAAGTGAAGCATCTTTTCCCATAGTTGTTTATCATTTGAATTTCTTCTTTGGAGAATTGTTCATGAAGGGCCTTTGCCCATTTTCAACATCATTGGTTGTTACTGCGACCCTCACAGCATGAACGAGGATGAAGGGGGAGATGACACGCAACTAAATCTGAGGGACAGAGACAAGATCGTAAAAGCCCAGGCAGTTCCTTCTCTACAAAAGGGGAGAGGAGCCCAGCAGAGTGCTTCCCAATAGGTTTTAGCGCCTTTGTCAGAGTATCAACCTTCTCTACTGACGTGCAGTAGACTAAGGGCACATCCCCACTCTCACTGCTAACTAGTCCCTGAGACCCCAGGGGATCATATTGCCCTGGAGGGGGGAACAGAGAAGGATTCTTTGTGGAGCCCACAGCTCCGTGAACTACTTGTTGTAAAAGCACACGTAGAGCAGGGTGTATCCTTTGGCCAGCTGTTGCTTTGTGTGCAGAGCACCCTGGCAGAGCTTGTCCACAGAGCACCCAGTTCAGAACCCTCTCACTCCTCAGACTGTGATTGTCCACCCCCAATGGTGTCCGGTTATTAATTTTTGTTGTTGTTCAATTTGCTAAGTTGCTGATATAGATTGGATATTAATCCTTGTCAGATAAGTGGCTTGCAGATACTTTCCCAATTCTGCTGCATATCTCTTTACTCTGTGAATTATTTCTTTTGCTATGAAAAAGCTTCTAATTTGATATAGTCCCACTCGCTTACTTTTGCTTGTGTTGCCTCTGCTTTGGGGATGTTACCCAATGCATTGTCCCCTATACCAATGACTCGGAGTATTTCCCCTATGTTTTCTTCCAGCAAATTCATAGTCTCAGATATTAATTTAGGTCTTTGATCATGAGTTGGTTTTTTGATATGGTGAGCAATATGGGTCTAATTTCATACACATACATATGTACATACATGTATATGTATATATACAGACACAGATATTTATATGTCCAGTTTTGCAAGCAGCAGGTGTCAAAAAGATTATCCTTACTTCACTGTCTGATCTGAGTGCTTTTGCCAAAACTCAGTTGGCTGTGTGTGGCTTAATTCCTGAACTCTATTCTGTTCTGTTGATCTATGCATCAGTTTTTGGATGCCAGTGCCATGCTAGTTAATTATAATCAGCTTTGGAATTAGGAATTGTGATGCTTCCAGCTTGATTTTTCTTGCTCAGTATCACTTTGACTATTCTGGGTCTTTTGTGAGTCCACATGAATTTTAAGAATGCTTTTCTAATTCTGTAAAGAATGTCAGTGGTAGTTTGATAGAGATTGCACTGAATCTGTAGACCGCTTTAAGTAGTTCAACCTAAAGGTAGTGAGGTAGTTTGGTAGTGATGTTGAGCTTTGCGGTCCATGTCTTTGATGATTTCTTTTATCAGTGTTTAATAATTTTCATTAGAAAGACCTTCTATTTCTTTGATTAAATTTATTGCTGAATGATTAATTTTTTGTGTGGTTATTGAGAATGTGATCTCTTTTTTGATTTCTCTTTCTGTGAGTTTACCATTAGCTTCTAAAAAGGCTACTGGTTTTTTGCACCTGCAACTTTGCAAAATTGGGTTACCAGTTCCAACAGCCTTCGGTAGAGTGTTTGCGTTTTTCTATGTACAACATCATGTCATCTACTAACATAGATAATTTGACTTCTTCCAAATTTTGATGCCCTTTATGTCTTTGCACCCTAATTGCTCTTGTTGAATTTTCAGTACCATATTTAATAAGAGCATTGACCATGGACATCCTTGTGTTGGTCCAGATCTGAGGGAAAATGCTTTTGGTTTCTCCCCATTTAATATGAGATTGGCTCATGATTTGTCTCCTATGCCCTTTATATTTTGAGGTGCATTCCTTCAATGCCTGGTTTATGGAGGGTTTATATCATGAAAGGGTGTTAAGTCTTACCAAGTGCTTTCTCTGCAACTATGAGATGACCTGATTTTTCTTCTTTATTGTATTTATGTAAGTTATGATGTTCATCAGTCTTGAATGTTGAATCACCCTTGATTTCTGGGGTATGTTCCACTTAATCAAAATTTATCATTTTTGATATGTTTTTGGACCATTTACTAGCATTTTGTTGAAAAATCTTTGCATCTATGCTCATTAAGATATAGATCTATAGTTTCTCTTCATGTCATGTCAGTACAGTCTCTTTAAATTTTGACTATGATGTGCCTTGTTCTGCTTTTAATTCTTCATGAAGTTTGTTATTTCTTGAATTTGGAAGTTTTTGTTTTTACCAAGTTTATAAAGTATCAACTGTTACATTTCAAAATGCTTTCATATTCTTCACTCTCCCCTCACCTTCTAGAGATTCATTCACACACAACTAAAACTGTTGCTATTTGGGTGGGCATCCTACATCCCACGGTATGAAAGCAAGAGTTTGGGGAGCTGGGTGTGGCTTCGCCTCATATCGCCCTCCTTCCCCCAGATACAGGAAGACAAAAGGAGAGTGTGGAAGCAATGGTTTCACTCACTTTCCTCTAGTCCTGACACTCCTGACCCTAATCAACTATGCAAACATCATCAAAAGTAAAATTTTAAAAAAAGCTTTTGCTATTGTTCCATCGCTACTGAGACCAAATAAATTTTTCTCCATTCCTTCTTTTCTCTATCCTACAAATTACTCATTTCTTTTTCTTTTCTTAAGATTTATTTATTTTTATTGCAAAGTCAAATATACAGGCAGGAGGAGAAACAGAGAGGAAGATCTTCTGTCTGATGATTCACTTCCCCAGTAGCTGCAATGGCTGGAGCTGTGCTAATCTGAAGCCAGGAGCAATTCCAGATCTCCCACGTGGATTCAGGGTCCCAAGGCTTTGGGCCATCCTCAACCACTTTCCCAGGGCACAAGCAGGGAGCTGGATGGGAAACAGGGCTGCTGGGATTAGAACCGGTGCCCATATGAAATCCCAGCATGTGCAAGGCGAGGACTTTAGCTGCTAGGCCACTGTGCCAGGCTTAAATTAGTCATTTCTATTGATCCTCAGATTCACTTTTAATCTTGTCCACCAAAGTGTTTACTTTAACGTGTTTTTCAATTCTATAATTTTTTACTTTATTTATTTTTATTTAAAGGCAGAGAGAGAGGGAGAGAGAAGGAAAATCTTCCAACTGCTTCATTACTGTCCACATGTCTGCAACAGCCAGGATTGGGCACAGCCAATGCCAGAACCCTAGAACTCAGTTTAGGTCTTCTATGTGGGTAGCAGGAACCCAAGCATTCGGATTATTATCTGCTGCCTCCCAACTTCATTTGCAAAAAGCTGGGTAGGAAACAGAGGCAGAAATTGATCCCAGGGGTTAGGGGATGCAGGAATCCCAAGTGACAGCATAATGGCTGCCTCTCAGCACCCACCCGTAATGTACACTCTCAAGAAATTGCCTCCTCTCTATCTCGCTCTCTCTCTCAGATAAATCAATAAATCATTTTTTATATAAAAGGAAATTGGCACGGCATTTTTAAAGGAAGTACTTCTTATTTTGTTTTACATTGTTTATAACCTTATTTCTTATTTCTGGTAGGGCATATGTGTGCTCTCTTGTGACGTCCTCTATACCAAGAACTCAGTGTAGTTCTAAAATGTTATTTACCTACTTTTTAGGTTCTAATTCTATGCTAAAATTTTTATATAATTCATCATCTTTTTCTCTAAGTCCTCAAAAGCATGTGTAATTACAACCTTCTATTTCTTCATTTTTTATTTTCTTTTAATATTGTTTACATAGCCAAGAAGGATACATGCTCATGTGGGCCTCTCATTAGGGTGAGGAGGATGGAGGTTTGAAGGAAGGTGGCTGGACAAATGTTTCACTTTTTTTCCTCCAGTGTCTGCAGGGGAGAGGACAGGGCTGCAGCTTGCTGTCAAACTACATCAGCACCTGAGATGGGAGACAGTCATTTGATGAGGCCTCAGTGTCCGTGACGTTGGAAAGAGTATTCCAAGGCTGTTACTTGAGTGGTTTTGATAGTTAGGAGAAGTTGTTGGTTTTGTTGCTCCCAGACTTAAACTGAGTTCTAGGGTTCTGGCATTGGCTGTGCCCAATCCTGGCTGTTGCAGACATGTGGACAGTAATGAAGCAGTTGGAAGATTCTCTTTCTCTCTCCTTCTCTCTCTGCCTTTAAATAAAAACAAATGAAGTTTAAACCGCTCCAAGTCAGTGGTGCAGCTGAGGCCCAGGACCATGTTGCAAAGCTTGGCCAGCAGAATTGTCCAACCTGTTTTCTTGATCCTCTGATGAGGCAGCAGATGTTCCCGCTGGCCCAGATGAGCTGACCATCATGTCTCCCGTGTGTATCTGGACATACTGTCCACTGCACAGATATCAGCAACTGAGGAGCCCAATCCTCTAATGCATGCACTACCAGACTGGTTTTGTAGTTGGGCCACAATCCTGGCACACACTGGCAGGTACGACACTTAGCCTGACTGGCCCATACCCATTCTGGCTTGTGTGAGCACCAATAGGTGCTGGAGTTTAGCCCAGTCTGGCCTAAGCCAACACACATAAAACAGGTGCTAGAGCCTTGGCTATCCTGCTCCAGGCATAGCCCTGGCTCTTACATTCACTAGTGGGAGCTGCAGGCCAGCAGGGGAGTCCCCAGAATTTCCTTACCAGGCCCGTTCCCAGCCCCAGGTCTTGCACGTACTGCAGTTGCTTCTATCCACTCTGGTATGGCCTGCCCACAATCTCAGCTCCCTCTGGGAGGTGTTGCAACCTAGCCCAGATGAGCATGGCCCACACCTTGTCCTGGCTCTTGTGTGTGCCAGCGGGTGCTGAGACCAGGCCACACAAATTCTAACAAGTGCTGCAGGCTTGCCTGGCCTGTCCCACCCCCAGCCCTGGCTCCTATGCTCCCCAGAGGGAACTTAGCCTAATAGAGGAGTTCTCCAAGTTCCCTTACTAGCCCATTCTTGGCCCTGGATCTCACATGTGCCAGCGGGTGTGGCCCCGCTTCGCATGGTCTGCTCTCAGTCTCAGCCTTTGCATGTGCCAGTGGGTCCTGCAACCTGGCCCAACCCAGCCTTCTCCCAACCCCAGCTCCCATGAGTGTCAGGTGGGTTCCTGCCAGTTGAGCTCTATGTTCCAACCTACTCAGGCCCTTCACCACCCCCAACTCTTCATGTAAACCAGTATGCTGCAGTCTCACAGAGATATGCCCAATTACTCCTACAGATTCTGTCCCCAGATCTGCTTTTCTCACATTCTAGTGGGCACTGCAGGTGGCGACTTAACCTACAATGCCATGGCACCAGCCATGGTTCCCGAGTGTCAATGTTAATCCCTCTCCAGTGTCTCAGTATTTTGTTGTTCTACAGTACTTTCAAATAAGTAGTAGGGGGGGTAAGAGACATATAAATGTATTATGTTCATATAATATTATTGAAAGAGTCCAGCGGTAGCCCAGGGGCTAAAGTCCTTGCCTTGCATGCACCAAGATCCCATATAGGTGCCAATTCATGTCCCATCTGCTCCACTTCCCTCCCAGCTTCCTGTTTGTGGCCTGGGAAAGCTATACAGGATGGTACCATGCACCCATATGGGGGACCTAGAAGAAACTCCTGGCTCCTGGCTTCATATTTGCTCAGCTGCAGCCATTGCAGCTACTTGGAGAGTGAAGCAGCAGACAGAAGATCTTTCTCCCTTCTCTCTGTAAATCTGACTTTTCAACAAAAATATATAGATCTTTAAAATAATAATAATCTTATTGGGAACAAGTTTATTCTAGAGAAAAAACTACTCTGGCATTTCTAGATGTCTGAATCTAATCTCTGCTTTCACACTGCTTTTCAGGCGGCGTGAATCATCTGCTGTTGGCATGGATCTTTACTCTGTGATGTTGCTCTGTGTGCTCTCACAGGTGTACTCGTTATTCATTACAACTGATTGTTGTTTATCAGTTTTTGATTCTACCGTGACATTCCCCGCATGAAGTGCCTGCTTCACTCTGTACAGACAGATCGGTCTGTACAGCCTGGCACTCTTGGAAGCTTGAAAACCAATCATCTTACGTCACAAAGCCAAACTGAGTCTTGTAACCAATTTAGCTGTTAGTGATATAATTTAATTCAAATAATACTATTTTTGCAGTTGTGGTCAATTTAAAAAATGTTTTCATGCTTTTCTCATTTTAAAAAATGTTATTCCTCTTGGAATGGGCCTGATATTCCCTATAAACTTACAGGAAAGTATCAAAATGGTCTTTCTGGTTTACCTGTATGCTCCTCTGTGAATTTTTCTTAAGATTTATTTATTTTTGTTGCAAAGTCAGATATACAGAGAGGAGAGATGGAGAGGAAGATGTTCCATCATTTGTTTCACTCCCCAAGTGACTGCAACTGCCAGAGCTGCGACGGTCTGAGCCAGGAGCCCAGAGACTCTTCTGGGTCTCCCACACGGGTGCAGGGTCCCTAGGCTTTGGGTCATCCTCACCAGCTTTCCCAGGCCACAAACAGAGAGCTGGATGGGAAGCGGGGCCCTCAGGATGAGAACCAGAACCGATGTGGGATCCTGGTGCATTCAAGCTGAGGACTGTTAGCCACTAGGCCACCACACTGGGCCCTCCTCAGTGAATTTGAACATAGGAGCAATCAGTAGCATCTTACAGTATTTAAGACAAAAGAAATTTACATTTATAAAGATCAATTCAAAGACTCAACTGAAAACTCACTCATCCATGTATTAAACAAATGACTCATAAGTGTTTCATCTTTACGAGGCACTGTAATGTGAGGTACAAGGGGCATGAGAATAAATAAGGTGCCATCACAGCCACCAAATCCATAAAGAAAGGAAAAGAAACAAAGATGGCAAGTTAAAATGAGTGCTAATAGTGATAAGAATAAGAAAAATAAATAATTTCACACAAGGGAAGCATTTAATTCTATTTAAAGAAGCCTAGAAAATCTCTTTAGCAATCAACGGTACTGTACAATCTTGAAAGATGACTAGTTTTTCCAGAATCAAAAAGTTAAGACAAAATATTACAATATCTGGGGCACAGAAAATATTTTATCTCAATAGAAAATTTGCTGAAGTTGAGACTAGAAAGCTAAGCAAGACCAAATTAATAACACTTTGTGATTAGTACTTGGTGCACAATTATCTGCATTTAATTATATGCATTATAAGAAGTTGGCATAAGATTTAAAGCAGGTTTCCAGCCCTGTCTTCTGCTGGAGCCAATGGGTGTTGCAGTTGAGCCTGAATCTGCCCAGCGCACACTCGGCCCTCACATAAACCAGTGGGAGCTGCAGCCTAGTTGGAGTGACCCACAATAACCCCCACCAGGCCCGGCCCCTATTCTGGGAAGACAGGGCTGGAAACAGAACCGACCCACCAATTGCAACCACCAGCTGATCAGGGCGATGGACGGTGCTGGGCCCTGTGCTTGCTAGAACACACAAGAATCTGATCTGGGAATACCTCAAAATCTTTTTGGGGATCTCCCCAATCGAACTGCCAGACTCAGAACCCTAACCAAGAAAAGACAGAAGACAGAACAAGTCAATCAACCACCTCAGCTATATGTTGGCAGTGAAAACAGGGCAAATAGAGGCTCCAAGATGAACTATGTCAATCAGTGGATTCAACGACCTCACAGTGCTTAGAATGGAAACTATCAAAACCACTTGAGCAAGATGCTTGGAGCATGCCCCACATCAGGGACCTGGGATGGGTGGGAGACTGGGTGGTGTGTCTCCCTTTATCTCCCCCTTTACCCCAGATACATGAAGGAAACAATATGGAAATAATAGTCTTACCCACTTTCCTGTAGCCCTTGAACCGTTTTTGTTCTAATTAACTATGTGAAGATTGTCAAAAAAAAAAGATGTAAAGCAGGAACAACATAATGAGATTTGAGGAGGGTTTTTTTTTTAAGATTTTTTTTTTTTAATTGGAAAGTCAGATATACAGAGAAGAGAGACAGAAAGGAAAATCCAGTCTGTTCATTCACTCCCCAAGCGGCCACAATGGCCAGAACTGAGCCAATGCAAAGCCAGGAGCCCAGAGCCTCTTCCAGGTCTCCCATGCCAGTGCAGGATTCCAAGGCTTTGGGCCATCCTCCACTGCTTTCCCAGGCCACAAGCAGGGAGCTGGATGGGAAGCGGGGCTGCCAGGATTAAAACCGGTGCCCATTTGGGATCCTGGCGCATATAAGGCAAGGGGTTAGCGGCTAGGCTATCACACCAGGCCCAGATTTGAGTTTTTAAATATCACTCTGTCTTCAGGGTGGAGAGTGGGTTATAACAGGAGCTAACCAACTGCCGGTGACAAACCATAGTGTAAATATTTTAGGCTTTGTTAGATGTTATGACTTTGTCAGGAGTATTCAACTCTGGTGCTAAAGCATGGAAGCAACCATTGAAAATGAATAGGCATGGATGGGTTCCAACGAAATTCTATCTACAAAAACCATGCAGTAGACTTGGCCCATAAGCTATATTGCTTCTAAACCTCTAGCTTAGATTGTAATCTACAAAATCAACACAGAAAAAAATGCAGAAAGAATTTATAAAATCAGTCCTATTCCTAATAGCTGCAAAAAAATTTAAATATTTTGGAATAAATTTAACCAAGGATGTGAGATATCTCAATAGTGAAAGTTATAAAACGTTGAAGAAACAGAGGAGACCAAAAAAACGAAAGGGTCTTCCATGTTCATGGATTAGTAGATTTAATGTCAAAATGTCTGTACTACTAAAAGCAATTTCCTAATTCAGTTTAATCTCAATCAAAATACCAATCCAACCTGGAAAAAAATAATGCTAAAATTCATACGGAAACAGAAGAAACCACGAATATCTAAAACAATCATAAACAACAAAAGCAAACCTTAGTAGTTTGAGCCCCAGAGCCTGTGACGGAGTGGGAGTGAGATCATCGTAATCCTATGTTTGCGCGCAGCCCACGGCCAACTCTCCAGGCCAGCGTTAAAGCCAGTGGAAAATGCATACTTATCCCTCATGATATGCCCTTGGCGGGTGTACTGTGGGGCTGCCGCAGCCTTCTCCCTGCTGCTTGCCAGGTGTCCTAGTAGGGGCATGGAGGGAAGGAAATGTGCTTTTCCTTGCCCAGATTGGCGGAGTACCCTGCCCAGGGACGAGGCCTCCAGGCTGAACTCAAAGTCAGTGCTGTTTTCAAGGTTCTCCCTCAGGCAATAGCCCCGGACTGCCTAGTCCGTTCTTGCCTCCATCTCTGAAGGCCCAGGCTGCAGGAAGCTCGGGCGGTGTCCCCAGCACCGCGCTGTGTTAGTGCTAGCCACCCTGCTCCACAGCATCTCTCTGTTTGTGGATATCCCACTGCAAACCTCTCACAGCTCTCCCCGAGGAAAGCACTTCCTCCACTTTTCTTCTCTTAACTTTCCCTGGTCAGAGTCGGCATGGCTTTTACCCAGGAGCCATCTTGGAGTCTCTGCAGATCATTTTCTGACACTGTTACTAAATGTTCTCCAGTGGAAGACAGGAAACCTGAAAGAGGAACTTTGGGAGCCAGAGAGTGAATGTGCCAGCTCTGCTTCTGGCTGACAGTAACCTTGGCAGGGAGACTGCCTATGTTATCTCAACCGTGACCAATGTCCACACCGCCTGCAAAGGATGGTTGGGAGGAGCAGGTGACCGCATGCTTATAAAGCAAAGATTTCACAGTAAGGTAAATATTTATGAGAGGGGCCTGGCGCTGTGGCCTAGTGGCTAAAGTCCTTGCCTTGCATATGCCGGGATCCCATGTGGGCACTGGTTCTAATCCCAGCAGCTCCACTTCCCATCCAGCTCCCTGCTTGTGGCCTGGGAAAGAAGGTGAGGACAGCCCAAAGCCATGTGGGAGACCTGGAGGAGGTTCCTGGCTCCTGGCTTCAGATCGGCACAGCACCTGCCATTGTGGTCACTTAGGGAGTGAATCAACAGACTAAAGATCTTCCTCTCTATCTCTCCTCCCCTTATATCTGCCTTTCCAATACAAATAAATAAATATTTTTAAAATGTATTTATAAGAGGTGACATATAAAGAACTATTTCGAATTAGAAACAAAATATCCATAAAGAAAAAATAACAATAGAAATGGACAATAATGTCCCCAGGGCTGGATGAGGAAATAGGAATGAATGAAGACTACTCGCATCATGCTGATCATATAAAACTTGTATAATCTTTTTGGGTGGTAATTTAAAAATACACATCAAAAGCCTTGAAAAAGACATATCTTCTGACCTAGTAGATGAGATACACTAATTGCTTTAAATAATCTGTAAAGGATATAAACAAAAATTCAACTTCAAGCGTGCTCATATTATCATGTTATCATGAGCATTTGTTACCATAGATATTCATGAAAGACAATGTTAAGTAAATGTTACCAATCCTAAAAGTGTGTTGTTCAGTGTAGCAATTTCAACAACCACTTAGTAGCTTCCTGGGACTGTCTCTAACCATGGTTCGCTGTTCTGTAGCATAACAAGGACCTTACTGGACATCAGTGTCTGTCATTACAACAAATCCTACTACGGCACTGTTCCAAACCCATACCATGACTGCCTTATCACCACTGGCCACCACATAGTCTAAACAAAATCATCAGGATTCAGACAGATTACAGTATGTTACAACACTAGTTATAGGTTAAAAAGCTAAAGTTTAATAATATCAACTCTTGTTTTTACGTTCAAAAATAAATTGCTCATATAAAACACTCAAGGAAAATCTTACCCTGATAGAAGTTCAAATTTCAAATCTGAGAGCATGAAATGGAAGGGAGGGCCCAGTGTGGTAGCCTAGCGGCTAAAGTCCTCGCCTTGCACATGCCGGAATCTATATGGGTGCCGGTTCTAATCCTGTTGACCCCACTTCCCATCCAGCTCCCTGCTTGTGGCCTGGGAAAGCAGTGGAGGACGGCCCAAAACCTTGGGAACCTGCACCCATGTGGGAGACCCAGAGGAGTCTCCATGCTCCTGGCTCAGACTGTCGCAGCTCCGGCAGCTCTGGCTGTTGCAGCCACTTGGGGAGTGAATCAATGGACAGAAGATCTTCTGTCTCTCCTCCTCTCTGAATATCTGATTTTGCAACAAAAAGAAATAAATCCTAAAAAAAAAAGGAAAGGAAAGGAAGGAAGAGAATGGAAGGGAGCTGTTAGATGTCCAGGTGATTTCTATAGGCCAACACCACGGTAAAGTTGCTAAGAGCAAATTCAAACCTGCCCAAATGAACGGAAGGACGGTGTTAAACAGGCCCTGCACAGGCCATCGCTGCGTGGACTGTCATGGTCACTGCTGTTTACTTTGAGAGAGACATAAGCAAGACTGTGTCCGGAGGGAGGACAGGAGGATAAACCAGATCATGCAAAGTGTGGGGGAAGGGGCTAAGTATTTGTAGAACTATTTAGTGAAAACAAAGTCTTGCTCCAAATACAGTACTGCAGCAGAGAATCTGAAGTTACGGGAATATGGGCTAAGAGTGCAACAAGAAAGACATTTTGTGCAAAGTGGATCTACCCAAAAATGAAATGAGAAGCGTTAAGCAGTCTGAACATAATCATGCAAAAACTGAATGATTTTTTTAAACACTTTATATTTTTTTAAAAAATTGTGTAGCTAGAATGAAAATTAAGATAACTAAAAACTCTAAATTTTTCCGGGATGTAGAATGTGAACATATGCCTAGCTAAATACCAAGTGATAGAAATGTGATTTTGATGATCAGAAATCTGCATGGCCGTTTGCTTTCCCCTTCACCTAGGCACTATGTTTGACAGGTAGTTGGAATTCAAGGTGGCCAGGCAGCTATCAAAAATACTTCAGTGATAGTTTCGCTAGGTAATTTTAAAGATCAGTGTTTGCACCTGCGAGTTAACTCCAGCCAGGAGCCAAGAACCAGTCCGTCCTCGGCGACTGTTCACTAACCCAGCTGCTCTGTTCCTCTCCGCTCTTGCCTTTGTCTTCTGCCAAATCCTTCCCTTTCTTATTCTGCTTCTACATTAACCTTTTTTCTTTTCTTCTTTGCAAACTTCACTATCCTTCTTTCTTTTTAAGATTTATTTATTTTTATTGCAAAGTCAGATATACAGAGAGGAGGAAAGACAAAGAGAAAGATCTTCCATCCGATGATTCACTCTCCAAGTGGCTGCAAGGGCCAGAGCTAATCCAAAGCCAGGAACCTGGAGCCTCTTCTGAGTCTCCCCCAGGGGTGCAGGTTCCCAAGGCTTTGGGCTGTCCTCGACTGCTTTCCTAGACCACAAGCAGGGAGCTGGATGGGAAGTGGGGTTACCAGGATTAGAACCAGCGCCAATACGAGGTCCCGGCATGTGCAAGGCGAGGACTTTAGCCGCTAGGCCACTGCATTGGGCCCTCTTTACATTTTTCACTTGTCTTTCTTACTTGTAGTCTTTCCTTATTCACCAAACCCATGTCTTTTTTGAAAAGGTATCACAATTTTTTCTAAAAGTTAAATTGATCAACCAAGGGTTCCCCTTTTAACAGGGAATTGGGGGAAGTGAGAAAGAGAATGAGAATTATTTTATTTCTTTACCTAAATCATTTTTATTTCATTTACTGTAAAGCATATCAAGAATAGACCCACATTTTATGCTACCTAAAGCTTATGTAGTCTGGAGGTCCCACCTTTAAGTAAAATGATGTACTTGAATATAAAGCAATTTTTCATTCAGTTCCTATGATTTCTCAGGTATAGGAAATGGCTGCTTCCATGTGGCATGCAGAAAAGCTGGAGCAGATTGGGCTCATTTTGAGCCACAGGCAAAATATTCTAAGTTCAAGTGTTTACTGAATTTTACTTGCCAGTTTTCATGGCATGTGTGATATTTTTAGCTGACTAGTGATAGTCTAAATCAACAGCAGGACACATTTTACACGACAAATGCACTTGCTACTGACAAAGGCTCTCTCCTGGACCAAATTTCATCAGGCTCCCCTGAATTCTCCTCTCAACTAGGTCTCAACTCTTAGACTTCCATGTCCATCATTGTATCACATGATTTTAGCAAACATTCTGCTAGGCCAGTTCCATAAGAATGCCCCACCTTCAATAGTTGGTCACCATGGGCATGACTGCCACCTGCCTTCTGCAAGAATCATGTCAAGTTGGATTAGCCAGAATCGCCACTCAGCCCTGATGTCTCCACTTAGTACTCTTCCATCCGCTGACCCTATTTTGCCCTTGCTGTATTCAGAATTGAGCCCAAATCAGGGCTCTTTTCCCCTATTGTATTAATTTCTGAAGAAATCTGTTCTTGCCACTTTTAAGTACTACCCAGTTCTAGATTTTTTTTTTCCTGTTTAGAGTATGGAAGTTTGCAATAAGAGACTTGCAGCAAAAAAAATGCAAACACTTGCATCAACTTATGAAGGCCTTACAAAACATACTAGAGTATATTGAAAAATTTGACAGCTTTGAAATATAAAACCCTCTGTTCTTCCACAAAACCTGTGTGATTGCCACAGCGATTCTAAGTTTCCTATGTGGGGGTACCTCTGTCTACCCCTCCAGAAAGTGCATAGTGGGTTCAGATTCCAGGCCCAATCAGTTCTTGGCTCCTCTGTGTGAAGTCTGCCAATTAGAGCATTTTGTGATATGGACATCTGTCCGCTGGACTGAGACCAGCTCATTTCACAAAGCGCTTGTCAAGTGGTATCAACTTTCTGTGACAACCTACATTGGATTCCAACCTAAGCCCTTTGAGGTTACACGGCTTCCTCTTCTATCACTAAATCCTTTCAATGCCCAGAACTTAGGCACACTCACATTCAAAGTTAACTAATTCGTAATCAAAAATCCAACCCCACTTTCCCTTGATTTATTATAGGAAAATGATCCCCTAACTATATATATTGCTGGAAACCTAGACATTTTTGACATAATTTTGAAAGAAATTTCTATCTAGCATTGTTTGGCTAGTGCTGCTTGAGCACCTACTATGTGCTGGGCAGTGTGAAATGCTACCGGTTTCCTTGTATTTTTCCCTGAATGTATCTGCTGAGTAGCTGAGATATTAATTTCTTTTTTCCCCATGGAGTGCAAGGTAAGAAGAACAAGAAGTTTCCAAGGGGAAAAGGTAATGTTTGAAGTTACATTAGTTTGAATATAGTTTAGTTTTTCAACTATACGACATAATTACTTTGAAGGGGAAAAATCATAAGAATAGCTTTCTTGTTCCATTTTTCCAGTGGGTGTGTGAAGTGATTTCACGTACAGGTAATGATTATGCATTGTATTGATACAGGGCATACAGCCTTCCAAGCTTCATGAATCATCCATACTGACAAGAGGAGGTGTAAAAATTCTGCCTGCTTCTCTTCTGTCTCCTATTCCTGCCTTGCCGGAGGAGAAAAGGCTGTCTTCCAAGTTGGGGAGGGCAGTGGTGCAGGAGGCATCAAACCTCCAGGATCCCAGGGATAAACGTAACAAGACAACGTGTCAAACCCCTGTGATATAATTTAGAAATTAACCAGGTGGTGGTGACACTACCCAGCCCAAATAATGACTGCACCATTAAATACACAATGCCAAGGGCTGTCAGAAACTGCCTACCTGTCAGAAATGGACCTCTAAACTTCACAAAGCTCAACTCTGGATATAAACGAAACTCCACCTGAGCTGCCTCAATTGTTTGTCCCTGCTTTACCTCTGTAGGATACATTTGTTGCATAAACCCAACCATTTATTTAGACAGGGGGGGAAAAATAACACAAAATAGAAAGGTCTAGTCACAGCACTGTACCCAAGATAATGAAAATTTTCTATTTCTACTGCCAGTGGCCTTTGTTGCCAGAGCTGATTAATAGCACAAAAATTTTAGATCGGGAGATGATTTGTGCCAAGGACAATGCTTGACCAAATATAATTAGCTGAATTTAGATAAATTCTCAATCTGGCTTTCTTTAACTTGAATAGGAAAATCACACACTTCATTGAACATGAATGGATTTGAAAATGAACATTTGGATTATATGTGAGGATATTTTCCTGGAATAATAGGCCCAAGATTTTTTGATGTGCTTCACAGAAGTTCTTTGTTGACCCAAATAATCTATCAGCCTTCTGTTTTCACTTTCTTGTTCTATTTGCTGATTTTTGTTAATATTTATAATAACAGAAATAGTAGGTGAGGGAAAGCAGGAGAATAACAGATCCATTTAAATCTTTATTCTTTGTTTTTTCAGTGCTTCTTGTTCTTTTTCTTAGGGATAATTAGAGATAAATGGTATGCTATTATATTTGCTCAGATAGCAATACAAAAATGCCTGTTTCCATCATTTTGAGTAATAGACTTTCAAGCTATATTTTCCTCAAACTTGATCCTCATTATTCCAGTAATATTTAAGCTATTAATTTCTCCAGAGAGTGCTTTTTGAAAATGGTAAATTATAAGACAAATCCCAAAATTACATTTTCTTTAATTTACAGTATTGTTCAAGCTCTACTGTTAGCATAAATGAATAGTCTATGCTGAGTCTGAAATAAAGGCTGAAGCATTAAACAGTTGGCTTGGAAACAGAAACATTAAGAATATGATTGAAATTTTTTTACAGAAGATGAAATAACAGCATGCGCTAAGGCTCATTTATGATAATTCTAACATTTCTGCTCCAGTTATAGAAAAGTAACAACATACACTGAAAGAAAAGAGAGAAAGAGAGAGGAAAGAAGGGAGGGAGGAAGGAGGGAAGAAAGAAAAAAGATTTTACTTTCTAACCAATTGCCCTCAGTGAAAAACAATTTTCACAGTTATATAAATGTTTTTTTTTTTCTGAGTTTTGAGTTTACACTTTTGAAGGAAAAATTGACTGCGAAAACAAAATTGAAGCAAAAGTTTTCACATTTGATGTCTAAACTAGTCATGTGACAAACACATACAAGAAGCAATAAACAGTCAACTGGCTTGTTAAAAAGGCAGTGGAGCCTGTAAATGTCAATAAACATTATTGCCACATTTATTTTACTATAAAGAAACATTAATTAGCGCTAATGTGTCATGAAGTCCTATGAACTTTCTACGTGTCTTATAGTTTGAATGATTGGTTTATTCTGATTCATTCCACAAAGTTGTGTAGGTTAGCTTTGTTTTTTGCTTTTCCTCTTTTAGGGCTAAGAATGTGATTAAGAAAAATAGAGAATACTTTTTAGAAAATTACAGAGAAGGCCCATCTTCTTAAATGTGTTGGTAATATGGTAAATTGCCAACAACAGCCATCTGAGGCCTAGGCAAGCATTTGTGAGCCTTTAAATGAAAATACTCTAATTTGTCAGACTAAGAAAATCACTTCCTCCATCTAGTGGTGACTGATTGCAATTCTCGCAAATTCTGGAATACCACTTTTTCCAAATGTCATTTTGTTTTTATATAAATGCTCATGTCAGATAATATATTTATCTGAAAAACCAAGCCAAATTTTGTTAGCTTTCTGGAGAATTTTGTTACAGTCTGCTGGAACATAGCATTCCTATCAACAGTATTTCTTCCCTGAGCCAAGATGCATAAAATCGAAACCCTGCCATTTTGGGACTTACAGTCTGATTAGGGATACTTGACATCTGTGTATAAAAGGCAAATAAGAGAGAGTACGTCTTAGCTATAAACGAAGCAATAGAGGCAGTGTTGGGGCTCAGAACCCAGTACCCCAAAATACAGCCTCTTGGACCACTGAGTATTTTAAGCTCACAGAAATAAAGAAATCCACAGAAGCAGAAAGCTCGTGTACTCGCTTGCTCTCTCTCTCTCTCTCTCTCTCTCTCTCTCTCCGTCCCTGAAGTAGCAACTGTCCTGCCCATCACCCACAGGGAAGAAATGACACATAGACACTTGTCTTCTCCATTCTGCACTCCCATCTACTCTGTTACATCTAAGTATGCAAAACAACCTCTCTCTATTTTATCAGGATCTTCATTTCATTCCCAAGTCTCACGGCACAGAAAGTTCATTCTGAATGAATCTGCCCTGCTTTTCTCTTCTTTGTGTTTTTTGTTTGGTCGTGTTTGTTTTTGTTTTTCTGTTTTGGTTTGGTTTGGTTTTTGTATTTTAGAATGTCAGGCACAAACCTTGAGACAAGTGAGAGATTACTTTTTCTCAAAGGCTACAAGAACTCTGAGAAAGGCAAGGATGTTGATGATCAGATGGAATTATAAAAAAAAAAACTTCACAGAATATGGGGATTACACATCATGCTGAAGGAATGGTAGGAGTTATAGAACTATAGAAGACAGAGACAAGCAGGATTTCAGCCAGGGAAACAGTCACAAATAAGACGAGGAGACAAGATGCAACTGGCTCTGGCATTTTTCAAAGTCAATGGATACACCAAAGGTCCCGGGAAAAAATAAGTTTTTGTCTGACATTAAGAGAAATGAGGGTAGAGATAAAAGTAAAGTTATTGTAGATATAAAATATTATTGTAGAGAGTTTTCATTGTCTTTAAAATCTAAAATAAGAGTGTGTGGGCCCGGCGCGGTGGCGCAAGTGGTTAAAGGTCCTCGCCTTGCATGCCCGGGAGCCCATATGGGCGCCGGTTCTAATCCCGGCAGCCCCGCTTCCCTTCCAGCTCCCTGCATGTGGCCTGGGAAAGCAGTTGAGGACGGCCCAAAGCTTTGGGAACCTGCACCCGCGTGGGAGACCCGGAAGAGGCTCCTGGCTTCGGATTGGCATAGTATCGACCCGTTGCGCTCACTTGGGGAGTGAATCATCGGACGGAAGATCTTCCTCTCTGTCTCTCCTCTCTGTATATCCGCCTTTCCAATAAAAAAATAATAAAAATAAATCTTTAAAAAATAATAATAAAATAAAATAAAATAAAATAAGAGTGTGCACTAGCCTAGCAAATCAGACACCGTGTCTCCCGTGGGTTACCTGGATTCTATAACCAGCTTCGGCTCCTGTCTCCAGTTCCATGCTAACACACACCAGGAGAGGCAGGACCTAGCTCAAGTGATGGAGTTGCTGTCAGCCACATGGGAGGTCTGGAATGAGTGCCGGCCCATTGACAGAGTCGGCTAGAAAGCAGGGCTTCCAAGCTGTCTACTTCTTAAACAAATAAATGAATATTTCTAATAAGAGTAAAAATGCTAGAGCATCCATGGATCATACATGGTTTATAATAGGTTTTATGTGTCCCAGAATTTCTTGAAATAGTAGAAATAATCATGTACAGTTAAAAGTCTGTTTTTCTAGGATTATCCATGCTTTTTATCAGATACTTAATAGAGTTCATTATACTGTTAGTAGGCAAATATCAAAGGTTTTGTTTTTATTAAAAAGTTTTTAAGATTTATTTGTTTGTTTTTGAAAGGCAGATTTAGAGAGAAAGAGAGACTGAGAGAGGAAAGAGAGATCTTCCATCCTCTGGTTCACTCTCCAGATGGCCACAATGGTTGGAGCTGAGCTGATCCAAAGCCAAGAGCCAGGAACTTCCCCGTGTGTTCCATGTGGGTGCAGAGGCCCAAGGGCTTGAGCCATCCTCCACAGCTTTTCCAGTCCATAAACAAGGAGCTGAGTTGGAATGTAACATCCAGAACTAGAACCAGCACCCAAATGGGATGCCAGTATTGTAAGGCAGGGGATTAGCCTGATGAGCCACCACACCAGCTGCTAACTATTAAAGGTTTGGAATAGCAAACTGGCATATTGAGCTTTGGAAATGTCTGCCAGCATTGTTAGGCAGAGTAGCTGTGTTTGGGTGAAGAATTGACATCTTTGGTCTGATATATATTCCTTCTACCAAAATAATGCAATTGTCTGCTACCCTAATCGTATGAGCTTCATTCCTCACCTCCCTAAACACAAAAACTTCTGAATGAGATGTTTGATAAGTTATTCTGTGATGATTTACAGATTCCTATATGTGAAATCTTCAAAATATATTCACAAGCAAGCCTGAAATCTAGATTGAGTGTATCTTTCTCAGTGCTGGAATGTTTTCTATCTTCGTTTATATTTCAGATTCAGACTTCTTGGTGATAGAACTAGATCATAAAGCGTCTGTATGTTGAGGACGATTTGGTAGGCATGAAACTAGGTATATTTATTCTACTCAACTACTTGTTGAGTGATTAACACCTGCCAAGTAAGTCATTAGTGATTCTCGCATTGATCCAACAAGTTATATTCTCTCAATCTTACACACAGGGAGCTGAAGTTTAGGAGTTAAACGGTGCTTACCTTGTTTATGGCCAACATTTCCTTGATGTTGATCAAATCTCTTACATTCTGTAGAATGTGTTAAGGTGAAGCTTAAGAATTTGGCCAGGATGCAAGATTTTTGAAATCTAGTCTTGTCCTTTCCTTCCTTTTCCCTTCCTCCCTCCAGCCAACCCACCCTGACTCTTCTGACTCCTACCCCTTGCAAAATGCTTGTGGGATAGAGACATAGGCAAATGCGCCTCTTCATTACTGCACATCTTTGGTCCAAAAGCCCAGTATATGAACCAAGCAGACATCAATTGTCAATCTCATTTCATATTTTGGTGTTTCCCAAACCATTATCATAAGTAATTACCTAGAAAATATTAATTGATGTTTTAAAAAAGAAAAATGTACCATTAGCCTTCTATATCCATGAAGGAAGATTACAATAAATCCTCTTCCATTGCAAAATTAATGTGAAGAACCCCATAAGAAGACATGTTCACAAGAGGAAACCATACAAATTTATTTTTAAGACTTTATATGACATTGGTAGAATGAATAGCTAAAGACCAGAAACCTAAGTAATTTTTATGTTTAGCTTAGATCAACAGTAGGCAATTGTGTGAAAGTGTGAATGAAAAAGGAGACCAGGATGTATACTAAACTGAGAAGACCCTGGCAAGGTCTGTCTACTCAGATGCTTCTGGGAGTTTCCCTACCTTTGGGGGTAAGGACACTGCTCTCCCAGGTGTAGAAAGGGTGCCACTAGAATGAAGTTGTTGTTTGTTTGTTTGTTTGTTTTTTGACAGAGGGAAGAGAAGAGGGAAAGAGGAGAGTCGCTTTTTGCTCTTTTCTCAAATGTCAGTGTGCTGTGTTTTGAGCTAGCATCTCCAAAAACTGATCATTACACTGTGTTAACGTAGTCCATGACCAAAAACATCATGGAAATACTGTGCTGCATACCCCGTTTGGCATCTAGAAATAGACATTCGCAGATTAAAAACTGAGATACCCATGGACAGAGAAATAAGACAACTACCCAAAAGAGCTTTTCTCAAATTTATTTGACTAAGAGCTCTCTTACCAAAAAAAGTACTGCTATTCCACAGAAAAGCAATTATCACAGGCTTAAGCAATGTGTAATACTAAAATTAGGCTCCCTCCAGTCCACCCATAAAATTAATGTAGCACCCCCAACACTTACTAAGTTGAGTTTCTGTAGCCCAAAGCACCTCAGATGTTAACTTCTAAATGCCAGAGCTTCAGCATGATACATAAGAATATAAGCCTCAGACTCACAAAAAAATAAATCACAAAGCATAATTAAATTGCAGAATAAATATGGCCACTACTTTAGCACTTTGATTAAGCATAAATAATCTGTTTTCCAAACAAAATTCATGCAATCAAACTAGGAAACAGTAAGATTAAGACTCGCATGATTCTTTTCAGTCATTGACACTAACAAAGAAAAGTGAAAAGAGAAAAAAAAAAAAAAAAACTTTTCTTGTCTCAGCTTTACTGGGACACAAGTAAGTCCTACTTGTCCCAGATGAAAAGGGCTCAACCATTTCCTGAACTGGTGTACTGTTGCTGATGTGGTTACAGCCTACACCTGTGTGACTCTTCAGCTCAAGTTCCCTGGAGAAGCCATCTGGAGAAAATCCCCAAAAAGAAATAGAGAAAAGTAAGAAAAGCTTCATGCTTTCAAGCTTACCCCCATGAGATTTGTTGTTAGACCCCCCCAAAAATATCTTTGTGATAAGAAATATAAAAGAATGTTTCAGAGATTATTTCATTTTATTTAAAAGTAAGAGTTACAGAGAAATGGAAAGACAGAATGAGAAAGACCTGCTATCTGCTGGTTCACTCCCCCAAATGGCTACAGTGGCCTGAGTTGGGCCAAGACAAAGCCAGGAGACAGAAGCTTCTTCCAGGTCTCCCATGTAACAGACCCAAGTGTATGTTTGCTTGTTTGTTTATTTGTTTGTTTAATTATATTTTTTACAATCTTTACATAGTTAATTAGTGTAAAAAGGTTCAAGGACTATAGGGAAGTGGGTAAGACTATTATTTCCACATTGTTTCCTTCATGTATCTGAGGTAAAAAGGGATACTGAGGGAAAAGCCCCACCCAATCTCCCACCCATTCCAGGTCCCTGATGTGGGGCATGCTCCGAGGGTCTTGCTCAAGTGGTTTTGATAGTTCAACAGTTATGAATCGATGCCAATCTCACCACTCCAAGCACGATGAGGTCATTGAAGAATCCACTGATCAATACAGTCCATCATAGAGTCTCCATTTGCCCAGTATTTCGCTGCCAACATATAGCTGAGGTGGTTGACTTGTTCTGTCTTTTGTCTTCTCATGGTTAGGGTTCTGCATCTGGCATTTTGACTGGGGAGATCCCCAAAGAAACTTTGAGGTATTCCCCGACAAGATTCTTGTGTGTTCTAGCAAGCACAGGGCCCAGCACAGTCCATCACCCCAATCAGCTGGTGGTTGCAATTGCTGGGTTGGTTCTGTTTTCAGTCCCGACTTCCACCCAAAGGGAGCAGCCCCCAAGCCCAGGCAGGCCCAGGGACAGTTCACATGCACGTGGTGGCTGGAGTCGGGATCCGAGCTAGATGCCCCGTCCTGAGGCCCATCAGCAGCCGGAGGAACAGACACAAATGTTTGAGCTACCTTCCATTTTTGTTCTCCCTGGCCATTAGCAGGAAGCTGGATTGGAAATGGAGCAACCAGGAAGTGAACCAGCACTCATTTGAGATGCCTACCTCATAGATGCCAGCGTTATACACACACTACAATGCCATCCCCTAGAAGGAAATTTTTTTTAAAAGGTTTATTAATTGACTGCTTTGAAAGCTAAAGTTTTAGAGGGAGGATCTGCCATCTGCTGGTTCACACTCCTCTACTGCTTACCCCCAAGTGCATTAGCAAGTAGCTGGTTCAGAAGCAGCCAGGACTCAAATCAGCACTCATACTGAATGCCAGGGTTGCACACAGAAGCTTAATCCACTGTGCCACAATAACTAGCCCTTGTAGAAGGAATTTTCATATGAGTTATTATTTATCATTATGTGATAGCTTAATGGGCAGTGCTTTGATTTCTTGTTTGGTCAAAAATCCTAAAAGAGCTATAAGGTTCCTGATCTTAAAAAACACAGAGTTTCCTGGCCTACCGTGATGGCTCAATTGACTAATTCTCCCCTTGCAATCACAGACATCCCATATGCATGCCAGTTCATGTCCCAGCTGCCCCACTTCCCATCCAGCTCCCTCCTTGTGTCCTGAGAAAGCAGTAGAGAATTGCCCAAAGTCTTGGAACTCTGCATCCATGTGGGAGATGCAGAAGAAGCTCCTGGCTCCTTCATCTTTACTTCAGATTATCTCATCTCCAACCATTGCAGCTATTTGGGGAGTGAACCAGCGGGTGGAAGATCTTTCTCTCTGTCTCTTCTCTCTGTAAATCTGCCTTTCCAATAAAAATAGATAAATCTTTCTTAAAAATCTCCCAACAACTATAAATTTATTCTGATATTTGTTTTCCACTACTTGTTACTAACACTACATAATAAATGACAAGTTCAGAATCACAATAAATTATGCATGATTTTAGAGGGTCTATAAACACAGTGTGAAGTGTTCAACTTATTACTTGATGCAACATCTGAAATCAGAATGCTCTGATGCAAATGTTTATCTCAATGTTGTAACTGTGGCATGAATTCTTCTGAATTTATTGTGTTTATAAGCATTTTATTAATTCGTTATACTAGTCTCAAGGTATTCGTTTTTTAAGAACCATCAGTGTCAAAGCTTGTGCAAATGTAAAACTATAACTCATATTTTAAAAAATACTTTTATTAAATGATTTTAAAAACACCATTTGAAGAATTTACATACTCCGAGGAGGTAAGTTTTCCAAACATAGCTAAGGATTAAAGTATTTAAGAGTTTTATTATTTATTGTTTCTCAAGTGTAGGGATCCTATCTATGTATTCAGTTGTTATGAATTAAAATATCATTCCAAGAAATTTTAGACTGTTTTACAGAAGATTATCTATAATTCTTGCTTTTGTTTTTATTTCATTCACAGTATTGTCAAACTACTGATTGTGTTGAATCTTGGCATAGAAATATATTACCTCCATTTGTTTGCATTTGTCTTCCTTCCCAAAAGACATCATTTTTATATGTTTTGTGGTTTTTGAATGCAAAATCATGCTTGTTTAGAATTTTATTTAAGTAAATTTAAGGTGAGTTTCTTTAGAAATATTTGGATTTGCTTCTAGAGAGTGTGACAGATCCCAGCCTGTGGAGGAAGATTGCATAGATAGGATGGATTCCAGTCCCAAACCTCCGTAAGGGTCAAATTGCTGCTGAAAATGCTCAGTGAGAACTTTTCTCTGTCCCTTCACCTAAAGTCAAGATGACATCAAGTTAGTTTTCTTATTGTCTCATTCTGCTTGAGGGGCAAGGAAGAAGAAATCTTTTCCTTGAAGATACTTTTGAGGGTTTCTGCTTTATGAAATAGGCCATATCCAATACTTTACCTTGTTCATGCCCTAAGCTTTGTCTCTATTCCTGACACATATTGCCCAGTGAAATTCTTTAAGCCGCCAAAAGATTGGCAAGTGGCTGCAAGACAACATCAGATTAATAGCTCAGTGAATTTTGGGATTAACTGAGTCTTGTCATTTTGCCACCTTGTAAAGACATCCTCCTTTTCAAAAATACCTAAAAGAATATAATTGCATTTTATAACATTTTGTCTTCAACTGTGAATGATTCTCATGCATCACTTTGTCACACTTGATCTTAGCCGAAAGGCCAGGAAACGATACATCACACCATCAACAGCCAAGAAAATGGTGTACATTTTTTAAAAGTCTCTAGATTGAACCAAGGAGCTACCCACATTTTCATCTCTCCCATGTTTCTTGCATTACCTTGACATTTGTTTCATTTGTTCCTCTGATCTTTAACCCTGACCCAAACTGTATCACATATCTATATTACTTCTTTCCTTTGACCACCAAACTTCCCAACTTTTCATCTATGCCTTAATCAGCAGAATTGTGCTCTACCTTACTACTGACACTTCAAATGGGGAAGTGGGATCTTAATTCTAAAATCTCTGGTGTATTCTGCACCATTTCATACTTACTAATAGACTCAGTCTGGTGGAGCCTCCAACATATGGAATGGCAGGGATATTGACATGGAAAGTCACTTCCCAAATCCTAAAAGCTTCCACAGAAGTGATATATATATCTTCACTTCCTCCCAGAGTTTAGCAGCCAAAGCAAGTCACGTGGTCACGTCTGACTTCAAAGGGATAAGTAACTGCATATCTTCACACAACCAGGAATAAAAGAAATGACCTGTGGGAAACCACCTGCACAACAGTCGTAGATTCCCTTCAGTGCTTGTCTCTCTTGCATTCTTGTGCCTGCTTTGCTTGAAATTCTCATGTAGAGTAATCACACTACCCTCTTACGACCTGCAGATTCTTTGGCAGAATCATCTACCTGCCAAAGCTTTATGCATGTATATTTCTCAAATTTCCCTTTTTAGCCTTCCTTTCATTCCAAACTTTCCCTTAAAAGGTTCTTATGTCCATTAATAGTTTCCATCTCTCTGGCTCTAACCCACATGTCTCTCCTGAGTTCCAGATCACATGGACAGTCAACTCCTGGGACGAACACACATGGATAAAGTCAGTAATGAAATTAGGACACACTGAGTATGGATTTTCTTCACAACAAACATGCTTCTCCTGAAATGGCACTGTAGACTTCCCAGTTGCCTATGCAAAGAATAACTAAGTAAAACTGAAAAGCATATTAGATTTTGAGAGTTTGAGTCCTCATATCTCATTATCAGTTTATTGAAAGAGCAAGCCGGATTCATTACATCTCCAGTTATTGAGTTTCGTTTCTGGCCCCATGATAGCCTCCTGGGTAATACCACCTGGATTGGAATAACAGAGCCACCAGTTTATACCTGTAATACCTTGCACAGAATTTTTTTAAAGATTTATTTATTTATGAGGCAGAGCAACAGATAGAGAGGGAGAGACAGAGAGCTACGAACTGCTGATTACCTACCCAAATGGTCACAAGGTCACAATAGCCAGGTTTGGGCCAGGCCAAAACTTGCAGCCCAGAACTCCATTCTGGTCCCCCACATGGGCAACAGGGCCAAGTGCTTAGGTCATCTTCCCCTGCCTTTCCCAGAACATTAACAGGAATGCTGAAACAGAAGCATAATAGGAGCTGGTGCAGTGGCAGAGAAAGCTAAGCCTCACCTGTGGTGCTAGCATACCATATCTGGGTCTATGCAATTCCTGGCTGCTTCACTTTGAACAGAACTCCCTGCTATTGTGCCTGGGGAACAGTGAAGGATGACCCAGGTACTTGTGCCCTTCTCCCATGTGGGAGACCCAGATGAGGCTCCTGGCCTCAGCTTCGTCCAGCCCAGGCTGTTGTGCCATCTGGGGAGTCAACCAGCCGATTAAATATCTCTGTCTCCCCATGTGTCTCTCTGTAACTCTTTTAAATAAATTAACTCTTAAAGGCATGTTTTTAAACAAGGCAGAACAGCAAGGACTGGACCTGCAGTCGAACGGATATTGGTCACAAGGGATGGCGTATCCTGCTGTGCCACAGTGCTAGCCCCACCATACAATGTCCCTAAGCTCCATACATCAACAAATCATTGTTCCTCCCTCCCATTGTACTGATGTAGTATTTTTTCAAGATTTATTTATTTTTATTGCAAAATCAGATACATAGAAAGAGAGGAGGAGAGACAGAGAGGAAGATCTTCCGTCCCATGATTCACTCCCAAAGTGATCCCTATGGCCGATGCTGAGCCAATCTGAAGCCAGGAACCAGGAGCTCCTTCCTGGTCTCCCACGTGGGTGCAGGGTCCCAAGGTTTGGGCCGTCCTCAACTGCCTTCTTAAGCAACAAGCAGGGAGCTTGATGGGAAACAGGGCTGCCGGGATTAGAACCAGCATCCATATGGGATCCTGGCTCATTCAAGGCAAGGACTTTAGCCACTAGGCCTTGGCCCCAGGCCCACTCATGTAGTTTAACAGCAAGAATTGCCCTCCCCCTGCTCTTCCCTTGCAGACACAAAAGGAAAAAAAAAAAAAACAACTGAAACATGTGTCCCACTGACCTTCCTCCATATCTCAACCCTATATACCCTACACCCTAATCAGAGGCCCCCATGCATGTACCTCACTCTAACCATGCAAATAATATTAAAAAGAAAATTAGTTTTACAAGAATAGGAGAAGTCTGAAAACAGCAGTGATGGAAACACTAATTTTTGGAAATCAGTGATACCCCAGGGTGGGGAAGAGTGTTCCAAGGATGTTACTTGAATAGTGTTGATAATTCTGAGACATTGTCGGCTTCATTACACCAAAGAAAATCTTTCCAAGGTCTATTGGCTGACCAAGTCCACCTTAGTGCATCCACAGACCCAGGAACATGTTGCAAAGCTTGGCCAGGAGAGTTGTTCAACCATTTGTTTTGTTTGCTTATTTGTTTTTTAGATTTATTTATTATTTTTATTGGAAAGGCAGATATACAGAGAGGAGGAGAGACAGAGAGGAAGATCTTCTATCCAGTGGTTCACTCCCCATGTGACTGCAATGGCTGGAGCTGAGCCAATCCAAAGCCGGGAGCCCAGAGCTCTTCAGGGTCTCCCACACACGTGCAGGATCCTACGGCTTTGGGCCATCCTCCATTGCTTTCCAGATCACAAGCAGGGAGCTGGATGGGAAGCTGGGCCGCTGGGATTAGAACCGATGCCCATATGGGATCCCGGCATGTGCAAAGCAAGGACTTTAACCACTATGCTATCGTGCCGGCCTTCAACCTGTTTTTCTTTTCATCTTCTGATGAGGCACTCACCAACCTCTGCAGACCTAGATGAGATGGCTGGCATGTCCCCTGTGAGCATCTTTCATGTTGACCATTGCACAGGCATCAACAACTGAGGAGGCCCTGTCTCCACATATGTACTCTAAGGTTGGACCACATATATTTTGAATTTCTCTGTGGCCAGGGTTGGAGTCAATGATCTAGTTGGGGAGTTCCCCCAAGAAACCTTTCTGGAGTGACCTCAGACTTGACTCTTATTTGCATGAGCTAGGACAGGGTCATGTTCGGACTGTCACCTACAACACATTTCCTACTGGTGAGCACCAGAGCTGGATATGGGACTAGGCCACACCAAAGTGAGCTGTAGCACCTGTCGGCATACACGTGGACTAGATCTGGGGGTAGGATGGGCTGGGCCAGTCTATAGCACATGTTGGCAACAGCAAGAGCTAGGACATGGTGCAGACCAGGCCGACTTGGGCTGCAAAACCCGCCAGTTCACATGAAAGCTGTAGTTGGAAGTGGGTCAGGCTGGGCTAAGCAAGAATCAGGACTGGGAGCGGGCCAGGCCTGCTCCCAGCCCCAAATCTCACATGTGCAGGCAGCAGGTGTTGCAGCCCAGCATGACATGGCATTCCCCCAGTTCTGGCACTCACCCACAAGTACTGTATCCCGGTTCATACTTACTCCAACTCTCACCAGTAGTCTGGGACCTGGCCCAACTGGTCTACCCTCAGACCCAGCTCTCATGTGACCTAATTATGCCATGGCTTATCCCAACCCATCCCACATGTGCTCTGACTCTCTGAAGCACCAGCAGGCACTGGGCCCTAGCCCAGTCTGGCACACACCCATACCTAGCCCACAGGCATGCATATGGGTGCTGTAGCTTTGCCCAGCCTGATTTGCCTTCAGCCCCATCTCTTGCACTTACTAGTGTGAGCTATATCCTAGAAGGGAAGTCCCTGAATTTCACACATGCCAGTGGATGCTGCAGCCCTGCCTTGCATGGTCTACCCACAGTCCCAGCCTTTGCATTTGCTGGTAGGTGGTGCACCCTGGCCCAGCCCAGTCTCTTCCCAGGCCTGGCTCTCTCAAGTGTGAATGAATGCTGTGGTCCAGCCTAACTTGGCCCATCACCACCCCCAGCTCTCACACAAATAAGCAGTTCCTGCAGTCCCACAGAGGTAAGCCCACAAATCCCCCATAGAATCTGCCCCCAGATCTAGCTCTCACACATCACAGCAGGTACCACAGCCCACTCTGACTTGCCCACTCCCTGCCCTGATACTCACAGGTGGGTACTGCAGCCTAGCCCAACCAAATATGCCCTCTAGCTCCAGATTTTATCAGTTCCAGTGGGCAGAAGGTGATGCTACTTAGCCCAGCCCAGTGTTCCATGTGGGTAGGTGCCTTGGCCTGACCCAGACATGCCCTCCCACACTCTACACTACCCCAGCCTCCTCACCACCTGCAGTTACAGTGGCCTGGTAGTGGAAAACCTCAGAAATCACTTCTCCCCTGTCAAACATATCCTCAGCATCCCCTACTCCAACACATCCAAAGACCCCCTTTCCTGGGCAATCTACAGCCTCAGCTTCAGCATGTGTGGGGGCCAGGGTGGCAAGTCCATGCCTGGTTTCCCCCTCTTTTCCTGCATATCTTAAAAAGTAATAATAAGCTACTATCCTGGAACCCTGGTATAGTTAACATAGATTTGGCATTAATCAGGCCCAGCCTGCCCACCAACTATTGGTTGCTTTTCTCCCAACAGTGTAACGCTTACCTAGATATAAGGCAATGCTTAGGCAGTTGCCTATCGCTAGAAGGAGTCTCCTTTTTTTTTTTCAACATATTTTTTAATTGCCATGGCTATTATTTACGTCTCAGTGACTTTTAAACTTAGTTCTCCAAGAACCAGTGTTGTGGTAAAACGGGTTAAGCCACAGCAACACAGATATCCTATGTGGGTGCCATTTTGAGTCCTAACGTCTTTACTTCCAATCCAGCTCCTTGCCAATGCATCTGGAGAAGCAATGAAATATGGTTCAGGTGTTTGGCCCCTGCACCCATGGGAAAGTCATGGATGAAACTCTTGGCTCCTAGCTCTGTCCTGGCCTAACTCCAGAATTTACAGCCATTTGGGGAGTGAACCAGTAGATGGAAGATCTCTACATCTCTCCCTCCACTCCTTGTAACTCTGACTTTCAAATAAGTAAATCTTTAAAAGAAGAAATAAGGGCCCAGCACGATAGCTTAGTGGTCAAATCCTTGCCTTGCACATGCCAGGATCCAATATGGGTACCAGTTCGTGACCCAGCTGCTCTACTTCCTGTTTAGTTACCTGTCTGAGGCCTGGGAAAGCAGTGGAGGATGGCCCAAAGCCTTGGGTCCCTGCACCCACATGGGAGACCCGGAAGAAGCTCCTGGCTCCTGGCTTTGGATTGGATCAACTCAGCTCCAGCTGTTGTGGCCACCTAAGGAGTGAATCAGCAGACAGATCTTTCTTTTTGTGTCTCCTTCTCTCTGCGTATCTGCTTTTCAAAAAAAAAAAAAAAAAAGGTTTTAATCTTAAAAAAAAAAGAAACAAGCTTATTTCTCTGACCTAGAACTCTCTTAAGCTCTCAATTCATGTGTCAACAACTCAAATGTCTTAGTTCCTTGGTCTTAAAATATGTCATTTCACCAAAACAGTACTCTCAATTTAAATAGATGTTTAATTATCAGTTTGGAGGAAATCTAGTCTCACTAAATAATATCCACTCTATATAATTAACCCTTTTGTCTCTACTTCAGTTAACAAGAAAGCTTAATGCAAGGATTATCAGGACCCACCCACCCACTGCTCACACCGGAAATAAGCTTCCTCTACCTGAGACAAGACACCATTAACTTTCTAGACACTGAAATGCAAATCTTCCTCAACGTACCATGGGATTATATCCTAATAAACTCTTTAGAAACAGAAAATATTGTAAGCAAAAAATGAAAGTAATGCCCAACCTACTAAACGTCATAGCTCAAACTAGAATGCCTTAAACTTGCTCAAAACAAATTAGTGAATATTTGGGCAAAAGTCATCAAAAAGCCTACTCTATAATGAGGGACCATGTATCTCACATTATTTATTAAATATTTTGCTGAAAGGGCCTGGCACAATAGCCTAGTGGCTAAATTCCTCAACTTGCACACACCAGGATCCCATGTGGGTGCTGGTTTGTGTCCTGGCTGCCCCACTTCCCATCCAGCTCCCTGCTTGTGGCCTAGGAAAGCAGTCAAGGACAGCCAAAAGCCTTGGGACCCTGCACCCATGCCGGAGACCTAGAGGAAGCTCCTGGCTCTTGGTTTCACATTGGCTCAGGTCTGGCCACTTGGGAAGTGAACCAGCAGACAGAAAAGCTTTACCTCTGTCTTTCTAGCTGTAAATCTAGATTTCCAATAAAAAGTAAATAAACTAATAATTATTTGGTTATTGTTATTCCATTTGACATCATCATATCCCTGGATTAAAGTAATCACTTCAAATTTAAATGATCTACTGACTAAAATCTAAAATATTTAGACCCTGATACTATATCAGTTAAATGCTTCTGGGAAGTTGCATAGTATAAGCCCTATATTTGCCTGACACAAATACGTGACTCTCAGCTTTCTATTCTAAGTAGTAATGAGTAACTGCAGTGCCTTGGGCTTTATGCTGCCCAGGCAAGGTGAGGCAACGTGTGACTGCCAGCAACTCCTCTTTCCACCTCAATTACTAACCTATATAGTACTGGCTTTGCTCTGGTTAGAGTCTGGTTGTTTCTGGAGGCAAGGGGGTCTGGCGAAAACCACCAGCACAGTGGGTACCTGGACCATGAGCTCCAGTGGTGCAGGTTCCAGTGGGGCCCAGGTTGCCTGGCCTGGGTCTTTGGGCCTGCCTGCAAGGTGAGTGTCAGGCCCTTGAGCCCCAGGAATGGGGCATCCAGCAGGGCATTGGGTTGGACAGCCCAGGGATCCAATGATGCTAGGCAAAGTCCACTGGCCATCCAGTAGCATGCTTGTCAGGACTTGGTGTGTGAGCTTGCAGGGATCTAGGGGATGGCACAAATAGGGGTGTGTGGGGACCTGGGATCTCACCTCCAGGATTGGTGGTCTGACCATGGAGTACTCGTGTCAGTGCTGGGCCTCCTCAATGGAAAAGACAGTGCAGTGCACAGATATGAAGGATATGGAGGCCCAGTAGGGGCTACTTAGGACATCTGGTGCCATAGCAGAGGAAGGAGGACAGAACAGGTTGGACAACTACTCCAGCCAAACGATGCCTGCAAATATCTGGCCAAATGGGGACTCAAGGTCAACTGTGTCAGCCAATGGACCTTGGAAGGGTTATCAAAAAAATTAGTGCCTACTCAGTGTGGATCAGTGAGACTGACAGCATTTCACAACTACTGAAACTTCTTGGGCAGAGCCCTCGGAGCATGAGCCACATTGGGGACCCTGAGTTGATATGGGGTGGCTGTTCCCCAACCCTGGGTGCTGCGGTAGCCAGGAGGCTGGGTGTGGTTTTTCCCTTAAAAAAACCTGGATACAGAGGGAAGAACTTTCTCCAACTTTCAATAACTTAAATCATAAAATCTGTCACTTCCACTATGAAACCCTTTTGTCTGCTCTAATCTCTTTATTATTACTATTTTACCTTTGGGAGATATTGTAATGGCTTCCAAATTAGTCTGATTTACCAGAGTTTGGACTTCTTCCATTTCAATTCATTCTCACTTTTCTTGCATGACTTCTCTCTTTGTCTCCTCTTCTAATGCTCCTCTATTTAGTCTAGTTAAAATACCAAACATCCCCACACTGTGTGTAAGATACCTCCCAACATTCTTTACACAAAATAATTTTCACAGCCCAACATAAACTTCACTTTTCTAGACTGACAGCCCAACTCTCCTTCTTCATTCATTTAGTCAACAGGATTTATTGAGTGCCTACTCTGTGTCAAGGAAATGTGTAATCAACAATCACCTGAATTTATTGTGGTTTTATCAACTATGTTCTTTCATGCTTCTATTCCTTTCTACATAATATTTATTGTCTTTTTTAAAAATATTTATTTGTTCTTTGAATGGCAGACTTACAGAGAGAGGCAGAGAAAAAGCCAGACAGATCCTCCATCTGCTGGCTTATTCTCCCAATGGCCACAGTGGCTGGAGCTGCGTTGGTCGGAAGCCAGGAGCCATGAGCTTTGCCAGGTCTCCCACAAGGGTGGCAGTGATTCAAGTACTTGAACCATCCTCAGCTGCCTTCCCAGACCATTAGCAGGAGCTGGATTAGATGTGCAGCATCTGAGACTAGAACTGACACCCAACTTTACCCACTACACCAAAGCATATTTCTAGTACCTCAACTTGAGTGTTCACTCATGCAGATCCAATTTAAAAGCCACATCCTCCTTCAAGCACTCCATGTTCCTCTGTGCTTTCTTGTATCTTTGCATATAACACACTAAGAACAGAATATTCAGTGGAATCCCCATTTATTGCATCTACTATGTTGCAAAAATAGTGCAAAGGACTAAGGGTACACCAGTCTACTGAAGATCTCAGGACTTGCTATTTTGTTAAACTATGAACTCATTAAAGATATAGATTCTTGGAGCCTAAAATATGGCCAATTCACCAATTGTTTGTTGGAGAAACAAATTATCAGGTTCAGTAACTCTGCCTTTTGTGCTTTTGTGTGTGTGTGTGTGTGTGTGTGTGTGTGTGTGTGTGTGTGGTTTTTGTTTGGTTTGGTTTGTTTGGTTTTTGTTTGTTTGTTTGTTTGTTTGTTTGGAAAGGCATATATACAGAGGAGGAGAGACAGAGAGGAACATCTTCCATTCTATGATTCACTCCCCAAGTGACCACAACAGCCAGAGCTGTGCTGATCTGAAGTCAGGAGCCTCTTTCTCTAGATCTCCCATGCAGGTGCAGAGTCTCAAGGCTATGGGCCGTCCTCTGCTGCTTTCCCAGGCCACAAGCAGGGAGCTGGATGGGAAGTGGAGCTGCCAGGATTAGAACCGATGCCCATATGAGATCCCAGGCGTTTTCAAGATGAGGACTTTAGCTGCTAGGCCACCATGTCGGGCCCTTGTGTTTCTTTTTAACACTTTTGTTTTAAATGGTTTTCTCCAAAGCCCACATGTACCGTTGAAGCTTGGTCGGCGGGGGTGGGGCGGCGGGAAAGTTAGGCCTTTCTAGTTCTACAGACACAACTGAGGCCTATTCAGTTTTACAACTCAATTTGCCTCATTGTGGAGTTTTATATTTTTTTGTACCAAAACGTGACAATGAATTCTCCCCATAAATATGTGTCAGTATTATCGACTTCCAGTGAAGGGATTCTGCATGACTTCCAAAGCTCAGTTAGAAGTGATGGGACGTCATGGTAATCTACCTATAGCATCCCGTATGACACCAGTTCCTGCCCTGGCTGCTCCACTTCCAGTTTAGCTCCCTACTAGTGGTCTGGGAAAGCAATCCTGATGCCCCTGAACCCACATGGGAGACCCAGAATAAGCTCCTGGTTCCTAGGTTGGGACTGACCCACTTCTGGCTTTTGCAACCTTTGTGGAGTGATGCAGCAGATGGAAGACTTTTCTGTCTCCCCTCTTTATAACTCTGACTTTCTAGTAAAATAAATAAATCTTTACAAAGAAAACAGAAAAGGGAAGGAAACAGGATCGTGCTTGTTGCCTGGCCTGCTGTTGGAACACAGGCACTGCTGGGTTGCTGGCCCTTTAGAACCAAGCTACCATGCTAGGATAAGGCTGTGGAGCTCCATGGAAAGGTCGCACACAAGTGTCCTGACCACAGCCCCAGCTGAGGACACAGCTGGGAGCCATCATCATCGGCCAGATGTGAGTTGCCCAACCTTCTGATGATTCCAGCTCTGTTGGTTGATGCCAAAAAGAGCAGAGGGGTGCTGAACTTACATACCTTGCCCAAATGATAGAACTGTGAGCAAAACAAGTGTCATTATTTTAAGCTACTAAATGTGGGGGACATTTATTATGTAACCATAAATAACTAAGACAACACTAAGATGAACTACTATTCACCTGCCAGGCATAGTTTCTCAGAGAGGCCATCAAATCAATACAAAAACCAGTAAGGGAGCTGCAAACACAGAAAGCTCCAAAGTAGCACTATGGTCACAGTGAAAACAACCGTATACAACAACAGCAACAAGAGAATGTATGTGCAATTGCTCTTTAACCTTACACTGAGTTACAGTTAACACAGCCCAGGATGTGTGTAGCTCACTAGAGTGTTCTCATGTTACATATAGGTGCTTCCTGTCTTGTATCCACGCATGCCATCCTCCACACGGCAGCCTAAGCGCTATTTTTTAAGCAGTCAAGTTTTGCTCTTTCCTGCCCAGAATCCTTCAGTGACTTCTTATTTCACACAAAATAGTATTCCAATCATTAGCATGGCCAAAAAAACTTTATTTATTTGACCTCCCCAAAAGTCTCCTTTCCCCCTGCCCGGAGCCTCGCTCCCTCTCCCTCAGCCCAGGGACACCCTCCCTGTTCCTTCAAGTTGCCAAGTACCTTCTGTCTGAGAATTCCACTCCCCTACCTTGTTCTTATCTGTGTTTAAAATCACTTTGTCATAGACAATGTCCACAATCTCCACTTAAAATATGATCTCCCTACTCCATTACTTTGTTCTGCTATATTTGTATTTCTTCATAGCACTTACCATTATCTAATATTTATTTGCTTGTGCAGTTCATGTGTCCTCCCATTACAATGTGATCTCTGTAATTATTGTTAACTATGTGTATTCGTGGTTATTTCTTTAGAGGAGAGCCAAAATATAAGCATGTGAAGCCATGCATGAGGGCCAGGCATTTGGCAAAGGGGGTGAGATGGTGCTTGAGGTGCGCGTTTCCCACAGCAGAGTGCCTGAGGTTGGAGGCTTGGCTGCCCTCTCCATTCCAGCAGCCTGCCACTGGCACTCAGGGAATCAGCAGGCTTGGTTCAGGTTCCTGGGTTCCTACCACAAGGTGGAACATCTGTATTGAGTTCCTGTCTCCAGGCCCTGCTTGGCCAGTTCCAGGCTATGGGAAGACATTTGAGGAGTGAGCCAGATTTCTCTTTTTCAAATAAATGAAATAAATAAATAAAGTGAATACTTTTTAAAAGAAGTAAATCATCCTGGGCCTGGTGCGATAGTCCACTGGCTCAAGTCCTCACCTTGCATGCGCTGGAATCCCAGATGGGTACCGGTTCTAATCCCTGCAGCCCCACTTCCCTCCCAGCTCCCTGCTTGTGGCCTGGGAAAGCAGTCGAGGACGGCCCAAAGCCTTGAGACCCTGCATCTTCAACCCAGGTTCCATGTAGATTAACTTTTTAATTTGAAAGAGAGATACTGGGTGAGTTCCTATTCACAGTAAGTGCCCAGTTGCCTGCAGTGAATCCAGGCAGAGCGGGTCCAGAGTAGGAAAACAGGAAATCACTCAACTGCTTGAGTCAACATCTGCTTTCTCCTAGAACGAGCTTCAGATGACACTGGGTGTAAGAACAGAACCAGAGCCTGAATACAGAACTTTGAGATCTGATGGAGGCATCCCAACCAGAACCTTAAGCGCTAAGCCAAATGCCCACCCACTAATGCACTGATTCTGGCTATCCCAGAGCATTCGTGAATGGTGCGAGCCACGTGATTTATCTTTCTGCCTGTGGAAACACAGGACTTAAAAAAGTGATTTTAGCAGGAAATGTTACTATGAATTGCACATGAGATGAAAACTACCACATAGCTGAAAAGTACAGCTTGGTAGAGTTGAAGGGTAGAAAATTTAATTATAAATATGAGTAGGCTAAAAGGTAAAATGTTTCCCCCATTATATTTATTATAGTTATTGGTCAAATAGTGTTTTGTACTAGAGATAAAAACTAAATAGAAGCAAGTAATATTTGTGGAAATAATGTGTGTTCCTGGTGCTGTGGGCATTCTTAATACTATTTCACTCATTTCCAGAATTCATCACTTCTTCACAAAGATCCAAATTTACATCTTGAGCCATGTTTTTATTCTTTCAACTGGCTCTAAAAAATCTGAAAAATAGCTAAGTCTCTTTATTTTACATTATGTATTTTTTTTTAATTTGACAGGGAGAGTCTCAGTTTTGTAAAAGACTTTCATGAGATACAGAACTCAAGATTCACAGTTGTTTTTTCCTTTCGTGCTATAAAGATGCTCTCCCTTGATTTTTATTTTTAATTTATTTATTTAGAGCCCAGTGCGATAACTTTTAGCTAAATCCTCACCTTGCCCACAACAGGATCCCATATGGATGCCAGTTCCTGTCCTGGGTGGGTGCTCCACTTCCCATCCAGCTCCTTGTGACCTGGAAAAGCAGCAGAGCACCGCCCAAAGCTTGGGACCATGCACCTGCGTAGGAGACATGGAAGAAGCTCCTGGCTCCTGACTTTGTGGCTGTAACAAGGGATGACTGGCACAGGTCGAAGCCAAGAGCCTGGAATTCCATCCAGGTTCCCCACGTAGGTGGCAAGGGCTCAAGCATTTAGATATCCTCTGCTGCTTTCCCTGGTGCATTAACCAGAAACTGGATCAAAAGTAGAGCAGCAGGAACTTGACCTGGTGCCCATATGGGATACCAGCATTGCAGGCAGTAGTATAATCCACTGGGCCACAATTCTGGCCCAGGAAAAAAATGTTCTTTACAAGTACATAGAGAATTTTTACCAAGACTCATCACTGTGTTTCTGAAGCATAAATCAAATCTCAATAAATTTTAAATGATTCAAATTGGTGCAATATATATTCTCTGACCATAGTTAGAAATCAGCAAAGTAAGGTTTTTGAAAAATACCTAAATACTCAGAAATTTAGCAGCATTGTTCTAAAAAACAAAACCCAGGTGAAAGAATAAATCAAAACAAAAATTAGAAAATATTTGCAATTGAACAAAATTTACATTTTATGGGACAGTTGCAGTGACACAGAGGTTCACCCTCTTCCGTTTGGTACTGGCATCCCATGTGAGCCCTGGTTCTAGTCCCGGCTGCTGCACCTCTGGACCAACTCTTTGCTTGTGACCTGGGAAAACAGCAGACGTTGGACCAGGTCCTTGGAACGTTACACACACATGGGAGACCCATGGAAACTCCTGGTTCCTGGTTTCAGATCAGCTCAGCTCCAGCCATTGCTACCATATGGGAAGTGAACCAGTGGATGTGAGAACATCTTTCTGTCTCTTCCTTGCTCTGCAAATCTGATCTACCTTTCAAATGCAGACAAATCAATCTTTACCAGCCCCCCAAAAAAGAGAGATTTTTACAACTTAGACAAAATGGATAATTCCTTCAAAAATACAAGCCACCAAAACCCATTCAAGAAGAGATCATCTGTAAGAAATTGATTACATTCTTATATGTTTATTAAAGAAATTAAATTTGTACTTAAAACTTACCCAGAAATAAAACTCCATTAACATCATTTAAAACTCCATTAACATCACTAGTGAAGTCTCCCAAACACTTGCAGAAGAATCAATGGCAATTCTGCAAAAAATGAGAAAGGAATATTCCCCAATCACTCTCCAAGAGGCCAGCATTATCTTGAGACAAAAAGCAAACAGAAATGACTAAAATGTGAAAGATTTGGGAAAAGTAAAATTACATACCTGATAAAGATCTTAACTCCAGAATTTATGAAGAACTCTGAAAGCTCAGTGATAAGACAGGAGAATAACTCTCAAAACCCAAAGAGTGAGAATGAGTGAAAGGCTTGAGTAGACACTTCAGATACGAAAGTGCGTGCCTGGCAAGATGCCCACCATCATTAATTATTAGAGCTCTGATTAAAACGCTGCAGCCCGAGCCCCAGCACTGGCACATGGGTGAAGCCTGTGATTGCAGCATTGGCATCCTGTATGCGCATCAGTCCACACCCCAGCTGCTCTACTTCCAACACAGTCCCCCACCAATACACCTGGGAAAGCAGCAGCAGGTGCTCCAAGTGCTTGGGCCCCTGCACTCGCGTAGGAGACACAAAAGAAGCTCCTGGCTTCCTCTTGGCGCTGGCTGTTGCGACCATCTGGGAAGTGAACCAACTTTCTGAAGATTTTCTCTTCCTGTATAACTCTGAATTTCACATAAATAAATCTTAAAAACAAAAACAAACACTGAGACTCTGCAACCCACCTAAAAGTGCTTGACGTCATTTCTCAACTCTGATTCCTGACTCTAGGCTCCTGCTAATGCAGACATTGGGAGGCAACAGGGGTGGTTCAAGCAATTGGGTTTTGTATTCAACTCCCAGTTTGGCCTCAATGTAGTCCTGCCATGCAGGTGTGTGGGGAAGAAGGCGCAGAAGGGACCTGCTGGCAGGGAGTGATTGCTCATGTTCGTCTTCTCTCTCACACACACATTTTTTACAAGTAAGGTATTGTATTTGGAAAGGCAGATTTACATAAAGATGGAGAAAGAAAGATCCTCCATGCAATGGTTCAGTCCCCAAATGGCCACAACAGCTAGAACTGAACTGATCCAAAGCCAGGAGCCTCTTCCAGATCTCCCATGCGGACGCAGGGTCCCAAGGCTTTGGGCCGTCCTCGACTGCTTTCTCAGATCACAAGCAGGAGCTGGACGGGAAGTAGAGCAGCAGGACATGAACTGGCATCCATGTGGGATCCTCACACAGGTGGAGGATTAGCCAGTTAGTTGAGCCATCATGCCAGACCACCACCACCCCTCACTTTCCTCTCTTTCTCTCTCTCACACACACATATAAATAAGATCACAGTAAAGTCTTATGAAATACCTATTAAAATTGTTGAAATATAAGAAGATTGAAGGGACAGATGTTATGGCACATTGGTTTGAGCCACCTTTTTTTAAAAAAAAAAGAGATTTGTATATTTTTATTGCAAAATCAGATATACAGAGAGAAGAAGAGACAGAGAGGAAGATCTTGCATCCAATGATTCATTCCCCAAGTGACTGCAACTGCCAGAGCTGAGCTAATCTGAAGACAGGAGCTTCTTCCAGGTCTCCCACGTGAGTGCAGGGTCCAAAGGCTTTGGGCTGCCCTCGACTGCTTTCCCAGGCCACAAGCAGGGAGCTGGTTGGGAAGCAGGACTGCCAGGATTAGAAATGGCACCTCTATGGCATCCCAGCGTGTTCTAGGCAAGGACTTTAGCCACTAGGTCACCGTGCTGGGCCCCTGAGCCACCTTTCATGCCCCCAGATCTTTTATTAGGATGCTTGGTTTGAATCCCAGCTACTTCACTTCTACCCCACTTCTTCATCCTGCTTGTGTAACTGGAGGTCAGATGGCAGCCCAATTACTTGCACCCCAGCCACCCACGAGCTCCTGGCTTCAGCTTGGCCTTGCCTCTGCTAGGGTCTGACCCAGCTCCTACAGTTGAACGTGTCTGGAGAGTGAAACAACAGGCGAGACAGAGTTCTACACGCCTTGGGGAATGGCTAAAGGTAAAGAGGCTGATCGTACCTACTGCTGACTGTAGAAAAACTGGAACCCTCATACATGGCTCACTGTGAAACGATCAAACCCTTTCAGAAAACCATCAATGAGTTACTTATGATTTTTAAATAAATTCTTAAAATGTAATGTTTCCTTTGCACTGGTAGGTATTTATTCAAAATTATTAAAACCATGTGAGAATAAATGATACAACAGATAGAACAGCCAAATTTGGAAGCGATGCAAATACCTATTAACAGGGCAAAAAAAAATTTGTATCTCTATACAACAGAATTCATGTGCATTTATAAATAATTATACTAAATGGAAGAAAGCACATAGAAAAGAATAAAGACTCTATGATTCCATTCTTATAAGTTCTGGAAACACAAGCAAATCTGTGGTGACAAGAGCAGATCGGTGTTTGCCTTGAGACAGGACGGAGAGCAGGAGGAAGGAGCTCTGACAAAAGGATGTAGAGATAAACTTCAGGTTTGTTCATGTCTTGATTATGATGATGTTTTTGTTTTTCAGGGGCGTTGCACATAACACAATTTCTTATATGTCACATATCCCTCAGAAAACTTAGTAAACATGAATTTAACAAGAGACGTAAGAGCCGCTACATTATTTAAAGAAAACTTTCAGAGATAAAAATCCTTAAGGTAACTTTATCAAAGCAGGAGGTCATAATGTGTTGTATTGAACAATTATCCCCAATCATAAACATTTGAGGGTCTGGCACAGTAGCCTAGTGGCTAAATTCTAACCTTGTATTCATCAGGATCCCATATCCGTGCTGGTTCATATCCTGGCCGCTCCATTTCCCTTCCAGCTCCCTACTTGTAGCCTGAGAAAACAGTAGAGGAATTGTTCAAAGCCTTGGGATGCTGTACCCACAGTGGGAAACCCAGAAAAAGCTCCTGGCTCCTGGCTTCAAACCACTTCAGCTCTGGCCACTGTGGCCACTTGGGAAGTGAATCAGCAGACAGAAGATTTTTCTCTGTGTGTTCCTTCTCTCTGTAAATCTGCCTTTCCAATAAAAATAAATAGCTAGTTTTGAAACAGTTTGAGTTGCCCATATGCCAGATTCCCTTCTGGTGCTTGCGGTCAAGATCAGGGCCTTACTGCAGTCACACCTGGTGGCAGGAGTCTAAAATCCCGAACACTCAAGTGTCATATCATGGCTGCTCTTCTTGGCAGATTCCCCCCAGAAACTTATCTGCAAAAGAGACAAGGCTAGGCAATATACACTGTTTATGACCATTGGAGCTTATTTCTCTAAACTCAAAAGTTACCGCTTCTGCAATGAGCATCATTACTGAAGTTTTCTTTTACCTTAGTGGGAGGGTGTCTGTGTTGGCACCCTGTGTGTCTCATCTGACGATCTCTGGGCCCCTCTGTTCTCCAGCTTCTGCCAAAAGTGCAGGAAGGTGTCACCCTGTGTGAGCTGCACCACCGCTCTTGCTATTTTCCTGACTTCTGCCCCATGGCGAATGCTGTTAGGGGTCTTTTGAGCCATTCTGGTGCACCTGAAAGAACCTTTAATACATAGAAGGACAGGGATTTGAGGCACTCTTCGTTCTTATCGCACCTTTTCCATGGTAGTAAGAAAGAAAATTCATGAGAGATTAAATCTCAAGAAAGAGATCATTTTGTTGAGTGAAATAGACCAAGTCAAAAAGATAAGTATTCCAGTATCTCATTTATATGTGGAGTTTAAAAAATAAGTGATCTTGGGCCCAGTGTGATAGCTTAGTGGTTGAAGAAGAAGCTCCTGGCTTCAGGTTGGCTCAGCTCCAGCCATTGCAGCGGCTTGAGGAATGAACCATCGGATGGAAGCTCTTCCTCTCTGTCTCTCCTCCTCTCTGTATATCTGCCTTTCCAATAAAAATAAATAAATCTTTTAAAAAAGTAAGTGATTTCATAAAAATTAAAAGTGAAATGTGGTGCCAGGGGCAGGGAAGTGAAGTGAGTAGGCAGGGAGGGGCAAAAGTTTATTAATAGATACTAAGTTACAGTTAGAAATTAGTAAGAAATTCAGGGTTCTATTATACAGTAGATAATGTACTATAGATAATGCACCACATATTTCTGTATTTAAAATAAAACTAGAATCTAGGATTTTTGGTGCTTCCACTACAAAAATATTTAATGTTTAAGAGAATATTTATATTTACTCTGATTGGATATTATACAATTTAATTTTATATATAGCAAAGCATTAAGTATCCCATAAGTAGGTAAAATATGTCTATTTTAACTTTTAAAAATTTACAGAGAAAAGAGGAAGGGAAATGAAGAAGTGAAGATTCTAACAGTTTATGCCTGCATTCGATACATTTTTGAATAATTTTGTTCAGCTATTTAACAAACATATATTTAAAATCATTAAGAAGAGGCCTAGTGTGATAGCCTAGCGGTTAAAGTCCTCACCTTGAATGCACTGGGATCCCATATTGACACCGGTTCTAATCCCAGCTGCTCCACTTCCCATCCAGCTCCCTACTTGTGGCCTGGGAAAGCAGTAGACCACAGCCCAAAGCTTTGGGGACCCTGCACCCACATGTGGGAGACCCGGAAGAAGCTCCTTGCTCCTGGCTGCAGATTGGCTCAGCTCCAGCCGTTGCGGCCACCTGGGGAGTGAATCATCAGACAGAAGATCTTCCTCTCTGTCTCTCCTCCTCTCTGTATATCTGCCTTTCCAATAAAAATAAATTTTTAAAAAATCATGAAGAGGACAACAGTAGGGTGAAAAAAATTTTTTCCAAAATATATGATATGAAAATGTTACGTAAGAACCAATGCTCTGTCTAGAAGAATTTCCTTCTCCATTTTTCAGTTAAAATTCAGAGCCTGGAGACACACCATGGGCAGTAGTTGGCTTCTAATCAGAACTTTTATTGAAATAGCCTATTATTTCTTCTACAATGAAATTTTTTATTTATATCTTCTCTCTGTGAACAAAATGTCAGCACGGGTTAGCGGGGATTGATTGAAGGCGAGGGAGGATGGCAGGAGGGGAGCCGAACAAACGTTGCCAAGAACTCCCCTCATGCTGACTTCACTGCTTTCAAAAGGCAAATGAAGAAGTATAGAATTTATTTAGCAGGATTTTAATAGTTTTTAAAGAGCATACTTTCAGTTTAAAAACACTGACAAGGGCTATTGACTTTAATTTACTTGAGTAGAGGGAAACATAGTGAAACTTTTATTCAATAATTCTATAAACAGTAAATTTCATGAATATTTATGGCAAAACCTACGAAATTATAAATCTCCACAGAGCATTGTTCAGCTAAAATTTCACTGTCATACAGTCACAGCACAGTCAGAATCTTGAATGCCTGGTATAAATATTTACTAAGTGACTCGCGATCGGGGCTGAGTTCCCACCTGAATGATTGCCTCTGACACCCCCAGGGTTTTCCACGCCTGCATCTCCACACCTGAGCTACTCCAAGAGGAAGTCCTTCCCTGGGAGGCCTCCGTCTTCCAACAGAGAGGAAGGTGTTCCTGCAATACCGTGACCACAGCAGGACCTACAGCCAGAAGTGAGAGACAAAGGGTGTATATAAAAGCAGGGGGAAGCCAGGGGAGTTGGGGGAAGGAGGCAGAGATTTCCTCTGTACAAAACGGGAGAGGAACCCCACGGAGCTCTTCCCAGCAGTTTTTAGTTCCTTAAGGTATCTGATTTCTCCATTCATGTGGCAGTGATCTAAGGCTCACCTCGCCATTCCCACTGCCAACCAGCCCCGGAGCCCCCCACGTTAGCAGAGCAGGGCTCCTCCACGTGAGCACACAGCTCCGTGAGCTCCAGATCTCAGAGCCACGCGTGCACCTGACGGCGTGGGCCTTGGGCCAAATCCTGCTTCGTGTGCCCAGCGCCTGGCAGAGCTTGAACCCTCTCACTCAGGCTGACCGATGTCTCCTACCCCAATCGGTGTGGGGCGTATCTTCCTTTCTGTTTTTTCTTGATGAGTACTGAAGGAGACATACAGCTAAGAAGCCCCTTGAGTCATTACTCGTCCCATTGACAGACTAACAAGGAATATCAAAAGCAATTAATACCCCTGAGAGAGTAGCACAAGCGCTAAGAAAGTGACTATTAAACCAGCTAAAGGGATTAGCAAATGAAAAAGTTTGTTTTTACACTATTCCATGCTGCTACAGCCAACAGGTCTTAATGAGCATTTTGAAGATTCAAAATTTCCTTTTGTAAGTTGGGCATATCCCGGGGAGCATAAGCAGTCACCTCCCTTGCTGAGCCTTAATTTGCTCCCAGGGATGAGCTGTGTTATTGTGTGTAACATTGGTAACACAAACAGAAAAAGGATGCTGACAGTGCCACTGCATTTCACTCCCCAAGTGGCCGAAATGGCCAGTACAAAGCCAATGCAAAGCCAGGAGCCAGGACCTTTTTCCAGGTCTCCCACGTAGGTGCAGGGTCCCAAGGTTTTGGGCCATCCTCAACTGCTTTCCCAGGCCACAAGCAGGGAGCTGGATGGCTCATATGGGATCCCAGCGAGTTCAAGGAGAGGACTTTAGCCACTAGGCCACCACGCTGGGCCCCATTCTTTAATTCTTAATTAATTCTAATATCATGTCTTCATTCTAACATTGCAGTTATCACTATCTGATGTATTAATGTATAAATGCATTCTGCAGCTGCAGGCAACGGCCTAGGTTGTCTTGTACCTAGGCAAATGTTAACACTGGTGGGAGAAAAGCAGCCAAGGCTGGCGGGCATTGTGGGCCTGGTAAATGCCAAATTTGTGTTAACTAAACCAGTGTGCCAGCATAGTTGCTTCTTTTTTTTTTTTTCTTTTTCTTTTTCTTAAAAGTTATGTGGGGAAGGTAGGAAAAACCAAGCTAAGACCCACACCCTGGACCACAGGGAGCATGGCATAGATTGCCTGGGGAAGGGCTCCAGGGACACATCGGAGTGAGAGCAACAGTGGGCATGTTTAGCAGGGCAGAAATGACTTCTAGAGTCTTCCACAGCCTGTGCCACTGTACTCACAGATGGGCAAGGGAACTAAGATGGAGTTGTTTAGAGAGGGAAAACTAGAGGGTATGTCTGGGTCAGGCCAAGGCACCTGCTGACATGGGAGACCTGGACTCATTTAGACGTCGCCCACCACACACTGGCACACTCAAAAGTTGGGACTGGGGACATGCCTGGCTGGAGTAAGCCACAGTACCTGCCCACGAGTGTCAGAGTGGGGTGGGAGACAGAGTTGTGGGGGTAGTGCAAGGTAGACTAGGCCGTAGCACCCCTCACCCCACCCTAGAATACAGAGAACCAGATGTGGGGAAAGATTCTGTAGGAGGCTGTGGTGTGAAGAACCCCAGTGTCAAAATCCCAACCATTTGTTCATGGCTCACTGCTACTAAGAAACTGTGTGAGCTTGCAGGCCAAACAGCCTATGCGACCTTTAGCACTGATGGGCCCCAATTCTTATGAATCAAGGCCCACCTAAATCTGGTTATCTCACAGGTGGCTCCAAGTAATTAAATGGGTGCCTACCTTGGTTGCTGGAGGTATGGGCTGTCCAGCCAAGATAGGTAGGGAATGTGTGGCATTTTCCCCTCACCTTGCAGGCTATTGTGAATTGCCCTTTTCAAGCTATTGTGGACTGCCCATATAAAAAAAAAAAAAAAAAAAAAAAAAAAAAAAACCCTAAAAATGGTCTGTTCAAGGCCACACTCCAGTAAGGGGTGTTGGTCCCAGCCATGCGGCTGGCCAGTTGGTCAGCCAGCTGCCTTCTCTCAAACAAGAACGCAGGCTCGGATGTGCTGAGCTTGAATAAACCATCCTTGTGCACTTGGATCAACTTCAGACTTCTGGTGATTTCTGGGGATCTCAAAATCTGGGCACAACATATGCTCTGGCACTGGAGCTCCGCCAGTTGGTGAGAAGGACTGCAGGTGCTGATGGCTGAGCCACGCTGGACCAGAAAACTCAACTGATAGGAACTCACCTGACACTCACAGATGCCAGGGCTGAGAAACCAGGCAGGGCCAGGCTGAAGCACCCACTGGCGTGGACAAAGGCCAGGACTCAAAACACACAGGCCATGTGTGCAAAGCCGCACACCTGTCCTGGCATGCACAAGAACAGGGTGTGGGCAGTTCCCAGCAACACCTGCCAGCAAAAGCTGTGACTGTGGATGAGCCACGCCTAGCTGGGCTGAAGTACCTGTCAGCATGTGCAAGTTCCAGAGCTGGGAACGGGACTGGAACTTTGGGGACTCCCCTGCTGGGCTGTAGCTCCCACTGGTGATTATGAAAAAAAAAAATGGCTGTAGGTGGACTGGACTGGGCTTGGCTCCAGCACCCACTGGCGATTGCAAGAACCAGAATGGGCTTGGGCCAGTGGGGCTAGGCCGTAATATTCCTCAGTTCACATGAGAGATGGGACTGGGGCAGAACTGACCAGGCAGCTGCATCCACCACTATCCATGGTGATTGTTGCAGGCAATGGAACGAACGAACCTGATCCTGCTCTAGCTGGCACACACAGAGTCAAGTCTGAGGTCACCCCAGGTGCAGTTTCTTGAGATCGCTGGACTCAAACCCATACCACAGAGAAAACCTAACCTTGGAGTGCAGGTATGGGGACTGGGCCTCCCCAGGTGCTGATGCCCGGCAGTGGTCAGCATGGCAGATGCTCACTAGGAACGTAACAGCTCATCTCTCCGCAGAGAATGTCGAGTATGTCATTAGAGGGTGGGAAGTAGAATAGGGCTTGCATACACTGAAGAGGACTTGATCAGTCCATTGTCCTTAAAAAGATTTTCTCAATGAAACTGACCATGTCTCAGAACTATCAAAATCACTCAAGTAACAGCCTCAGGACACTCTTACCCATGTCGGGATTTCTAAGGTGTCATCAAATGCCTCTCACCCCATCCCAGAGTGTTGATGTAGTTTGACAGCAAGGATTGTCCCCCTTCACTCCCCACAGACACAGGAGGGAAAAACATTTGAACATGTATTCCACCTGCCTTTCTCCATACCTCAACCTCCCCACTCTAATTGGAGATCTACATGAGCATATATCCCGCTCAGCTATTTAAACCATGTTTAAAATAAAATTTAAAATACTATAAATAATAAATATATCTTTTTGTTTTAAAAATGGAAATCCTATCACTGATGAATCTACATAAGTTAATTCATTATTCTGCTGTCATTATTAACAAAACTTTTTTTTAAGATTTATTTATTTTTATTGCAAAATCAGATATACAGAGAGGAGGAGAGACAGAGAGGAAGATCTTCCGTCCGATGATTCACTCCCCAAGTGACTGCAACAGCTAGTGCTGCACCGATCCGAAGCCAGGAACCTAGAACTTCCTCCAGGTCTCCCATGCAGGTGCAGGGTCCCAAGGCTTTGGGCCGTCTCGACTGCCTTCCAGACCACAAGCAGGGAGCTGGATGGGAAGTGGAGCTGCCAGGATTAGAATCGGTGCCCATATGGGATCCTGGTGTGTTCAGGGCAAGGACTCTTAGCCGCTAGGCCTCAGGGCCGGGCCCAAAACTTTATTATTCTGTCCTCTTACACATTATTTTTTTTCCAGGAAACAAAACAAAAATGGTAAACAATTTTTTCAGTAACATTGGAATAGGGTATAGCAGTTTAATCACAGCTTGGAACACCTGAATTCTATATTGGAGCATGAGTTTGAAGCCCAGATCTATCCAGCTTCCCGTTATTGGACACACCGGGATGTAGAGGAAGATAGTTGAAATTCGTGGGCTTCAGATGGAGTTCCCAGCTCCTGGCTTCTACCTGACCCAGCCTCGTCGTTGTGAGGAATGTGGACTTGATGAAATACTTTTTCCATACGCTATGTGATGATTGTAGGACATCTGTCCTTCGTTCCCTTAGTGTGACATATTACGTTTATAGATTTTTGTATGTTGAGTTACTCTTGCATCCCTGGGATGGGTTCCATCTTATCCTGGTGAATACTCTTTTTGATGTATTGGTAGATCCAAGTTGCTAGTATTTCACTGAGAATTTTTGCAACTGTGTATCGGGGTCCCTCGTCCCGCGAGCAAGACCCCGATACTGTAAAGAGTCTTAAAAAAGTTTATTGGGTAAGACTTCAAGCGTTGTGGCAAAGTGAAAGCAGTTACAGCACTTGTAAGATTTATTACAGTAAAGCAAAAGCAGCCTAGTGCTAGCTAGCAATAGCCTTGAAGTGATAGCGATAGCTTTAGCTCTAGCTCTGGCCTTGAAGTGTGCCTGGTGGAATCTCCTCATTAACTATTTTTCACCCAGACCTTTTTACATTACACAAACCAATCCATACACAGTTCCTCACATCATGTGGTAAACACACCAATCATGACTTAGGTCACGTAGCTTCCCTGCGTGCTCGGCCCAATCCTTAGTAACTTCCCAAAACCTGTTTATCACCTTTGTGCCACGAAGCAATGGTCAGCAAGCGCCATCTTTGAGGCGCGGCTCCGCTCTCCACAGCTGTGTTCATCGGGGATTTGGGCAGTTTCTCCCTTTCATGTGTGTCTTTGTCTGCTTAGATGTCAGGATATTGCTAGCCTCGCTGAATGAGTTTGGAGACATTCTCTCATCGGTAATTTTTTTTAGCTATAACAGAAGAATTGATAATAATTCCTTTAAATATTTGTAGAATTCAACAGCAAAACCATCTTACCCTTGTTTTTCTTTGATTAAGGGCTTTTTATTACCTTCTCAATCTCATTTCTCATTGTGGGTCTATTCATGATTTTTTTTTTTTATCTGAGATTCAATCTTGGCAAACTGTATATGTTTGGGAATTTGTCCATTTCTTCTAGGTTATCAAATTTGTCTTATATTGTTGCTTATAATAGTCTCTAATAATGCTTTGTGTTTGTGTGGATTCAGTTGTAGTGTCCCCTTATTCAACTCCATATTTTTTTCATTTATTTCATCTTTCTGCTCAGTCTAAGGACTTGTCAATTTTGCTATCTTTTTGAAAAATCAATTATTTATTTCGCTAGACTTTACCTGATGACTTTCCTTGTCTCTTTTCACTACGTTTAAAATCTGGGAGACACAGAGAGTGAGACAGAAAGAGGGAGAAAGCTAGAAAGCTCCTGTTCTTAGCTTCACTCCCCAAGAGCCCAACGTTGATGGAGAGGCTCAGCCAGCAGCTGAAAAACCAGTGCAGATCTCCCCTATGGTCACTAGGGACGCTATTGCTTGAACTGCAGCCATTGCCTCCCAGGGTCTGGACTAGCAGGAAGCTAGAACTGGGAGTCAGCAGGTAGACACTGAACCCACTTACTACAAACGGGGATTCAGGTGTCCTAATTAGTCCTTTCACCACTAAGCCAAATGTCCGTCCTTTTCTTTCTTTTCTTTTTTTGCTTTTTTTTGGTTTAACAACTTTTCACGTAAACTCTGTCTTCTCTAACAGCAGCTGTATTCTTCTGTCTTTTGGACTCTTCTTGGAACATCTTATCCTTCTCTTCACTTAAGGTTATCTATGTCTTCAGAGAGAATTTATTGTAAGCAAATATATAGGTTATTTTCCTCAATCCATTTGATTACTCTATTTGTTTGGTTTTTTTAAGATTTATTTATTTTTATTTGAAAGGCAGATATACAGAGAGGAAGAGAGACAGAGAGGAAGATCTGTCCGATGATTCACTGTCCAAGTGTCCGCAACAGCTGGTGCTATGCCAAATCCGAAGCCAAGAGCAAGGAGCTTCTTCCAGGTCTCCCATGTGGGTGCAGGAACCCAAGGCTTTGGGCCATCCTCTGCTTACTTTCCAACCCAGAAGTAAGGAGCTAGAAGGGAGATGGAGCTGCCGGGATTAGAACCGGTGTCCATATGGGATCCTGGCATATGCAAGGCGAGGACTTTAACTGCTTCACTATCACGCCGGGCCCCACACTGTGTTTGAGTTGAAGAACTGAATGGCTTCATGTTGATTATTATTGATTGGTAGGGCTTTAATATTGCCACTTTATATATTTGGTGGCATTGCAGTTTCCTGCAGTTCTTCATGCTCATTGGTATATAATGACTTTGCTCCTTTCCTTCATTGTTCAATGTGGAAGTACTGTTCTGCTTTGCCAATTTTTATTATTTTGAAAAAAAAAAAAAACAGCTCATCATCTAATAGCATCCAAAATACTACATAGGCATTCTACCACTAATTCTTACTGAAGGGTCCTTCTAAGTGAGAAGTTACTGCTACATTGCTGGTTTCAATATTTTAGGGGGCTGGCTTCGTTTGGTAATGTATGAAGCTGTCTCCTTTGATGCCAGCATTCCTTATGGGTACTTGTGTATATCCCAGCTGCTCCACTTCCAAGCCAGCTTCCTGCTAATGTGACTGGGAACACAATAAAAGATAGCCTGAGTTCTTGAGCCCCTGCCTCTACAGTGAGAGATCCAGATGAAATGTGTACCTTCTCTTTCACTCTCCAAATGGCATGACGGCCACACAGTGAGCCGGGAGGCAGAGACTGAAGGACCCAGGAAACACAGTGGCTTATATGACCCACCCTCAGGAGAATCTCCTTTGGAGAGTAATATCCCTAGGACCCAAAGACCTCCCACCTCTCAGATGCCAAAATTAGATCAACTCTCCATCCTCAGTCTACCAACCACTAACATACAGAATGTAACCATCTGCATGAATCTGGAGAGCCAAATCCTATTTAATCTGTAGCCACATGTGTAGTGACTTTCTCAATTTCTTCACGTATCTGGTTGCTTTTGAATGGCCACCACCTTTTGTCTGTACCTCTGGGATTGGATGCAGCAAGCACAAAGCAGCAAACAGATGCCTAGTGTTGGGAAGACAGTGGCCTTCTTTCCCAGCCTGGTCCCTGAGAGCTGCTCCAGGCACACATGTGCGGGAGTGGAGCTTGCTGCTGGGCAGAGAGCTCAGACTGACTGCAATTGACTTATTGCCCTCTAAATTTGTCCCCTGAAAGTTACAAAATGATCACATCAGGTAGCTTTGTTTAAGTGTTGCTTAGTGGAAAGACTTCTGATGCTTCTTCTTATCCTGCCATCCTTTCACAATCCTCCTTGATTTTCAGGATTTCTACATAGACAGTTATTTGCAGATATAATTTGCTTTCTCTAATATCTGCAAACATTTTATATCTTTTTCCTCAAAAATGTTACTATCAATATGGATTTTTGCAATTGTTCTTATCAACATGAGTCCTCTATCTTCCTTCAATCTACTCATAAATTTGATGAAACAGATAATGTGACTTTTGGGGTTGCACACATTGCCCTCTGAGAGACACCATCTCCTTGGCACTAGTTTCTTGGAAGAAATCAATTGGTATCCTGGATAATTGGGCTCAACCATTAGATGAAGGTGTGCTGAACAAAATAACAGGTCAGACAGCATAAATTAAAATCCTCTTTCATTTTATCCCTAGGATAGAGACAAGGTTTCATGTTTTGTTTTGTTTTGTTTTTTAATGGAAAAATCAGATATACAGAGAGGAAAATCTTCCCTCCATTGACTCACTCTCCAAACAGCCAGGACAGCTGGAAATAAGCCGATGCGAAGCCATGAGCCTGGAGACTCTCCGGGTCTCCCACATGGGTGCAGGGTCCCAAGGCTTTGGGTTGTCCTCAACTACTTTCCAAAGCCACAAGCAGGGAGCTGGATGGGAAGAGCGGCTGCCAGGACACGCACCATTACCCATATGGGATCCTGGTGTGTGCAAGGCAAGGACTTGAGCCACAGGGCTACTGCGCCGGGCCCCAGAGGTTTATGTTTGCTGAAGCAATACTCAGGCCCTTTTCATCGGAGCTAGCTCTTGTAACCAAATGTTGTGGCATAAGATAGCTAAGTGTTCACCAATGAAGCTGAAAAACATGCAAATGCAAATTACAAGCTCTGACAGGTTTCCCCCTTTCTCTGCTTCTGCTTCCTTCATCACTCCGTCTTGAAACAGGAGACAGAGGAGAGCTTTGGGGAAGCTAAAAAAAAACAAATTCTGAAACTCATTCTTTTCATCTGCCTCCCTTATCTTCAGCCTTGCACAGGAAGCATAGAACGGCTACTTGAAGTTGAGAGGGGGAGAAAAAAAGGCAAGTCTAAAAATCACATGTTTGGAAAACCCCCACATAGGAGCTGTAGATATAAATGGGACGATGGCCAGATGGCCTGCAGGTCAGATAGACACCAGAAGCACACCACCAGTCCTTGAGCCAATACCTAACCACCCTGTGAAAGGTGGAACTCCTAGCGCCTCGGGGGCCCCAGGCCTCTCATCTACTGACCTGCTCCTTGAGGCTCAAGGAATGAACTCTCTTTCCAAAAACAAACTTCTACTGTTATACTTGTAGTTTGTCTGAATCTCTTACACTGTTTGAGGTGTTTGTTTTTTAAGATTTATTCATTTATTTATTTATATTGGAAAGTCAGATATCCAGAGAGGAGGAGAGACAGAGAGGAAGATCTTCCATTCGCCGATTCACTCCCCAGGTGGCTGATCTAGGTCTTCCTACCCTCATTTCCCACAATATTTGCAGAAGTAGGACTTCAAAGCACTCTAGCGAGCACATAGTATGTGCATTTACAACTGTCTCATCACCACAGATCTTGCAATAAACGTGTATTACTGCTTTTTCAAAAAGCATATTTATAGGGGCTGGTGTTATGGCAAACTGGATAGGCCGCTGAATGCCAAGCCAGCATCCCAGATGGGAGTACCAGGTGCTCCACTTCTGAACCAGCTTCCTGCTAATGTTCCTAGGAAGGCAGCAGGAAATGGCCCAAAGTAGTGGAAAATAGCTCCAGTTGGATCCTTGCCATCCATGTGGGAGACCAGTTTCTGTTCTTGGCTCCTGGCTTCAGCCTGGACCAGACCTGGCTATCATGGCCATTTGTAGAGTGAATCATTGAATGAAACATCTCTCCTTCTCCCTCTCTATCACTCTGCCTTCTAAATAAATCATTTTTTAAAATAATCATAAGGTTTCTTTTATTTGCTTTAAAAAAATTTAGAGACAGACAGACAAGAGATCTTTCATCCGCTGAGCCATTCCACAAAAAAAAAAACCACAATAATTGGAACTGTGCCAATCCAAAGCCAAGAGCCAGAACTTCTAGGTCTCCCAGAAGCTGGATTGGGAGCAGAACAGCCAGGTGTGTGCAATATGGGATGATGGCACTGAGGCAGGGTCTTCACCTACTAAGCCACTGTGCTGGCCTCTCTTTCATCTATTTTAAAGATACATTGAGAGAGAAATATTTTTTCATCTAATGGTTCACTTTCCATATACTTGCAATAGCCGGACTGGGACAGGCTAAAACCAGAAGCCCTGAACTCCACCTAGATTTCCCAACCATGTGGCAGAACACAGGATCTAGCTCCCCTCTGGTGTGTCTGGGAAGGCAGTGGAGGATGGCTCAAGGCCTTGTGTAAGGAGGGACTCAGGAATGAACTCACCATCCTGGACTCAGTGCCACCTGGAATGCCTGGAATGCCTGCTCACCCAGTGCTATCTTAAATCCCCTAGGTCTCATTCCCCTTGAACACCTGGTTACCCAGCACTACGTAAGCCTCCTAGATCTCAACCCCCTTAGGGCCCACTGGCCTAATTAAGCTTAGCGACCCTCAGGTTTAAACTGTGAGCTCCACCAATCCCCTGAGGCATGCATTTGTGGAGTCCACTTAGACCCCATCTGCCAATCCCTCCTCTGCTTTGCTTCTCTCTCTGCTTTGTTCCCACTTTCTCCCCTACCACACTACCTAAAGAGGAATACACTTACTGTATCTGGCATCTTGGGTTTGTGGGAAAACGCTAACACCTCAGGCCCCTCTACTTTGTGGCAGACCTGCTAGGTTGCATTTGCACGTAGCTGGATAGGAAGAACAGCCAGGACCTGAGCCAGCATTCTGACGTGAAACACAGGCATCCCAAGTAGCAATTAACTTGATGCAGCATAATAACTGCCCTATTGCTGCTCTCTTGCCTTAAATTGAATAGTTGGTTAATTAATTAAAAAGGGAGAAAGATCCAGAGAATCTTCTATCCTTCACTTTATCTCCAAAATGCATGTAACAGTTAAGGCCAGGTCAAAGCCAGGGCTGAGAATTTAATACAGGTCGCCCACATGGATGGCAGAGACCTGAGTGCTTGAGCCATCGCCCAATTCTTCTTGGGGTGTGCAGGGTGCACATTAACAGGAAGCTAGATCAAAAGTGGAGCTGAGATTTAAACCAAGGAACTATGATGTGGGATGTGAGTATCCCAACCGGCAAATTAACAGCTGTATCAACACCTGTTCCTGCTCTTCTGCTTTAGCTGTGTAGCCATCCTGATAGTACAAATGACATTTCCAGATACCAGATCATGAGTGAGGGCAAAATGTTACCACACTATTTGACAGTATCTGAGAGAAAGTTTAGTGAAAAAAAGAGCATGGCGCAGCCCTTAATGACTAGTTAGAAGCCTGCAGACTACTATTTGCAAAGTCACCTTGGTAAAACATTGCCAAGCATCACCCTATGTTTATTTTAGAGCATCAGCTGTTTATTGTTTTTGTTTTGTTTTTTTCCTCTTAGAAAAATGAATCTTGGGGTCAGTGTTATCACATAGTGATTTGAGTCACCAGCCGTGGCACCAGCATCTCATATGAGTACAGGTTGCTTCTCAGCTGCTCCACTTTCAACCAAGCTTCCTGCTAATGCACCAAAGAAAGTGACAAAAGACAGACCAAGTGCTTGGGCCCTGGCACACATGTGGAAGACCTGGAAGGAGTTTCTGGCTCTTGGCTTCCACCTGGCCCAGCCCTGGCTATCACAAGCACGAGGGGAGTGTATCAACAAATAGAAGATCTCTTCCTTGTGTCTCCATCTCTGTAACTCTGCCTTCAAACAAATAATAAATAAATCCCTTCTTTAAAAAAAAATAAAGCTTTTAGAAAACAACAAATAGAAAAAGTAGAGCTTGCTTTGAGATCCAAGTACCATCTACTGAAGGATGATTCTGGACTGCTTGCTTTTCTCCTCAATTCTATTCAATACATTCTTTATGCAAGAATGCCCAGGAGTCGGGAGGATTCAACATTTTACGCTTCAGAGAACAGAAGAAGTGTTAGGCAGTGCCACCTGGGCCGTTGAACTTCTCATTTGCGAAGCTTACACAGTTGACATGACAATGTTTCAGAACAGAACCACAGAAAAATATTAGCCCCTCAAAGCACAGGATGTGCTTTCGTGCCTGAAGACGTCTCCGGAGTCTTTAATCTTACTGACAAGACTAAGAAAGCAAATTAGGCTGTGGTATCTCTGTATTAGGGAAGCTGGTTTAAGTTTTAGCACTCTTGATGCCTGGTGAGATGTGAACTTGAGATCCTCCTTCTTGCTGCATTCATGTGCAGGTAGTGCTCTGACGGGTTTGTCTGCAGTGTGCAAAATGCTGCTGTGTGCCACTGTGTCCTCAAATGTTCCCATAAATGATCTGACTGAAACAAAACAAAAAAATATCAACAGCAGCACCCAAACATCATGAAACCCTAACTCTTAAGGAGATCGCAAAGCAGTAAAACCCAGGAATCTGATTCATCACCTTGACATCTCCAGCACAGTGGAAGGTATGGACGGATATGTTGCCAGTTGTGAATGGCAGCTTAGGCTAACAGTGACCAGAAGGAGGAAATACTGTGACAGAAGCAACTAGCATGTTCCCAGTTCACCAATACCATTAAAGCAACTTGTTATTCCACGGTCTTTACTAAAACATTTATATTTGTCAGAGAGAGGGAAAGAGATTTTCCATTTGACTGAATAGTCAGGACTGTACCAGGTTGAAGCCATGAGCCTAGAACTATCTGCAGCTCCCCCTTATGAGTGGCAGGGACCTAAGTACCTGGGCCATCTTGCAATGCTTTCCCAGGTATAGTAGCAGGGAGTTGGATCAGCAATGCAATGGCCAGGACTCAAGACTAAAATAACTTTCCATTTGTCTTCTTCAACTTGATTTTCCAATTTCAGGGATCTCTTGACCAGGAAGATAAATATTCCAAATGACTGCCATATTTTTGATCCAGGAGTTTCTGAAAGCAAACTACATTTAAGTAAAATCAAACTCTGTATGCTTTCTAGATAGTGTCAGATAACTGTTCATACCCAAAAACTCTTTGAAATCTTTGCTTCAAAAGCCTCAGCTTGCCGTGTCTACCATAGATTAGGAACTGAATTGTATCTTCCATCCACTGGTTCACTCCCTAAAGACCAGAGCAGCCAGGTCTGGGTCAGGAAGAATATGGGTGTCAGGAACCAGGAACTCCATCTTGGTCTCCCATGTGAGTGGCAGGACCCAAGTACTTGAGCTATATGTCATTGTCTCTTCAGGCACACCAGCAGGAAGTGTGGCAGGCAAGACTTTAAGAAGTCGTCTGATATGGAATACTGTCATCATAGCAACAGCCTAGCTAATGCATGCAGTACCAGCCCTTGGGAAAGGCTTTCTGCACTGGTGGCTTTTGCTGGGTATTTTGTTTGCTTCTCTCTCCTACAAACCTACAAATGCCTGCATCCCATATGGGTGCCAGTTAGTGTGCTGGCTGCTCTGCTTCCCATCCAGCTCCTTCCTTATGGCCTGAGAAAGCAGTTGAGGATGGCCCAAAACCTTGGGACCCTGCATCCCTATGGGAGATGCAGAAGATGCTCCTCTCCTGGCTTCAGATCTGCCTTTGCAGCCATTTGGGGAGTTGTCTGAAACTAATAAATGAAGGACATGAGATCATGCAGAACTGATTTTTTTTTTTTTTTTACTATTGCAGCAGGGTGGCTGTCAACTCACAGGATGACACACTGAGACAGAGAAAGTGAGGGTTTTTATCCTTTTACAAAAGTGTAGTGCAAGTGGTGGGTGAGCAGGCAGGTGGAGTACAGATTAGCTAAGTGTCCACAAGGTCAGAACAGCCTGTGACAATTCCAAGCACAGGATAGCTCTACTGTGAGAAGAAAAGGATCAGGCAACATGTCAAGGGACAAGAAAATGTCACACACTGAGGTCAGTTCTTGCAGGACCCCAGGCCTTTGCACAGCTCTGGCATGTACACAGCAGGTCCTCTGCTTTACGTCTCTGTTGGAATGTCTTCCAGGCATCCACTTCAGGAGCTTTTCAGTGAATGGAAGATCTGTCTGTCTCTCCTGCTCTTGTAAATCTGTTTTTCCAATAAACGGATCTTTTTTATTTTGTTTTGTTTTTAAAGATTTATTTATTTATTAGAAAGTCAGATATCCAGAGAGGAGGAGAGACAGAGAGGAAGATCTTCCATCCGATGATTCATTCCCCAAGTGAGCGCAATGGCCGATGCTATGCCAATCCGAAGCCAGGAGCTAGGAACTTCTTCCGGGTCTCCCACACGGGTGCAGGATCCCAAGTCTTTGGGCCGTACTCAGCTGCTTTCCCAGGACACAGGGAGCTGGATGGGAAATGGAGCTGCCGGGATTAGAATTGGCGTCCATATGGGATCCTGGCGCGTTCAAGGCGAGGACGTTAGCTGCTAGGCCACGCCGCCTAGTCCCACCAATAAACAAATCTTAAACAAAACAAAAACCCAGTACCGTCATACTTCTTAAATTTGTGTCTTAACAACTAAGGATTCCCCAAATTTGTATGTGGCTAACATCTATGGCTATTTATCATGTTAAAGTTAAAACTAAGGGATTGATTTTATGGTACGGGATTTAAGCCTCCACCAGAAGCAGTGTCGTCCCATCTGAGGTCAGCTGCAGCCCTGGCTGCTTCACCTGCAATCCTGCTTCCTGATAATGATCCAGCATTAGCAGCAGATAACGCAAATACTTGGGTTTTATCATTTCTAAGGTAGATTTGGATGGAGGCCTTGGTTCCTGGCTTGCCAAACACTAGCCATTACAGCTTTACATTTTTAGAGTGAACCAGTAGAAGCTCTATCTTTTTATTGCGCTCTCTCTTTATAACTCTCTTCCATTTCATCCCAGCATGATTGCCTAGTGATTAAATCCTCGCCTTGATGTACCACCAAGAACCCATATGGGCGCCGGTTCTAATCCCAGCAGCTCCACTTCCCATCCAGCTCCCTGCTTGTGGCCTGGGAAAGCAGTAGACCGTTGCAGCCTCTTGGGGAGTGAACGAGAATATGGAAGATCTTTCTATCTCTCCTTCTTCCTGTAACTCTGACTTTCCAGGAAAATTAAATAAATATTAAAAACTTTAAAATAAAAAGATTATACCATTGATTATACCTACAATGTCAGGCTACAATTAAATAGAAGAATGATGTACTTGTGATTATTGTTAAGGCACTAAACCATTGTTGCAATATAGGGGAACCAGTGCGGTGGTCTGGCTAGGGGAGAGTGGAAGAGAAAATCCCTGAGCCTGAAGAACTATATCATGAAAAATAAATATTTTTTTTAAAGTTAAAACAAAATAATAAATGTAAATATAATTTATTTTATTATATTTATCTATATGGGTATAGCCTGTTAATAATAATATAGGTACCCATATGGGATTAGCCTGCTAATAATAATAATAATAATAGTCTATATTATTATATTATCTTATTGTGTTATTATATATTATTACTAAATAATATATTATTTATTAATATTAATAATACGTTATTATACCTGTTCTATGTTTTATTTTATTATTTTTAAAAGATTTATTGGAAAGGCAGATCAGATCTATGGAGAAATTTTATTTTATTTAAATATTTATTTTACTTTGGAGGTCAGAAATACAGAGAAAGGGAGGGAGAGACAGAGTTCTTCCACGTGCTGACTCATTTCCCAAATGGCTGCATTTGGGTAAAATATTAAGCATTGATTTCATCACCTGATCTGTCAGGATTAATTAAATAAAAGTTTGAATAATGTTAGCAAAGTGCTTGTCATGTAGAAAGAACTGAATAAGAGTTCCCTTTCTCTTTTTTTTGTTTTTAAATTTTTTGTCTTGGAAAGGCAGATTTATTTTTTTTAAGTTTTTTTTTTAAAGATTTATTTTAAGTGAAAAGGCATATTTGCAGAGAGAAGGAGAGATACAGAGAAAGATCAGCTGATCCAAAGAATTTCTTCCAAGTCTCCCATGAGGGTACAGGGTACTAAGGCTTTGGCCACTCCAAGCCACAAGCAGGGCACTGGATAAGAAGTGAAGCAGCTGGGATACAAATCGGCACCATATTTGATCTCGGCAGATGCAAGACAAGGATTTAGCCACTAGGCTATTGTGCTGGGTCCTGGAAAGGCAGATTTTCAGAGAAAAGAAGATTCGGAGAGAAAGATCTTCCGTCTGTTAGTTCACTGTTGGTCTCAATGGCCAGAGTTGAACCAATCTGAAACCAAGAGCCAGGAGTTTCACCTTTATTTTTATTGGAAAGGCAGATTTACAGAGAGAAGGAGACACAGAGAGAAAGATCAGCTGATCTGAAGAGGTTCTTTTACAACCGTGCAGGGTCCCAAGTTTTGCAGCCATCCTCTACTGCTTTCCCAGGCCACAGGCAGGGAGCTGGCTGGGCGGTGGAGCAGCCGGAACACCTACCGGTACCCATATGTGATCCTGTTGCGTGCAAAGGAAGGATTTAGCCACTGAGCCATCATACCGGGACCACCTTTCTCTTTTCTGACCCTGTACCTCCATTAGTTTTCCCATATGTAGGAAACTGAATTATCCACATAATTGTCTGAATAATGAAGATTAATATCTAGTGTTGGACCCGTACTAAAGAGCTGAGTCACCTGGAGGTGCTGGACTTGCAAACACACCACAAGAGAAGATGGAGGAGGAAGGCTCATAGAATATGCGACACATGGCTGCCCCTAAAGTCTCCCTATTTTTCAGCTACAGATGGGGTTTATGCAGTCCACAAGAGCCTCCATGACCGTGAGAGGATCACCTGCCATTAGGAGGGGGAGAGGTAGTGAGCAACCGTATGTCATGCCAACAGTGTGTTGTCATGATCACCACTCTAAATGTTCTGAATTTAAAGCTCCCAAGAAACCTGTGAGGTAATGCTTACTTGTGGTTTACCAGTGAGTAGTGGAGCTGCTGAGGGCTGGGGGCTTCACATTTAACTGGTAAGTAACAGACCTGCTACTTAAACCTCTCATGCCTTTACCATCCAGCCAACTGCCATTTTACCACTTAGTCTCCTCAAGAACAGTGCTGAGGGTCAAAGCTAATCTCTAAGCAAGTAGCTGTTTCTTTCTTTTTCTTTCTTTTTTATTTTTGTAAGATTTATTTATTTTTGTTGGAAAGTCAAATAGCCCGAGAGGCGGAGAGACAGAGAGGAATTTCTTTCATCAGAGGGTTCACTCCTCAAGCGGCCACAACGGTTGGTGCTGCGCCAATCCAAAGCCATAAGCCAGGAGCTCTTCCAGGTCTCCCACACAGTGCAGGGTCCCAAGGCTTTGGACTGTCCTCGACTGCTTTCCCAGGCCACAAGCAGGGAGCTGGATGGGAAGTGGAGCTGCTGGGATTAGAATTGGCGCCCATATGAGACCCTAGCGTGTTCAAGGCGAGGACATTAGCTGCTAGGCCACCTCTCCGGGCCCCCAAGTGGCTGTTTCTTCAGTGGTAATTCTGTGCCCCAAACTGTTGTAAGATTTTCACATTTTCCTCTACCTCCATCGAGAGAAGAAGGTGAGAACTGGGCTTCTTATAACTGAGTCATATTTTTTGACTCAATTGAGGATATTTTTCCCTCCAGTATTCTGGGACAGGTGAAAAAAAAATCAAAGTACACAAAATAAACTGAAAACAGTTTTGATTGCCAGCAATTGCCAGAATGTTTAAGGTTCAGTTCAAGCATGTTGTTTGTTACTTGATTTATTCTGGGTGGTATTACCTGTATTTGGAATTTACTCTTCATTGTAAAGAGACATAGAAATCATATGTCAACACTTCTGGTCAAAAGTCAGCGACTAAAAAGAAATGAAGTAGTACAGACAACTGTTTGTTTAATATACGATACCTTTGACCTCTGCTGGAGTGCTTGTCTCACCTTGGCTACAAGTGAACATTCAGCCTGTCTCGCGAAAGCTGCAGTTATTCAGCAGCAGTAACATCATTCCAAATCACTGCTGTTAATGTACCTATTATCCAAACAACCCTGAGACAAGAGACCTGAAATTGGCCTTTTTGGTTGGAGCTTCCTGCTGCTGGGGGATGGTCTGTTTTGACTCAAAAATATAAAAAATAATAAAAATAAATCTTTTTTAAAAAAAAGAAAAAAGAACATAAAAGTATCTTAACAGTTGGAAGGGGTCCATCACTCTGGCACCGAGAACAAAGCCCTCACCTGTGACAATGGCATCCCTTACGGGAACTGGTTCAAGTCTCAGTTACTGCACTTCTGGTTCAGGTCATTAGGAATAGCCAGAGGGCAGTATGACTTGAGTGCCTGGGCTCCTGCAACCACAAGGAGGATGACCTGGATCTGGCCTCACCCAACCCTGGCTGTTGAATCAGTAAATGGTAGATTGTTCTCTTGCTGTAACTGAGCCTTTAAAGTAAATACCTAGTTCTTTTACAAAAAGGGGGAAGTGAATAAATCAAGTATGAGGTAAAAACAGTAACAATGAGTGGAAACTATTTAAGAAAGTTAATTGGGGAAAGAAAGAATGAACTCTATTTTATACTTTTAAATGTTTGTGAGAAGTTAATGAAGTAAATTGTTGGGAAAGGAACCCAGGATAGTGTGTATTCTGGAGAGACTGAGTGTGACGGATGGAAGAAGTGGCAGCAAAGAGGGGAAGGGGTGGAGAAGGGCTGTTGCTCCCTGAGCATCATCTCTAAAAGCAGCCCCTGTGCGGTAAGCACTGTCATGAAGCAGAGGACACTGAGACTGAGGTGTGAAACCAAGACTGACCAATCGCAGAGTCTAGCTGTCCTCTCCGAACAAACTCACCGGGCCTCTCAGTAGACTCTTTGCATAGTCCCTTGTAGAAGACACCTCTCATGAGTGACAGCGAGTATTCCGAGTAGCAGAAAACTTAATCATGTTATAAAGGTTTATCCCAAGATCTCAAGGATGATATCCAGAGAGGGGAGCAGATATGAACGGTAATGTTGGATACCAGTCTAAACACTCAGAGATTTTAACGAGAGGTCCCAGACAAAGTCTAGACATTTGGCCACAAGGTACAGTCACATATACACACACCCACTAAGTCATTCTGGGTCCTAGCTGAGTGTAAGCAACAGGGAAACAGGCAGAGCACTCTAAGGAAGGGCCAATTATTTGTCTCATGTGTGCTTAGGAAATGAGGTTCAAGAAATTCTGGCTTGCCAAGGAGACTATGGGGAATTGGAGTGCCTTCGGAGGCCGAGAACTCTGAGGTCACCCACCTCCATTTGGACTCTCACATGGGATGGAAGAGGCCCATACCCTGCCTTGCAGGATCCAAGGTCATCAGAACGAAAAGCAGGAGCACTGAGCGGTCCGCAGAAACAGAACAGTAAACTTTCTTCGGGACTAGGGGGAGGGGCTTTCTCTGGTTCTTGCCTGGTTCCGACTTTGGGTCCCCACCCTCTCTCGTAATGACCATCAGGATCGCTCCAGAAACCCCCCAAAACAAACTAACAAACAAACAAAAACCCCTAGAATAGATAGAGAACAACAAGGAAAGCTTAGAAACAGGAAACGGGCAGTAAGAATGCACTTATAACTCACTGGGTGGGACACAAAGATTAGTTACTCCTCACTAGGGTATTGAAGATTTCTCTGCACACCCCTCCTAAAACTGTTCACCTAAACTGTTGACATATGTCTTGTAAGAGTTATAGAGTTAGACTACCTGAAAAACAGCCAGGTTCTGCAAAATCGTGCTTCAACGCTATGAATTGCTAAATACTAAAATTAAAATAGACATGAGACAGCTGAATAGTAATCTATAGCTATTTTAAGGTGTATAGAACCCAATTATATATAAACTAATAATTGTAATGTCAATGTGGAAGTTATAGGATGTGGTCCAGAACTTGTACTCTTTTTTTTTTCTCTCTCTCTCTCTCTCTTTTAACAAGCTGGTTACACAATACCATGTCAACTAATTCCATTACGTTATAAATTGTTACTGATGTAATGTTGGGGTTTTTAATTGATTGGGATGATACTCTGTCGGCTCTACCTTCAGACCAGAGACGGTCTTCCCAAGAAACTGCTGAATTTATCTGGACAGTAAGATGCTGGACTCTATGCTTTGTAGATGCTTGCAAGAAAAGAATCTCAACTGAATCTGAACTGTAGTAATGCAACAAGAATCCACCATGGGGTAGGAGGGTTTGGCGAGGGAAGGGGGGAATTCCAGAGCCTATAAAACTGTGTCACATAATGCAATGTAATTAATAAAAAATAAGTTAAAAAAAAAGAAAAACCAATTTAAAAAAAAGAAATTCTGGCTTGCTACAGAGGCAGGAAAGCTAACTGGAATTTTCTTTTAATGTAACTTTTAGTATCCACATGTAGTTTATTAGCAATGATTTTTCATAATATAAGCATGCTTCAAATGTCCAAAAGCTGTTAGTCTAAATTGATAACCTGATATTGAACTGACTACTTTATGGAATCATATGGTGTTAGACTGACTGATCAAGTTCCTTCCAGTGATTTTGGTAGATTTAGTACATTTCTAGATTTCCTTACTAGCAGTTTTCTGTTGCTGTTATCTTCAGAATTAATAAGGCATAGCCTTCGGCGCTTTTTTAAGCAATAAAATATTACAAGTATTTGTTATAATTAGCAAATCATTTCCATGATTATTATTTCCATGATATAATTATTTCCATGTTTCCATATAAGTTTGTTATTTCTATATGATAACTGAAGATAATTAAATAAACTGGATCTGAATATTTTCTCTTCAGTGAGAATACTGCACACTGAAGACTATCCTTTGTTGCTAAAAGAAAAAAAAAGTAGTGCAGGCTGTGCTTTATTAATAACAGCAACAGAAAGCTGCTCTTAAAGTATTTCACTAAGAAATCTTAAACCGGTGTCAGGCATTATGATGCAGTGGCATAAACCACCTCTTGGGAAGCCTGCATGTCAAAGCTGAGCACCTGGGGTTTCTGCTTCCAGTCCAGCTTCCTGGTAAGGCTTGCATTGCTGCCACTCATGTGGGAAACCAGGATGAAATTGCTGGCTCCTGGCTTGGCCTGGCCCAGTGCTGGCCATCATTTCTCTCTCATTGCATTTCACATAAATACACAATTTTAAAGTGTAAAAAAGGTAAAAACTTCATATTAAAAAAGAAGAAGAAATCTGAAAACGTACTACAAACACCTAGCAAGCTATTCTGAGGGTGTGTTTTAATCCAGCCTTGGGCATCTTTGCCCACTTTTAATTTTCACACTTTAAATTTACATGCCCTCTTGACTAAACCTGCAGGCATCCAGGAATGTTCTAAAGAAGAATCTGATATAGTTTAGTAAAAACCCAATCAGACATTTTTGTTTATACCAAAATCATTGGAAGAAGGTTGACCAGTCATTCTAACATTTACCATATGGTTCTAGTAAGTGGCCAGTTTAATTCATATAGACTGACAGCTTTTGGATGTTTGAGGCATGCTTATATTACAAAAAAAATTATTGGCAATAAAAACTACATGTTCATAAGAAAAGTTACAATTTATATGTTATCCATCCAGAACTTTGTGTGTCACAATATACATGCCTACCCACTTTGAAAGGCTACATGGTTCTTTCAAGCCTTTTTCATCATTTCACGTCAGAACCTACTCATCTCCTTGTTTACTTTCAGTAATGCAGTGAAAGTAGGTCAGATCCTAAAATATTGTAGTTTATTCAACCATTTCCTTACAGGTGGACAGGGATGATCGCTTGTTTTTCACTGTTAGAACATCACAAACTGTGTAGAAATATTTGTGAAGACAAAAATCGTTAAAATCTAGAAAATGTTTCAAATCGTTTTTTAACAGAAGGTGTCAGCAAGGAGTTCCGTTGTGCCTAGGACCAGATTCTAGCTTTTAGCTGCAAGGTGCCTTGTGGGCTGCTGTTGGCTTTCCTTCCCTCCCCACACCACGTCCAGTCCTTTCGGACTTTTCCTAAGCGATCCCAGACGGATCTCTTTTAGCTTAAGACCTTTTGGATCAAGGACATACTTTCCTTGCTAAAGGAAAAAGACAATGGTCCCAACAATCTCACATCATAAGTAATCTTGCAAAATGATCCTTATTAAAGCGGGGAAAAGGTGTTTTAGGGGTCAGAAACTGTTTTGAACACTTTAGTTTCCGCTTGTGATGCAATCGGGATGAGGAGCGGTGCTTTTGGCTTTTTTTGTTTTCCTCAGGGATTAAAACCCTGAAGGTGGGCGGGCGCGACTCTGGGACGAGGACAGGAAAGGCTGTGTTAATTAACGGAAGGTTTGTTTTTTCCGCTGCCGCTATTGTTTACGCGAAGGAGAGGGAAGAATTAGACATTCCCGCCACACGCCTTGAAGGGCGTTTCAGTCTCATTTCACAGGCAATAGGGTCCTCTCAGAAGCCACCAGGCAGGACAACAACCCCGCAGCCCCAATTGTCAGAGAACCCGCCAATAAATTGCCAAGAAAAACCAGTCAAGAGAAACGCCAAGCCAGGACCCCTCGCGCGGAACGGAGAAAGTTCCCCCCGAAACCCCGCAGCGCCTCCACCCCGCCCCCAGGGGCGTGGCCGAGCCCTACTTCCGGGTGGCTGGCGGAAATGGGCGAATTTGAATCTTGCTGGCCGTTGGATGGGGTTGCTGTGGGTTGTTGCGACGCAGCGCGAGACCCAGAAGTGATCCGGCCGCTGTGGAACTTCTACTCTGAGGGCCTCGGTGAGTAAGCGTGGAACGGGACGAGGGAAGCGAAAGGGGGCAGCCGTGGGGAGGGACGGCGGCTTGGGGGGCCGGGGAGCGTCGTGGGGGCCTCCCTGGGTGTGTGTGAGGTGATGCCGGCGTGGGGAGCTGAGCAGTGTCGCCCGGGCCGGCGTCCCCCGAGCCCCGAGGAGTGTGTGGGTGCTGGCGTCGCCGGAGGCACCTTGTTTGAAGGCTGCCTCTTGGCGTGTCCGTAATTGAGGATTTGCCTCAGTTCGGCTAGGCTACCGAAGCTTCGGCCGTGATTTAAATCCCGCTGTGAACGCATAACCGCTGAATAAAACAAAAACGTCCTTGATTAAAGATGGAAGGTTGGGCTGGCGAGGTGCTTGCGCAGCTAGGAGGTCCTCCTCGGCCGGCTTCGTGTCCCTGGACGGCAGGGACGCGGCAGACAGCCTTTGAAATGCCTGCAGGGGGATTTAAACTGAAATCCGAGCATCCTTTGTATTTTCAAACCCGGCTATTTTTCTTTCACGGTTTTCGCATACCGCAAAGATCCAAGAGTCTGGTTCATTTGAACTGGCTATAGTAACCGCGGTGACTCACAAGGGTCTTAGTTTGCTAACAATAGGGATAAGGTTTAGTTCCACCGCCCTGCCTTTTCACCCCTTGCATTCATTGACCGACTGCGGTATCACAGAGTTATTTTGGAAGAAGTATAGGAATGTTCTGACTTTTTTGGTGGCGGTGTCTCTTGAGGTGTTCTTTCTGTTTCTTGCTGAAGAGCCTGCTCAGATCTTGGACTCTAGCTCCATCATAAAAGTCACACCTTTTGGAATAGTTTAAATGTGTATGTTTTAAGGGCCTCGCAAGGTTTTAACACAGGGGCTGTTCGTGCCAGACAAATGTATCTTTAACTAGGGGGTAGTATCTAATGAAAGCCTTCCTTCATCCTGTGTGGGCGATTCTCTCTCCTCCATTCCTGCTAACGAGCTTTTTGTTTGCAGTGTTAGCCAGGAAGGAGAGATTTAAATGGGCGGTGCTTATGGTCTTTGAAATATAAACTCTTTTTTTCCGATAGTAGTGGAAGAAGTGAATTGGCTCTGCTTTCCTAAGGATTTCAGGCAAATATTCTGATTTTACTTAAGCTGTCACTAAGTAATTTTTTTTGTAAATATGTTTTAAAGATTTATTTATTTTTTATTACAAAATCAAGATATATAGAGAGGAAGGTCTTCCATCCAATGATTCACTCCCCAAGTGACCGCAACAGCCAGTGCTATGCTGATCCGAAGCCAGGATCCAGGAACCTCCTCCAGGTCTCCCACATGGGTGCAGGGTCCCAAAGCATTGGGCCATCCTCAACTGCTTTCCCAGGCCAGAAGCAGAGAGCTAGATGGAAAGTGGAGCTGCCGGGATTAGAACCGGCGCCCATATGGGATCCTGGTGGTGCATCCTAGGCAAAGACTTTAGCTGCTAGACCACTCTGCCAGGCCCGTAATTTTCAAATAATTTATATTTACTTCCTAATCTATTTCTTTTCCCTGCCTAATCTCTTCATTTACCTGAGTCGGTAAGTTTTGAGCGATATTGTGTAGACATTACCTTGAAGAATATATTAAATGTTGATTCCTGAGCTTCAAATCTAAGAGATAGTGGATCAGCAAGTTTGAGGTTGAAGAGTGTATATTTAACCGAAGAGTTAGGCAATTCGGATTTGGTTTTTCCAAGGAAACATTGTAATGTATCTGGTTAAGACTATGGAACTGGATTAAGATTGTCTTCATTTGGTCTCATCCTGACCCCTGTGGAACTGTGTGGTCCTGGGCAACAAAGTCAACCTCTCCTAGCTTCAGTTTCTTCAGCTGTATGTGAGGATAATGCAACCTTGTAACATTGTCAGGATCCAGTTAATGAAGGCCTTAGGAGTGTGTGTGGCACATAGCAGAGGATGAGGATGTCTCGTATTGTACTGAGGAACTAGACATTATACAAACCACGTGACGTGTTATCCTATTCATCTTCGTACTGTCACTGAGGTGTTTACTGTTTTCAAATAAAACAGACTAAGATTCAGCAACTTGTCCTTCTGCAGCTAAGAAAATATTTAAAGTAAGGTCTGAAATTAGCTTTAAATCAAAATCATGTACCTTTTTTAAAAAATATGATTCTTCCTGTTTTTCTTTAGAATTCCAAATGTTGCTCCATAAACATCTCTAATGCTTCCTTTTTAAAATAAGATTTTAAAAAATGATTATTTATTTACAGGCAGAATGACAGAAAGACACAAATCTTTCCTTGCTGGTTTACTCCCTGGAAGGAAACCTAAGCCAGGACTGGGCCATGCTGAAGCCGGGAGCCAGGAATGCTGTCCGGTTGGAACCCAAGTGGTTGGGTCAACTTTTGCCTCATGAGCAGGAGCTGGCTGAGAAGTAGAGCGGCCAGGACGCCGCCTGGGCTCCTGAGGGCTGCTGTGTGACGGGGAAGCTTAGACCCACGGCTGCACAGTCCTGGCCACTGTTTTCTTTCAGGCTTGCTGCTCGCCTTTTCCTCTTAGATTTAATCCCAGTGGGCTTCAGGACTTCCTTAGGGCAGTTCTTGCTCAGGCCTCTGGTCACACTCTTAGAGCCCTGGCTGCTTAGCCTGTTGGCAGCTCTGCAGAACAGTGGGCATCCTTGTCCTTGAAACGGTATTCAGGGAGGACTTAGTGTGGCATTTCAGCGCGTTCAGGGTGGTATGGCCAGACTAGTGTGGCATTTCAAAGAGAAAGTTTTGTTTTCTAATAAGATTATACAATATAATCTTTTGTACTTCAGTGGAGATTTTAGTGATGAATGGTTTTATGGATTTGGCCAAATAAAGAAAAATACTTGAAAGCACAAGGCCAGAAGAATTTCCAGTGTGAGGAATATTTGCTAATATTCATGGAATTCTAAGTGCTAGATAAATATTTTCTCATTGCTCATTGCCATTTTATAATTCTATCCCCATATTACAATGAATCTGATGCACTAGCAGTTGCAGTCAGTTTGAAAGTATATTTCATTCCTTGATACCTATTAATTGTAAAAATGATGTGTGTTAGTGAAATAAAGTAGCTTTTTCAGTGTTGGGACAGGGCACTGTGTGGTGGTGGTCTGTGTACTGTGCTGGCATCCAGCATTGGTGCCAGTTTGTGTCCCCGTTGCTCTACTCCCAATCCAGCTCTGTGTTTAAGGTTTGGGAGAGCAATGGAGGATGGTCAAGTGCTTGTACTCCTGCATCCACAGGGGAGACCTGGCTCCCAGCTTCTCGGCTCTGGCTCTTGCAGCCATCTGGAGAGTGAATCAGTGGGTCATTCAGGCCCTCCTCTCTGTCTCATTTTCTCTCTGTAAAAATCTGCATTTCAAATAAAAATAAATCATAAAGAAGAAGGTTGGGAAATTGGAAAGCAAAGTTTGCGTTTCCTTTCATTTTGAACAGTTAAAAGTGTTAATAAGACTTTCTCCAATTATCAAAGTAATACAGGTGTTTGAAGCAGAGCGTCTTATCTGATACAAGCCAGACCATTCACATTATCTTTCCAATCTTGGAATTGGAATATCACAAAAATATTGGAAGCTAAGCAGAAAAGGTCTTTTCCTGTGTGGGGATTGCATGGGAATCATGAAGAAATGTCAGCAATAGAACAGGGAAGCCTGTCTCCCGAGAGCTAGTTATGTTTGTGCCAATATGAGATTTGTTGTAGTGTTGTTGCGTTTCTTTTTAAGCAGATAATATTTTTTTCTAAAATAATTATAACTCCAGTAATTTGTATACAATACATTTCACCTGTTTTTAAGATGTCATTTAATGTGTTTTATTGTTTTATCTATTTATTGATTGATGGGTATATTCTAGCTTGCTCAGTTTTTTGCTGTTATAAGTAAACTACTGTGAACAGTTTTACACAGTAGCCAGATGTCTCTTGGCTGCATTGTTAATCGGCAGACATTTGACTTTGAGATGATTTTTAAGGTAAAATCCACATAACCATTTTTAAAGTGTATAATTTGTTCACAGTATGCATCCATCATCTGTATTTAATTCCAAAAAGTTTATCACCCCAAAAGAAAACCTGATATTCATCACACAGTCACTGCCCAACCGCTTCAATCCCTCAGTCTCTAGAAACTAAATCTATCTTGTCTTGATGAGTTTACCTGTGGGGGCCAGCCTTGGACAGTGGTTTAAGCCACCAAACAAGAGCACTGGTTTGAGTCCCAGCTGTTCTGCTCCCTTCCAGCCCCCTGCTGATTAGGTCTCTGCTAATGACCCTGGAAAGCAGGACAAGTTGGCCCAGACATGCAGGTGGAAGACCCAGATGAGAGTTCCTGGCTCCTGGTTTTGGTCTTGCCCAACCTTGGCTATTATGGAAATTTGGGATTGAACCAGTGATAGAAAATTTCTCTGTTTCTCCTCTGTAGCTCTGCCTTCAGAGTAAGTAAGTAAATCTTTAAAAAAAAAAAAAGTTTTTCTGTTCCAGGTATTTTATATGATTATACAATATGGAATCATTTATGTGTGGCTTTTTCACTTGTCATACATTTTCAAGGTACAGCATGATTTAGCATTTATTAGGACCTTTATCTGTAGATGCCACATCCATGAATTCAGTCACACACAGATTGAAAATTTTTTTCTAAGATTTATTTATTCCTATTAGAAAGTCAGATTTTATAGAGAAGGAGTGGCAGAAAAATCTGTTATCTGCTGATTCACTCCCTAAATGACCCTAACAGCTAGAACTGAGCTGATCCAAAGCCAGTAGCCAGGAGTTTCTTCCAGATCTCCTACATGGGTACAGGGTCCTAAGAACTGGTGCTATCCTTCACTCCTTTCCCAGGCCACAAGCAGGGAGCTGAATGGGAACAGCAGAGACGGGAACCAGCAGTCATGGGATCCCAGTGCATGCAAGGAGAGACAAAGATAGCTTCCATTTGATGGTTAACTCCCCAAATGACTGCACTGGCCTGTGCTGAGCTGGGAGCCTGGAACTTCTTCCCACTCTGCTACCGAGCCAGTCTTAACAGTATCAGTCTTTAAAGAAGATCTCAATAATGATTTTTTTTTAAAAGATGTACTTATTTATTTATTTGAGAGGCAGAGTTACAGAGGTGGATTTTCCATATGAGTCCTTTTAGGACTTTAGAATGCTAGGATGCAACTGCATTCTAATAATACTAAATTCTGCTGTTTAGTATTTTGGCATGTTCTCTTTTTCATTTTTGCATTTGTGCATTATTTTCCTTCCTTGGTCCCTATGAGAACAGTCTGTGTAAACTTTGTCCTCTTGTCCCTTAAATTCAGTAAGTATTTCTAAGATTAAGAATATTCTTCTAAGTACACAGAGTGCAAATGTAAAGTTCAGGAAACAGTGTTGCTACAACATTTTCAACCACTCCATATTGTGTTTTTTTGGTCACTTTGAAAGATAATTTTTAGATTATTTTATTCCCCAGTACAATATTCAACCCAGGCCATTTACTGCATGATCAAAGTATAATGTCATGTTTTGTCATGTAGTGACAAATCAAATTGAATTATCTTCTAATACATGTATCAAATATCTGTGTAAGATGGTAAATTCTAAGTGTCTAAGTTTTAAAATACAGGAGGTAATTTTCATTATTTCAAAAGGTCATCACCTATTACTTTAGCCATGTTTTTCTCAATAAGATTAGGAGCTGAAGGAGATTTTTGGATGGGCAGGACCTCTTTTATTCAAAATCTTTTTTTGTCAAATTATCTTTTTTTTTAAAGATTTTTTTTTTTATTGCATAGTCAGACATACAGAGAGGAGAGACAGAAAGATCCTCCGTTGATGATTCACTTCCGAAGTGACCTCAACAGCCGGAGCTGTGCCAATCCGAAGCCAGGAGCCTGGAGCCTCTTCTGGGTCTCCCAGGCCCAGGCCACAAGCAGGGAACGGGATGGGAAGAGGAGCTAGTGGGATTAGAACTGGCACCCATTTGTGATCCTGGTGGGTGCAGGGGAAGGACTTTAGCTACTAGGCTACTGCATCAGGCCATTTCATTCAAAATTTTAAGTGAAAGTTTAGGTTAGCTTTTAGTTGTTCATTGCTGTGTAAAAAGATCACTTAAAAATTGTAACAACAAATATTGCTATCTAATATTTTTTGTCATCAGCTCAGCTGTGATTCTTAGTCTCCCATGAGTGAAACTGCTCAGGCTGTCAGGCTTCCCTGGGGTTGGAGGATCATCTTCGCAGATGGAACATCTGCAGCATCTTAATGATACGCCACTGGCTTCCTCCAGTGTGTGCTGCATGGTAGAGAACAAAGAGGAAGTCACAGTGCCTTTCATGAGAGTCACACGGTGTTTTGGCCACTGTCGTGGTGGGAGGAAGCTCTACCCGGCAAAGTGAGGCGTCTCTGGCTCCACCTACTGCAGGGAGGCGTTGCACACTGAGTACTCCTGGCCCTGCAGAGGTGAGCGGAGGAATCCACTAAGATTACCTCCTGCGCAGTGGCTTCCTGGAGCATCTTTGAATTGCTGATTTCCCAAGGAAGGGAACAGTTTTTACAGCATTTTTCTTCATTTTTAAAATGAAGTTCATTAGTGGCCAGGGTTGTGGTCGTTGTTTTTCTTCAGTGTTTTAAAATTTAATTGAAAGGCAGAGGGAGTTTGGGAGACGGACAGTCACCTCCTGTTCACTCCCTGAATGCCTACAGCAGCCCTGCTTGGGCCAGGCCGAAGGCAGCAGCCAGGAACTCCGTCCCAATCCCTAATGGGGTGGCTGGGATCCAAGCCTCACTTAGTGCCTCCCAGGGCGCCTGTTGGGATTGGTCCCTGCAGTCAGCTCAGGCTGCCCAGTGCCTGCCCTCCCCCGGAGACTGACTGCTTAAGAACAAGTCAGTCAGGATTTCCCTGTTCCTGAGATCCACACGTAGATGAACATTGTTTCCCTCATTTTACACCAGAAGTCTTAAAGTTTATATATGTTAGGAAAACTTTACTACTGAAAATGTAAAATCCAACAAATATGTGCGAATACATATGTTTTCTGCTTATGTTTTGTATGGGGATTATTTAACATGATGCTGAAGCCAGGCTTGCACTGAAAAAGGTTTCAGTTCACATTCTGAGGATTGAAAAGATGACTACTGTGCACGGGTCAAAGGGAGTACAGGATATCTTGCAAATATTTTAACTTTTGGGCCCGGCGCAATAGCCTAGAACTAAAGTCCTCGACTTGCACATGCTGGGAGTTCATATGTGCGCCAGTGTTGTGCCGGATTTTGAAATCCCCAGAAAATCAAGCCTGAAGTCGGTGCTAAGGCATAAAGGTGGTTTATTCAGGTTAACCTAGGTCTCCCAGCCACCTTCCCCAGCCCAGCAGTGCTGGGCGGTGGGGGGGGGCAGCTGCAGTCAAGGCTGCGGTACAATCGGCAGGGAGCCCAAGCCCCCCAATTCTTATACATTTCAGGCTATTAATTATACAGTCATGATTTAGCAGGCTTCTATTGGTGGGTTTGAAACAAGCAACTTTCAAAAAGTACAAACTGTTGAGCTATTGGGCTGTGGATCTTATCTAACACCAGGTCCCTCCTTCCTGAGGAGTGGTCTGCCTACGTGACCTGCCAGGTGTCCTGCCAGGTGTCCTGCCAGGCATCACGTAGACTACCAGGCCTGGAGCTCACACCGCCCCCCGCCAAGCCATTAAGGCAGAATCACAAAAGGCAGAAAACATCTAGATTCTTCAGCAGTTCATGTCCCAGCCACCCCACTTCCCATCCAGCTCCTTGAGTGTGCTCTTGGAAGGTGTTTGAGGACGGCCCAAAGCTGGGGACCCCCCCCCTTTTTTTTTTTAAAGATTTGTTTTATTTTTATTCTTATTGCAAAGTTGGATATATAGAGAGGAGGAGGAAAGACAGAGAGGAAGATCTTCCATCCCATCATTTACTCCCCAAGTGGCCGCAATGGCCATTGCTGTGCTGATCCAAAGCCAGGAGCCAGAAGCTTTTCCTGGTCTCCCACGTGGGTGAAGGGTCCCAAGTCTTTGGGCCATCCTTGAATGCTTTTGCAGGGCACAAGCAGGGAGCTGGATGGGAAGTGGGGCTGCTGGGATTAGAACCGGCGCCCTTTTAGGATCTCGGTGTGTTCAAGGCAAGGACTTTAGCCACTAGGCCACCACACAGGGCCCAAAGCTGAGACCCTTAACACGTGTGGGAGACCCAGAGAAAAGCTCCTGGCCCCTGACTCAGATCAGCTCAGCTCTGGCCATTGTGGCCACTTGTGGAGTGAACTAGTGGGCAGAAGATATTTCTATGTCCTTTTCTGTATAAATCTACCTTTTCAATAAAAGCAAAATAAATCTTTTTTAAAAAGTTTTTGGAGGATATAATATTTAGGTGAAATTTAAATTAGTGTTTTGATAGGCTCAGAATAAAGCTATAAATGTAAAGGAATCAAGGTCAGGACTGGCCTGTCTCCTGGGTCTTGTTGGAATCTACAAAACTGAGGAATATTGTACATTGGCTAGAAATCAGGATTCCCTCCCTGTTTCAAAGTTACCTAGGGATTTCAGTGAAGGTAGGATTTTCCAGAAACCTTCCTCATGTCCCATTTCAACTTTTTTCCCACTTGGGAGAAAATGTTCTGATATTTTCATGATAGAGTAGTTTTGTTGTAAGAATGGAATAATTGTGTCTTTCAATAGTTGCTTTTCATTGGTGAATGGTGTCAATATACCAACTGTTTATCCATTTTCTTGATGTGCTTGCTGGTTTCTAGTTTAAGGGTATTACAAAGAATGTGGCTGTAACTATTTTTGTGTAAACATTTTTTATACTTATATTTCTCTTGAGCTGTAAAACTTGAGTGTATAGAAGTAAATGAGGAAATATAGATGTGAAATTCCTGTGTCTAAGGGTAGGTACACAAATGTGTGTTAACTTTAAGGGACTGCCAGGACTTTGTTTTTTCCATTTTTCATGCTGTGGCCAATATGTGTAAGTTGTACTCATTGTATGACTACATTGTATAAACATCAGAAGTATTATGGGACTGGCATTGTGGACTGTGGCGCAGGTGTTTCACACAGATGCTGCTTCTGCGCTGACTGCCCACTTATGGTTCTACTCCCTGTTAATGACACAGGAATTGCAGCAGAAGATGGCCCAGTTGTTTGGACCCCTTCCTCCCATGCAGGAGAACTAGATGAAGCTCCTGGCTCTTGGCTTCAGTTGTGGCCATCTGAAGAAATGAAGATAATAGATCTCTCTCTGTCTCTTCCTCTTTCTCTGTAATTCAGCCTTTCAAATAAATAAATAAAGTCTTTTTTAAATACCATCATATACCTGTAGAGTATTATCAGCATTTCTTTAAAAAGAGAAAAAAGAAAGAAAAACCGAGGAACATTAGAGTTCTCCTTTATTCCTTCATTATTAGTTATGGACACAGGATAGGAAAAGTAGGCTTAAATGCTTATATGCTTAAAACTAATCTCTAATTGTTCTGGACTCTCTTAGGAAATAGTAATCTTAAGGCATACAAAATAATTTTGTAAGGAGAAATGAGAAAATATTGAATTCTTGGAGTCAGTGATTCAGCAGACCATGAACTTATGAAAGCACAAAAGGTATTATGTGTGTAGCTACGTGTTTAAAGTACAAATTCTAAATTGTAAATAAACGCATAAGTTTGGGTCTTCATAGTAGTAATAGTAATAATTTTGCAGTATTTTAGGTTGTATGAAATTAGTTTTGCAGTTACATAATGACATTTACCTCCTGTTGTCACTATGTTGTTTTCCAATTGAATTCTGAGAGCTTCTAGTATGTTATAGCTTAGTCTTATTAATACATGTAAGTTATTAATATATGCTTCGTAAGGTGAAACTATAGAGTTAAAAAGTTGGCATGTGTTGAATGTAATTAGGCAGACAGATGTTTGCAAATCCAACAGTAACAAACACAAACTGATAAAGAATTTGAGCTGGCACTATACCTGCAGTGCCAGCATTAACTTGGGCACCAGTTCAAGTCCTAGTTACTCTATTTCCAGTCCAACTTCCTGCTGATGAGCTGGGAAAGCAGTAGAGTAGGGTCCCCAGTGCTTGTGCCCAAATGGGAGACCCAGAAGAAGCTCCTGGCTCTGGCTCTGAGTCAGCACAGCTCTGGCTGTTGTGGCTACTTAAAGAATGAACTGTGGATGGATGATTTCTTTGTTTCTTTCCTTTTTTTTTTAAGATTTATTTTTATTAGAAAGGCAGATACACAAAGTGAAGGAGAGACAAATCTTCCATCCACTGGTTCACTCCCTAAGTGGCCACAATAGCTGGAACTAAGCTGATCCAAAATCAGGAGCAAGGAGCTTTGTTTGGCCCTCCCCCTTGGATGCAGTGTTCCAAGGTTTTGAGCCAATCCTCCACTACTTTCCAGGGTCATAAGCAGAGAGCTGGATGAGAAGTGAAGCAGCTGGGACATGAAGTGAGCCATTATGCTGGGCCCTCTCTCTTTCTGCTTCTGTCTCTCCAATTCTGCCTTTCAAACAAAAGTGAAAGAAATGTTAGACCACTCAAATGAATGACATTGCTGTCAATGATGTGATCTATCCCCCCCCCCCCCTTTGCTTATTTAAAATCAGAGCAGGAGAGAGATTTATCCTCTCTTGCTGTTTTATTCTCAAAGTGGTCTCGACAGCCAGTGCTAGGCCAGGCTGAAGGCAGGAGCTGGGGCTTCTGTCTCTGTCTCCCATGTGGGCTGCAGAGGCTCAAATACTTGGACAGTCTTTCATCGCTTTCCCCTACATGTTAGCAGGAAGCTGGATCAGAAGTATAACAAACTGGACTCAAACTTACACTTCTCTGATAGATGTTAAGTCATTAAAAGTGATGGCTTGGGCCCAGCACAGTGGCCTAGCACTTAAAGTCCTCGCCTTGAATGTGCTGGGATCCCATATGGGCGCCGGTTGTAATCCCGGCAGCTCCACTTATCATCCAGCTCCCTGCTTGTGGCCTGGGAAAGCAGTTGAGGACAGCCCAAAGCCTTGGGACCTGGAGGAAGTTCCTGGCTCCTGGCTTTGGATCAGCCCAGCACCTGCTGTTGGCGCTCACTTGGGGAGTGAATCATCGGGCGGGAGATCTTCCTCTCTGTCTCCTCCTCTCTGTATATCTGACTTTGTAATAAAAATAAATAAATCTTTAAACAAAAAAAAGTGATGGCTTAATGTTAGTCCCTGATTTTTTTCCCCTTTAAATGATTCACAGTTCTCAATGAAGTTTTGAGCAGAAATTATGTACGAATTCCCTAGATTTGCATGGGAGTTGTACTTCTGGGAATTTCTATTTTGTTCTAATAGAGCAAAAAACGAGTTTTGCTTAAATTTAGTTAACATTGTATGCTGATCTAATTATAATAGGATTTCTTTCTGTTTTTTCACTAAATGTGCAAAATTTTAGTTGAAAGTCTATACTATTGTTCTTTCTCTGTGTGTAGAACCTTTTGATTCATTGTAGGATATACTGCAATCCTGTCCCCTTTTCCACTATCAATAAACTAAGTTGTTTTGATGATTGAACAACATTTCTCTGTAATTTCAAGTGAGTTCCCAGATTCTGCCACGCTTGTTGAGAACTGCTGATTTTAGATGTGTGCAAGGTGAGGAATTAAATGTTGTAGAGTAATAAATGATTATATTACTTGCATATATATAATTACACGTTGACTAAGTTTAATTAAAATGGATAATTTTGAGACTTGCCATTAAGATGACTTTTGATGTGTTTTTATTTTTCCTAGTAAAATGAATGAAAATAAACCTGATAACTCACAGAACCTTGGTAAGTAACAAATATTATCGGTATGATCTTTTCAGGATGTCAGTCAAACAACAGGAATGAATTCCCTGGGACAAGATTGGCTTATTTGTTTATGTGGCAAATTATGTATTTGTATCAGTAAACATGGACTCGCAGAGAGGGCAACTAATCTTTCAAGTTTTATCCAGTTTCTCTGTATTTTTTTTTAAGATTTATTTATTCTTATTACAAAGTCAGATATACAGAGAGGAGGAGAGACAGAGAGGAAGATCTTATGTACACTGGTTCACTCCCCAGGTGGCCAAATGGCCAGAGCTGAGCTGAGCCGAAGCAGGAGATTCTTCGGGGTCTCCCACGTGGGTGCAGGGACGCAATGTTTTGGGCCTTTCTGTATTGCTTTCCCAGGCCACAGCAGGGAGCTGGATGGGAAATGGAGCAGCTGGGATGTGAACCTGTTCCCATATGGGATCCTGGTGTGTGCAAGGAGTGTTTATTAGGCTACCACACCAGGCCCAGGATCTCTCATTTTGTAATGAAGGCTTTCAGTAAGAATTTATGGGTTTTCATATCTTTTTTGAGCATATATACATTCATTGACATGTGCATATCTTAAGACATGTATATACAACTTTCTTAAATCCCTTATTTCCCCCACGTATTCATTTTTCATAGTATTTTCTTTCTTAGGCTTTTTGGTCTGTCAACTGGCTTCTGTTTTTTAGTGCTGCAGATTGCTCTGTATACTTAATGAAGATACTCTAAGAAATTATTGGAAATTAGAATTAAACACAAGGGGTCATTCACAGTTCAAAATGCATATTATTGGAAAAATAGCATGGATTTCAAACTTGGCTTTTAATTTCCATTTTTCATGAACTATTTGAAATATGTTAGTGCTTATTTTAACCCAGTGAAAGTTCTGAGATAAGTGAAAGAAAGGGGGAAGTACTTGAGCCGTCACAAAGGTGAGAGGTGCAGAGTCACATCAGAAAGCAGGATTGGGGCTACTGCCTGTTGACCAGCAGTCTGCATCTCAAGTCTAAAATTGAAGCATCTTGGGGTCACTGTCTGCCTAGGGATTGGGGAGTGATGCCTAGGTAAATTTTTAAAAATGCTATCATCAAAATTTGGCAGTTCATCTCCTCTTTAAAATTCTTTTAACTTGTAAATTTATTTTATACATCTAAAAAAATCAATTCTGATAGTTTTGGCAACTTAATCACTGCTTTAGAAGAATGAAGTTTTGGGAACTTTTTTTTTAAGAATTATTTATTTTTATTACAAAGTCCAGATATACAGAGAAGAGGAGAGACAGAGAGTAAGATCTTCCGTCCGATGATTCACTCTCCAAGTGAGTGCAACGGTCGGTGCTGCACCAATCCAAAGCCGAGAACCGGGAACTTCTTTTCCAGGTCTCCCACGTGGGTGCAGGGTCCCAAGGCTTTGGGCCGTCCTCGGCTGCTTTCCCAGGCCACAAGCAGGGAGCTGGATGGGAAACAAAGCAGCCAGGATTAGAACCGGTTCCCATATGGGATCCTGGTGCGTTCAAGGCAAGGACTTTAGACACTGGACCACGCTGCGGGGCTCAGTTTTGGGAATCCTAATCCATCGTTTTCATTGATGTTAATTACAGAAGTTGTAATTTTAATCACATCAGGAATTAAAAACTGAGCAAAGCATCCTAAGTCAAAGTATTAAACATAGGTGTACTGGAAATTTGAAGTTATCAATAATAATATAGTATAATATGCTATTTCAGAAGTAATTTAATGCATCAATTGAGGAGTATCAATTCTATTGTTTTATAAATTTTAAGAAAGAAAATTTGTTTCTGTTTACTGTTTCACTGTTAGTTTGTGCCTTCTGTCGAAAAAATGATGACTGTCCCAATAAGTACGGAGAAAAGAAAACTAACGAGAAGTGGAATCTTACTGTACATTACTACTGTCTGGTGAGTAGCATTTACAGATCCAGACAGTTAGCGTTGTAAAGGAAGAAAATTAAATTTTGCCTTAATTTTAGAGAATTAGATCTCATTCAACTTATTTAGATCTTGTTTTTTTTTAATGTGTAAGAATAAGATATCTTTCTTGGTAAATCGAATTCTACAATTCTGAATCTAGTTGGTATATATGCAGAGTTATCATTACCTGTTTTTATGACCATTTTGGGGCTTAATAAAAGAAGAAAGGAGAAATTGATTGGGTCCAAAGGAGGGAGTGGTTTTCGTACCACTTTCTTACCTCCTTTGTTGCTAGTGGAAAATCTCAGAGAGAAGACTTGTTTGAAGATTCTGGGCCTGGGAACAAATTTTACTTAACAGAGGTCCCAGGAAAAATATGGCTAAAGATAATATGTGTTTGTGGAAAAGGAAACAGTCTAATTTTTGAGTCCTCAGAGAGAAGAAACAGTGGTTGGCTGGTGAGAATTCATCTTTATTTATTCCCCCTTTCTTTCATCAGTTTTTTTCACCTCACTGAGTCCATGCCTAATGGTATTCGGGGCATTGTCACTACAAAAGTGTGTCAAGGATGCCTTAGTAGTCGTCATGATTCATGACACTTTATTGTCTATTTCTGTTTAATATATAACTGTGAAATTTAATAGTTAAGCAGCATTAGTTAGACTGCAGCTTGTGAGTGTTAGCACTGTAACATCAACTGAGCTGGGTATTTCTGGTTCAGAATAACTCATGAGATTACCGGGAAAATGTAAGCCAGATTCCATCGGAAGGCTTTACTGAGCCAGAGCATCGCAGCCTCTGAAGGCGTGCCTGGCTTTTGCTACTGCTCTTGCTGTCTGTTGAGAGGAGAGCTGAGCTCCTGAACTTCCTGTCTGGCTGCTTACAGCATGGCATTGGGCTTCTGCAAAGCAAATGATCACACACATACCTCTCCCACATATAGAGCCGTTAATGTAGTCTGCACAGCATACACCAGTATAATTTTATTTTATTCTGCTTCTAGTTAGGAGCTATTATTTTGAAGTACAAAAGAAATATTTTCAGTTTTCTTAGAGTTTATTTTTTTCTACGGTACGTAGTTATTATTTCACAACTAATTAAGTTGTATATGTCATTTCTGTTTCTTGTAGGATTTATTATACTGCCTAAAGTAAACTTTTCAACACAAATTTGCTCTGCTACAGTGCTTTTGAATTGTTTCATATATTTCCTTTGAAAATAATAGAATTTCCTTAATATTCTTATTTACTTCATGAGTATAATACTAAAGAAATAATAGGTACTGGTTGCTTTTAAGATTCTTGATTATGAATAGAAAGTATACTAATATAAGGGCGGTAGTAGAATACTAGAGTTGAGACACATGTAAGGGACAATCTAATTCGGTGTTCTTATTTTTGTGCTTTAGGTCAATGATATTAAGGTACTTGATGGGTCCGAGAGGTTAGGCATGTAATCCTGTTTGCACAGGAATGTAGAACTCCATCCAGGTTACCAATGTGGGTGGCAGGAAAGATGGCAAACACTTGGGCCATCCTCCATTGCTTTCCCAGACAGATTAGTACGCAGAGCAACCAGGACTGGAACTTACGCTCCCATTTGGGATGCTGGTGTCAAAGTAAGCTCATGAACAGCTTGACCACACCAACAGCCGCAAACAAGGTTTTTTATTCTCAGTCTATACTTTTCCTTGATTTCTTGTTTCCTTAACATTAATCTGTCAAGCTAAAATGAGATTTAAAAAAAATTCAAATTTATTAACCTAGGATTCAAAAGGTTTCCCTCTATAAATAGACCTTGCATTATTCAGAGTTCAGCTACACCTGTTTTTTTTTTTAAAGATTTATTTTTATTGGAAAGGTAGATATACAGAGAAGGCAAGAGACAGAAAGGAAGATCTTCCTTCAGTGGTTCAATCCCCAAGCGGCCACAAGGGCTGAAGCTGAGTCAATCCAAAGCCAGGAGCCAGGAACTTCCTGCAGGTCTCCCACAGTCGGGTGCAGGGTCCCAAGACTTTGGTCCATCCTTGATTGCTTTCCCAGTTCACAATCATAGAGCTGGATGGGAAGTGGAGCTGCTCTGATTAGAACCAGCACCCGTATGGGATGCCGGCCCATTCAAGGCAAGGAATTTAACATCTACGCTATTGCTCCAGGCCCTCACCTGATTTTTTGAATGAATTATTTATTTGTTTTCATTTAATTTGAAACACAGATAGAAGGAGTACGTATCTGCACATCAATCCCCAAATGCCCAAAACAGCCAGAGTTTGGCCAGGCCGAAGCCAGTCACCTAGGATCTCCTTCCATGTTGTGCCACAAAATCACGTGGGACCCATTGACCTGGGCCAGTGTCTGCTCGCTCCCAGGCTCTGCATTATTGGAAAACTGGGCTAGAGGCAGAATAGGTAAGACTCAGATCAGGAATGCCAATAAGTTCTAATGGCAGTGACTTACCTGCTGCCACAAGTGCCCACCTGTCAGCGAGATCTAAAGTTAGCCTGAAGGGCCACTTATAATCTGAATTGTCTTTGTCGTATTCATTTTATAGCTTTCTATATTTACTCTGTTTTTCTAGATCTTATTTATAGGTGTTCTTTCTTTTCCTTCCCCTTCTTGCTAACTATTCACTCACTTCCTATCTTCTGTATTTTTCTTTCTGAAATACTTTAGGTACCTAGTTTGGGGATGTAAATTGTTAATGTAATATCTGCCAAGTCAAAGGATATGAATAGTTTCAGTCTTTGCCCATGAGGGACAAATATCAATAGTTGCTTGAACTATGGGTGATTTCTGTCCATTTTTTTTATTGGAATGATGTGAATTTTATAATTTTTGAGTAATTTATTTCTTAGGGTTTTTTTCTAATTGGAAATATATTTATAGTTGATGTCAAGTGGAATTTGGCAGAGAGGAAAAGAAGAAGAAGGAGTTTATGGTTTTCTAATAGAGGACATCAGGAAGGAAATTAACAGAGCTTCCAAATTGGTAAGTAAATTATTTTTACTTACTTACTAAATATCTTTTGTCAGTAATGATGAAGTCTCTGTTCTTTGGTTAATAGAAATATACTCTCATGCATATGTTTGTCAAATGTGATAAGAGTATTTTGTACTTGTGCAAATGAATGAGATATAGTGACCCTGAGTAATAGATGTGACTTTACTTCCTTATCATATTCTGTTTCATCCACTGTTATGATCATAGTTGTACTCACTCTGTTTGCAGCCTTTTTATTCTGAGTTATTCTAATGATTTACTACTTAAAGATGTCTGTGAAAAGCAGAGTTACAAAGAGTTTGGGAGAAGTCTTCCAAATGCTGGTTCACTTCCCAGTGGGCCACAACATCGGGGGCTTGACCAAGTTGAAGCAGGAGCCTAGAACACAGTCCATGTCTTTGCATTGGTGGCAAGGACAGGACCACTCAAGCCAACTTCTTTTACTCTACGTACGTTAAAAGGGAGTTGGGGGCTTGGCAAGGTGGGCTAGCAGCTAAAGTCCTTGCCTTGAGCATCCTAAGATCCCTTATGGGTGCCGGTTCTAATCCCGATGACTCCACTTTCCGTCCAGCTCCCTGCCTGTGGCCAGTGAAAGCAGTCGAATACAGCCCAAAGCCTTGGGACCCTGCACCCTTGTGGGAGACCCAGAAGAAGTTTCTGGCTCCTGGCTTTAGATTGGGTCTGCACTGGCCATTGCGGTCACTTGGGGAGTGAATCATTGGAAGGAATATTTCTCTATCTCCTCCTCTCTGGATATCTGCCTTTCCAATAAAAACAAATAAATCTTAAAAAGTGGAAAGTGGAGAACCTGAGCTTATTTGGAATAACCATTGCAGGTGGTCACTTAATCTGCTGTGCCACAGTGCCAGCCCCTATCTGTCTTAAATCTTTTCCTTTCTCTTAGAAGGACAATAGTAATTTAGGGACTAGTTTAAGTAGAAGATAATATACTGTGCTGAGGTTTTAAGTTAATCCCATCTGCAAACTTTAAGTTTGATTTTATTGGAAAGACAGATATACAGAGAGGAGGAGAGACAGAGAGGAAGATCTGTGCAATGATTCACTCCCCAAGTTGACGCAACAGCTAAAACTGAGCTGATCTAAAACCAGGAGCCTGGAACCTCTTCTGGAGCTCCCACATGGGTGCAGGGTCCCAAGGCTTTGGGTCATTACTGACTGCTTTCCTAGGCCACAAGCAGGTAGCTGGATCGGAAACAGGGCTGCCAGAAATGGAAGCAGTGCACATATGGTATCCCAGTACGTCCAAGGTGAAGACTTTAGCCATTACCGCTACCACACTGGACCCATCTGTAAACATCTTATATCCCTTTCAATTCATAGGTATTGGGAATTAGGACTTAAGCATGTATTTATGCGAACCAGTGTTTAAAACTCAAAGTATGTAACAGCTTTTCATTTTGTTAGTATACAGTGGTATTAGCTAGGTTTACACCAATCAATTTTTAAAGTTTTCTTGGTGTTAGAGTTTCATATTTCTTCCCATTTCGATTTCAGGTTGGTTTGTGTGTATAACCACTACGTTTGTGAAAATCCTTCAGCTTAAAATATTTTCAAAGTTGGAAGGAAAAGAGGTTCCTGTTCTGTTCACATTGTTTTTAGGTTTTTCTTTCGGGTGATTTATGTCATCGCAACTGTTCCGGTGAAAATAATTTTTAGACTCCCCATGAGGACGATTGGTTTTTATCATGGTCTTACTATAGTGCTCAAATTTATGTGCTGTTTTCTGTTTTCATGATTTCTTCCAGAAGTGCTGTGTTTGCAAGAAAAATGGTGCCTCGATTGGATGTGTTGCACCTCGGTGTAAACGGAGTTATCATTTCCCGTGTGGACTTCAGGAAGAATGTATTTTCCAGTTTACTGGCAACTTTGCGTGAGTTATTTAACTATTACATGTGAAAGACGGTTGTTTTTTTAAAAGTGTGGAAAATGGGCATCCCAATGAGATCTTGCTTGTAATGCTTATACATATGCAACATATAATGAGACATAAATATCCCATTCCTTGCCCCCCCACCCCTAGTTTTAATGGGGGCTTTTCTGCCTATCAAGTCTTGAGACTTTCTGTGTCTGAAATGGACTTAATATGACAGTGCTTAGCTTCAGCTTTCAGTTCTGGGATACAACACAAAACAGTTGATTTATTGGTTAATTTGTCACCTTATGTAATTCTATATTGTCACAGCACTCTTGCAAGTTACTAGTCCACTTTCATTTCTTAGTACTTTGTATATTCTAACTAAATGAAAGGCATATGCATTTTGTCTTACATCAGACACATTTTGCCCTCAGACACTCCTGAAAATATTTGCTTCCCAAAACAATCTTAAACATTAGTACTCTGCGAATAAAGTTAAGTAGGATTCTTAATAGTGGTAAAATTCAATATGAAGTCTTACTTCCTCTGGAAGGTTTATATCTTAAGATGCACTGTATTGATTTTTTGATCATCCATTGTTATTGTTTTAAGATCCAATTTATATATTTGAAATATATATTTATATATATATCTATAGAGAGAGAGAGAGAGAGAGAGAGAGAGAGAGAGGGAGAGGGAGAGGGAGAGAGACAGATCCTCCGTCCTTTGGTTCACTCTCCAAAGAATCACAACAGCCCCAGGGCTGGGCCAGGAGTAAGCCAGGAGAGAGAGCATCATCTGGGTCTTCCACATGAGTACAGGGGCCCAACCACTGAGGCCATCTTTTGGTTCCTTCCCAGGCACATCCGCAGGGAGCTGAATGGAAAATGGAATAGCTAAAACTCAAACTAGCACCCATTGGGGATGCTGGTATTGAAGGCAGTGGCCTTAACCCACTAGGCTACATCTGATCATCTATTGTTATGTGTAGTTTATAATGCTAAGGCTCTATACCTTTGGAAAGTTTTTCTCTCGTGTACGTGAATTATAATGCTAGCTAGCAATGCTTTGTAATGCATTAGATACTATTCTTAAATTACATTTTTAGGTCATTTTGTTGGAAGCATCGACCTGTTCAAGTAATTACATCTAATAAGTATACAGACTCCTTACCATGCACCATTTGTTTGGAATGCATTGAACCTGTTCCAACTTACAGCATATTACGAAGTCCTTGCTGTAAGAATGCTTGGTTCCATAGAGACTGTTTACAGGTAAGATATATTTTATAATCTTTCTATGATTGATATAAAATTCATCAGTTGCTACTTAGAATTTTAAATTAGAAATAATTGATATGTATGTTATAATCTTTAACAATTTATATCTTACAAATAGCTTTAAAGCATTCAGTAAAACCCATTTTAAATACAAAGTTTACTATTGAAGTGTTTGATTAACAGGATGGCTTAGGTTACATGCAACTTTTTAAAAGTATACTTATACTTATAAAAATTTTTTTTTAATTTTTAAAAATTTTGTTTTTACCTAAACATTTTGTTTTTATTTCACAATGAATAAAGTCCACATTTTAATTCCAAAATTCCACTTATGTATTTCAGCTGTAGAAACCAAAGTATGTGAAATTGAAAGTAAACTTAAAAACAGGCTAAGATAAGATTAGATTGGATGTCGATAGGCCAGTTTTTTTCCTGTAGGAAACATTAATAAAAAAAATGCATTGTTTGATAATTAAGCAAATGCAAAACTTTTTTGGCTTCTTTTCAGGTAAATAGAATGTAAAATTTCTTTTATTTGGAAAATGCTTGAACGTTTTAAAAGATTGATTTTATTTATTTGAAAGGCAGAATTAGAAAGAGAAAGAAAGAGAGATCTTCTATGTACAAGTTTATTCAAATGGACATAAAGGCCAAGGCCAGGCTAGGCTTAAGCTAGGAGCTAGGATACTCAATCCAGGTCTCTCCACACTAGGTGCAGGGGCCCAAGAGTTTGGGCCATCTTCTACTGTTTATCCACATGTGTTAGCGAGGAATTAAACTGAAAGTGAAGCACCCTGTGGGATACTGGGATTGCAGGTGTAGGCTTAATCTGTTATGCTACAATGCCAGTCCTTTGAATATTTTTTTTTTACAAGATTCAAATTATTATCAATTTGAAATTTGAGATGTATGTTTGTAAAAGTGCCAGTTAATAAATATAATAGAATACTAAATAACAAATTTAGTTCAAATTAATACTGTTTTTATTATCTTAAAGAATGTTTGAGAGGAAGAGAATTAAATAGCTCTCATGTGCCGCTTCACTCTCAAAATCGCCCCTACTGGCTAGAGTTCTGTCAGGCAAAGCTGGGAAGTAACAGTGCATCCATATTTTCCATCTGTGTAGCGTGGGTCCAGTTGCTTGAGCTTTCCCTGCTGCATCCCAATGTCCTTATTAGTAAGAAGGCATGGCATAGAAATAAATCTGGCACTTGGGTGTGGATTGAGGGGTATCTTAATTCGTGTCTTTATTGCCAGGCCAAATGACCATCTTGAATCTGTTAAAATTAGAAGATAGAAATTTCCTTATATTTTAATAAAGCCAATACAAAGTCAGTGTTTCAGGTATTTGGGACAGGGGGCAGGAGGCTAAGCCACTGCTTGAGAATCTACTTCTCTTGATAGAGTACTAATTCAAGTCCTGGCTGCTCTGCTTCCAATCTGGCCTCTTGCTAATGTGCCTGGAGGTAGCAGTTGATGGCTCAAACACTGCTCCAGATCTCTGTGGGACACGTGGATGGAGGTTCCCGACTCGTGGCTTTGACTTGGTCCAGCCCTGACTTTTATAGTCACTGGGGAGTAGTGAATCAGCTGATGAAAGAAAAGATTTGTCTATCTGTGTGTTTTTCTACCACTTGTCATTCCACCTTTCATATAAGTAACTAAATTGTTAAAAAAGAAAACACCAATAAAGTCAAAATAATAAGACTTAATTAGTTTTGTGTTATGTTCCTTGAGCTATTAAGCCTAAGATTATTCAGCTAAAAGTGGCAGAGTGAAGCGTACTTTGTTGAGGAAATAGTGGAAATCCCACTAATTCTTTAAATGGCAATTAGAATACCAGTGTTTCATCCTGGAGTGCCTGGGTTCAATTCCAGCTACCTGTCCATGCCCTGGAAGTAGCAGGTAATGGGTCAGATAGCTGGATCTCTAACACCACAGTGAGAGAAATGGGTTGCGTTTCTGAGCTCTAGGTTCTGGTTCCAGACTACTCCGACCTAAGATATTGTAGGTATCTGGGGAATGAACAGGAGTGAACCACCGGGTAAGAGCTCAGTTTGTGTGTATATTTGTCTGCCTCTCAAATAAATGAATAAATAAACATTTGAACTAAATGTAATGTTAAAGCAACAGGATTAGGACTGACAGAAGAAGTTGCACAGAAAAACACAAGTAACCTTCATCAACTGGGAGTATGATTTGTACAATGGTGAAGAAAGAAGATGATTTTAGGTGCATACAACTGGCAAGAAGTACCCATGTGTTCCCTTACACACACACACACACACACACACAGAGGGCAAGCACAAATCACTGAAATTTCTGATTCTAAATTAGATCTGGCAACCAAGTGCTGGTAGGAGTCCATAGCTTCTTGCACATTTCCCACCTGAATGGAGGGGCCCCAGCACTTAGGCCAGGTTCTATTGCTTTTCCAGGCACATTATTAGGGAGCCAGATTTGAAATAATGCAGCTTGGACTCATACTTGGCCCCATAAGGATGCCAGTATCATATGCAGCCACATAACCCACTCTGCCACAAAGCAAACCCCTACAGATATATTTATTATTTATTATTATTTTTTTAATATTTATTTATTTTTATTGGGAAGGCAGATATCCAGAGAGGAGGAGAGACAGAGAGAAAGACCTTCTGTCTGATGATTCACTTCCCAAGTGAGCACAACGGCCGGTGCTGTGCCAATCCGAAGCTGGGAACCAGGAACTTCTTCCAGGTCTCCCACATGGGTACGGGGTCCCAAGTCCTTGGGCCGTCCTCGACTGCTTTCCCAGGCCACAGGCAGTGAGCTGGGTGGGAAATGGAGCCACCGGGATTAGAACCGGCACCCATGTGGTATCCTAGTACACTGGAGGCGAGAACTTTAGCTGCTAGGCCACTGTGCTGGGCCATAAGTATTTGTTTTTATTTATTTTAGAAATATATGAGGCACGTCATAAATTTGCATGTTATTCTTATATAGGGGCCATGCTAATTTTCTCCATATTGTTCTAAATTTAGTATATTTGCTACCCAGTCCAGCATTACAGTTCTGTGTTCTCAAATATGACTACTCACTAGAATTTCCTGAATTTGAAATTGGTTCGAGTTATTTATTGGTTTTGACTTTTAGTATCTAGCATAGACTTTTGGCGTTTATAAGTAGGCTTTACATGTTTGTTCAGTGAATGTGAGCTACTAGTTTTAACTGAGGACTGGCTACTCTTTCTAGTTGCCTTAATAATTTCTTTTCTTTGTGAGTATTCTCTGTGGCTTCTATATTTGTAATTTTTGTGACATTGAGAATAGTTTTTATGCTAATCTTTTTCTGGGAAGGAAACTCCTTCAATAGATTATGTTAAATAAAAACAGCAGGAATATTTGTGACAACATTTTTACAAGGTAGATTCTTTTCCTCATAGTATAGGTAGCAACATCATTATTTAGGAATAAAAATAGTTATTTTTGTTGGATGTAAAGCTAGGCAGAGTCACATATCAGCTCACTCTAACATTTTAAGTCTGGACAAAAAAAAAAATCTTGTGATGTTAGCAATGTGCTAACATAGATTCTACTATGTTTGAGATTCAATTTTACTAAGTTTGGGATTCGCTAGCATGGAAACTGTTTTCATAATCTATTAAGTACAGAGCAGCACATGTCCTGTGTGTCATTTGGGTTGTAACCTGATAACAAATTTAACAGCAGATTTGTGTTTCCGCCGTAGGCTCAAGCAATAAATGCAGGAGTATTTTTCTTTAGATGTACAATATGCAATAATAATGACATCTTTCAGAAAGAGATGTTGAGAATGGGAATTCATATTCCAGAAAAGTGAGTAACATTAGTTTTTAACCAAAAATATGGTGTTTTAAATACTGGATTTAATTACTTTAGAAATCATTCTTTGTCTCTGATTGACGGATTCTAGACAGGTAACCATTTCCCGTGATGATGCAAATGCAAAGCCTTCTCCACTTTGGGTGAGCAGGGACACCTGGAGAACTGGGACCATGATATAATTGTCTCAGTTGATTTCCAGTCTTTCAATACAAGTACCTCAGTTGAGTCCACATTTGATTGATTTTATACACAGTTACTTCAGACTTCAAATATGGTTTTTATAAATGTATGTAAGGAAGTCAGGAAGTAGTTTATTGCGAATGAAAAGAATTTTTTTAATGATTAAAATTGAGGAATCTAGAAATGATAGTAAATTTGAAATTAAAAATGAGAAGTAAAATGTTAAGGAACATGTAGAAAATTTAAGTTTTCATTAAGCATTTTAAAATTCACTGTGAGACAAAGTATAGAATAAAATAACACTAATAGATCTGAACTTTAAAGATAATTTTTTAGAAGATTTATTTATTTATTGGAAAGTCAAAGGAGGAGAGATAGAGAGGAAGATCTTCTGCCATCTGATGATTCACTCCCCAAGTGAGCGCAATGGCCAATGCTGTGCCAATCCGAAGCCAGGATCCAGGAATTTCTTCCAGGTCTCCCAATCGCGGGTGCAGGGTCCCAAAGCTTTGGGCCATCCTTATCTGCTTTCCCAGGCCACAAGCAGGGAGCTGGATGGGAAGTGGAGCTGCCGGGATTAGAACCGGAGTCCATATGGGATCCTGGCGGGTTCTAGGCGAGGACTTTAGCCACTAAGCCACGCTGCTGGGCCCTAATGATAATTTTTAAAAGATTTATTTGAAAGGAAGAGTTATAGAGAGACAGGGAAAAACAAAAAAGAAAAAAAAAATAGAAAGCTTTCATCTGCTGGCTCATTGTTCAAAGGGCTGCAATAGCCAAAACTGCTAAGCCAGGTGCCAGGAGAAACCTATTCCTGATCTACGTGGGTGCAGGGGCCCAAGCTCTTAAGCCATTGTCTATTGCTTTCCCAAGCACATTAGCAGGGAACTGGATCAGAAGTGGAACAACCATGACTCGAAATGGTACCCATGTGGGATGCCAGCATGTGTACTCTTTATGTAGTATCATTTCAATACATATATATGTATACACATGTGTAATGCTCAAATCAGATTAAGTGTTCATTCCTGAAACATTTTTCATTTTTTAGAAGTGAAATATTCAAAACTGTTTTGCATAACATGTGACTTGTCATTATCTTGTTACCTTATTGTGTAATAAAAATTTTAGCACCTGCTAACCAACTTCTTCCTGCTTCCCTTCCACACTTTTGCTTATAGAGATGCATCTTGGGAATTAGAAGATAATGCTTATCAAGACCTTCTGCAGCACTATGAGCGTTGTGATGTCCGAAGATGTCGTTGCAAGGAAGGGCGAAACTATAACGCACCTGATAGGTATTTCTGAAAATTGAGTTTTGCTTAACAGTTTCATGATTAAGCCTTCAATTGAAAAAGTAGATTTTCTAGTTAATTAAATGCACTTTTGCTCTTGATTATGTTTAAAATTTTAACCTCGGATAAGTTATGTTTATTCTAAGTTTATATGTGTTTTATAGAAAATATTATTGCAGTTCATATAGTCTGTAAATATTATCTAGACCTCCATTGTTCTCTGAGTGCGCGCGCACGCGCGCACGCACACACACACACACACACACACACACACGCACATCCACTAGCCTTCTGTGATGTTAGGCACTTGGAAATGTGGCTAGCCTAGCGGATGCTGTAATAGCACAATGCACATAAAAGACCTAGTTCACCTGTGCTGTCATAAAAAAATACCTAAGATGGTTTGTCTTAAAAACCGAAAGTTGGTATTGTCACAGTTGTGAATACTAGAAGTCTTAGATCTGGAAGATGGCAGTTGGGTGTTTTTCTGAGCGCTCCGTTTGGGGCTTATGAGATGGCTGCTTGTAACTGTGTTTTTGCAAGGTTGTGCCTTTCTGTTTTGCAGTATCATTTCCTTTTATTTAGATGTGTGCATGTGTTACATCCATATGTTTATGTATTTTATATAAAATAATACCAATTGTAGTGATTGGAGTCCATACATATGACCTGATTTGGCTTAAAAATCCTAAGAAAGTAGTTAACTTTTTTAGGTCATGGGCATACATGAATTTTTGGAGGACACATTTTAGCCCAAAATTGGTTGAGAAAGGTACTAAAATATGTTGTTTGTTAATTTGCTAAAAAAATATTTATTTTTTTGGAGAGGCAGATTTTCAGAGAGGAGAAAAGACAAAAATCTTTATCTGTCTGCTAGTTCACTTTGCACGTGGCTGCTATGTATGTGTGTGTGTCTGCGTATGTTTGTTAAGATTTCTTTTTTTTTTCTTTAAGATTTATTTATTTTTATTGCAAAGTCAGATACACAGAGAGGAGGAAAGACAGGAAGATCTTCCGTCCATTGGTTTACTCGCCAAGTGTCCGCAACGGCTGGTGCTAAGCCAATCCAAAGCCAGGAACCAGGAGCCTCTTCCTGGTCTCCCACACGGGTGCAGAGTCCCAAGGATTTGGGCCGTCCTCTACTGCTTTTTCCAGGCCACAAGCAGGGAGCTGGATGGGAAACTGGGCTGCCGGGATTAGAACCTGCGCTCATATGGCATCCCGGGCGTGCAAGGCAAGGACCTTAACCACTACGCCACCGCACCGGGTTCAAGATTTCTTTTTATTTTTATTTGAAAGGCAGAATTACTCAGAGAGACAGACACCGAGAAAGAAATCTTCCCTTCATTGATTCACTTCCTAAGTGGTCACAAAAGCTGGAGGTGGTCTAGTCGGGAGCCAAGAACTTCCTCCTGGTCCTTCATGTGGGTGCATGGGCCCAAGCCTGAGAGCCATCCTCCACTCTTTTGCCAGGAGTGAAGCAGCTGGCACACAACCTGATGCCCACATGCAGTGCTGATGCTGCAGGCAGAAGCTGTGCTGTTACTGCATGGGGCCACCCCTGAAAGGTTTTCTGTGCTAGTGGTCTTACTCCTAAATCTCGCTGCTAGGAAGGGGTTACCTTCATGTGCTTGTTACAGTATAATTGGTGTTTTCTGTTTAAAGATTTATTTTATTTAAAACAGTGACAGAGAAAACTAGGGCGGGACAGAGAGATCTTCAATCCACTTTTTCAGTCCCAAGTGCCCTCACTGCTGGAACTGTTCCAGACCAAATCCAGGATCTGGGAACTTTGGGTCTCCCATGAGGGTGACACTTGGATCAGCTTCTGCTCCTTTCCTTGGCCGTTAATAGAGAACTGCATGGGAAGTGGACAAACTGGGACTGGAACCAGCACCGGTATGGGGTGCCAGACTCACAGGCAGTAGCTTAGTATTCACTGTAGCATATTGTGAGTCTTTCAGGAGCAGAGATTTCAGTCAGTTCTAAGGGAATGTTTGTTCTTGCCTATGTTGGGTTGATGCGGCCCTGCTATTCCTTTGTAAATACTAACATGCACAATACCTCCTGCAAGTGTTGTGCTGAGTTTCAGGTGAGGTCGTATATATATAGCCTTTTAAGAAACAACACATTTATTAATGTTTTTAAAATATTTTAAAAAATCATTTTAGGCAGCTTTTAACTACAGCTGTATTTTTTTTATCCCATTGGTCATATAATCAGTAACTGCAAAAACTACTGTTTTAATCCCATACTTTTTATCATTGCTCTACTTTTTGCCTTGTCTGCTGGAATACAGCAGCGGGCTGTCTGCTCTCTGTAATCTCACTCCTGGCCTTCTTGGTGAGGGTAAAGCAGATTGGTGAGGGAAAGAACAGTGTAGTGCTTAGCCAGGTTAAGTAGGTTGGAAACCTCACTCTGAAACTTGATTGGGCATATTGCTTACGACTTCTGTTCTTTGGATAGCAAGATTATCTCTGCTTTCTGAGGTTGTAGGGATTAAGTTTTCTTCATGTGAAAGCGTGTTAGGCCTGGTGCTTAGTGAGGATTCTAGTCAGCTGTCCCCTCCTCATCAGCGCACAGAGCTATTGGGAAAGAGAATGCGGCACACACATGCTGCACGCTCATGCCTGCGAGCAGAAGGCTAGTATGATGTTCCCAGACCTGTGGAGTGGGAAAGGGTATCTGCCTATATCTCAGCATAACATTTCTACATACTCAGGGAATGATGTCCAATTCTGTATTAAATAAAATGTTATAGTTACACCTGCACCAGAAAGGGGGAAGCCCATATTCATTCATACAGAAAAGGTGGGTGTTGATGGGCAGGCAGAATCCTATGTGGAGGGCTAAGTCAGATGAGATAGATTATGCATATGGGCCAGAGCCAGTGTTGCAGTATAGCATGTAAAGTTGCAGTTGCATGCTGGCTTCTCACATGCACCCCACTTCATCTGGGAAAGCAGCAGAGGATGGCCCAAATGGTTGGATCCCTGTTACCTATGTGGGAAGACCTCGAGGAAGCTTCAGGCCAACCCATCTCCATTTGGCTTCAGACCAAGCTATCTCCATTTGGGGAGAAACCTAGAGGATGGAAGATCTCTATTGTACACTCACCCACTGCCAAGTCTTCCTTTTAAATAAGTAGATGAAATCTTTAAAAAAAAAAAAAAAGATATGAGCCAAGTAGGAAATCTGTACCCTGTTGTGCTATAAAATACCTGAAGTGTCTGAGCAAGCTTATTTTAGGAAATAGTACTCACTTTTTATTTTTTTATTTAAATTTTTTTTAAATTTATTTTTATTATGAAGTCAGATATGCAGAAAGGGAAGGAGAGACAGAGCAAAAGTTCTTCTATCCAATGATTCACTCCCCAAGTGGCAGAAATGGTCAGAGCTGAGCTGATCAGGAGCTGTGTGTTTCCTCCGGGTCTCTCACAGTGGTGCAGGGTCCCAAAGCTTTGGGCCATCCTCCACTGCTTTCCCAGGCCACAGGCAAGGAGCTGGTTGGGAAGTGGAGCAGCAAGAACACAAATGGGTGGCCACATGGGATCCCAGGTGTGCAAGGCAAGAATTCTAGCCACTAGGCTATTGTAGCAGGCCCAGGAAATACTCCTCACCTTGAAATTTACTGTTTGCTGCTTTTCCATGCAAATACACTGATGTAACAGTATGCATCATCTCTAGATATAAAGAAAAATCTGTTCATTTTATGTTGATATTTTTTGTCTGTGCATGTATCTGTGTTGATGTAAGTTTTTAGGCTTTTAATTTAGTAGTTATATGTAGACGAAGTGGTTATAAACATATATGAAACAGGGAACATTAAGACTTTGGGAAGAATTACAGTATTAAAACAGGCAGTTTTCTATGGCAGTGCTTGGTGATTGGAGGTGAATTTAGCTAATGCTAAAACATAAACTTCTTTTCTTTTGAACATTCATAGCAAATGGGAAATAAAGCGTTGTCAGTGTTGCGGTTCCAGTGGAACACATTTAGCCTGTTCCTTACTACGATCATGGGACCAAAATTGGGAGTGTTTGGAATGTAGAAGTATTATCTACAATTCAGGTAATATTTTATTTTTTTTTTAATAAAGTGGTTTATAATCAAATACATATTTCAAAGTTTATATGTGCACTCTACTATGCTAATACTAGAATTTAAATTTATAGGTTTCCAAAAAGCAAAAAAACATACATTATCCAACTCTAATAATTTGGCAGTTAGCAACTGTTTGGAGGAATCATCACCTAAATTACCCAGACAGTCACCTGGAGCCCAGAGTAAAGACCTACTTAGGTGGGTATTCTAAATTAGAAAAATATTTTAGAAGTGAGCTTGGAAATGCCATTTAGAATATTAGCTTATTATAAAATTACCTAGAAATGTTTTTTCAAATAGCAGAATCCAACATTTGATCATGGAAATCATTGTGTCTGGCATTACATAAAGTAAATGGGATTTAATGGAATGCAGAATTTCAGATAGCCGTGCATATAGGAAGAATAAATGTGAACTTACTTTATTATAAAGTGAGATAGTTTGTAAAAATTTTTCTCCTGTATATCATTTGCAAGATAGTTTGATAAATATTGTTCTGGAATATGCTTTTTAAATACTGTTTGTAGAATAAGACAGGATATGAAAATATCATACCATGCCACTTTATAAAAATAGCCCTATTTAATATAAAGGTGATTTGTTGATGATGTAATAATTGTTTAATATGTTTACTGTCAATGTCAAAACTTTAAATATCAACACTTTTAAAAACATTTAAGGCATACTGGTAAAAGAGAGATAACCCTCAGTTTGGAATTCACACAAATATTTCAACAAGGCTGGAATTCATACTTTACTCTGTCAGATATTTGTTTGGCTGTATGACTTTTGTTAAATTTATGCAGATTTTGCAAAAGGAGTTCTTAAATACTTGCTTTCCCCAAACAGAAAAAAGTAGAAAAATAACATTAGTTTGTAAACATGATTAAGTACTGTGTCATTAAAAGTAATTCCAGGTTTAAATAGCTGGAAGATGTAAAAGAGGTTTTGTTAGAATACTTGATAAATGTCAGTTTGCAGATAAGCAAAATACTACTCAGTTACTGTTTTAAAATGCTGCTCGTGGGGTTGAGATTGTGGCACAACATGCCAGATGTTCCGGTGCATCTGCCTGCTGCTCTGCTTCTGATCCCATTTCCTGCTGATGTGCTGAGGAAAGCATCAGGAGATAGACCAAGTGCTTGGCCTCCTGCCGCCTTTGTGGGTGGGAGAGCAGATGGACTTCCTGGCTTCTAGGTGCAGTCTAGCCAAGCCATAGCTGTTGCGGGTATTTGAGAGAACCGCTCAGTAAAGGACCTTTGCCTCTTGCTCCCTTCTCTCCTTCCTTGCTGTTCTCCAATAGTAACAGGTTTTCTTATTTTCAAGTAGGAAAATGTTAAAAAATAAAAATGCTAACTTCATTAGAACAACTTAAAAATCTGTTTTCATTAATTATGTATTATAATTTGTATTAAGGATCTATTTTTATTATTGTTATTTTTTGTTTTTCATTTTATTTTACCGACAGAAATCATCCATCTCCCGGTTTATTATCTAAATGTCTGAAACAAGTGAGCTGGGTGAGGCAAAAACTAGGAGCCTAGAGCTCTCAGTCTGGACGTGTCCAAGGGTGGCATGACCAATGTAGTTAAACCAGAATCTCCTGCCTCCTTCCCAGGCTGCACATTAGGAAGCAGAGTAACCTGGACTTGATTCAGGCCCTCCAATATGGGATGCATGTTTCCTAAGCACCAAGCATGTACTCATATTATTTTTAAATAATTGTGGTAAAGGGCTGGTACAGTGGCTTAATAGCTAAATTCACATCTTGCAAGTGCTGGGATCTGATATGGATACCAGTTCTAATCCTGACAGCACGCTTCCCATCCAGCTCCCTGCTTGTGGCCTTGGAACGCAGTAGAGGACAGCCCAAAGCCTTGGGACTCTGCATCAGTGTGGGAGACACAGAAGATGCTCCTCCCTTTGGATTGGGTCAGCTCTGGCCATTGCAGCCACTTGGGGAATGAACCAGTGGGCGGAATATCTTTGTCTCCTTCTGTTTGTGTATCTGCCTTTCCAGGAAAAATCAGTAAACTTATAAAAAGCAAATGTGTATAAATAAATGATTATATTTTGGATCCCAACAATGTATAACAAAGGAAGCTTGACTCATGTCTCTACTTTAAGAAGCAATGTTTTAAAAGAGGGACATCAACATTTCCACTGACCCTTAGGAGAGAAAAGGATCCAGCCTACTACAGGAAGAGATAATTCTGTGTTTTCTTCACCTTGGGTTAATGATTGGGATATTGGGGGAAAAAAAAATGGACCATAGTGGCTATGGTAATGTCTTGAAATGGAACGAGCTTTTTGTTTAACATTTATTTTTTCGAAGATCAGAATTGTAGAAATAGAGGAAGAAGTGGAGAAGAGATACTTTCATCCCCTGATCCATTTCCCAAATAGCTGCAAATACCCAGTGCTTGGTCAAAATACAGTCAGTAGCCAGATCTGGGTGACGGGGGCGCAAGTCCTTGTGCTGTGTTTCTCTGCTTTCCCGTGCAAATTAGCAAGGAGCTGGACCAAAAGTTGAGCAGCTGGAATTTGAACCAGTGCCCATATGGGATACTGGCACTCCAAACAGCAGCCCAGCGTGCTGCACCGTAGTGCTGCTACTCAGGTTTTTGTTGGTTGTTGTTTTGTTGTTGTCTTAAGATTTATTTAGTTTTGTTGGAAAGTCAGATTTACAAATCGAAGGACAGACAGAAAGCTTTCATCCACTGGTTCACTTCTCTAGTGGCCAGAAAGGCTGGAGCTGAGGTGATCTGAACCTAGGAGCTTTCCTGTTTCCTGTGCTGGTGCAGATCCCCAAGGCTTTAGGCTGTTTACCGCTTTCCCAGGGCACAAGCAGGAAGTGGATGGGAAATGAAATAGCTGGGATAGGAGTTGGCGCCAGTGATGCAAGGCAAGGACTTTAGCCACTAGGCTGTGGTGCTGGACCCTTTAAAAATGGAAAGGTGATTCATGCACATTGAATACATTAATTCAAATTACACATTGAAAAACAGATTTAGTATGCTTTTGAATTAATCCAGACAATTACTGGAATTGGTAAAAGCAGGTTTTGATTCTGAAGCTATATTGTGGGACTCAGTAATTGGTATTTTCTTCCAAATATTTATTTGTTTATGTGAAAACCAGAGTGCCTGAAGTGAGAGATCTACCATTGCTGCTTTACTCCCAAGTGACCACAACAGCCAGGACTGGTCTAGGCTAAAGCCACGAGCCTGGTACCCAAGCTAGGCCTCCCTCGTAGTTTGCAAAGACCCCATCTCTTGGGTTCTATGCTGCCTTTGAGCTGTGTTAACCAGAAGCTGTATTAGAGAAGTCTTAACTTGCTGCACCACACCTCCAGCTCCGCAAAATCTACATTTTAACATGTTGCTAGTTGTTGTTATTGCTTTGATGCTGTAGGACTATGAGAATTAATAGTCTAGAATAAAAGTTCTATTGGGTTGATTTTATAATATCAGCTTTAGTATATACTATAGCTTTATGATAGAAAATACACAACAGTGTAATCTGTTGAGGCAAGTGATTTGAGTTTGTAGAATATGTGTGTAAGAAATAACAAAATAAAACCAAGTGTTATATAACTGCTTTGGTTCTAGTTGTAACCATTGTTCTGCTTTTGGGTGAGAGTTGAGAGAGAAGGTCCTCTTAATTATTTTTTCTTTTTTATTGGTTGTTGTAATTGGTTTGTTATATCTTTTTAAAAAGTACTTAACATCTGTGTTTAAATTCATGTTTTATAGGCAAGGCAACAAGTTTAGAAGAGATATTTCAACCATACTCATAGAGTTAGGATTCCAAATTAAGAAAAAAACTAAAAGGTTATGTATCAACAAAGGCAATATCTGGAATAGTGCCTTAGATGAATTCAGAAATCAAAATTTTAATCCTTTACAAATAATTGAAGTTGCTTATGTTAGTGAAGATGATCCTTTTGGAAGAGAGCATCCTGGGTCAAAGCACGAATTTCTAAGTCTCTTAATGCAGCATCTTGAGAACTCATCATTGTTTGAAGGGTCCTTGTCAAAGAACTTGTCTCTAAATTCTCAAGGTAATTGCTTTATTATTGTACTTACTGAATATAACTTGTATAGAAAAGCACCTATGTACCTGGTTAGAATTAATTTTTATTCCTCTAGTTTAAATACTGTGGATTAAATGCTTATTAATGAAATGCTGATAGAATTACAGAAAAAGGGTGATTTTTCAAAAACCAAAGTTTCTAGTGAAACTTTCTTTTAACTTGAGAATACTTGTACTTTACAGCAATATCCTCATTGGAATAATTTCAAAATTGGGGGTGTTTTTAAGTTTTCTTTTTTTTTTCCAGATTTATTTTATTTTTTATTGAAGAAGCAGATACACAGGAGGCAACACAGAAAGCTCTTCAGTCCACTGGTTAACTCGCCAAGTGGCCACCACAGCCAGAGCTGAGCCAGTCTGAAACCAGGAGCCAGAGCCTTTTGCTGGATCTCCCATGTGGTTGCAGAGTCCCAAGGCTTTGGGTCATCCTTATGAACCAGCATCTGTATGGGATCCCGGAAGATGCAAGGCGAGGATTTAGATACTAGCCTAATGTGCTTGCCCCCTCAAAATTCAGTTTTAACATCATTTTATATTTACTTTTTGGTAAAGATTTGTTAATTTAATTGAAAGGCAGACTTACGGAGCTGTGCAGAAAGAAGCCAACAGAGAAATCTTCTATCCACTGTTTTCCTTTGCAGACAGCTGCAATGGTCAGGGCTGGACCAGGGTAAAGCCTGGAATTTCATCCACATTTCCTTAAATGGGTGTAGGCACCCAGCCACGTTGGGGCCATCTATGGCTGTTTTCACTGGCATATCTGCAGGGAGCTGAATTGGAAGTCCAGCAGCCAAAAGTAGCACTGGAAGCATAAGAAATGTCAGTTCTGTAGAAGGCAGCGTAACTCACTGTATCATAGCAATTCCCCCCCCCCCCCAATTTTATTCATTCTTATTTCATTTAAATGGAGTGGCCAGATGTGATGGATGGCTATATTCACTTGTCTTATTTATGTACTTACAATGTACAATTGACATATTTCTTTACAACCTGGGTTTTTTACATACATAGTTTTCTGTCCCATAGGCAGCAAATGCTTCTGTGTTCTGTTTTATAGAATTTTTCCCCTTAAGATTTATTTATTTTTATTTGGATGGCAATTTTTTTTTAACATTCTTTTTATTTAGAATCTTATGGTACAATTGCATAGGTTTTGGGATTTCTCTGCACCTCCCTAAATTCTTACCCTGACTGATTTTCCCCAAATTATTACAATAGTATAGGCCTTTATAGACAAGGAAGGAGGACGGAGAGAGAAAATCTTCCATCTGCTGGTTTACTACTCAAATGGTCACAATGACCAGAGCTGTGCCGGTCTGGAACCGATCTTGAGCCGAGTCCATCTTGGGAACCAAGAACGTCTTCCCTGTCTCCTATGTGGGTGCCGTGTTCCAAGAGCTTGGGCCCTCATTTGCTGTTCTCCATCCATGGCCGCAGAGGCATGTGTGGATCGGAAATGAAGCAGATGAAGCACTATCCAGTGCCCATATTGGATATCAGTGCCCATATTGGATATCAGTGCCCTAGGGCAGAAGATGATCCTGTTGCACCACTAAAATAGCTCCAAGAATTCTATTTCTTAAAGACTTATTTGTTTTTATTAGAAAGGAAATTCACAGAGAGAAAAATTTTCTGCCCACTCGTTCACTCCCTAAGTGGCTGCAGCAGCCAGAGCTGAACTGCTCTGTTTGCAGGAGCCAGCAGCCACTTTTGGATTTCCCACATGGGTGTGCAGGGTCTCAAAACGTAGGGCCGTTCTCTGCTGCTGTCTCACACCGCAGCAGGGACCTGGATAGGAAGTGGAGCAGCTGAAACTTGAATTGCCACCCACTCAGGATCCTAGCGCTTACAAAGGGAAAATAGCCAATTGAGTCTTTGCACCTGGCTCAAGAATTTTCTTTGTGTAGATAGTTTTGTAGATGAATTTTCTTTTGTCTTTATTACCAGAGAGAAATTAATGCAATTAAAGCAGCCATGTCAAAATAATCTAGCATTTTTTTCAGGAGCTTATATAACATTTTCCTGCAAGAGGTATTTTGAAAGAATTCTGGTTGTTCCCTGTGAACTTCATTTCCCCGTGCTTCTCATAGTTGTCTGAAACATCTTTTTTTTTTTTTTTTTAAAGATTTATCTACCTATCCATTTATTTATTTATTAAAGATTTATTTTTAGGGGAAAGGCAGAGGTATACAAAGAGGAGGAGAGACAGGCCTTCCACCTGTTGATTCACTCTCTGAGTGGTCACATCTGCCAGAGCTGAGGCAACCGGAAGCCAGGAGCTCTTCAGGTCTCCCACACGGGTGCAGAGTCCCACAGCCTTTGGCCGTCCTTAACTGCTTTTCCTGGTTTATTTGGATTTTATTGGAAAGAGGCGGAGAGGTAGCGATAGAGATCTTCTTCCATCCATTGGTTCACTCTCCAAGTGATTGCAATGGTGAGACCTGAGCCAATCCAGAGCCAGGAACCAGGACCTTCTTCCTGGTCTCTCACCTGGGTGCAGCAGAGTCTCCAGGCCCTGGCTGTCCTCTACTGCTTTTCCAGGGCACAAACAGGAAGCTGGATGGGAAATGGAGCAGCTGCGATACAAACTGGGTCCCTTTTGGGATCCCAGTCATGCAAGGTGAGAACTTTAGCCACTAGGCTATTGCACTGGGCCCATCCTTTTAATATATATATTTATATTGGAAAAATATATTTTATATTGGAAAGGCAGATAATACAGAGACAAGGAGAGAGAGAAAGTTCTTCCCCAAGTGGCCTCAGTGGTTGAGCCTGAGCTGATCCAGAGTCAGGAGCTTCTTCCGGGACTCCCACACAGGTGCAGGTTCCCTAAGGCTTTGGGCCATCCTCCTCTGCTTTCCCAGGCCACAAGCAGGGAGCTAGATGGGAAGTGTAATACCTGGAATGTGAACGGGTGCCCATATGGGATACTGGCCTACACAATGCAGCATTCAGACACTAGGCTATTATGCTGGCCCATGAAGCATAGTTTTTGCTGTATACTTATTTATGCAGTTGTATTCAAACTTTCCTTTAAAGTGAAAACTTTTGAACATAATATTATTTACTTAAGGCAGCTTTGGTATGAGGAGTGTTTGAATTTAAGGCAATACATCTGAAAGTAGTGTTTGTGCACATCTAAAGCTTTGCAAGCTTAGTTTGCTCTGGCTTGTTTTTTTTTAAATCTGTAAAATGTGATTGATGGTTATTAGTGAAGGAGTTTACTTACAAAGTTCAGATATTATACTATATTTAATAATTTCTTTGTGACAAAAGTGATGAAAACATTTATCCTTTGATTTATCAAAATTACTAAAACATTTGAAATGACAATGTAAAACATTTAAAGTTTGAAGGATGTGGTAAAACTAAAGCAATATTGAGTAATCAGTTTGTACATTTTTGAAAGATAATTTACATACCATTAATCTTTAAAAAAATCCTCATTTATTTCAACACTAATCTTGTGTCGGATACTATGCTAATCAATTAATAAGTTATAAATAAGAATATGTAGTTAGATGTAACATTTACATTGCATATAATTTAAACAGGCATGATGGTTTGCACTGCAGTAACCTTGTAAATTAGTTTTAATGCATTAACTGCAGATTTAAGTAATTTCGTCATGAAAAAATTTTGCCATATAGTGAGTAAAATTAAAAGTCGGTGTTCATATACTTATATATACATACAAACGTACAACAAAAGCTTTATAATGGTTATTATGGTGGCTTTACAATTTTTTAAATTTTTGAGTGAACTCTCCCTTGACTCTTGTCCCCTCTCCTTCCTACATTTATTTATTTCAAATGCATAGCCTTGGGAGAGGCAGAGACAGAAACAGAGCTTTTCCATCGACTAGTTCACTCTACCACGTAGCTACAGCAGCTAGTTTAGCTGCAGCAAAGTTAGGAATAGAAACTATCTTGGTCTCCCACATAGAGGTGGCAGGAATCCAAGTACTTGGAGCATCTTTTGCCACTGCCTTCCCCGGAACATTATTAGGAAGGTAGATTTGGAGTAAGGCATCTGAGCGTCTTTCTGGCACTTCAGCATGTGAAACCCGCTCTGCAGGTTCCAGCATGACCCGTTTTATCATTTTCTATAATAAGTTATTCCTTTATACTTTAAAAATGCATTCTTGTATATGTTAGATGATGAAGTCTGTATATTATACATTGTCATTTCTAATATATTTGTCTACTTAGTTCTTTTCATTTTTAATTATGTGTACATTAACGTGATGATTATCTTATAATAAGCAAAGTGCATTTTATGTATTTTCATCTGTATTTACAGCTGTGAAAGAGAATCTTTACTATGAAGCTGGCAAAATGCTTGCCATTTCTTTGGTTCATGGTGGTCCCTCACCTGGTTTCTTTTCTAAAACCTTGTTTAATTGCCTTGTTTATGGACCAGAAAATACCCAACCAATTTTAGACGATGTTTCAGACTTTGATGTGGCACAAATTATAATCAGGGTAAGATTTGTATCTATTCTTAAAATGTAGACTCCATTCTAGGTGTATTTTAATATAATCGTAAAAGAAATATATTCTGTAGTGGTTGGGGATGAACTTAGAATATTTGTATTTAATGAGCAGTATTCTGAGGCAGTTAATATATGTGAAAAAATCACAGTGCCAGATTGTTGATTAAATCAGTTGAATGATGTCTTGTTCATGCCTTCAGAACTACATCGGTTTATTTACACTTTTAGAGATGATATGAAGCACAGGCTCCTCAATTGCACCCTAGCGATCACACGAAAGTGACCTTCCCTGCAGGTAGGTAGATCTCCAGGGAGCACAGACTGGGCTCTGCAGGCAGAGTACTCATCCTTTTTCCTGTGGGGAGAAGTAATAGTTGAAAAGAAAAACCAGTCTGATATGGAAACAAGCAAGGGACCTTAATGCTCTTACCTGAAGATAATTGTCATTTATTGTGCACTTTTGGACCACGAGCTCGTGTTTAAATCAGTAATGTTCATGGTACTGAATGAGAACCTGTGACAATGGAAGCCATTTAACTGTTCCTCTTTTTTCCCCTTGTATAAGGCATACTTGTTTATTTTCTCAATATATAATATAGTCTGACAATTAAGTACATAAGGCTTTGATATCAGATTATTGTTTAGAATGCCAACTCTTATTACGGCCGTGACCTTGGATATTCTCGTCTATCTTGTTCAGGCTAGACTTGGATCTCTCTTCGGTGGCAGGACACATGTACTTGGGCAATCTGCTACTGCTTTTCCAGGCAAATTAGCAGGGAACTGATTTAGAAGTGGAACGACTAGGATGTGAACAGGTGCCTATATGGGATGCTGGGGTGATATCGCATATAGGCTCCTATCACATCCTAGCTACACCCCAATTCCAGCCTGGCCATGCTTTACTTTTGCAAAACAGGTTTTTGTTCCTGCCACCACACTAAGTTGTCAGCTTGTTAATACCGTGATAACTAAGAATCTGAATGTCTACATTGAGTTGCCTTTGTTGTTTTTACATTCTTCCATCTTCTCTGATTTCTGCCACTTAGAATTCCTCTCTATTGTTTTATTATTATTATCCCTCCTTTAAGAAAAAATGAAAAATTAAGGCTTATTTGAAAGTAGAGTTTTAAACAAAGGAAGGGTCACAGTTCTTCCATCCACTAATTGGTTTCCTAGTAGTTGTGGTTGGGCCAAGCTGAGTCCCAGAGACAAGAAATCCATCTGGGTCCCTCACATGACTGCAGGATCCAATGGACTTGGGTTATCTTTCACTGCTTTCTCAGTTTCATTAGCAGGAGATGGAAGTGGATCATCTAATACCTTACATGACTCTGAGATGGGATGCAAGCATTGCGAGAGGTGACTTAACCTACTGTGTCACAACACTGGGTAGTCTGCTGATTTTGGACTGCTATTGTCTTATGCAGTGCTTTTCCTTTCCCTCAAAAATACATACATTCTTCAGTATGAAGAGTCCCCATTTTGGGCCTGGCATGGTGGAATAATGACTGAAGTCCTCACCTTGCATGCACTGGGAACCTATGTTGGCATCTGTTTGTATCCCGGCTGCTCTATTTCCCTTGCAGCTCCCTGCTTGTGGCCTGGGAAAGCAGTGGAGGATAGCCCTAAGCCTTGGGAACCCTGCACCCACATGGGAGACCTGAAAGAAGGTTCTGTTCTTGCCTTGGGATCAGCTCAGCTCTGGGCATTGCGGACACTAAAGGAGTGAACCAGTGGATAAATGAGCTATCTCTCTGTCTCCCCTTCTATCTATAATTCTGACTTTCCACTAAAAATAAAGTTCTCATTCTGCATTCTTTGAAGAACTCCTCCTACAAATCCTTTATGCCCTCTGTTTAGGAATTTTAAAATATTCTTGGAGAAGTGAAAGTAAAAGAAAAACGTTTAAAAGTAATGTTTATTTCTGATTGTAAGCTTGCTCAGGTTCAAGACATTTTGTTTTAAGTGCTAATATCAGGTAATTAGAAGTAGGGGTCCTGAATATTTAACCTTTTTCCATGCAGACTTTTGTACAGTATTAACTGAAAAAAATGGGTGGCCTTCATTGGTCAGTTTAACAGTAGGAAGTCATCGTCAAAAAGAGCTAAATCATGACAGGTCACTATGTAAAGATTTTTGTTTAGGGCACTTCCAAAATTGTTCTCGAGATGAATGAACAGGAGTATAATTTTGTAAAGGTTTATTTATTTTTATTAGAAAGTCAGATATACAGAGAGGAGGAAAGACAGAGAGAAAGATCTTTGTCCGATGATTCACTCCCCAAGTGGCTACTATGGTTGGTGCTGAGTCGGTCAGGAGCTTCTTCCAAGTCTCCCAAGTGGGTGCAGGATCCCAAGGCTTTGGGCCGTCCTCGACTGCTTTCCCAGAAGCAGGGAGCTGGATGGGAAGCAGGGCCACCAAGATTGGACCCGGCATCAATATGTGATCACAGTACGTGCAAGGCAACAACTTTTAGCCACTGTGCTACTGCGCTGGGCCCAGAAGCATTATTTTTATACAAAAGGAATCCTTTGAAACTTGCCTGGTAGCCTGGGGTTTGGGAATTATTGGTGGGGATGAGTTTATGTTAAACCTTTGGCTAAGTTTTTAAAAACATATTATTCTTTGGCCATCCGGAAAGTCACAAACAAAATACATTGAGCATTCCAATAAAATTGTACCATGAGCTGTGCTCTTTGGTTTTGACTCACCCACTTGTGCTTCTTGGTAGCTATGGCATTAATCATGCCGTGTCCTCAGGATGGCATGTGCCCTAGCCTCGCACAGTTGCTTGAAGAAGTGCTTTAGAGTCTTGATCCTACTTGTTGAGAATTTCCGTTGATAGCTACAGTTGATGTGGTCACATTAGTTTTCATACCTATGAAGGCATAATGTTTGCTGCACGCTAATTTTTCACTTAGAATTATGTAAGTTGAGCCAGTTGGGGTGGCTGTTGTTTCTGCTGTTAATTGTCTTCTCAAAATTAATTTTTTCTTTTTAAGTTGTAAGGATGGTTTGCTACTGCAGACTTCAGCTTCCAAGTCATTCAGTTCTTTTTAAAACAAATTATCTGCTGATTTGTCATTTTCTCCCTAGATTTTCTATAAAGTATCAATTATTTCACCATTTTTTTTTACTCATGCATATATTTGATCTGATTTCTTTCTCTTTATTTAAGATTTATTTTATTTTTACCAGAAGGTCAGATATACAGAGAGTAGGAGAGACAGAGGAAAATCTTTCCAATGATTCACTCCCCAAGTGGCTGCAATGGCTGGAGTTGAGTCAATCCAAAACTAGGAGCCTGGGGCCTCTGCTGGATCTCCCACATGGGTGCAGGGTCCCAATGCTTTGGGCTGACCTTGAATGCTTTCCCAGACCACAAGCAGGAAACTGGGATCCTGTTGCATGCAGGGCTAGGAATTCAGCCACTAGGCTACTGTGCTGGGCCCTTGATCTGGTTTCTGTTTCAGCAAAATTCATGTTACTGTGAGTTCTCTTTAAACTAATGTCTTAGTCATCTTATTTGTCACACTGTATCATGTCCAGATATGTTCTAACAACCTATAGAATTATTTTGGTGCAAAAAGTTTGTGAAATTTGTGCATAGTTTTTACAAGCATGCTTAAGAAACCCTTTGTGTGTTTGAGCCCCACATTTTCATTTGTTTATGAGATTTAAGCCCAGTATGCTGAAATACAACTATTTGCTTTCTAGAATATTTCATACCTATGTTCATTTCCTAAGCGATTTCTTATTTCTCAACCATAATATAGGAGTCATTTTTCAGTCTTCCATATTCCTTTTTTTTGGTTATGTGTGTAAGTGATTTGCAGTCAACTTTTATTTCTGGTATGCCTGTTTTATCAAACTCAGATTTTTTTTTGCAGGCTTTGATAAATAGGTTACCTTTCTAATATCATTACACAGATAGAAAGTGGATATTGGGCCATATTGCTTTCTTCCTTGGAAATCCTCAGGGTTTTTTTGTTGTTGTCTTTTGAATGAAGTTGAAGCTCTTCATTAGATCCTGTTTTTTTTTTTTTAATTATTCTTATTGGAAAGTCAAATTTATAGGAAGGAGAAACAGAGAGAAAAATCTTCCATCTGCTATTTCACTCCCCAAGTGGCCAGAGCTGAGCCAATCAGGAACCAGGAGTTTCGTTTGGGTCTCCCATGCAGGTGCAGGGACTCAAGGCCTTAGGCCATGCTTTCCCAGGCCTCAGGCAGGGAGCTGGATGGGAAGTGGTGCAGCCAGGATGCAGACTGGTTTAATATGGGATCCCAGCACGTTGAAGCCTAGAATTTTGCCATTGAGCCATGGTTCTAGGCCTTATTTCCCTAATTGTATACAATTATTTATTTTTATGTAAATGATTTCCTATATTAATGTGGCATATTTTAGGTTGTTTTTTTTTTTCCTTAAAGTTTACATATTCAGCTGTAAGGCAGAGTGAGTGGAAGAGAGATCTTTCATCAACTTATTTCCCAAATACTGGCAATAGCTTGTGCTGGAGCAGCCTAAAGCCATGAGCCAGGAGCTATATCCAGGTCGTCTCCCATATAGGTGACAGGTACTCGGAATACTTGGGCTGTCCTCCACTGCCCTCCGAGGCGCATTAACAGGAAACTGGAATGTAAGTGAAAGAGGTGGGATTTGAACCTTTGCGTTGATGTGGAGTGCAAGGCTCCCTGGCAGTAATTTCACACCTGTGCTAGCCTTCTTGAAGGCAGGAATCTGCTGAAGTCACAATTATTCTGAATAGAAATTTGTTGTAATTTTACTCCACAGCGATACACTATGTAATTGTCACAAGTGGTAAAGTGAGTTATGTTTTGTCGTTTGTTACAGATAAATACTGCAACAAATATGGCTGACTTAAATTCAGTAGTAAATGAATGTTACAGCTATTTAGAGCTTATTGGATGCCAAAGACTTACAACAACTTTAAATGATAAGTATATGTTGGCAAAAGACATACTTGTTTACCATGTAATTAAGAGAGTTCAAGCACCCTTTGAAAGGTAAGCTGTTTAAATGTCAGAGATTCTCTCAAATTAGATGCTTAGAGTGATTGTCTTGAGATACAGTTGTATTAAATGAAAATGTTTAGCTGAAGCCTTCAAATATTATTTAAAAATAATGCTTTGAAATGAACAAGATCATTTTCTGATTATTCTCTCTGTACATAAATTGCATTATGCGTAGTTGGAAGTAATCAATAATTTAAATTTTATTTTCCTGAATAAAAAGTATTTTAAAATATCTTATTATATGAGGTAACTTTGTATTTATTGAATTACTGTTTGTTGAGAATTTGTTATTTTCTATTCTAAAAAGTTAGCTTCTTAATAAAGCAGATGTGATGGTTTGCTCTTAATCATAGCACCAATGTTCAAATTTTTGGTTCCAGTAACCTTAAAAGAAGTGCAGCTACTTAGATACCTCCTCACATCCTTCCACTTTTGTAAATCTAATGATACAGATACCAACCTGTCATTCGGCCTGCTCCTCTGTATCCTAACCTTGTTACTCACATGGGTGTGATGTTTGAGCAAATATCAAATACAATGGCATTCTCAAAAGTGATCATTTTATGCTGTGATTAAATTCAGTATTAACTTATGAGTCTAGAAATATTGACGTAAAGGAAAAAGCATGCGGTTAATATGAATGCATGCCTCTTTGTGTTGTTTTGATGTGACATTTCATGGGGATTCAGCCTCCTTTGGTACAACCTGCCAAAGGAACCTGCATGTGTTCATTGGAAGTTCCCTTTCAGAACTGCAGTCTGGATGCTGATACTCATTTTTGCTGGATGGGTCCTTATATTAAGATCTTTTCAGTGGGCCAAAGTTTGAATATACTTTGGGTTTTGTTTTGTTTTGTTTTTTGCTTTGCTAATAATAAGCTATGTTAAGTTTATAATGATATTTTCTTACATGTTATTTGATACTGGAATTTCTAATTCAATATCATGTGTGTTTGAATTTTATTGATTTTATGTTTAGATTTCGTGTTTGGAACCATGGTGAATTAAAGTTCAAAGCAACTATTCGGTTGATATATTCTATATTTAATAAATAGTCATGATAACAATATGAATATAATCAACCATTGTATTATACTATTGAAAACAGATTAAAGTTGTTTTTTTAGGGTTCTACTATGCTTTTAAATAACTTGGAATGGCCAGTACTCTGTTATCTTAAGTAAATATTTATCTTTTATTGTTTTGTTGTTAGTAATTAGTAGTCATTAAAGTGTGATTTCATCTTAAAATTAAATATTGGGTCATTAAGGGGAGAATTCATTCTTTTTTTTTCCACCTTCTCGTGGTTGCATAAATCCAGTCTCACTCTATTCATATGACCTTTTTCCCTGTGTGTTTACCTTCTCTGTCTTACAATAAAAAGGCTTTGTCAAATTTAGTATCAGCCTAAATAATCTAGGCAGGATGATCCCATTTCAAAAACCTCAGTAGAGGTTCAATCTGGAAAGCTGCCGTCTCTGAATGAATGCTACAGGTTAGGATGTGGCAATCACCAGTCAGCCTGGCTTAGTATAAAAGTTCGTTTTAAATCCATTATCTAACACATGACTGTGGCTAAAAAATGGAAAATGGACTAGAGAGTGACATGCCTGTTAATAGTTTCTTTTCATATAGTTTGTATTAAACTGATAGCAGGGATATTTGGAGAAATGAGGTGACAAAAAGGACTTCAAAAAGGGAAATTTATGTAACTCGGTAATTAGAAATGGATGATGAACAATTAAGGATGATGGGTTTTTTTTAAAGATTTATTTTTATTACAAAGATACAGAGAGGAGGAGAGACAGGAATATCTTCTGTCCGATGATTCACTCCCCAAGTGACCCCTATGACCGCTGCTGAACTGATCTGGAGCAAGGAACCAGGAACTTCCTCCAGTACTCCCAAGGCTTTTGGCCATCCTCGTCTGCTTTTCCAGGCCTCAGGCCTGGAGTTGGATGGGAAGTGGAGCTGCCGGGATTAGAACCAGTACCCATATGGGATCCAGGCGTTTTCAAGGCGAGGACTTTAGCTGCTAGGCCATGGTGCCAGGCCCAGGATTTTGTTTTGATTTGGCTGTATACTAACATTTTGGATTATGAGACCATTTACAGCCATTTAAGGATCAGCTTGTGCTGCTAGAATGATTTGTTTTCTTTTGGACTTCAAGGAAGGCCACATTTCCCCAATACTATTACATTTGGAATTGAGCTTCAGTCTGGATTCTGGGAGGGAAATAAGGACATTTAAACAAATTTTTTTATAAAGATGTATTTATTTTTGCAAAGTCTGAGAGAGAGAGAGAGAGCGGAGGAGAGTCAGAGAGGAAGATCTTCCGTCTGATGATTCACTCCCCAAGTGACCCCAACGGCTGGTGAAGCCAGGAGCCTGGAGCTCTTCCGGGTCTGCCGTGTGGGTTCAGGGTCCCAAGGTTTTGGGTCATCCTCAACTTCTTTCCCCGGCCACAAGCAGGTAGCTTGATGGGAAGTGGGGCTGCCAGGGTTGGAACCAGTGCTCATATGGGATCCAGCGTGTTTAGCCCCTAGGACACTGCGCTTGGCCCAAGACATTAAAAATGTAGCAGGGGTGAAGCACAGTAGCCTAGTGAGTAACATCCTCGCCTTACATGATGCCCAAGTTCCTGGGTTGTTGCTAGCTAAGGAGACCCAGGAGATGTTTACATTTTCTGGCTTTGTCCTGGCTCAGACCTACCTAGCTGTTGTGGCCATTTGAGGAGTAACCATAGGATGGAAGATCTATCTCTTTTTCTCACTTTTTTATTTGAAACTTTTTCATGCTTTGTCTTTTATATTTATATATTTGTGGGTGATTTTTCCTGTTTGATTATTTACAATAGAAACATTCTGCGTGTGTTAGAGAAGTTAACTCATTTTGTAGTGTATATTAAAATTTCTCCACTGTTTTGTTTCTTTTTAGTAATATAGGTATGGCTATTGTTTATTTTTTTCTTTGTAATAGGGTAAGAAACTTCAATTGTTAAATATTTTTGAATTGTGACACATTTCAGATACTTCTTAATAAATTAGCCTATTGTGAAACAATGTGTGTGTTTACAGCACATCTGTATTTTATCTCCTCTACTCCTATTTCTGAATATACATGGCAGAATTTTTTTGTTGTGGTTCTGGTTTGTGTTTTAGCATTACCTGATTTGAAATGCATGCACATTAACTGAATATTGTTAATTCTCTAATGTAATGTGAATGTTTTCATTGTGACTTTTCTTTTAAAGTTTTAAACAGGGTCTCAAAACTCTTGGTGTTTTGGAGAAAATCCAGGCTTACCCAGAAGCGTTCTGTAACATCCTCTGTAAGAAACCTGAGAATCTGTCTGCAAAAGTCCTTAGTGATCTTTTCACAGTTCACACATTACCTGGAGTGCAAACTTTGGGATTTTGGAACAGTTACTTACAGACTGTTGAAGGTGTGTGGGCATCTCATTTTGTTACCTGAGGATGCTATTTTGCATGTTTGTTTAATTTTGCCTTCTGATAATGTTTTCAGTTGATAACAAAAGAAATTCTTTTTAGTCCAAATTTAAGAAGTAATAAGAAGATTAGAGAATTTGCTTTCTTTGTATTTTTATGCAAAAGTCGTTCTTCCTAGAAAACTTGGAGCTTATAACAATTACTAAAGCTAGCTGTATGATCTTTTTCACTGTGAGGTTACACTGAACAAGCCTCCATCTACCGATTAGGTCTATGACTATCATGTCCATTTCTTTGCACTAGCAGTGTAAAATCTTTCCATTTAATGGAAAGGAAACATTTTAACCTAGAGCTGAAATTCTGTTTACTAGGTTTTTGTTTTCATTTCATTTACTGTTTAGTTTTCTAATCTGCATTTCTTGATTTTGGCTTAGAAATGATCAAAGATACAATGAATATGTAAACTAAATGATTTTATAACTGCTCCTACTTTGTGGTTTGTTTATTGAATGTATTAGTACCTATTACTGCAAAAGATTTTTGTGACTTTTGCCCAAGATAAATTTTGATGTCTATGCTTTCCCATATTCCCAGTGCAGTTTTAGGAGTTTTTCATTCTAATAATATCTATAATAAATTTATTTCTTAATCTGTTTCTGTTGTATTGGTAAACTTTGCAGATGGCCAGTCTACAACAACACTGGAAGATATTCTTCTTTTTGCAACTGGTTGCAGTTCTATTCCACCTGCTGGATTTAAACCCACTCCTTCAATTGAGTGCCTTCATATGGATTTTCCTATTGGAAACAAGTGTAACAACTGTTTAGCTCTTCCAATCACCAGTACATATAAAGAATTTCAAGACAATATGGATTTCGCCATAAGAAATACTCTAAGACTAGAAAAGGAAGCAAGTTCTCACTACGTTGAACATTAAAAAGTTTGAACAGCAAAATGCTTCTTTAAAAGCTGCTATTGATAACTCCTTTCAGAAATCTATTAATCATCACTTTGAACTAATCTGTCAGCTTTTTGGCCCAATAAAATTTATGATATAAACATAAAGGAATGGTTTGGCCATTTACGGAAAGAAAAATATTAGTGTAAATTTATGATATTTTTCTATTAATATACAATTTTCATAAATCTTTGTACATACTTTCAGATTATTTAGATTATTTAGGTGTTGTATCATGGTGTATGTAAGAAAAACTCACTATTTTTATCAAGGTATTAAATATACCTATAGAATGCCACAATTTTCTACTTTTATGCAATTTGAAAATTGTTACTTTCAAGCATTAAATAGGAAAGCTAACTGTTTAAATTCTGTTTATAAATAAGAGACATATATTCTGAGATATGCATTATATGTATGTTTTTGAAGGATGGCACTAAATTGTTGAAAATTGTTTGAGGTTTCTGATTTATATTGAAATATTCCATACATTAGATTATGCATATTAGGAAATATTATATAAAAGCACACTTGCACAAATATTTTGAAATCTATGAACATTCCATACACTTAAAAACATTTATGGCATAGATAAAATGTAGTTGCAAATACATAAGAAGTTTTATTATTTTTAAAACCATGGCTTTAATCACAGAATTTTTTTTCCTGTACCATATGTCAAATGTGTATTCATTTTGGATATTTTAATTCTGTGATTTGCCATGTGACTGATTATTTGATGGTTATTTATTATCAGTATGGTTGTATCATAGGTAAGCTTGCACCATAGCATTATGCAGTTGTCTTCCTTGTTCTTGAGATTTTTATTACGTATGCGCATGGATGAGTAACAAATACAAAGAGTAGAAAACACATTCTAACCTCATTGCGAAGAGATTACTATACTTTCTCTGTGTATTCTATAAAGTCTCTAGATCCTTTATTTTTTTTAACAATTATTATTTCTGTAGTAGCAGGACATCCATCCTGAGTGGCCCCATAGTCAGTCCCCATTTCATACCCTGCAAACACACCCCAAATCCCCAATCTCACCAAGTACACAAGAGACAGCTTCAGGTTTTTTCCCACGGAAGTGAAACTTTATTTTTTGTTTACTAAATGTATAAGCATGTCTGTATTCTAATGTTAGCATTGCTAACGGATCATCCTGAATGTTAATATTTAAAAAAATAATAATAAGACAAATTTGACTACAGGTAATACATCTTTCAATTACCAAAGGAAAACTGAAACATTTCACTAATATGATCTTGCTACCTCTTGTCTGTTTCAAGTGATAGACTAACAGATCTAGAGGATTAATTTTTACCTTAACTTGAAGTTTTAAAGAACAATAAAGAAGGCATTATTTTTTACCAGAGTTCAGTTTTGTTGGATTATCAAAGGATTGATCATCAAAAATAACTTTGACCATGAAATATAAACCTGAAGCTCAGCATAGAGATTTTATTCCAATTATGTTTATAAATTGGATGTCAATTTTTTAAGCAACTTGATTTTTATAAAAATTTAAAAGCCATTAAATGAACACAACCTAAAAAAATCATGCTTAACATATATTTTCTAGTTTGTAGTTTTAGTTTCCCTAGAATAGTTGATGTAACATTCCTTCATAAAACGAGGAACATGGGCAAGTCATGGCAGTATGCTTGGGATAGCTACGGTTTAAGACAACATTTTAGTTCCCCATTTTAGTGATATAATGGTGTAAATATCTGTCTTTGAACTTGAAGCCTAAATAGTCATGCTCAAGTGTGTTCTAGTTTGAAGGACATTCCATTAAATTTGTATATTATTAATCTTTGCATGGAAAGCATATCCGAGAAACTTAGAATTTATTTCCTACAGTTACTGTGTCAAATGATCGGTGTTATAATTTTTTTTGTAGTCATAACAATTCTTATGACATTGAATTTATAAAGGGATTATACTATTAAACCTTTATAAGTATGTACATGTGTCTCTCACTAAATGCCATATATTTTAAGCTGCTTTACTGTTGTTTTCAATATTAAGGAATACCATAATTGACCAAAAATGCCTCTATTTTCAAGGTTGTGGATTTGGTTCATTTTAGTTGTTTCAAAACAGTTTTTAGTATGGAAACATTACATAAGACCTTGTATGCAATTCTCTACTAATCTTATTCTTGGTCATTTAGCTGGTTCTGTATTTAAGGTACATATTCTTAAAATATTAAACTAGCGTATGATTTTATATTTTGCAATAGCCTTTGGTTATGAAAAAGGAGGGGTTTTTTTCCTGAATTAAGAAGAAGTTTTTCATGTGATTATCAGCATGACAATTTGCTTCGGCTCTTATTTATGCATTTGTAAATTTTTTTTCTCTGATTATAACAAAGCATTGGAATTTGTGCATTCCATGATAAATACTAAATAAAAGGGAGTACAATAGGTAGGTTTTCTTAGTGTTTTCGCCTTAGCATTCATTCATTTAAAGAACATTACCAGAACTAAATTATATTTATGTATTTTATTTTTTATATGGTGATGTTCGTTGTGACTTTTACTACGAGCTACTAGACTGTATTTATGCTTCCAGTAATGTGTTAACAGTGCATGATAATGTGTGTTTATTATTAATTTGCAGGTTAGGAAAGGTTGAATCGCCTTTAAGAAACTCAGTTTTCAAGTTCTGATTTTGACCATTACCTTTCCTAGTTCCCAAATATATTCTAATACTTACTGTACAGCAGTTGGCAAATCATTTTATGTAAGCCTGTTTCTTCTATCCTTTTTTACAAACTGCCAAATTATGTTTCTAAAAGAATGCCACTTAATTCGAAGTGCTTATATGGGCTGGATTAATGCAGTCACGTGTGACAAAACTACACGGGGTACACACAGCACTGACGCTGCACCTGTAAAGAGCCTATTAGTATAGTTGGCTGCCACCCCGGAACCTCAGAACTGAGCTAGGCCCAGGTGCTGGGTCTTAGTCCTCACCTGCAGACATTGCAGCCAGTTGGGGTGTCAGATAGGCGACTATGGGGACTAACACTGCGAAGCCATGAGATTTTTGAAGTTTCTGCTTCTCGTAATATAAAATAGAATATGCAGTGTCAGTGTTGCAAAGACAGTTTTTGTCAATTGGAACTGTTCCTGTAGGCTAGTTTTTTGAACATTTATTTTCTACACTCCTTGATCATGACAGCGTTTATTTCCTGTGTATATACTGTACATAAAGAACACTGCTGTAGTGTTAAATCGATATGACTCCAGGGGCCTCTGGAAAGGAGGATTCTGATGGCACTGATGTGCTAGGCAGCCATTTGAAAGTGGAGGTACCCAAAGGAGAAGTTGATCTCAGATACTGACACTTGGGAAAGGCTGTATATTTCACATTCCATGCAGTGTATAGAAGTAAATAGAATTTTTCCCGGGCCTGGTGCTGTAGCCTAGTGGCTGAAGTTCTCACCTCGACACATAGGTCCATACAGGTGACCCCTCTTCCCATCCAGCTCCTTGCTTGTGGCCTGGGGAAGCAGTCAAGGACGGCCCAAGGCCTTGGCACCATGCGGCTGCAGATCTTCCTCTCTGTCTCTCCTCCTCTCTGTATAAATCTGACTTTGCAATAAAAATCTTAAAAGAGTTACTAGAACTTTTTCATAAGGTAGGCGCTCATATATCTGTTGAATTAGAATGAACCCAGATGATTCCCAATGCCTTTTAAATATTATTAGCAGTACTGAATGCAAAAGTATGTGTTAATGTCTTAATATGTCCTTTGGAAATGAGAAAATGTAAATTATAAAAAACAGCAGCTTGTGTCATCACATGAAGCAGTGTTTCTGATATCAGAGTATACTTTTGGGTTTTATCTGTTGGGATAAATCATTTACATGAGTCTGCAAGTTAAGATTTTAGGGCACTGTAATGTGGGGATTTGATGCAGCTTCAGAATTTACGCTCAACAGCTAATGGTTTGTTGTCAGAGACCTCTTGAGCATGGAAAATGTCATTGTCTATCAATTTGTGACATCCAATAAAATACTGATCATAGAAATCAATATCGGATACATTTTGTGATCATGCGGCTTCACATGTGTGTTCAAAGCTCCGCACTCTCCCCCAGAAGGTAGTTTTGTTAGTTTGCACTTAGTGAAGATGAGAATAAGTTATTTTGTACCTTTCTGGTTATGGTATCCATGTAAGCACAACGCCACTACACAGCTGGACCATTTACTTTGGAGATGAGATTGAGAAATCTGCCAAATTAGAGCTGTGCGCCAGTTGCGTGCGGGAAAGCCAGGGGAAGCTGGAGAAAACTGTGGTCCCGTCTACACTCTGGAGGTGAGGAAGCGAGGGCGACAGTGATGCTCTCCCAGGCTGAGGAGACTTGCGAGGGTGTGGCTTGGTAAGACAAATGAATTTCGGAATGTAAACGCAATTTAGGGCTTCAGGCCCCGGAGGGCGGAGCTTCCTCCCCGCGCCGGCCTTCGTCCCGCCCCCTGGGCTCTGCTTCCGGGGCGGGAGCCTTGGCCACGTCATCCCGGGATCCGCTTGCCAGCCGGGCAGCAGGCAAGATGGCGGCGGCGTCCAGTATTCGGGAGCGGCAGACAGGTACCGGCCTCCTCCCTGTCCTCTGCAGTCCGGGGTGCGTGCGTGTGGCCGCCTGCCTTGTGTCGCCCGTGATAGGTCGACCTGACCCGCAAGAGGCCCTCCGAGTTGGGGAAGCCGATGCCATTAGCCCGAGCACCCGGCCCCTCACCTGTGGGCCAGCGGACGGGGCTTCAGGGCTGGACCCGTCGCGCTGGGCACAGGTGTGGTTGCTTTCTTACTGGGCTTCCAAGGCCGTGGGATACAAGAGCTGGCAGCCGGTAACTTCTTTCCTGTGCTGTTAACAGTGAAGTCCCCAGGGTTGTCTGTGCGTGGTTCACTTCGAGTTCTAATGTTGAAGGAATTGCATTGGCCTGTCCACCACAATGAAAGCGTTCTGGTGTTTTTTAAGAGCGTAATTCCTCTCGTTTGGTCCGGCTTTTGGGGACCACCTGAAGACAAGTGCCTGGTGACCCAGATTTGTTTCAGCTTCCTGGAAGAGATTGAAGAGTGGCAAAGCAAATGAGCCCACGGTGCTGTGGCTGACATTTGAATTTTAGAGCATTGTGTTATTGGTTGTGTCTTCAATACCACATGTTTGTATAACCTCCCAATTATTTAGTGAGATGTGGTAAGAAAATACATGTGTGTCCCCTTAAGTTTTGCTTTCTTTGAGTTTTGCCTTGATATTTGAAAAGTTTTGATGGTAACTTGGCACTTAGCTGTGGGTTACAAACTAGTGGCTCACACCTGTTAGCTAACCGGCCTCTAAGTTGTCAGGCTTGCTCTCCTGCGGGGCTTAGAGCCGGAGCTGCGGGGGATGGAGCTTTTTTGGCTGACTGGAGTTGCAGCTGCTCTGTTTCTGACCCAGCTCCTTGCTGGTAGGCACCGAGGGAGTTACAGCTGGGTGCTTGGCCCTTAGTACCTGCAAGGGAGAGTCCAGTGGAGGTTGGGCTCCTGGCTTCTGCTTGGCTGTTGCAAGGATGGAAGATAGTTCTCTGTATGTATGTTTTTGAGTAGATTAAAATGTGTAAATGTTTAAGAGAATGTGCCTACTTGGAAATTGTGCCTCCTGAAATTATTACTTGGACCTACAGGAGGAATTTGAGTTGCGCTTGATTGCTTTGTCATTTAGAAGAAAAGTTAGACTTCTTTCTAGTAACGAATTGTGTTCTGCTTTTCCCAGCTGCAATTTTAGTAGACAAGAGTCTGGCATACTTAAGTATAGGAGAGTTCAGGTAAGACTTGAGAAATGGCTGTTGTTTTTTCTCTGTAAGCAGATAAGAGATCCATATCTTATGATCCCGATAGTTTAATAATGTTAAATGCATCGAGTCATGCTACATATTCAAGAAATAATGTGTCTGAGATTACCAGTACAAGGGACTTCTTGAAAATTTCCTATAGTGTTACATTTTATGTGCAGAAATTTTGTGCATTTTAAAAACCTAAAAGTAGGACCTGGTGCAAGGGCTCCATTAGCTAATCCTCTTGCTGCAAGCCCTGGGATCTTAACGTGGGCGCTGTTGCTGTGTCCTGGCGGCTCCACTTCCCATCCAGCTCCCTGCTTGCAGCCCAAAGTCTTGGGACCCTGCATCCACAGGGGAGATCTGAAAGAGGCTCCTAGCTTTGGATAGGCTCAGCTCCAACCGTGTGTGGCCGTTTGGATGCTGACCCAGTTGTTTGGCGGAAAATATTTGTCTCTCTCTGTGTGAAATCCACTTTTCCAATAAAAATAAGTTAAGTGTCTTGAAAAAAAATACTAAAGATTGGATTTCTACCAAAAAATTCACTGTAGCAAGATTTTATGTCGGTACTAGATGGATCTTACTAAATCAGTTACTTATCAAATGAGTCATTTGAGTTCTGTCATGTTCAGAGGAAGATAAATCTCCTTATATGCATTATGGTATGAGAAGTAAACATTGCCTTTTGAGAATGTGTTGGGAAATAACACACACTGTATCTTCTAGAAATGAGGTACTGTGATAAAAGATTCTGATCAATTTGAGTAAATGAGATAATAGCTGGCATTTGTTGAGCATTCCTGTTAACTAATTGAGAACTGCTGATTTCAGCGTCACATTGGCTCCTGCTGGGCTAGGCTAAAGCCAGGAGGCTGGACCTCAATCCAGCCTTCTTGGTGTGTGGTGGAGACCAGCAGCTTTGGCTTCTCAGGGTGTGCCTTAGCAGGAGGCTGGGACTAGTGATGGAACCAGGACTAGAAGCCAGGCACCCTGCTGCAGGATGCCAGTGTTGCAGCAGGCGTCCTGCCACCCATCGGCATTTCCTGCGGTGACTTTGTATTATCTGAAGATAAGAAGAGATTAAGTAGCATACTTATTTCTTGCTTTACCTTCTTGAAGAATTTTGTTGATTTTTTAAAGATCACCTCAGAAACCACCTCCTTTGTGAAAGCTTCGGGATTGTTCTCCTTTCCCTTGGCTTTCAGTTCAACAGGCTGAGTCTGTTGCTTCCTCCTTAGCTGCAGATGCTTGGCAGATCTCGGACTTCGTGCCTCTCTCCAGCAGGAGATTTCATGTGGCCCCGGCTTCAAGTGCTGCCTGGGACAGTGACTGCCAGGCGCGTATCCGCTGTCTGGACCTCTCTTCTGAACTCTGTGCACCCCCTGTTAGTTCATGGCAGCTGCATCCTTATAATCGCTCAAGTCCAAAATGTTGAAGTTTTGACATCTTATTTCTTAACCTCAGACGTGACAACAGATGTGATTAGTTTTACTCTGAAAATAAATGCAGTACTGTAGCATTGTCATCAGGTGCGCTCCATCTTGAATTTCTGCAGTGACCTTCTGTTTGAACTCTACTTTCACAGTCCTGTTTTCCTTCATTCTTTTTTTACACAGCACCCAAACCAATTACGTCATTAAGCTGCAACAGCTGTTTGTTTCCGTCATAAAAGTCCAAGTGATCCTACCGTGGTTCACAAGGTTCTGTGAGACGGTCCTCACTTTTCGCATTAGGAATATACTCTCTTCTCGAAATGTTCTTTCGAAGATAATCTTCATGACTTCCTTCCTCCAGCTCCTTTAGGTCTTTATTCAGATGTTACCTTCTCCCGAGGCCTTCTCTAACGACTAAAATTACACTACAACACTGTCTTCCCTTCTGCCAACTTTTTCAGCGTAGCACTTTGTTTTATGTAGTTTGCTAATTGCCTTTGTACTTCAACTAGATTAGAAGTTACTTGGGAAAAGGTAACTTATTTAATCTGTGTTATTCATTGCTGGGACCTCAATAGCTAGAGCAGTGTCAGGCACATGGAACGTATGCAGTGAGCACTTGATAAATACATAAATATAGCCGACAAAGTGTTCAGTGAATGAATACAGAAAATATTCCAGTGGGGCTGGTTGTATGGTGTGGTAGGCTAAGCCTCTACCTGTTTTGCTGCATCCTATATGAGTCCTGGTTTGTATCCCAGCTGCTCTATTTCCGAGCCAGCTCCCTGCCTATGGCCTGGGAAAGCAGGAGACGGCCCAAAGCCTTGGGACCTGCACCAGTGAGGGAGATCCATTAGAGGCTCCTGGCTTCAAATCAACACAGCTGTGGTCTTTGCAACTGCTTTGGGAGTGAACTAGTGGGTGGAACACCTCTCTGTTTCTCTCTGACTCTGCTTGGTTCCCAGTTTGGCCTAACCCAGGCCTAAAGCAGCTAGTGGAATGTGTTCCCTGTCCCTCCTCCTCTACTTCCTCCTGCCCTCTCTCCGTATCATTAATAAATGAATGGTTTTAAAAATTAATACTCATGATTTTTGTATCATGTAGTCCTCTCATAAGAGTTTGGAATGAGAGTTCTGTGTTGTTTAATAAGTCCTAATGCACGGGCCTGGCAGCATGGCCTAGCGGCTGAAGTCCTCACCTTGAACGCACCAGGATCCCATATGGATGCCAGTTCTAATCCCGGCAGCTCCACTTCCCATCCAGCTCCCTGCTTGTGGCCTGGGAAAGCAGTGGAGGACGGCCCAAAGCTTTGGGACCTTGCGCCCGTGTGGGAGACCTAGAGGAGGTTCCTGGTTCCCGGCTTTGGATCGGCACAGTACCAGCCGTTGCGCTCACCTGGGGAGTGAATCATCGGATGGAAGATCTTCCTCTCTGACTCTCCTCCTCTGTATATCTGCCTTTGTAATAAAAATAAGTAAATCTTTTAAAAAAAATAAGTCCTGATGCAAATGCTTTTAACAGTGGAGAGGGCCCTAAGCGATAGCCTAGTGGCTAAAATCTTCACCTTGCGTGTGCCAGGATCTCATATGGGCACTGGTTTGTATTCCAGCTGCCCCACTTCCTATCCAGCTCCCTGCTTGTAGCCTGGAAAAGCAGTTAAGGATGGCCCAAAGCCGTGGGACCCTGCACCCACGTGAGAGACCCGGAAGGAGCTCCTGGCTTTGGATAGACTCAGCTCCAACCATTGCAGCTACTTAGGGAGCAAACCGGTGGATGGAAGATCTTTCTCTCTCCTTGCTGTAAATCTGTCTTTTGAATAAAAATAAATTTTTTTTAAAGTGGGGAATAGCCGTTTGGCCTGGCAGGTGAAGAGGTCTGCACCCACGTCTGAACACCTGGGTTGATTCCTGATTCTGCTTTTTAGCTTGTGTCCTCTGCGGAGCCTGCGTGGCAGTAAGGGGGACTGAGTGGGCTCATTCGCGCTCAGGGAGGTCTCCGCTGCCGGCTTCAGCCTGAGCCAGCTTTGCCTTCCGGCCAGCAGCTGAAAGTTACCATGTTAAATTGTCAATCAAGTGGATATTAAGTTAGTCTTCTGTAAATTAGATCACTCAACTGGTACTAATTAATCACCTGACTAATTGGCCATCTCAGTTTTATATAGAAGTATATTAAGTTTTCATTTGCCTTAGAATATACTCTATCATACAGATCTGTGACTTTTGTAATTATGTGTTCTTCAGCTGGAATTACCAGTTGTGAACCACATATATGGGAAAGTCTGTTTTCCTCAGGAATATAGAATTTTTAAAAAGATTTGTTTTTATTTGAAAGGCAGAGTTAGATGGAGCGAGTGACAGAGGTCTTCCATCTTCACTCCCCAAATGACTCATTGTCCAGAGCTGGGTTTGTCTGCAGTTGGACTCTTACCCGGGTGCAGGGGCCTAAGAACTCGGGCCATCTTGTGCTGCTTTCCCAGGCACGTTAGCAGGGAGCCAGAGTGGAACCTGAGTGACTGGGACTCAACTTGGTGCCCTCGAGGAAGCTGGTGCTGCAGCAGGCAGAGGCTTATTCCCACTATGCCATGGCAGGGGCCTCCAACATAGAATTTTAAACAATATAACTTTTCTTTGAATCTGATACATTGATTATAGCCTGTGGTTGGTAACTGAAAAGTAGACCTAGTCTGTGAAGGTTTTATATGTGAATCAATTAGATATGTAATAGATAACTTTTTAGAAAGACAGCTTAATGCATGCTCTCTGTCAGATCAGAGGCATCAGCATCAGTTATTAAAGCCACTGCAAGCTTATGATTGAAGAAATTTCTCCAACTACATGAAAGATAACGTGGAGTTTTCAAGAGAGGTGGACTTGCTATGTTAAGCACAAAAACATTCTTTGTAATGTTTTAAACAATTATATCTGGGAACAGAAAATGATTTTACAGTGTCTCCAAACACATTCTAGTTAATTATTGAAGGAATGTTCTGGCAAGGTCTGATCTTGACTGCATACACCTACCTAGTCAGGGGGTTCATTTGTTTTGCAAGACTTGATTTGCACTTCTGTTTGAGATGATAAACAATAAATATGGGGAAAAAATGAACTTGTAAGAAAGCAGTGGTACTGATAAAAGCTCTGTTTATTTTCAGTGGCTCTGAAGCGTATGTTGAATTTCAATGTACCACATGTTAAAAACAGCACTGGAGAACCAGTATGGAAGGTAAGAGTTTATCTCGGACACTATTCCATGTTTCTGTCTTTATTTGTTGTAGTTCGAGAGGAATTTCTGTTAATTTGAACGAGTAGTGTGTCTTGATTATGGGTGCGTATTTTACCTTTGTTTAATATGACATCTTTTTCTTTTTTTTTTTTTAATTTTTATTACAAAGTCAGATACACAGAGAGGAGGAGAGACAGAGGAAGATCTTCTGTCCGGTGGTTCACTCCCCAAGTGAGCACAACAGCCGGTGCTGCGCCGATCCGAAGCCAGGAACCAGGAACTTCTTCTGGGTCTCCCACGCGGGTACAGGGTCCCAAAGCTTTGGGCCGTCCTGACTGCTTTCCCAGGCCACAAGCAGGGAGCTGGATGGGAAGTGGAGCTGCCAGAATAGAACTGGCGCCCATATGGGATCCCGGCACGTTCAAGGCAAGGACTTTAGCCACTAGGCCACGCCGCCGGGCCCCTTAGTATGACATCTTAATATGTAACTGTGATAAGCATTTTACAAAGGAAAATATTCATGTTAGGGAATCCAGGTGATCTCTTGATGGCATCTTTTTTTTTTTAATGATTTTTTTGGTGAGAAAGTTTCATAGACAAAAAAAGAAGGGAGAGAGAAAATTGCCACCCGCAAATGGCTGCAGTGGCCACAGCGTGGCCAGACAGAAGCCGGGAGCTTCCTCCAGGACTCCCACGTCCTTAGGCCATCTGCGGCTGCATCCCCAGGTATGTCAGCAGGGAGCTAGACTGGAAATGGAACGAGTGGGAAGTGAACCGGTGGCTACTTAGGATGCCGGTGTTGTGGACGGTTGTTAAACTTGCAGTGCTACCATGCTGGCTCCTTGGGTGCCGTCTTACCTGACAAATCTGTAGATATTTTGCTGCTTAACTATGCTGTCCAGACCTTGAATATTCCAGCTTGCTCAGTGTTACATTCAGGGAGATAGTTGAATTTAAGCAATTCATGATTTATTGATCTATAAGCCACAATACCATATTATTAATTTATGAGGTATAAAACTCAGTAAAATTGTGGACCCAAGCAATCTAAAATCTTTCTCCTTTAAGAAATCCTGTGACTCCTTTAAAAGTCCTGTTTGAGCTCTTTCAGTTTAAACTTCATGCTATCTCTTCAAAAAGATTAACGATAGTTAATTAGGTTTAAATTTTAGTTTCAAGCACTTTATACTTATCTCTGAAAAGAATTGAGGACAAATCAACCTGGTTAGGGTTTTGGGTGGCTTTTTGTTTTTGCTTAAATTGCTTTTCTCCATTCTTTATTTGGAAGGCAAAGCCAGGAGGAACCTGGACCATAGTCACGATCTCCTACTCGGGCAGCAGGCACCTAAGTGCTTGAGCTATCGTCTTCTACCCCCCGGGGAGACAACAGCAGACAGCTGGAACACTGTCCGGAGTGGAGTGGGGCTCACCGCTGGGGTGTGGTGGGCAGCACCTCTGCAGCAGAGGATGGCCCACGTGGGAAACCTGGGGAATGCCCTGGCCTTGGCCTGGCCCAGCCCTGGGCACGTGACCATGCTGGGAGTGAACCAGCAGACGGGAGACCTCTCTCATCACTATGTCTCATCTCTCGCTCTCTGTAACTACAGCTTCCAAATAAATAAAAAATAATAAATCATTAAGAAAAGAACAAAAGTGGAGCTGAGGCTCATGCCCTGGTGCAGAGATATGGAATGCAGGTTTCCCAGACAGCGTCTCCAGCATTGATCAAATGCCTGGCTGAGATTGTGGGTGTCGGGAAGGCTGAGTTCTTATTCCAAGTCCTTTGGATGATCTCTTAAGGTGGTTCAAGACTCTAGATTGAATGTATAGCTGAAGCTTCAGCTTCCCCAAATTACCCTCTTGGTTTTTTTTTGTTTTTTTTTTTTTTTTTTGTGGACATCTTGCCTGTGGCATAAAGCATACTTGCTTTTTTTTTTTTTAAAAAAAAGTTAAGATTCTTTTATTTTTATTGGAAAGGCAAGGTTACAAAGAGAGGAGGAGGGACACAACACAGAAAGGGCGCTTCCATCTGCTGGTTATCTCCCCCAATGGCCACAGTGACCAGAGCTGAGCCAGTCTGAAGCCAGGGATGCTGAGGCTGCTTCTGAGCATCCCACATGGGTGCAAGGCCTTAAGGACTCCGGCCAAGCCTGCACTGCTTTCCAGGCCACAAGCAGGGAGCTGGATGGGAAGTGGAGCAGCTGGGTACCAAGCTGGAGCCCAGCGCTATGGGCAGGTGGTCAGCCCTTTACGTCACAGTGCCAGCCCCTGAAAGGTTTTTCTGTGTAGCGATTCTTGCTGCTGATAGTCTCCCCTGCCTGGGGTGGGTTACTTTCATTGTGCTTTTTACAATCTGATTGGTGTTCCTTTGTTTAAAGATTGATTGATTTTATTTATTTGAAAGGTAAAGAGAAGTATATAGGAGGAAGTATAAAGGTTATTTGCAAAATACAGAATCATCTCAAAAAAACTATTTAAGCATCCTTGAATTTGGGTATCTCCAGTGGGTGGATGATTATACGTGTTTTTGTTATACATCTGTATATGTTTTTGATAAAGTTTATTAGTTAAATACAGAGATGAACAGAATCAGGCCAATTTTATCAAATTGCCAGTATCAGTATTTTTTTTCAGTAAGGGGGCTGGCTTTTTTTTTTTTTTAAGATTTATTTTTATTGGGAAGGCAGACTTATAGAGAGCAGAGGACAAAATGAAAGCTCTTCTGTCCACTGATTCACTCCTGAAATAGCCTGAACGGCTAGAACTGAGCTGATCAGGAGCCCAGAGCTGCCTCTGGGTCAGCCACGAGGGTGCAGGGTCCCAAGGCTCTGGGTTGTCCTCTGCTTTCCCAGGCCACAAGCAGGCAGCTGGATGGGAAGCAGGGCTAGAACCAGCACCCATATGGGATCCCAGTGCATTCAAGGTGAGGACTTTAGCCACTAGGCTACAGTGCTGGGCCCCTATGTTAAAAGTTTAATTTGCTAATTTATTTTTTTGTGACTGAACTAGCTATATACATTTCACTTTAAAGTGACTAATTTTTATATCTAGAAAGAATATACATAAAGTAGGAGAAAGTTTGAGTTTGCCATGTGTTCAGACTTCTTCATTAAAGCTTAAAATTTATAGTTACCAATTTTTTTTTTTTTAAGTAAAGAAAGTGCTTGAAAGGAAGAAATGGAGTGCCCGGCATTGTAGCCTTGTGGCTAAAGTCCTCGCCTTGTGCATGCTGGGATCCCATATGGGCGCGGCTCTAATCCCGGCCACCCTGCTTCCCATCCAGCTCCCTACTTGTGGCCTGGGGTTGCAGTCGAGGATGGCCCAGAATCTTAGGACCCTGCACCCGTGTGGGTGATCTGGAGGAGATTCCTGGCTCCTGGCTTTGGATTGGCTCAGCTCTGGCCGTTGCGGCCACTTGGGGAGTGAATCAGCAGATAGAAGATCTTCCTCTCTGTCTTTTCATCCCCTCTCTGTATATCTGCCTTTCCAATAAACATAAATAAATCTTGAGCCCAGTGTGGTAGCTTAGCGGCTGAAGTCCTCGCCTTGCACACACCGCGATCCCAAATGGGCACCAGTTTTAATCCCAGCAGCCCCATTTCCCATCCAGCTCCATGCTTATGGCCTGGGAAATAGTCGATGATGGCTCAAAGCCTTGGGACCCTGCACCCGCGTGGGAGACCCGGGAGAGCTCCAGGCTCCTGGCTTCGAATCAGCTCAGCTCCAACCCCTGGGGCCGCTTGGGGAGTCAATCATCGGACAGAAGATCTTTCTACCTTTGTATATCTGACTTTTGAATGAAAATAAAATCTTAAAATCTTTAACAAAAAGAAGAAATGGATAGAGTTGTTCATTATTTTCGTGTAAGTAGCATGCTTTGGAGCCTGTATCCTGCATGGATGGACATTTTGAACAAGTAATGATTAGGAGGTATTACAGTGAGGGGCTGTCACAGTGGCTTAGTAAGCTAATCCTCCACCTGAAACACTGAAACACCTGAAACAGCACCATATTGGTGCTGATTCATGTCCCAGCTGCTTCACTTCCCATCCAGCTCCCTTCTTGTGGGCTGGGAAAGCAAGGGAGGATGATCCATGGCCTTGGGCCCCTGTACCCGTGTGGAAGACCCAGAAGAAGCTTCTAGCTTCCAGCTTCAGACCAGCCAGCCGAGCCCTGACTGTGACAGCCCTGTGGGGAGTGAACTTCTCCATACAAGACCTCCATCTCTTTCTCTACAAAGCTACACTTCAGATAAACATAAATAAAGTATACTGAGGCAAGGATTCAGTATACATTATTGACCTCCATGCTGCCTTTAGGTGGTTTCTCTGTTCTTCATGGGTGATGTTTTCAAACACGTGGATGTTTTTCTCAACAGGTGCTCATTTATGACCGACTGGGCCAGGACATCATCTCTCCTCTGCTCTCTGTGAAGGAGCTGAGAGACTTGGGAATCACTTTGCATCTGTAAGAACAGCACATTTCTACAAAGGACCACCTTGAACTTGGATTTCTAAAGAACATTTGTGGAGAAAAAGTGTTTGGTTACAATACTTCCATAGTACAGAGCATTTTTTCCCTCTGTATATCCTATTTTTCAACCCATTTTTTTAAAATTGAAAAAAATCACAATGCAGCCTAAGTGTGGGATGTGGTGTGGCATTCGATGAATCTCCCCAGTGGGTGGGGGCTGTTTCTTCTGGTTATGATGTTATAACCAGTTTCAATTGCATGATATTTTAAAACATTTTGAAAGTACTTTTTTTTTTAACACTTCCATCATTTTTACTGCGAGTGCTGTTCAGTCCATGAACAAGCAGCTGTCAGGTGTTTTGTTGCACATTGCAAGTCTACTAGGCTTAATAGTAGCAACAAGCTTCTCTTGTAAGAAGGGAACCCAGTGACTGCATGAACTTCCGACTGTGCCAATGCAGCATTTCTTTTTTAATGGATATACATTATCACAATTTGGCTTGATCTGTTTAAATTCTTCATTTGTATAATGAGTATGTGTCAGTTCTACAGATAATTTACTTTTTGGAATTCCTGAGACTAGAATTGGTTTTAAAATCAATGGTGTATCATGGTTGGCGACATTTTTTTCTTTCTTGGTGATATATAGACTATGCTTTAAAATTGATGCCACCTTCTGTTTGATGAAATATAATGCACGACAGGTTTTTTTCCATTTGTTTTTATATTGGACTTAAAGCACATAAATTTATAACACATTAATTGTTACAAACTGAAGTTTGGCGTGGTGCTGTCCTTGGAATTGGCGTATTTATAAATATTTGTTGCTGTTGGCACCTTGCTAAGTATTTTACTGCTTTATTTCATTAATGAATACGAAAGTCCCATGACGATTGTCCCACAACTGTACAACTAGTTAATAGCTGAAGTGTGACCAGGTTGACCACTGATTATGTCTTATCTCTTGAACCATGATGGCTTTGTTGCAGTAGGTAACTCAGTACTTCCTGGGTAACAGGACCTGTCTGCCAGCCTGTTGCTGTTGCCACCACACTGTGGCAGGATTACACAGCAGCCATGATAAACTCTTGAATTCTTGCCTCTCACCATTCCTTCCTCTCTACTAAAAAGAATGCACTGCCAATTGGTCAAGTAGATTTGTAGGAAATAGTAATTACCAATTTCTTGAAAATGGCATGGTGGCCGTAGGCTGTTAGGCGATTCGAGTGCCAACAAGACAGCATGCTGTGGTTGGCATCGCGTTATCCTTTTCATTTTTCACAAGCAACAACCAGACAGCTAGAAGGAGTTGTGGCGTGCAGACCCACTGTCTTGATTGTGGAGAGATGAATACCACCAAAATAGAGTGTTGATCATTTCCTGGTAGAAGCCTTGTGAAATCTTACAGTGAAGAGTGAGTTTTGTGATGTGATGCTGGGATATTTGAATTAAAAGATTCCCTGAATTGTAAAAAGAAGCAGCTCTGTAGAGATACATATTTTTCTTACATAATCTGTTGGCCATTCTCTTGTGCAGCACTAAATTACACAAAACATGTATTGCCTTTGCGTCCCTAGGAAATAGTAAAATGCCTTTCATTTAAAAAACTTGGTTTCCTTCGTGACTAGATTTTTGTTTCTAAATTCCTCCAGCTTTCAGTTTTTCATTTTTTTGTGAGAGCGTCACTTGTGGCCTACTCATCTTCTCCACTCCCCAAATTTCTGTGAAGGTAGATAGCACCATTCATTTTGAATGTGCTTTAGTTCTCATTTAAGAACACTAGTAGAAGAGAATGTTACAATAATGAATATTAAAAATAAGGCAAGTAGAGTATAACAAATTAAAATAACAAGAAATTAAGATTTTACTGCTGAATTTTTATCAACACTGATATAAAAATAAAGTTAGGCTAGCTAAAACGAAGTTTTAGAACTCTGGCCATTGTGTTTGAGCTTGTGAACATGTGTTTTGAGAACTGATATTTTTGGATCAGTGATTTTTATGTTCTTTATGTTTTCTAGACTTTTGCACTCTGATCGAGACCCTATTCCAGATGTTCCTGCAGTGTACTTTGTAATGCCAACGGAAGAGAATATTGATCGTATGTGCCAGGTGATATGTCTTCTCATTTACCTGACTTTTCCAACATAGAAATGGATTTTTATTTCTAAATAAAATCTTAACTTTCTGATCTAAAGAATCAAAAATTCAGGATCACTGTGTGATATCACACATGTCCCATATGGGTGCTGGTTCATGTTCTGGCTGCTTCTCCTCAGATCCAGCCCTCAGCTGTTGGCCTGGGCGAAGCAGAGAAAGATGGTCCAAGTGCTTGGGTCTGTGCTACCCATGCTTAATATCTGGAAGAAGCTTGTGGCTTGGCTTTGGATTGACCTGGTTCTGGCTGCTGTATCCATCCCTGGACTGAATTCTGACTTTGAAAGAGATAAATTTAAAAAAAAAATCAGAAATTCTCTTACCCACTTCCCACTTTTTTTTTTTTGGACTATCTTGAATTTTAAATAACTCAAAAGATTTTGAAATTTTTTTACTGAGAAAGCATTAATTTTGCCTGAAAGACTAGAATCTAGCTTTAAAAAACAGAAGGCTAAATATAATAGCTTTCAAAATTGAGGCTTTGGCTTTGTGAGATTATACTGGGAAGTCTGACGATGACGGTCTCTGCAGATGCAGGAACAGAGCCTGGCCCTCGCCGGCTCCCGGGGCCACCATTTTTATGCCTGTGTTGTTTGGTCGCTTGGCCTTGCTGTGAGCTGGCCAGCAGGTGCAGGTTCTTCATCCATGACTGTTCATTTTGATTGTGAAAATTAAGTATTCTGAAAAATCCTCAGAAAATGTTCCTTCATGTCTTACTATAAAAAATTACCTGAAAATATAGCTACAAAGGTTAATTTAGATGAATAAATTGCTCTTCCAAAGAGAAGACTGTTTTAGTAAGAAAAAAAGGTGAGTGGGCCCGGCGCGGTGGCGCAAGTGGTTAAAAGGTCCTCGCCTTGCACGCCCGGGATCCCATATGGGCGCCGGTTCTAATCCCGGCAGCCCCGCTTCCCTTCCAGCTCCCTGCCTGTGGCCTGGGAAAGCAGTCGAGGACGGCCCAAGGCTTTGGGAACCTGCACCCGCGTGGGAGACCCGGAAGAGGCTCCTGGCTTCGGATCGGCATAGTATCGGCCCGTTGCGCTCACTTGGGGAGTGAATCATCGGACGGAAGATCTTCCTCTCTGTCTCTCCTCTCTGTATATCCACCTTTCCAATGAAAAAATAATAAAAATAAATCTTTAAAAAAAAAAAAAAAGAAAAAGAAAAAAAGGTGAGACAATACATGCATATAGACTGGTTTAAATATGTCTTCTCACACTGTTAAATATGTGCTCAGTTCTGTAAACCTCCCTGCTTTCCTGATCGGTAGCCTCTAAAACTCTCAGTTCAGAACAGAATCCATTCTAGACTTCCCTTTTCCCTTTACAAACTTGCAACTCTTCTTCGATGGTAAGAAACATGATTCCCAGTTTCCTGCACATAATTATTTCCTCCATCCCTATGCTGGACCACTGCCTCAGTCGGTTGCTTTTCTCACATCGACTCCAATCCCTCTATTTTTTCACATCTCTTATGTTTAATCTTTGTTCTCATTTTATCTGAAAAGCTGAAAGAGAGAGGGCGTGCCCGTACATAGGTTCACTCTCCAAATTCCCACAACAACCAGGACTAGGGCAGGCTGAAGGCAGGAGCCTGGAACTCAGTCGAGGGACTCCAACATGGAAGCCAGCGCTTCTGGTTCCTTGGATGCAAATTAACCGGAAGCTGGTCAAGAGTGGATAAGCCAGCGTTCAAACCAGGCACCCTGATGCTGATGTCCCACACTTACCCACGTGTACACATGCTAACATCTCTGAAACCAAGTGTGTCTTAAAAGTGATTGTGGTGTAATAACTTCTATTGGAAACATTAATTTCAGTTGCTACATAACTGATACTGCCTGTTACATGCATTTGACATTTAGATTTGAAGAAATGTGGTGGCTTAGCTCTTCTAGAAAAGTAAGCAAGCAAATTTGAGAATTCTCACTAACTTAATTCTACTTTTAAGTGATTGAGAATCTGTGCATTGAAGGAAGTACACGTGTCATCACATGAGAACAGAAGATAATGTTTGCTAAATACACCAGCCTTCAATTCTGTTGGTATAGGATCCTCTTCTGGCTATTTTCAAGAAAAATACAAAAAGCTTCTAAGAGCAGTTTGTGTGCTGTGTTGTAATTAATGTGATTCCAATGATCATATAATTTCTTTTTTTTTAAAGATTTATTTTTATTATTTTTTTCATTGGAAAGGCAGATATACAGAGAGGAGAGACAGAGAGGAAGATCTTCCGTCCGATGATTCACTCCCCAAGTGAGCGCAACGGGCCGATACTATGCCGATCCGAAGCCAGGAGCCTCTTCCGGGTCTCCCACGCGGGTGCAGGTTCCCAAAGCTTTGGGCCGTCCTCTGCTGCTTTCCCAGGCCACAGGCAGGGAGCTGGAAGGGAAGCGGGGCTGCCGGGATTAGAACCGGCGCCCATATGGGATCCCGGGCGGCAAGGTGAGGACCTTTAACCACTTGCGCCACCGCGCCGGGCCCCGATCATATAATTTCACAAGTAATTATAAGATATATTTTAGTAGCCAGATAGCTAGTGCTTTTTCCTAACTTTGTTCTTCAGGAACACAATTTGCAACTACCATTTATGTAATTTGTCTTTTAAATCTGTATTCTCTAAAACCTTGCTATTCCAATATTTTGAAGGCTTGTCTATGGCCAACCTTTATTCTATCATGTAAGAATCAAATACTCATTGTATTTGTAGGATCTTCGAAGTCAACTCTATGAATCATATTATTTAAATTTTATTTCTGCTATTTCAAGAAGTAAACTGGAAGATATTGCAAATGCAGCGCTGGCAGCTAGTGCCGTAACCCAAGTAGCCAAGGTAAGGGACTCGGTGGCTCGGTGTTGGGTGATGGTAAAGCCTGTTGATTGACATTAGATGTCCTGTTCACAAAAGACATGATCAACCTAAAAGATGTTCAGACTCAATAATTTCATGAAAAATTATGATGATGTAAATTATCTTCAGCTTAAACTTGTCAAAACTAACTAAAAAAGCCTGCTGGTTTAATGAATGGAAATGTGAAAAGACCAAAGTTTTGCTTCTTGCTTGAATTTGTATGATCTTTTTAGCATGTCTCACAAATAAGTCGGTAGCTTATTATCCGAAAATGTTAACATTATTTTATCTGTGATCTCCATTGTCACCTAGTGTCTCCAGGTTTTTCTTACTTATGAAAAAGAATCCGAAGAGGCCTTACTACATTTTGTAAGAACAGAGGAGTTTCTGGAAGGCTTGCAATTCTGTCATAGTGACTTTTCACTAGGTTCAGCTTCAGTTGTAAATTTGTAAATTATCATTCTGGTGTGTCCTATTAGTGCCTTTTTCTTGAATTTGAACAAGATTAATATCCAGTGGAACTGTATGGGACAAGTAAAAGCAAATACACATTTATTTTCCATTTTTTCCCCTGCTGATGTTTTTCATTATGTTTAGATGGTTGACTACTACTACTGATTAGTTCTTGAGGCTTATGATTAATTTCATATAATGTAATAGAAAAGGTTTTCAGTTCATTTAACTAGATTTCAAATAGTTCTTTTCATTTTTCTCCTAGCTTGTACTTCAAAGAACTGATAGAACTTTTTTCTGTTATATTTATGAAGATTAGTGAAGACTTTACATAGGAAAATGTGATTGAGTGTGAAAATCACCATTTTTTCTGCAAAATGCCAATTCATGTTAGAATCGCAGTTTAGATTCTTGTATCTGCCTGAATTTGGATTTCTGAAAATGCTGTTTATGGTCTGTACTATACCCCACAGCTTGTTTCAAGGGTTTTTTTCTATGCTTAACTGCCTGGTGTTGCTTGATTGCATAATCTGCTATACAGAACAGTTCACTGTTACTGAATTTATAATTTTCTTATCTACTTTTGATATTGCTAGATTATATCTGATTTAATGTAATTTTATGGTAAAATTGATCTTTTGTTTCTAGGTTTTTGATCAGTACCTCAATTTCATTACTTTGGAGGATGATATGTTTGTTTTATGTAATCAAAACAAAGAGCTTGTTTCATATCGAGGTATGTAAAAATAAGATTATAATTTGTTATTAACAAAAATGAATAGTGAACTCTAAGGTGGTGAATAGATTTGCTGTACTTGAAAGCATGCTTAGTTTACAAAAATAGATGTGAAAGATTTTGAAAAGCACTCAATATGTGTCAGACTAAAATTGTCACATGCAGGCAATAGTTAATCCTATTTTATAAGCTCAAAAGGTATACATTGTTTGATTTGTTTTAAAGGTTTGTAGATTCGCAGGGCAGAGTTCCAGAGAGTTTCGGGGGAGACAGAAATCTCTTACCCACTGGTTTCCTCCTAGATGATTGTAACAGCTGGAGGACAAAACTGTAGCCAGGAGCCTGGAATTGCATCTGTATGTCCCACGTGTGGGCAGGGACCCAAGTGCTTGCGCCACCTTCTGTTCCCTTCCCAGGTGTGTTCTCAGGGAGCGAGGTTGGAAGCAGAGCTGTCAGGATGTAGAGATGCTCACGTGGGATACAGGTGACACAGGTGGCAGCTGAGCCAGCTGCAGCACACCAGTTCTCTTTCAGGTGTTCCCACAACTTGCAGGGAGGTTCAGTCACCCACGTCAGGCAGTGTTTTTAGCAGCAGTAAGTCCATTGTCTGGTACTTGGTTTGAAACAAGAACAAGTTAATTTACTTCTCTGTGCTTGCAAGAAACAGACCCAGATTGTGAGCACTCTGAAAGACGACAGTATAAATCTTTGAGTTTTATTGAATGCTATGGCATGCTGACTTATTGAAATTAAACAAAATCCCTGAAAGTGTTTAAGTGTTTGTAAAATTTCCTACATGGCAGATTTTTCTTTTTTTTTTCTTTTAGATTTTCTTTTTATTTTTTATCGGATATACAGAGAGGAGGAGAGACAGAGAGGAAGATTTTCCATATGATGATTCACTCCCCAAGTGACCGCAATGGCCGGTGCTGCGCCGACCCGAAACCAGGAGCCAGGAACTTCTTCCGGGTCTCCCACACAGGTGCAGGGTCCCAAGGCTTTGGGCTGTCCTCAACTACTTTCCCAGGCCACCAGCAGGGAGCTGGATGGGAAGTGGAGCAGCTGGGATTAGAACTGGCGCCCATGTGGGATCCTGGCGTGTGCAAGGTGAGGACTTTAGCCACTATGCTATCATGCCGGACCCTACATGGGAGATTTTTGACAGTACTTGGTATTTGTAGAAATATATTTCTAATTAATTCATATTTAAATAAATTAGCATCTTACATGTCTAAATTATAATGTTATTGTTAATTATAAAATAAACACCTTTACTTTTCCTTCATTGACTCCGATCAAATAGATTGTGTTTTAATCATTTAGCAAATTTATTCTGAAAACCTACTTTGTTCAGTTTCCTTAAGCATGTTAAATGATGAGGCAGATTTCCTTTTTTTTTTCCCAAAGATTTATTTATTTTTGTCTGAAAGATTTAGAGAGAGGAGGAGAGACAGATCTTGCATCCACTGGTTCACTCCTTACATGGTCACAATGACCAGAGCTGGGTGGGTCCAAAGCTGGAATGTGCAGCCTCTTCTGGGTCTCATAATGGGTGAGCGCCCTCCCAGGCACATTACCAGGGAACTCCTACTCCGCGGTGTCAGCCTCATAAGTCAGGCAGATTTCTAAGAAGTAAACCCTGCCCAAATATTTGAATAATTCTTTAATAAAAAATAGTTAAATCTATAAGTATCAAAATTTCATTAATCTTTCAAATACCAATTTAATTACATTTTCTTACACCTGTAAGCTTTTTTTAAAAGATTTATTTATTTTTATTGGAAAGGCAGATATACAGAGAGGAGGAGAGACAGGAAGATCTTCCGTCTGATGGTTCACTCCCCAAGTGACCACAATGGCTGGAGCTGTGCTGATCCGAAAGCCAGAATCCAGGAACCTCTTCCAGGTCTCCCACATGGGTGCAGAGTTAAGGATCTGGGCCATCCTTGGCTGCTTTCCGAGGCCACAGGAGGGAGCTGGATGGGAAGCAGGGCCGCTGTGATTAGAACCGGCAACCATATTAGATCCCAGCACACGCAGGGTGAGGACTTTAACCCCTACACGCTGGGCCCACACCTGTAAGCTTTTAAAAAAATTTCATACACAATGCTTGCAAGGGGCAGGTGTGTGACCTAATGATAAAGACACCACTTGGAACCTGGCCTCGAGCCCCGGCTCCACTTCTTTTGGAGCCAGCAGTTCTCTGTACTTGGCTCTCTGCTGCCCACACAGGAGATCCAGACAGTGTGTGGCTCCTGGCCCCGCCCTGGCTGCTACTTGCATTCAGGGAGAGATTGAGCAAATGCAGCATTTCTCTGTCTCTGTCTTTCAAATAAAAACAGTAAGAATTTCTTAAAAAGTTACAAGTGTGAAATTGCTAGTTTTTTTTTTTTTAAAGATTTATTTTTATTATTTTTTCATTGGAAAGGCGGATATACAGAGAGGAGAGACAGAGAGGAAGATCTTCCGTCCGATGATTCACTCCCCAAGTGAGCGCAACGGGCCGATACTATGCCGATCCGAAGCCAGGAGACTCTTCCGGGTCTCCCACGCGGGTGCAGGTTCCCAAAGCTTTGGGCCGTCCTCGACTGCTTTCCCAGGCCACAGGCAGGGAGCTGGAAGGGAAGCAGGGCTGCCGGGATTAGAACCGGTGCCCATATGGGATCCCGGGCGTGCAAGGCAAGGACCTTTAACCACTTGCGCCACCACGCCGGGTGCTAGTTTTTTTTTTTAAAGGATTTTATTTTTTATTGAAAAGAGATTTACAGAGAGGAGAGACAGAAAACGATCTTCCTCTGATTCGCTCCCCAAATGGCCGCAGTGGCTATAGCTGCGGCAAACCTAAGCCAGGAGCCAGGAGCATCTTTCAAGTCTCCCACAGGGTTCCAAGGCTTTGGGCCATCCTCGACTGCTTTCCCAGGCCTCAAGCAGGGAGCTGGATGGCCTGCGGGGCTGCTAGTATTAGAACTGGCACCCATGTGGGATCCCGGCACATCCAAGGCAAGGACCTTAAACACTAGGCTACTGTGCCGGGCCCAGCATTGCTAATTATAAAGTATAATCCTATGGCCAGTTAGCCAGATTTTCAGTGATGAAATAGTCTCTTGCCTTGTGTTAACCGATGGATATTTTAAGCATTGTACAATGTAAGCTCCTTGGAATAGCTTTGTGAAGTGGCTGATGCTGTTATTCCCATTTGCCAGAGGGGAATAATGAGGCATAACTGCTCCGTAAGTAAATGAGAAAGTGAGAGAGCCGGGTTTCTTTAGTCAGCCTGATTATATAGATGACACTCCTAACCATTATGCAGTTAGAACCCAAATCTTCCCCAACATCGCAAATACTTGAAAATAGAAACCAAATGTTCCTAAGCATAAACCAATGTATTAATACTACAGAGCTTATTTATATATCATATCTTTTTCATTCTAAATTTTCTGTGGATTAGGATCTTATTTATGTAGTAGTGGAAATGGATGTTATTTCGTGTTGAAGTTACTGTGACTGAAGTATGTTCGATTGAACATTCAGTAGGACGCGGGACCCAAGAGCTACAGGCTTCTGTGTAGATTTTACCTGTTCCCCTGATGGATGGAGTGAAATGGGCATTTCCAGGAGTTAATGTCCCCTGCGTTTATTTGATACACATATCCTTGTGCCATCTGATTTATATTGATGGAGGTTGTAAGAAGTCAGTGGCAGTGTATTTTCTTCAGCCAGGTTCTGTATTGCCTGATTTTATTATTATTTTATTATTATTTTATTATGATGATGATGTTGTCTGAGTGGACTACATTTTGTTTAGATACTTGGATATATCCAGTTGGATTATGCTTTTCTATTATGTTAATTATAATTTATGAAATTTCTGTTTTGAAAATTCGGTATTTGACAGAGTGAGAGAGAGATAAAGACAAAGTTTTTGCAGGTGTTGGTTCACTCTGCAGATGGCCCAATGGCCAAGGCTGGGCCAGGCCAAAGCCAGGAAGCAGAAGCTTCACCCAGTTCTCCCACATGCTGATTAGGGACTCAAAACTTGGACCATCTTCTGCTACTTTTCGCAGACCATCAGGGAGCTGGCTTAGAAGTGGAGCAGCTAAAGCTTGAATTAGTCAGTGCCCGTATGGGATGCTGACATGGCAGGAGGTGGCTTTACCCACTGTGCCACACAGGCCCTTGTATGAAATTTTGTATTTGATTTCATATTCAGGATATTGAGAAATTCAAAGTACTACATAGCGGCTGGGCATTTGACCTCGCGATGGAGACAGCTGTTAGCATGCCCACATCTCGCCTCGGAGGGGTTACAATTTCCGGCTTCAGCTCCTGAGTTCACGTTCCTGCTACTGGAGACTGTATCACAGTTTGATGGCTCAAGTAGTCTGCCCATGTGGGAGATCCAGCGTGAGCCCTCAGCTTCCAGCTTTAGCTTGGCAGCCATGCAGAAATTTGGAGAATTAAGTAATAAAATAAGTTAGTTTCTCTCTCTCTAGTATACATGCAAACATAAATAATTAATAATTGAGAAAACATATGGATAATAATTTAGTTCTTCTAATCACCTGGGAGAGCATTTTCTTTGTCAGACATTGGGTCTAGATATCGTGAGAGAAAGACTGAAGAAGTACACGCTTTGTAAGGAGTTTTTACCGTGATGCTTAATGAAGCAGAGCCCCGAGGACGTTTTGTGTTAGTCGCGGGAGTCACTTGTCAGAATTGCAGAGTTACTTCCAATCTGTTGATTTGTTCTGTAAAAGAGCCAGGAATCTTTCAGACCTTCCAGAGAAACTGCTTTTTCATCTGACATATATGCAGGGGGATTTTTATTCCCACTGAAGTGCAGTGGCTCCTTTATGGATTTAGAAGCTAAATTTATGGAGCCATTCCTGAAACTTCAGCGTCTGATGTTGGAGAGCTAGTTCCAGGCTCCTCAGCTTGGCCCAGCACTGGCTACTCAGCCATGTGGGGGAGTGAACCAGTGGATTAAGGATTACTTTCTCTCTCTCTGCCTTTCAAACAAGCTGATTAATATTAAAATAATTAAAGCAGTTTTTAAGGAAAAGAAGAAAGTAATGTGTTCTTTTTTTATTTTGATTTGAAAGGCAACTTTAGAAAGAGACAGAGATCTTCCATCACTGTTCACTTCCAAAAGGGCCACAGCAGCTGGAGCTGAGCCAGTTCGGAGCCAGGAGCCAGGAGCCAGGAGCTTCTTCCCGGTCTCCCGCACGGGTGCAGGATTCCCAAGGACATGGGCCTTTCTCCACTGCTTTCCCAGGCCACAAACAGAGAGCTGGATAGGAAGTGGAGCAGCTGGGACTCAGTGCCAGTCCCCGTAGGCAGAGGATTAGCCTGCTATTAATGTAGCTTACCATGCAAAAAAAAAAAAAAAAAAAACCCACATATATATGATAGTAGTTTTGCCTTATTTGATTTACATTGTCTTTTTCTAGAAGGGTAGGCATTTACTCCATTAGGACTCCAGTGCCCTGTTTTAGAGTACCTAGGTTGGATTCCTGACTCTGGCTTCTAGTTCCACCTTCCTACTCAGGTTGACTCGGGGACCAGCAGTGATAGCTCAGGTGCTGGGTTCCTGTTACCCGTGGCAGGACGTGGAAGAAACGTCCAGCCCACCTCTTGCTGGTATTTGGAGACTGGATCAGGATATGAGGGTATTTCTTTCGGCCTTGCCTACTCTCTCCCTCTCTGCTGCTCAAATAGTTGGATGAAATGTAAAAGAATTTTGAGTCCATGTAATATAGTGTTTATGAATAAAAGTGCAGAGTACAGTATTTTCATCTGTGCTATGGCTGATTTCCTTTGACAGCATTTTATTTTTTCACATTATACTTTGTTAATGAAGTGATTTATCTTTTTTTCTTTGAGATAGTACAATTTTCAACTAAAAATATTAAAGCAAAAAATTACACTTGAGTATCTTATCAAACTGCATATTAATAAGGAGTTTGATAGTCTTCAAAGTGTAATTGGAAGAGAACAAATGTTGATGGTTTCTTTTTCCCCTCCGTCACCTGTACCACGTCAGCCATTAACAGGCCGGATATCACAGACACGGAGATGGAGACTGTGATGGACACGATTGTCGACAGCCTCTTCTGCTTCTTCGTCACTCTGGGTAAGTCGTCCTGTCCTGGTTACTTCCAGGTGCCGCCTTTATTCCCCACTCGTTTGAGTATGTGACACTAAGGCGGTCTCACTCTCCAGCCTCTAGATACTGTCGAGTTGGAGAAAATTATGTGCGTATGGTTATTTCAAACAGAATTCATGACTGGGTGTGCTAATTCCTTTAGTTACCAGTTAGCAGCTGTAATGAGTTGTCTCCTTAGCTATTTTTGATAATTGTAACATTCTAATTTTTTGTTTAAAATGGTTTGTGGTGACTTCACTTGTGTGCCTGTTAATTTTAATATTCACAATGGAAAAGATCAAGTAGATGTATGCCTGAGAAGTATAAAAGTAAATGAACAAGACTTCAGGAACACTCAATTTATGTAATAATTAGTTAACTGAACTCTGCAAATGTTTTCAGTGGTTCTTTGGATCATCTTAAATTAGAGTGACATGGTTTTCAGTATCTAATACCTGACTTTATGCCTCTGTGCTTCTGATCTGCTTAGTAACCTAATTGTAACATTGATCTATTTGAAAGGCAAGGAAGAAAGTATATGAGAGAGAAATATCTCACCTGCAAATGTCCACAGCAGCCAGAGCTGAGACTCGATCCATGTCCACCCCAGGTGCCAGTGGCAGGTACTCGGCGCCTGGTGTCATCACCGGCTGCCACTCAGGATGGGACGTTGATGTGGGAAGCAGGCACCCTAAACAGTCACTTCATCTCAGTACCAAATTCCTGCCTACACAATGTTAATTTTATGAACACTTTAAGCTTTTTAGTTAAAATCCTCATACTAGCTTAATAAAATACTCTTTCATTTCAAGCTGAGAAAATTAAAGAGATAAACTGCATATTTTAGGCATTACACAAATGTTTAGAAAATAAATGTGCAAATTTGGGGATTTTGTCCTTTACTTTGAAGTCGTAAAATCCAGTCTGCTTCTTCACCTCCAAGCCCCATGTTCTCTGTTTTGTGCTTCACATGCAGTGGAAAGTACTCTCTGGGGACAGACGGGTCACAAACCTCTGGCCTGTATCACTCTTGCCTGCCAGTGGTACCTCCCTCCAGTCTTCCCTGGGGCTCTCACTGCCTTCAAGGAGGGTTTTTTGGTTTGTTTTTTTGTTTTTTGTTTTTTGCTTCTTGTTATTTTTTTAAAATTTCATTACCAAAACCACATGTGTCAAGTTTTCATCATTAAACAGTTACTTTTGTGCCATGACAACCTATTCAGTATCTAAAATTTTGCTTATTGTGATCTGTAAGGTTATTTTCACTTGGTAATAGCTATATTTCCAAGATTAGGGTAAACTGACAAAAAGACATGAGAAGGTAGTTTTTTTTTTTTTTCTGTTTATTTTCTCTGTTTAAGAGAAATTGAAATTATTGCTGATCTGACAGTAGGATGTCAGCATTAAATTGTTGAATAACAACAAAAAATGTTGCTATGACGTAGTGGGTTATGACACTGGCATCCTTTGTGGGTGCTGCTTCAAGTCCCAGCTATTCTCTCTGATCCAGCATCCTGGGATTGTGCCTGGGGGAGTTAGAAAAAGATGATTCAGATACTCAGGCCCATGCAGATGCAGTTCCTGGCTCCTGATTCATTCCGCAAATGTGGCCCTTTGGGGAGTGACCTGGTACGGGAAAGATCTCTGTCTCCGCCTCTCCCTTTTGTCTTTCAATATATGTATATAAAACCGAATTTCAGAAGTGTGTAAAATCCTATCATTTGCATGTATTCACACATGCATACACTCATAGTTACTAAAAAGTATGTAGCAAACAACCTGGAAGCATCCCTTTCTAATTCTTAATACCATTTTGGTAGAGTAAAATCAAGTGGGTTAACCTTCTGCATCTCTAAAGTTATTTAAATTTTTTATGATCAGCATGTGTTAGAATTTGGGCCATCAGAAGAAAACAGTTTCAATTGCGTTCCTGTAAAATCTAAACTAAACAGGTTTATCATAGGAAATTATCAGTTGTACCAAGTTTATTTTATTTTCACTTTTAAAAGATTTTCTTCTTTGATAGTCAAAGTTTTAGGGAGAGGGAAAGAAATTGAGAGGGTCTGTGCTGTGGCTTAGCTGAATAAATCTGCCTGCTGGACTGGCATCCCATGTGGGTGCCAGTTCCTGTCCCAGTTGCTCCACTTCCAGTCCAGCTCCTTGCTTATGGCCTGTGAAAGCAGAGGATAGCCCAACAATTTGAGCCGCTGCACCCATGTGGAAGATCTGGAAGAGGTCCTGGCTTTGTTTTTTTTTTTCTTTAAAGATTTATTTATTTTTATTACAAAGTCAGATATCCACAGAGGAGGAGAGACAGAGAGGAATATCTTCTGTCGATGATTCACTCCCCAAATGACCACAATGGCCGGTGCTGCACTGATTCGAAGCCAGGAACCAGGAGCTCTTCCAGGTCTCCTACGTGGGTGCAGGGTCCCAAAGCTTTGGGCTGTCCTTGACTGCTTTCCCAGGCCACAAGCAGAGAGCTGGATGGGAAGTGGAGCTGCTGGTACCAGAACCGGTGCCCATATGGGATCCTGGCGCATTCAAGGTGTGGACCTTAGCCACTAGGCCATGCCGCCGGGCCCAGGTCCTGGCTTTGATCAGTTCAGCTCCAGCTGTGGTGGCCATTTGGGGAGTGATGCAGTGGATAAAAGCTCTCCCTCTCCTTCCCAGTCCCTCCTTCTTTCCCTTTTCTCTCCCTCTCTCTCCTCTGTATATAATGCCTTTCAAATAAAAATAAATATTTTAAAAATGATCCTGCATCCACTGGCTCACCTTCCAATGATTGCAACATCCAGGCCTGGGCCAGGCTGAAGCCATTGAACCAGGAGCTGCTTTTGTGACTCCCCTGTGCGTAACAGGAGCCCAAATACAGTGTCTTTCCTGCTTTTCCCCAGGTATGTTAGCAGGGATCTGGATTAGGAAAGAAGCAGCCAAGGACATGAACCTGTTTTCGTAAGGGATGTTAGCACTGCAGGTGGCAGCATTAGCCACTACGCCACATGCAAGTTTATTTTGAGATCTTCAGAGCAATTGATTTTCTTTTTGCTGTTATGATTACAGCTTTTGATAAATTATTGCAGTATTAAGAAATAAGAGGCCCACTGATTTCATTTGGTAATAAGTTCAGGCCTGCTCTCAGCAATATTTCACATTATGCAAAGTATATGATTTTCTGTTACCTTTTAAGTTAGTTTTTTCAGTATCTGTTTTTATTTGGATGGCAGAATGACAGAGGGATGGAACAAAGTTTTCTGTTGCTGATTTATTTCCCCACATGGCTGCCGTGGCCAGGGATGGATCAGGCTGAAGCCGAGAGTCTAGAATTCCATCCAGGTCTCCCGCGTCGGTGGCAGGAACCCAAAGACTTGGATGATCTTCTTTCCCAAGTACATCGGCAGGACTTGAACTGGCATGCTAGTGTGAATAGCAGTGTAGTAGGAGACAGCTTAACCCACTGTGCCACATTGGCCTTTTAATTGGTATTTTTTAGTACTAAAATCTTTTAATGTTAGTCAGTTCTTTATGTTAGTGTAACAAAATACCTGAGAAGAGCCTGCTTACAATTTTGAAGGTCAGGTTCAAGATCTTTAGCTGTCTTGGTTGACATCTGGTGATGGCATTCATGTAGAGAGCTTCCTAAATCGGTACAGATCACCACATGGCAAAAAATAGGGATCAAATGGCCACTTGTGTCTGTGGTCTCTTACAAAGTCACTGGGGGTTGGGGCACAGAGCAGGGAATGCTCCACCCCAACACATCCACCAGATCAAGTCACTTGGCTAAGGCTTTATCTACAAACTCCATGATTAGATCAGGTTTCCGTGCTGGTGGAGCCCTCAATGTATGATTTGGGAGTCCAAATCTTTAATACCATAGCCTTGGGAGACGTTCAGTATCTAAACACGTATTTAAACCACAGCACCTTTATTATTATTGTTTATAAAATATGCTAAAATAGCAATTCCATACTACTAAATTAGCTAAACATTTTTCATTCTTTTAAGTCAAATCTGAGGTCCTTGAGTTGAGAATAAACTTCGTTCATAGAAACTGCCTGCTTGTTAGGGGTAAGGGAAGATCAAATGCTATTAGACAACCCACTGAAATATCCAGTCATCCTGATTGATCCATTCTATAGAAGAATGGCTTTTTTGCCCTAATATGTGAATGAGAAGGTTCATTTCTGAAACTTTGTTTTTACTGTTGATATTATAAATCTTTTTATGTGTCTAACCTGAAATTGTGCCCATCTGTTGTATCTTATTTTGACACTGAAATATTTTGTAACTGACCATTTTCATTAAAAACCAAAGTTAATCCCAACATTTTTTTAAAAAAAATAGGTGCGGTTCCTATAATCAGGTGTTCAAGAGGGACAGCAGCTGAGATGGTAGCAATGGTGAGTTCATGCAGATGTCACTTGGGGATAAATAATACTGCCTCAGTTTGCAGTAGTTACCTCCAGTGTTGTTACATGATGGTTACGAGTTACATAGTACCAATGGCAAACATTTATCTTATTACATGGGATTCCACCAGTGATGAACACGCAGTTTGTACACCAATGTGACAAGTGAAAATTATTTACTTGATTGTGCTAGTCCAACCACACTTTTTTTTTTACCAGACTGTATATTCCTCAGTGTTTTTCTCCAAGATTTTATACTTACTTTATTCTCAAAATCATTAATATTTAATGTCATTAGCAAATATTTATTACAAATCATAACTTTTTAAATGGTAGACATTTTACTAACATACTACATTAATAAATTAAACATTCTTTTTTTTAATTTCCTTTATTTTATTAATTACATTGCATTATGTGACACAGTGTTATAGGCACTGGGATTAAAACTACTGTTTTATAAATAAATACTAAGTTTCTTGGATATGAAGCTAAGATCACATTCCTACATGAAGTTTGTAAAGTTATATGATACTATTTTTAAAGTTAATCTATAATTTGATTTTTCAGAAACTAGATAAGAAACTTCGAGAAAATCTAAGAGATGCAAGAAACAGTCTTTTCACAGGTGACACACTGGGAGCTGGCCAATTCAGGTATTATGTTAGTTGATATAATATACTGATAATATTCATAAATACAATGTTAGTACACTAACAAATAGAACATCTTCAGAATTCTGTTTTTCTTATAGAATACCTTTATCTTTGCAGTGAGTTTGTTTCATAATTTTTAATGAGGAGTTGGATTTTTGACAGATCATTCTTGAAACAGGTGGAGTATTTTATTCAACTGACCTTCTGGTAGAAATTTCTGTTGCTTTTTATCAGTAGAAGAAGTTTTTAAGTTTATATGATTTTCAAGGTCTGAAGTCATTTCCTTTGAATCATTATCAAGCCTTGGAATTAGAAAAAGTGAACAACTTTAAAAGTATATATCTGTTCTTCTTTCATTGTCAAATTTCTGTTTTTACATTGAAATGCTAATAGCTTACACTTACCAAGCATCATTGTTGCCATTAGTATTTCTGATAATAGTGAGTAATGCCAAAGTTTGTGACTGCTCAGTTAATACTGAATAGAAATAACACAAAAGCCTGTACATTATAAAGTACCTGGATTATTACTACTAATAGACTGTATTGGGTTGAAGAAGTAGAGGCCTACTCAAATGGCTGAGAATTACACGAGGACACTGTACTTTGCAAAATTAATCCTTATCCTCAGTGTAAGTGAATTAAGAAATAAATCCTGTAAAAATGAACTTATGCTTGGAAAACTAATTGCCTTCTGAGGAAGAGTAATCTCAGGACAGCCCCTGCAGACGTCAGGTCGGTGTTGACAGCTCATCATTTGATTGTACTGACATGTTTCAGTTGCTTGGACAGCTGTCTCAGCTCTTATATTAAGTTTTCTTATTCCTGATTATTTTTCAGAATGTTTCTTGGTTAGTAGAGCAAAAATACCAAGTTTTCATCGATTTTTAACAGAAACAACTGCTACATATGCCAAACCATACTAATACTTTTTTTAATAATGCTCCTGAACCTTAGAAGCTAATATAAAGGCTCTAACTATTTTATTTGAATACTTTTTAAAAATGTTCCCATTACAATATAGTTGTCTTTCTAAAGTTCACTGAATATATTCCTAAATTATTTTAAACAGGGAGTAGCAATTATTTTGAATTTTGATAAATTTGAATTCAACCACTGCAAGCTAGTGATTCTTAACCAGCAGTAGTTTTTGCCCACCATAGACTCTGGTACAAGCACTTCTAACAAATTGTCCAGACCCAGATGTCGGAAGTGCTAAGCTGAAGAAGCTCTACTGTAGCCCAGCCCCCGCCACCTGCCCTGCAATAACATGATAGCAGGTAGAGAGCATTTCACTCCGACTTTTACGCAGAGTTAGTGCAGCTAGGAAAGCTCTCCGATTGGTACCCGAAAAGGTGTAACGAATTACTAAAATGGATGTCTTGAAATAAGTAGGCAATATGATCAGATAGTAGTAACTTTAAAAATGATGTGCACCTCAACTACAGCAGTGCCCTTAGAGCAAATCTCTCAAACTTCTGTAGACACAAAGTACTGAATACCTTTATGCCGTAGTTTTGAATATGAAGTCCGTTTCAGAGCTAAATTGTAGTAACAGAAGCAAACAGTACATGAAGAGTCAGATGCCATGTCTGTTAAGTGACTGATCATATAGTTAGATACCGTTGGGGCATGATGTCATTTATGCACTGTTACGGGATAGCATCTGCTAGCATCTACTTTGAAAAATTTATGTTTATGGAAAGTTATGGTTTGCAATTTATGAAGATGTCAAATAGCTGTATAAATTTATAAGACCTGGTTTTAATTGCTTTTTTTAAGTTGTAATAAGTATTTTTCTTTGCCTTTTTTTCATATGTGCAAAGTTATAGCTGTGTAGAAGGTACTTACAATTTTATTTTCTATAGAATTATTCTGTGAAATCATTTGTGTAGATTGTTCCTTCAGGAAGAATCACTACAGTTTGACATTATCCCTAAGCTTTAGGTAGCCCAAAGCATTGCTATATTTAACTTACCATATTGAAAACAGCTTTTTAAAACAAAGTATTTTAGTATTATCTATATTACCACACTATTATTCATATCAAAACTGTGTTGGAAACTGTTAGGTGTGTACACTTGTATCAAGACTTAAAGATTTTTCTTCTGATATTTACAGCTTTCAAAGACCTTTATTAGTGCTTGTTGACAGAAACATAGATTTGGCAACTCCTTTACACCACACTTGGACTTATCAAGCATTGGTGCATGACGTACTGGTAAGTGACTAATTATAACACTTATTACTAACATGTAGCATTCAGTGATCCCCCTCAATTCAAAATTAACAGCATAAATGAAAAAAAGTAGAGCTTAAAAAAAACCCTAAAGTAATATGGATGCCAAAAACTAGTGAGGCATTCAAGTTTATAATTCCTTACTCATGGTTGTGTCATTGACAGTGATGGGGGAAAGGGAGTGAAGGAAGATGAGCAGCAATTGTTTTACATTTTTCAAACTACATAAATAAATGTGTTCTCCCTGGGAAACAAAACTATATATTTTTTCCTTTTTCTCTAAAAGTCAGTAACCTCATTTTATGGTAGAAATTTGTAAAGAATACATTGTGTTAACTCTTGTTTTCTGAAATAATACTGTGTATCTGATTTTATGTTTATAGCAAAAGTTTGTCCTTGCATGTTAATCTAAGTATTGTGTTAGGCATGTGTTACACGCATGAATAAAACACAGCCCCAGTCTCCAAGGCAAGGGAAAGAGCATAGACAAATCATTTCTCTGAAGACACTAAGTAGTAGGTCCAAAATAATCTCCATTTATTAGAAAGATTGAAGTTAAACAGTTTGTTTTTGGTATATTCTTTTTTTTTTTGAGATGTTTTATTTTTTGAAAAGCAGAGAGAGAAGGAGAGACAGCAAAAAAGATCTTTCATCCACTAGTTTATTCCTCAGATGTCTACACTGAGCCAAGACCTTGGAACTGCATCCTGGTCTTCCACATGGATACAACCAGAAGGACTTGGGCCATCTTCCACTGCCTTCCCTGACACAGTAGTAGGGAGCTGGGTCAGAAGTAGAGTACGTGAGTCCAACTGGTGCTCACAGGGAATGCCTGCATCGCAGGGAGTGGCTTGACTTGCACACCATGACACCGACCTCAGAGCTACGCAATCTGATGCCAAATCATTGGCCCTGAGAAAATAGCAGCTTAGTATATAGTACAGTCATTGCAAGATTTCCTGAAATGTCATATAAAAAGAAAGGGAAAGATATGCAGTAGGTAAGTTGGTTTAACAATCTTCAAAACCTAGATGTTAGCTCTAAAACATTGATGAAAATAAGTATGTATAAATCTGATAAGAGTCCTTTGTTGTGGAAGAACGGAGAAATTGGTTGATTTCTGGAAGGGTGATGGAAGGTCAGAAAATGTGTGTGTAGTTTTGTGCATATTTTTAAATTGTTACTGTCCATGATACAGTTTTGTAGGTATGGGAATCCCTGCCTCCACCTTGCCTTGCTCCCTCCCCATTGGCTAACCCCACTTATCCCCTCCCCCCCGCATATTATTACCATAGTAGACACCTTCAGCAGTAGTCACAAGTCCAGCATTGTGCTTTGTGGTGTATCATAACATTTAAGTGTAGACAATGGTAGATAGTCTAGTATCATATTATCAATGTGTATTTAACAGTTTCATTGGAATTTCCCCTTTATTTGGGAGTAGAGATATATACTGCAATATGTTTTCACTTCCTGCTATGCTAGTCTTCATTATATAGTTCATCCATGAGAAAAATATATTTACCTATAAATCTGTTTAGCATTCTCCATGATTGTTGCCTCATGTTAGAGGCAGCACATAATATTTGTCCTTTGGGGATTGACTTATTTCACTGAGCATAGTGATCTCCAGTTGGGACCATATTGTTGCAAATTGTATAATTTCATTTTTTTTAAATGGCTAAGTAGTATTCCTTGGATTTCTTTACCCATTCCTTTTTCACTATTGTGGATTGTGCTGCTATAAATACAGCATTTCAAGTCACTTTCGCATATGCAGATTTCACTTCCTTTCGATCCATTCCAGGAGTGAGACAGCCAGGTCATGATGTAGATGAATTTTCAGTTATCTTAGCACTCTACGTACTGAGTCTCAGAGTGGCTGCACTAGCCTACACTCCCATCAACAATGTGGTAGGATACCTTCCCCCGCAGCCACATCAGTAGCGGTTATTAGTAGATTTCTGAATGTAGGTCAGTCTCACTGGAGTTAGGTAGAACCTCAATGTGGTTTTTATTTTTATATTCTTAATAGCTAGAGAGTAGAGCATTTTTTCACGTGTCTATTAGCCATTTGAATTTGTTCTTTTGAAAAATGCTTTCTAATTTCCTTCTCCCATTTCTTAATAGGGCTGTTTGAGTGTCTAAAGTTCTTTGTAAGTCCTGGATGTTCGTCCCCTGTCAGTTGTTTAACATACAGAGATTGTCTCTCGTTCTGTTGGTTGCTTCTTTGTTTTGCTGATCATTTCCTTTGCTGTACAGAGGCTTTTAGTTTGATGTAGTCTCTCTTGTTTATTTTGGCTTTGGTTGACTGGTCTGTTGGTGACTTTAAGTCTTTGCCTCTCCTATATTTATGTAGAGTGCTTCCTATGTTTTCCTCTAATGGTTTAATGATTTCCGGCTGCAGATTTAGGTTCTTCGTCCACTTGGAGCTGATTTTTGTATAAAGTGACAGGTGGGACTCTTGTTTTTACTTCATGCTGATGTCCAATGTTTGTTGAAGAAACCAGTCTTTTTCCCTGAATGATTTTCAGTTCTCTTTTCAAAGATTAGTTGGCTGTATGTAGGTGGGCTCACTTCTGGGTTTCTGTTCTGTTCTCTTGATCTTCTCTGTTTCTTCACAAGCACCAGACTGCTTTGTTTAGCACTGTCCTGAAGTATGTCTTGAAGTCTGGGATTGTGATTCTTCCAGCTTTATTGTTCTGAATAGCTTTGGCTATTCATGCTCTCTCATGTTTCCAGATGAGTTTTCTTGTTTTCTGTCTGTGAAAAGAATGCTGTTGGAATTTTTATTTTTATTGAATCTGTAGATCACTTTTAATTCTGGAGACATTTTATTTATTTTTTAAAAAAATTTAATTTTGATGATTCTACCAACTCAGGAGCATGATAAATTTCTCTATCTTTTAATGTCTTCAATTTTTTAATGTTTTGTAATTTTCATAATAAAGGTCTTCCGTGTCTTATTTGGTTAGGTTTATTCCAAGGTATTTAAGGTTATCTGCTATTTTAAAGGGAACTGTACTTACAAGTTCTTTTTCTGCCATGGAATTGTTTGTGTATTCTAGGGCTATCAATTTTTTTTTATTATTTTTCTTTTTTTTTTTAAGATTTATTTATTTATTGGAAAGTCAGATATCCAGAGAGGAAGAGAGACAGAGAGGAAGATCTTCCGTCCGATGATTCACTCCCCAAGAGAGTGCAACGGCCGGTGCTATGCCGATCCGAAGCCAGGAACCAGGAACTTCTTCTGGGTCTCCCACACAGGTGCAGGATCCCAAGGCTTTGGGCCGTCCTCGACTGCTTTCCCAGGCCACAAGCAGGGAGCTAGATTGGAAGTGGAGCTGCCGGGATTAGAACTGGCGCCCATATGGGATCCCGGACACGTTCAAGGCGTTCAATGCCCATGTCAGTGGGCATTGAAGCCTAGTTCCTCCCAACGAGCTCCATTAACTAGCCCATACGCATGCCACCAGGTGCCACTCTGTGTAGCCATACCTGCCCCAGTCCTGGTTCTCATGTTCACCAGTGGGATTGGTCACCAAGAGGGAGGTGCCCACTGTTACCCTACTGGGCCCACTTACTCCTAGATCTTGTTCTCTCCAGGTGGTTCTGCAGTTTTTAACTTGACAGAATTTAGAACCACCAATTTTTAATTTTGTTGATTTTTTACCCAGTTACCCTGCCAAACTCTTATGAGTTCCAGTGGCCACTTTATTGTCTCTGTTGATTTTCCTATGTATGGAATTGTGTCAGCTGTAAAGAAGGGCAGTTTTAATTCCTCATTTCCAATTTTATTTTTAATGAGAAAAATAGTTTGTATTTGGAATGATCAAGTTATTGTTGCAGATTATGGTTTGTCCTGTAGGTGGCATTTATGACGAGTGTAAAGCAGGATTTCTCAACCTTGCTGTCACTGACAACTTTGAGCCTGATCATTCTTTGTTGTGGGGGATGTCCTGTACATTGGACGGTGTTTAATGTCATCTCTGTTCTCTGTCCTTCAGATGTCAGTAGCACTCCTTCAGTTGCGACAACTAGAATGTCTTCAGACATTACCACATATGCCTCAGAGGACAGGACGGGACAGGAGTGCCCCGATAGAGAACCACTGTTACAGGCTGCTGAGAAAGCTAGAGTTGGGAATGGGAGGCTGAGATATTTAGGGATCATTTATGATTACTGAACTTGAGTTTCTCAGGCTTTTTCCTTGGTAGAGGAAAGTAAAGTGCAGGATGCCTTGAGTGCAAAAGATAAGACATGTGCAAATAATTGCAGTGTAAAGGGGTAGGCTGTCTGCTTTCAGAGAACTGAAATAGGATTTTGAGTAGATACTCCCCACAGCCCAAACACATCTCTCAGCATGTGCATTGGCAGGAAGCTGGAATTGTATCCACATCAGGAATTCAAACCCAGGCACTTATGGGATCCAGGCTTGCCAATGGGGGTCTCAGTTGCTAAGCCAAATGCCTGCCCCACACGTGACTCTTGGAAGAGGTTAGTCACAGTAAACTGTGCGGTTTAGAGTGATCCGAGAGATAGGAACCAACTAGCTGAGATGTCATAAATTATAGCCAGGGTATTTCTTACAGATTAACACTACTGTTTTCCAAATTTCCTTAGAACTTTAAAAATTCTTAATTATACCCATTACCTCCACAAGATGGAGTGCCAGTTCTAGATAGGAAGCGTTAACTTAAAATTGAAGCTTGCTTTTTGTGTCGAGTAACTCCCAGAAAAATCTGGATCCTTGATAATTATAGATTAGACTTGGGAGCAACTAAAAATTCAGTCTTCTTGTTTATCAGAAGGATGATTGTCATATAAAATGGAAAATAGCTTTGAAAAGCTGCACACTACCTCTTTTATCATAATGTGAAACACAAAGTATATAATTAGATTATCGTTCCTTGTTTCCACATCCTGTTTGGTTGTTTAGCTGCAATGAGGTTATCCTCAATCAGAGGGATGGGCATTATTTCTTTTTGTCCCCTGCTACTCCTACTATTTGCAACATTAAATCAGAGTTTATACCAATATACATAGACACTTAAAGCTGACATTGTTTTGCTTTGTTTTTTTGCCACTCAAGAATAAACAGTGGGATTCAAATAAAGGCAAACTTTATTGCTTATGTGTCTACCTGGGAGAAACAATGAGCTCGGATCTAATGATTCATTCCCAAAATGGTCCCAGCAGCCCCTGAGTGTGGCTGAAGTTGACCTCTAGTACTCAATCCAGGTCAACCACAAGAACTGGCAGGGACCCAACTACTTAGCCATCTCTTCTGCTTCCTAGATACTGCAGTCGCAGGAAGCTGGAGTCAGGAGGCTGAGCTAGGCTATGATTCCAAGCACTCCACAATGGGAAGCCGGCATCTTCACTACAAGGTCACACACACCTCTGAAAGGTTATCAAATAAACACTTTCTAAAAACTAATTTTGGGCCCGACGCAGAGGCTGAAGTCCTTGCCTTGAACACGCCAGGATCCCATATAAGTGCTGGTTCTAATTCCCACTTCCCATCCAGCTCCCTGCTTGTGGCCTGGGAAAGCAGTTGAGGACGGCCCAAGATCTTGGGATCTTGTACCTGCGTGGGAGACCAACTATTTTATATAAAAAGAAAAATTAATTTCATTAAAGATATGTTATTGTAATGTAACAGGTACCTAAAAATGTAATTCAAAGCTACTCCTTGGGGCACATGTTGAGGCATAATGGGTAAGGCATTTGCAATATCCATAACCCAAGTTGGAGTACCTAAACTTAAATCCCGTCTTTGCTTCCAAGGTAGATTCCTGTGATGCACACTCTTGGGGGTAGTAGTTGATGGCTCAAGTATTTGGGTCTCTGTTGCATGGAGACATGAATAGAGCTTGAGGTCCTGGCTTTGTCCTGGGCCAGTGCTTGCTGTGGCAGCCATAGCTCATTCTTGATGGCGTGCTGTTTTGCATCAGGGCAGGAGGTAGAAGCCAAAGACGGAGACTGCAGGAACTGTTGGCATCTCTTGCACTCGTCATCACTTCCCTTGGTTCTGTCCACTGCCATCATTAACAGAAAATGCCTGTGTGCCCTGGTTTTATGTGTGTCCCCCAGGTCTGTTTTATTTCTCTTGATTAGTTTGATATTATACGTTAAAACATCTCATTGTGACTTGTTACCACTTCAGTATGCAAAGTTGGCTTGTTGACATTTTGTTCATTAATCCAGTGATGGCTATTTGTATTTAGAGCTAAAGGTGTGGTCAATTCCTGCCTAGGTTATTTCTATTTTACCTTGCCTTTTTCAGGTGTGAATGTAAATCTTAGCTGTGCATATATAGGTATTAAGTCCAAAGGTAATTTTGTTAACAGCTGATGTGCTACCCATCCACTTTAACCTATGAGAGTACAGCCAAACTCAATGTTTTTAGCATGTCCTCATGGGATTTGTTCAGCACGAGTGATTTAGTGCACCATTGTCCATCCCTCTAAGTAAGCAAAGTGTGAGGATTGAGTAAAACAATTAGACTCTGCGATGTTAAAATCAAGTCTGTTCCTTATTTTTCTATATATGGTCAGCCACTTTCATTGATTGAATATAGCGCAGAATGTTCTGATTTCTTGGTTTTCAATATGACTTTTCCTTATTTTCCTTGCTGTTACACAGGCAGTAGAAATGTTCTTGCTACTATTATGGTATTTCTCAGAATTTTAAAAATCTTTTATTTCAAATATCCCATCACTATTTCAGTAAGAAAATGCTATTTTTAGAGCAGAATTGTTACTAACAAGTTTTCGAATGAGCTCTGTCATCACCATGGAAATTGTACTTGTGTAGAATCTCTTTAATAAAGCTTCACTGCTTGAAGCTGATTCTCTTGGGCATCTTCAGTTGTGTTCATCTTTAAAAGCTGGAATCCTTAGTTGTAACTGTTAATATCTATTTGCTGTTTAAAATGATTTTCCAAGTTGTGATATTTTTACTTTCTTTGTATAAGAATATTTGTTGTGTGAAGTCGGGTGTACAAGAAACATTGGAAAATTGACATAATGACTGGGTTACTGATACTTTACACTGTGATAATATGAGGAATCCACTGAAAGACCGTCTCTCTTTTTTAATTTATTTATTTATTTATTTATTTATTTTTTAAAGATTTATTTTTATTATTTTTTCATTGGAAAGGCGGATATACAGAGAGGAGAGACAGAGAGGAAGATCTTCCGTCCGATGATTCACTCCCCAAGTGAGCGCAACGGGCCGATGCTATGCCGGTCCGAAGCCAGGAGCCTCTTGCGGGTCTCCCACACGGGTGCAGGGTCCCAAAGCTTTGGGCCGTCCTCGACTGCATTCCCAGGCCACAGGCAGGGAGCTGGAAGGGAAGCGGGGCTGCCGGGATTAGAACCGGCACCCATATGGGATCCCGGGCGTGCAAGGCAAGGACCTTTAACCACTTGCGCCACTGCACCAGGCCCTATTTAATTTTGTTTTACGACACCGATTCCCCAACCCCTCTCCACACCCTTCCCCCACCCCCCCATGATGGATTCCTCCACGATGTTGCAGAGGTACAGTTCAAATTCAGTCACGGTTCCTACATTGCAAACATGTGCCATGCATGGAGTCCAGCATCTTATTGTCTAGATAAATTCAACAGTTTCTTGGGGAGGCCATCTCTGGTCTGTAAGTAGAGCTGGCGGAATATCATCCCCGCCAATGAAAAGCCACAACATCACATCAACAACAATTTACAACATTATGGAGTTAATTGACAGTGGTATTGAGTGAGCAATATGTTAGAAAATGAAAATTCTTGACCACATCCTGTGACTACTTCATTGACATTTCAATTTTAGTTTATACACATCCGGCTGCTATATACCTTATACTGAACTTGGTGAATTTAGGATAGTTCCAACCAGCTTATAGCTCTAACTAGACATATGTTAACAATTGAGATGCAAAGCAGTTTTAGGAGGGGTGTGCAGAGAAATCTTCAATATCTTAGAGAGGAGTAACTAATCTTTGTGTCCTACCTAGTAAGGTATGTGTGAGTCCAAGCTGTTTCCTGTCTGGTTCTAAGCTTTCTTTATTGGTATCTATCTAATTTCAGTTTTTTGCGGGGTGGGGGAGAGGGCAGCCAAAGCAACTGTGATGGTCATTGCAAGAGAGGGTTGGAACTAAGTAAGGACCAGAGAACGCTCCCCTCCCGAGTCCCAAAGGTTTCCTGTTCTCTTCCTGAGGCCTGCTCAGGGCTCCCGGCTATTGTTCCGATGACATTAGATCCTGTGAGGAAGGATCTGGGCATCTTCCATCCCATGTGGGAGATCTGAAATGGAGTGGGTGACCTCAGTGTTCTTGGCTTGTGAGGGCAGTCCAATTCCCAAGTGGTCTCCTTGACCATTGGGATCGAACCCTTGGTGCCTGTACTGATGATGTTGTGGATTGTTCCTTCTTAGCACGAAGTGGTGATGGATTTTGTCGAAAGCTATTTCTGGATCTATTGATACTGTTATATGATTTTTGTTCTTCAGCTTTTGGATGTGGTGTATTGCCTTTATTACGTTGTATGGATCTTCTTGGCTCCGAAATGTCCAGGGAACATCGCGCACCTCTCCCTGCAGTTGTTTGCTTCTCTGCTCTCTCCTCTGCCACATTCTGTTCTCTCTCTCTGCACCCTCCTCCACACCAACCTTTCTTGATCGGCCATCTTAGCTATCCCTCCGAAAGAATCTTAACCGGTAGAATAAAGCGTAGTGTACTCTTTGTCACCGAACCACAGTTTTGTGACTTGAATTGCTTGTGCCACAGGAAGTTACACATGTTACACATTACAGATCATTTCAAGTGATGATATATCCTTCTGTTAGCCCTAATCTTTTAAAAATAGAATTAAAGTAATACTTGAAAGCAGCATAGCCCAAAATCATACTTTTGTGGTTTTAATCTTATTTCTATCATATATTTTTGTATAACCTTTGCCAAAAAATTTAATTCTCTGTTTTTCATCTTTGAAATGAAAATTGTATTACTTCTCCTAGATGAATTACAAAGATTAAGTGATTTAATATAACAAAGTAGTGCTACTCTTTCCATGATTTTTTTCTTCTTTGATGGACTTTAATATGTATCATTAAGAAATGGTGCCTTATTTCCTTTTTAGTTTATTTGATCAAATAAAGAATTTACTATGATAAATAGACATTCATTTTAGCTTTTGGGGGGGCCAAGGGGTAAAGCTACAAGGAAACCTTATTATAAAAGATTTTAATTTAAACAGCTATAGGATGTGTTATGGATATTTGGGATGAGTATCGATTGATTTATCTAGGGGGTGTTCAATTCAAAATATTTGCTAAAATCTAGAAGAATTTAAAATGTGTACAGATATCTTAAAATAAAAATAATGATAGTTTATCAGTCATGCTTGATTAGTTCACCATATGATTTTGCTCTTGCTCATCATCTACCTATTTGATAATGCCACATATTCTTTGTAATTTACCATTGTTTAGTAATACTGAAGTGTGAAATACAGCTATCATGGGAAAACCCACAGATCAAATGTGGGGGAGAGAAGATACTTATAAGAGCTCAGCAAAAAGTTCATGGAAAGTGAGCATTATGAAAATATGCATGGATTTAAAAAAACAGCAAAGTAAAAAAAAATAACAAAGTAAACTCCTGTTTCACTTGTCTGCAAACTTTTTGCTACACCCTCATATTTATTTTTCTTTCTTACTGTTTGTAGTTTGAGAGAGAGGAAAAAACCAAGCCACACCTGAATAAAATTACTCTTACACATAAAAGTTTTAGCTGCTAAGGTCTGCTTGGCTCTCCAAATCCATGTGAAAAGGAATGCTGTTGTTAGGGCTTCCATCATAATTGTTTTTGAGATGCAGTGTAACAGTCAAGTAACTTCAGAATTGTAGAACTTTGGGAGAGTTGAAGTATTATAGAATTTCATGTGTTGCTGGAAATAACTGAATAACTAAATAACTAAATGTAATTTATTTCAGAGGCCTGCTGAAATAAATTGATACAGCCAAACATTGGACTGTATTCAGCCATGATAAAAGTGAAGTAGATGAACTTGTGCAGATATCACAGGAGCCATAAGACAATTATTAGCAGAAGAAAGATCTATAAAATAACCTAATTTTAGCTAAAAATTATATGGTGCCCAGAGTGGTAGTCTAACGGCTAAAGCCTTGCCTTGCATGTGCTGGGATCCCATATGTGCACCAGTTCGTATCCTGGTGGCCCTGGCTTCCCATCCAGCTCCCTGCTTGTGGCCTGGGAAAGCAGTCGAGGACGGCCCAGAGTTTTGGGACCCTGCACCCATGTGGGAGACCTGGCTTCTGGGTTTGGATCTGTTCAGCTCCAGCTGTTGCAGCCACTTGGGAAGTGAACCAGTGGATGGAGAGTCTTTTCTCTTTGTCTTTGCTTCCTTGTGAATCTGACTTTCCAATGAAAATAAATCTCAAAACAATCCATATGCTAATATATATATAATATGGAAATATTTTTCTGGAATGCAAAAGAACCTGAATGTTTTCTTCCTTTTTTATTGCCCTTGCAGATTTTCCATGCTATAGGAAATATTATAGCTCTTAAATTCAGAAAGTAGTTTTTTAAAACAAGATTACTTTCTCCTAGGATTTTCACCTAAACAGAGTTAATTTGGAAGAATCTTCAGGAACAGAAAACTCTCCAGCTGGTGCTAGACCAAAGAGAAAAAACAAGAAGTCTTATGATTTAACTCCAGTTGATAAATTTTGGCAGAAACATAAAGGCAGGTAAGTAAGAAACCTAGCCTGGAGAAATGTGTCCTTTTCCTGCCGGAGTGCCGTCTTCCTGTTCGTTGTTGCTTTGTAACTGCCGTTTGACTTTCAGTAAGCCGTCCCTGTTTAATTTTGCAGATTGGAGATAGCCATTCTAAAGAAAATGATTTTACACCTTTCATTGAAATGGTTTTTGCTGTCATGATAGGGAAACTTCGGAGTGGGATTCTTCCTTTTTGCTCCTCATTGGCCTTGCCTGTGATAAAAATATCTGAGCCTGAAGCCCAGATTGACATTCAGAGTATAACTGATGCACAGACTTGGGGAAAAAAGTACTCACACGGAAGACACACAGTTGTTTTGACTTTTTTTTTTTTTTTTGCTTCAATTTACATTTACATTTAAGGAGGAGTGGAAATACTTCAGCATGCTGAGATTCTTTTTTAAAAATATGTTTTATTGGGGCCTGGCACGATAGCATAGCGGCTAGGGTCCTCGCCTTGAGCACACCAGGATACCATATGGGCTGGTTCTGATCCCAGTAGCCCCGCTTCCAATCCAGCTACTCTCCCTGCTTGTGGCCTGGGAGGGCTGTCGAAGGCGGCCCAAAGCCTTGGCTCTTACATCCATGTGGGAGACCCAAAGCAGTCTCCAGGCTCCTGGCTTTGAATCGGCTCAGCTCCAGCTGTTGCAGCCACTTGGGGAGTGAACCATCAGAAGGAGAATCTTCCTCTCTGTCTCTCCTTCTCTCTTTATATCTGCCTTTCCAATAAAAATAAATGGATCATTAAAAAAATGTTTTATCCTGTTAATGATTTTTTAAGTAGAAAGAATTGTTTTTCTCTGCAGAGTTGCCAATGTTGTTATTTTATATTCTTTGATTACAATAATTCTTTATATTCTAATGTTCTTTGGAATTTCATAGCTGGTACGTCCTTACAGAATTGTAAAGTCCAATAAATTATGTCTCATAGGGAGTCATTATTTGTAGAGATTAAAGGTTATTTTAGGACTGGCATTCCTTAGAGAAAAGCTTAAGAAAAAAAATCTCTGTTCAAATATGGAAATAATAAGTATTTTCTTTAAATCATGTACTTAGTAACCAAGAGGTTAGCTGAGTAGTGAGAGTTCTGATCTGTTCATAAGTAAGAATAGTCCCCTCACTGCATCTCATGCTACGATGAAAATGGGACACTAGGAGAGTGACGTCAGCCTCTCTGAGCTGCACCTCATCTGTAAACGTGGGAATGTTATCATTTTCATGTTGCCCTAATTTAGAAGGTTGTTATGAAGACATTATGAGAAGTAATTTGCCCAGAAACATTATCTTTCATTTGTAAAGTTGGACAAGAATCCAGTTCTGTCAGATGCACAGGGCTTAAGTATTAGTACCTTCCACAATAGATTGGTTAGGATTGAGTGTGACAGCATAGAGTTTGACATATAGTAGATATTCAGCAAACATAAGAAATTATTCTGTTAGCTCCAGTCGAAAGATATTAGCAGTTTCAAGAATCATCTAGCGCCTGTCACAGATGAAGCTTGTGCCCCTGGAGTACAAGTAGTTTCCCTTAGAACGAAAGGAGCAAAGACTTTTTGACTTCCCAGTGCAGAGTGGGGGGACCTTTTTTATTTTTAAATTTATTTTATTTTTTGGTCGTCATAGATTCTGGTGGAGCTCACCTAAGTGCCTGGGATTGTCAGGTAAAACTGGGCTGGTTGCTCAGAATCTTGCCTAAACTCCTGTTTCCTGCCAGTCTCTGCTGACTTGGTTGTTTATCTTTGGTGTTTTCAAGGGTTGAGGAAGGAGGGAAAGGTTTGTTTTCATTGCTAATGAGACATGGCCTTTCCTTTCTTACAGGGGGAAAAAATGTCTGGCTTCCCTTAAGGCTGTAGACCAAAAACTGCTCATTGTAGCACCCATCCCAGGATCTAGATGTTACCTTGAATTTTGCAGGATTGGTGCCAAGTGACAGTTTTTCTAGCTGAGGTGTTGAATGACCCCTGTTGTGTGTGGGTCTGTGTAACTTGCTACTAAGCTGCACACAGGGCTAAGAGAAGACGTCAGACGTGAAACCCACCACAGCTCACCAGTGCTGCTTTGCCTAGTAGGGATGCCAGAGTACTAAGGATATTTTTTCCGAATAATAACTTATAGGTGCTACTCTGTAAATGTCATCATTATAGTGCCATAAACTCTTGGGTTGATTGATTTTGCTGGCAGTATTGAATTGTGTTGTGCCACAGCTTCTATTCCTTTATTTTCAGTCACAAATATTTGTGAAAATCTGATAACATTAATGAAAAGAGTAGAAAATCGAAGTGAAATTTTAATTTTAGCTTCTATGATGGGCAGTGTAGAGAAGAAGCTTTCATTAAATAAGTAGATGTTAGAAAGATATATAGCTGCATACTTAGTATCTTTTGCTTTTGTTGTATATAAAATATTCAAATCCTAATAAGTATTTAAGACAATGATAAATCTTTATTGTGTGTGTTTTAGAATTCACACAAAAATCATTATGTTGGTGTCATACTTACAGTCTCCCTTATTTTAATACTTTAGTCCATTCCCAGAAGTTGCAGAATCCGTTCAGCAAGAACTAGAATCTTACAGAGCCCAGGAAGATGAAGTCAAACGGCTTAAGAGCATTATGGTAAGATTCTCTTAGCTCTCTAGGAACTAAAGGGCAGAAGAAGCTATCTGGAGTGCTAAAGAGGCTTACTTTTTTCTCTTACACAAATTCAAGGGCATTTATTATTTCAGTAACAACCACACAGTCTCACGTTAGCAGTCTTTTTCAAAAAGAAATTAGCTGTTGAGGAAAGAAAATAAGAGAAATAATCTGAATTTATAAATTGAAAAAAATCTGTATGATATGGCTTCATCTTACAGTCATGCATTCCTATGCTGCTCATCCTACTATTCATTAAGCTAGTTTCAGATTTCATGTCTGCTGTTGGTCACCATCTGACCTGTGGCACGTCTCTGAGCCTGTTTCCTTACCTGAAAAAGCCAGGTGTTCTTTATGTAGTCATCAAACCATTTATTAGACCAGCAGTAACTAGAACTTTTCTAGAACTGTCAAAACTATATTTACTTGCTCATTGGAGAATTGTTATTCTGAGCGAATTAAATTTGATTGTCAGTAGTTTTAAGAATATGTTGATTTTTGCTTCATGAATGGGCCTGAGAACACTGAATAGTTACTAAGACTTTTGCTCCCAGGGACTAGAAGGGGAAGATGAAGGAGCCATAAGTATGCTTTCTGACAATACTGCTAAGCTGACATCAGCTGTTAGGTAAGTAAGCCTTTCACTTGATAGGGTTATTTTGGAGTTTCAGAAATTGGCTAATTTTTTAGAAGAAGAAATAGTAAGTTCCTGCTTGGAGATGGAGCTGATCATTTACTTCTTCTACCTCTTAGAATTAAGTAGTAAGAATAATTTTACTAGTGATAAAGTAAGGAAAGTTGTTTTATTTGTAGTAATTCACTGTCTTCATGAAAAGTTCAGTAGAATTTTTCTACTTTGAGTGCCATTGAGGAGGAAGGAAATGTGGTAGAGATCTAGACAGTGGTGGGTGTTTGGCTTACCCACAAGCGTGTGTCCTGCTTCTCCTGGCAGGGGAGCTGGGTTTGAGCTGTGGTTCCAGCTACTAATTCCCACTTCTGGCCAGCATGCTCTCTAGCAGGCTGTGGTGGTGGCTCAAGTGGTTGGGTTCCTGCCTTGCGGCAAGCGAGACCTGAGTTGAGTTCTTGGTTCCTGGATTCTCTGTGGGCATTTGGGAAGTGAAGCAGCAAATAATGCAAGCTAGCTTGTCGACTCAAATGTTTAATTTAAAATATGGACAAAAGCAATGTTCTGTTCATCTGACTAAGTCTCAAAACCTTGAAGAACATGAAAGATTAGAAATAGTAATATTTGGGAGCCAGATTATTTGGAACTAGGAAGCATTTTCCCTGTTTTGGTGGTGGTTGATGCGTTTCAGACCTGGAGGTTTCATTCCGTTGTCCATTTCCCTTAACATTTTGTCACTGTGTCAGTGTTCTGCGTTTTCAGAGGACACAGTCGTGAGCTTTATTAAAGCTGTCATTTGGTTAGAAAACCCTAATCGCTTCTTTTCCATTTTTTGATTCCTGTAGTTCTTTACCAGAACTCCTTGAAAAAAAACGGCTTATCGATCTCCATACAAATGTTGCCACTGCTGTTTTAGAACACATAAAGGTAAATTTAACTTTTTCGGCCCGCAGTTATGACTTGTATAGGGTTTTATATTTTGAGTGCCATTATTTTATAGTCATTATCTAATTGAGTTCTTCCTGTAATGTTATCAAGTATAACTAAAGGCAGCAGTTTTTTGTTTTTGTTTTTGTTTTTTTACAAATCCATACAGTTAAGTGACTTGGGGTTACATGTTTAGTAACTAGTCATCAGAATCAGTGATATTTCCTTTGTTCCAATTGTCTCTCTATTCCTTTTTTTTTTTTTAAGATTTATATATTTTTAATTTTTATCAGAAAGAGATACGGAGAGGCAGAGAGGAATATTGTCCATTGATTCACTTCTCAACTGGCCGCAAAGGATGGAGCTGAGCTGACCCGAAGCCAGGAGCCAGAGCCTCTTCTGGGTCTTCCACATGGGTGCAGGGTCCCATCCTTAACTGCTTTCCCAGGCCACAAGCAGGGAGCTGAATGGGAAGCCAGGCCAGGATTAGAACTGGTGCACGTATGGGATCCTGTCACGTGCAAGGCGAGGACTTTCGCCTCTAGGCCACCGCACCAGGCCCTCTGTGTTACTCTTTTAATAATAGGCTACTATCTAACCATACATAATTCAGATTGGAAACTACGGTTCTGTCTGAACTATCCATTATCACCTCACTTATGAGGCCTGGTTCTTAGCTGGTATGTGAATTTGTTACCCTTAAAGCTTCCTGAGATCTCTCATTGAATTGTGTTTTTAAGACAGATACGTTGTTGCTTCCATATGTTGTTGTCATGCTTCTTTTCCTTGTTTATTCAGGACTCCCCCTAGCAGCTTGCTTACTTAGTCCTTCAGTGTTCTGGCACTTGGTGTTGAGACGTGGTGCTGCATCCCAGTGGCAGATAGCCCGTAGGTGAAGGGTTAGTTTTTACTGGCTCCTGTTTAAAAAGCTGAGCATAATTGCTGTGTGTCAGGGATGTTAGCACCTTAGATTTATGAAGAAGGGACTTAGCATTTTACGTTTTAATCACTTAAAAATTGATAAAGCATTACAGTGGAGCTAATATAGATGATAATTGGCACTGTCCTGCATAGAATTTAAATTTCATCATTTCTGTTAAGCTGACAACCTACTTCTCTCCCGGTTTCATATCGTGATTTTGATAATTGATATTTTTCATGTATGTGTAGAATAAGAAACACGGCTGCGCAGTGTGACTGGCGCTTGTGCTCTCACCTCCGTGTGTAAAAGGAGAACAAGCTGCTTGGGTCTGCGTACCTGAGGCCATTGCCTCCTTTGGAAATCACAAACTCTCTCTCTCTCTCTCTCTCTCTCTCTCTCTCTCTCTCTCTCTCTCTCACACACACACACACACCCCTCCATGTAAATTGCTTTGATGAGCATATCCTTATATAGCAAGGCTTTGCTTACAAAGTTAAATATGAAAACTGTGAACCTCGTGTTAATGGGTTATTGCCATAAAACAAAATAGAGGATCTAGTTTACATCTTTTAAATTATAACTATGTAATTAAGACTTTGTGATCATCCAGCAAACATTTTTTCAGTACTTGCTGTGTGCTCGGTAGTACATGCAGATAGTGAACTAACAACAAATTCCGGGCCTGGCATAATAGCCTAGTGGCTAAATCTTCATCTTGCTTGTGCTGGGATCCCAAATTGGCCCCGGCTTAGGCACCAGCTGCTCCACCTCCCATCCAGCTCCCTGCTTGTGGCCTGGGAAAGCAGCAGAGGATGGCCCAAAGCCTTGCAGTCCTGCACCCACATGGGAGACCCAAAAGAGGCTCCTGGCTTTAGATTGGCTCAGTTTCAGCCATTGCAGCCACTTGGGGAGTGAACCAGCAATGACCGGTGTTTCTCTGTATTTCTCCTCTTTGTAGCTATGACTTTCCAATATAAATAAATCTTTTTAAAAATATCTTTTAAAAAGTTGTAACAGTTGTTAATAGAACTGTTTGTGCTTTAACACTCAGTTTTTTCGTTTCTTTTTTTCTCAATAACTTTTAAGTTCATGCTTCGATTTTGCTTTCTGATCTCAGTATCCACAGATGCTTAGTGCAGCTCTGACTACCCACCCCAGCTGTTTGACCCAGAGTAACTGTTGTACCTGTTGGAGAGCGTGCAACTCCCTAAGCATTTTGTCACTTTAGATGAACATACTCTCTGGTAAAAGACAAGAGACAATAGCTTCTGGTCTGAGAAATTTTCAGTTAAAGTAGTATACAGATTGTGCATGTTTGTTGTGCTGGGTCCTGTAGATCCTGTAGTAACCAGGACAGTTTCCATTGCCCTCAGAGCTTATATTGTACTGAAAATGAACACAGTAAGCTTATTAGAGAAAAAAATCATCCCAGGCTTGTAAGTGGTATAAAAACAACAAGCAGGGGGTGGTATGGCTGCGAGACCCACTGTAGGCAAAGTGGCCAGGGAGATCATCTTTGAAAAGGTGCTGTTTGAGTTGAGATGTGAATCATAAGAAGGATCCAGTTAAGAAGTAAAAAAAAGCTTAAAAACAACCAAACTCAAGGTGAGTGTTTTTAAGCAGAAAGATTACTAAGTGCACAGATGTTGAGACAAACTTGGTGTATTTGAGGACCCGCAAGAAGGTTAATGTGCTGCACTAGGGAAAGGTAGCACGATTTCAGATCCAGAAAGCAGGAGTGCGAGGCAGTCGTTAGGCAGAGCACTTAAAATATCACTTGGGATGCCAGCATCCTGTGTGTAAGTTCCTAGGTTCAAGTCCGAGCTCTGATTCCGGCTTCTTGCTAAAGGCCCCGGGGGAGGCAGCCGTTGGCTGAAGTAGTTAGGTTCTTGCCATCCACGGGGATGGAGTTCCAGCTCTTGCCCTTGATGTGTCCCAGCCCTGGCTGTTGTAGGTGTTTGGGGAACAAACCAGCGGGTGGTTGATATTCTCATCTTCTCTCTCCCTCTGTTCACCTTTCAAATAAATTAATTACGTAAAAACTTACTAAGTATTTCTGTTTTCTTTTTCACCAGTTTCTTAACCATCTGAGCTTCACTCTGTAAATGTTAACTCACTTTAAGCAGTGCTTTTATTTACAAGAATAATATGTCTGTGTAGAGATCTCAGCATACGCTTTTTTGGTGTAGCTTTACATATTTCCTCGTCTGTGGGGGTAAATTATAGCTGCTTATATTTCTTTAGATCATGTTCTAAACCATGTCACTTGGGGATGAATCTCTTTAAAGTCTTGACAGTTATCTCACAATTTGAAAGCAAGAAGGTGCGAACCGGTTTACCACACTTTGACAAATGTCACCATTTAAGACCATGTGTCATCTAAGAATTGTAGTGACTTGGGTAGTTAGCTTGGTTTAATAAATTGCAGAGTAAATTGTAAAATACTCGTTTGTTTTGGGCAGTTATTTTTATTGGACAGGTAGATTTACAGGGAGAGGGAAAGGCAGGAAGATTCCCCCATCCACTGGTTTACTTCCCAAATGGCTACAGTGGCCAGAGCTGAGCTGATGCTAAGCTGGGAGGCAGGAGCTTCTTCTAGGTCTCCCACACAGGTGCAGGGTCTCAAGGCTTTGGGCCATCCTCTGTTGCTTTCCCAGATCGTAAACGAGAAGCTGGATGGGAAGTGGAGCAGCCAGGGCAGTAGCCAGCACTCATAGGGAATCCTGGCACTTGCAAATGGAAGATTAGCCAGTTGAACAATCACAGCAGGCTCAATCTCCCTTTTTAAACCTTTTTCTTTGATTCATTTGTATGTAATTCACATGTACCCTCTCCTGGAAGATATTTCTGAAAGTTTTCACATGATTTGTGAGTGGCCTGTTTTAATTACTTGACATAGTCAAAGTGAAATCAGTGCTCTTAGAACCAGAAAAAGAAACCTACCCCTGAGCGTGGCAGATGGAATATGGAAATGACATCATGTATGCTTGTCCCTAATGCTCCTATCTAGAAGAAAGAGCCCTAGCGTTTGAGTACTCTGCCTGCATGCAAATGATGAGGAATAAACCGAGTGGAACTAGGCTCAGGTGTTGGGAGGATCATATTTTTGTGGAGCTGATTCTTGTTGAGGAAGTTGAACTGAATTGAATCTGGATCAGGTGATGTCAGTACTCTAGATAAGCCGTAGCCCTAGCTGGCAATGCCAGCTTCACTAGAGCTCTTCCTTCTGGGGACTGGCTTTTGTTTGTTTGGTTTTAGTTTTTGGTTTAACTGCTTACTCTTTCTTAGGAGAAGATAAGCTTTCCAAACTGAGGAGAAACCCTCTTAATTGACATCCACACATCTAATTAACTAAACCTTATGTTTCCCTCTGTACTCCCAACAGCCAGTAAATCATTCTGTTGGCCACAGTGTTAACGCACTGTCAGCTTGGAGCTGGCACGTCTGTTGTCAGGCCTGTGCCTTTTCTACCCTCGTGGCTAGGTTCCTAACGCTTACCAGAGGATTGGTTTAGTTTGATCATAATGTATTTATGTCTTGTGTGAATATGAACCAAATATTGTTTCTGTAAAACTGGGTAGTGCCTAAGAGTGAAGATGGCAATTTAAGTATTGTTTGAATTGTGAGTAAGGAAAGCATCACTGGGAAAGAATAGGAAGCCTGAGAAAGTACCACATTGTGTTCAAATTGCTTCACAAATGTCTTTAAATCAAAGATAATTCTTTTTTTTTTAAAGATTTATTCATTTTTATTACAAAGTCAGATATACAGAGAGGAGAAGAGACAGAGAGGAAGATCTTCCATCTGATGATTCACTCCCCAAGTGACCACAACAGCCGGCACTATGCCGATCCGAAACCAGGAACTTCTTCTGGGCCTCCCACGTGGGTGCAGGGTCCCAAGGCTTTGGGCTGTCCTCAACTGCTTTCCCAGGCCACAAGCAGGGAGCTAGATGGGAAGTGGAGCTGCTGGGATTAGAACTGGTGCCCATATGGGATCCCAGCGCATGCAAGACGAGGACTTCTAACTGCTAGGCTATCACACCAGGCCCAGCACAGATTTCTTTGTATCAGCTGACTGACTGATTGTTACTACTCTGAATCACATGCAGAGGTCTTCCAGCTGCACTGGAAATCAGAGCATTTCTCTGGTTGGACGTTGTGCTTATCAGTTTAAAATGATTTCTTGCCTAGTATTCTTACCAAGTAATCTTATTACTATGACCTTGGGGGTCTTTTCTTCCAGATGGGGAAAAATACATTCTCAAGCAGATGGACCCCGGTAGGCGATGTCTTTGACCTCTTCTTATCTCAAATAAGATGAATCACTGTGAGAATTTTCCTCATTTGTGGTAAAAGATAGCTTTTGAGTAAGTGAAAGATCCTACAACTCCTTAGTCAGTATGAGTTTCTGGAAGCTACTTCCATATTGCAAAACAAGAAATACAAAACTAGGGTTCGATGTTGGGCAGTGTGTTAAACCTCTGCATTCCTGGCTTCCCAGGTTAGAGCTCTGTGCTAATGGTCTGGGAAGGCAGCAGCTGATGTTTCAGGTGTGGGGGCTCTTCACTCATGTGGACAACATGGATGCAGCTTCTGGCTTTGGCCTGGCCCGGTTCTGCATGTTGTAGCCATCTGGGGAGTGAATTAGTGGCTGGAAGACATTCTCTCTCTATCTCTCTGTCCCCCCGTCCCCTACCTTTCAAGTCAATCAATAAGAAAATCTTAAACAATTCATCTTTCATGTAGGAATAACATACGGACTGTGATAGCAGATAGTAACATGTATCAGCAAATATGTATTTTCCAGCTCTATTGTGCAATTTAAAAAATGCATGTACTTAAGGTGCACAAGTGATGTCTTGATATGCATGTTGTAAAATTATAACAGTGAAGCTAACATATCCATCAGATCTATAGTTCTCTTGAAAATCTTTTGTTTGTGATTAGAATACTTATTTCAGGGACATAATACATTACTGGTAGTAAGCATATGCTGGAATTAGCAAAAGTTTGTGCACGTGGACCAGTATCTCCCATTTCCCCATCCCCTGGTCCCTGGTCACTACTCTTCTATGCTCCATTAAACTCAGATTTTCTAGATTATATGATTTTTGTATTTCTGTGGTTGGTTTATTTGACTTAGAATGAGTTCTGTCAAATAGGTTTTTGTTGTACATTGAATTACAAAGGTGAAACTGCGTACTGCTAAAGCTAAATATCTTTTTATGCATATGTAAAATTAACCTTGTATGTCTTTCATTTTGTATAATGTGAAAAGATACTATTCAGAACTCTGAAATGTTCCCAAGATTTTGTAATCACTCTTTATTAGATATAACTCCTTTTGTTTGCCTTTTTATGTATCATTCTTATTTTTTAATAGTCTGAATTTTTAGAACAGCTACAGTTTTGTAGAACAATGAGTGAGAAATACAGAGTTCTCATTCACATCCGACCCCTGGAAGTTTCCTCTAAAAAATTACTTGTGTTCCAGCAGTTCATTCCCTTGCTCTCTCTGCCCATCTGTCACCCCAAATGCGTGAGACCACTGATCTCAGTGTTTCCGGGGTTCATGACTTGTTAACTCATTTCTCTTTACACCTTAGTAATATTCTTGTTTAGATGTACCACAGTTTATCCATTTATTTACCTACTCATAGGTATCTTGACGTGGGTACACGGATGGTAAGTTACATGGTAGGCAGAGGTAAGATGTTTTTCAGTTTCTGAGTTTGCCAAACTATCTCCAGTGACTACCGTTGTACATTCCCAGCAACAGTGAATGAGCTTCTACTGGTCCAAATCCTTGCCAGCATTTAGTGTTACAGCTCTTGTGCATTTTGCTTTTTCTACTAGATGTGTACTAATATCTCATTGCCCTAATTTGCACTTGCCTGGTGATACCTGGAGTGAAAATGTCTTCAAATGCTTATTTGCTGTCTGCATAGCTGCTTTGGTGAGATGTCACCCGTGGAGAATGCCTTTCGTGTAGTGTCTGAAAAATCATCCCCATCATAATGCCTTTCAGATTTTCTCCCGTGTTAATAAGAAATCTATAGTTTTCCATTTAGATCTGTGATCAGTTTTGCATTAATAATTGTGAAAACGTTATGTCTAGATTGATTTGCTTTCTTGTAGATGTTTAGTTGTTGAAATGTCTCCTATCTCCATGGAATTGCTTGTTGTCTTTTTGGCAAGGAGTAGTTAACCATGCTTGTGTGGGTCTATCTGAATCTCCCCTCCCTCCCATTGATCTACTGGACTGTTCTGTCTTCAGTATTGTAGTTTCACTGTAAAATTTGATGTCAGGTGATATCAGCCATTCAACTTGGTTATTCTTCTTTAATATGGTATTGGCTATTCTCAGTCTTTCACCTCTCCCCATAAAGCTTAAAGTTAGGACCCAGTGCTGTGGCATAGGGAGTAAAGCTGCTGTTCATTTGTGGCACTGGCATTACGTATGGGCATTGGTTCAGGTCTGGACTGCTCCACTTCTGATCCAGCTCCTTGCTAATGAGCAAAAGAAGGCAGAGGGGAATGCCCCGTACCCACATGGAAAAACCCAGAAGCTCCTGGCTTCAGCTTGGCTCAGCTCCAGCCATTGCAGCCATTTGGAGAATGAACCAGAAAATGGAAGATTACTCTGTTTCTCCATTTCTGTCTCTCTCTTCTCTATTTCTCTATCTCTAATTCTGCCTTTCAGGTCAATAAATAATCTTTGTAAAGGTTTGAAATTAACTTGCCAATTTCCACAGATATCTTGCTGGCATTTTATTAGGACTGCTTTGAATCTGTAGATATGCCATCTTTTCTTACAGAAAGATTGTATGGCTTTTATTCTAAGCAGAACATTCTGTACTGTGCTATTATAATGATGTAATGTTTTAGTTGATTCCCTGGCTATTTTGTATGATAATTTTAATTAAAGGTAATGGTATAATATTAAAATATAATTTGATGACAGCAGATCTGTGAGTTACCAATATAGTGAGATGTATGTTTATAATCTAATGATAAAGCCAAGGAACAATTCCTAGCAATTTTAGGAAGGAAAAGAAATTTTCTTTTGTGTTCTGTGGAGTCATCTGACAGGTATTTTCAAATAACAGATTTTCAAAACCCCCCAAAATACCTACTGCCTGTACTGCTCAGCTGAGTCTTGAAGTTAACCCTAGTGGAGAGGAAGGACTAGTTAGTTTTAGAAAGTACTTGCCTTTGTTTTCTTCTTTTCAAACCAATTAACTAGAGCCAAATGTCTAACATCACTGTACTCAGGTATATTTTATGACTAGAATATAAATATTGAAACAAAAGAAACATCAAACCAACTGCCAACCCTGAATTTTGGGTGGGGGGAGAAATTTCGAATTTTTTATGTAAGTTCTCTTAGCTCTTTTAGAGATTTCATAGAAATTCTTAGGTCATTCTATATTGAGTACATATGATCTAAACTCCTTGAATAGTGCGTTTGGTTTTTTATTTACTTATTTATTCATAATGTTCATTTAAGCCACCAAAATTTGTTATAATGGGGACCTTGCTATTTCATGCTATATTTTTTTTTATTGTTATTAACTTTGTATTATGTGATACAGTTTTATAGGCACTGGGGATTCCCCCCACCCCTCCCATACCCCTCCCCCCATGGTGGATTCCTCCACCTTGCTGCATGATGCTATATTTTTTTTTATCTGTTTTCCATATCACTCAGATTGTATTCTCCTTTGAGCTCATGTTGTGTAATAATCATCCCTGGGATTATATAAGTAGCTTATTCTAGTATTTTTCCCTCATTTCAAGAATCTGAATAAAACATGTATTAAATTTCTTGACAAACATTTCTGTGTAATAAGTTCTATTGTATTTCCAAAAAGTCAAATATATACTAATTGACAAATATGCTTTCTTTCATAAAGCATATGTAAAGGAGGCAGTAAATTGTTGTTGAGGAAAATATGTTTTCCTACTCTGTCTGTGATATACACTGACTGGACTATGACCTGGATTTGAATCTCAACTCTGCTACTGCTACTACTCTGGTAACCTTGAGTGAATTTATGTTTCTGTGTGTGCTGCTGCTTCTTTAAAATGAGATTAGTAATTCCTAGGTCATAGTATTATTTGGAGAACTAAATGAGATCATATAAATTAGTAGTCTTTCAACACTGTTTTCTAATACCCTAAGCTGTGTAGAGATAAGGAGTAGGCCATTTGTACCTGTTTTATGTTTAGCGTTCTAGAGGATTTGAGCAAGAGGGTCCTGAGACTTGTTCTCCGACATTTGAAAGCCATAGCTCTACATTGAGTTACCTTGAATACCCTGTGTGCCAATAACACTACTGCTCTTACAGTTAGAAAATGCAGTGCCACTTCTTTTTGTCTTAGGTGGTATTGTGTCACAATCAGTATAATGAAATGTTAAGGTAGTTTTTGAACAGCCGTATTGAGAAGTGTTCACATACCATACAGTACACCCATCTGAAAGTGCATATAGATCAGTGGTTTTTAGTATATTCACAGTTATTGCAACCAAATCACAACCTGCTTCTAGAGTACTTTCATCACTCCCTCCCCCGCCCCCAAAAAAACCCTCCTTATTGCTAGAATTCCATTTTCTGTGGAACTTTCAAGGCCCCTCTAATGTCAGAAAAACCAAACTGAATAAAATGTCTGCACCTGTACAAGTTTTTGAACCATGTTTTTTCATTGATTTATGTAATTACACATATTCCATTGTGGTATTTAGTGTATGTAATTCTATATATTGAATCATTGAACACTAGATTTTTTATAATTTTTAATTTTAAAAGTACATACATTTACTTTTATAACTTTTTAAAAATGACTAGTTATATGTCCTGTTCTCTTTAAAATTCAACAAATTCAAGTATTGGTCATGATCCAAGTGCTATATTAAATCTGTAGGAGTTATACCTGTCATTAGAATCACTCTAGTAAGACCATTGCACGCATAAACAAAGAACAGTCATCTAAGTTGATCATGCTTACCGTGGAGAAGTACATGAAGTGGTAATGGTACACAGGTGGGCAAGGAGCTGTTCCAGCCAGGAAGATGATTCAGGAAGGACAGTCAGGACAGGACAAATGGATGGAGCTGCAGGGAAGCTACAAAGAAGGCAGGTTTGGGGAATGAGTAAACTTTGGTGGATAGGTGATGGAGGAGAGGAATATATTCTTAAAAAGCTAATGTAAAGGAATAATTTGAATGTTGGCTTTGAGGATTAAAAGCATATACAAGGCGTAATGAAAAGTCAGTGAATGCTGTGACTAGGGAGAACTGAGCTAGGAGGAACAGATCTGGTAACCTGAGTCAGAATGTGAAGGTCACTTTAGCACCTATACATGGTACTGCCTTCGCCCTTTCATCTCTGGCTTCACTCTGCAGACAATAGCTTTTCCAAATCTATTGTTCACATGAAAAACCATCATGGTTCTGCAAGAATTCTCTTTCACTGTCTTGACTGTTTCACTGTTCGTATCCTACCATGGTCTGATTTTCTGATTCCTAGGACTTCAGCGGTTAACCTGTTTTAGCGTTCTGTTTAGCTTCATACAGCAGTTAAAATAGTTCCTATTTCTTGGAATTTGAAGAACATGGAGGTTCAGAGATTTTATGATGAAGAGCTTCCTTTAATATGCTGTAATAATCTTTAAGCGATTCTCCCTGTACGGATGCAGTTGTGTTTTGATCAGTGTTGAGAAGGGACAGAAGAGTGTATTTCAGAGGGTCTTCAGAAGGTTCATGGAAAATGTGTATTAGGAAAAACTAACGATGGGCTTCATTTTTTTTTTTTTGGTATCAAAATAAGCATCTTTTAATTTGATTTTTCCATGAACTTTAAAAAATAACTTTCTTGTATTTTTTCTCTCAGGAAGGAGGAGGACATTAGAATAGACTTTATATTTTTGTAAATTTATAACTGGCAGAAATAACCCAAATAAATACCTAGAGCAGGTAGAAATGTAGAAAAGGACAGAATTGAAAACTGAGTCTTCTCAATGTATACCTTTGTGTGTTCTTTTGTACTATCTGAATAGTTTGTTCATTTCAAACTCAGGCCTGTGTGCCCCTGTGAGGGACTGTCACCGACAGGATGTCACTTGTGGAGGGAATCACTCTTTGCTATTCGACTGTACTCTGGTGAACCTTCAAATTGCTGGTTTAGGTGAAATGAACCACTTTTGGGTCCCCAAACCACTATCGAGTGAATTCAGAAAACATCCTTGGCAGTTAAGTTACCACTTGGGACAACTGCATCCTATGGAGAAATGCTGAATTTTCCTGGCTCTCTGCTCCTGATGCCACCTTCCTGCTGTTGCGCACCTGGGGCGCAGTGGGTGGCACCTGAAGTAGTTGAGACCTGGATCAAGTTCCTGACTCCCAGTTTCAGAATGACCAAGCCCCGGCCATTGCAGGCACTGGGGGAAGGAGTCAGCAGAGGGGAGTTCTCTTTCCCTTTGCTTCTTAAATAAATTTTTAAAAAGTAATTGCTTCCTGCTCCTCAGTTGGTTACAGTTTAAATCACTCTGTTAGTATAGTACACCTATGTGTTTCTGTTTGTATATTGATTCTGTGTTAGCCTTACTGAATATTCTGATTTATGTCATGAAAGGTTTATATTCCCACCCTAATCTGTTCATCAGAAAATGTTTTTGTTTTTCTGTTATCTGTGGCCTAGAAAGTTGATAATGACAAATGTTACTTGCTTTAAAAGATCTTAACATGTGGATTTCATATGGATAACTATAATCATTAAAATTTTAAATTAGAGAATGTATGGGAAAAGTTCTAATGCTTTTCCATGATCTAAAAATCAAAATGTGTTAAATAGGAAAATGAATGATAAAGTTTTAATTCAGGTAATTGTTCAATTAAAGTGAAAATATGTGGATATACACTAAAGTAAGTATAGTATGACCATTAGACATTAGTTTTCGTGGAAAACAATATGGTTTTTATTTTAATCACTGTACAATAATTATAGTACAGTAATTGAAAATTCTTTTGTATCTGCTAATGTTCATGTACATGCAGTTATCTTGAATTTATAAATCAGAGTGTGGTAAATAAAATATCTATTGCTGATGGGTTTTTATATTTAATGCCTGATCAGAAGAAACGTTAGAATTTATTAGTGATGAAAACTTCCTTTAAAAAATTGATCATAGAATTTAAAACTATTTAAGTTGAGAGACCTTTAACAAATTATCACTACTTACTGTGTTCTTATCTAATATTTATTTTCAAACAGGCAAGAAAACTGGATGTATATTTTGAATATGAAGAAAAAATAATGAGCAAAACCACTCTGGATAAATCTCTCCTAGATATAATATCAGACCCTGATGGTATGGACTGGAAATCTGATATTTCATAATTGATAATGAGTCCAGCATTTTCAATTTCAGTAAACTTTGAATAAAATTACTGTTTTCCTTTTTTTCTTTTTAAGATTTGTTTATTTTTATTGGAAAATCAGATATACATAGGGGAGGAGAGACAGAGAGGAAGATCTTCTGTCCAATGATTCACTCCCCAAGTGACCACAACGGCCGGAGATGAGCCGCTCCAAAGCCAGGAACCAGGAAGTTCTTCCGGGTCTCCCACACAGGTGCAGAGTCCCAAGTCTTTGGGCCGTCCTCGACTGCCTTCCCAGGCCACAAGCAGGGAGCTGGATGGGAAGTGGGGCCGCCTCAATTAGAACCGGAGCCCATGTGGGAACCTGGCACGCTCAAGGCGAGGACTTGAACCACTACGCTATTGCACCAGGCCCTCTCTCTGTCACTCTTACAAAGAAATCAATCTATAAAAATAAGATGAGCTGAAAATAAACTGAGCTGAAGCTCAATTTGTACTGATTCCTAAGAGAATTAAAAGCATGGTATGGAAAGCAAGTGTCTGTGCCTGATACTCTGATTACTTTCATTTGCTCTACAGAGTTGAAAGATGGATCTAAAAGTGATTTATACTTGTGAACTAATGTTTTGTCTGTATATTCATCAAGTATAGATTGTGTGTGCATGTGCTCAGTGTTCTGTAGCTCTGCCAACTCAGAGGACCTGAGATGCTATACTAGTACATATTTTGCTTCTATATAGCAGTTTCTACCAGGACTGCTTGGAAAAGTGGCTGAATCCAGGGCTGGAACATGGAAAGAAAGTACTTAATGGGAATAGAAGTTTTTTTGTGTTAGAAAACAAAGAAAGGGGCCCGGCGCGGTGGCGCAAGTGGTTAAAGGTCCTCGCCTTGCACGCCCGGGATCCCATATGGGCGCAGGTTCTAATCCCGACAGCCCCGCTTCCCTTCCAGCTCCCTGCCTGTGGCCTGGGAAAGCAGTCGAGGACGGCCCAAAGCTTTGGGAACCTGCACCCGCGTGGGAGACCCGGAAGAGGCTCCTGGCTTCGGATCGGCATAGTATCGGCCCGTTGCGCTCACTTGGGGAGTGAATCATCGGATGGAAGATCTTCCTCTCTGTCTCTCCTCTCTGTATATCCGCCTTTCCAATGAAAAAATAATAAAAATAAATCTTTAAAAAAAAAAAAAAAAAAGAAAGTACTAAAAAAAAAAAAGAAACATGTTACAAGTCAGTTTGAACAGGCTTTAAATTAGGACAATTGGAACATCAAAATAAGTAGTACTATCTGATTATAACCCATTGAGTGAAAAAAGAAGCTGTGAACCCTTACAGACATTAATAAGTAAGTCTACAAGCTCGGTACACAGTTTCAGGTTTCTCCCCAAAGAATTCTTACTCAAGTTTTGGGATTGGACATAGATCCCAGTAGCTAATGCTAACAGTTCTGACAATGCTCATTGATGGAAATGCTGCGTACAGGAGTCTCCTGGGAGCTTTAATGCAGTGGGAGCTACTCACCCATTCAAACAAAAGCATCATCGGGCTCCTGGGCTCTAAACAGGACCCTGAGTCTCAGAACCCGACATTCAAAACGGCCTGGGTGCATTTACTTACAAACGTGGGAACTTGGGGTCCAGTCACTGATTCAGTTTATTCTACTGCTCTATTAGATTGGGGGAGTCAAGAATAAGTTGAGAATGAGTGTCTGAATTCCAAATTATACTAAAAAATTGAACTACTAGGTTTGGGTTTTTTTGGGGGTAATTAAATATGTACAGTTAGGACACAACACTGGAGTAACCTTTTAAATGTTGCAGACAGTATTTTGACGTTTTTGCTTCCCAAGGGAATCCAGCGGAAAGCAGGATAAGTGAGTTTCTCGGGATATCTTTAGGCTTCGGGTAATAGAAGGAGAAACCTAAGGTCTTACTTTGCCTTAAACTTTGATGCAAATATATTCTGTAGTGTAACCCAGTAGTGTCCTTTTTAAAGTGAAAATATGTTTTTTTCAAATCATATAGTTGATAATATCCTTCAGAAAGAGAAGACATGTGAATTTGGAGGGCCCCAATTTGAGAAGTTGAAACTCAGCCCGTCAGCTTTACTTAGCCAGCCAACATTTCCCAGTTTCCCAGCACCGACAGTTTCCTAGGATGTGCCATTTTTATACACATGGTCCTTTTGTAATTGTTTCTAGCATCTCAGAAATAACCTGTTTTAGAATGTATGATTGTCTGTCATTTCTGAGTTTATGTCCAAAAAATATCACCCAAACATAGACATTTCAGACCATAGGATTTCCTTGCATATTTGTATTTTCTTTGGTTGTAATTGTAGTGCTTATTACCGTAACTTAGTTGAAAAGAACCGTATTTTTATTTGCCACGTTTGTTTAGACTTTGAATTTTAATGTTCTTGTTAAGGTGTTGGTTAGAATACTTAAGTACTGCACTTAGGAAAACCATTCTTAATGTTTTCTCTTATGTAGCGGGAACTCCAGAAGATAAAATGAGGCTGTTTCTGATCTATTATATAAGCACACAGCAAGCGCCTTCTGAGGTATGTCCCCTCTTCAATTGTTGGGAAGAAGAGGGAATGTTTGTTTACAGAGTTGTTACAGCTAGATTTTCAAAAATAGAAGTAAAGCCACTGTGGCTGAGCCTCTGCTTTATTCCTGTCTTTAGAAGAAAAACAGTTTGTTAAAGCTGATCCTATTGACTGCAGAGTTTTATTTGGGAGCAGCATTTATCATCACCAGGGGAGACTGTCCACAGGAAATGTCTGATCACTCTTAAGTTGTTGGACTATGAAATGAATTCAAGTGGCCAAAGTACTTGTTTTTGGAAAATAACTTCCGAAATAAGGGATTCAGTTTTGCTATGCCTTTAGGATGGTTGGTTCAGATTATTTTAAAATTAATGCACTATGTAGAAAATACCCTGTATTTCTATTCTGTTGAGGAAGGTGTTGACTCTGGTAGCAGACATCTTGCTGGATCTGGAACTGTTGAGTCTGTTTATTCCATGGCGCTTTCCTAGGTGAGCCACTAGCATGGGAACACGGAGGTGGCGTCTGTAGTAATATGGCTATTGGAAGCTCCTTTCCTCTGCTGGTAGAAATTATTTATGTCTCCTAAATTGTAAGGCTTCTGCTGGCCGAACTCTGGCAGGGTGTGCTAAAAGAACAGACCAAATCCAGTATTTGCCCTAGATTCTTGTACCTTGCCCCAGGAGTGTATCTCTTGCCTTTAGAGATCTCTCTTTCATCAGCGGGGATTTAGCTAGATCTTAGGGAATTATTATAGTCTATAATTATTTTTTTAGGAGTATAAGAGTTTAAATAGTAATTCAGCTTTCTTTTTAAAATTATATCATTTTATTTTGATTTACTTTGGTAAGGGTTATGTCTTTTGAGTGATCCTTAAAGTCTGAAGAAAATGAGGACTTAGCAGTATCAGATGATGTAGTCACTATGATGATAAGCTCCTTTAATTTATTAAATTTCACTGGATTTACTCATCAGGGAATAAAAAGAATAAGATTTAAGAAAAACAAAACTACAACTTAAAAAGTGGTGGACTAAAGTAGTTGCGTTAATAAATTTGGACCTCTGGGTTCACAGAAGGAGATGGGAAACCTTTATCTACATTCGTCCCCCTGGATGTTTCTGATTGGACATGTTCTTGCTCAGATCAGTCACTTGGTGCTTTTCCCAAGGAGAGGCAGTACGTTTCAACGATAAAGGAAAAAAATCTTGATGGACAAAATACTGTAGTTCTCAGATGATTTTAAAGTATTAAGGAGTTTTCATTATATATGATTTTATCTTCAGTACTTATTTAAAATGTGACTTCTCCATACTTGGGTGCCTAGAATTTAATTCAACCATGTGTTCCTTTTGTTTAACGGAAAAACAGTGATCTTTCGTAAAAGTAAATATTTTTCTTGTGATTATGTTCTTGTTTCAGGCAGATTTGGAGCAGTACAAAAAAGCTTTAACTGATGCAGGATGTAACCTTAATCCATTACTGTATATCAAACAGTGGAAGTAAGTTTTATTTTCTCATTTACTTCCTGTCTTGTAAGAAGGCACAGTTGAGGTTTTGGTTCAAGAACATGGGAGTCCTAGTAAGCAAACTGAACACTGCTGTGGGGTATGTTTTTCCCAGTGGCAGAAATATTTTCTGGCCTATCCTTCACTTCAAATTACATAAAACAGTGATACCTTTGTTTTCTAGGCAAGCTTTACATGTTTTTGACTGGTGAGATGAGAAAATGAAAGATTAGAATGTTTTGGATCATATGTCTCAAAAGCATTAAAGTGAAATTTTCTGTTTTTCTGGATACTTTCAGAAGTTTTTAAATGGTAACTTTGGATTTATACTAAAAAAAAGTAATGCAATTGAAAGACTTTGAAGCAATTGCAGTAATGAAATTTCAAAAACCACTATGAATATCTAGCAGTAGTATTGGCACATAGACTATGGTATTTCCATAAAATAAAGTACAAATCGTTTTTGTAGAGGTGATGTTGGTACAGCAACTAACCTGCTGATTGGGGCATGCACATCCCTTTGAACCTAGGTTGAGAATGCCTCCGCTTATGATTCCCGAGTACCTGCTAACTGTCATCCTGAGAAGTAGCCATAATATTTTTTTAAAGATTTATTTATTTTTATTCAAAGTCAGAATTACATAGAGAAAGATCGTCCATCATCTGGTTCACTCAAGTGGCCACAGCTGCTGGAACTAAGCCAGTCAGAAGCCAGGTGCCAGAAACCTCTTGTGGGTCTCCCACACAGGTGCAGGGTCCCAAGGCCCTAGGCCATCCTTGACTGTTTTCCCAAGCCACAAGCAGGAAGCTAGATGGGAAGTGGAGCAGCCAGTATACGAACCACACCGACCTGAGATCCTGGCAGGTGCAAGGCAAGGAGTATATTTAGCCACTAGGCTACCACAACGGGCCTCAGTAATATTTTTTTAAACTGGGAAATCATTATTACCAAGTTTGTTTCCTAGTTTCCACGTTAATCTTGCCAGTTTTCATTGTCTTCAGTCTACAGTGGTAGCATTTATTTAATATATACCCAGTGTTTATTCTCAGTGTTTCAGTACTGCTAATTGTAGTAGAGTTCTGTTAGTTGAAAATTATTTCTCTTTTAAGAAAATGTCTGCATACCAGAACTTAGAATTAGTCTTACGAATACTTGGTATCACCACAAAACTGAATGATGGCTAGTCAGTTCATAAATGTGATTTCCTTACTTTCCTTGCTTAACAGGGCTTTTGCCAAGATGGCCTCAGCTCCTACCAGCTATGGTAGTACTACCACCAAACCAATGGGGTGAGTATTTGTAATGACTTTGGTTGACACTAGACATTCATGGCTTCCAAACACAGTGTCTGACACCTGGAATGCAGAATGTTTTCTTGTCAACCTGCCTTTGGCTTCCTTAAATTATTTAAAATGTAATTAGTATCTTTTACATGAGTTGAGCTATTTGCTTCATGCTTCTTTGTTCTTAAAACATTCATTATTTCATTCCAGAAAAAAACATAAAAGTTGAAGCTTTTTGCATCACTGTTCATACCTAACATGACTTGGAGCTAGTTACTTAGGACTTCAAGATTTATCCATAGGGTATAGACATGGTGGCAGGTGACAGCTAGGACACCTCCGGGGCTGGTCCTACAGATCATCCAGCAGTGTATGTGAGTTCAGTGAGGGTGACACCGTCATTCTCTTTTGACAAGCCATGCAAACAATTCCAGATGAACTTGAAGAGCTAGAACGGAAGCATGAAGCCCAGAGGAAGACAGGTTTATGCTACTAGCCCCATATTGAGCTACTGGTTTTGGTGGAATGATTTCTAGAAAAACCAAAGCTCCTGGCCTAACCAGAACATTATAAGACCTTGGCAGGATGAATCCAGCAGGTCTCCCTACTCGACAGTGCTGGAGTACACAGTGAAGGGTTAGCACACACCTTTGCCAGGAACTCATTTCAGAGAGTGAAGACAAGGCTGGGAAAGGGGAATTATTTTTGGAAAATTATTCCCGTGTATGTCACAAAATGACTTTCCAGTTTCATGTCTTGAAATATTGAATGTCTAAATTCTGTTAGGCTTCTTATGGATTATGTGGTTGGAAGTTTTAATAAAATGTATTATAAGAAAATCTTGGGTGATTTTAAGGCTACTCCTAGCATTCTGATATCATAATGCAGGATTACTATGATGGCCCAAAAAGCATCCTTTGATCCTGTCTGAGCCTGTTTGTACTACAGACACAAACCAAGAATGGCAGCTTATTTGTTGGCATTTTTTGTTGTTAAACATTCAGACAATGGATATCTTTCAAAGTTGAGGCAAAATTCCCTACGTATACAGTGCTTTGTGTTTTTAGTTGGTAGATTGTGTGTATAGAGGGGAGCAGACAGTGGACTGCAGGGTTGGAGCCAGCTGCTGTGAGACAGAGCACAGGAACATTTGACCTGCTCATATTATAAGCAACTGACTGTGCTGTCAGTCTTTTCATGTGTTTTGCAATTGTAAAGTAGTCTGAATTACAGTCTTTCTTTTAGCATTGAGAGGCAATCAGCAAGGAATGCTTAAATCATAATTTCTCTAAAAACAGTACCAAAGACTAGGTAAAATGCTTATTTTGAGACCAACTGTTTATATCTTAAAATAATTATTAACAAATCAGAGTATTGTGTTACAATTTTATTATTAAATAGTGATAAACAGTGATGTCCGTGGAAGCAGAAGTTCTCCAGGCCATTCTGTTTCTTGAAAACGAAGATGGGGGCGCAGTGCGCAGCATGTGCTGTGTCATCAGGCGAGTGCTTCCTGGGAACTGACGCGAGTAACAATTCTTAGTGTGGTCTTTTGCTCCCGCCTAGTCTCTTATCACGAGTCATGAATACAGGATCCCAGTTTGTCATGGAAGGAGTGAAGAACCTGGTATTGAAACAGCAAGTAAGTACTTCTGTGGGAAAACACAGAGGGGAACTGGTTGGTTGCTCACTTGGAGCATTGCTCAATTAATAAATATTAGGAATAAAATCAAGAAGTCTTTACCGGTACTCTTAAATAACCAGACATTGTTATGAGTATGGCTCAGAATTCACTGAAATTTCATGCTTGGTTTTTGAGATTTACCTCTGGACTTTACCAACATTTTGATATTTTTTCTTGAACTACTTTCATGGTTCATTAATTGAAAAGCTGAGCCTAAGCTAGTTAGAATAAGTAACATTTAACAAAACACGTACTCAGAATTTGAATAAGCTAATGAACTTAATAGATAATCTAAAGTCTTAAGTAAATTGGAATATTTTAATTCACATTCATAATTTAGAATAATGAAATTATAGCTTAATTTAATCATTAATGTTCTTGTTTTTACATACAAGACATTTTAAAACTGATTTTTAATTTCTCTAGTTTTTGCGTTGTGTAAATATTCAGCTTTAGAATTGTCATTGCTTAGGCTTATTTTCAAAAAATACTTCTTTATGCAAATGCTCAAGTATATATTATTTTGTTAGATTCTGCTGAATCCATTCAACATCCTTTCATCATCCCCATTTATGGTTTTAAATCTTTTTTTTAACTGGAATATTTTAAGGTAAATCTGACATTCAGTGTTTCACATAAGCAATGTCATACGAAGTATTCTATTAAAGGCCAGATTGAGGAGAGCGCACACAGTTGAGTCAGGTTGGAGTGTAGCTTACCTGCCTTGGGAAAGAGATGTGCTGACGGGAAGCTCTCTCGGAGCTTCTGCCGCAGCGCCTTAGCTCTGTCACGGTGCTGACATGTGGAATCTTACATAAACACTGTTTGCATTTTACTTCTAGATAGATTCTTTCAGTGCCAGGAATTTTTTCCATCTTTGGATTTCTCTTAATGCCTTGCATGAAGTAGGTTACTAGTTCTAAGGTAACATTCTTCTACAAAACATGTTGGGATTAATAAAGAAAAGTGAAAAATCCTTTACTTAAGTAAAGACTAGCACTTTCCCACTCACCCTCAGGTATAACCCCAAATGCATCCTTCCCTCACTACTTTTAGCCTCCTTATTCCTCCTCCCAGTTCTTTCCTGGGAGGGAGCTATTGCTAAGGAAATCATCACCGTCCTCTGGTTCCCCGAGCTGCCCTCATCCATTCAGCCCCTCTTCACCTGGAGATCACTGCTGAGCCCAGTGCCATTCTGGCTTCCCGTCAGCTGTGCACAGGATGATGTGGGGGCACACACAGACCACCAGTGCCTAAGCTGATAGAAACTGAGAATTGTGGGGTTGTCAGGAAGTTCATGAGAAACATGGAATATGAAAAGACTGTGCGTGGATTTTGAGTTTTCCACCAAAGTAAACTTCTTTGTCTTCCTTGAACTCTTTGAAGTACACTCCATACTAAGCAGAACAGACAGTTTATATAATCTAGAAATTGTAGGCTTTAATCATTGAAATAATCTTTTTGAACTTACTATGTTATAGCCACATGATATATGTTCTCTAATAATACTTGTAAAGATGCCCAAATTGCTCAGCTGTTAAATATTTTGTTAACATTTTTCTTAATTCACTAATTATCCTTTATGATAATTAAAAAATTCTTTTGCTTTTCTTAGTGTTGAAAATAATACACTGCTTTGACATAGTTTCCCACAAAAGTGAAATTAAATGGTCTTAGTTACCTCTGTTTTTAATAACTCACCACTACAAAAGCCATGTGGTTGGTTTGTTTTAATTGGGAATTAGAGGCAATAGCTGTTTGCTATTGACTATGGTAAATAGCATTTATACTATGTTTATACTATATATGTACTATGTTTACTATATATATATGCTATTTTTTCAAGATTTATTTTATTTGTTTTATTACAAAGTCAGATATATATAGAGAGGAGGAGAGACAGAGAGGAAAATCTTCCATGATTCACTCCCTAAGTGACCACTGCAGCTGGAGCTGAGCCGATCTGGATCCAGGAGCCTGGAGCTCTTCCTGGTCTCCCACACGGGTGCAGGGTCCCAAGGCTTTGGGCTGTCCTCAACTGCTTTCCCAGGCCACAAGCAGGGAGCTGGATGGGAAGCAGGGCTGCTGAGATTAGAACCAGCACCCATATGGGGTCCTGGCACTCAAGGCGAGGACTTTAGCTGCTAGGCCACGGTTCTGGGCCCACTATATTTTTTACTGTGAAATAAAAATCATGTTACAAAATAATTATTTCAGTGTTATCCTTTTCTATTGCTGTTCAGAGTAACAGTAGAGGACACTGAAATTAATAAGTTTCCACAGATTTATAGAGACTAAACAGATATCTAATTATGGTCCTTATTAAGAATATTAATTTCAATAAGAAAACAAGAATAACAGATTAGATATTGAACTGTGTGGTAATCAAAACTTCACAATAAATGCATGTATCAAAACATCACATTGTATATCCTAAATTAAAGCAGTTTTTATTTGTTTATATTGAGTCATACCTGAGTAAAGCTCAGGGAGAAATTGTCTATTCATAATTATCTTGGATATGCTAATGACGTGGTTATCTAAAGAATATTTTGGGCATACATATTTATGGAAGCATTTATGGCTTAATGATGACTGTTTTGTGGACTAGTTTAAAAGAGCTTGGGAAGAAATGAGAATAGCTGAGAATATAAACAAAGGATGCAGTGCGTTTCAGATTATTGAAGCTGCATTATAGGGTGTAAGTACAAGCCACATCACAGTCTCCTCTTCACTGACATGCTTCCTGTTGCTCTTAGCTAACAGCAGCCCTCGAACAGGTCCACGTGACGGGGTCTCGTCAGCACAGGCCGCCATCAGCCCAGAGGCTGGACGTGCTAGATTAGACGTGCAGTACAGGTCAACAAGTGGTGAATTCCAGGACAGCTCACAGGAGAGGAAGCATCTGTTTTGGTTATAGAGCTGTGTCACATTTCTTAAGCTGTTTTTAGTTTCAGTGCAAACTTCAGTTTGGTTGTTTGGGCAACTGAACCATCAAAAACAGAGCTAACATTGCTTTTACCTGAATATTTGCAATGACTGAAGTCATAATACCAGCTAGGGTTTTTGTATGTTTGCCTTTGCAGTTGAAAGCTGATGATGTTAGGAATAGTTATTTTTAATTTAGCCTAGTCAGGTGTATGGAACTCTTGTCTCTTAAATCTAGATCCTCAGTTGTTCCCTGCTAACAGGTCGTCAGCTGCTAGCCAGACAGTGTTTTCCGTTGTATCTGTAAACAGCAGTTTCTGAGATTTATTTACAAATAATGTACATACTTAAAACTTTTTAAAAAGTGTTCGTTTAATATTTCATTTATACCTTTTTATTTCAGTGTAAAGCTTTTTTTTAAATGTTTTTGAAGTGAACAAACTATTGAGCAAAGAAAATTACTGGTTTTGTTCTAAAGATTTTCTATTTGCTAGTGTAATACTATGCCAGTAATCATATAGTGAACCTAGCATCTGAATGATTCCTGGTATGCAAATGATTTTTACTAATTCAGTGTATGCATTCATTTAAGCATACAAGTAAGGCTTTAGAGCGTCATTTGGTGGCAGATCTCAGCCAGAATGTTTTCTGAAGTGCTCACTCTCATGCATTGAAACACATGTATTTCTTTTTTTAAAAGATTTATTTTATTTCTATTGGAAAGTCAGATATTCAGAGAGGAGAGACAGAGAGGAAGATCTTCCGTCTGATGATTCACTCCCCACGCGGCCGCCCATCCAAAGCCAGGAGCCTCTTCCAGGTCTCCCACACGGATGCAGGCTCCCAAGGCTTTGGGCTGTCCTCGACTGCTTTCCCAGACCACAGGCAGGAGCTGGATGGGAAGCGGGGCTGCTGGGATTAGAACTGGTGCCCATATGGGCGTACAAGGCGAGGACCTTAACCACTTGCGCCATCGCACTGGGCCCAACGCTTGTGTTTCTTTACCATTCTCTATACCTGCAGTTCTCTTTTATCTACAGTACTCTAATACGTGGTGAAACAGTGGTAGTTGATTGATTTCATGTTAACCGACTCCAAAAAAGAAAAACAGACAAAAATAATTGTAGCTTCTAGATTTTTTTTTAACCAAAAAGAAATGTTTCTTATGTGACTTAATGGCCTGTTTACTGTAAGACTTGTCTTCAGAAAAGCACAGCTATAAGACACAAAGTAAAGTGTAATTGTACCGGGCCCGGCTTCTGGTGTCGGTTCCCAGAAGCTAAGGTGACTCGCCTTGGCTCACGTAGAGTACATGAGCATAGCTGTAGGACTGAAAGCCAGAAACTCCCCCGTTGCAGGATGCAGAGATGTGTCCTTTGTCGCACACGTTGCCATGCCTTTGATCCAGGTAGGAGCAGCACAGAGGGCACTGGTGCTCTGCGAGGATCAGGGACGGAGAAGAGCAGTGCATTTTCCCTGCTCCAAGCTCCACACTGCTCAGACCCCAGGCAGCTCTCCTGGCGGAAGGGGAAGTCAGTGGGCACAGTTTCTTCCTACCTCTCCATGATGAGGAGGGCGGCTCCCAGTTAGCAGCTGGCTGCAGTGACATCTCTGTCTTCTCTCTTTTTGCCGCATCAGTCTTCACTGTTGTCATCAGCTCTCCACCCTTCCTTGCTCAAAATTTCCGTCCATCGGCCCCTGGTAATGTAGTCCTGCCTTGTTCTATCCCAGAGCAGCTTAACTTAGTGGTCAGACCCACTCAGCCATCCTGGACATCCCCAAGTCATTCTTAAATGAACAAACTCAATTTCAGTTATAAAAAAAAGTTAAAGGGTACATTTGGAGACCACCTTTTTTTTTTTTAATTGTAACTAGTACTCAAGAAATACTCAGCCTGAACATTTAATGTTTATGTTTATACTGAAAATTACTGGCCAACACAAATATCCGAGAATAATGAAAGAGCTTAATTTTTCTTGCCTAAGACCGTCTGAAAACACATTAACTTAACCAATTTAGAGTAAGGGAGAAAATGAGTATTTTCACCTGAAGAAAACAGCATTTTCTGTAGTAAAAAACTATTTTAGAAACAAAACACTTTATAACCAAAAAAACCTGAAAATTCTCCTGAAATCGTGATGTATAATCTACAGTTTTCTAAGTAATCAGATTTGGCATTGCTTTGGTTGTTTGAAAACTGTAAGGTACAAAACTGTTCTTTCCAGAACTTCCTGTACAGCTCAGAACCAAAATATCAGTTCACAGTGAGCAGAACGTGCCAGGTCAAAAGGGTTGTACTCTGAATAGACACAGTAGTCACTTAAATTTTTGGTACATATTTTATGATGTTCAAAATAATAAAACTCATAAAATTGAAATGTAACAACAGTATACTGTTTCTCATCTCAAAAGTAAAGCTAGAGTGAGTCTTTGCCAACGTCAGTGTTGTGTCTTTCATATTTAAAATTTTTCTATAAGACAATGCAGAATGACATTGAAAACTTGGAACTTATCCCAGGCAAGATTAAAATGGACAATTGAGACATATATTTCTACTTAATTTTTAAAGTACACAATTATCTTTATTAAAAATGAAGAATTTTGTTAAATCATTTCATAATACATTCTCAATCTTTAAAGTTTGTGTTTTAAAGAAAACTTGCAGATTTGCTGAAAGGAAGTGGGAAAATACAACAGGATTTTCATGTGATCAAAGCAACAGCTAACAATTATTAGTAATAAGAAATAGACATCCAACAAGTAAGGTAAAAAAAAAAATCTAGACATTGGTCTGATTATGCCTACACATTAAAAGGAGCTGTACATTTTTGTTCAGAATTATGGCTTTTCATGGAAACTTGAATGCCAAGGGTTTTATATGTGTGGCATTTATACTTGCCATTCACAGAATACTTAGAATGTGTTTAGCTGAAAGGTAAGCATACTTAACTATGTAGTTTATTTTCTAAGAGAGCAGAGCTTCAGTTTGTTCTGATATGTAACAGTACTTACTCATCTCTCCCACAGAATCTGCCTGTTACTCGGATTTTAGACAATCTCATGGAAATGAAATCAAACCCTGTGAGTAGCCTATAACTTTGTACTTGTGAATTCTTAAATACATCAAACTATCCAGAAAAGCAATAAAGTCACTTTGAATGTGTTATGAGATTGAATCACTACAAAGTACAGGAATGTCGGGAAAATATCCTTAACCTATTTTAGCTATTGTCACAGACACCGAGAACTATTTTTCAGCTGCTACAAGCATTCTGGGCAGTTGACTATATATAAGTGAAGCTAAATTCTTTAGTGTTACGTGAATTGGAGATATGGTTGGCTGAATAGACTACTGGATCTGTATTGTCACTGCTCCACTTAAGAGTGAGCTGTTTAGAATTTAAGAAAGGAAAGAAAAAAATCTTCACAATTAGCACAGGCATAGTGGTGTAACAGATGTAGTGGATGCCTACTGGTATCCCCTGTAGGTAGCAGTTCCTGTCGTGGCTGCTCCAGTCCCTTTATTCCCTGCTAATGGTCCTGGAAAATCAATGGAAAATGGCCCACATGCTTGGGCCCCTGCCACCCACTTGGGAGAACAGGATGAAACTGCTCTCTCTAAACTGGCTCAGCTCTCTCTGGTGTTTGTGGCCACTTGGGGAGTGAACCAAGGGATTGGGAGATCTATCTCTTAACTCTTTCAAGTAAATACATATATTTTTTTAAACCATCACAATCTGTTTTATAAAGCAGCCTGTCCTAACATAATAGCCAAGAGGTAGTTATCAGAGGAGTCTGGAATAAAAAGGCAGCATGATTGCTCACTTAGCAGAACCCAAGACTGTGGGTTGGGTGCTTGGCCTGCTGAGAGCGACCAGGCTTGATGCCCACTCCACTGCTGACTCCAGCTTCTTCCTAGCACACGCCTGGGAGGTAGCGGTGAGGCTCAAGAGATTGGTCACTACCTCCACTCATGAAGGTGTGACTGGAGTTCTCAGCTCCCAACTGCGATGCCAGCCAGGAGTCATTGCTGGCATTTAAGGAGGGAACCAGTTTATGAGGTCCTTCTTCAGCCTTTCAAATTCAACCAACTAACCAGCCAGAATTGGAGTTGTTCCAAATTCTTCATATCAATGTGACCTTTTAAAATCAGTTTAAATGTTATATTAAAAAATTAAAAGTGTAAAGCTCATGTGAAAATAAGATAGAGGAAAATAAATTTGTCAAAAAGGAAATTATGAAAAGAATGGAAGAATTATGAAAAAGGAATACAAACTAAAAAGAATTCAGTTTTTCTGTGTGGGAATCAATGTAGATGGAGTGGTATTACACTGCACCAGTAATAGATTTTGCCCATAAATCCCAGAACAAAAGAGAAGGGATTCTTGAAAAACCTCAGAAAAATTTACATTTATGACTTAGAGAATGTTGCTCATACTAGATAATAAACTTCTAGAAGATACTATCCCAAAGAGTAATACAGAGTAAAAACAGATAAGTGCAAAACAGAAGACAGATCCTGAATACACAAGGAGTTAGCAAAGTTTAGAATATTATTGCCGTCCTTGATCTTGAAGTTGAGGTGAAGAATGATAACAGTAATGATAATAGGGCTTAGTATATGGTGCCATTCAAAGCATTTTTAACCTATTATCTGTAGTAGTAGACCCTTCCAAGGAAGGTGCTATTATTATTCTCATCTCAGTTATGGAAACTATGGCTCAATGAGGTCAAGTAACTTACTGAACAACATACAACTAGTAAGTGGCAGAGTTAGAATTCTGACCACAGCCAAGTTTTTAACCATATGCTGCATGAATTAGGTCAACAACCATGCATTATTTTATAGAATCACAACTGTAGAATTTAAAGAAATAGTCATCCTTACAGTGAAGGAGAGGCCGTCAAGACTAGTAAGTGACTTCTCAATTCACACTTCCAGTAGAATTGGAACCCAGAAATGTGCTGCTGTATCCCTGCCTGGTGCTCATGCTGCCGTAAGATTCCTCCCCCATTCTATCTGGTAAACAAATGGGTAGCTGGTTTGTCTACCTTAAGTGCTTTCCCAAGATGTAGAAATACACTTATTCTATGACTTATAATAATTTTTATTTAAAAGAATCAGAGCATGTGCTTGCTTCCATCCACTGGTTCACTCCCCAAATGTCTGCAGTGGCCAGGAACCTGAAACTTTGGATCTCCTACATGGATAGATGAACCATATTCTGCTTTCTCAGGTGCATTAGCAAGGAACTGGATTAAAAGTGGAGCAGCCAATACTTGAACTGGTGTCCACATGGGGTGCTGGCATCACAGTTGGTGGCTTAACCTTTTCTTCCATTACAATGGACCCAGTTCTATTGAGTTTTACTTTATAATTGAACATACTTTACTGCACATAGTTTTAAAAAGGTAAACTTTGTTTTGAAAGCACCAAAACCACCTACACTCTCTTCTCCATCTACTGTTCACAGTTGAACAAATTTAACTTGAGGCACTAGAGGTTTAAGTGTTTTCATTTGTGTTAATTAAATATTTTAAAATTATTGCAAGATATCAGATCAGCTTCATCTTATAAGTCTTGCTGATGGATTCTTGGCGCATAGTGTTGAAAGATCCTGATGCTCTATTTGGGTCTATTGAGTAGGCTGATTAAAAGTGTTCACCACAGGTTACTGAGCTAATTATTAGCAGTGCATGTAGTATGTCTGTCATAGATCAGATTTTCATTGTGCTACCAGAGGCAAGGAAGGCAAGCACTAGGAAACAACCACGTCATCAGCAGTACCTTTGAACAGCTTTACTATCTGGTAGCTCGGTGTCTTGTTTAGCATAGACATCCAACAGCTCCTTACCCACAACTTGAAATCCAGAAAGCCCAAAAAACATTAAGTTTGTATATAATACTCATTTGGTGCAAAATCTGACTGACCTGGACTTAAGTCGAGGCTCCTCATAGTTTTTATTTATGCTATTTTATGTTCATACATAAATTTTAGCAAAATATTGTACATAGTGAATGTTTCTAAACTTGACAATTAGATAAGAAAGATGATGGACTTGTGTATTTTCTATATTTTGTAAAATCATGAATATGTAAGGATACTTAATCTCTCAAAAATATTTACATTATATACTTGCAGGCTTAAAATAGATAAATTTTTTGAGAGGCAGTAAAGCTTTGTGTTTGAGAGGCTAAGCATTCAAAGTAGCTGCCTAAGTTCAAATCCTGGAGTCCTCGTACTAACTGGGTGACTGACCGTTACATAACCTCTTTGTACCCCACTTTGCCCATCTGAAAAATAAGGATAATACTAGTCACTGCTTGGTACATTTAGGATTGAGAGATTATACATAAGAGCAGATTAAAGCTTGGCATGTAGGAAATGCTCATTAAATGCTAGGGATGGTTATATAGTACAAAAATGATAGCTGTTAAAATTAGGCTCTATGTAGCCAAGGATGATCTTCTAAGAAATTCCACAGCCATGGTGAGGTTCTGTTTTCTCTTAATAGGAAACTGATGACTACAGATATTTTGATCCCAAAATGCTAAGGGGCAATGACAGGTAAGCAAAGCTTTTGTCTTATAAAATTGTGGATTTTTCTCTGCAAGAATGGAAATACTTGATTTTCTTTTATAAGGCAATGCTATTTATTAAAAGTATATATCATGTAGAAAACTGGTAAGGGAAAAGCACATTGTAATCTCATTATTCAAAGGCAATCACTAATAACTTACATTCCAGCTTTATTTCATCTATGTGTACACATAGATGTTTTGGGTTTTTAAATGTGAAATGATATGAATACTTCCCCCTTTCCACAATTGTTTGTAATATTTCTGTTCTTAAATGAATATGACTGAATATTTTGAAATGGATAGGAGCCTTATACTAAACACCAGTTTTTTCATTGTTTAACTGGTCCATAAAATTCAAGTCCCTAGATACAATTGCAATGAGACATTCTATAAATGTTTTATGACAGACTTATATATGGCAAGGTATAATCAGTTATGGAAACTCAAGATTTGATTCGTGGTGATATGAAAAACAGCCTAAAAAAAATAGAGCTGGGGAGTGGGAGCCAGCATCTGCTTGGGTGATTCGGTGGCACTGTACCTACGAGACAGTTTCTCCTGATGCTGATGGTGATCATTAGAACTCTGTTTCTTCCATTCATACTTGCACATCCTTGTAGCCAGATTATCTAGTCCTTGTTATTAAATTATTTAGCAACTCAAAATGTTCCTTTTGTTGAGTTTATCAGAAATGCCGCCAAGACTGCATAAAATGATAAAGTGCTGCTGGTAGCTGCTGTAGTTGGCAAGAGACATTATGCCATGGAGTGACTTACGGAAAAATAATGATGACTAACAAGCACAAATCTCTTAGAAACAGTAAAAATGTTCATAAATTAGACAGTGATGGTTGTACAATGTTGTAAATATAGTAAAAGTACTGATTATATGCTTCCAAACAATGAATTTTTACAGCTTCTAGTACTTGTAATTCTTAAATTTTTCCACCTCATTTCATTTAGCTCATAAGTAGACATTTTATTTCTTAGCAGCTGTCTGTGAAACTCAATCTTATACATAGCTCATGCATAATAATGAGAAGGAATATTACTGCTAAGACAGATAAGCTGAGTTTTATAGAGCCATCTGTCCCATCACAATGAATAGTAATATCCTGTAAGACAGTGTTGTGAAGGTCTCACGTCTCCTCATTCTGTATCTACTCATGGAGAAACTTACAGCTCTGTGGTTGGAAGTTAACCGCTAATGAAGCATTCCAGTGTGGTCGACTTCTAGTGCCTTCCACACAATGTTCAGCAGGCAGAACAGTGGATGGAGGGATAGCAGAATGGTGTGAGTGACCCCAAAACAGGTGCGGAGGCTTGTCGGAGCTCATGCCTCTAGTTCACATTTCCACAAACTAAAATTGTAACTTGAGAGTTTTTTGGGGTTTTTTTTTTTTTTTGAGATATGCCTTGGAGGGTAAATTTAAAAAAAAGTTAACTATGCTACTACTGAAGTTTCAGCAAATGAAAAGAAAGCCACAGTCCAGCATGAAACCAGGCAAATTTACTTAGCAACTATTTAAAAGAGGACTGATATAACACTATTTATGACAGAACTAATAGACTTGGGCATTTCATTCATTCTTGGTAGCTTTCAGCTCCGACATATGAAAGAGAACATGGCAGAACATGTCTGTCTTATTTCACTCAATATGGTATTCCCTCATTCCAGCAATTTTACTACAAATGTAGAATTTAAATGTGTAACATAACCAGCTGTGGGAAGATAGATTCCTCCTCCCTCTCCCACTTGGCCTCTCCTGCTGGTGCATCCACAGGGTCTCCACAGAGGCAATGCAAACAGACTGACCTTGAGCAAGCAAAATCCACCATATGAAAAACGCTTCATCAATTCAGTTATACCCACATTTCCACTCCTTGATATGGGAGCTGCTGCTTTTTCTCCATTAGGTTGGTCTGCCTTTCTTAGACACTGAAATATCTCCCCTTGTAGCTTCTTCCTTTACGTCCAAATTCCATCTCCACAAAATTAAATATCCATTGTCCCCTCTAAGCTGAAGGAAGTAGAATTTTAAATACCTACTATGTAATGATGTGTGTACCTATTTAGCTCATTTCTACTTTATCCTTATCAGTACAGTTTTTCTTTATTACAGCTCAGTGCCCAGGAACAAAAACCCTTTCCAGGAGGTAAGTTCCATGGAAAACTCTGCCTCCAGGAGATAAAAAGGTAACTTAACAATAGTGAATATCTTAGCGCCAAATGTGGCTTTTGATTACAACATGTCAAATCTTGATAAATCCAGTACACCTAGTTCTTTTTTAAAAGATTACTCCAAGCAGCCACATTTTCTATATTTCCCTTTTAAAGCTGTTTATGTTTTAAGCCTGAAGGGAACTGACGCAGAACTAAATAATTCAGAGAAGGAAGCCTTTCAGATTGCAGTGAGGTTTATACATGTGGAATTTCTTTCTATAATTGAATTCCAAATATTTGTGAAAATTCATGAGTGCTTTCATTTGAAATACAAACAAGTGTCTCAGGAAAAAGTACAGTAAATTGCATAAGTGTTAGATTTTCTCATTTTTCAGCCTGCAATAAACACCCTCCAACTCAAATGTCCTGTGGAGACAGCTCTTTGTATTTCTTTTAAACTGAAGAATGCAGCTATTTCACTGTAGGTTAGCTTTGAAAAATCTGTACCTCATTTTATCACTCAGTCTTACAAAGTAACAGACTTTATAGAAAGAATACTTGAAGTAGCAATAAGGTGCTTAGAGTGTGGACTGGGGCTGTCTTGCACAGACTGTTAGGAAAAGTTCATGAAAAATGCAAAGTATGTTCATGTAAAAAAAGTTTACATCCACATCTAGTTTATTGATTATACCTATTTTCCATCAAGTTTTTGAGGACCCCCTTAGACCTGGGATTTTGAATTTTTTCCACCAGTGTAACATTTTTTATAGGAAAAAAATATAAACATACGTATTATTATTTTTTTTAACCTCAGTCATAGAAGAGGTTCCAGAGTAAAAGCCGCACTGCTGGTAAATCAAAATACTGTTGGAACAATTTCATTGCAATATATTTCTCTGTTCTCATTTTTAGGCAATTGTTTTTGTGGTGGGAGGTGGCAACTACATTGAATATCAAAATCTTGTTGACTACATAAAGGTATGGTGTGGCCTTTTTATTCTGTCGGGCAGTGGTTTCCCAGTGTAGGCTTTGCTAGAGTCGCATTCTAATGACTGTCCTGATCTTCACGTGACTCCCTTTCAGAGAAGTGGTTTTAAAATCCTGCAGAAGGAGAACAATATCTATTACTTTGGTATTCTTATCGCTTTCATTTCCAGCCTGAAATCATACTTAAGAACGTATCTTGTTAAGATGAATGGCTGCAAAGTACCTATTAACACAAATTTAAACACTTAGTGACTTCAAGTAAGCTCTTTGACTACTAGACACTTTGTTCCCAGTGTATTTATGTAAATCAACAGTAGACTTCAAATGATCCAGAGTTTTAGAGGTCACAAGTTAAAAGTAGAGTGCTGTTTAAGGCACAGAGGCAGGGAGTAGCAGAAAACTAAGCAAAAAGATCAAGTGCGAAACATTATTTCAAGCATGTCAGAGTGGACAGTGTGGGCAGTCAGTTAAATCACTGCATGGGATGCCCCCATGTCCTGCCAGAGTGCCTGGGCTCTACTCCTGCCCGCCCGTTGAAGCAGCTTCCTGCTAATGTGCCAACTAGGAGGTAGCAGGTGATGGCTCAAGTTCTTAAAAGCCTGCCAGCCACCTGGGAACCGAGAGAGGCCCTGAGTTGGGAAGTGCCCAACCCTGGGTGTTGCAGACATTGGGGGAGTGAACGAGTACATGGAAGACCAGTCTCTCTGCACCCCCCAGTCACACTCTGCCTTTCAAATAACTACGCATTCACAAAAGATAGGATGCTCAGCAAGAATCAGCTGTTGTTAAATAATCACAAAAGTCATTCTAACATTAAAAGGTCATTTTTTTATATCCTAATGACTATATTTACATAGTCATTAAGGTAAAGGATATGGTACACAGGGGCAGAGCTTACATAGCAAGTATAGCTCCCAGATTCCATCTAAGTTGAACGGAATTATTATCTAAAGATAATGAACAGTACCTTGATTTTAGAGTGGCTCCAAACTTTTTAAAATAAATTAATCTTACTTTTTTTTAATTGGAAAGTCAGATTTTTACAGAGAAAGATCTTCCATCCACTGGTTCACTCCCCAAATGGCCGCAAAGGTCAGAGCTGAGCCAATCCAAAGACAGAAGATTGTTCCGGGTCTCCCACATGGGTGTAAGGTCCCAAGGCTTTGGACCATCCTGTACTGCTTTCCCAGGACGCAGGCAGGGAGCAGAAAGGATAGTGGAGCAGCTGGGATACGACTCGCATTCATATAGTATCCTGGCAAAGGCTTTAGCCACTAGGGTGCCACACCAGGTCCTAAATAGTGTCATACCCCTCTGTAGCCCTGATTACACTGCATGACCAAGCAATAGCAGTAGGCAAGAGAATGGGACAGGAACTAGGTGAAGGCTGCCTCATTAAGCAATGCTGACAAGCTAGTGCAAGCTGCCCTCTGGTCTTTCTGGACCCTGGCACAGAACTGTATTCAGCACTGAATACATTTCATTCAAGTTTGGCCAAAATAAGCAACATTACTGGTCCCAGGAGTTTGCAGTGGTAAACACAGGCTTGCAATAGACATTTGTATTCTCACATCACACACACTCCCACCTTAGCTACGCATTTTTAATCACTTATTATTATTTTGGCATCTTTAACATTTACCTAACAGAAAAATAGGAAAGGTAAACATCACTAATAGTGAATGAAGCATAAGTTAAGAAAAAACTTAAGTTTGTCAGTCTTGTGAAAAATCTGTTCTTAAACACATACAAACTTGACAACTTCTACGGAAAGTTGAATTTTATAGAATGTATTATTAGATTGACTCAGTTGACAATTTCTAAATCTAGTTCTTTGATCAGTCATTTAATTGGGAGCACAACTATAATGGTTTTAATCCAGCTTCCTAATATGTTCATTCTTATCCACGTTGTCAGATTTTGTTCAAATTAATGTTACCATTGATCCTAAAGTTAAATGAAACAGCAAGTATTTTTAGATTAAGATCATTAACAAATAGGATTCACAGGGCTTTTATATCTTAACAAAATCAGTTCTTGTCTTCGCATTCCGACCATCCTGGTAGATGCAAAGTGGTGTTTCATCGTGGTTTTTGTGTTTTCCTGATGACCTTTGATAGCACATTGGCTATTTGTAGGTCTGCTTTGGAAAAATGTCTACTCTGATCCTTTGTCCTTCTGTAATTGGGCTGCTTTTTATTTTCCCAGAGTTGTAAGGGCTCTTTATGTAATCTAAATAAGTCCCATATCAGATACTAATTTGCAGATACTTCCTCCTGTTTCTTAATTTTTTTTAGCCCAACTGACTGAGTTCTCTTAAGTATGTATAGGTCTGGATCCATCCACTTTCATCTTTTTGCGTGTTGCCATCTGGTCTGGCACCGGCCGATAAGGAGCTTCCGTTTCCCTAGTGAATGATCTCACAGCCTTGCTGCTCTACCCTTGTGGCAGAACAAGTTGCTTTTTACTGCTTTTGTAGTAAGTTTAAAAATCACAACACATTCTGCTACTTTATTATCTCAGTCTTTTTTCTGGATCTTTTGTAATTTTGTACGAACCTTACAATGTCAGTTTCTCTAAAGATAGACATTTGTACTACTGATGCAGCATTCGTTTGATTTTATCTGAACAGTGTTTGTTATCCATAAATATTTTTGCATGTATCTTATTTACAATAGTCATAATTTTGTGTTATTGTAAAAGGGAATTATTTGGCGGTTATGCATTGTAGAATAGAAGCCTAATTTTCAGATATTTACCTTATATCCTACACCTTTGCTGAACTTGTTTTTAAATGGATTTTTGGAATATTCCACATATTAGATGAGACTGTTTTCCCTTTCCTTTGTGTCCTAACTAGAATTTCATATAAGGTTTTGTTAAAACAGGTTAAGAGGAGACAGAACAAAGTCTCATTTTGTCACCATTAAAGTAGGATATTAGCTATGGATTTTTTTACAAATGCCATTAGATCCCATTACATTTTTTAGCAGCCAAGTCTTTGAGTTTGTTTATCCTAAGAGCTTTCTTTTTTAAACCTTTTAGTCCAATCTTTGTCCAGAACAGTCCTCATCTTTTAATGACCATTTGGGGAACATGACAGCTTCCATCACATGTCAGTACAGCCTTACGGCATAAAAACAAGGACTTATAAGAGTTAACAGCCCTTGATTGATATTAGTCCATAATATAGTAAGTGCCATGTTTGATGCCAGACAATAATTTTGATTTGTTTAGTAACTGTGCTAACTCATTATGAATGCTGCTTGTTAAAATCAATTTTTAAATCTGTATTATATCAAAATACTGGACAATGACCAAAAGATTCTTTTGATAGGTGATTGGCTAAAGAACTAGATTTAATAAATTATGTGATGTTGAATCAGCATGTTTTTTGAAATTCAGTTTTTAATGAAGGGAAGAAAAAGCAGTTGTCAAGTTTGATCATGGTTTAAGAACATACTTGCATTGGAATATTGGGTATGCTATAGTGTTTTAAATTACATTTCACTGGATGACAAATGGTTGGTATTATTCTTGTGTTTCTGTTGAACAATTTGATCAAATTGTGATCAAGAGGGGAATACTGACTGTACATTATTGCTCTGCTACCACCCACCAAACAAGAAAAAATGACTTACCAGTGATAAACATCCTATGCTGGGGTCCAGGGTAGACCACGAATGTGCTCTTCACTACAAAGTATAAAGATCAGTGGTATGCCCAACCTCCCCTTGAAGACTTGGGGTCCCCCTAGACTTAATTTCCAGATATGTCTTGAAAATGAAGTACATCCCAGCAGGGGCCCACTGGCTGGATCTTGGGAGCTGTGCCTAGTTCAGACCCCTGGTGAGTTTCTGTACTCTAGCCTCATTTGTGCCTCTCCTGTGTTTGCTCAGTAGTCCCACTATTTGATTCTGCATAATTGCTGCATATAACATGTCATTTTGTGTATATGGAAGTGAAGTGGCTGGCTCTAATTTAATTTCTTAAAGATGGCTGCCAGGACATTTACTCACCTCACATAATAAGAGGAAAAATACCCTTCTGTGCTATAGGGCCATCATTCTTAACTGATAATTATCAAATAACTTATGATTACTGTTTACTTTACAAAAGAAATCTGAAACTTACCTTTAAGTTCAGCATTATGGACTTAGCAAAGTTCCCTGGTGCAAAAGCTTGACTGTGGTGATTGGATTCCAGCAGTCTGTCCAGATCAGGAACACAATTCATACAAAGAGGAATAGGATACATACATATTAACACCGTAGTGACAAGTGAGATGGAGATAACAGTCCGGGCCATACCTTGATTTCAGTCAAAGGAGACTTAACAACAGTGCAGATCCTCCATTGCAAGGATATTGACATACTCTACAGAAACAAGTTATCTATAGAATATTTTTAGAGCACTGGGGGAATGCACTTTGTGGCTGACTGTCCGTGGCTTTCTCAGAGCAGGGAGGTCCTATGCCCATTTCATCCCTTTTTATGTTTGTTTATTTCATGCAATGTAATTTTAGGATATATACACTCAAATCCCGTACCATCACCCTTTTTTAATCTCTTCTTGAGAATGTTGTTGCCTACCTGATCTGAGTTCTATCTCTGGTTTTTACAGGGGAAACAAGGCAAGCACATTTTGTATGGCTGCAGTGAGCTTTTCAATGCCTCCCAGTTCATTAAACAGGTATGTACATTTTAGTTTAACTTACCAAGTTGCATTCTTCAAATAAAGTGCCTTCCACTCATCTGAATCAGCTGTAAGAAAAACCGTGCAGTTGTAAGATCTTTAAATTGAGTTAGGAAATGCTGAATTAAATTTTTTCTAGGCATTCTAATATTCTGTCCACATTTCAAACATTAAGTTTACAAATATTCAGAAGTTTCTTAGCCCTTGGTTGGGTTTAAGCTCAGATCTTCTTGGTCTGTCCCATTCACTCAGGGTTCAGAGTTTCACAGAAGGTTTGGGAAGAGTCTGAACTCAAAATTAAGGGCTCCCTGTCTGACTTTGTACCGTTCCAGGATTTCCTCCTCAATTTGTAGTAGCTTTAGCAGCCTGAAACACTTCCTTTGGATTCTTCAGGCAGGAGCTGCAGAAGCAGGGAATCCACCCAGTGCCGTGTCATCTTCCAAAGGGTGGATTGTCCTACAGAATCTTTGTTTTCTGTTGCTTTCCACTGCCTTCACATAGTTGACATTTTGCTTAGAAAGTTTGTAATAATTGTTTCTGGAAATTTACTCCTCTAACCTTCCAGAATTGAAAAATTTTCTTTTGGCTTCTAATGATCTTTTATACATGTAGTAACTGTCATGCGGAGAATGGCAGTGAAATGAGTCATGACATTTTCTTTACATTTTTATATTGAGTTAATATTAACTTTTTATTCTTACCTAATAGTGCTTACATTGTTTGATACAACACTAGTTATTGCAACTCAGTTTTTAAATATTCATTCATACCATTGTTAGGGTAATTGATAAACATTAAAATGTATTATCCAAGACTGTAGTAGGTATAACAGGAAAGAAATTTAAATAATTTATACAAACTATTGTAAATCCCTTAAAGTGTTTGTATGCTTTTGTGCTTTGTTTCAGCTCTCACAACTTGGACAAAAATAACGCAGAAGATTCCTAAATGTGATAATCTCCTTGGATAACTGTAAATAATGAAAAGAGCCAGGTGTTTTCTTCTCCATAACATGTCCTAACATGAAGATTCAAGAGTTATGTTAATTTTTAAGGAAATCTATATCTACTATAATGTATAGTGATTAAATAAAACGTTTCAGAAAAAAGTTCCAATAGTGTTCATTCTCCCTCCTGTAATATTTGACAAATGAGAAGTCTTAACTTTTATAGAAAATGCATTTTATAAAAATTTGTAAGTTCATTTTTTGCACCAAGAGAAACTTCTATGGACTCTAACTTCAGAAGTAAAGAAAATACAATGTGAATGATATTAACAGACTAATACAGTAAGTAAAAGGTTATGAGTTGGTTGTGGTAAACGAATGATTTGGGACAGAAGACATTCATACCATAAAATACTAAATAAATTTTTCTAAAATGTGTTGAATTTGAGTCCAGGCTTCCTGTGTAAGAAATCTATCCCAATTATACAATGTTAATAAAGACAGATTATCAATATATTAATTTGAGTACATCAATAATTATAGGCTGGAATAATTCTTGTACCAAATGAATTAAACTCCTGCCCTGAAATTAAGCAAGAAAGGCACTGTGGCAAAGCAAGCCCAACACTAAAGACATGATTAATAAACTTTGTCTAGCTGACCAGTTTGAAACAAACTGGCTGAAGTAATTTTGAGCCTATTCAAACCATGACTTATCAGTTTCAAAAAAAAAAAACTTTTTAATGTTGATGAACGATAATTCTAAACAACCCATGAAGTTATCAAGTAGAATAAGTATTAAATGAACAGCTATAAAAGTTTGATACAGCAATACGTTGATGAAGGAAGAACTTTAAGGCATATTTACAGTTCACAAGTAATTTTAAAAGGGGCCGAGAAGTGTCTATCACAAGAAGTTGGAAAAGTAGAAGGAAAAACAATGAAACAGGTTAAATGCAATAGACACTAAATTGTGTCCGGCCACAGCTCACTGGAGCTCCAGCCCCTAAAGTGACTGTTTTATAGTAAGGCCTCCTTAAGAGGTGATTAAAAGGATACCAGCTGTGACCTTTAACCTTAAGAAGAGATGGTTTGGATTTGTTAAACTTTAGATATTCTACTTTTTTCCTATATCTACAGTGCCATGAAGTGGTTAGCTAGCAGACAGTTACACTTGTAACTGCTTCTAAAGGACAGCGATTATATGGGGGGAAACGGCAGGAGGAGAAGCCCCATGCCTACAGCACTGTCATGGGAAAGAGTAAAAGCAGCAGAGGGTACAGCGGAGAGCTCGCCTGGGCACTGAGCAGTGGCTACAGCAGTCACTGCCAGGACGCACAGCCCTGCATCGGCCAGGCAGGTGGACAGGCTTCACCAGGACCAGCCCTGCAGCCTCCTGACTTGAAAGTGTCTCAGGTCTCAGGGCATCCTCGTGGGGCAGTGTAAGCTGACAAAGGAAAACCCTACAGCAAAACAGATGAAGACAAAATGAAAAGGCACACAATTCCAGTATTAAGAATGAAAAGGGACACAGTAGCCACCATTGCAGACACTGAGTGAGTGAAATGCAGCTGCTACTTTGCCAAGATGGAGTACCACAGGCTTACTCTCCTACCAGAAATTATCTGGGATATAGAAAACAGTAAGATCGCACCGAAGTACACAGAAAACTCAGCAGAAGCACTGTTACAGTCCTAACAATTTAAAAGCAACACCCGCCAAGATCAGATCATTCCCAAGCCACTAGGAGGCTTCATTCCATTCAGTTGCAAACTTCCTAGCCCCAGCTCCGGCAGCCCCACGAGCCTGGCCTCGACGGCGCTTGGCAGTGCCAGGAAGCAGAGGTGCAAGCTCACCAGCCTCAGGTGGAACCAACAGGCCTGGCCTGCCAGCTGCTTTCTAAGGGCGAGCCGCAGAGGCCTGAAGACTTGTGCCAGCTCCACCTCCCACAGCAAGTCTTTCCTCTTAATTCATTAACATAAAACTTTGCAACGTAAATATCTGTATGGTTCAGGGTAGCCAAATCCTTGTTCAAACCATAGCAATGTCATGAACCAAATAGGAATACGAAAACATTTGGCAAACAGTGAATTTAATCTCAAACCTAATCAGGATTTATCAGGAATACAAAACAGGAAAACACAACCCATCATGTGCATGACATTACTGAACTGTAACCACATGTATCAAGGATGCCTGGCAGTAAATGAGGACATTGGCACATTTATTATTACTGTATCTTTGGGACTGGGAAGAGAGGACCAACATTGCAGCTCAATAGGCTTATCCTCCACCTGCAGCACTGGCATCCCATATGGGTTCCAGTTAGTCTTTTTAAAAAATGGGGGTGGGGAGGATGCTGGCACAGTAGCCTAGCGGCTAAAGTCCTCGTCTTGCATGCACAGGTATTCTATATGGGTGCTAGTTCTTTTTTTTCTTTTTTTTTTTTTTAATTTTTTATTGGAAAGGCGGATATACAGAGAGGAGAGACAGAGAGGAAGATCTTCCATCCGATGATTCGCTCCCCAAGTGACCACAACGGCCGATGCTATGCCGATCTGAAGCCAGGAGCCTCTTCCGGGTCTCCCACACGGGTGCAGGGTCCCAAAGCTTGGGCCATCCTCGACTGCTTTCCCGCTTTCCCGGGCCACAGGCAGGGAGCTGGAAGGGAAGCGGGGCTGCCGGGATTAGAACCGGCGCCCATATGGGATCCCGGGTGTGCAAGGCGAGGACCTTAACCACTGCGCCATGTTGCCGGATCCTGGTGCTGGTTCTTGTACCGAGGCTCCACTTCCCTTCAAGCTCCCTGCTTGTGGCCTGGAAAAGCAGTAGAAGATGGCCCAAAGCCTTGGGACCCTGCACCCACGTGGGAGACCCAGAGGTAGCTCCTGGTTCCTGGCTTCAGATCATATCAGCTCCAGCCGTTGTGGCCACGTGGGGAGTAAACCAGCTGACAGATCTTTGGTCTCTCCTTATCTGTAAATATGGCTCCCCAATAAATAAAATTAAATCTTTTTTTTAAAGTGTTTTTTTTATTTTGTAAGGCAAATTTTACAGAAAAGGATAGACGGAGACAGAGGGATCTTCCGTCAACTACTTCATTTCCCAAAATAGCCGCAGTGGCCAGAACTGAACTGGTCTAATGCTGAGAGCCAGGAGCTTCTTCCAAAGTGGGGGACTTTGGCCATCCTTCACTGTTCTCACAGGCCATAAGCAGGAAGCTGGATTGGAAGTAGAGCCTCTGGTACAAGAATCAGAGCCCATATGGGATGCTGGCACCACAGGGTGGAAAATTAGCAGTGTTCTGAAACTGTGCTGGCCCCAAAGCCAGTAAGACTTTAAAAAAAACCTCAAAGAAAGAGCGGCCTTAAAGCTGTAACAGACACCAAGTTAGACTTCTAGACAGAACCTAGCATCTGCTACTTTCCCTTCAGTGCAATAATGAGTTCCCACTAGCTCAACACACCATAAATCTTGTTCTCTGGCCAGTCCACATGTCAGAATGGGTCTCAGTGAGCTGGAACCAGGGAGTGGGCCAGGCTGCAATTCCTTGCTGGAGGCCCTCGGGGGACTAGAAGCTTGCCTTTCCCAGCTTCTTGAGGCGGCCATGATCCTTGACTCCGTGCTGCCAGCTAGCAATGGCCACTGAAGGCTTGCTCACATTATGTCCCTCTGACAGTTTTTCCCACCTCCTCCCACGTATAATGAGCCCTGTGGTTACACTGGCCCTACCTGAATGATCCAGGATCATGTCTTCAGGATGCTAGACCCAGGAACAACAGCATACACTCTTAGGGCCATTCCCTGAAATACAGCATTTGCTGACGTAGGTCCATCAATGTTAAATACACTCATTGGGCCTGGCATGACAGCTTGATTAGTTAATCCTTCCCTGACAAGCACCAGAATCCCGTATGGACACTGGTTCATGGTCCGACTGCTCCACTTCCCACCCAGCTCCCTGCTTGTGACCTGGGAAAGCAGTCGAGGATGGCCCAAAGCCTTGTGATCCTGCAGCTGATTGGGAGACCAGGAAGAGGCTCCTGACTCCTGGCTTTGGATCAGTTCAGCTCCAGCCATTGGTGCCATTTAGGGAGTGAACGGGAAGATGGAAGATATTTTATCTCTGTAAAACCTGCCTTTCCAATAAAAATAAATTAAAACAACAAAAAAACGCTGTCATTCATGCCACACCTGGAACTCAGCCATCGTAGGGTGGCAAATCAGCATGCAGGAGGCTGACCAGGGAGAAAAGCTATTTTGTCACAACAGAGGCCCCGACTGTCCCTACCCCGACCCCCAGGAGTCAGGGCAGCCTTTCTGGTTACCCTGAATTGGGGCGAGGTTGCTCCTTGATTGCCTTGCCCCAAGGTCGCAGTGCAGGTTGTCCCTGGGAAGCAGGTGTGAGTTGGGGCCTGACTTCTGACTCCTGCGGAGCCAGGGAATTGATTGGCACTGTGAAGGCAGGCACTTGTCTGCTATCCACTTGGGCAGAAAGGAAGAGCCAAGCAGAGGCCACGTGGTCGGCCACAGTGATAAGCCATTTATGCCAAGAGCACAAGAGTGTGTTGTGCACTGGTCACAGGGCTGGCTGGGGTGGTGGGCAACTGAGGACACAGGACAATGTTCCTGCACTTCCTCTAGTGGGAGGCCCGCTCAAAACATTTGTGAAGACAAATTTTAATTGAAAGCTGCACAAAAGAGTCTCATTTCATGCTATTGCATTTAAAACTCAGTTTTTAAAGCGGTCTTAGGAATCAATATACAGTACTGCTTTCGATGCTATATTAAGTTCACGTGAACACTTTATCTTACAGGCATACATAAGGTCATTGCCACAGTTCTGAAATAAAAAGCTTTCCAGGGGACCTATAAGCATTCTGGGTTTTTTTTTTTTTTAATGGGGGTGGAAGCAACCTTGACCTTTCTCATCTGAATATAGCTCAGGGCTGGGGTGCTGCCCAGCATGGCCGTCCATAGGACTGCTACGGTCACACCAGCTGGTGTCTGGTTGAGCACGTCACAGCATGTACCAGGAAGCCCAGAGTCTAGCTCATTCAGGAAGGAGCTTAATCTACATTCTCGGGCGATTTCCCTGGAAGGGATCAGAGCAGTGGTGGGGTCAGTACCAAGGGAAACCGGATGCTTTCCCAAAATTCTGTCACTTACCCCTCACGTCACCCCTGGTTTTATAGATGGAAACACACCTTGCTCAGTGCTGCAGCTGGCACCCAGTAGAGCCAAGCAGGAATTTCACATCTCTGCTCCAAAGCCCTCTCTGCCAACACTCAGAACTCCCAGGCTGGGGAAGCAAGAGGCTGGGATCTTGCTCCTCAGGGTGGATCAGTCTGACTCCCTGCGTTATGTGTGAAGGTGGTATGAGTAGGGGTGCCTCACATTCCCCCCTTGGCAATGCAGTGTGCCTAAACCGGCCTGCTCACATGGCCAGTGAACCTAAGATGTTCTCTTAAGAGACCTGGAACCTGCCAAAACCATTTTACTTGTTAGGCATAAACATGGAAAGGCCAGTTCACTTAGCGTAGATGGGTTTTACGCTACAAGGAAAAGGTAAAATTTTAAAATACTCAAGTCAAAACAGAAGCTTGCCCTAAAATGGAAGCTTCCATTCCATGGATCATCAGATAATGTGACATCACAGTCAGGTTCACATCCTGGCCTGTCCAAAATGGTTAGCTCTCAGCTCACACCCTTAAGAATCTCTGTGATTCACAACAAGCTGAAATAAGGTGGGATGGTTTTAACTTACTTAAAAACACACAGATCATCACACCATGGACATGTGGCAAAAATCTAGCCTGTTTCAACATTGTCAGGTATAGACCTTCCCGACTCCAGGGGCTAGTGAGAATGTGCTAAAACATGTAAGTAAAGCAAACTGAAAATTGAATATTTGCTCCATATCCAAGCAAATACACATAGATGAAGCAGAGAGAACTAGGGGGTGATGATGGACTTCACTTGTGGGACTGCCCTGGGGCTCAAAAGAATTGTGGCATTTCAAAAATGGACATTGCTGGATGTTGATCTGTGAGTACCAGATTTGAAACATTTGCAGTGGAAACCTCAAATGATTCTGAATCAAGTACTAGCCCATCAGTGTCACTCCATACCAAGGTACTAAGCATTGAGACTGACTTGTTCCCCAAAGGATCAGGTACTGAAAGCTTGCACCCCAGTATGTCAGACGTAGGGGGATTTTTAGGAGAGCGGGCATGGTGGGCATGTTTATGTCTTGAAGAGAGATGGGGCTTTTCTCACCACACTGTGTTGTCATTCCTGCAGAGCAGGTTGTTCAAGTCAAGCCAGGCACTTCTGAATGTCTGGCTCCCTTCTTCACACACTTACTCCTTCTATTTGTTCTATTTTGCTTTACTCTGCCATATTGTGACACAGACAGGGGATACTGAACAGAAAAGCTAATACCATGCTGGTAGAACCTCCAGCCACCATAATCACCAGCCAATAACTCAGCATCAAGTATTTTTATCATAAAAAACAAAGCAAACTGTATGTGCTAAGATGGTGCAGTATCCTGAAAAAAATCCAGGCAACTATGCAAACCCTAGGACTCTAGAGATTCTGCCCTACCGGTGGTGGGACCAGAAGCTGATTTTGGCTGCCAGTATTAACCCAAATTTTAGTCACTCTCTTCTTCTGCCACTTTCTCTCATATGATGCCATCCCTGACATCAACTGTAAGGTGCTTAAGGGACAGACGTGCAGTTAGACCCCTGAGGTCATTACTGGAGATGCACAAAGGGACCACTCCTCTGCTAGACTGCAAATGGAAGGCCTGGGATGGGCACGGTGTTTCAGCCAAGTGAATCTGCTACTTGGGATGCCCACTTCCCATTATTGCAGGGCGTGGTTCAAGTCCCAATTACACTACTTCTTATCCACTCTCCTACTAATATCCTGGGAAGCAGAAAGTGATGGCTGAGTTCCTGCCCAGCATGGGGGAGATTTCAGTTCCATTCCAGGCTACTGGCTTTACCTTGGCCCGGCTACAGCTGTTGTTGGCACTGGGGAGTGAGTCAGCAGAGGCAAGCTTAAAGACTATCTGTAGCACACTTTCTCTCACATGCTCGTGCGTGTGTGTTTGTGCACGCACTCCTTTTAACTAAATAAAAATAAGCTTCAAAAGAACTTGGCTGTTATCACCTCCCCAGAAACCTGAGCAGGAAGCCCATGCAAAGCCCAGAGACATCCTAATGACAGATGAACCCTCAAGTCTATCATTACCAGAACCCGACTTTTACAGCCACAGAGCCAGCAACACCTAGAGAGAGAGGCAAAGCCCTGTTGATGGTTGACACACCCAAAGACACCAAAGGAATGCAAAGATAAAAAAAAAAAGGAACAATGATTTGTAGCCAGTGGTCTGGAGAAAGCACAGGACAGTGTCACATTTTCCTCTCATTTCTCCACTTGCTTCTGAGATGCTTTCTGGGCTGCAGCACAGGCTGGGCCAGCCCCGAAGGCTCCTGCATAGAGAAGACCCCACATCCAGGGAGGTCAAGGCCACTCAAGTTCACAGAGCAGAGAGCTACACGAGAACAGATTTGTGGAGATTTGCACCTCGTGCCCCCGAGTATTCAGCTGAGGAATGCTTAGTGCATGTGTGTGAAGAAGTGCCAACGCCAGACAACCAACCGTCCGTGGGAAGGAGAGCAGCCAAGCATCCACTGTGCTCTACCACAGGAGGCAGAGTCTCCCCAGGCCGGGAGCACGGCCCCCGAAGGCACTAAGTATTGTGCAGCGGGCTGACACTTGATAATGGGAGAAATTAACCCGAGGCTGTTTTCCTGTCCCACCTCTCAAATCTAAAAAGCAAGATCCTAAAAGACCAAACTGTCTCCAAGTAGCTTTAACCATCCCTGACCCAGAAAGTTCAAGAACAGCAGAATATAAAAATATCCAATACTCAATCAGATAAAGATACTAATGTCTGGAATGTCTAGAATCAAATCAAAACTTACAAGGTATACTACGGAACAATAAAAGCTACGATAAAGAGAACCTGATGCCAAAGGTATGACTCAAGTCGCTTTCTCAGTCACCTGAGCCACTAAATTCCCTTTTGGCTTAAGACAGTTTGAGGATTTTCATTTGGGGAAAAAGGAAAAAAAGAAGTCAGGGGACAGTTGTCAAATTCTAGACAAAAATATAGTCTGGTTCTGATCTTCCAGCTGCTAATATGGACGTGACCCCATCACTGACGTGTGGGCTCAGCATGGAGATGTGCCTAAGGAGGAAGAGCCAAGGGTCAAGAACCGCTTAGTCCTTCAGGTACCAGAATTCTCCTTGGCATTTAGTACATTCGGTAAGTTACTGACACTATGACTGTGACAAGCATTGAACTCAATGCTTGGGGCCCTAGCTCAGCCACCGCTGCCACACAGTGAGCAAATCCTGGGCTTGCCGAGAGGTTTCTCCCTTTGTAGTAAGTATGCTATGAAGGGATCTCTTGGGAGCTAGGGGGAGCCCTGACTCTGCCTGTCGCCACCATCTTGCGGCGGCAGGGACCCAAGGGAGTTTGACCTCAGGGTCTGGGTGGTGGGAGCTTCCAGCAGCCTTGTGGTTGCTGGGGTTACCTGAGTCAAGTTGGACTCAGTGCTTGGGGCCCTAGGCACAGCCACCAATGGCACATGGTAAGCAAGTCCTGGGCTTTGGGGTAGCCAGCACACCAACTGGCACCGGGCTCCACCCGCTGACCACCTGGCAGTGAGCTCTGGGGTTTTGGGGGTGTGGAATTGCTGCCTTGGGACATCCCTGGATAAGGCCACTGTACATGTAGGTGAGGAACGAATCCTGAGGGACACCCAACGACAGGGTCACTGTACTTGCAGGCAAGCGAGGGGACTAAGACCTGATGGTTTGGAAGGAAGAGTCCAGACAATCTGTAAGGGTCAGACTGATAACACCAGACTGCATGTGAGCCCTGTGTAGGACTTGTTATTATGGAACACTGCTGACCACCACATGCAAGTCCATGCAAAAGCTAGGGCTTGAGGGCCTGTCCAGCAGAGCTAGATGCTGGTACCTGACAGAATGTTGGAACAGTGGACGGGTCATATTAGGCAGGGCCACGACACAAATCAGCACACCAGAGAACCAGGTCCAGGGTATATTCTGTGGGGGATGTGTGGGCCTAATCCTATGGAAATACAAGTCCTGCTCGTTAGCTCACAAGTTGGGGTGCTGATGGACTGAGCTAGGTGTGACCATGGAACCTGCCATCACTAACAGGTACAGGGACTGAGAACAGTCTGGGCAGATCCAGGCTGCAGTACCCACATGTGCATCCTAAAGCAGGGTGTGGGGCAGGCCAGGTCGCAACATTCACCAGCTCATACAAGGCCAAGATGGAGGGGCAGGCTATGCAGGGCAAGGACCTAACACCCACTGGCATGTATGAGATCTGGGTGTGGGCCAAGTGAGGGAACACGGGAAACTCCCCTAGTGGGTCATCACTCCCGTTGGTGATCGCAGGGTCCAGGTCTAGGGGTCAGACAAGCTGGGCAAAGCTTGCTAAAGTTGGCTAATGTTTGAGTTGGTTTTGGAAGGGGTGGGCCATGCAGGGCCAAGCCAACTTCAGCTCACCAGCAAGTGCAGAAATCAGGCTGGAGCACAGGTCATGCTGAGCCAGGCTGTTACACCTACCAGTTTGTAGGAGCCAGAGATGGGAGCAGACTGACCAGGGCCAGGTTCCTGCACTTGACATCTAGAGTCGGGACTAGGGGGAGGCTGAGTCAGGCCAGGCTACAGCATCTAAGGCAAAAGCCAAGACAGGTGAGGGGCTATGCCAAGCTGGGTCAGAGCAACCACTGGCACACACATAATCTATGACTGGGAACAGGCCCGGTTGAGTTGCTAAGAGCACACCCTGGCTGTGTTGGGGTTGCCACTGGTGAGTGCAGGGGTTGGAATGGGAGCTACTCTCTGGCCTCAGTATGACTGCAGTGTCACTTGTCACAAATGTGGACTGGGGCTAGACTCCAGCAACAACTGGTGCTTGTGAGAACCAGGGTAGGTGTGGGAAAGACTAGGTTAGGTCTCTGCCCCTACTGAGCCATGTGTGAGTGTGTCTGGGTGTGGACCCGATTTGGCTGGGCTGAAACATTCAACAGTAAGGACTGGAATGGATGAATACAGTCAGGAAAGGCCACTGTTCCTGCTAAGACAGGAGGTGGACTAGGTAGGGCTGGCCCATGAATCTACCGGTATGTGTGAGATCTGGCACTGGGAGAGATTCTGATGGAGGAGCTTGGGAAACTCCTCCGTCAGGACACAGTCCCTGCAGGTGAGTGCAAAAACCACGATAGGGAGCACCCCAGACCAAGCCATGGGAAGACACCCACCAGCATATATTTGGTGCAGGTCAGGGGCAGACCAAGCTGAGCCAGTTCACATCACCCACTGGCGAATCAGAACACTAGAACAGAGTGTGGGTTGGGCCAGATTGGGGCACAATACCAGCCAGTCCATATAAGGGCCAGGAGTAGGGGGCCAGCAGGGCTGGGCTAGACTGTAGCCCCCACCAGCATGAGCTGGAATTGGGGGTGGACCAGGCTGGGCCAGGCTATAGCACCCACCAGCAAATGCTAAGGCAAAGTGAGCCATGCCAGACTGGGCTGCAGCACCCAACCAGCACACATGAGAGCCGGTGGGGATGTGGGGAAGGCAAAACCAGTAGGAGGGCTGTATGAGACTGCTGGACCACCGCTCCCACTGGAGAGCGTGAGTTGGAATGGGGGCAGACCAGGCCGGGCAGGACTACAACAGCTGTGGACCTCAAGTGACCTAGATCAGGGAAAAGCCAGGCTGGCTGAATGTTCCTACTGATGCAAGCATAAGTCATACTGGATGCGGGTTGGTTGGGCTTTGCCGCAGCATCAGCTGACAGAGGCTGGCACTGGAGGCTAATTCTGCCAACTTAAGTTGCAGAACCACCTGGAGAGTGCATATTCTGGGAGCGAGAGCGGGCCCAGGAGGGAAAGAGTGGACACCTTCCTCTTGGGTTACCAATCCTACTGGTGAACATGAGAACCAGGACTGGAGCAGGCATGGCTAGACAGAATGGCACCCACTGGCATGTGTATGGGCTGGATAGTGGGGATGGCTGGGTTGAACTAGACTTCAATGCCCATTGACATGTACGAAAGCTGAACGTTATGTAGGACAGACTGCTCCAGTCTGCTGTACATACTGGCAGGCACAGGAACCAGGGCAGGGGGCAGGACTGGTGGGGGTCATTGCGGGTCACTCTGACCAGGCTGCAGCTCCCACTGGTTTGCGTGAGGGCCAAGTGTGAGGCGGGCAGGATCGGGTTGGGCTGCAACACCCAGTGTTTCACGTAGAAGACAGGGCTGGAAACAGAACTGACCCAGTAATTGCAACCACCAACATATGCATAAGCTGATTGGAGCAACAGACCGTGCCAGACCCTGTACTGGAAGGCAAGGCACACCCAAGAATCAGGTCTGGGATCACCTCAAATGAAGTTTCTTTGAGGACCCCCCCGACCTCCGACCCCCCCCCCCGCCCCCGCTTCTGAACTGCTGAACTAAGAACCTCAACAATGAAAAGAAGTGCAGGTTCCATGGTCTGACCATGGAGTGCATGTGTCAAAGCTGAGCCTCCTCATTGGCTCAGATGGAGCAGTGGACACCATATCCAGGTGCACATGGAGGATATGGCAGTCCATTGGAGACTGCAGAGGACACCTGGTCCCACAACAGAGGACGGAGGACAAAATAAATCTGTCAACTACCCCAGCCGCGAGCTGACAATAAAAATCTGGGCAGGCAGAGACTAAGGTGGACTATGTCAGCCAGCAGATTCTGGAGAGATTTCATCGTGCTTGGAATGGCGAGATTGGTGGCAATTCAGAACAGTTGAACTATCGAAACCACTTGGGCAGTACCCTCAGAGCATGCCCCACATTGGGATCCCTGGGATGGGAGGGAGGCTGGGTGGGGCTTCTCCCTTTATCTCCCCACTTACCCCAGACAGAGAAAAAAAATATAAGGATGTAGAAACAATAGTCTTACCCACTTCATTCTAACCCTTGGCCCTTTCTTCCCTAATAAACTATGTAAAGTTCATCAAAATAAATAATAATTTTAAAAATATTTTGATTCTTAGCAACTTGTTTTTAACATTATGCAGTTCATACAATAATGATTTTCTGACCATGGATTCTCTACTTCAAATTGGGTTACATAATCTTTTTTTTTAAATTTTTTTTTGTGGGCAAGACTATTATTTCCACATTGTTTCCTTCATGTTTAAAGGGGGGTGGGTATTAAGGGAGAAGGCCCACCCAATTTCCCACCCTCCCCAGGTCCCACATGTAGGGTTTACTCTGAGGTTCTTGCTCAAGTGGTTTTGATAGTTCACCAGTTATGAATCGCTGCCAATCTTGCCACTCCAAGCACTATGAGGTCTTTGAAGAATCCACCGATTGACATAGTCCATCATAGAGTCTCTGTTTACCCTGCATTTCCCTGCCAACATATAGCTGAGATGGTTGATTGACCTGTTCTGTCTTCTCTCTTTTCTTGGTTAGGATTCTGAGTCCAGCATTTCAATTGGGGAAATCTGCAAAGAAACTTTGTCTGAGGTGTTCTCAGACCAGATTCTTGCATGTGCCAGCAGGTACAGGGCCCGGCACAGTCCATCACCCTGATCAGCTGGTGGTTGCAGTTGCTGGGTTGGTTCTGTTTTCAACCCCGACTTCCTTCCACTGGAACCAATGGGTGTTGCAGTCCAGCCTGAGTGCTGGGTGCTGCCCAGCACGTACTCAGCCCTCACATAAACCAGTGGGAGCTGCAGCTTAGTTGGAGCGACCCACAATAACCCCCACCAGGGCCGCCCCCTACCCTGGTTTGCCAGTATGTGTAGCAGTAGTCCAATCTGTCCCACACCCCATTCCACCCCAGCCCCTGTCCTGGTTTTCGTGCCCTCCCGTGGGAGTAGTAACCCTAGAGGGAGGAGCCCACTATTTCCCTCCCAGGCCTCTCCCACTCCTGGATTATGCACTCTCCAGGTAGTTATGTGGTTTGACTTGACAGAATTAGACCCCAGTGCCAGCTTCTGCCAGCTGATGCTGTGGCTAAGCCCAAACAACCCTCACCCACTCTAATTTTGTTTGCACCAGTAGGAATAATCAGCCCAGCCTGGCTTTTCCCTGATCTAGGCCACATGAGGCGCACAGGTGTTCTAGCCCTGCTTAGTCTGGTCTGCCCCCATCCCAGCTCACGCTATCCAGCAAGGGAACCCCCCATGTTCCCCCTGCCGCTTCCACCCCCTCCATTCCTGGTTCTCACGTGTGCTGGTTGGGCGCTGTGGTCATATCTGGTACAAGCAACCTCACCTTGGCATTCCGAATTGTACACTGGTTTTTTGACGCAACCGAACCCGGCTCAACCCACACTATTCTAGTGCTCAGATTTGCCAGTGGATGACGTGAACTGATTCAGCCTGGTCTGCTCCTGACCCATGCCAAATGTATGCCAGTGGATAACTTTCCATGGCCTGTTCTGGGCTGTTTCCTATCATGTTTCTTGCGCTTACCTGCCAGGTCTGTGTCCTGCCAGAGGAGTTGCCCAGGCTCCCCCATCAGAACCTCTCAAAAATTGGGTTATGTCATGTTCAAGTGTCCTTAACATTTTAAAAATTCCCACCAAACTCAGAGAAAACCAATGTATAAACCTATATTCCAATTTACTTAGTTAACCTATACCAACAGCTAGGCATAATTGATTGTACCTATCAGCTCACAGCCCAAGGCCAACAAGGAGCAAATTGGCACTGTGCACTTGGGTGACCTGTCCATGGCTGTTAGGTGCTCTCTGTGTGAGTTTGTCTCATCCTCGTCAGGATCCCAAGAAAACAGGCAATACCATCCCTGCTCTAAAGGTGAGCCAACATCAGGACAGAACTTGGCCACAACCAAAAGCCCTTTCACTGAGCTGGTGACAGAGTTTGTACTAGTAAGATCTCAGATGACAACCTTCCCAAGTGGAATTAGTCTTTAGAAAATAGATCAGGTGATCAAGGAATACTCCCACCAACTTATTACACCCTGATGAATAGCCTGCATTTCCTCACCACAACTGGGACAGATAAGCAGTAACCAGCACCAAAAGCAAAGGCCTGAAGAAGAGTGGATGGCAGAACAAAGCAGAGTCAAGTTGCAAACTCTTTCGGTGACTGTACCTCAAAAATCCAGCAGGGCCATGCGCCCTCAAGCATGCATTCAGTATTAATCAAAGGCCTCTAACATGCAACATGCCCAAGAGATGTCTGAGTCACAAAACTGAAAAGACACTCTATTGCTCCCTTTATTTGCCAAAAGATTAAAGCCAGTATCGTGGCTGGCTGTGGATAAGTGTACCACGTTCAAAAAAGAGGATTCCTGATTATAACATAGGATTGTGGATGTAAGGAAGCCACTCAGAAGGAATCCAATCCTGTTGGGGGTCCACTAGTCCTCACACAGCTAGTTCACAGTGTGGGAATGGCCTTCCCGTTACCTCCTGGCTCCAGAGACCTTCCTGAACCCTAAGGAAGGGAGGAGAGCTGTCCTGGCAAGGGGATGCCATTTGCAGCCTCTTTCTTAGGTGCTGACACCTTCTGCAGGTCACCTGTTGGTAAATATAAAAGAGGGTGTGCAGAACACTGCATAGAGTAGAGGATCTTACTCCAAAGTATCATAGGAAAGATAGGGAAGGGAAAAAAGAATCTGTACTGAGGGGGTGTGTGTATGTGTGTGTGTGTAGAACTTCAGGAAGGACACATAACCAGGTGGTAATATTCTTTGCATCCCATAAAGGAAGCTTTGCTCATGGTGGAGGAATGAGAGGGAGACCTAGAGACTTCTCAATGTACACTTTTATGCATGTTGAGCATCACACCATGTATAAACACACATCTCCTGGACCCAGCGTTATGGCTCAGTGGCTAAACCCTCATCTTACATGTGCCAGAATCCCATAAGAATGCCAGCTCATGTCCTGGCTGCTCCACTTCCCTTCCAGCTCCCTATCTGTGACCTGGGATAGTAGCAGAGGATGGTCCAAAGCCTTGGGACCCTGTACCCAACTGGGAGACCTGACTTGCTCCTGACTTCGAAGTGGCTCATCTCTACCATTGCAACCATTTGGGGAATGAACCAGTGGATGGAAGATCTGTCTGTTCTCTCCATAAATGTACTTTTCCAATAAATAGAAATACATCTCCTCTGGTACAAAAGGCCACAGTATTTTCGTTCACTAAATCTGATTGCAAGACTGCTGGGATCATCTAACTCCCCCTTCATTGGTGTCCCTCTGTGCTGTTTACAATTGCCTACTCCTTCGACCTTCTGGACTGCAAGATTCCAAATCAGAGTCACTTGGCTTTGTCTGTTCCCATCCCTGGGGTTCACACAGTTGTTTAGCATTGAAACAGGATGCAGAGGGATGGCTGAGTCACTAAATCACTTGCATGTCCCAATATTCCATATGAATGCCAGTTCATGTCCAGCAGCCCCACTTCCCATCCAGCTCCCTGCTTGTGGCCTGGGAAAGCAGTCGGGGACGGCCCAAAGCCTTGGGACCCTGCATCCTCATAAGAAACCCAAAAGAAGCTCCTGACTCCTGGCTTCAGATCGACTCAGGTCTAGCTTTTGCAGCCATTTGGGGAGTGAACCAGCGGATGGAAGATCTTTCTATCTCTCCTCTCTGTAAATCTGATCTGCCTTTCCGAAAAAAAGTAAATAAATACATCTTTAAAAAAATTAAAGTAACAAGGTCCCATTGGATTTATCAGTATACATGGAATATGCATCCAGTTCTTTTGTATCTTGCCATTACAGAAAAGTTAAAAAGCTGATCACAAAAGCTATTACTGATAGCGACACTGAAAAATACCACTCTGTCATACTGGTATAAGCGTCTGTAGCCATCCTGCTTGGATTCACTCCCAACTTCTCCTTTTAGCTCTGTGGCCTTTAAACAGGCTGCACAGTCTCTGTATGCCCATCTCCTCTAAAAAAGATCATAATCATTTGACTTCCGAAGGTCACCATTGCAGGTTAAAAGCCACAATGCATCAGAGACAGGCCCGGAACCTGAAGCTCCCTGCGTACTGGCTGTCACCAGAGGCCGTGCTGGACCTCCCACAAGGCCCGAGCTCTGAGACCCACTCAGGGACGACTCACTGTCTCCAACAGAGGCGTTTGCTGTCCTAAGATGCTGTGGGTCTTTTGAGAGCAGTTCTTAAGAGATAAGCAGCAGGATCCTGGCTGTGGCTCTGCAACCTTTGCAATCTGGATATGCCCACATCCAGATGAGCCTGAGACTGAAGCCACAAAGGTAAGATGCCTGTCATGGCCACAGCTTAGCCCTACACTACAGAATCCAGAGACAGCAAATCCAGGTTCTGTATCCATTCTGCACCTCCCCACAGCTGCCGCAAGCTGGGACCACAGTCATACACTGCAGGTCTCCCCCACTGACCTTTGTGTGGGCTGTGGTTCAAACACCCCCTCCCTGACTGCCACACAAGCTTTCAGGCTGTCCCGAAGCCACAGTAACAGGAAGGGAGGAAATGAGCCACCTGATTTGCTTGTGCCCCAGCTGTCAACTGTGATTTGTGCTGCCTCCATCCTGGCTGTTTCTGATGCCACCCCCGGTGGTCTGTGTGTGCAAACTGTCACCTTTCTCTTGACTGTCCTTGTGGCCAAATCTGCCACTGCCTACCCCTGTGCTGCTGCCTAGGTTGGCCCAGGTCCTGAACCTGCATGTGACTTCAAGAGGCTCAGCAAAGCTGCAGAGCCAGGCCTCGGAAACCTCACAATCGGATTGCCTGAACACAGAGCGGTACTCAGTGGTCCAGGACCTCATGTTGCCATCTGTGTAGATCTGGCCCGGGAGACAGTCCTTTGGCTGCCCAGGCCTTGATGCTCAGGTTTCTAACAAACTGTCCACGTTCAGAGGGACAGCAATTCAAGGTGAAAGGGAAGGAGCCCACGCTGAACCGGACGCTGGTGACAACAGACGATAAACAGCCAAAATCGGCTCCCACATCAAAGGGCTCCCTGTCCTTGGTCCTCTGCAGGCAGCTGCCCTTCTCACCTGTTTCCTTTCCCTCCTCCACCTGCTCTTGCCTCTCCTTTCACATCAACACAGACACCCGCACTTTGCTAGATTTGCCCTAGAAACTTCCGGAAGCGTCCGGAGAGAAGCAACATGAAAGAACTGTTTGCCAGAGGAGGCGTCTGGCCTCGTGGTGAAGCCTGCAGCTTCCGTCTACCGCAGGCCCCGAGGCAGCAGGCGGTGGAGAGAGCCGCCGAGTTCCGGCCACCCCCATGGGAGATGTGGATCACAGCCCTGGCTCCCAGCCTCATCCCCCTGCCTGTCGCAGGCCTTTGGGGGTAAATCAATAAATTGGCGTTCTCTTCTCTCAGATAAATGAACTAATCAGAACATTTTCAAGCAGCATTACTCTTTTCAAACGTCCCAGTTTAGTTTACCTTCTAACCTGGGTTTCCCATGCATACTGGATGGAAGTCTCCAGAAAAGCAAAGCTGATGTGATCCCGCCACCCACCCACTGCCATGTGATCTGAGTGGGAATGTGCACCTGCTGTCCCTTCAGGGGCCCCGGCGGCCAGTCAGGAGTCTAGTGTAGATGCTGTCACTGGCATCATGTGATTTGACCTCAAGGCCGTGTCCCCTGTCTCTGCCCATGGGGACTATATGTTTTGCTTTCAGATATTAAGAAAAAATATATTTTGTTTTGAAAAGAAAGAAAAGGGTTAGTAATTAGTGAAGAGAATACATCAACAGTAACGTTAAAGGAAGGTGCAACCTTGGCATTTCCCTACAATAAGAGCTTCCAAACTAGAGGCTTAGGAAGGGGGGAACTCCAAGTGGCACACATTCAAACTGCTCCAAAACTCTAGGAGCCCTGTGCCAGCTGAGCCGCCTGGGCCAGCAGTTCTTCACAATCAGTTCAATTTTCCTTTTCCTTTTTAAAAAAATTTATTTTTACTGGAAAGGCAGATTTATGGAGAGAAGAAGAAAAAGACCTTTCATCTGCTGCTTCAATGGCCAGAGCTGAGTCAATTCAAAGCTAAGAGCCAGACGCTTCTTCTGGGGTCTCCTATGCAAACACAGCGTCCTAAGGCTTTGGGCCGTCCTCCACTGCTTTCCTAGCAGACAAGCAAGGAGTTCAATGGCAAGTGGGGCAGTGAACTGGTGCCCAGATGGGATCCCAGTGCTTGGAGGTACAGGATTAGCCAATTGAATCATTGTGTCAGGTACCCCCACTACCTTTTTAAAAAATTGTTTTAAAGACTTATTATTCTTATTAGAAAGTGAAATATAGACAGGAGGAGAGACACAAAGATCCTCCATCCGTTGATTCACTCCCCAAGTGGCAACAACAGCCAGAGCTGAGCCGATCCAAAGCCAGGAGCCTCCTCTGAGTCTCCCACACGGGTACAGGATCCCAAGGCATTGGGCCGTCCTCAAATGTTTTCCCAGGACACAAGCAGGGAGCTGGACAGGAAGTGGGGCCACCCCACCGGGATTAGAACCAGCACCCACATGGGATCCCGGCATAATCAAGGCAAAGACTTTAGCCAACAGACTACCACACTGGGCCCCTAATTTATTTTCTTTGACAAAGTCATGTGGGGTGGGGGAGAGGAAGAGATCAACCTTCTATCCATTAGTTCACTCCTCAAATGGCCACACTGGCCAGAGCTATACTATTCCAAGGCTGGGTGTCAGGAGTTTCCTCTGGGTTTCCCACATGGATGCAGGGGCCTAAGGCCTGGAGCCATCCTCACTGTTTTACAAAGTCATAAGCAGGAAGCTGGATCAGAAGTAGAGTAGCTGGGATACAAACTGGCACCCCTATAGGATGCCAGCACCAAAGGGCAGAGATTAATTTACTATACCATGGTGTCAGTCTCCAGAGTCACATTTTCCACCTGAGGCCACAGGGGTCATCCTTGGCTGCACAGGCCACATTGCACGCAAGCTCAGGAAATGGCACCTCCCAGATATCCATGCAGGGTGAGCTCTTGACCCCAACCTCCCAGGCCATGGCGTGTCTATCCAGGCACTCTGCTCTCCAAGGTGGGCGATCCCACAGGTGCCGTGCTCACATCAGCATGTGCATATTGCAGAAAAGCCTTCCACGGGTGCCCAAGGTCCCGCTGTCAGAGCCACCGTGGGCTTCCACACCTCATTTACGAGCTCTGCTTCCTGAAAGGCAGTGCCTCTGTAGAGTTCACATGAGAACAGAATCCGCAAATGCATTCGTGCATTATCTAGCTTCTGCGTCCTCCCGGCTGAAAGGGACTCAATCTCACCAGCAGGCCAACACAAAGCATGTGCCTTGGGTTGAGCAAGCAGCAGATGGCCCCTGACCTTCCATGGCCTGTCTGTTTCCTCTGATGGCCCTAAACACTATAGAAGTGACCTGTGGTGATTCACAGAACAGTTGCTAAAGCAATGCAAACAAGACCACCTTCAACAGCCTTGAAAATGCCCAGCAGGATCAGCAGCCAGCAGGAAAAGCAATTCAAGAAGTGGACCAGCTCTATAATGCATGTATGCATACTCATATATACATATTCTGGATATACAGATTTGGATACTGAAGGCTTTTCAAAAAGCTCATGCAAATTTTCACAGTAAGAAAACAATAGTCAAAATAATCCATTTGTTGATGATCTTCCATATGCTGGAAACTAGCCATGCAGTGTGCATTTGTGGGTACTTCAGAGAACTTGTAAAACATGGAATTAGAAGACATCTATTGTAGCTTCCTAAAAATTTTGAAATCCATGCATTGCTTTTTTTAACATTCAGTGGCATGATGTTTTTTTGAAAGGCAGAGTTACAAAGAGACAAGAGAGTGTGAGATCTTCCATCCAGAGCTTCCCTCCCCACACGGCTAGGGCTGGGCCAAACCGAAGCCAGGAGTTAGCTTTTTTTCTTTTTTAAAAGTCATACAATGAGCAATTATTCTTTTTAAGATATTTTTATTGGGAAGGCAGATTCACAAAGAGAAGGAAATAGACAAAGATCTTCCGTCCACTGGTTCACTCCCTGAGTGGCTGCAATGGCAAGAGCTGAGCCGATCCGAAGCCGGGAGCCAGGAACTTCTTCATGGTCTCCCACATGGGCGCAGGGTTCCTAGGCTGCAGGATTCCTCTACTCCATTCCCAGGCCATCCTCAGGGAACTGGATGGAAAGTGGATCAGCCAGGATATGAACCGGCACCCATGTGGGATCCCAGTGCATGCCAGCTGAGGATTTAGCCACCGAGCCATCGCACCGGTCCCACGATGAGCAATTCTGACACTCCTGCTCTTAGGAGGAGTGCAACAAGAGGCGCTGATAACAGACTCCCACGTTAGCTGGGGCCTTTACTGACTTTCCCTTGAGATTGCTGTCGTGTCTTCTTTGGCTTTACTCTGTTTCCCTCTGCCAGTCTACTAGCAAAGCCGACATGGTCTGGCCTCCAGTCCAAGTACTGAAGAACATCCATGCCAGACACCCGCTACTCAATTTTAATAGCCATGGCACTGCTCTCCCGCAACCTACGCACCCTGCTGGGATTTTTTTAATGTATTTTTATTGGAAAGGCAGATATACAGAAAGGAGGAGCTACAGAAAGATTTTCCATTCGCTGATTCATTCCCTAAGTGGTCGCTGTGGTGAGAGTTAAGCTCAACCCGAAGCTATGAGCCAGGAGTCTCCTCCAGGCCTCCCATGCAGACGCAGGGTCCCAAGGCTTTGGGCCGTCCTCTACTGCTTTCCCAGACCACAGGCAGAGAGCTGGGTGGGAAGTGGAGCAGCCAGAGCATGAACCAGTGCCCATACAGGATACTGGTGTATGCAAGGTGAGGGCTTTAGCCAGTAGGCTATTGCACTGGGCCCCACCCTGCTGAAGTTAATTAATAATCTTGTTACTTTTCTCCGACATGGATTCTGGATGGCTACATGGCTGAGAAAAATCTCTGTGAGGGCCAACAAAATGAAGTAGCAAGTAAAGTTGCCATCTGCAAAACTGAAACCCAGGATGGGTAGCAGTTTGAATCCTGGCTGCTCTCCTTCTGATCCAGCTTCCTGCTAAAGCGCCTGGAATAGAGGATCTTTAAGGACTTGGGCACCTTCACCCACATGAGACACCCAAATGAAGTGCCTGGCTCCCAGCTGCCACCTGGCCACGCTCCGGCCACTGCACCCACTTCGGAAATAAACCAGTCGTCCAAAATTAGTATCTTTCTCTTCCTCTGTTTTTCTCTGTGTGTGTCCCTCTCTCCCTCCACCTGTGCATGATGTCATTTTGTGTCCCCCTGTGTTTTGTCTCTCTCTCCCTCCGTGTCTGTCCATGTTTCCGCTCTCCCTATGTGTGTCTTTCCCTGTGTATGTCCTCTCCCCAACCCCACCTGTGTGTGTGTGTGTGTCCCCACATCTCTGCGTGTCTCTAGCGCCCTCTCTCAATGTAATAGCCATAGGTTTGTCCAACTAATTCTGCCTTTCAAATAAATCAGTAAATCTTTAAAATAATAATAATAAAGCTAATCTCAGTGATCCCTAAGCCTGGCCTGTGTTTGGTGCTGTTACCAGGACGGGCCTTAAATGATGGAGAATGTATTGTTCAGGGCCCAGCATGGTGGCCTAGCAGCTAAAGTCCTCACCTTGCACACACCAGGATCCCATATGGGCACCGGTTCTAATCCCGGCAGTCCCACTTCCCACCCAGCTCCCTGCTTGTGGCCTGGGAAAGCAGTCGAGGACAGCCAAAGCCTTGGGATCCTGCACTGGTTTGGGAGACCTGGAGGATCCTGGCTTTGGATTGGCTCAGCTCCAGCTGTTGTTGCCACTTGGGGAGTGAACCATCAGACGGAAGATCTTCCTGTCTCTCCTCTTCTCTGTATATCTGACTTTGCAATAAAAACAAATAAATCTGTTTTTTAAACAAGTGTTTCTTCAGGTGTGAGACTAAGGTAGTATTCCTAAGAGTTGATCTCTCCCCTAAGCCAGATTATGACAAGGCATGTTACACAACCCAACTGATAAAAGTCTTCAACGTACAGACTTCTCTACTCATTAAATTAAGCCCCTACAAGACTGTCAAAATGTATTCATCTCATCTCACCCACAACCCAACATCATGACAGACACATGAAAAAGTTCAAAAATGATTATATGATGGAGGGAAGAGACAAAGAGGAGAGGGCTGAAGGAGGTCAGGCAGGTGCCAAAGGCCTACACACAGCCACGAGTTTCACACTGTAAAATCCATCACCCGCCCCGAGTGTTCACTGCTGGGTGGAAAGGAGATGAACCACACACTGCCTGTCTTATCCCTGATTTTGTTAACCACATCTTTCCCAACATTTTATCCACTGGAAGTTTCAATCCTATGTTGTTTGTTAAAATGGCCTAAATCAATTCAGTTCCCAGCTGTCAGACATGACAAGAAGTGACCTGTTGGTGTGCAGGGCAACATGGCTATTCTCTGCACGATGTTTTGGGGAACATACTCAGAGATGTCACAAGGTTATGTAATTTACAGGGTGTCAACACCCCCAACTTAAATGTCCCCCAACTGAGAGTTCTTCTTGAATAAATCTACTCGGGCTATAACAAGCACATGAATTACTTTTAAACTAAAATCTGAATGCCAAATTGTGTATCTGAAATGACTTTTTAAAAAGAGCCAAATAAGCTCTATTTTAAGACTTGGCAGCACCATTATCTAGTGTTTCCAATGTGGCTGAAAAACTGTACACACTGCACTTTCATGTTTCACTAAATTCCAAAATCAATATTAACACGCAAAAGGAAAATAAGTTTTTATTGAGAATATCTCCATGGAAGTCTTTGGACTAGGAACCCAGTAGCCGTGTCACCGTGGATGGACAAGACCTTTGATTACCAATGACTGACAGCTGAGCGATGGTTCATGGGTGAAACTCGGCTCGTAAGAGGTTAGAAGGCTAACACAGCTTTTATGGAACTCTACTAAAGGGCAAATAGATCGCCCTCGAGGAGTTTACACTCCAGAGAAAGGAGAATAATCAAAATGACAGATTATTTATTATGTTAAAAGATAATGATTTTTACCGAGGAAATAAAAGCACTGCCAGGAAAAGGGTGGGAAGAGTAGAACCAAGTCCTCAGGGGCTGGCTTCCCGGACAAAGCTGTAACCTTCTTCACATCTTGCCCATCTTGCTGCTACAACCCCAGCAGACAGAGGAAACCCAGCCACTGAACGCCCGGAGAGAGACTGAAGTTAATGCGCAGGGGAAATCCCAGCAATTCTCTGATCTTCCTTGGGGTGAGATGCCCTCGCCCGTGTGCAGGGTCCCCTGTCCTGCCTGCCCAGTGCTGGCCGGGAGCTGTGCCACGTCCTTCCCCGCTGCTGCCTCACTAGCACATTGACAACCTCCCTAGTCAGTTCCGGGGGAGCTGATGACCAGACTCATTCTTAATAAACACACATGCATGTCCTTACTGAAAATCCCAGCACTGCTGGTGAAAGCTGGTATCAGTACATGATTCCATATTCAAAACTTTCTGATCCAAGCATCCTACCAAGGCATGAATTTAAACCACACCCACAGCTGATAAGATTGCCTCACACTAAAAGAACCATTTTAGCAATATCTTAACCCTCAATTGATACTAACTGTGTTAATGCTGATATACTTTAAATTTCACTTCCTTACACCTTTAGACATTGTTTGTTCTTTCACCCCGTAAAAGACATCTTTAACTGTTCTTTTTCTTCACATCTCCCCCCAGACTGCCAGAGAACTGGCCGACGTTGACCCAAGCCCCAGTGACATGGGCTCAGATACTCAGAGCTTGTCAATCTCCAGGCTGTCATTACTTCCCTTTTTCTTTTTGAGGATGTATTTATTTTTATTGCAAAGTCAGATATATGCATATATAGAGGAGGAGAGACAGAGATTTTCTGTCTACTGATTCACTCTCCAAGTGACTGCAACAGCCAGAGTTGAGCCAATCCAAAGTCAGAAGCCAGGAGCTTCTTCCAGGTCTCGCACGCAGGTGCAGAGTCCCAAAACTTTGGGCTGTCCTTTACCTCTTTCCCAGGCCACAAGCAGGGAGTTAGATGGGAAGCAGGGCTGCCAGGATTAGACCTGGCACTCATATGGGATCCCAATGCATTCAAGGCAAGGACTTTAGCCGCTAGGCCACCGCACCGGACCCATTACTTCCTTTTTTATAAAAGATTTGAGGGGTTGTTACAGTGGTTCATAGGCTAATCCTCCACCTGCTAGCACCAGTGTATCATATGGGCACCAGTTCATTTTCTGCATGCTCCACTTCCCATCCAGCTCCCTGCTTATGGCCTGGGACAGCAGCAGCAAATGGCCCAAGTCCATGGGCCCTTGCCCCCAGGTGGAAGATTCAGAAGAAGCTCCCGGCTTCAGATCAGCTCAACTCTGGCTGATGCAGCCCTTTGGGGAGTGAACCACTGGATGAAAGACTTTGTGTGTGTGTCTCTTCACAAATCTGACCTGCCTTTCCAATAAAAATCTAAGGAAGATTTATTTGAAAAATCTAAGAAAGATCTATTTGAAAGTCAGTTACCAAGATAGGGAGGGAAGAAACAGAGACGGTTTTTCGTTTTCTGGGTCACTCCCCATGTAGCCACAACCACCAGGGCTCCAATGGGATGAAGCCAGGAGCCTAAAGCGTCACCCAGGTCTTCCATGAGGGTAAGAGGGACTCAAGGACACGAGCTGTCTCCCATTGCTTTTCCTGGGCCACTGGCAGGGAAGTGGCTCACAAGCTGGAGCAGCCATGACTCACATCAGTGCCCACATGGGAGGCTGGCGCTTGCAGTTCTGCTTCCTTTCCCCTAGTCTACATCTCTCATCTTCCTTGCCTTCCCCCTGCAATCCATGGACACTCAAAGGCCAGCCCCTGCATGAGTTTCTTACTGTGGTAAAACATGCAAAACTTACTATTTCAACCATTTTACATTTACATTCAAAATGGTGTGCAACCACCACCACCATGTAATTCTAGAACTTTTTAATCGATCCCAAACAGAAACCCATAACCAGTAAGCAACCAGTCTGCGGTGCCCACTAGCAGCCATTCCTCTCCTATCTGCTGCTATACATCTGCCTGTCTGGAATATTCCATATAAGTGATGACACAGTTTTATTTTGCACAGGGCTTCAAGGTACACACAGGTTGTAGCCCACGATGGCAGTCACTGCCTTCAGTAGCTGAGCAACACTTCATTAGTGAGCTGTGCTGTGCTCGTCCCTTGGTCCCATGGTCGACATTTGGATGGTTTCCTCCTGTGGCTTGTAGTGAATACCATCTGTGCTTTTCTTTGTACCATTTGTTTTTTCTTTATGCTCTCACTCCAAGCACACTACAAAGCTGGCAACAACTCCGATGGTGATGGAGCAGACCCTGTGAAAGCCACATTACACCTGGCGCGCCCTTCCATCACCTCACCTGCTCCAAGCCTTGCTTTCCCACCGGGGTCACAGACAAATCTTCCACCTTTTCGCTCAGAGTTAGTCTCTTCCCACTGAGGTCAGTGAGGGTCTTGCCTCTCACTCCTAGAAAGTTTATCATGGAAATTCCTCTGAAGCAAGACAGCCCTTCTCGTGAGAGAAATTCTGTTGAAAATCACTGCCTTCCTCTTGTTAAAGGAAGCCCTTTGCAGCGCTGGCCACAGGCTATAAGCTGATAGAGTTAGAGTGCCGGAAGACACACACCCGTGGGGCTTCTGAGGGGAAAAATATCCATTGTGGGGCAGGGCAGGTGGGGAGGCCAGGCTCTGTCTGCCACAGGACCACCTGTGTACCAACAATCAATGAAATTGGGACCTAGTGAAAAAACTCTTTGAAGAATAGGACATAAAAAGATGCAAGAAGGTATAAAGCTTCCAAAGCACCCAGTCATTACCAGCTCCTGCACCAGCCTTGTCTCTCCCTGCAGAATAGATACAGGTTAAGATGAGCAGAAAAATCAGAATATAGTTAAGTGGGAAGTGAGAGATGACTCGGCTTGGAAATGTTGGTCCAACAACTGTGTGCTAAGCTACAGGTAACTTGTATAGTAGCTGCAGTGGCAAGTAAGAGAGCAGAAAAATTTTTGCTTAATGGTAATCCATTGCCTACTCCATGCTAGCCAGAGTCTAAAGCCCTGTGGATACAGTAGTGCAGATCAGACCTGGGCCATCTCTTAAAGAATTCACATTTACAAACAATTATAAGGCTGTGTGAAAGCAGAATGAGAATAAGTCATAGAGCCAACACAGAGGTACCAGGAGGGTGGGCTAACAGGCACAGGACGCCAACAGAGGGACAGGTGCCATGGCTAATCCTTAAGTCCGTTTTTGTTTAGTGCATTTCAGATCCACAGGGGTCTCATAGGACTTCCTTTATTCTCCCCACAGCATGCTTTAATCTCTCACAAGCTCAACTCATGAAATTTACATTTTATGACAACTCACAGCATTTTTGAAGGGCCAGGCATTAGGTAGAACACTTTAAGCTGCTTTTTCATTCTATTCTTCCCTTACAAATGGAGAAACAGAATCCTGAGTTTAAAAATTTGCTCAGTGCCACCAAGCTAGCGGCATTAGTAAGCACCTTAACTACCTGAGCTAGGATCCAAAAGCAGTTGTGTCCGAATTCTCTTCTCTCTCCCTAATTATTACCAAACATTGTTTCTCTAGGAGTTCTGGGCAAAATTCTTAGTTGCATAGAACTGCTTAAACAGAAAAATACATTTATTAAAAGAATATGAAATGTAGTTTTGCTTCTACTAACACATATAAAACCTCAAAAGAATATTGTTCTCATTCTAACTCTACAGAAAAACTGAATAATTCAGCTTATAAAATTTTATCTTTTGTTAAGCCTTTCAGAATACAGGTCTTGGGAGAAGCTACTAGAAGCAGCACGTGATGGAGATAAACCTCATAGGATCTGGGGCCACTCGCACAGTCAAAGACGGCAGCAACGGATGACCAGTGGAAGTGCTCCAAAAGTGGCCAAAGGAGCAAGGAACAACGCGCAGCAATGATGCCATCTTTATTCTCCACGGTGCAGCCTGGCAGAACCACAAGTCGGCCCACTTTGGACTGACTGACCCCAGTCTGTCCTTTCACACCCCGTGTCAGCATCCAAGGAAAAGGTTTAAGCATCACAAAAGCAAGAAAGCAGAACACACTTGAGAGAGACAAAGCAGGCAACACAGGTGGACCCGTAAAGGACTCAGATGTTGGATCTCCAAGAATGGAATTTCAAATACCTAGATTTTATTTTCTGAAAGATCTAATCAAAAAAGGAAATACCATCTACAGACAATCAATGTATTGGTGAAAATTAATTTTAAAAAGTAAAAATTCTGGGCCCGGTGTGGTGGCCTACTGGCTAAAGTCCTCACCTTGCACATGCCAGGATCTCATATGGGCACCAGTTCTAATTCCAGCAGCCCCGCTTCCCATCCAGCTCCCTGCTTGTGGCCTGGGACACAGTGGAGGACGGCCCAAAGCCTTGGGACCCTGTGCCCGCATGGGAGACCAGGCTCTTGGCTTTGGATCAGCTCAACTCCAGCATTGTGGCTGCCTGGGGAGTGAATCATTGGATGGAAGATCTTCCTGTCTTTTCTCTTCTCTGTATATCTGATTTTCCAATAAAAAAATAAAATAAAAATAAAAAAGTGAAAATGCTGAAAACAAAAACATATTTCTTGAGTGTGCTCAGGTAAACTAAAGAAAGCAAAGAATCAGGAAACATGAAAACAGGCACATAGAAGTTGTACAAACTGTAGCACCGAGAGAGAAGGATGAGAAAGAAAGGGCAAAGATTGGGGCCCGGCACCGTGGCACAAGTGGTTAAGGTCCTCGCCTTGAACGCCCGAATCCCATATGGGCACCGGTTCTATCCCAGCAGCCCCACTTCCCTTCCAGCTCCCTGCCTGCGGCCCAGGAGAGCAGTCGAGGACGGCCCAAGGCTTTGGGACCCTGCACCCGCATGGGAGACCCAGAAGAGGCGCTTCGGATCGGCATAGCATCGGCCATTGTGGCTCACTTGGGGAGTGAATCATTGGACGGAAGATCTTTCTCTCTGTCTCTCCTCTCTGTATATCTGCCTTTCCAATAAAAAAAATAATAATAATAAAAATAAATCTTTCAGAAAGGGCAAAGACATTGTGAGGTAATTCCAACTACAAATAATTCAAAGAAAGAGAATGGAACAGACAAAATATTTAAAGAAATGATGGCCATTGGTTTTATAAAACTAACAAGTCACAGTAAGCTCCAACACACACACACACACACACCAGGACTAACAAGAGACTGAGATCTCTAGAGCTCAGCAAAAGAAATAAGCATTATATAAAAAGGAAGAAACTTGGGTATGGAGAACATTTTTGCTAAAATAAATAAATAAATAAAAGATAACAGAAGCGGCATTGTTTACCCACTGAAAGAAAAGGCTAACACACAACTCCATATGCTGCAAAAATATTAACCAAAGAAGAAATCGAGGTTTTTCACAGACAAAAACAGACAAGCCATTGACAACCCCAAAGCACTGCAAGAATGACCATGAAAACAAATGGAAACACGGGTTTATGGAAAATACTGAAGACTCTTGAAGATACCAAAAGTAAGGTAAGTGTAAAAAGAAAAATCTTATTTTTAAAGTTTTAAAATTTGCTGTTTAATGTAAAAACGTAACTATATTTGTAAGGTAAATTACGTATGAACAGTGTTTTCTTTTTAAAGATTTATTTTATTTTTTTATTGGAAAGGCGGATATACAGAGAGGAGAGACAGAGAGGAAGATCTTCTGTCCTATGATTCACTCCCCAAGTGAGCCGCAACGGGTCAATGCTATCCCGATCCGGAGCCAGGAGCCTCTTCCGGGTCTCCCACGCGGGTGCAGGGTCCCAAAGCTTTTTGCTTTCCCAGTCCACAGGAAGGGAGCTGGATGGGAAGAGGGGCCACCGGTATTAGAACCGGCGCCCATATGGGATCCCGGGCATGCAAGGCGAGGACCTTAACCACTTGTGCCACCGCGCCGGGCCCCTGAACAGTGTTTTCAAAAGAGCTGAATAGAAGTCCCCATTGTTTGCCTCTTACATCTCAGAGCAGAACCAGAACAAGTAGACACCTGCAATTAGACAGCTCAGGCTGTGGCCGGGAGGCTGGGTCCCCCCGTCCCAGGGGACAGAAGCCCCTGAACACCCCTGCTAGAATATCTAGCCCACAGATGTTTCCCACACCAGCACGAACAGGCTGCCGGCTCCAGCAGCTCCACTGTGACTGCAGCACCCTAACCATAGCACTCCATGCTGCAAGAGGCTGGGGTGGGGAGGAGACTGGAGTAGCTGTGGAATCCTGCCCCAAGACCCAAGAAATTAAGCCTCTATTCTAAATGCAGCTTTGCTTGTTGCTTTTCAAGTAAAGAAAGACATGCTTATACATAATTGTACCAGAAAATCCAAAAATTTTGAAAAAATGTTACTGGCAAAAAAAAAAAGACACGCTTAAAAATAGTTTGATAGTTAAGAATACGGGCGTGCTAACTAACTTGATTTGATCATAACATACTGAATCTATCTGCATATGAAATTATCACAGCAGGGCCTGGTGCAATGGCTCAATGACTAAATCCTGGGATCCCATAGGGGTGCTAGTTTATGTCCTGACTGCTTCACTCCCCATCCAGCTCCCTACCTGTGGCCTGGGAAAGCAGTCCAGGATGACACAAAGACTTGGGAACCTTGCATCCATGTGGGAGACTCAGAAGAAGCTCCTGGCTCCTGGCTTTGGATCAGCTCAGCTCTGACCATTATGGCCACTTGGGGAGAGAACCAGCAGATGAAAGATCTTTCTGTCTTCTCTGTTTATCTGCCTTTCCAATAAAAATAAATGAATCTTTAAAAAATAATAAAATGGATAGTCTCTTTAAAAAGTCACCACACTGTATCCTACGCAATTAGGGTGATGATACACATAGGAATAAAAAGAAAAACAATACCACTAAAGCTATGAGAGAGGAAAGGAAAATGGGCTGTTATGAGACAGGACTTACAAGCTATATATGAGGGATTAAGGATGTGCATTGTGGAAGCAAGAGAAGGAAGGAAGAGAAGGAAGAGAAGAGAAGAGAAGAGAAGAGAAGCAAGGAAGGAAAACATGCAACCAACAGTAGAAATAGAAGTGAAATTTCAAAAATCTGTAATAATCTCAAAAGAACGCAAGAGATGGGACAGATGAAAGCAAGCGGTGAGATATAAAGCCAACCACCTATGTGTTAGCTTTCTCACAAACCCAAGATGCCAGACAAAGCAAGTGAGCCACACTTCAGTGACGGAGGTAGGGTGGGGCAGGGAGAAAGTGAGAGCAGAGGAGGGGAGAGAGGGAAGGAGAGAGCGAGGGAGGGAGGGAGACAGACCGAGCTGGAGGAGAGAGGGAGGACAAAGGGCAGTGCCATCTTCATAGCCTCTGGTAGGGGGTAGGGAGTGTCCGGTCACAGATTGGCAGCTGCGGCTGTAGGTGGACTCCAGCAATGCATGCCTCAGGGGATTGGTGGAGATCACAGTTTAAACCTGAGGGTCACTAAGCTTAATTAGGCCAGTGGGCCCTAAGGGGGTTGTGGTCTAGGAGGTTTCCGGTAGTGCTGGGTAACCAGGTATTCAAGGGGAATGAGACTTAGGGGATTCAAGGCAGTACTGAGTAAGCAGGCATTCAGGGTAGCACCGAGTCCAGGATGGTAGACTCAGTCTTGGGGTCCCTGTTTGAGTCACTCCTTACACTATGTCAGTAGTTGAAGAATTAAAAGATTGTGCTATGGAAAGAAATTATTCTATAGAGAGGCTATTTTAAGCATAAGGCCTTAGCTAAACAAGTATCTAAATAAAATTGAGGAATGGGTAAAGAGACTATACCATGTAAACACTAATTCAGAAGCAGCTGGAGGAGCTAACTCAAAGTCAAGCTACAATTCAGAACAGATACAGAGAAATATCTCCTTATCAAGTCATCAAAAAGACCTGAGAACCTTGGTGGTTCCATACTTACAAAGCCATCAAATATATAACTAACAAATCAAAGGAAAATGAGACAAATCCACTTACATATATGTGGATTAGAACATGCTCTCCTCTTGGCATTTGAGCAGATAGCCCCGAAATCTGCAATTAATAGCTAACTTGGTTATATAATACCATCAACTCATTTGACCTAATTGACCTAATTGATATGAACAGAATAATCTACCCCAAAACAGAGCAAACATTTCTTTCCTGGCCAAGGGGACATTTACCAGTAGAGACCATATTTAGGGCCATAAGATAAATCTCCACAAATGTAAAAGGATTGAAATCATAAGAGAATGTGCTGGGAACTGCCTGGAATTATGTGAGAAAGCAACAGGAGGATGCAATGGGTGACCCCCAGAGACTTGGATTAGTCACCCACTTGTAGATAAGCCCTGAGCCAAAAAGCTGTCATTATTTTGAGAGAAACGAAAACACACACACAACATACTAAAATTTAAGGCATGTTTCTGGGGCTTGGAGAAAAATTTACAGCGATTAATTCTCATATCCAAAAACAATATCTACAGTGAATGATCCAAGCCTCTACCTTGGCAAACTAGGAAAAGGCAACCAGGTGAAATTAACAAATGGAAAGGCAAAAACCAATCGAAGAGGGCAGAGAAAAGCAACCCAGCAAGGTCACAAAACCAGTAATTGCTTTTTATTCTTTGAAAACAATAAAACTTACAAATATTGAGCCCGCCTGGGAACAAAGAAGGAAGTCACAAATGCTTAACATCAGAAATAAAAGGAAATGGCACCATGAAACTCGGGGATATTAAAAGATTAAGAAAAAGAAACAACATTAAGGCAACACATTTGACAGCTTATAGGAAATCAATGACTTATTTGAAATAAGTTACTACTTTTCAACTATTGATGGCTAGAATATGTATCATTTAAAAAGTACGCTGCCAAACATGAAATACTTAGGAATGAATCTAACAAACTGTGTGCAAGACATGGATATTGAATATTAGTGAAACTGAATCACTTAAGAAATGGAGAAATAAATCATGCTCATGGGTATAAGATTCAACATTATGCTATTTCTTGCCAGTTTGAGCTATAAATTCCATGTATTCCTAATGAAAACTCCTCAGAGGCTTTTCTGTTAAAAGTGAAAAGTTGACTCTAAAAAGTCTACAAAAATGCAAAGTATCTAGAAAAGCCATAAACTGTTTTTGAAGAAGAGTAACTAGGAGAACGGTACCTCCCAGTTGCGGCACAGTGTAGTACTATCGCCAACTGCATCACAGAACAGGGAGTTTGAACACAGTGTAGCTAAAATCACTATTCATATGACTGGGAATGGCATCCCATAAGAGCAGCAGTTGAGTCTTGGGCTGTTGCATTTGCAATCCAGCTCCCTGCTGGCATGCCTGGCGAAGGCAGTAGAGAAGGGTCCACATGGGAGGCCCAGGAGGAGATCTCCTGGCTTCAATCTGGACCCAGTCCTGGCTTTTGTAAGCCCTGGCGTGACCCACTGGATGGGGTAACTGTCTCTTCTCTGCTCCCTGCTCTTGCTATAACTCTGCCTTTCAAGTAAATAAACCTTAAAAACCAGAACAACATATCATCAAGGTGCACACCTGACAGGAGCCTACCTGTCTGGCTTCTGGGAACTAAGAGGTGGAAAGCACTTTGACCATCAGTGGCAGTTCCTTACAAAACTTAACACACATTAAGGTATGGGCTAGTGCTCTCACTCTGAGCAGCTGCCTCAAGAAAATGAAAACTAACTCGTACCTATGATATAGACGGGAAGGCAGCTGTCAAGGAGGAGCCGAGGTCACCAGCCTCTCCCTGCGGCTCCACTTGCATCGCCAGACGCAGCGGGAAACTGCAGCTGCCCCAGGTCCACCACTTAGAACCAACACCACCTAGAAATGAGCACCGCAGCTTGCCAGCTGCACTCCACTGCACGTTAGCTCCTTCTAAGGTCGCTGTAACAGAAGTAGCGGAGCTGATACACCTAAGCCCATCACACCCCTAACATCCGGATAGTTCCCCTAACAGGCAGAGGAAAGCTCTGTCCTCAAGCCCCTCCTCAAACTCAGCCCTCTTTGAATATTCAGTTAAGCAGCATCCCTGCTGCCGCCATGTAATGCCTCTAGCACATAAAACAGGATGTACCTGAACTTCAACATGTGGGTACCTTCATTTTGCACATAAATAAGTCTTGCTTCTCTAGCCTTGACCTATGCCTCATCCTTGACTTTTTTCTCTGTGTCAGAGACAAGAACCTAGACTCAGCCACTCCACGAAATCTCACAATGACAGTACAAGAATAGTCATAGAAACTATAGAGATACCAGCCAAACACTGGAAAGAAATCAAATGTTCATCAACTGGTGAAGTGTGTGGACAAATCATGTTATAACCAAACAACTGGAAATTATTTTTTTAAAGAAAGGAATAAATGCATTTAACTTGATAATCTCAAAAGCATTAAAATGGAAAAGTCTTGCAGAAAGAGAGAAAAAGAGACCAAAAGAACCAGACTCCACTGGTTCCCCAGATATCCTCAATGGCCAGGCCCAAGCTAGGAACCAGGAACTTAACGCAGGTCTCCCACAAAGGTGCCAGACGACCACGACCCCATCTGAACTATCACCTGCCATCTCCTATGGTACATATTAATTAGTAGGAAGTTGGAGTGAGGAAACAGAGTTGGGATTCAGATCCAGCCATTCTGACGTGGGACGTGGGTATCCCAAATGGCCAACTGCCCTCCTTTGTGTGATCTATTTATATGACTACTTGGAATAGGCACAACTCCGGGGACAAAATCCCACCAGAGGTTGAGAGGGGCTGGGTATAGGAAAAGCAGATTGAGGTCAAAGGGTACAAGGGAACTTTTGAGAGAACTAGTCCAAATACTAGGGTTGTAGTTACCTGATACATTTGTCAAATTTCACTGAATTGTAAGTTGTAATAGGTTGCAAACAACAGCAAGTTATTCCTTAATAGAACTCCTAAAAATAAAAACTGAAAAAGAATATTCAACAGCTCACAGGGTTTCCCAGTTTGGAGACCAGGCAGCCAGCTGCAGTAATCAAGGCCCCAGCAGGAAGACAGTGAGGGGAACATATCATTGCTATTGCTGAACAGACCATTGTTTCCACCAATCCCAGATCTGTTCACACTTGGCCTTGACCTTCAAGGGCTTATCCACCATTGCCCTAGAAACAGCTCCAGTTCACTATCTAAAGTCTGCCCTGGGAACACCTGATGGGCAGAGTCCAGATACTATGTCCATTCTTTACCTGCAAGTGAGCCTGGCCCAACCTTCCTGGAACCATCTTCATCCCTCTCATCTTTATCCTCACGGCTGTAGGATTCTGCTATGCTTGAAATACCCTCCTTGCCCACCTCCAGCATGGGATTTCATGCTCCATTATCAAAGCCACTTCAGGTGGAAGCCCTGGCCCAGTCCATGAGCAACACAGACTCAGCCCTCTCTGCATTATGTCCCACCATAGCCCTCACCAGACCCTCAATTGGCAGATGCTTGGTAGAGAATTAGCCCTCTCAGAACTCAATGATACAGCCCCAAAGGGTAAGATGAACTTTAAAAACAGTTATTTGTAACTATTTATGCAGTCAAAAATAATAAAATTCTCAATGTGTTCTAGACATTCTAAACCAACAAATGCCCTTTGGCTCAATATTCTTTTTTTTTTATTATTATTAGAAAGGCGGATATACAGAGAGGAAGATCTTCCGTCCTATGATTCACTCCCCAAGTGAGTGCAACAGCCGATGCCATGCTGATCCGAAGCCAGGAGCCTCTTTTGGGTCTCCCATGCGGGTACAGGGTCCCAAGGCTTTGGGCCATCCTCGACTGCTTTCCCAGGCCACAGGCAGGGAGCTGGATGGGAAGTGGGGCTGCTGGAATTAGAACCGGCACCCATATGGGATTCGGGCATGCAAGGTGAGGATCTTAACCACTGCGCCATCGCGCCGGGCCCTGGCTCAATATTCTTAATCCTCTTTTCATCCTGAGGCTTCCCCTGAGCAAGAGAGCAAGGTGAAGACCTAACTGAAAAAATTCCAACTAAGCCAAACCACACAGAGAAATGAAACATCCTTGGGCACCAGAGCAGGTACAGTCTAAGCTGAGCTGAAATGAAACACAGCATGCCTGTGACCCTGGCTGTTCATGCTTCTCTGATAACCAGTCAACGTCTTGATTGAAGAGCCTAAGTTACCTTGTGCAAACAAACAAATGGCATCAGCTGGTGTGTAACTCCAACCAGTGCCCTCATCTTCTTTTTGTACTCGGGCAACTACTTGGAACATGAAGAGGGGTATACTGAAGTGACTACAGGGCAGAGCACTAGGGAGTACCCCATCAGATTCCCTGGCAGGGTGGGAAGGTCCCACCGTCACCGGCCTTTTACCATCCCAGTGTGGTTGGTACTCAGTCCAGGAGAGAATTCACTGATGAACTCCACTTAGGTCCATCCTGTCTACTTCCCTCTCTGAGAGGAAGACATTGTTTCCTCCACAAAGATCCCTTCATGGTAATTTATTCTGCCTTCCTTGTTTAAGATGGCAGCGTGCCTTGTGTTCTCTTTGATCTCTGCTTTCTCTCTACAGTAGCCTTCTGACCACATGAGGATGTTGAATCCTTTATTTGTGCAGTTAGAAATGTTTCACTTGTATTTTGAAAGCTTCTTGAAGGCTGTGATGCAATTCCTTACTCCCAAATCCTTATTGGATGTTGCTGTCTTATTCTGTGGATGCTAATTTCAACAGACTGTCAGGCTTCTGGTGGGTGCTGATGGCCACAGAGGTAGCAAGAGAAAGGAAGTCAAATGGGTCAAACAGGCCACAATGCACATGCAGATAGGCAGGACGCACATGCCAGGAGTCTGGAGCAATTACTGTGAGGCCCTGCCACCTCCTCCCACGATGACAATGGAGTCCCAATGGCTCACTTGTTCTCAGGGGCAAGAGGAATTATGCAATTTACCCAGCCCCAACCCAGCAGCCGTTCTTCAGAACATTCTGAGCAGAATGTTTTAAAAAACATTTTTTTTTTCTTCAGAAGCGAGTAGAACTGAAGTTGTTAGCAAAGGAAAAATCCCAAGGGATACCACTGCTTTCCCAAACAATCTCCGTAGGCTTGGGAACATGTACCATACCCATTTTGTACCCAGTAAGGAAAAAAAAAACTTCATAACCTTACAAAAAAGTTACATAAACAACACTGTCCCCTTTGTTGCTTTCCTTTTTAAAAAGGGATTGTTTGGAAAATAGATAACTTTACTGACAGAGAAGCCAAGAATGGTGGCTCTGTCCTGAGGAGCTGTGGGATGCCCTCTTTGGCAAGCATGTGTGTTTGCCTAAGATTATGCATGTTTGCCGGGGACATAAAATGAGCTCGGGCCCGGAGAGGGCCGCACCTGAATCCCGCTGGCTGGGGCTGGCTCCTGTTTGTGCATTCACATCTCAAATCCATGCCCTTCCATGTGGACGACGCACAGTTGGGTGGGTGTGAAAGACCATCACAGTGACCACGTACTGACACACAGAAAAATACCATGCAATCTGACATGATGGAGGCAAGGGGAGGGAGAGAAGGGACAGCAGGGAAAGGGGTAAGCCAGCTGAAGCTCATTGTTCAGAGACCGTGGGTTTCAGGCAAAAAGAGACACCTGAAGAGCTGCTCCAGAAACTGGTGGTAACGAGGTAGAGACAGATACCACAGAAACCCAGCTAGCTCCACCTCAACAAGCCCCCACTTCGTCTCCACGCAGGTTGTTTCCAAGGAACCCAGAGCAGGTGGTGACAGAATCAGTGCTAATGTATAGTTGGACTACTGTTATACAAAATAGGATGTGACCTCGCGGGACAGGAGCTTGTACTGTGCATAAAGCATCTGCTTTGATGGAAATCTAAGTGCAGAAACCTCAATAGATGTACTCTCCTCAGTGCAAAAACACAAACCAAGTCGCTTTGAAAGAGAGAGAGGATCCAAACTCCACCTCCTCCAACACAGAATGCAGTGCATGGATTTCCTTTGATGAGGCAGACGTTTGAAAAACATTCTCCTGCAAAAACTCACAAGGGTATGTGGTTTTGAATGCACTCTGAATATTGATTTTGCTATCCAATGTCCTAACCAAATCATGAAAAGCAAATCTCTAAGAAAATATATGTAGTGCTTAATGGCAGAGATGTGTAAGCTCACACTTCGGGAGTTTGAAAAAAAATTGCCAAATCCCTCCCTGACGCATGTAAGCAGAGGCTCACTCCTCACCCTGAGCCCAATACCAAGCCCAGAGGCTAGCTCCTGGCAGTGCTGCCCAAGCAGAAGTTGGCATTATCATTCTTGTGAACAGACAGGTGTGTGGCTCAACCACTTTCCGGAGCTTGCATTTCCTGCAAACACTCTTCACAGAGCCACTTTCTGCTCAGAAAGGAATGTTTTTAATTGGGGACATCAAGGTTTAAAAGAAAGAACTGAGGGCCTGCAGATTCACCGCCACCACCTTGATTTGATCGGTTCTGACCTGGCAAACAGCTTGGGAACCTGCGAGGAGGCAATGCTGTGGACATGCCGACTCCCCGGAGCCCCAGCCAGTCGGCAGCTCCCATCCTCCAGCACCAGCGCGCATTCTTGGCTGTTTGTCTTGGAGAACCATGAAGGCGGGCAGTGAGCATGTCTCATCAGCTTCCAGGTGGAGGCACGAGGCCCAGCCACTTCAAACAGGGACAGGGAAGAACACAGGAGTAGCGGAGCCCAGGATGTGCCCGCTGAGGCCATGGGCTCTCCAGACAGTGTCTGCAATGACTTCCATGTCACCTGCAGGTCCCACCGCTTCCTTTTTAAGGGACCCTCAGTAGCACACTTCCTGAGGGTGGTATTTGCCACACACAGCAAGTGGCCAAAAACAAGTGTGTTGCCCTACCCTGATCATTCTCTCAAACCTGGCTTAACACTGATTCACAAAGAAAAACACAATTGTGCTGCAGTCTAGCATAGCTGCGTCTCTGGTCAAGGCAGGATCCTCTCTGGGTTCCAGGGGCTGTCTGCTCTAACTCTGAATTCATCCAGCACTCTCTCTCTCTCTCTCTCTCTCTCTCTGGTATGTAAAGTGACTGATTCCTTCCTTTCCTGAAGGATCAGGGACATGATATCTGTTTTTGGTCCTTCCTTCTTCCAGCACAGCCATTGGTACACCACCCCAAGGAGTACTCCTTTGAATGCTTGGTTGTCCTGGCGCCTCCATGGTGGCAGTGCCCTTCCCTTCAAGTGCTTCCTAATCTCCAACAACAAATACGTACCTTGATCTGTCGGCTGTGTTGAATTTAGCCATGACTCACCACTGCCGGCTTTTAAGCTGATGGCTTCCACGTGTGAGCTGCTGCTGACTTCCCCCACTCAAGTCCCAAACCCGTCCTTTTCTATTTTCTACAGCAGCGAGCTGGGTAGCCTTGGTTCCATCCTAGCAGAAGGCCCAACACAGGACTGGAAAGGACACTTGTCCTCGCCGACATCCCAGAGAGGGTGTGCTTGGGAAGCACACGGCAGCTTTGCACTAAGCAAAAAGTAGGGACGCAATCAGACCGAGGGAACAGGCTAGGACTGGGTCTCAAGGCTGTAGGACACATTTCCAGGCCACTTGTAGAACTCAACTCTCAGAGCTGCTAAGGAGATGTGTTGGCTTGCCCTCACATCTATCCACCCAACCACCCGCAGTTAGAGTGCATTTGCACGGCTAGGCCTGGTACTAGAACTTGGGAATAACCGGTACGATGCACGTGCCCAGAAAAACCGCTCCCCATGTGGGTTGACTTCATGCATTCTATAGTGCCCCCTCAAACTTGATCCCCAGAATATTAGGCTGTAAGAAGATCTAGTAAACTCTAAGCCCCCTGCCCTGGGTGCCCCAGCTTTGCTCGCACATTCCAGAAACCAGGCAGCAGCCTCCCCCTCAGATCTCTGTGATGGTCAGAGCTGTCTGCAAAATCACCCCGCTTTCTTGACTGATCACAGACTTTAGGGACAAACAACTAGTCTGAGCCCATTTGGTGCATGCATCCACTAACAAGGGCTGAAACCTGAGGCCAACCACGGTCACACAGCACCCAGTGATGGCAGGGCCAACAGTGCTTTCTGGTAAACGCAGAGCTCAATGGCGCCACTGAATGCTGCCACAAGGCAGGAGTGCAACTGCCCAAAACACATGGGTCATCCAAGAAACACGAAGCCAAATTAGGAAGGTCAGAATTTCTTTTGAGAGGCCAGCAGACAGCATGGCGCCAGCATGGCAGCGAGCTCCAGACCAACATCAACTTCCATCAATCAGTGAGGAAGAGGAGGAGCAGCAGCTAGCCTCCCATGGGGCAGGGCAGCACTTGGGCCTCCTGCAGACACCGCTATGACTTCTGCCATAGCTCCTCTACCACGACCTGCCACAGCTCCTGACTCTCCAACGACACGATGGCTCCAAAGTCACAGAGGTCCCAAGTGCACTGGGTCCCCCAGCCCCGGTGCCGCACTGTATGACAGGGGGAGTTCCATGCAAAATCAGACCAGCAGCTTCCCACAGCATCGCCAGCTGGACGAGGGTGTGAAGGAGTGGTTCATGTGGTAGTGGCTGCACGGAGTGAGATGCACACAGTAGGGCCATTTCCACCTACCACAGCTTTCTATTCACGTTCATGTTTCATAGCAAGAGAATCAGCTTGAGATAGGCTTCTTGGTAGCTTTTTTTTTTTTAAGGTGATACATAACCTTTCAACATCATTCTGCTAGATACTTCCCCTACTCCTCTTCCACACTCAAACTGCTACTACAGCAAATTCTCCACCTAAGTAAGTATTATCAAACCACAGGACAGGGGCTTACGTGCATATCTGCTGTGTGCTGCTCCAGAGCCGAGTAACAGCACACGGTAACTTCTGACAGAAAAGGGCTACACTCCAAGTATCCTGCTTTTCACCATAAGGCTTTTCTGCTAGATTAAGAGCAAAAGAGAGAGATTTAAAACTAAGCTAGGGGCCTGGTGGCATGGCCTAGCGGCTAAAGTCCTCACCTTCAACGTGGCAGGATCCCATATGGGTGCCAGTTCTAATCCTGGCACCTCCACTTCCCATCCAGCTCCCTGCTTGTGGCTTGGGAAAGCAATCCAAGACGGCCCAATGCTTTGGGACCCTGCAACCGCGTGGGAGACCCGGAAGAAGCTCCTGGTTCCCAGCTTCAGATTGGCGCAGTACCGGCCATTGCACTCACTTGGGGAGTGAATCATGGGACAGAAGATCTTCCTCCCTGTCTCTCCTCCTCTCTGTATATCTGACTTTCCAATAAAAATAAATCCTAAAAAAAAAATTAAAAAATAAGCTAGGCTGAATTAACTTACTGATGAAGCATTCCTAATAAAACCTGCAACCAACCAACATCACTTAACTAAGAAGTTAAAGACTTTCAGCCCAGTGTTTCTGGGGAGAAAATAAAGTTCAGTCATTAAGACATAACGCCTGGCACTAGCGCAATGACGCATCTGGGTAATCCTACACTTGCAAGCACCGGATCACATATAATCACATATAGGCACTGGTTTGTGCTCTGGCTGCTCCACTTTCCATCCAACTCCCTGCTTGTTGCCTGGGAAAGCAGCAGAGGACAGTCCAAATGGGTCCCTGTTCCCAAAGAGAAACCCAGAAGAAGCTGCCAGCAGCAGACCTGCTCAGCTCCCATTGTTGTGGCCATCTGGGGAGTGAACCAGCAAATAAATCTTTCTTTTTGTCTCTCCTCCCCGTAAAATCTGCCTTCCCAATAAAAATGAATAAATCTTTTTTTTTTTTTTTTAAAAAGGCATAATGCCCAGTTACACTTGGGTGCTCTATGCTGAATCACGGCCCTTAACGTAAAAGCCACGGGATTTATTGTGTAAAGCATTCCAGCAGACTGGGGTTCACATTGAAGAGAGTGGGGGAACAGGGGGAAAACAAGTCCACAAGTTTGCAATCAAATTCATAGCTTTGAGAACCACTGGATCTCAAATGTATTTGGATATTTCATTCTGTAAATGTAACAGGTATAGCAATGTTAATATGTATCTTCATAATGGAAAAGACCCAAGACACAGGTGGGCTGTGCATGTCCTGAGAGTTGAGGTCTACTCAAGCGCACTGCCGGCAAGAACAGGGCTCCTTTCTACACCAACAGGACAAAGCACCAATACCTCTGACCACTGACGCCGAACAAACCTTGAAACTCTAAAGCCACACACAACCCTAACCACCCTTCCCGGGAGCCCTAGACAGCCTCCCGCCTGCAGCCACTCTGCCATGTTCCCCAAACTGCATCTGGTTACTGGAAAATATGGGTAGAGAAGAGCAACAAATGTTTCTGCAAGAATGGAAAGGAGCCTCAAAGAATGATGCAAAACAAATGAGAGAGAACGATTGCATGGAGGATCCGCGGGTTGATCACGGTTTCTCTGGGGCCTCCATTGGGTAGAAACAGGTACAGAAAATAATTTTTCGAACATCTTGATCATTTTAGTTGCACAACTCAATAGCATTCAGTCCCCGCACATTGCCCTACCATCCCCAGTGCTCCTGCTCACTTTGAAAATGGAAACACTGAATCCACTGCACCCCCACCTCACTCTCAGCTCCTGCCTGCCCTCCCAGCAATAACTCCACGCTGTCTCCAAGAACCTGCCCAACTCCCCACGTAAGTGGGATCACAGTATTTGTTCGGTTATTCCACAGAGCAGAATGTCCTCAAGCTAAAGGATTATTTTTAAGAAGGCATTTAACAAGTATTAGCAGAGGATCCTGACCAGCTGTTTTCTATCTTCCATAAGAACAAAGAAAACAAAAGAATGATTTTAAATTGCTAGGGAACAAAAAACGGTCAGAGGCCGACATATAAACTCTCACAAGGACAAGGCCTTTTCTTTAGGACTTAGCAACGAGCTAGAAAAAATGTCCTCACATATATTGAGTTGACTTATTTTCTTATGATACAATCTCTTGAAATCCTGAAATTACTTCAACAGCCCTCACTGAGCCTCTGACTACAATGGTGCAAGTATTACTAAACAAAACAAACACCGTCCTTTTGCTTTAAAAAAAAAAAGCGGGGGGGGGGGGAGGGCATGCCATTTTTACTGCGGAAAGAAAGAAACTTTCTTCAAGTTCTTATGATATTCACATATTCCACCATAAACCAAGGATACCAAATAGTTTTCGACTCAAGCACCAACTCTCACGTTCTGGGAGGCCGCCTAGAGCCCTGCTGTGAATTCTGAGCCCAAGACCGAGCACAGAGGAGGGCTCGGCGACTACTGCGTTTGGCCTAGGCCAAGGGGGAAGCCAGGCTGAGAAGGCCACAGTCTTGCCTCTCCTCTCAAAACTCTCCAACTCTGCTGCACATCAACTGCTCAGCACTGACACACCTTTTCTTGCTTGTCTCGCAAGACGGAGCAAGTTTTCCATTATCGTCAATATTGTTTCCCATCTACTTAGCATTTTCACATTATGCACTGTGTAAAAATACCACAGTGTGTCAAGCAGCAGCCGGGTGTTACCACCCGCCTACCTGTTCTCTGGATCCCAGCCTGGACTCCAACCTCGAGAGCTCTGCTCCACCAGCACCCGTTCTCTGCCCTCTGTCTCCATCTTCTTTCAGTTTCTTTGGAGACCGCATTCCTCGGTAGTACTCGAACATGCTTCATCTCTCCCACGACTGAAAAACAATGACCAGAGCTGGGCTTGTGTGCCCCAACTTCTAGACCGTATGTTGTCCTTCACAGCGAAACATGAAGTGTGTTCTCGACTGACTGCCTGCAGGGCCTTCCATCTTGCTTCCTCATCCAGGCTCCGTGCTCTGTGCTCCATACGGCCACCTGAAACTCCTTCAAGCACTAATTACCCATCAGGGGCCGGATTGAATGCACCCTTGTCAGCCCTTGCAAAGCTTGCCACCCTTCACCTTTCCATTCTCCTCACTAATGATTTCATCCCTTGACTTGGTTCTTCTCCCCTCTCCCCTATTTCTCCTTCCTCTCTCTCTGGCCATTCTGACAAGAGTTGTAAATGGGCTTGTGCCCAAGGGCCAGCAACCTTCTCTTCTCATTGAACTCCAAGTGTTTTTCAGCCTTTTTCGACAACTGTGACGCATAGCTGCTTATCTAATTGCGTCAACAAGCTATGCATGTGTGTGTGCGTGCGCACGTGGATGTGTGTGTATGACAACGCACATGTCTAACAACATAGCAAACACTTTCCTCCTATCTTGTTAGCAGGCACCTTCACCAACAAAACTGTCCCAACCAGAAATCCATGCCTCATTCCAGATTACTCCCTGTATTCTTCTTTTCCACATCCAGTCACCCCAGTTCATATCCCAACTTCTCTACTTCCCATCCAGCTCCCCACTTGTGGCCTGGGAAAGCAGGAAAGGATGGTCCAAAGCCTTGGGACCCTGCACCCATGTGTAAGACCTGGAAGAAGCTCCTGGTTTCAGATCAGCTCAACTCTGGCTGTTGCAGCTATTTGGGGGAGAGAACCAGCAGATGGAAAATCTTTCTCTTTGTCTCTCCTCTCTGTAATATTCTCTTTCTAATAATAAAAAAAAAATCTTTCACAAATATTTCCTTCTCTCTGCTCCTGCTGCCATCGTCCTAGCTCAAGCTTTCATCATCTCTCACCCAGACAACTCACCTGACACTTAGTTGCCATCCTTTCCTCCCTTCTGCCTCTTTTGTGCCATTATTAGCCTGATCCTTTAAGCTCAAAATTTGTTCACATTGTTTACAAGTCTTTGCTCACAGGTTTTTCATGGCTCCAGTTAGCCTACAGGATCAAATGCACACACCTTAAAGGGCATGCAGGACCCTTATTGGTCAAGTGTGTGTGCAGCCTCTTTTCCTACTTCTATCTCATTCGACGACAGTCTTCAGCAATAACAGAGTCCTTGCCAGAGACAGGCATTTGGTACCATGCTTGTGATAGCATTTGAGACAACCACATCCCATACTAGAGTACCAGGGTTTGCACCCTGGCTCTGTTTTCAACTCCAACTTCCTGCTAATACTCACTCTGGGAGGCAGCGGGTAACTGTTCAAGTATTTGAATGCCTGCCACACATCTGGGAGATCCAGATGGAATCCCAGGCACCTGTCTTTGGCTTGGCCTGACCCTGGCTGCAGCAGGCATTTGAGGAGTAAATCAATAAACAGAAGCTCTCTCTTTCTCTCAAGTAAATAAGTAATGAATGGATAACTTAAACTTCCCGGTGTACCCTGAACATATGCTTTCCCCATACGCATCTATGCTCTATAACTCATGCGAGCCCCACCCGCCCTCTGCCTGGGCCGTGGTCCCTCCCAATCTGTTTCTGTCCAACCGTCACTTTCTAAACGTCTGCTCCAATCACGTCCTCTGTGTTAACTAAGACTTGAAGCCAAAAGTAAAAGCAATACATTTTCACTAGCTGAAGTCTTGGGGTGGGGCTTTTTGGGGTGTGCAGCCAGGATTCACATATGTGGTTTGGCATTTTTCTCAGCCTACCTCTCAAACCAAAGGATTGTTCCCTTCATCCTACTTCATTCTGAATTTCCATCCACTTAGCATAGCTAAACAATTGCTATAGTAATCCAGGGCAAAGACCAAACAAAAACAAAAGTTCTCCCCTACTTGTCTTTCCTGTTACTAGTTCAACAAATATTTCTATGATCTCATATTTTAAAAACAGTAGTTTTTTTCTACAGATGATTCTGAAATTCTTTCTAATTTAAATACTCCCAAGATACTGTGCTAGCAATGAGGAAAAATTACAAGTTGTTAAAAAATAGAGACGATGGCTTCTGCAAAATCCATCAACCGATCCGCCCAGGGCAGTGAGAAGCCAAGCCCACTTGTTAAACATCTGTTTCGGAAAAATTTAAAGCATCTTCTCTTGTCTACTTTCGAGTTACTATAGAAACTGATCTTCCCATGAATCTCCCTTTTCTTCTACCCTAGGCGCTGGGAAATCAGAGACTGTGGACCAAATCCAGACCAACACCTGTTTGTGTAAAGTTTTACTGGAATGCAACCACACCCATGTTTCCACATTGTCATGGCTGCTTTGCACTGTTGAGTTGAACAGTTGAAACAAACTCCATGATCTACAAAGCCAAAAAATATCTACTATTCAGCCTTTTAACAAGAAAGTTTACTGATCCTATCTACACAAACAACCCAACCCTTCAAAAAATACTCACAGAATGTGTTTTATGAAAAAACTGTGTTTGGGTTTCAATTTTTTTTCGCATCAAAATAAATTTCTTTTTAAGTTCCATTTTGCCACCAATTAGAGTATCCTCTTAGGAAAAGATTTTCTTTATTTACTAATAGCTGTAGACTAAAGACCACCTTTGATCTATGATTCAAGATTTCTGTAATAGCACAGGGTTATGCCTATTTTTTCCAAATTAAGTCATGAACCTGTATGGAATTCCTCACTATTAACACCAAATGATTTTTTTTTCATTTTTCATTTTCATAACTTTGAGTATGAAGGAAGTCAAATGTCACCACATGTGACCAATATGTGTATTCAGTCACAAAGAGTGACCCTGAATCCCAAATGATGAGGTACAGCGACTGAAGGAAATGCGTAACCCCCCTGGCCTTCACTGCTTGTGCCCAATCCAAAAAAAACCACAAAGGGTCCAGATAACAATCCCCACCAGCATCATGCTGATGAGCCAACTGTAACTCTCCTATAGTTATTAGTTAGTGTTCAATGTCATTAGCTACCAGGCAATGCAAAGCAAACCCACAGTGCCATCTCACTTCACACACTGGGATAGATACCATCAGTAAGACAAACAATGCTAAGTGTTGGGGAGGATATGGAGAAATCCTCATACAATGCTGGTGGAATTCTGAGATGGCACAATCTCCCTGAAGGACAGTCTGCCATTTGCCCCTAAGTTCCCAGTAGAGCTGACACATGACCCAGCAACTCCACTCTTAGATAACTACCCCCAAGAAATGACCAAAAACATGTATTTTATGTGAACAGCAACATCAAATGAAAACAACCAATGCCCCTTCACTGAATAAACAATAGGTAAAATCTAGTCTAGCCATCCAATGGGACATTATTTCGCAATGACAAGGAGTGAAGTGGTGCCATGTTCCACACCACAGATGACATATGAAACATTACGCTAAGTGAAAAAAAAGGACAGACTCTCTCAAGCCAAATTTCAGTCCAGCTCCTCCAGGCCCTTTTCTGGAGCAGGTTACATCTTTGGATCTTGTCCTAAAAGACCAGGTTTAGCAAGAAGGATGACGGTTTGCTTAGCAAGAATTCCCCCAACTCTTCATGTCTCCTGTTAGAGAGCATCCATCCACCAAATGCCTCCAACCGGTTTCTTGGTTATAAGTCCCCACTTTGTCTTTACTCTATGTGGAGTTAGGCCTACTTCCACACCATAATCTATAGCACAACAGCTGCAGTAGCTTCTGAATAAAGACACTTTTCAAAGCTTCACTGTCCAGATCTGCCTTTCTTTAAAGAAGTCAGTCACCAAAGACCACATGTTGTTTGATTCCACTTACATAAAATATCCAGAATAGGCAAATCTAGCAATAAAGGGTAGACTGGCTATTGCCTAGGGACAGGACACTTGGTGGACAATGGGTAGCCTGCTGATGGGTACAGAGGGTTTTTTTTTTTTGAGATGATGAAAATATTCTAAAACTCGAAGTATTTTTAAAAAGCATCAGATGGGTTACTTAAAACGGATTAAATTGTATATGTGAAGTATATCTTGAAGCTATCATATACAATCATAATATACAACCATCACCACCATTCATCTCCATATGTCTATTTTTTAAAACAGACATTTTAAACTGAGTGAACAATAGCTCCCCATCTTTTCCTTCCTAGGAACAAATATTCTTCTGTCAGTCTCTAGCATTTTGTTTAACCTACGTCCCTTAAATAAGCAGAATCATTCGTACTTGTCTTTCTGTGACTGGCATATTTCACTTAGAAGGACATCCCAAAGGTTCACCCATGTTGTAGCATATGTCAGAACTTTCTTAGTTTCTAAGGTTGACTATTATTCCATTCTGCTTTGCTTATCCATTCATCTATGGATGGACATTTTAGATGCTTCAATGTGCTAACTATTAAGAAAACAGATATAAAGATAAATGCATCAATTCTTCTGGGAATTCATTCATTACTGAAATTTCTGGCTGTACATACTGTGTTTCAGTCTATTTGTGCTGCTTTAACAAAATATCTGAGATTGAGGGATTTATAATGAATACCAATGCATTGGCTGAACATTCTGAAGGCTGTGCAGTCCAAGGTGGAGCGGCTGCAGCTTGCTGTGTTGTAACAGTGGACAGTACCACATGGCAGCAGGTGCACAGAGAGTGTACATGCACAAGAGGGCATAAACACAAACCCACATAAACAAAAACAAGTTTAGGCTATCCGTGACGGCAGAGCCCTCAAGATCGACACACCTCTTAAAGGTGCCCTGCCCTCTTTTAACACTGCTGCAATGGCAACTAAATTTCAACATGAGCTCTGAAAGGGATAAACTTGCAAACCATAGCATTTTGTCATTCTGTTTTCAGGGTTTGGATGATCTATCAAAACATTTGCCACAGCTATGACACCACGTTCATTCCCACTGCCACTACTGTTGCATTTGTTTCACATCCACATCAGTACATGTTCTTTTCTGGGATTATTTCTGATTTCGCAGTTGGTTGGCTGGCTAGTTGGTTTTTCTTTCCTTTTTTATATACTAGCCAGCAAAAGTGGTGTCTTGTTAATAATTTTGATTTACATGTCCCTAATGATTAGATGTTCTGCAAACTTTGGTAAGATATTTAGCCTCTTCAAAGCTTCTTAGTATACAAAGCAAGACGGTAAAAACTAAAGTGGATGGGCTATTTCTCAATTATACAAATATTTTGAAAACAAATAATAAATTTATATCAAAACAGAAGTGGCCAGGAATTATCAAGAAAAAACTAAGTTAGAATAATATAATGGTTAAGGTTTACTCTTAATAGCAACTTAACACTTTAAGTAATTAGGATGACCATGTATAATCAAATATACATGCTCTACAGGCTAACCAACCAAATCAGTGAGAGAGAGTAGAGAGCCAAGCCACAGAGGATGTGTTTATATGTATGTATCTGATTATAAGAAAGGAAACATTGCAGAGTAAAGAACAAACACTGGTTTCTCAATAAAAGTTACTGACTCAATTGGGAGAACAAAAGAAAAGTGATTTTACTCTCATTTTAAAATATGTCCCAAAGTCAATTCAAGGTATACTGTATTTCTAAATGTTATCTACAAATTAATACAGTAAAATGTCTTCATCACTTTGGAAAGACAGTAATAAAAGTATTATCAAGGGTGCCAGCACTGTGGCACTGTGAGTTAAGCGGCTATCTGATACCAGCATGCCATACAGGCACCAGCTCAAGTATGGCTGCTCCTTGCTAATGGCGTGAAAAAAGCAGAAGACAGTGCGGGGATAGGGGACTTGAAGGACAGTGAATACACATTTTCTTTGGGGAAGTTGAAACACTCTAAAACTATTTTTTAAAACCCATAAAATGTACAGTATGAGCCTCACCTGGAAGCAGCTCCTGGTTCTCGGCTTCAGTCAGGTCCAGCTCTGGCCATTGCGGACACCTGGGAGAATGGAACTGGATGGAGTATACCGCTCTGTATGTCCTTTCTTCTCTGTAACTCTTTCACATAAATAAATAACTTTTTGAAAAAAGTAATAACCATCAAAAAAATAATTGTACTCCATTAAAAGTAGTGAATTCTGTTTATAAAAACTGCATGCTATTAGGGAAAAAAAAAAAAAACAAAACCAGACAGTATCTTGATTTGAGTGGCTTGACTCAACCCTACAAAGAAGGCTGGTAAGTTCCATAGAAAACTAAGCATGGTTCTTGAAAAAACTCTTCACAAAAGAGGAGATACATTTGGTATCTAACCTTTTGGGATTGGCTCATTTCCCCTAGCATTATAGTTTCCAGTTGGGACCATTTGGCCACAAAGAACTGCATTTTGTTTTTTTTAATAGCTGAGTAGTATTCCATGGAGTAGATGAACCAAATCTTTCTTATCCAATCTTCTGCTGATGGGCATTTAGGTTGCTTCCATGTTTTTGCAATTACAGATTGTGCTGCTATGAACATAGGGGTGCATGTTGGTTAGATACCAAATGTTTCCCTTAATTTAACCTGTATTTTTTTTCTTTTTGAACCTGTTATTGATACTGTCTCAACACATGTGTTTTGAAAAATTGAACTTGCATTATTTTTAACATACTGTTTACTCAATACTATGTCAATCAATTCCATAACACTATATATTGTTGCTGATGTTTTGTTGGGGCTTTTAACTGAACGAGACTTTACTCTGTTAGCTCTACCTTCAAACCAGAAAAGGTCTCCCCAAGACCGTTAAAGTTATCTGGACAACAAGATGTTGGACTCTATGCTGGGTATATGCTTGCAATGAAAGAATCTCAACTGAACTTGAACTGTGGTTATGCAGCAAGGTGGAGGAATCCACCATGGGAGGAGGGTTGTGGGAGGAGCGAGGGAAATCCCAGTGCCTATAAAACTGTATCACATAATACAATGTTATTAACAAAAAAAAAAAGAAGAAATGTAGAGGCAAAAGAAGAAAATTTGGAGAAGACATAGAATGCTTGAATATAATTGCATTGGGCCTGGCAGATGCAACATCTTTTGTGAGAAGATGTTTTTTGGTTTTAATCAATGTGGGGGCAAGTAGAAGTCCACATATAACATACTTGCTTTTGCTTCACTCCTTCAAAAATTAGCATTAGGCCACATTTAATTTAAAGCAGCATATGATATAAATACAAGATATATATATGACTATATATATGACATATATATACATATATATATGAATATAATAGTCTTATTACTGAGCTAGATATTAGAGGTATAGTATTTCAGCTCCCAGCTGTGGTTGCATAAAAAAAGATTACTGAACCCAAGGGCCTGGCAGATAGCTTAGTGGCTGAAGTCCTTGCCTTGCACATGCCAGGATCCCATATGGGCGCCAGTACTAATTTCTGCAGCCCTGCTTCCTGTCCAGCTCCCTGCTTGTGCCCTGGGAAAGCAGTTGAGGATTGCCCAAAGCCTTGGGACCCTGCACCCATGTGGGAGACTCGAAAGAAACTCCAGGCTCTTGGCTTTGGAGCAGCACAGCACCAGCCATTGTGGCCGCTTGGGAAGTGAATCAGTGAACAGAAGATCTTCTATGTCTCTCCTCCCCTTCGTATATCTAAATTGCCAATAAAAATTTAAATGAATTAAAAAATTAGTGAATTCAATAAAGGTGATTTAATGTCCAAATCACTGTTCATATTAAAAAAAAAGAGGAGATGCAAATTTAGTTATCACAGAAATGCAAAACAGAACGATCAAATACTACCAAAAATCCTACATGAAATGGCTAGAATTAAAGAGTCTCACTATTACGTGTATCACTATTTCCTTTGGGTTTATTCTGCTGTGTTGCCCTCAGATCCTCACTTTCATGCCTTCTCGGGTAGCAGCTCAAGGTTTGAAAATGCTACTTACAAAGGCTATCAGATGCAATTAAGACAGTGTTGGAGGGAAGTTGGTAGCATTGTAGAAGTATTGGTAAAACAAAGACAAAAATTGATGAAGTAGCCATCTATTTTAACAAATTAGAAAAACAACAGCAGAATAAATCCAAAGGAAATAATCACTTTGAGAACAGAAATTACTGAAATAGAAAGCAGAAATACCATGGAGAGATTCATTCACAAGGCCAAAAGAAAAAGGAAATCAACAAGCCTCCAACAAGATTAATTTAGAGAAGAAAATGATAAATATAAGAAATGAAGCAAAACAAAAGTCTATGCACACTGTGAAAATATAAAATAAAATATTGAAAATGTTACAGATAACTTCACACTAACTTGTTAGAAAATTTAAATGAGAGAATCAAGATGGTGGAATAGGGTAAGGACACATTTAAACAGAGAAATATTAGCCTGTGTGAAGCAAACAGGGCACATTCCAGGAAACAGGAGAGGACAGAACAACAGCAGAGGGACACTGGGAGACTGACAGACACGGGAAAGCAGCAGACACAATGGTGTGGTTTTGCAGTCACTGATACCCCAGTGGCATTCAGCCAGTGGTCATCTGAATTTCAGTGGTAGCTGGAACTCATCCAGCAATAAGGACGGAAGATCTTCCTCTCTGACTCTCCTCTCTGTATATCCGCCTTTCCAATAAAAAAAAAATGATAAAAATAAATCTTAAAAAAAAAAAGACAGCAGGGACAACAGTGAGCTGTGCATGTGCTGAGCTGGGAGCGAACTCACTGAGCTCAGTGCATTGCACTAGTTCCACAGGGAAAATAATGCTGACGTTGGCATCGTACAGGTCAAAATAGGTCCATGTGGCTCTCAGAATTAACGGCCATCAGGTTCTGGCAAGATCAGCACCACCAACAACCTAGCTACATGGGACACCTGGTGTCGCTCTAATCCTGGGACCTGCTCCAAACAGAAGTGGGAGAAAGGTTGCAGAGATAACGGTGCAGCCTCAGCACGGTATCACAGGAGGTGCAGACTGGTGAGCCAGGATTTGGGGCTACAGAGACCATGGTAGAAATCTAACATAAGAACCCAGACCTGGAACTTGCTGCAGGGAGTGGCACAAGTGACTGCAAAGAGTCATGTACCCACTGCAATAAGCAAAATCAAACTGCAGACCTGTGGGTAACAAAGCTTAGAAACTAACCCCTAAGGAGAAGAATCTGCTAATCAGAAGTACAATGACCAAAAGCAAAAGAAACAAAGGCACAATGAATATTACTGAAGACTCCCCTGCAAAGGAGCAAAACCCTTTGCCAACCTCACAGATAACCGAGGAAGACATCGAGAAAATGGGGGATACAGAATTTAAAACACTTGTTACAAAACTTATCAATGACAAGAAGTACGGAGAAGCACGTAAGCAGGCATTCAAGAAATTTTAAGGAATACGTCACACTGGGAATGAATCAAATGAAAGCTGATGCATTAGAAATGATGAATACAGTGGAGCAAATTAAAAGTACAGTAGAGAGCCTCCAAAATAGAATGAAGCAAGCAGAAGAAAGAATCTCAAAATTAGAAGAAATTTCTTGTCACCAGAAGGAAACAAAAAGCCGGAAGCAGAGATGGATCAGGCCAAAAAAAGTATTCAAGAATTGAAAGACACTATTAAAAGGCCAAATATAAGAGTTCTGGGAGTCCCAGAAGATGCAGAAAGAGAAGCTGGGTTTACAAATGTATTCAATAATATAATAAAGGAAAAGTTGCTTAATCTAGAGAAAAAATTGGGAAACAACAACCAGGAGGGGCACAGAACTCCCAACTGGTTTGACCAAAAGTGATCTTTACCACCACACATGATAATCAAGCTCTCTTCAATCAAACATAAGGAAAAGATCCTTAAATAAGCATGTGAAAAAAAATCATTGACATATAAAGGAATGCCAATTAAATTCACAGGAGATCTCTCACAGGAAACTCTACAGGCCAGAAGAGAATGGAGTGACATATTCCAAATTCTAAAAGCAAAAACTGTCAGCCCAGGATAACATACCCAGCAAAACTTTCCTTTGTCTCTGAAAATGAAATAAAATTCTTCCACAGTGAAGAAAAATTAAAAGAATTTGCCTCTTCCAAACCTGCCCTACAAATGATACAAGATGTTCTCTTGACAGAGAAGAGGAACAGTGCCCACCAAAACAAAAGGCAAATGCGAAGAACATCCAAGTGAAATAACAACAGAAGACTAAGCAATGGACAACCCATTCGCAAAATGACAGAATCAAATTACCACCCATACATATTAACCATGAATATAAACAGTTTAAACGCATCAATCAAATGTCACAGATTAGTAGACTGGATTAAAACACAAAATCCATCTATTTGTAGTCTACAAGAGACACAAAAAAGATCAGCAAAAACTATTTCATGGATTCTGATTTTTTGGGGTTTCATGTCTTCAAAATACTTTTTCTCTCATTAAATTCTTCAATGACTCACAGATCACACAGTAGCACCATTTTCAAGAAGGTTCTTGATTTTCATTTCTTTAGTGACACATTAGTCATTCAGTAGCATGTTATTTAACTTTGTGGCATTGTAAATTTCTGTTTTTACTGCTGTTGTTGATTTTGTAGTTTGGCTTTTCATTTAAGGGGATGTACAGTAACTGTTTAATGGAGACTATCATATCCAGATGTGAGGATACAATGCAGTATGCATCTCCACTTCCAGATCAAAGATGGACTCCCAAAGAAACTCATTACTATATCTTGACAATAGGATGCTGGACTCTCTACCATTGTCCATGCTTACAACAATGGACATGTCACTGTTTATGAAGAACTCTATTATAGTAATTATAGAGGGGAACTCAGTGTAGGGAGTGAATAAGGGAAATCCCAAGGCCTATAAAACTATATCATAAAATAAGAAGAAGAAGAAGTAAAATTTTTTAAAAAATTAAAAACAAAAATTTTAGAAGAAATATTTTCTATCAAACAACATAAACAACTAACTCTGAGTAAGCAGAAACCTGAATGGCTACATGAACATTAAGAATTCCAATCAAGAAAACCATTTATTTAAGCAAAATTTATAGATCGAGATGACTATTATGAGTTATCTGCTGAACATGCAAATACAAACAATCTTAGGTATTATTCCATAGAGTAGAAAAATGGGGAGACTTCCCAACTCACCTTACAAATTTGACAAATTTGACATAAGCTTGATATCAAATTATAATGATGATTACAACAAAAAGGAAAAATTGCCAAGTCACACTTATGCATGGACACAGACACAACAATCCTGAACATGTAATTAGCAATGGAATCTATCACTATCAGGTTGGTAAACTTACAGAACGGAAGACTGGCCTAACTTTCATTAAATCAATTATTGTAATTCAGGCCCAGTGCTGTGGCACAGCAAGTTAATCTGCAATATCAGCATCCCATACGGGCACCAGATTAAGTCCTCATAGCAGAAAGGAAATTCCCATGTCTTAAAACTCCATCCATAGATTAGGAATAAAATAAGAACATTTAATTTCTCATTGTACTACAGCAGAGACTACGTATCAAGATTAAATGTTATAAAAATCCGTGTATAAAATTCAATTATACTTTCATGTCAGTAAAATAAAACAGAAAATAAAAAATTTATAGGTTAAATAATAATCAAACTAGCCAATAAAATCACAATTACTATGTAATTTTTATGATTCTATTGTAAGTTCTATCTCTATAGAAAAGAGTTATAGGGGCCAATACAGTGGAATAGCAAACTATCTTTCTGCCTACGGTGCTAACAGTCTGCTTACAGACTGGAAAGGCAGGAGAAGATGACCCAAGGCCTTGCGACCCTGCTCTCACATTGGAGACCCAGAAGAGGCTGGCTCCTGGTTTCAGATCAGCCTAGCTCTGGCTGTTGCAACCTCTTGGGGAATGAACAGCCAAAACTCTAAAGAAGAGAACATAGGTGAATTGATCCAATCAAACATCAACATTTGTTCTTATTTCTTTTTTTTTGTCCTTATTTCTATAGTAATGTAGATAGTATGATATTAGTCTAGAGAGAAGAAATATGAAGTACTATGATAATGATAGACACTACCAACACATGAGGCAAAGGAAGATGGCAGTAAATGGTCCTGCAATAATCTAGTATCCAGACCAAAAAATCGTGGAAAAGTGAACATTCGGGTATTAGCTTTCCAGTAAATCTACGACAAAATTAGAATATCTGAAGACAGTAATATAGAGGAATATCTTTATGGCCTCATATTTTGTGAATAAACACAATAGAATTCACCATCAAAGCAAGCACAAATTAACTTTACCAAAGTTATTAATTTCTGTTCACCAAAAGACTGTATAAGGAGAAAGAAAGAGTAAGTCATGCATCATGGAAGATACGCACACACATAACTGTCATTATATTCCACATGTAAAGAACTGTTGTAAGCCAACAAAAAAAATGCAGAAAATGCTCAAAGGGCTTCTCAGTACCTCTTTCAATAGATGCAAAATCGCTGATTTTTTTTTCTTTGGTTAGAAACAGAATGTTAAACCACAAATGTTCCTCACTAGATTAACACAAATTAGGTAAGTTGCATTGATAATGAAAATGTGGGGCCATAGAAATTTCTAAACACTGCTGCAAATTGGCACAATCATCAACTAGCAGAATCACATCACCAGTGAGCCACGAATATCACTTCTACATATTTACCTGGAGATGTGCACATGCATCTAAGGAGCACACTTTACAGCTAATAGATAACTGAGTGTGACAGTAATATAATAAAATATTCTATGGAAAAGAAAATAAAGGTTTTGCAGGAAGAGGTAAAAATGGGTAAACAACCCCACTGCACTTCAAAGTAAAACTGCTGGGCACCAGAGACAAAAGACAAGTTTCACTTTGCTGGAGATATAAATTCAGAAACAGATGAACTTGAAATGTATTATTAAAGGTTGCTTATGTAAGTAGCAGAATTTCTTAAGAAGGAGCAATTTGTTTATTTTTCTTATTTTACTTTTTATTATTATCATTTTATGATACAGGTCCACAGGCCTTGGGATTTCCCTTATCCCCTCCCCAATTCCCTTCCCCCTCACTGAGTTCCCCTATATCATTATTATAGCATAGTTCTTTATACACAGTCATATGTCCATCATTGTGGGGATGGACAATGGCAGAGAGTCCAGCATCCTATTGTCAAGATATGGTAATGAGTTTCTTTGGGAGTCCATCTTTGATCTGGAAGTAGAGATGCATACTGCATTGTATCCTCACATCTGGATATGATGGTCTCCATTAAACAGTTACTGTACATCCCCTTAAATGAAAAGCCAAACTACAAAATCAACAACAGCAGTAAAAACAGAAATTTACAATGCCACAAAGTTAAATAACATGCTACTAGATATGATAGTCTCCATTACACTGTTATTATACATTCTCTTAAATGAAAAGCCATAAAACATAATCAATGACAGGAAGAAAAAAAGAAATTAACAACACCACGAAGTTAAATATCACGCTACTGAATGACTAATGTGTCGCTTAAAGAAATGAAAAAGAATATCAAGAATCTTCTTGAAGAAAATGATGCTACTGTATGATCTACATTGAAGAATTTAATGAGAAAGAGTTTTGAAACTAACAAAACATGAAAATAACAACAAAAAAATCAAAATCCATGAGATAACAGTTTCCACTAATCTTTTTTGGTGAGATATGTCTCCTGTAGCCAACATATTGAGCAGGGGGGGAGGGGGAGGAGAAGAGGAAGGGGAGGAGAGGGGAAGGAGGAGGGGAGGAGGGGGGGGAGGAAAAGGGAAGGAGGAGGGGAGGGGGGAGAAAAGCGGGAGGAAAGGGGGGGAGGGAAGGGGGGAGGAGGAAGAGTGGAGCAGCCATGACAAGGGCAGAGAGACGGGGAGGAGCGGGGAGTCTCCTGGTGCTGATGTTGTCCAGTTGTTGAATCTGAAGGGTTGATAACTAGCTGCTGGCTGTCCAATTATTCACTAAGCTGCAATGTACGCTGAGTGTATTTTTTCTGGTTATATTTATGATGCACGAGAGATATCAGAAAAAAAATAAGTAGTGCCTTTTAAAAGACATTTTTCTAAGAGTGTTGTTGTCTTCTTCCCTAGAGACTGATGACAAAGAGTGCTTTCCCAGGGAGTGTTTTTCGTCTCGGCACTTTCATGAGCATTATCATAGTGTTATTTTGATCTGCAGAAACTTTCCCCAGAACATAGATGTGTCCACTTCTTGTAGATCACACAAATAAAGAAATTTGATCAAAGACGGCATTTTCAAAATTAAAGGAACAGTTGGTGGAAAAAATTACTACTGAATATAATTGCAGAATCAACAGAAACACATGCTATAGATAAAGGATAATGTTTTGTGGTAACTGGGTGGAAAAATTTGATCTTTTTTGGCACTGAAATCTGTTAATTTCAGTGTCTGCCTAAGAGCTATTTATTTCAAAAAATCAAAACAGATTTTAATGCATAATACATTTTTGTTATTGTTAGTTGAGCCTGCATAATTATTCTCTTTTCTTTCTTAAGCCAACAGAAAGCTGGTTTTGTATTTTAAACCCTCAGGTGCTATTTGTAAACATTCCATCTCGGCCTGTGCTGCCGTGGATCACGGTGTCATTATTTGTTTTACTTCTGAATGTGATCTGGCTCTGACTCTGCCCAGTTTTCAGTTCACCCTGTTCCTGCATCTTTGGTGATAAGTCAAACTCTCCAATACTTCAATCTAGTTATAACAAGCAGACTTAAAAGGAAAAAATGGAAAATTAAAATATTTCAGGAGCTGTTTCCCAAAGCCAAGATTGTTTTCCCAATCCAACCAGAATAACAAGGGCTTGAGAACCGTCCGACTCCCGGCTTCCTGTTGGGAACTGAAGATGCTGTGCCATGTGAAGCAGGGGCGGGATTGTGGGGTAGCAGGCAGGGTAAGGCTGTCACCTGTAAGGCCACAAGGATGCCAGTTTGAGACCAAAGCGCTTCCCTTCCGCATCAACTCCCTCCGAATGTACTTGGGAAAGCAACAGATGGGCCAAGTGCTTGGGCACCTGCACCCACGTGGGAGACTCAGGCTCCTGGCTTCGTTCAGGCCCAGTCCTACCTGCTTAGAGTCAACAACTGGATGGAAGAACAATTGCTCTCTCTTTGTAACTCTGCCTTTCTAAAAAAGAAGGAATATATTTTTATTTTTAAAATGTCAAGCAATGGAATAACCCACAGTTCTTCTCTGGGCCATGTGTAACAACTCAACTATAACTTCATGGAGCAAACTGTTCTTAATTGTAGGCTCTCCCTCTCTCTTCAACTCCAGTGTTAATTCAGACCAGAAAAAAAATTTTCTGAAGCATCCTCCAACTGCCTGAATAATTTTTTAAAGATATAATTGCTTTTATTGGAAAAACAGATCAGATTTACAAAGAGAAGGAAAGAAAGATCTTGCATCTACTGATTCATTCCTGAAGTGGACCCAAGACCAGATATGAACCAGTCCAAAGCCAGGAGCCAGGAGCTTCTTCCAGGTCCCCCACGTGAGTGCAGGGTCCCAAGGTTTTGGGTTATCCTCGACTGCTTTCCTGGGCCACAAGCAGGGAGCTGGATGGGAAGTGGAGCAGCTGGGATTAGAACCGGCGTTCACACGGAATCGCAGCATATGCAAGCTGAGGATTCAGACATTGATCCATCACGCCGGGCCAGGTCTGGCTAAGGTTAACCTGCCTGCTTTGTGTGTTTAAGGATCCACTACACTTCCTTTGGTGTTCTGGGGAAGATGTTTTATAAACAGGTTGTTTTAACAAACAATACTATGTCTCATTTGCTGGGAGTGTGATCCCTGCAGGCACCACGATGTCATCGGTCCAGTGGCTCCCAAATGCCATGTCTCAGCTCTGTTCCAGCCAGGGACACAGCTGGCAGCAGTTCATAGCAAAAAGTCTGCTTTGGGGATAAGCCATTCTTTATTATATGATTATGCACTTCAAAATTTATGTGACATATTCTTCCTCGTGTGAAAATAGGGTGGATGAAAGATCATGAGTTTTTTTTAATTACCTAATTCAATTTCCCCAAACATTTTTAACTGTTACCAATTGAGGAAATTGGGAAGTCAGGGAGCCAAACTTTCTAGGTTGCCCTTCAATGACATGACTGTTTTTGGTACTCACAAAGGTTACAACCCTCCAGTGCCAGTCGTCAATCTTTTTAATTGGTACAACTGTATCTGAAACATTCAACTATCCCCCTTTCTCCAAAACCTCCCTTCTGTGAAGAAGCTTGAGGGTAAGAAAATAAAGGAAGCAAATAATCAAGCAAATCCTGTTTTTCTCTTCTGATTGCTCCTCTATTGCTCTCCTTCAAGCCACTTCCCCTTCACCAAGTGAGAAGCCCGCAGCTGGAGGGTGGGCATGCCCCATGACTCTCCGCTCTGCTCTGGGTCTTCCCTTCTTTCTGGGAACTTGCTGTTTTAAGCATCGAGTCGCCCGTCTGCGCTGATGACTTTCAGCACTTCAGCTTCTGAGAACCGAAGCCACCAGCTCTCCAGCAGTGCTCACGCCATCTACACTGGAAGGGTCCACTGTCAGCTCAGACTTTTCCATCTTCCACGCTGAACTTATTATATTCTCCACCAAACCAGCTTGCCCTTGCAAATTTCCAGTTCCCGTCAGCCACTTCATGGGCAGTCAAAAGCTCTTTGTTCTTTTACTTTCCTTAGTCTTTTGTCTTCTAAATTCCATGTGCTTTCTGATACAAAAACCACAGCACATACACTTAGGGGGAGGGGGAAAGATGTGACTGGGATTTCAGGCTGTATTATTCCAGTGCTAGGGGACCTCCACACCAATTACTTTTGCTTTCTCTGTACCATGTGGCCAATCCTGCTTACTCGGCCTGTTCTTTCTTTCTCACATGCTTATTTCTGTCACCTCTCTCCAGGCCCTCATCTTCTAATTGCCAGACAGCTGAAACAAATGCGTAGCTGACTCCTCTCTTTCCACAGACTTCCCTTCGTCCTTCTCCCTCGGGTATCCGGTTCGCATCAGTAAATCAACAACATCCAAGTAACCATGCTGCTCCCACCGCCTCACGCAGCACTGCCTTCCCCTCCCTCCGCCACACTGTCTGACACCCTAACTGCTGCATTTTTCTCTCCAAAAAGAAAAACAAACAAGAATTCCTCATTCTACAGAATGCCTTCTTCTGATCTTTTTCAAACCTGCCTTCCTGCTGTGCTCTTCCCCGCCCCCCACCCCACCCCCGCCTGGAACACACTGGTCTTCTCTCTGCACAAACTCACCCTTCATCCTAGCCTTCCTGAAGCAGGTCTTCTCCAACAGACTTGGATTTTTAGGCTTCTCTGGAACCTAAGCAATTTCCTAGTTTGATACAAAATCATATATGCTTTCATCCATGGCTTAAATTTGCTAATGCGAGGACACATTCTAATTTCAATTGAAAACAACGGACTTATTTCTGGGAAACAAGACACATAGATATATCCTCTCCTGGAATCTCAATAGCCAGAAAGAACACAGCTGGCTCTTAAGAAATACCACTGAGGAAGCAGGTGCCGTGACACAGCAAGTTAAGCTCTGGCCTGGGAGACCCACACCCTGGATGGGATTAAGTACCGCCTCTGCTTCTGAGCCAGCTTCCAGCTGACGCACACCCCGGGGGACATCGAAGGAGGAGTCAAGTACCTGGGTCCCTTCACGCACAGGGGAGACCAGACGGCACCCCCAGCTTAGGGCTTTGGCCTGGCTCAGCCCTGCTTGTCGTGAGCAGTTGAGTAATGACCCAGTGGATCGAAGATGGACATCCTTCTCTGCTTTTCTCTCTTGACACTTTGCCCTTCCGATAAATAAAAACACATTTCTCAAAGATCCCTTCTAATCATAAATAAATGCGTTAAAAAATGCAAAGTAGGCTTGAATAATGTGGCATGCTATGACTTGGTATAGATACAGCTTTTTTTCTTTTTGTAATTTGCAACTACAAAATGTTTCGAATACACAGCTAACCTTAGAGAATAACAACAAACATCTTTTTAGGTGTCAATATAGTATTAGGTTGGATTCCACACGTTTCCTTATCTAAGTTTTTCATTACCACGTAATGCTTAAATCCCTTTATGGGGTGCCACGTGTTATTTCAACGGATGCACACGGCGTAAGCTGCTTACATCAGGCAGTGGTCGTGCCCCCCACCCTCCCCCTCAGCCCCCTCCCCATCCCCTGCGTGCTGCCTATCTGGAGTTTCCAGCCTCGTGGGCTCCAGCTCTGTGTGTAGTACGTCACATGCTGTGATCTTTTGGGTTGTATAACTTCAGAGTTGTAACAACCTTAAGCAGATCTACGCTAACGCTAACGGACTCGAATGTCAGAAATGAATTGAAGTTTCTATGGACAACGGATGTTTGAGGAAAGTACCCAAGCCATCAGTGGAGAAAGAAGAGCCTCTCCACTGGACAGCCACAGGCAGAAGAGCAGGCGGGCTCCGGACCCTCACTCTACAAACTAACGTTACATGGGCCAACAACCTCAATATAGGACCTGAAACTATGAAGCTACTAGAAGATTCCAAGTAAATATTACTCAAATCTATTTCCTGATCTCCTTCCTTGTCCCTTGAACTAGAGATAGATGGGTCCTTACTATCAGTCTGTTTAAAATTTAATTACTTGCGGGGCCTAGCGGCTGAAGTCCTCACCTTGCACGCATTGGGATCTCATATGGGTGCTGGTTCTAAGCCCGATGGCCTTGCTTCCCATCCAGCTCCCTGCTTGTGGCCTGGAAAAGCACTCAAGCACAGCCCAAAGCCTTGGGATCCTGCACCCGCATGGGAGACCTCAAAGAGGCTCCTGGCTTCAGATCAGCTCAGCAACACTTGCAGCTGCTTGTGGAGTGAACCAGTGGATGGAAGATATTCCTCTCTGTCTCTGCTTCTTTCTGTACACCTGACATTCCAATAAAAATAAATAAATCTTTTTAAAAAGTACTTTAGTTACTTGTGATGGGCACTGTGTTCCTGCTGTTTCCAATTCAGTTCCCTGCTAATACACTTAGAGAAAGCAACAGAAGGTGGACCAGATGCCTGGCTCCCAGTCACCCACAGAGCAGACTTAGCCCAGTCTGCGGCAGACTGGCTGCTGTGGCAATTCGGGAGTTAACCAGCAGATGGGATGTGTGTATGTGTGTGGTAATGTCTTCCTCTCTCTGATGCTGGCCTTTCCAATAAATGTTAAAAAAAAAAAACTTTAATTATTTACATATGTAGTCATAAATGTTACTCTTTGTGCTTTTAAATTTCCTATCGATGCTTGTACCATGTTTATTTGTCTAGTAATTTTTCTTTTCAACTCACTGCTGAGTTTTTAATATCTATTCACATGGACAAATTTGAGGTACCATCTGCTCATTTTACTGTTCCACTGTGCTCCGTTGTATAATTCTTCAAATGCCTTCACTTATTCTCATTTTGGACACCACTGAAGTTTCCCCCACTTGTTTGCTATCATAAGCAATATTGCCATGAGCATTCTCGAGCATGTGAAGCAGCCCACTTCAAAGCAACGGAACCCACACACAAAGTCTGCAACGTTCAGCAGTGTTTCACATGTGTTCCCTAATTGTTAAACTTTCCAATATTCAAATCTGGATGTAGCCTGATTCATAATATCCCACAGCTACTGCAGCATGTAAAGACCAGGCCCTGTTGCCCAGTCTCTCCACACAGCTGCTTTTTCCTTCTTCCTAAAGCCCATCAACATCACAAACAGTAGCCACCGTGTCCCTCACAGTCAGTGTAGCACAGCTACTGTGCAGCAACAGGGAAAAGCAAGAAGTGACTACTAGGTAACTGCTTCTCCTCCCAGATCCAAGCTTTCTAACGTCTGGTTGGCCACCACTAAACACATATTTGTTGATCCCAATGGCCTTTTGCACTGTTCTGGGAGTGGGAATCAAATGGTGAGTATAACTTGCTGCCACATAACTTCAATTTTGATAAGAAAAGATACGCCCTCTTTCCGCCATCTTGGAGCCTGTGGATACCTGCTGGGAACAGGACTTCTAGAAGGACTTCTAGTGTCAGGAAGGCTGTGGTGCAAGGCCATTTTTGCTGAGTACAATCGAGGTCTCAGGAACCAAAGGGAGCACATGGCGCTGCTAAAAATGAAAGGCGTTTATGCCGGGATGAAACTAAATTCTACTTGGGCAACAGGTGTGCCTACATGTACAAAGCAAAGAACAGCACAGCGACTCCTGGCAGTAAACCTAACAAAACCAGAGTCATCGGGGAGAGAGAACGCATGCTCACAGAAAGAGTGGCATGGTGCGTGCCAAGTTCCAAAGCAACCTGCCTGCGAAGGCCAGTGGACACAGAATCCGAGTGATGCTGTATCCCTCAAGAATTTAAAACTATTGAAGATAAATAAATTAAAATGGGAAGAAAGAAAAGATAAGCAGTGATTAGAGAAGTCAACTTGCCCCAAAGCAGTGAGCACTATGACATGAGATGTGATAGACAATGATCCAGGTCTGTCCCAGATCTGTAGTGTTCAATTGAACTTTCTGCAGGCATGGAAAGACTCAGTATCTGTGCCACTGACTACAGTAGTCGCCAGGCATACCTGAAACATGCCTAATCCAAACACAGAATAAAATTTTAATTTTTAAACTTTTTGTTCATTTAAATGTAACCATAAGTGTAACTAGTGGCTATTATCCAGAATGGAGAGTGTGTGCAAGACCATCATGTAGTGGTGATCTCTCTCCGGGAACCCAACGCATCTAGCAACACAGCTGAGGCCCATCGCCACCCCCTGGACTGCCTCTCCTGGCACAGGAGCTGAAAGAAAGCAGCCTGCAAGCTTCTGCTGGTTGGTTGGCTTGATAACATAGCCTGATTTTACGCTGACGGAAATTAGTCAGTGGAAAGTGAAAAATAGACAGTGTAGAACAGACAGAATGCAAGGGGAGACATCCTGAAAAAAAAATGAGAGGAGATGAGTTCCAGAACACAAAAGAAGGAGCCCGCCTCTCACAGGAACAGCGAGCTCATCTTGGGGGACAGCAGGGAGAGCAGAAAGCCCAGGCAGTGATGGGGTAGGCGAATTTCCAGGATAAGAAAAGGGTTTCTCTCATGGCTCTGAGTTCCCCAATGAAGTGTGAAGCCAGAGCGCCAGCTGTCAGTCAGGAAGGGAGGGAAATGAGTAGAAGGACTGAGAAACAAGAGCGCAAGGATGGGGTAATTTTGAAAAATCAGGGTAATAGAACAGTTAGCCAGCTCTGGAACTGATGGTTATAAGTTTTAAATGAAACCATCCAATACAGTTATTTGGTTTTTCCAGCAATTTTAGCTGATTGTGTACAGGCACAGAGTAAGCAACTATGTGGCACAAGTACAAAGAGAGAGAGGGGGCGAGGGAGCTGCAAGCGTGTTTGCAAGGAAGCGATTACACGGAGTTCCAAGTTGGGTTAGAAGGAAATGAAGGCATGAAGGTTGATGATGGTGCAAATTTAGCAGAGCCTGCAATTCCAAACAAAATATGAACAGAGGCTTGTTTGTTTGGGTGTTATTTTTATGGAACCTGAAAAGCTGATTCTAAAACTCAGATGAAGGAACAGTCGAGGAGACCCAGGGCTGCCAGAACTCGGCTGGGGGACCTAACTGTATAGAACAAGATCTGCTACAATGTGGTGCGCTCAGAGACCAGGGTGAGACACAAATATCTAACACAACAGCAAGCTTAGAGAGACCCCAGAATCCACATCAACTGACTTAGGGCACAAGCACCCCGCACACAGTGACGAAAGGATCCCCAGCACACAAGGCTGCAACAGGAATAGATAACGACCCTCAACAAAGCCTGGGATTACGGAGCAATGACTTCAACATGAAACCCAAAACTGCAGAACTTTCCAGAGCAAGTAAAGAATATCCTGTGACTCAGAATAAAAAATGCCTTAAATGAGATGCACACTGAACAATCAAAAGGGAAGGAATTGATGAACCTGAGTATACTAAAAGTAAGGACATTCGTTCAAACAACATAATAAGTTAAAGGCACAAAATCTTAGAAGGAATTTTTCTGAGATTTATTTTATTTATAAGACAGAGAGAGATCGCAAGTGCTGGTTGACTACCCAAACGGCTGTAACGGCCGAGGTTGGGCTGGGTCATGCTAAACCAGGAGTCAGGAACCAAAGGACTTGGGCCATTTTTTTTTTTTTTTTTGGCCTTCCCAGGCACATTAGCAGGGAGCTAGATTAAAAGTGGAGCAGCCACGATCTGAACTGGTGCCCATATGGGATGCTGGACTCATAGGAAGTGGTTGAACCTGCAAGGCCACAATGCTAGCCCGACAGAAGGCATTTTTAACACATAAAACCTACCTACAAGCTAATTGTAACTCAGAACAAAGAATTTCTACAAAAAATTTCTAAAATTTTTCCAAATTTCTAAAAAAATGAATTTATAAAAAAAGATTGATTTATTTCTATTGAAAAGGCATATTTACAGAGAGGAGATACAGAGAGAAAGACCTTCCATCTGTGGATTCACTCCCCAAGTGCCTGCAATGGCCAGAGCTGAGCTGAGCTGACACCAGGAGCCAAGAGCCTCTTCCAGATCTTTCACGCAGGTGCAGAGTCCTAAGGCGTCAGCCCATCCTCTCCTGCTTTCCCAGGCCACAAGCAGGGAGCTGAGTGGGAAGTGGAGCAGCCAGGATATAAATCAATATCCATATAGGATGCTGGTAGTAGGCTATTTCTTATAAACCCAAGAGTGGGTTTAAAAAAAAATAACAAGGAAACACTGTACATATTTAGGGGAGGCTACAGCTGACTTGATTAAAAAAAAAAAAAAAAGCCATGCCTCAGGGAATGACAGGAAAGCCTTCCAAGGAAGGTGGCATCCTGTGGTTTCTTTGTCGCACCAGCACCACTGTGGTGCATCTGTAGATGTCCACCCCCATGCCAAGGCTGTGGGGTCCTTCCTGTTGCTGTAAACCTGTGTGGTGTTACTGCCCAGCTGCTGCAGGCAACGGTAACAGTCAGTTTCAGCCTATATTCAAACAAGAGACTGAACCACAAAGAGAGATTACAGCACTGAGGTCCCACTGGGCGAGTCAGTGTGGGTGTGAACGTGAAGGTCAAGGACATGCCTATCCACCACGGCACAGAGCATGCACACTATGCACTTCAACTACATTGTTCATTTTTAAATTTTATTTCTTCAATAAAGGTAAAACGGCATACTATAATTTTTTAAACTTCATGATATTTTAAAAAAAAATTTATAAAGACTTACTTTATTTGGAAGGCAGACTTACAGAGAAAAGGAGAGTCAGATAGAAAGATCTTCCATCTGTTGGTTCCCTCCCTAAATGGCCACAGTAGCTGGAGCTGAGCAGATCTGAAGCTTGAAGTCAGGAGCTTCTTCCTGGTCTCTCACGTGGGTGTGGAGTCCCAAGGACGTGGGCCGTTCTCTGCTCTTTCCCCAGACCATAAGCAGAGAGCTGGAAGAAGTACTGTAGCCGAGATTTGAACCAGCATCTACGTGGAATCCCAGCACTAGCAGGTGGAGGATTAGCTGGTGGAGCCACCATGTGGGCACCAAGAGTCTACGTGTTTAACCTTTTTCCAGAGCCTGTTGAGATCAGCAACGTCAACAATCACTGGGTGTCTCCCTAAAGAGTTTTCTTCTTCAGGTGCCTTTGTTCTCACCTCTTCTTCAGCCATGCATTCCAGTCCCACGCCCTCATCAATTAGTTCCACAGGAAACATTTCCAGGTACTTCTAGTTGTCACCTTCCCGTGCACCCAGGCTAAAGTTCTTTGACATCTCGGACACAGTTTTGTTGATTTTTGCAAGCTCCTCTTCCTTGGCTAACCCTCTGAAGTTACAGAACATGTTCCTATGCGTGTATCACAGAGTGGCTAGACCAAGCTAATTACTAGGCGTACCATCTCACATCCTTTCTGATTATGGCAAGTCTCGCTTAGCAATTTTCAATTACATAACATGTTGGCGTTTAATGTTGTCCCCACAGTGCATCAAAGCTCTCTTGAACTTGCCCCTCCTGTCTCACTGAACCATTCTGTCCTTGGACAAGTATCTCTCCCAGGTTCTGGTAATCACCTTCCTACTCTGTTTCCACATAAAGTGAGGTGATGCTGAATCCAGTCTGGAGCTTGACTTACTTCACTTCCCATAACGTAGTTCAGGCTCATTGGTTTTGCCAGAAGCGACAGGATTCACTTTTGTCGAGGCTGAAGAGCATCCATGGAGTGTATGTGCCCCATCTGTAACCACTCCCCTGCACAGACACTCCGGCTCAAGAGGTATTGTACTACCAAGCAAGCATGATGGCCCATAAGCATCACAAGGCAGCCAACATCTGGGATGCATTTCAGATGAATGCTGACTGGAACAGATGTTGCGTTCCATAAACTGTTATTAAAGAACTCCCCTCAAACTATACTTGATCCATTAACCAGTATTTTTCATGCATTTGCTCAGCAATCTTGAGTCATTAGTTTATTAGTATCTACCCTCTTTCTCTCCAAATTATTTCAAAGCATGTTACATCAGTCAACATCTTGAAAAATAACAAAAATATATGACACTCCTCTTAAATACACTTTACTAATCCTATCCAAAAAATAAGCAAATTGATCTGATGTGATAAATTTTTGGACTTCACACAGTTTCCTTCTGTGTTCAAAAAAAAAATCGTGGGTTCTTTCTTTTTAAAAAAAAAATCTCTGTTTTTATTTTATTTGAAAGGCAGATGGACAGAAGGAAACAGAGAGAGAGAGAGAGATCTTCCACCTGTTGGTTCTTCCCTTTAAACGCTGGCAACAGCCAGGGTTGGGTCAGGCCAAGGTCAGGAGCCTGGAGCTCCATCCCAGTCTCCCAGATGGCAGCAGGGCCTGGGTGCTTCAGTCACCATCAGATACTTCCAACGAAACTGGACAGGAAGCAAAGTGGACAGCACTTGAAGCAGGCACTTGGAAACGGAATGTGCATGTCCCGAGCGGCAACTTCACCACTATACCACAGATCCAACCCCAAATCTGTCCTTTCAATGAATCATTCTGCACTTTCGAGAAAAACTGACATTACATCTCTTCAGTTGCAATTTAGAAAGTCCAGTCATATTTCTTTATTCACTATTCTGCTTTCTGAGGTTTCAGTTACCCATAGCAACTTGATCTGAATATATTAAACGGAGAATTCCAGAAATAATCCATGAGTTTTTAAATTGTGCATCATTCTTCTTTTTTAAGGTCGATTTTATTTTTATTTGAACGGCAGAGTTACAAAAACAGAGATCTTCAACTCACTGGTTCACTCCCCAAAAACCCACAATAGCCAGATCTGAATCCAGGAACCAGGAGCTTCCCCAGGGTCTCCCACATGGATGCAGAGGCCCCAAGCCTTGAGTCATCCTTTGCTGCTTTCTCATGCCACAAGCAGGAAGATGCGTGGGAAGTGAACAACTGGTATATGAACTGGTTTCCATGGAAGGTGCTAGTGCTACAGGAGGCTTACTCTACAAACCATGGTGCCAACCTCGATTGTGCACTATCCTATGAAGTATGATAAAATCCTGTGCTGCCAAAGGCAGGCATTTGATACGGTGCTTAAGAAGCTAGTGGGGACAGCTCCATCCCACACCAGAGTGCTTAGCCCCAAGTCCTGGCCGCATTAGCCATTCCAGCTTCCTGCTAATGTGTACTCAGAGTCAGAAGTGCTGTTTGCACGCTGCCCTCAGGACACCCCTGGATTGAGGGCCTAGCTCTCAGTTTCTGCCTGGCACAAGTCTGACTGTTGCAGACAGCAGACGGAGTGCTCCCTACTTCTACCTCTCATATCCATTTTTTAAAAGGAATGAAATGATGTGCCATCTCAGTCCACCTAAGTCGAAACAAGCATCATCCCTTTGTCTAGCATATCAATGCTGTGTATGGCAGTTAGTGACTTAGTAGCTGTCTCTATTGCCAGTAACCTTTGTTCCAGTAACCTCTGTTCTACTTAGTAATGACTCCAGGGTGCAAGAGTAGTGATGCTGGTGATTTTATTAACTGCTCTATTTTTACTATTAGCTATTGTTAATTGTGTCCTGGGTCTCATTCATAAATTCAACTTCATCACAGTTATGTGTATAATGTGAAAAACACTGCACATCAAGGTTTTGGTACTCTGTGGTTTCAGCACCTGCTGGCATTGTGAAGCACATCTCCCATGCTTAAAGCGGAACTACAACATTCACTGCTGCCCGAAAGCCAGACTGCCTGTAAAGATCCTATTGTGTTAGGAGAGAATTTCACACTGGCCTATTTGGGAAGCCTCTGGCGTACCATTAGGAACTTGTAAAGACAGGTGGCACAACAGTGCACCTTAGAGGACTGTCCTCTCCCAAGCGAGTGGTAGTTTCCTTGTATCCTGACAGACACACTGCAAAACATCTAAGTCTCTAACCAGAGGCCTTGACACTGCCAGTTCCAGCTGGCAGCTTGGCCGTGCAAGGCTTTCAGACAATCAGCAGTACTCCTTTTAAGAGCAGAGAAACGAAAAAGCTAAAGTGACAAGGACTGTAAGTTTGTTAGGCCAGGAGGAGAGCAGAACTTTGAATGTGCGTTTGGGAAGGAAGAGACAGTGACTAAGGCTGCCAACCTGAGAAAAGGAAACCTGATTCTGAAATGAAGCTGCATGGGCAGAACTGGGGCAAGTGTGTTCCTCAGTATGAAAATAGATGTCTAGATATAACGGCAGACTTAGCAATTTAAATGAAAAGTGAATAAAGGAGTTAAAGCAAGAAAAAGCCAGAAAGCTGGCAATAAAGCTAAGGACGCCTCTAGATGACGGGACCTCCTTCCTGTCACCCCACACACTCACGTCCTTCCCCTTATAGCTCCATAAGCCATTTCGAACACTTTGGCTCTGTGAGGGGTATGATGAATAAACATATGTCTCAGCTTTGATAGTGATATGGAGACTGTGAGAAGTGAATCACTACTTTAGAAAATAAAGAGGATCCCGTATATATAAAATAAGATGCCTAAACAGGGGCGCTTTCCTGTGGTGCTGGATCTTAGGTGCTGATGTGAGCTCTCCCATGCCCACTCTCAGCTGTCCTCTTGCTGCCCACCCTTCAGTAGGACAGGATGAATCATATAGAGCAGTCTCTGGCCAGCTCTCGTTTGTGGTGCGGGGGGCGGGGGGTGTACGTGCATATGTGCATGCTGTAAACTAAACACAGGCACATTTCTGGATATTTAAGTTATTGGGAAAAGTACAAATGGAGAAGACATCCTAATTGTTCACTCTGTAACGCATCCCATAAGCAGTGATTACACTTGAAAAAAAATGATCAGATGCCAGAATGATGAACAAGACAAAGACGTGGCTCCGAGGAGCTCATAGCATATCCCCAAAAAACAGACCAGGGCTCAGCGCTAGGCACGTTGGGAGAAGAGCAAGAAGAGCAAACACAACCGGCTTGTGATGCGTCACAAAGATGGTGACCACTCAACTGACTCAGAAAGAAGGCATCAAGGTTACCAGAAAGGAAAGACAGGCTGAGGCTTCTGGCAAAATCATGGTCAGCTTGAATTGGCTCAAACAGTAAAATGATTTCGGTTGCTGTGATTTACTGATTGGAATTGACGAATGTTAAAGACACCTTAGCTCTTCTTCACTGCCTCCTCATGGCCCCCTTTACTGCTGCTGTGACTCTAACCTACAGAAGCCCACACCGCTGCTTTCACTGAACTACGGCCATGGTTTGGACTCTGTCTATTAAAGCAACCCCCGGGATGTTGGCCATTGACCTCAGGTTTCTTTGCTGAAACACAGTACAAATCACTGGCAGAAAAACCGCCGGGCAGTTAAGCAGCAGCACAGTAGACACGTTCTGCCATTCCCTTTTTATCCCAATGGCTCCAAAAAATTATAAAAACAGCCTGCACCGAGTTTTGGAAAACTGGAATCCATCTTGTACAGAAAAGTTAGACTCTCAATCAGTTAAAAAGATATTTTCCTATAATGGAAGAAAAAAAACGCAAATAGGCTAAATATCCAAATAATTTTGTATAGTAAATCACAAAATTATTCAGTCTCCAAAAATAATCATTAAGATGATGATGGGTGGCATGTGGGAAAGGAAAATGCAAAGTAACATATGTATTACAATTGCAATAAAATGCAAATACTCGTACAAACATTATTTGGCAATCACATGAAAAAATGTGAGTAGTTAGAGAACTATCCGATTTTTCTTTAATGTTACTGATACCTTACCTTTTCATTTATAAAAGTTCCAGACTTTTAGGTTATGTCCTTCTAGGAGGGAAGAAAGAGAGCCGAGACAAATAACACAGGGAGCTTGTCCAACTCCTCAAATGATCCTGACAGCCAAAGGGCTAAATAATGGAGCTGGAAACTCAACCCAGGTCTCCCTTCAGGTGGAGGAAGCCAACTGCCTGCAATGCGCCCACTGAGTCCCAGGGCTTGCATTAGCAGGAAGCAGGAGTCATATCCCAGGTACTCGGATGCAGGATCCCGGGTATGAGAACGAGTACCTTAAATGCTAGGCTGAATGTCTGCTCCACACCGGGTGCTACGGAAAGACCACATGTGGTCTAGCTAGTTGCAACAGCCAGCAAATCCACCATCTTTCCCATACCTTATCTCTACATAGATGGAGTTCAGCCCAAGATCCCCAAGAGCAACTGTGTGTTACTCTCCCTAAATTCAATGTCAATATCTTACTTTTTCTAATAAACAAAAAAAAAAATTAAGGAAGAACTTTTCCTTTAACCTCATTAAAATTTTCCTTTGCTAGAGTAGGACCATCAATTCCATCTGTTGGGATAATTGTTGGCAACTATAGGAAGAATAACATACTAATGAAAAGTAACACCAGCCCTTTTCCTTCCGGTGACATTATCCTAGACTAATTATTTGGCCTCTTCATATTTCCTTCCCATTAGGCAATAACTGAATCTACTTCATGGAACTGTCAAAAGGGCCCAAGGAGATGACCCCTACAAAGCTCGGTCCATAGGATGTGCTCCACCAACGGGAGTGAGTCACTGTCCGTAAGACGTTCACGAGGGTCGTCACACCTCTGCCCGACACCCTGGGTGTGGTTCTGCATCATTCTCCAACTCATGTTCTTGACCTCAGGTCTTCTCTTCATCTTTCATTCGTATCCTTTCAGAGTCTGAGTGTGTCAGAGATTTCTTGAGAGAAGATCCAGTCTGCATGCATTTTCTTCTTTTTCAACTGGCTCATTTGGGACCAAAACCAGTCAGAATTAGAGAGGTCCTGTCCTTCCTGGATCACATCATAGGTGTGCCCATCTTCTCTGTCAGTGTTTCCAAGCCTGCATCTGGACAAATCAAGCTTTGTGTGGAGGGCTTCCAGGCTCTCTCTCTCTGATGACAGCTAACTGAATGAAGCAGTTCCTTTCCTTGTTTTTAAAGTTTAAAAAACAAGAGACTGGGTTTGATTCCGGCAACTCAGATGCTCACAAAGATGTCCACATCCCACACTAGAGTGTGGGTCCAGCACTCCGATCCACTCCCGGCCCCAGCTTCCCCTGGATACAGACCACTCACAGCGTTCACGGCCCAGCGGGGTTCCTGCCTCCTGTGTGGGAGACCTCGATTGGGGTTTCTTGACTTCAGCCGTTGTTCATTTGAAGAGTAAACCAGCAGATGGGGTCTTTCTCCGTTTTTAGCTCTCAAAAAAGTTGATGAAATTTTAAATAAGAACACACATAAACATAATATAGAAGAGATCATAAAAATTAAAAGTGAGTAACGTCTCACCTCTCCCAGAGGCAAACATGATGGGTTCTGTGTCTGGAGGTGCACCAGGCCTTGCACAGCGCCTGTGGGTTTGTATGCAGAGCAGCACGCCTCAGAGCAGTTAGCTCTCACGCCCTACACACTCTGCCCTCCATCTTGCTCTTTTCCCTGTGAATTCATTACATATCAGCACATGGAAACTTTATTGTTCATAGCTGCATGAGTTCCCATAGCAGGAATATGTATTTTCTCAGTTCCATACCGATGTTCACATAGGATATTTCCATTCTTCTGCGATTGTAAATGTGCTGCAGTAAATATCCTTTGCTTCATATACACATATTTGATATAGTATATAAGTTACTTGACAGAATAAATAACTTGGCCTATTCTCTTTTCCACATATATTTTGAAATTTTTACAAGGTCATTTTCAGTTTTGCTATTATAAATAAAGCAAAGTAAGTATCACACTTTAGAACTTGAATGTCTAAAGTACATGTTGTTTCAACTAACTGTGATTTTAGCCTTCATGGATACCACAGCTGACTAGACAGAACTTCTAGCACTTACAGAATTCCCCACAGCCAATGAAATAGAAGAAAATTTACATAAACATTTATTATTAGGGTAAGCTTCTGTGGAACAGGTAAGACCTAGTTAGAATTTTGACATCAGAGGGCCTGATTCAAGTCCATGGCCCCTGCACCATGTAGGAAAGCCAGAACAAGCTCTTGGCTCCCAGTTTCAGACCAGCCCAGTTCTACTATTTTGACCACCTTCAGCAGATGGAAGATCTCTCTCTCTCTCTCTCTGTCTCTCTCTCTCTGTGTGTGTGTGTGTGTGTGTGTGTGTGTGTGTCTTTCTGTAACTCTTCTAAGTAAGTCTTTTTTGAAACATTTCTAGATTCAAGTTGTAAAAGTCGGGCCAGAATATCTGTAATGAAAAATTGTCTTGAAATCTTTCTAGAGGTGCTCCCAGACTTTCTCCGAGGGGCAGGCATTGGGCTCAGAGGTTAAGTGGATATGAAACCGACATTATGGTATCCCACTCTTCCACTTCCACTTCAGCTGCCTGCTGATCAACATCCCGGGAAGCTGATGATTCAAGCACTGGGGTCCATGGACAGAGTTCAAAGCTCCTGGCTTCAACCTGGATGTTATGGGGAATGAACCAGTGGGTAGAACATGTCTCATTCTTTTTCTGTTTCTCTCTCTCTCTCATAGGATGCTATTCTCATGATGATGAAACATCATACCAACTTACATATTAAATTTTTCTTGCTCTCCAGTGTTCTCCGTGACTTCTGTCCCTGAAGTACACAGCCAAGCTCTAAGTGAATATCTATGGAAGGAATCAATGGATAATAGTCTTCCCCAAAAGAATGATTCCACAAATTGTTTACAACCAATTTTCCTAATGATCAAGAAATATTTTTAACAAGTTAATGAACCTCTGTGACTAATCTATGGAAGTTATGTATTAATAATCTCTAGGTATAAAAATACGTGCTTACCCTATTAGCACAAAGGAGATTGAAATATATAAAAAGTAAATGTTTGAGATTAAGGTTTAAAGTGACATATACTCATTTGGGTACCCTAAGTAAACAAGTGAAGCAAATAAACAGAAACATGCTGTGGCATGGACACAATAAGAGTTTATTTCCTGTTTCTATACTAGTTGAGAACAGGTGTTTGACTCGGCCAGCAGCTTTTCTCCATTCCTTATTTCAGGATCCCAAGTTCCTTTCATTCTGTGGCCTTCTGATCATCATGTTTGTGTTCACATTTAGCCAGAAGAAAAATGTAAAAGGAAGAGTTTCTGCTTTCCAAAAAGCCCCACTGCAAGCTGGGACACATCGTTTGCTTCACCAGGTAGCCGACCCCAGTGCCATCACAGTGGAGGCGGGGAAGAGTGGCTTCTCAGGCCGTCAGAGGACTCTGCTATCATCATCCAAATACCAGGTCTCTTGCTTTGGCTTTGCTGTGGTTTTTGAACATGGGACAATTCTAAGCAGTAATAACAGTCTAGGCTGAAATGAGGTCATATAAATGGCAACTGGAAAACCTCTTATTACTTCCCACTAGTGAGATGCAATGGCACCCCAATTTTCTTCCACAATAAGGGGACTGGAAGGTGTTGAGGGAGAGGAGAGATATTGGTCAAAGGACACAAAATTACCGTTTAGAGAGAGAGAGAGCAAGGTCTATTGAGCACGTTGATGATCATTAAGAATAATCCATGTACATAAGAAAAGGGCTGAGAGTAGAGTGCTTTTACTGTAAGAGCCAGGCAATGCACATGTTGAACAGCCAAACATAGCCACTCCACAGTGGGTACATGCATCGCACACCATGGGGAGGAGCTCTCACTGTGGCACAGTGCATGAAGCCGCTCTGTGCAACATTAGCAGCACACATCTGAGTGCAGGTTCAAATCCCAGCTGCTCCTCTGCCGTTTGCTTCCTGGTAAAGTGCCAAAGACGGCCGCTGTGACCCAAATGAGAGACCCAGATGGAGTACCCTGCTCTTGGCCTCAGTCTGACTCAGCACTGGCTGCTACACCATCTTGGAAAGTGAACCAGTGAACAGAAAATGTCTGTCTCTTTGCTTTTCAAACAACAACAAAGGCAAATGAAGTAGTCAAGAGCTCTGGGCTAGGAAACGAGCTGTCTTCACACCCCAGCTAAGCAGGTTCCTTTTCCCATGCCAGAACTGGGAGAAATATGTTTCTACTATTTATAAAATTCAGAAATATTCACTGTAGAAGATGAGTCTTTTGTCAATCCCTGTTTCCCAAAGTAGGAGTAAAAGAAAAAAAAGTGAAAAACCACTTAGTTGGGATACAAGTTACACACAGGTAGCTCATATACTCTTTTCCAGTGATGGTCTAAAAGCTATAAGCGTGCCAAGCTGGTTCGCTTCGCCAGCATATTCGATTCTCAATCACATGCTGGACCTGCACCTGCCCCTCCGGGTCGGCTCTCCAGCTTGCTCTGTGCTTTGGAGACTACACAGATTGAGCCTCCCACTGCACTTGCCAAGGGGCCAGGAGGGCACCGGCATTGTGGCGTGGCAGGTAAAGCCACCGCCTAGACACCAGGATCCCATACAAGCACCAGTGACGTCCTGACTGCTTTGCTTCTGATCCAGCTCCCTGCTAGGGGGCCGGGAAGGGTAACAGAGGACAGCCCAAGGGCGAGAGCCCCTGCCACCAGCAACGGGAGGCCCAGAGGAAGCTCCTGGCCCTGGCCATGCCCAGTCCTGGCCATTGCAGCCATTTGAGGAGTGGACCAGCAGATGGAAGATCTCTCTGTCTTTGTAACTCTGCCCTTCAAATAAATAAAATAAATCTTAAAAAAGAAAGAAAGAGAGAGGAGAGAAAAACAGCAGCAATCAAAACCAACTTGTCACCATGTTCTGGAAGCAGCTGCCACTTGCCAGAAGGCTCTGCCTTCTGCCGAGAGGACACTTCACCCCTTTGACCCTCCCCCCCCTTTACCCTCCCTCTCTTCAAGACAGCTGTGTCGCTTGCGATGGTGCTCAATTTTGCCCACACCTCTGACTAGCAAATTAAAGTCTTCTCAAAATACTCATCCAGTTCCTGCCACATCCTGATACCTCCAGGTGATTACAGAGCCCCAATTCTTAATATATGCTACATATTAGAACATTTTTAAGTTAGGAAAATTGACCTATCAAACAGCAACGTTAGAGACACTGCTGGAGAAGAAATGCGGCTTATCACATCCTTCACTTCCCGGACCTTTGGCATCACACAATTTCCCTCTTTCCTTAAGAGCATCTGGGGACTAACGGACTCTACCTAGGAAAATTCTGATTTATACCAATAAAAAGGAGAGGACACAGGTAACACCATTTACAATTTTAAGAGTCCTCAAATTGTTTATATTCTGGCTTCAAATAAGACCATTTGCTGTCATAGTACGGGGCACACAGTACTGTCACCCAACAAATACACACATGTCCTGTGCACCTAACCAGGGTCCACGGCTAACACCCTAGGGCCCATCTCTGTGACACAGGTCCCTGGAGACAGCCCCTCCAGGGAGTGCATCAGCACAGACATGCAGGTGTCAGCCTACACCTCCTAAGACCCTCATTGGACAAACAAATGCAAACCCCGCTGTAAACCAATTTCCCAAGCCCAAGCCCAGAGGCACCCGGACTGCTGGACTCCTTGTTGGGGCTGTCTGTGTAGCACTGGCCACAGAAAGTGCTCAGCTTCAGCAGAGGATCTCTGGAGCACTGAGCTGGGGAAGACCCTGCGAAGTGACTCACTAGAGTCATCCCAGGCACTCAAACGCCTATTTAAAAAAAAATGTAAAACCTCCAAGCAGATCACAATGCCCTTCCCTTCTATACATTCCCCAATTAGACCGGCGTCAGCGTGGTGCCACAGCATGTTCAGCCTCCAGCTGTAGTACAGGCAGCCCACTGAGCCCTGGTTCCAGTCCCAGCTGCTCCACTTCGGATCCAGCTCCCTGCTTATGGTCTGGGAAAGCAGCACGTCCAACTCCTGGGAACCCTGCACCCATGGGGGAGATCTGGAGGAAGTTCCTAACTCCTGGCCCTGGATCAGCTCAGCTCAGGCCATTGTGGCCACTTGGAGAATGAACCAACAAATGGAAGATCTCTCTCCTTCTCTTTCTGTGAATCAGTCTTTTAAATAAAACAAATACATCTTAAAAAAAAACACCTGCCATGCTGAATATTTGTTATTAGTTGAGTCTGTATCACTAGGTAAAAGGCAAGTGCTTCTGAGGAGCAAAAATGAGACTTACTAAAATTGTTAAGACTTGAGGACATGTTGGCAAACATCTTTGAACAAACAGACAAACACTGACCAACCTATGTAAAGACTGTCAAAAATATAATTTAAAAAAATTAAAAAAAAAATTAAAAAAAAACACTGACCAAGGAAATATACGTTTCCTTGGTAGTTTATTTCTCTATCAATCTTTTTTCATAATACCAATAAATGCTTCTCTTACGGAGAGAAAAAAATCCCCCCATAATCTTAGAGGCTACTCATTTTGCCTTAAGTAGCACAATGCAAAAACTAATTGTTCTCTTGGCTTTTTAAAAATCATGTTTCTTTTAAAATGATTTAATTTATTTAAAAGGCAGAGTGACAGAAAGAGAGAGACAAAAGAAAGAGCTCTTCAAGGCCTGGGGCAATAGCTCAGTGACTAAATCCTCACCTTGCATGCTCCAGGGTCCCACATGGCATCGGTTTGTGTCCTGGCTGCTGCACTTCCATCCAGCTCCCTGCTTGTGGCCTGGGAAAGCAGCGGAGGACGGCCCAAAGCCCTGGGACCCTGCACCTGCGTGGGAGTCCCAGAAGAAACTCCTGACTCCTCGCTTTGGACCAGGAGGGCCGAGGGGACGTAGGCAGCTCCTAGTTGACTCTCATTTGCTGCTGACAGCTGTGTACAGCCATGACACGGCACTGCAGATCTACTTTTCAAGAGACAAATTCCAGCGTCTGCATTTTATGTTATAACTTTGGCTTTATAAAAGGTATAAACTCATCATTTTTTTTCTTTCTCCTCCCTTTCATTACTTTCCTCTTCCTCTCCCATCTCTCTTTTTGTGGTTCAAACAGCACCGACTAAGTGTAGTTTTGTGAGGATTTTGTAACTTCTGTCCAACACATTAAGCCTGCTCTCTAATGTTCTACTCTCATCCCAACACTTCCTTAATGCTTTCTCATTGTGTCTTTTAATGTTAAATACTTTCTAATGTTAAATACTTTTCTTAACAAATCCTGCTTGTATTGGGTTTACCATACAAATTCGTTTGTAACTATATTTTGTCTATAAGTTTCTATATCATGCTAGGATGGTCTATTTTTACATCTTAGCCACAACGAATTGCAAAGTATTTTATTCTTACCATTAAGTTTGTTACATTCTTACATTAAGTTCATTCTAATAACCTCCCTTTAGGTACTTCCCAACCACACTCAGTTTGTCCTCCTCCTTCTATTGGGTCATTTCCAAACCTCATTAAAAAGATCAGGGGCCACAGCTTAAAAATAGGACACTGGTTGTGATGTTCCCCCCAGACTGACAGGACACAAACAGTAATTTTCTTAATTACTTCCAAGAAATGTAACAGTACATTCCCCCTGCCCAAGATGTCAGTTTTTAAAGACTGATAAACACTAGTTTCAAAAGAGCTGAGAGAACTGCTGTGGAGAAAAAGAAAAAGAAAAAAAAAAAAAAACAAACAACCTCTTCATCCATGCCATAACTTTTCAATAGGTTTGATGACTTTAAACGTATTTTAAAGAAACACATTTGGAACCTATTCATTTGTTCATTCAAATACTTATATGAAGACCAACCTTATGCCAAATAGTATTCACAATGCTGGGGCTACACCAGAAAAACCAAATAGAGTCAAACCCCTACCCTCTCGCTGTTTGCAATTCATAACACTAGACAGAATATAAACCAACCAGACATTTCCATCAGAGCTGGATAAAAATAACTAAGCTAACGGGCAAAGTCAGAGAACACATGTAAAATTTAAATGTGGCTGAGAGGAAGGGTCTTTTAAATATTTATTTATTTATTTTGAAAGAGCTATAGAGAAAGGAAGAGACAGAAACAGAGAGAGAAATATCTTTCATTTCCCAGCTTATTCTCCAAATGGTACCAACAACCAGGATTGGGCCAGACCAGAAGCCAGGAGCTTCTTCTGAGTTTCCCATGTGGGTACAGTAACCCAAGCTAGGTCATCCTCTGCTGTTTTCCCAGGAGCTGGATCAGGAGTAGAAAAGCCAGGACTTGAACTGGCCTCCTTAGGAGATGCTAGTACTGCAGGCAGCAGCTTAACTCACTATGCTACAGTGCTGGCCATTCTAGCATTGTGCTAAAAATGGGGTGGGACCAACTGAAAACCACTGAATTTGAGAAGGCTAATGTTAAGCAGCAGAGTTCCTTCAAGTACCTCTGGACCTGAGATACGCTGAAGGCTGAGCAGAAGCATGGGGTCACCACTGACAGTCATCTGAGGATAGCAGGAGTGACGCAATTACCACCGATATCCCAGAACACAGAGAACTCACTGAAAACATGTGCACAGGCTCATCTCAGCTCCCTGTGCCCTCTGGTTGGTATCGCTGCTGGGGCTGGCAAACCTGAAGCTGGGTATCTCCACAAACACCCCGCTGGTACACATGCTAGATTTGAAACAATTAACAGAAGGTGTCAGCACGCTGGAGTCCACTTATCGACCCACAGCCACAACAGGTCTGAGGGAAACACTAGACCAGTCACATCTGCATTAGGAAAGCTGCCTATGACCCAGCACAGCAGCAGTTATGCCCGTTTCTGGTTGGAACTGAGCCAACATGTGGGAGCCACGTGCTAACGTGTTCTGGTTCAGAGGATGGAAAGTCACCCAAGCATACCTGAATGATAGGGCCGTTTCCCATATAATAATGACACACCTGGGGCAGGTCACTTTAGAAAGAAACCAGGTTGATTTTGGTTCATGGATCTGGAGGAGCCACCTGGTGATGGCCTTCTTGCTGACATAGTCTCAGAAGTGGCACAGGGCATCTCATGGCAAGAGTCAAGAGCATGCAGGCCCCCGTAACTGCCTGGTCACTCTTCTTATAAAGGCTGGAGGACCCAGTGCTGCAGGCTCCATCCTAATGACTTTATCTAAAACCGAATCCCTTCCCCTTAAGGCTCCAACCTCCAAATTGTATTGGGTTCCACCCTTTAACAACAACAACAACAACAACTATATATATATCTTATTGGAAAGGAAGATCACATTTACAGCGAGATGGAGAGACAGAAAGATCTTCCATCTGCTGGTTCATGCCCCAAATGGCTGTAGCAGCTGGAGCTAAGCTGACCCAAAGCCAGAAGCCAGGACTTCTTCTGGGTCTCCCAGGTGGGCATAGGGTCCCAAGGTCTTAAGCCATGCTCCACTGCCTTCCCAGGCTAAAAGCAGGGAGCTGGATGGGAAGTGGAACAGCTGGGACACGAACCAGTACCAATACGCAATTCTGGCACTTGTAAGGTGAGGAGTTATCGAGTCATCACACAGGATTCATGTTCTCACCCTTTCAACACTTCACAAATAAAGACTAAACTGCAGAATGCACACTAGTACAGCAGCACACAGGCTAATCCTCTGCCCTGTAGCACCAACATCACATGTGGATGCTGATTTGCAACCCAACTGCTCCACCTCCCATCTAGCTCTTTGCTCTGTGGCCTGAGAAAGCAGTGAATGATGGCTCAATTCCTTGGGACTATACACCCACATGGGAGACCTGGCAGAAGCTCCTGGTTCCTAGCTTTGCACTGGCTCAGCTCAGGCTGTTGAGACCATTTGAGGAGTGGACTAGCAGATGGAAGATGTTCTGTGCCTCCCCCTCTCTGTAAAATCTGCTTTTCAAATAAAAATCATAAATAAAACAAAATAAAACAAAAAACTCCAGCATATGTTCAGGGAGACATGTTAGATTCAATTTCAATGGATCCTAGTGCTTACCACTCCAGGTTGTACCCTAGTATCAAGTCATCTAACTGATGAGCCTCCGTGTCTAACAAGCCTTCCAAATCGATGAAATGGATACCACCCAAGTGCTGGCTGACTGACATTCTCAAGCCCAGTCAATGTCACAGCTATTTGTCTACTGAAATACAGCACAGAGCTTCAAGAGCCTTGGGTGACACTCTTTTTGAGAGACAATGTGGCCTCAGGGTCGAGAACTCAGAATGTTCTATAGCAATGGTGCTGGTGACAGCAAAGATGACACCATGGGAAGCCGCTCCCTTTACCACCCCAGTGATTGTCCTGGGTCATCCATGACCCATAAGTTGGGGCTACACTCCTGGACTAGAATCCCCCCAGACTAGATTCTCATGTAAACCAAACTGCCTCCATGTTGGCTAAACTGAAGGAAAATGCCAAGTGGTAAGAAACCAGATGCCAGCCCTATTCTTGACACCTGGTGATGCTTCCTTCCTGGATACGCTTCCTGGTAAGCTGATGGTGTTGCAAAGTTCTCTGACTGCTTCCCCCGGTCATTTTCCTGTTCAGGATAGGATACAGAGACTGTCATGCATTTGCTTCAGGTGGTAGACACAGATGCTGCTAGAACTGGCAACATTCCCAAGTCTGCCCAGCGAGTTCAGAGGCTGAATTGGTCCTTAAACCTGCCACTCCAGGGATGAAACACAACTCAAAATTGCTTGAAAAGGCAGAAAAGAAAATTCCACTTCTGGATAAAAGAAATAGATGGACACAGGGTGGCACCTCTTGGGAGTAACAGTGAAGGGAAATAAGGAAATAAAAGAGAAGTCAATATATGCCAAACCTTTTTCCAAACACCACCGCACTGGCCTCACTACCTACTGGTGTTGTTGTTGTTGTTGTTTTTAACAGTATTTGGCTAACATGAGGGATGATGAATCATATGAATCAGAAATTCTCTCCAGGAATAGACAAAAAATATGCAAATTTCCTACAAACTTACTGTAAGGGAAAAAATTAGAGCTTATGAACCAAGATGCTTAAATTATTGGAAATTTCCCTAAAATGCAAGCTACATTATATAATACATTTAAACTGATTTAAATGAAGTCATGTAAACATTTTGAGACATTGAAGAGCTTAAAATCAAAGCTCTAAGACAAATAAAAGAAACAGACCCAGAAATTTCTGTACATTAGATCAAATGTAATGAAAGAAGAATGGTTTAAAATAAAATTAGAGAAAAAAATAAGTAACCATAAAATACCCAATGGAGAATATATTTATGTGGAACTCTAATAATTAAAAAAAAAAAAGAAAGAAAATGAAAGATGAAGACACTGGGATGGGCCCAGTGCAATGGCTCTGTGGCTAATCTTTGCCTTGCAGGCACCAGGGTCCCATATGAGTGCTGGTTCATGTCCCAGCAGCCCCACTTCCCATCCAGCTCCCTGCTTGTGGCCTGGGAAAGCAGTCAAGGATGGCCCAAAGCCTTGGAATCCTGCACCTGCATGGGAGACCCAGAAGAGGCTTTCTGGCTCCTGGCTTCAGATAGGCTTGGCCACTTGGAGAGTGAACCAATGGACAGAAGATCTTTTTTTCTGTCTCTCTTCTCCATAAATCTGATCTGCTTAATCAATAAAAATAAATAAATCTTTAAAAAGAAAAGACATGTCGGGGTGCACATTTCACATGCTGAAACATCTTCATCCACAGCAAAGTACTTGGGCCCAAGTCTCAGCCCCACTCTTGAGTCCAACTTGTTGCTAACATCCTGGGAGGCAGCAGGGCTGGCACAGGGAGCCTACACCTGCCATCCAAGCTCCAGACTCCAGCCTCGCTCATCTCTGGGAGGCAGCAGGGCTGGCTCAGGGAGCCTACACCTGCCATCCAAGCTCCAGACTCCAGCCTCGCCCAGCTCTGGCCACTGCAGCCACTGGGAGAGTGAATCTACAGACGGAGGCTCTCTCCATCCCTCTCTTGTCTATTTCTGTGTAATAAAAAATATTTTTAAAAGAAGATGAAAATAGTATTGCAGAAAGCATAATGTGATTGGAACGAAAGGTATAGACTGTATAATAGTTAAAAATATATAATTGGAATGGATTTACTGTTAAAGAGAACAGTGAAATAAACTAATTTAATATTACAACTCAAGAAAACATTCTGGAAATAAAAGATGTTTAAAAAGCCATCATTTATCTGAGAATATTAACCTAAAATGATCCCCTCTAATACACAGGCTTAAGAAGTCCAGAGTTTTCAAACTCTCCCTCTCTCCTTACAAAAGTAATAATAAAAATACTAAGATGCATAGAAACGCTGGAATGGCATAAGGCTTTACAAGAGCAACATGGGAAGCGAAAGGGAAGTACTTTCAGAAAACTCAAGGAGGAAAATGATAAACCAAGAATGTCATAATTCATGCATCAAACCTGTACAAACACAGTTTTCTGAATATATAAGAATTCAGGGAACAAAATATATATAAAATGTCTACTAACACAAGAATTACCACACTAGAAATGACTACAGGCCAAATCCAACCTGCAATCTATTTTTCATGACCCAAAGCTAAGAATTTTAAAAGGATTTTAAGATAAGGAGAAGGAAGAAAAGCAGCAAAGCATATCTAACCCAAACCCTAAAATGTTTACTCTTTCTCCTTTTTTATTTTTATAGTTTCATTTTTTTGGGAAAGATTTATTTATCTTTATTGCAAAGTCAGAGATATACAGTGAGGAGGAGAGACAGAGAGGAAGATCTTCCGTCTGATGATTCACTCCCCAAGTGAGCGCAATGGCTAGTGCTGCGCTGATCCGAAACCAGGAGCCAGGAACCCCTTCCAGGTCTCCCACGTGGGTGTAGGGTCCCAAGGCTTTGGGCCATCCTCGACTGCTTTCCCAGGCCACAAGCAGGGAGCTGGATGGGAAGTGGAGCCCCCAGGATTAGAACTGGCGCCCACATGGGATCCCGGCGCATTCAAGATGAGGACTTTAGCTGCTAGGCCACCACGCTGGGCCCTCTTTCTCCTTTTATAAGCAAAATTAACTATCCCCTGGCTTGCAGCATATGCTTTACCCAAGCAAAAAAAAAAAAAAAAGGACTGAAAAAGTACATGGTAAGCAGTTACAGAGCTAAGAACGGGGCTGACATTGTGGCGTGATAGGTAAATCTGCCGCCTGGGACAGTGACATTCCACATGGGCATCAGTTCAAGTCCCAGCTGCTCTACTTCAGACCCAGCTCCTCAGTAATGTACCTGGGAAGGCCAAAGATGGCCCAAGAACCTGGGCACCTGAGACATGGATGAAGCTCCTGAATCTTGACTTTGGCCTGGCACACTCCTGGCTATTATAGCTACTTGGGGAGTGGATCAGCAAAATGGAAAATCTTTCTCACTTTCTATAACTCTACCTTTAATTTTAAAAAAGGAAAGAACAAAGCAAAAATGAGAGATAAAGGATTGTGCCATGGTTTGGATGTGGTCTCAGAGTACCCCAAAGGTACAAGTGCTAGAGGCTCAGGTACCAGGATGTTGAGAACTGCCTTTAGACAGTAGAGCCTAGTGGGAGGTCTTTAGGCCAATGGAGATTGTGCCCTAGCATGTGTATTTCCTATGACACTATGGTTATCAAACCCTAGAGCCTGGCTTCTAGTATCAAAATGTCATCGCTCATTCCCAACACTGCCATCTACCCTGATGTGACACAGCCAGGCAGTCCCTGGCAGAGCTCAGCGGGCGCCAGCAGCAAGCCCTTGAACCTCCAAGGGCTACATCAACCCTTTTTTCTAAAATAGGTTGCCTCCGGTATTTTGTTACATCAATAAAAAATGAACTAATATAGTTTGGAAGAACATTGTGTCAACACTGAGTGTTCTAGAAAAAAAGAAAAAACAGAATGCAACCAGGACTACAGAAGGAAGCAGAAAAAATAAGGTCATTGAGTGTTGTTATGTAAGTTAGCTGAGAGTCATACCACCTAGTAAAAACTTAAGAGTTGGAGTAAACAGCTAGCCTGCTCAAGACAGCCTCAGAGTGCCTGAGTGCAGCTCCTAGTTCTAGCTTCCTGCTAATGCAGAATCCAGCAGGCGGTGGCAAGGGCTCAGGTCACGGGCTCTTGCCCCTTCCCCCCGCCTTCCACCATGGGATATCTATCTGACCATTGCAGTCATTTGGGGAGTGAACCAACAGATGGAAGATCTCTCTCCCTCTGTTTCTCTCTCTCTCTCTCTCCTTCTCTCTTCCCCTCTCCTCTCAGTAACACTGTGTTTCAAATAAAATAATTTTTAAAAACCAGTAAACAATTGATGACATTTTACATAGTTAAATGCCATAACTCACAAAGACGGTGAAACAACTGTGAATGAGGTAGAAACCACAGGTGACAGTGAGAACCAGACATAAGCTAGGATACTTGAATGTGCCATTTTTGATACACACACAAGTCAAGTGCATGAAAACCAAGTAAGGCTATGAATCACCTGAACAACATAACTCATAGGGTCAGCCATGTGGGTGTGTTTCAAATAAGCACTCAGGTAGTAAAACATACAACTTCTTCCCAAGCACACCGGAACATTCGGAAAAATTAACCACACTTTAGGTCATGAGGAAAATATTACTAAGTTCCAGAAAGCAGAAATAGCATAAACAAAACTGTCTCGTCACAATGAAATAAAACTAGAAATGTAGGCAGTTTGTGTTGTGGCACTGCACGTGAACCCACCCTCTGATGGCCAGCATCCCATTTGAACAACGGCTCAAATCCCAGCTGCTCCACTTCTGACCAAGCTCCTTGCTGGTGCTCCTGGGAAAGCAGGAAAAGACCAACTCAAGTAGACGGGCAAACCTAGCACTCAGACCACAGTTTCTAAGCATCATTCCTTACTGAAAGAATTTTGGGTTCTTTAGGTGGAAGAAAAAGCTTTCTTTCTTTCTTTTATTATTTATTGGGGGACAATAGGTACACAATGAGTCTGAAATATATATTTTTTTCTATCAGATGCTAGGATATGCTTAAAAGAGGGTTTGGTGGTGCATTTTGAAAGAGCACAGGGATGAGTTTGACAAGGTCACTATCGGGCAGAACTAAGACAATCTGATTATCAAAATCACAACATTAACGGATTATGAGCCACTGCAAAGATGGGCATCCATGAGTCTACAGCGATGGAGAGTCAGAACACACCCAGATAAGTGAAAGCAGCCTGGGCTCTGACTCACAGCACAGAGACAACTGGTCAACCTGAAGGAATGGTCTGCTGGCTACTGCTCAGGACTGCTTTGTTTTCATGCTCCATTGTTGCTGCCTTGAGTCTTCTCACAAATTTGTCTTTGCACTTACATTTCTGCAGTAAACTCCTCAGGGATCATGGAGTGTGTGTCAGGGCTATTACGCACAACGTGCATGACTGCATGCACCACTCCATACCCCATATCCCCTAAGCACAGAATCCCAGGAGCCCCACAAGGCACGGCCATCAGCAAAAGTCCAAGCAAGTGCCAGGTGAGCGTGTTATGTCCCAGCTATAAAAGGCACTGTCAGCCCTGAAATACAACACATTCCGTCTGAACCAGAATACTTCAGATAGAAGGAAACAACATTCTAAAAATGAGAACCAAGTCAATCTATCCCCAGTTAGCCAACTGCTGAAGCTGAAATCATGACTCAGAAGGAAGTGAAAAGATGGGGCAATCCAGAACTGATTTTGCTCTGGTGTTTCCTTCCTTCTCGGGTAGAGTGGGAATACAGGACCAGCAGATGATGCAGCGAGATCAAAATACCTGCATTACTTGGGTGGCGTACTTCCGACATTCTGCATGAATGAACTAAAACACACAAACTGGGTGATTCTAATGATTTCATATATTGTTTCTTAAAACATAATTATTTATTTGAAGCACAGAAAGACAGAGATCTTTCATTCACTGGTTCGCCCCCACACGGGCCAAAAACAGTCAGGGCTGAACCAGGCCAGAGCTGGGGACCCAGAGCCCCGCGCAGGGACTGGCTCCAGGGTGCCTGTGACCAGAACATTGGCATCAGAAGCAGAGCCAGGATGCCACATTTCAAATTGGCATTGTACTATATATATATTATATGTATAAATGTATGCCAGTTCACATTTTAAAATATCTAGACTAACATGACATAAGAAATAAGTCAAGAAAAGCTTTATCTAGAAAAACTTCAGCCACTGTGTTCATCAGGCGAGCAAGGTTAACACCATCACAGAGAGGGGGCCCAGCTGTCCTTCAGCTAAGAATATTTCTGCATTTAAGAAAACATACACTGACACATTAAGGTAGATGCACAGGAGGGTGGCAAGGCAGGGACACGGATGCTACTGTGGACAAAGGTTAAAGCATGGTTAATTTGGAAAAAGGCAGAGAGTATGAGCGTTTGTCTGGGTACTGTCCTTAAGGCTTTGCAATGTTTTCCGATAATTCTGTAACTGCATATATTAGAGCATATTCTTTCTCCATGCCTTCTCCCAGGCCCCTCCAGTGGTTTCCTGTCATATTGTAAATTAAACACAAAATCCTTACCATGATTTTGTTGCCTTCTCTGTTAAGCTGCACTCCCACTTACACACACACACACATACACACTACCACCACCACCACAATCCTACACCCCACTTCCACGAAACAAGCTCCACATCAGTGTCTTCATGGCAGCAGCTTCCTCTAGCTCGCTATGCGAGGAACCTGATCTTCACAGAGTTGATCACTTAGAGCAGGTATTGTGGTGCAGTGAGTTAAACCCCTATTGGGATGCCCCTTTCCCACAGCAGAGAGCTGGTTCTAATCCAGCACACTGAGCTTCCATCCTAGTTTCCTACTAACGCACGTGGGGAGGCAGTGATGGTGACCCAGACACCTGAATCTCCGCCACTCACATGAGAGACCCAGCGGAGGTCCTGGCTTCTGGCTTCAGCTAAGCACAGCTCTGACTGTAAAGGGGAGTGCACCAGCAAGTGAAAGAGTTCACTCATCCTTTCTCTCTGTTCTCCCTTTCAAATGAGAAGAATTATTATTATATTTTATGATATGATTTCATTTCTCTTGGAAAGATCCATGAAGCTAAAGGATATATAGTCTCTCTCATCGCTTTCAAATATGCAAGCACATCTTCAAGAAAGAAGTATCTGACTCCTCTATCTTCTTATGAAATAACAGGTGCTTCCCCAGAGTGTCCCTTTCTGGACATAAATAAGGTACCTGGCCCCCCTCCAGGCACTTGCCACCTCTCCCCTCACCTGATTGTTAATATAGTTGTTGCTTCTATTGCCTTGTGTTTTCTTGTTTGCTCAGTATAAGCTCCCTAAGACTTTTCTTGCCTTGTTCTTCACTGGAACAGAGGAACATACCAGCCAGGCTACACAACATTTGCTAAATGAATGGATGCTGCATTGAACATCCCTACACGGTTTCAGTATGAACACCTGGGAGGTAAAGTTCCGGATCAGGGCGTGTGTGAATGTACACTGTCATCCGTGCTCTGAACACCAGCACCCATCTGTCTTCTCCTAGCAAAGCAGGAGAGTGTCTGCTGTGATGACTCACTTTGACAGTAATCCCTTAAGTTGTGTCTGAAGCAATTATCAATGCCTTCACAATTAAAACAACCTTAGATCATCTCAGCTTCACAGCAGTGGAGAACACATTTCCTGAACTTTGACAACTAAAGAGCCAGAGTGATTGCTGGATATCATGGAAATAAAATATTGTTACTATTTATGAATTCCTGAGATTTTCTTAACCTCACTGAGGAGCAAGGTTGAATTGTCAAGAGCTAGAAAATACATCAAGTGTCCCAGAATTGCTTATATTCAACTTGAAATTGACAAGAGCTTTTTCTTACACATTATGACCAGTTTACACTTCAGTGGCTGCATGATTACCTTTTTAAAAGATTTGGTTTTGGTCCAGCACGGTGGCCTAGCAGCTAAAGTCCTCGCTTTGCACGTCCTGGGATCCCATATGGGTGCCGGTTCATTTCCTGGTAGCTCCACTTCCCATCCAGCTCCCAGCTTGTAGCCTGGGAAAGCAGTTGAGGACAGCCCAAAGCCTTGGGACCCTGCACTCATGTGGGAGATCCGGAAGAAGCTCCTGACTCCTGGCTTCAGAGCAGCTCAGCTTTGACCATTGTAGCAACTTTAGGAGTAGAACCAACAGATGGAAGATCCTTCTCTGTCTTTCCTCTTCTCTGTATATCTGCCTTTCCAATAAAATGAATAAATCTATTTAAAATATTTTTTACTCTATTTTAAAGGCAGAGTTACAGAAAAAGAGAGCAGAAAGAGAAGCAGAAAAAAGAGAATCTTTCATCTGCTTGTTCACTCCCCAAATGGCTACAACAGCTGGGTTAGGCTGAATCCAGGAGCTACATCTGGGTCACCCATACGTGTGCAGGGGCCCAGGGACTGGGACCATTCTCTGCTACCTTCTAAGGCGCATTAGCAGGAAGCTGGATTAGAAGTAGCCAACTCAATCTGCTGCACATACAGGATCCCACTATATAGATGCTATACAGCAGCAGCTTTACCTGCTATATCACAACACTACCCTAAAAGCAAGATTTTTAAAAAAATATTTTTAGATTTTTTCTATTGGAAAGGCATATTTACAAAGAGAAGAAAAAAATAGAAAAATATTTCATCCACTGATTCACTCTCCAAGTCGCTGCAACAGCCAGAGCTGAGCTAATCCAAAGCCAGGAGCCTTCTCTGGGTCTCCCGCATGGATGCAGGATCCCAAGGACATGGGCCATTCTTGACTGCTTTCCCAGACCACAAGTACAGAGCTGGTTGGGAAGTGGAGCAGCCGGGACACGAATCAGCATCCATATGGGACTTCAGTGGATGCAAGACGAGGACATTAAGCACTAGGCTACCACACTGGGACCTAAAGTAAGATCTTAAGGTACACTTTTGAACAAAAGCTTTAAAAGAAACTCATTTTTTATACAATTAATTGTTCTAATGTGTCTTTCTTATGGGTCCTATGCCCTTGTGATAACTTCTGCTGAAGTAAAGGGACATAAGAGGTTATTAGTTGGCATATTAAAAACCTCCCAAACCTAGAGACTAAAGCACTTTAACTCTGTTACAATGACTTTAATAATACTAACAACTCAACAATATTACAGCATAATTTTAAGATTCCCAAATATTCACAAAGTTAGAATGTGGAAGGAGATGTATTGGCTCGGAGTAAAGGACAAAATGAGAATCCCAGTTCTTTGGGGTCTAATTGCTCTTCGAGAAGAGACAGAGCCTCTGTCTCATATCCTGGCTGAGCCAGGCTCACCCTGGCTCTTGTCTGTGTTAGGCTCTGTATTAAATTAATTTCATGGCCACAAACTAAAATATTTGCAAGAAAAGAAAATTATGATGGACGTTTGAACTCAGTAAGCTTTCCTTCCTTTTCTGCAGTTCTTACCAAATCTTGAAAAAGAAGTCATAATTAAGCTGCCACCCCTATGACTGCTCAGGGTAACAAAAAAAACAGAGGGTTTGCTAGAGGGAGCACCAAGAGAAAGAAGCCGAGTTAACTATCTGATCCCCAGTCACGCACTACCGGACTCAGCAACTCAGTGCTAACCATGGGCCCAGGCCAAGCCGAAGAACTGTGTGTGTGCCAGTTCGGACTTCCACTCCGAGTCCAAGTGTCTCTCCCTCACCATTTCTCAGTTTGATGGCAGTGCAGGAGTCTAACAGATTCGTTCAAGTACATTCATTAATTAGATCAAGTAGTTCACTAACGGACACCTCTGTCCCCACCACAGAAGCTAACGACAGATGAATGTGTCAAACAACCAAAGTCCCTTAAGCAAAGATTTCCCTTGTACAGATGTATACACATGCCAGCATGTCATGAAGAAGGGTTGTGACAGTACATTTGTCACCAATTGTAGTTCATTACTGAGAGTTTCCTATGTACCATGTCCGGTACAAAGGGCATCACGCAGTCCTGTTCAACCCACAAAATCCCTGCGGGGAGATGAGTTTTCTCCCCATTTCATAGTCAACAAACCAACGCTGTGAAGAGATGAGCCGCTCCCAAGTAGTGGTGAGTGATAAGAAGCGAAGAAACGTCCACGTACCCTTTACCTTCCACTCCAGGCTGGCCGTTCCCCTCCTGTCAAAGGAAACCTGAACAAGGCCCGGGAGAGCAGCGGAGGTCGGCCCAAAGCTTGGGAGACCTGGAAGAAGCTCCTGGCTTCAGATCAACTCAGCTCTGGCCACTGCAGCCATTTGGAGAGTGAATCAGCAAATCAAAGATCCTTCGCTCTGTCTCTCATCTATGTAAATCTACCTTTTAATAAAACTAACTAAATAAATACATCTAAAAAAAAAAATGAAACCTGAACAAGCCTAAAGCAGTCAGGTCAGCAGAACAGAGGCAAGCATGACACACCTTCCCTTGCAGTCAACGCGCAGCACGCTCAGGTCTGCAACAGGAAGAGGTCCTTGCACACTGATGCTCTAGCCCACCAACCATCCATGCTCCGGTCCAGATCAGTCTGAATGAGGGGTGAGAGTCACAGAAAAGGAAAAGCCTCTGAAGAGATGCATGTGTTTTGGAAAAGTCCTCCAAGAGATGCCAACGCCCTGAGGTCCCTGACCAAAAGGAAGAATCACCGAGCAAGAAATGTTAGATTTCAGTTTCTTCCACCCGTCTCCTGCGGTACTGCTTCTGCATCTGGCTTGTGAACAGGTAGCTGAGCACTTGCTAGCCGTACTTCCACCGTTGAGTCCAGATGGTGGCTTATCCGGCTGAAGCGCCCTCCCTGCCACCACGTCCGGGGTTTACACTCTTATTTCCAAGTTTCAGTATCAATGCACTTTTGTTCTATCACCTTTACTACTAACTTTACTTTGACCATTGCAAGTTTGTTTTCAATGTTCCTATTGCATACAAATAAATATACACATACATTAGGACATGAAAATACAAACACACATGGAGGCTCCAAAAGTTCAGGGTGTGCACATGTGTTACCATTGCTACACAATTCCGTTCAAAAAGATGCATGTAACACATACGCAAGTTTTAAGCAAGTTACGGTAAAGAGCACCCTGTGTCCCTGACTATTTAAGAAGCAGAAGGTTGCAGAAAGTATCCCGTGCACACCACTTCAAAGCAGAAGGCACCTGGCAGTGCTAGCGTGTCCTGCCCTCTGTTTTTAGTTCTTATTGGTCATTTGATTCTGTTTTGGATCTGGGTTAAGTTCCAGCTCCTGGCTTTGGCGTTGCCCAGCCCATTGCAGGCATCTGGACAGTGAACTAGCAGACGGGACTACTGCTGTCTCTCTCTCCTTCCCTATGTGTGTGTGTACATGTGCAGCCACATCTGTCTCTCAAATTTAAAAAAAAAAAATCCCTTATTTTTGAAAGTCTAGGGCGTGTCACAATAGCCTAATGGATAAAGTCCTTGCCTTGCATATACCAGGATCCCATACGAGATCTGTATCTCGGCTGCTCCACTTCCCTTCCAGCTCCCTGCTTGTGGCCTGGGAAAGCAGTTGAAGATGACCCAAAGCCTTGGGTCCCTGCACCCATGTGTGAAACCTGGAAGAGGCTCCAAGCTCCTGGCTTCAGATCGGTACAGCTCCAGCTGTTGCGGCTACTTGGGGAGTGAATCAACAAATGGAAGACCTTCCTCTCTGTCTCTCCTCCTCTCTGTAAATCTGAATTTCCAATAAAAATAAAATTTTTAAAAAGTAAGAGCCTTAACTCCAGGAACTATATAGGGTAGGATAGGTTGCCAGAACTGCTGGTGCTCACAAGAGCCAGCGTAGATGTAGCACAGGCTGTGCTAGGTCTCTGTACCCACTGAACCACACAAGAGCTGTGTCTGGTAAGTGTGGGCTGGTTGGGCTTTGCTGCAGCATCAGCTGGCAAGTGTGGGGGCTATGGGCAAGTCCTGTCAGACTAGACCATAGAACCATCTTGAAAGAGAAAGATCCAGGGTTGGGAGTGGGCCCAGTAGGGAAACTGCAGGAATCCTTCTGATGGGCTGCAACTCCCACTGGTGAGCATGAGAACCAGGGCTGGGGGCAGGACTGGGTAGACAGGCGGGAGTGTGGGCTGGACAATGGCATCAGTTGAGTTAAGCTAGGCTCTAAAGCCTATTGATGTGTACAAAAACTGAATGGGAAGCGGGAGACTGGGCCAGTCTGGTGCACATACTGGCATGCAAAGGAACCAGAGCTGGGGCAGGCCTGGCAGAGGTTATTGGGGGTCACTCTAACTAAGCTGCAGGTCCTGCTGGTATACATAAAGGCAGAATGTGTGTTGAGCAGGGATGGGCTGAGCCACAGCATCCATTGATTTGCATATGAGATGAGGCTGGAGACAGAACTGACCAGGTGACTACAATCATTAGTGTGTGTGTAGGCTGATGTGGGTGACAGACTGAGTCAGATCCCACATCAGCCAGCACACACAGGAGTCAGACTGAAGTTACCTCTGGTGAGGTTTCTTTACGGACCGCTCCAACTGAACCACTGGACTCAGAACTCCAACCACGTTGAAAACCACAAGATCTGTGATCTAACCATGGAGTACATGTGTCAGAACTAAGTCTCCTCGGCTGCTGAGGACTGTGCAGTAGACAGCAAGACAAGCAGTTCATTGCAGCCTGCAGAGGACATCTAGTACCATGGAGGGCAGAACAAATTGGACAGCCCTCCTGAATATGTGTCTGGGTGAACTGAGACTTTAAGGTGGACCATGTCAGCTAACGGACCTTGGAAGGATTTCCTCAACCATAGAGCAAAGAAATCCATAGCACCTCAGAACCATCAAAACCACTCAAGCAGTGGCCTCAGAATATGCTCCACACTGGAGACCCTGGGATAACACCAAGAGGCCATCCCCCATTCCTGGGTATGGATGCAGTTGGGTTGCTGGAAGCAACCCTCTCCCCTTTTCTCTCCACTTTCCCCAGATTCCAGGAGAAAAAAATGAGATTGGAGACAATTGTCCCATCTACTTTCCCCCATTCCTGTACCCTCCCCACCCTAAGTGGTGGTCCATAGGCACGTGCATCCCTCTCAACTATGTAAATATCATCAAAAATAAAATGAATTTATTATTTAAAACATGAAACTATATAAGGTAAAGGACAGTTATTGGTAATCAGTGATTTCACCCTCTTGACAATAATTATTAAGAGGTCAAAAGCTAAAAACATGCTGCTCTGACTCTCCCCATTCTCTGCCAGAGCCTTGTCAGCTCAGACAATTGCCTTAGAATATCCCTGTTACTTCCACCTGCAGCTGATGGAAACTAATACCTTAGATCTATAAAATTTAGACCAAAAAAAAGGAAGCATATTGGAGGCCAACACTGTGGCATAGTAGGCTAAGCCTTCTCCTACAGAGCCAGTCTGCAGCCCATGTGAGAGCTATTCATGCCCTGGGTGCTCCACTTCCCATCCAGCTCCTTGCTTATGGTCTGGAAAAGCAGTAGAGGATGACCCAAAGCCTTGGGACCCTGCACCCATGTGGGAGACCTAGAAGAAGCTCATGGATCCTGGTTTCAGGACAATTTAGCTCTGGCCATTGCAGTCATTTAGGGAGCGAATCCGTGAATGGAAGAGGTCCCTCTGTCTTCTCTGTATGTAACTCTTCCTTTCAAATAATATGAATCTTTTTAAAAAAAAAAAAAGAAAAGAAGCATATAGATTGGTGAATTGATAATCCTGGCACAATTTGGTCTATGAGACAGGTTCGTTCATTCATTCATTCATTCATTCATTGATCAAATATTTATCTAGCAACACAGAAAAAATTTGGCGCTGGGTGCAGAAGAGGATGAGAGGAAGCATCTGCCCCTGCCATGTGCTTTCCACAGGGACAGACAGTTAAACGAACAGCTAAATAAGAGCTAAATGTCACAATTGCTACACAAAAATAAGAGTCCAGAGAGGTGCTGCCACTTGCCGGCCAGCTCAGGAGCTGTCAGATAATCAAGGAATGTTTCCTCTCCCATACGAGGTCTACACTAAAAATGCCATGTGCACTTTCTCACCTTCCATCCAGCTGCTGAGAGCCAGAACATCTGACCCACTCACTCCCCCTCAGCCCAGGTAAGGGGGCAAACATTCTTGAAAAATATTTCTTTGCCATGAAGTTACCGGAAGCAAAAATAACCACTCCAACCACCTGTTACTTAAAAATAACTACTCCCTAGTATACGAGGCACCACAGAGTTTCTTAGTACAGTACCTGGATGATGAGAATCAAACAAAATATGGTTCAACTATGAGGTCTTATCTCACCAAATTCAACAATGGCTGACACTTTGAGATCCAGCCTGCAGGATGCAAGCCACAAGCTTCTGCGTCTGATGAGACCTTCCACTCCAACGTTCATCACCCTGGCAACCACAGCTCTTCCCAGCACACAAACTCCCGGCAGGCGGCCAACTAAACCCTGTCCAGTGGAGTGCGGCTGGGCTGTGGCTGCACAGGCCCTGATAAGTGTTCCTCTCACGCAGACAACTATACTTCTCAGAACTCTGTATTGATGGCAGGTACATGTGAAGGACGAAGCAGGGGCTGCTAAAGGGGTCTAATCAGAAAATTACAACTAATACCTAAGAAACAACAGAAGCAGTGTTTCTCAGAGAGTAGGTCCCACATCAGAGAAGAAGCTTCATAGGAGGACTTGTTCATTAGACATGCAAATTACAGGGCCCCGTCTCACTGCACGTGGCATCGCAGATTACAGGGTAAGGCCCAGCATCTGTGTTCAGCAAGACCCCCTGGTAATTCTGTTGTGCACTAAAGCTGGAGAAGCACTGCTCAAAGGTACTCTAAAAAGACAATGCTCTAGTACCTGCACCATGGTACTAGGCTTCTGCCTGTGGCACCAGCATCCCATATGGGCATCAGTTTGTGTTCTGGCTGCTCCACTTTTGATCTAGCTCCCTATTAACATGCCTGGGAAGTCAGCAAAGGATGGCACAATTCCTTGGGCCACATGGGAGATCTAGAAGTCCTGGCTCCTGGCTTTGGAAGAGTTCAGCTCTCCTCTCTGTGACTCTGTGCCTTTCCAATAGAAATAAAATCTTTTTTTAAAAAAAGGCAGCTGTTCATATTAAAAAGCAACAGGAGGGTATTCAACAATCTCGCAAACAGCGGACCTAAAAATTCCAGGAACATAGAAGCAGGTGGCGAAAACCAGTCACGTGACTCAAAACAAAGAAGTTCAGATTGTCTTCTTGTCTGAGACTTGAATGCTGGCAACATATGGAATCACTGAGTTCTCCAGTCCAAGCCAGAGAGTGGGTGCAGCTCTGGGCAGAGGCAGAGAGAAGTGATTACCAAAGTTCCAGCAGACACCAGACTTGGATATTTTATGGTTGAATTTGGCATTCTCGTGCTCCACCCTACACCACACCACATGAAAAACACACTCATCTGCTTTGAGCTGAACGTCACTCTACTTGCAAAGTACTTTTTAGTCCGTAAATATGGCACACATTTGGAAAGACATCACTACAGTTAGGAACTGTGCTTTTGCAAATGCAAGGTCCACTGCCTGCATTCTCAGCTGTGGGCTTCCTGCGCATCACAACATTGGGCTGCCAGAAGCCAGCCCTGTGCAAGCCGCCTCCTTCTGTCCCTCGGCAGTGGTCTCCTCACCTTCTCTGACCCCAACAGTGCAATATCTAGTCCTTTGATATTTTCTCAGGAAAAATTAGAAACAAACAAGCAACAACAACAACAAACAGGAAACAAACACCAGTAAACGAAAAAAATCAGGAAGTGGGCGCAATGGCTCAGTGGCTAAATCCTTGCCTTGCAAATGCCAGGATACCATATGGATGCCAGTTCATGTCCTGGCTGCTTCACTTCCCATCCAGTCCCTGCTTGTGGCCTGGGAAAGCAGTTGAGGATGGCCCAAAGCTTTGGGACCCTGCACCCACGTAGGAGACCTGGAAGGAGTTCCTGGCTCCCGACCACTTGGGGAGTGAACCAGTGGATGAAAGATCTTTTTTTCTGTCTCCCTTTCTCTCTATAAGTCTGCCTTTCAAATAAAAATAAATATTAAAAAACACACACAAGAAATGGCATCCTCCAGGATCACTGATATTACCAGCTATCAGAATGTTTGATGCACATTAGTCGAGTAAAAACTCCACCATTACAACACAATGTGGCCCCAACTTTAGAACGCTAGACTTGGCCGCCAATAAATAAAGTCCCTTTCCAGACCAATTCCAAAGATGAAAGAAGGACTGGATTCAACAGCCTTGGACATCTATGAACTCTGATGTCAGGCAAGATGACAAAGCAGTGAAACTCAGCCGGATGCCCCAGCCCCCCACCCCTGCTTCACTTTATCCTGTAACCCTCTCCCACCTCCAGAGAACCCTGCTTCACCACCCACACTCAGGCTGTCAAATTACTCCACCTTTGCAATGTCACATTCATCACCTTGGCCCAAATGCCTCAGGCTGTGCAAAAACAGCACTGTCAGGTTTCATCAATGCACCGATGAGTCAGCCCAAAACGACACATTTCTGCAGTGAGGCAAACAAGAGCTTGTCAAAAAAAATTCCCAGAAAAGTTGGGGAGCTCTCCAATGACAGCTTATGGGATTTTATTTTTAGAGATAGGTTTTATATTTTTCTCAAAAATTAAATTTTAATAAATGGTACTTCATTTTAAAACTCGGAGCTAGTTTTACCATTGATGAAACCATTACCATTTGTGTTTCTCAAAAATTCATACAATTCCTATTCCTCAAGGATTTTCATCTGTGGCCTCCATTCTGGCTCTTGAATTCAGAGTTATTCTTTTTTTTTACCTCATTCTTTTTGCCATGTCCAGAAGAAGGCAGTGCGCATGTGTTTGATGTTCACATCCGGGTCACTCGTGGGCTGGGTCGCTCCAGTGCATTGCCTCCACCTGGATTTGGCTAGAGTCGCAGTGGTTTTCTGGGGTTTCATGTGTGGCTCTCAACCGTCACCTCCAGCGCTCCTTTTCCTGGTCTTTCCTTGAACGTGCCTCCTCTCTCCTATCTTTGTTCTCCCTACCCGACTTTCCACTTCTCCATGACAACTAAAGGTCTAAAGAAAATAAACTCAGATGAAAAATATTTAAAGAGTGTGCTTCTGAGAGGTTTCAACTTGGACTGGGGCATGAAAAGAAGGTCGCTTGGCTTATTCCCCTGTGTCATCTTGGTGGTGGCAGGCATCCCACTCCACGCGGGAAGCTCTGTGTGCCCGTGGGCTCTGAAGGTCACCGCAACAACATCAAGCTCCCACTGGCCAGTCAGGAGGAGCAAGCACCACCACAAAGCCAACGGCAGCCCCGCCTTCACCGCCCATAGCACCTTCATGGGGATGACCCCCAGGCACACCTGCAACGTATGTAGTCGGTTGACTTGCCCATCCCAGAGGGAGATGAAAGGTCACCCCCCAGCAAAAGGGCCTCCCGATCTGCAGAGACAAGGGCAGGGGAGGGGGCCCAGTGTCCCACATTTCAAATCTCTGGTAGTTTTCCATCAGACAACACCAGGCCCACCCAAAGCCACCCAGAAGTTTTTCGGGCCGGAATAACAGAAGAGTGAAAATTACAATTCAGTGGTTAGAAAGGAAAACAGCACCATTTTCTGGGCGAAGAAAGACTCCTTTATGGAACCACACAACCAATAAGTGAACATAAATAAATAAACTGACCTGGAAGGATAAGAAAAGAGCCTGTATACAAAATAGGGTGTTTGGTGACTCTTCAAGAGAAGAACAATTGCATTTAGGACTTTGAGAATTACTTCAAAATTCACTCAAAAAAGTGAGAAAGGGGCTGGCACTTGGCACACTGGTGAGGTCACAGCGTGGGCTGCCCACAGCCCATATCTGAGGGTCTGGAGTTGAGTCCCACCCCACTCGGCATTCCAGTTTCCTGCAAATGTGCACCCTGGGAGGCAGCAGGTGTTGGCTCTATTATTCAAGATCCTATTACCCACATGGGAGACAGACAGAATTCCTGGCTCCTGGTCTCAGCTGTTTCAGGCTTTTGCAGGGTAAATGAATGGGTAGATCTTTGTCTCTGCCTTTCAAATAGGTACAATGACTACATTTTTTTTTTTAATCAATCAGAATTAGGAACCTATTAGGTAAAGAACTATGAAAAAAACCACTCCAATAACACTTTCAGAACACTCTTCCCCATATCACAGCCTCATCAAAGTCTCACAGGCATCAGCAGAGGACCGCCCCCACCCCCGGACTTTGATGTAGTTTGACAGCAAGGAGTGGCCCCCTCTCCCACCTCTCCTGGGGAAAAGAAGAAACATTTGTCCCGCCCACCTTCAGCCACACCTGACCCTCCCACCCTAACCAGAGACGCACATGGCCATGCATTCCCTCTCAACTATGTAAACAATATCAAAACAAAAAGTCTCTAAATTTAAAAAAGAAAAAAAGAAAGGTTTAGAAGGTTGTATAGAGGGGGAGAACCTACTGACAGTCCATGATCATAAATACCAAAATGAGTTATAGAGTAATTGGAGTTAAATTATCTGAATATGTATGCAAAATGAATTTTAAAAATCACCCAGAATGATGATTTTAAAATAAAAATAATAATGTTACATGAACAGCACCTACCACTTATCTGACTAGCCTGTGAGATGGTTCCAAGTACCAAACAATATCCCTGCTTCCGCTGGCACAAGCACCTGGCTTCCACCAACATGGGCTTGTGGGTGCAGGCCTGCAGGGGGCCAGTGTGGCTGTGAGGAGACCCAGAAGCTCATACCCAGGCAGGTAGTGCAAGCCTGAGGATTTCTGCACATGACTAAGAAACCCTAGGTCAGCACGCTGGTGTGGTGAGCTGGTGGACCAGGCACGGGGAACTGTGAATGTGCTGGGTCTCAGGTGGGTAGACAGGGTCCTAGGTTGGCACACATGCTGGAGGACTGGGTCTAGGGAATCAGGCATATGCTTGGGTCCCAGGTGGGCGGGCAGGACTCAGCTCCAGGCCAGCATGCCACCCAGCCCGAAGTCCAGGCTGTGGAAACCATGGCTCACAGGCCTGGGGGCTGTGGATTGTTCGAGGAAGGAGGTATGGGATGTGAGCGAGTGGGGAGTGCTGAGGGAGTACATTGCAGTGAGGAATGACTTCTGGCAGATTTCCACCTTCAAGGACACTGCAATTGCAGGTAAGCACGGGGGCTGAGACCAAGTGGTTTTGAGGAAGGAAACTGGAAGACTTTTCTGCATCAAATCATATGGGAGATCTCAGCTAGGCTAATTAGCATCCACCGCTGACCACCATCCACTGGTGCACAGCAAAGCTAGGCCTGGGTGGCCTACCCAGCAGGGCTTGATCACAGAATCTGTTAGTGAGCATCAGAACATGGAATGAGTCACATTAGGCTGGGCTGTGACACTGATCAGCACAAGAGAAAACCAGAGCTGGGAACAGATTCTATGAGGGACATGTAGGCTCACCCCCACAGGACTGCGATAATCCACTGGTTTGCTCAAGAGCTGGGGGTGGTGAGAGACCAAGCTAGGCATGACTATGGAACTCACCAACACTCAAGGGGATTGGAGTTGGAAAAAGACCTGGCTAGTCCAGGCTGCAGCACCCACAGGTGCACCCAAGAATTGGGTATGTGGTGAGCCGGGACACAACATTTACTAGCACACAAAAAGGCCAAGACTAGGAGAAAGATAGCATTAGAGACTACCATCCACTGGCATGTGTGAGATCTGAGTTTGGGAGCAGGCCTGGTGGAGGATCATGGGGAACTCCCCTGGTGGGCTACTGTTCTGCTGATGAGCACGTGAATCAGGGCTGGGTATTGGTCAGGCCGGGCAAAGGTTGCTCCCCATTTCAGCAGGGTGTGGGTTGGCTCTGGAGGGGTGGACTGGGCAAGGCCAAACCATAGCACACTGGCATGTACAGGGGCCAAGATAGGGAGTGGACTATGCTGGGCCTAGGCTATCACACCTACCAGTTTGCATGAAAGTCAGGGATGGGACAGGCTGGGCAGGTCTAGGCTGCAGTACACACCAGTTAGAGTTGGTACTGGGGGCAGGCCAGGTTAGCCTGCAGCATCTGATGGCAAAGACTAAAATTGGTGATGGGTTATGCCAGGCTAGGTAGGAGCAACCACTGGCATATGCCATATCTATGGCTGGAGCAGGCATGGTTGGGGAGCTAAGGGGACACTCCAGCTGGGCTGTGATTCCCACTGATAAGCTTGAGAACCATAATGGGGAGAGCAATTTGAGCTGGACCAGACTGGGGAAACTTGGGGAACTCCCCTGGTGGGCTATTGTCCTGCTGATGAGCATGAGTCAGGGTTGGCATACACAGGAACCAGAGCTGGGGGCATGCCAGGTAGAGGCCATTAGGAGTTGCTTCAACTAGGCTGCAGCTCCTGCTGGTGTGCATGCGGACTGCACGTGTGGTGGGCAGGGTTGTATAAGAGATGAGGCTGGGGACAGAACTGATCGGATGACTGCAACCACCAGTGGGTGTAGTCTGATGTGGGTGATGGATTAGGCCAGACCCCGCACTGGCTGGCACACACAGGATTCTTGAGTCACCTCTGGCGAGGTCTTTGGGGATTCCCCAAATGGACTGCTGGATACAAAATCCAACCACGATGAAAACAACAACCTCTGTCGTCTGACTGTGGAGTGCATGCGTCAGAACTGGGCCTCCTCTGTTGTTAAAGACAGTGCAGTGGACGACATGCCCTGATGCACCCGAGGGACATGACAGATCACTGAAGACATCAAGTACCTTGGATGGCAAAACAACTGGACAGCTCTCTTGGCCAAGCTTTACCAGCAAGTATCCAGGCTAGTGGAGACCTTAGGGTGTCTTTGTCAGTTAATGAACCTTGGAAGGATTTCCTCAACCTTGGAGCAACAAAATCAACAACATCTCAAAACTACCAAAACCACTTAACATGGTTAAGAACATGCTCCACATCGGGGACCCTGGAATGACATCAGGTGGCTGTCCCTCATCCCAGGTATTGATGCAGCTGGGCTGCTGGTAGCGGCCCTCTCCCCTTCTCTACCCCTTCCCCCAAACACAAAAAGAAAAAAAAAAAAACATTGGAAGCAATTATCTCACCCACCTTCCCCCAGGCCTTGCTCCTCCCGACCATAATCAGTGGGCCACATGGGTACACATCCTTCTCAACTAGGTAAGCATCATCAAAAATAAAATTAACTTATCATAAAAAAAAGAGACTATCCCTGGACTATCCAAGTCCATTGGAGCCCAGGCCCGGCTGGAACAGAGCTCTTCCAGTTCTGCCCATTTAGGTTTGTTGGGCAAATGCTCTCCACTTGGCACCATTTTATGAATGGGGTTTAGTTTAACTCCCCAGATGCTGCAGTGAGATTGTTGGGAACCTCATGCCAAGGGGCACAGGGATGGCCACTAAGATGGTGTGGAGCACAGGTGCCCTGTCAGTCGCCTATGAAAGACATTCATGCTGCTCCCACTTTGGCAAATTCAGTTACAATGTGATCAAGGCTGGGGAAGAAAGGAAACAGAACCGCTCCTTGATCTGGCTCATTGACTTGGAAAACAGGGACATTCTGTGACACCTCATTTATTTTTTCTTTCAAATTTTATCTTAAAGGGAGAGAGACAGAGATGGACAAAGAGTTCTTTAGCTGCTAGTTCACTCCCCAAGTGCCTGTGACAGTGTAGGCTGGGATGGACCAAAGACAGAAGCCAGTAACTCAATCCAGGTCTCCTACGTGGGTGGCAAGTACCCAAGCCTTTAAGCCATCATCTGTAGGAATCTTCCTGTTGAACATCCAGGGCATTTGCTATATTTGGAAGTAGGTGCCAAGTGTTTTCAGATAACCACTCTCAACCAACAGAACTGAGAAATGAAAACATGCCACATTGCGTTGCTTACACTAAAACAAAAGGCTGCTTTTTCATCATGACAGATAACTAGAATGAAATATTTTCTGAATAAATATTTTTGTTTTGCTAAGTCACATAGTCAGCTTTCATTTTATGCACTAAAACAGAAAGTCTTTTCCAAGCTTAAGAAAAAGCACAGCTACTTCGTAAACAAGTCACTTCCCAAACACGAACTTGAGCATCTCTGAAGGTCAGACCTGAGACCAATCACCTGATCCTAACTCCATCTACACTTGACCATCAGTAAGTAACATGTCAGTGATGTCACTGAAATTTCTCAGAGAATTTTGCCGCTTATTGGTAGCAGCTTTTACTCAAGGGAAGAAGGCAAACAAACCCAGAGCTAAACAAGCTTTTGAGCAGACTCATCAACAGCTCAGGGTAATGATGCAGGAAGAGAAAGCAGTGGGTGGAGACAACAAAACCCACCCCACCACGAACCACACATTCAAACACAATCTGCCATCCTCATCTTGGTGAAATGGAAGCCAGGCACCTCTTCTGGGTCTCCCAAGACGTTTTACCCTTATCTTGGTGAAATGGAAATGGGCTCACAGAGAAATTAAATGTATCCCAGATGATGAGTCAGGATGGAAGCCAAGATTCAAATCACAATTCTAACACTCCCACAAGATGAGTGGGCCTGCACCTGCTCCCAGCACCCTTTATCTTCCTCCTCACTCACCCACTCCAGCTTCACTGACCCCATGGCACGAGTTCTTTTCTTCATCAGAACAACCGGCCGGTTTTTTCTTTGTCTTAGAAAAATCTTACTCTCACTCTACCTAGCTGGCCCTTTCTCCTTCTCATCTTCAGAAAGTGGTGCCTCATTCCCAAAATCCAACCCCTCGGGGATGTGTTTGTAGCACTGAATTTGTTTCCCTTGCATCCTACTGTGTTTTCTAATCACACTTTGAATCGCGTTTACTCTTGGATGCCATCTTCGCCCCCTGAAACTACAAGCTCCGGGGGTACAGAGCCCACAGCCACTGGGCAGTGACCTAACACAGCGTACCACCCGGAGAAGAGATGTTGCGTGGTTTCTGAGTGAATGAAAAAGTGAGATGCAGGAACAATCTAACAATGTCCATTATGTAAGATGACCCAGATAAGTTAGCCAACAGCAATTAGAATATATGGTGGCAGAGATTTCCTTCAGGCCTTCTGATAGGCCCAATATTAGCAATGAGAAGGAGACTCTCAGCTGCTTTTTCAGCAACTCACTAAGCAAAAAGAGGTGATGGGAAGCCTTCTGGCCCGGGAGGTCTCCGGCCTGCAGAGTTGGTATTAGTGTCACCGTCATCAGAGCAGGTCCGTTCTGGGTCACCGAGAGACAGTCCAGTTAATTGCGCACCTAGACTCATTCTCAACTCTTCAACATCAAAAACTACAAACACGATTCAGTTCTTTCAGGTGTTACATTTAAAGGCACACAGCTGGCTTTCCAATGGAGTTCCTGACTTAAATCCAGTTTCACTTACAGCAAAACTGGTTTAGGCAATTTTAGTAAATGAATGCATTCTAATTCAACAAAGAATAAGCCAGGGGGTCAGCATCAAAGAGTGACTGCAATACTGGTATCCCATCTAGGCACCGACTGGAGTCCTAGCTACTCCACTTCCAACTCAGCTCCTAATGGTCTGAGAAAGCCTGCACCCACTTGAGAGAAGCTTCTGGCTCCTGGCTTTGCACCTGCCCAGATCTAGCCATTGCAGTATCCGAGGAGCAAACCAGCAGCCAGTAGGTTCTCTCTTTCTCCCTCTCTGTCTCCCTTCCCCCTGCCCTTTCCTCCCTCCTTCCCTCTAATTCTGCCTTTCAAGTAAAGTAGATTAAAAAACATTTTTTAGGGCCCGGCACAATAGCATAATGGTTAAGGTCCTCGCCTTGAGTGCCAGGACCCCATTTGGGTACCGGTTCTAATCCCAGCAGCCCCGCTTCCCTTCCAGCACCCTGCTTGTGGCCTGGGAAAGCAGTGGAGGACGGACCAAAGCTTTGGAACCCTGTACCCATGTGGGAGACCCAGAAGAAGCTCCTGGCTCCTGGCTTCAGATTGGCATAGCATTGGCCGTTGCGCTCACTTGGGGAGTGAATCATCGGACAGAAGATCTTCCTCTCTGTGTCTGCTCCTCTCTGTATATCTGACTTTGCAATTAAAAATAAACAAATCTCTTTTTAAAAGCAAACATTTTTAAAAGGATAAACTACAAATAAAAAAAATACTGTCATTCTTTCAGTCCTGCTCACACCTCTGCTAGCAGGAGGACACATCCTTTTCACTCCTCTAGCAATCCGAACGTCCCGGTCTGCACCACTGTCGCCAACACTCAGACCCACAGCTGGCACAGAGGCACGCCAACGTCAGAGGCACCCAGACAACGGACCCTTGCTCTGATGCTGTAGCTCCAAGGTCACGAAACAGACTGTGCCAGCCTGAAGACAAAGGAGATGCTGAGAGAACATGCATGGCTACTGTGTGCCCTGCAGGATCGCTCATCGCACTGCCAAGCACCACTGTTGACACAGGTCCCAGCAAAGACCTGGTCATGAGCACCCAACCATTCCAGAGGCAGTAGGGGAGAGTCCGCACAATGATCTTTGAAACTTCACAAATTCCAATGTCATCCTCTCTCAGAGGGAATCCCATCCACAGATGCTGGGGGGACTCAGAAGCCTGCCCTCTGCTTTGGGTACTGGAGAACATGGCCGACTCCCTGCCATGTAGCTTGATACTGCTTTTTCCCCTCTGTATCCTTTCAATAATTCGACCTATTCCACACACAGCGCCTGCGTCTGGCCTCATATCCATCAGAAGGTTTTGTTGACCTACGTCACTATGGTGACAACACAGGTTTTAAGGCGCTGGAGAAAAAGAAAAAATATTCCACCAATGTGAATCATCACTGTCAGCTGCCCACAAAGCTGAATTTGGAACCTCAATATTCTTTCAGTGAAAACCACATGCAATGCGGTATTTGCAACAGGCTCAGTTTCAGACCTCACCATCCTTACATGCTTAATGTCTTCACAGACACCACGTGAGACTCCTCATTAAAAACGGAGCAGGTAAGCAGAGCAGTAATCTCATACAGTTGCTGTGAGGGTCAGGGGTCGATCCTGTGGGAAGTAGCTGGTGCTGGGCTGCCATCTGAGGGTGCAAAGCAAACATCTGATTTGGAAATGAGCGACCCCCAAATCAGGGAGAAGCAAATGAATTCAAAAACTCTTTACCTATCAGAGTATTTTATGCTTGAAAACAGCAGGAACAGAAGCCAAACGCTTCCATGAGAGGAATGCACTGGTTCTGCAACCAAAACGTCTGCAGTAACCTCTGCATCAGATCAGCCATTGCCCAACGACGACACACGCCACACACTTCCTGGTTCTCCCCGCTCTGCCCTCACTCCATGGTGCCTCAGGCTCAGCTTCAACCCTGAGCCCGTCGTGATTACATTACGGCTGCCCACAGCCACCCAAACTCCATGCATTGGCCTTTACCTCGGGAATCAGGTTGTAACTTCTCACAAGGAGCAGGAATCCTCAGCTTAGGCCATCCTAGAACTAGGCGCTGGGACTGTGTTGTGCACCTGCGTGTACAGCTTGGGCAGTTGATAGGGAAGGGGCAGATGCATACAGCAAGAGTCTACCCTAGCAGCACAAAACGTGCCCAGTGGATGCACTGGCCCAAGTGTGTCACTGTTGTTTTAACGAAATAATATATATCCACGAAGAAATGTTGATTCTGGGATCAGCATTACGGCAGGGGCAAGCTGTCACCTGCATCCCATATGGTCACTGCCTCAAGCCCCGGCTCTCCAGCAGCTTGCTAATGCACTTGGGACAGCAGAGGAAGATGCCACAGGGGCCTGGACCGCCTCCACCCATGTGGGAGATTCAGACAGAGTTCTAGGCTCCTGGCTTTGGCCTGGTTCCAACCCAGACCACTATGGCCAAACCATAATTGCTTCTTTGAGCAAGCAAAACTAATTCCTAGGGTTAGCACTATAGCATGCTGGGTAAAGCCATTGCCTGTGACACCAGCATCCCATATGGATGCTGGTTGCAGTTCTGGCTGCTCTACTTCTGTTTCAGCTCCCTATTAATATGCCTGGGAAAGCAGCAGAGGATGGCCCAAGTATTGTGCCCCTGGACCCAAGTGGAAGAAGTGTGGTAGCCTTGTGCCTAAATCCTCACGTTGCATGCCTAGGATCCCATACAGGCGTAGGTTCATATCCCAGCAGCTCCACTTCCCATCCAGCTCTCTGATTGTGGCCTGGGAAAGCAGTAGAGGATGGTCCAAAGCCTTGGGACCCTGTACTCCCGTGGGAGACCTGAAAGAAGCTCCAGGCTCCTGGTTTCAGCTCAGCTCTCTGTATCCTTCTCACTCTAAAATCTGCCTTTCCAATAAAAATCATTAAAATTAAATAAAGTAAAATAAAGAGCAAAAATCAAAAAGCTATAATAATGTGTGAGGCCCACAGCACAACTGAATGACTTAAACTCAATTACAAATGGGTTCCACCAAACAGACATCACTGGTATAGAAATGATTGTCTCGGACCCGGTGACGTGGCCTAGTGGCTCAAGTCCTTACCCTGAACAGGCCAGGATCCCATATGGGCACCGGTTCTAATCCCGGCGGCTCCACTTCCCATCCAGCTCCCTGCCACAGGCTGAGAAAGCAGTAAAGGATGGCCCAAAGCCTTGGGACCCTGCCCTCGTGTGGGAGACCTAGAGGAGGTTCCTGGCTTCTGGCTCCTGGCAGCACCGGCTGTTGCAGTCACTTAGGGAGTGAATCACTGGATGGAAGACCTTCCTCTCTGTCTCTCCTCCTCTATGTATATCTGACTTTCCAATAAAAACAGATAATTCTTGAAGAAAAAAAAATAAAGAAACGATTGTCTCAATTATGCCACTATCCAAAGCAAATTCCTGTGTGGAAGGAAAGTGTGTGACCTCAGAGGACACACAGAAATTGATCAGGACTTTCTTTAGTCTTTGTAAAAACCAGCTAAGCTAGCAGATGCCCTTTTCATTTCAAACATCATCTGCCAAGAGATTCAATTTACCAGACTAATCTAAAGCAGCAGTAACCCAGCTCTACTGCCCTGGCCATCCACTCTAGGTAGTGAACTCATTTCTGTCCTTTGCATTTAGACTCGTGCTTGCCATTTCCATTCTTACGACAACTGAGAAAAATAATCCCCCCAAGTCACTTTCTGGAACTCCTGTTCAGAAAGGCTGACTTCACGGCCCCCACACCCAGTACTCCCACACCCTATCTCTTCACAATAATGTGTGCCTCTCATAAGGTGCTGGCTCCTACACATGTCCTTAATTAGTCCTACTATGTCTCCTTAAGTTTCACCTGACACACAGACATATAACTTCACTCTGTCACTCCAGTCTTACAAGGTTTTATTTGCCCATTTGGAACTTGTCCAAATTTCACTGACTTTCATAATATCTCAAACATTGATTGTATCGATCAGAAAGAATCTTAATTTGAGTATTTGAAGTACTGTCATTCAGAGTCCATTTTCAAAGAACGAAAAATGCTGGATTACTGATTCGAGTAATGTCACTGAGAACTGAGATTGTGAGCTTATTTGGAAAACAGGAAAACCGTAAAATCACTGGATATAAGTAAAGATCCTCAAATCTTGGAGCAGGAAGCACACAAACAAACCGATGAAGCATTTGGGGCAAAAGAATGATGCCTAGATCTGTCCGCCCAAATGCCAAAGAATAACAATCAACCAGCATCAACGAGCGGCCCTGGCACTGGGATTAAAATCTTTAAATGCCACAAGGCAACCCAGTGCTCTGAAGAACTAGCCAACTGACCTCAGAGAGGACATCTACGTCCCTGATGAGCCTGGGACATTTTGTCATACGTGAGAGTCAGAAAGCCATCAAAGACAGCTGGAGCTGTCACAAGGAGTCCGGAACCAATCAGAAAATGTCTTGTGGGACAAAACTGGACCAACTGGAACATGACTGAGGACTACATCAGACTGGAACACATCAAATAAGCTGCAACACACTCACTACTGGAAAATGTCAGAGAATCTAGCTCTGTGTATGTTGGGAGGGAGGTAAAATATATTTAACATGTAATTCATTAGTTTTTATGTTAAAATCGATTCATTTATTAGAAAAGCTGAGTGACAGTGAGGGAGAGGGAAGTGGGGGAGGAGGAGAGGAAAGCAAGAACCTTTTATCTGCTGGTTTACTCTCCTAATGTCTACACCAGCCAGGGCTGTATCAGGCCAATGTCAGGAGCCCAGTACCATGTCTAGGCTCTTGGCATCTGCTGCCTTCTCAGCCACACTAACAAGGGGTCAGATTGGAAGTGGAGCAGCTGGAACTCCAAACGATGTTCTGATATGGGATTCTGGCATAACAAGTGGCAGGCTTAAACAAATATACCAACACTGCTTGCCCCAAATTCGGTGCTTTAACTATTTTTAACTTGATAACCCAATGTCACCAAGGACATTTCTCTGGTATATAACCATCACTATCATCCATCTCTGGATCTTCTTCATTTTCCAAACCGAGCTCATACCCACTGAACCACAGCCCTCCAGAGTCCGCGAACCAGTTACTCTGAACTGGTAAATGAAGGTTAAAAATAAAGCATTTATCCTGCCTTTCCTGTGCAAATCTTTATCCCACAGTACCCAAATGAAGAGCTTCCCTTTCTAAAAGTATTCTACTATTAGATGAAAAAGAAATGCTAAAATGAAGGCCGTTACTATTTTATAACTTGAATAAATTAAAAACCAAGACAATGATTAATATTGACTGATAACATACAAAACACTTTGCACCCCCCACGTTTTCACTGTACAAACTGTCACCCATGAGTAAGCTGTCCACACACGGAAGCATCTGAATCTTAACAGCACTAACCTGCACACTTACAAGGAGAGTAAGACCATCAGGAATAACATTCCTGCTTTTCACTACGATTTTTCAAAAACGATCTGAATCTGACCAAGGCTCTGTAATTAACTCCTACATTTACAAGAAATACAGGGTACAGGAGACAGTGCCGTGGCATGTAGGTAAGTAAAGCTGTCATCTACAGTGCTGGTATCCCATTTGGTCACCAGTTCGAGTCCCAGCTGCTCCACTTCTGATCCAGTTCCCTACTCATATGCCTGGGACAGCAGCAGGCGATGGCCCAGGTCCTTGGCTCACCCATATTCTTGTGGGGGAACCCAGGAGAAGTTTCTGGCTCCTGAATTTGAATAAGTCCAGCTCCAGCACTGTGTGGCCATAAAGGGAATGAACCAGCAGATGAAAGATCTCTCTAATTCTGTTTTTCAAATTGATAAATCTTTTTTTTTTTAAATTACAAGGTACAAAGAAACCTGTTAAATAAAGTGAGCCACAACTATCAAAATATACACCGCTAATGGAATTACAAAAATATATACATTTCTCAGAGATGGAGAGAAATCTGTACCTATCAAGAAATATAAGAAACGTAAATTTTATGTAGACCTTGTGTCAGTCTTGATTCAGAAAACACTTTTAAAATTTTTCTCAGAGCTGGGACAATGTAAGCCCTGAACGGTTATGACATTAAGAAAGCAGTAATTGTTTTTATAAGAGAAGAGTCTTTATTTTACAGAAAGATCTTTATCAATTAAAGACCACTATGTCTGAAATTCATGACCATGAATAATCATTATTTCAAGTTGAGCAGTGAATAAAAAGAAATTTGCTATCTCATTTTGTCTACCTATTGCATGTGTGCGAATGCCCACAACAAATTCTTCTTTCTTTGGTTTTTTTTTTTTAAATCTAAAAGTCCCCAAATGCAACTTTTCGGTTTAATGCCTAATTTGAATTAAAAATGGTTGATATTTAATAACTCCATCAATAAAACAGCTATAACCTTCACTTTTCTTCTACCCATGAAACTGACTTTCAGTATCAGTTAAGTTTCAAGTAATGTAGTTTTTCAGAGTAACAGGAAGTTCAGAGTCTCATTAGTATGGAACTCCGACTTGGCACAGCTTTAGTATTAAAGCTGTTCTTTAGTGTGAAATGCTAAGCATTTCAAGTACATCTCACTTTACTTCAAAATGTGCAAAGACACTGGCCCAATTTTCACTCAAGCTTTCCTGCTTTCAAGGGCTGCAGATATGGCCAAGTGAAAACTTTTCTGTCTTGTTTTAAAATGTCCTTAAATACAGCATCTTGTAAGTTGTCATGGGCTCTTTTTGTACGTTCCCAATAAGCTCTCCTTCTTATAATCCAGTTCCAGAAGAAGTCTCTTATGGGGAATAAATCCTTTCAATCACACAATATATTATAAAATGGATTTTTTTTCCTTTACCTTGCCTTCCAGGAAATTCAACACTAAATTTAAATAATCTTCTATGTTTTTTGTATTTCTTTTTCCCCTTTTCATGGTTTGCCCATCTTTTCAAGAATTATGGGCCCAGTGCAGTGGTTAAAGTCCTCGCCTTAAATGCACTGGGATCCCATATGGGCACCAGATCAAATCACGCGGCTCCACTTCCCATCCAGCTCCCTGCTTGAGGCCTGGGAAAGCAGTCAACGACGGCCCAAAGCCTTGGGACCCTGCACCGGCGTGGGAAACCCGGAAGAGCTCTAGGCTTCAGACTGGCACAGCTCCAGCCCTTATGGCTGCTTGGGGAGTGAACAGTCAGATAGAAGATCTTCCTCTCTGTCTCTCCTCCTCTCTGTATATCTGCCTTTCCAATAAAATAAACAAATCTTTTAAAAAGGAATTATGAAAAATATGAACTACTACATACCTATATATTTAAGTATTAAGTATCCTTTTAGAATTAGGAATATAATCACTTCTTGGCCTTTTGACAAAAATCAAGCATAGAATTAGGAACAAAAAATGCCCTTGACTTTCAGAAAAGTTATTCATCTCATCCACATTTTTAACATGTCTGAAATATGAATGCATTTCATAACTAGCATACTTTCCCCGAAACATTTTTTCTCATTTAAAATTACAGTATATTTTATTGAAGGCTAGATTTGACAAATTATTATAATCTCAATAATTATTTTGATGAGAGTATCACAACAGAATATTAAACCTAGAAAAGAGACAAAATTAATTCTTTTCAAACATTTCAACTGTACCCATGCACCTTATTGTAAACAGGTGCTTCTCACACCCAACAACTGTCCTTTGCAAACACTTTATACTCAGATTATACTCTTCAATAGAAGCTATTATGTGAGCATCACATTTTAGTGCCTTCATCAATACATAATGCCCCAAAAGCACATCTGCAAGCCTCTTGGCTCAGTGTGAGGAAGCCCAATGGATGAACGGTGTCATACACTCACCCCTCTCACTACCAGCTGAGCACCACACTGCCAGTCAGTCACATCTTACAAGACCCAAGGGATAGGGCTCAGCACGAAGCCCACTCCCCTCACAAGGTCACGAATCACACCAGCTTCTGCTCCAGATGAAGACATTCCAGAAATTACTGTTTGACCTGAATGCTTAAGCATAGGAGCAGAACTTTCTGGCTTTTGTTGTTGTTCAGACTGTATGAGAATATTCCTCAATATCTTATTATGGTCTGCATATTTCTCCTAAGGATGTATCAGGTTCACCAAGCTCCTCAGAGATTTCTTTGATTTGTATATCTGACTTTCCAATAAAGATAAATAATTTTTTTAAAAGAACATAGACAAAGAGGAGGAGAGACAGAGAGGAAGATCTTCCGTCCGATGATTCACTCCCCAAGTGAGCGCAGGATCCAGGAGCTTCTTCAGGGTCTCTTACACAGGTGCAGGGCCCCGAGGCTTTGGGCTATTCTGTACTGTTTTCCCAGGCCACAAGCAGGGAGCTGGAAGGGAAGTGGAGCATCCAGGACACAAATGGGCGCCCATATGGAATTCTGATGCACACATTTGTCTGTGCTCTTACAGTGCTTACTATATCCACTCCCTTTTGGAATGTATTCAAACTTTCCTATGTGACTTTGGCCACTTTGAGGGAAAACACAGTGTTACCTGGTAGTGCAGGCCACAGGACAGTGACGACCTAGGCTGGAACCTGGGCTCTCTTTTGCAGCTCTGCGCCTTGGAACAAGTCCCTTCATCCATCTGGGATTGATATTTCATTTCTAAGATCAGGACGACATCCTATTACAGCTATGTTACAGAGATGCAATTGGAATGTACACAGAGCACGGCAGATTGTCAAGACAACCACTAGGATTTCTGCTGCACCTGTGCCAATGGCCAAATGTACAACTCTGCAGCCCAAGCCTTGTAGCAAAAAGAAGGATGCACCACCAGCAGAGAACACCCGGGAACGGAAGCCAGCAGTCCACTGTCTACATCAGTAGCTGAGCATATGTTCCAAATGCAAAGCTTTGTGCAAGTTCCTGGGGATCCAGTGAACCAACAGGAAACTCTTTGCCTTCAAGAAGCTAAAAGCTTCTTGAAAAAAAAAAGTCCATAATCAAAAAGGAAGAAGAGGCAAACTCCCATGCAATAATTTATGTAGACACTCTTCCTCCAAGGTGGGTGAATGTAACAGCCTATTCCCTAAGGTCAAGACTTCCTTGCATGGCACAGCATGAAAAGGCAGAGCAGACGGGCAGCTGCCCAGAGGAGAAGCCCCATAACCACTGTGTCGGCCAAGTGTCCAGGGTCAACACGACAGCGGTGAGCATAGCCTCAATATGGCACGATGAAATTCCCCCCACCTCTGTGGTCTTTCTCCCAAAACATAGTAACCCCAGACTAATAAATACCAAATTCCAATTCAAGAACATTCCACAGAACAACAAACTAGTATTCCTCAAGACTGTCCAATTCATCAAAGTTGTGAAATCTGAGAAAGTGTCACAGCCAAGACAGCTCTGGGAGACCTGATGCCTAAATATAATGTGGGAACTTGGATGTAACTTAACTAAAGGGCAAACATGATCCAAGCCATAGTCCAACAAGGAGAGGTGAACAAAGACTTGGCATCAGAAAGGATGGCTGGATGGGTTCTGGGAAAGCCACGCTCCAGCGGCTAGGCAGTGTCTCCTAACCTTCCAAACCTGGGACACAGCAGCAGCAGCACAGCTCCTGGAGCCCAGCTATGCCCCCGTGGCCTTTGCCCAGCCACAGATGGCGGCCAGAGGAGAGTTGCTTCCAATGACTGGGTCTAACTCCAATCCATTTCACTTCAGCAGAGAGGAAAGTGAGGCCCAGCAGCCACGGGGCAATGCCTGACCCAGTGGACATGTACTATGCTGCCAGCCATCAACAAAACTACAACATTAGATGCATATATTTGCTTAGTGTAAGATGTGAACAATGGAAAAAACTCAGGGACGCTAGGTCAACATCAACGTGTGTTCCATAACACCAGTGACAGAGTTCCCCAGCTGCCTCTGCTCTGGAATCCATCACAGGATACTTCCCAAGGGTGAACAAATTCATTCTGAAGTCATTATAAAAATCAAGTTTCCTCGTAGAGCACTGGCCAAGGAACATTTTAAAGGGGGAGATGAAAGGCTGTAAGAATTGATATAGGATTGACTTCTTTCAAAAGCGTGTAAGACCAACGACAAAACATCAGGGAAAGGTTAGGAGTGCACCGAGTTGATATTAGGGACCGACAGAGGACAGGGAGCCAGTACATGGCAAGCTTATCCATGCCAGTGAGGGTCGGACAGCCTTCGGTTGGGGTGCTGGGGTGGGTGGGGGGCTCTTCCAGAGATCTGAGCTGCAACATGTGCCCCAGGCCCACAGCACACAAACACACCCCGTGCCAAACCCTCGACTCCCTGCACACTGCTGAGTTAGCACTGTGAGGAGGCAGCACACTCCGCTGAGGAGAACGGGCAGGAGACTCACCCGCCCGGCCCTCTGCTGGGGATTTCTCTTCGTCAATCAGCACGCTTCTGTGTCTCATCAGCAAACGCGCTGGAGGTGGGATCTGCGCAAGGACGGAAATGAGATCAGTTGGCCTGACCCCCAACACTATTCTAGGAAGAACATATCCCGGGCTACGCACATGCATCCCCGGCCCCACTGCAGCCCCACTCTTCCTCTCGGGGGTGGCCCAAGCATCAGCACGTTCAAAGGCTCTCTAGGTAAGTCCAGCTCACAGCCCTGGCAACACTGTCCTGCACAGAGGCAGCTGCTTTAAATATTGACTATCAAATACTCATTTTCAAAATGTCTTATTTTATTTTTAACATTGTGTAAATACTTGAGAGGGATGCACTCCTATGTGGGCCTCTGATTAGGGTGGGGAGGGTCAGGGTATGGAGGAAGCTAAGTGGACAAATGTTTCCGTTTTTGTTTTCTCTCTTTCTTGTGTCCACAGGGGAAAAGGGGAAGAGGGGCAGGGGCCTCTTGTTGCTGTCAAACTGCATTAGCACCCTGGGGATGGGAGACAGGTATTTGATGACGCCTTAGAGACCCCAATATGGGGAAGAATGTTCCAAGGTGTTATAAGGTTTTGATGTTTCCAAGAACTTGTCAATTTCATTGTTCCAGGGTTGAAAAAATCTTTCCAAGGTCTACTGGTTGACAAAGTCCGCCTTAGTGTATCCACAGACCCAGTTCCAGCCAGGTTAAGTTCTGTGGTCCAACCCTACTTGGGCCATCACCAACCCTAGCTCTTCATGCCAACTCCCACACAGGTGAGCCCACAAATCCCTACAGTATCTTCCCCCAAATCGGATTCTCTTATGTTTTGGTGAGAGCTACAGCCCAACGTGATCTGGTCCATCCCTTGCTCTAACACCCACAGGTGGGTACTATGGCCTAACCCAGCCAAACATGCCCCCACACTCCAGCTTTTGTGTGTGCCAGCAAGCAGCAGGGCTCACATGTGTGTAGTGCCTTGGCCTGACCCACACATGCCCTCTCGTTCCCCAACCTCTAAATCTCTCCGTCTCATCTCCCTCTCCTACCTTCAAGTGCAGTGGTCCAGTCCGTGGAAGCCCTCCAGAAGTCATTCCCTCCCTGTCAAACATACCATGCCCACTCCAATGCCTCCCCAGACCCCCTTCCCAAGGCAATCTGCAGCTCCCCCACACCCTGGGGGCTGCTCTGCACTCCCTGCCTTCCCCTCATAGCTTTAAAAAAGAAGGAAAAAAGTAAGCAAATATGCTGGCAGACTGGTAAACACATTAACCAGGCCAAGAAAGCCCACCAGCTAGTGGCTGCTTTTCTCCCAGCAGTGTTAACACCTGCCTAGGTACAATGCAATCTAGGCAGTTGCCTACAGCTGCGGAAACACTCAATTAAGACAAACTAATCAGGTGTGTGAGCAATACAATACCCTGAAGTGTCATCCAACTATATGCAAAATCATTATTTTAACAACTCGCTATCAAAAAAAAAAGTATGCATTACTATTTGAAAGGGAGGGAGGGAGAGAATGTTCCATGCATTGGTTCACCCCTCTAAATGGCTGCAACGGGCTGAAGGCAGGAACCAGGAACTCCAACAGGTATCCCTCATGGGTGCAGGGACCCAAGCACTTGCACTGTCCTCTGCTGTTTTGTCGGGTGCATTAGCAGGGAGCTGGATCCCATGCAGAGCAGTCAGGTCTAGAATCAGCATCCCGAAATAGGATGGCAGCCTTATGGCAGCAGCTTAACTCACTGTGCCACACACTGGCCCCAACAATTCATTTTGTGAAGTCACATGTACCCAGATTTGGCTTGCTTCTCCAGATAGTTCCAAAACAGCTGGATCGATTGCCTCTTCCCTTCAGGAATAATATTCTTCCCGTTATGTATTTATGGTGAGGGCAGGTATAAACTAGGAATGAAAAAATCTCACCCTCACTCCTCCAACCGTCCTCGGTCAGCCTCTCCAAAAATAAAAGTCAAATCATGACTAACTTCCCTCAAATGCTTCAAAACAAAATAATTAAAATGAATCTTGGGGTAAACAACTATGGAACTCAATGAGGTATTTCCTTTCTTTTTAAATGGTCACAGACTCGGGTCTACCACGCCAAAGCACTGGGTGAAGTCGTATCAGAGGGGAGGGTTGGCCCAGCCCTGCTGGCCCGCTGGGTACCTGCCTGCTGGGCAGCGGAGGGGTGACTTGCTTCCAGAACGGGAACTCTTGCTACTTGAAGGGCATCAGGCCCCTGCACCCAGTTGCAGGAGGTTTTCTAACCCTGATGGAAGACACTGTTAAGGAGTCTTCCATCAGGGTTAGGAGAAGACAGTGTTAATCGCCTCCTGGATTGAGCTTGCTCTCACGGAACACGTTCAGGGCAGTGGTTCAATTAGTAGATTTCTAAGAAAAGGGTTAACTATCATGAAAAGATCAAATCCTTTAAACTGTTGCAAAAATATGCTTCCAGCGCCTCCAGTGTCTCCTTAAGACACTGTGGAGGGTTTGTGCCGGCAAGTGAATCAACAAGCCCCACTGCTCCCAGCAAGCCCCGTGATTCCAATGGGGGAGAGACGGTCACGAGGTCCGCACGCTCTGGCTCGCAGGTGATGCTGGTCAGCTTGTTCCTCAAGACGGAACCAGAGAGCAGGGCAGGCATGTGGCCTGAGGGTGAGGATGCCCAGGACCCCGGCCACCTCCAACTCCAGCTTCCAGCTGACAGGGACCCAAGAGGCAGTGCTAATGGCTCCTGCCACTCCCGCGGGAGAGACCTCCATCAGGTTCCCAGTTTCCAGCCTAGGGAGTGAGCCACTGGACGCAAGCTGTGTGTTTCTCTGTCTCGCAAATGAACAGATTTAAAAGTTATCGCCACGCAGTCGGAATACTACTCAGCCATCAAAAGCAGACCAGTGCTCTAACACACTACAACAGGACTGTGCCCCACAACACACGCGGTAAACGCGGCCCCATCCACTCGCAGGAGCTGCCCGTGGAAACCACGGCCAGAGAGACAAGCCGTAGTGGATGAGCTGGTAACTTCGCACTGGGGCTGGGAAAGGCTCTAAAATCGGACTGTGGTGATGGTTCAACGCCTCCGTAAATGTACTGAGAAATTGCTGAACTGTATACTGAAAATGGGTAGGCTTTATGGCACAGAGGTTATGATTCAACAAAGTCAGGGGAAGGTGGTACAGCCCCAGGACTAACCTCGGAGTTTTCAGGGCCCTGAGGTGGTCCCGCAGTAGCCTGCTGGTCCGTCACATTGCCCCCTTGAGTTGTCCTCCCGTCCCGTTGCCATAGCCCAGGACGTGAGCTTCGGTGTCATCGCAACCCACGCCAGGGCCTCCAACTCACACGGCACCGGCGCACGGACAGGTAACCGCGGCTCTCCCCTCCCTGGGACGCCGCGGGACCGCTCGAGGGGGCCGCCACGCCCCACGCGCGGGCGCCTAGCCGCTCCTCTCCCCGGGCCTCCCACGCTCGCTCGCTCCGACGCCGGGCGCTGCCCGAGCCCGCCGTGCCTCCCCGCGCAGGTGGCCGGGGCGCGCCGCGGGGGTGGCGCCTGCGCGCCGGCCTCCCCCGGGTGGGCAGTGCGCGGGGGAGGGGCGGCCGGCGCCGCCAGGCCCGGGGCCCCCGGCTCCCCGCGCCCCCCGCGCCCCCCGCGCAGTGCTCATGCGCGCCGCCCGGCCTTTATAGCGGCCCCGGGAGCAGCGCTGGCGGCACTCGGGCGCAGCCGTGCGCATCCCACGCAGGTGTGGAGCTCCGGCCGCGGGCACGGGCGCGCAACACCCCGGAGCCTGCCTGTTCGTGCCTGGTGGCCCTTGGTCACTCGCTCCGGGGTTGTCTGTCCGCCTTGGGACGGGCGCGCCGTCTGTCTCTCTCTCTCTCTCTCTCTCTCTCTCTCTCTCTCTCTGTCTCTCTGTCTCTCTCTCTCTCTCTCTGTGCGGTCCCAGGTTTGCAGCCGGGACGCAGCTTTCCAACATCTCAAGGGGTATCAGCCCCAAAGCCGCGGCTGCAGCTTCTCGTCCTTCCCTCCCCTCGGCCGCCCGTGGGCTTGTGAGGGCTGCGGGACCTCGGAGGAGGGGCGGGCAGGCAGGCGCCTGCGGTGGGCATTGCGGGGCCTCGGCTCCCCGCAATCCCAGCCTCCCGCACCTTCTCGCTCTCTCCCAGGTCCGCACCGCTGCTCTCCCACCATGTCTGCAGCCTGGCTCCCGGCTCTCTGCCTCGGTGGGTAGACGTCCTAGGCGCCCCTTCCCCTCGCGCACAGCCCGGTGGAGCTGCCGCCAGCGCTCGCTCTCCCTCTCTTGGCAGGTGTGTGTGTGCTGCTGCCGCTGCCGAAGCCCGCGGACAGCGAGGGAACCGGTGAGTCGCGCGGTTCCTGGGGTCGGGGCAGTTGCCATCAGGCCCCCTGAACCCTGGCCGGGGGTCCCAGAGCTGGAGGCTGCGGAGCGGGGAGCATTGTGGCTTCCCCGCTTCGCACACCGGGCATTCCCGGCTGGGACTCGGGCGACACTGGCGAGACTCGAAGCGCGCTTACCCCGTGTGCACGCACCATCCGGTGCCGCTGCGCCCAGGGGTCGAGGAGAAGCTTTGCAGAACGGAACTGGAGCTATTGGTCTCCCGGGAAGGGGCGAGGTTCGCGCGTTCGGCTCACCTTGGTGGGCACGCTAGCTGTGTTCCCAGATGTAACCCCTGATTTAAAAGCCGCCGTCTCCGTGCCAGTTGGCCCTGTGGGAAAGTCTCAAAACGAGTTTGTTCCACGTGTCCGCTTGCGGGTGTGTGGTTCGGTGTGTTTTCTGTAAGGTAAGACGCAAATTCTTGTGTTAAAGCCATCGTTTTCCTGGGTTGTGGGACAGGGGTAAGTGCTGCGGCTGAGTGCACTTCTCACGCTGTGCAGGGAGAAGCAGGTGGTGTACCTGGAGGGGCCACCTCTGCCACCAGTGGAGGCACATGGGTAGCAGGTGTGAGGCCAGTGTGGGAATCAGGATTGTACATTTCCCAGCTGACAGAGGGTTTCAGAGCCAAAGACCAGACACAGTACGTGGCACCCTCTCCCTCCACCACCCCCTCCCACCAGGGACCTGCCCAGGCAGGGTCCAGCTTGTCACATATCAGGGGGCAGTGTGGCCAGACAGCGTCCCCCCCGTCTTGGAGCAAAGTGAGGAGTTTGTTGGAAGCATCTGTCTGGACAAGGTCTGGGTGGCCAGAGTTTCCTGTGTTTGGGAAGTGGAACTTAATGGCCTTTGTTCAGTTTAATAGCCACAGGACTGTGACAGAGGGACCTGCTGTGCTGGCCCCCAGCTCGTTCTGCCCGTGGCCAACAGCTTATCTTTGTCCTAGTTTGATTCTTTACTGGGCAGGCTGACTGGAGACTTGGAAAAAACTATCTGTGCTTTCTCAAAATGCTTGCGCTGCTGGATGTGCGTTTGGGGGCACATTTGGCACAGAGATGATCAGGTTTAAGGAAGATGAAAATGCTCCTCTCTGGAGGGCCCTGCCTTCCCCAGATTCCTGCCACTGGGGAGTCGCACAATGTTTCTCTGCCAAGTTTACTCCACGGCTTTCATTTCCTCATCTGTAAAACGGAGGGACTGAATTGGAGCATCTATCTCTGTGATCTACACCAGGGTTGTTTTACCGGGTTGCCTACGTTCACAAGTGTTCGGGTTCTGTGTTTACAGCCTCACTGGGATAATGGTCCTTGGAAGAGAAGGGTGGAGTGGCCAGATAAGGGCATGTGTGGGTGAACATGGACTCCCGAGGCTCAGGCCAGAGCTGCCATCCTCGCCACGCACGGCTGTGTGCTCAGTGTCATAGTGGAGATTTGTATCTTTCTGGGATGAGACAGTAAAATATCTACCGGCTGTTACTTTTTTTTTTTCCTGGACTTGATTGACTTATAAGCACTTATTTCCAAACTGATGAAGTAAGGCAGGCCTGGGAAAATTCTCCCATTAAGGCGTTGAAAGTGGTTGTGGGACCAGTTTCAATTGGAAAACCATCCGTTGGCTGGTGCAGCCCTGGAATGGCATGGAACAGCGCAGAAACCCTTACTCTTGGTGGAGGTGTGGAATTCAGGGGAGGGCGACCCGGCTCTGTTTCTTCTGATGCGGGAAGATGGCGTGTTCTGTCCCTCGTCCCCGCTTTCTCTGCAGCTCCCGTGGCAATCTCGTGCTCTACACGGGGCTTGGACATCAGGAAGGAGAAAGTGGACGTGCTGTGTCCTGCGGGCTGCCCCCTGGAGGAATTCTCTGTGTTTGGGAACATAGTTTATGCTTCTGTGTCGAGCATCTGTGGGGCAGCTATCCACAGGTGAGGCCAAGGCTGCCCCAGGGAGAAGGGCGTACACTGTGGTCCCCCCTTCCACCACAGCCATTTGGAACCCCTTCCTCCTCGTTGCTCCTTCCCTTGCCAGCTCTGGCCTTACAAGAGGGATTCATTTTAAAAGTTTTCCTGGATATTCTTGAAACAGTAAATACACCAGGGAAGACTTCTGACAGTCCAGCTGCTTTTCCTCCTGTGAATGCCATTTTTCTCTGATTTTTTTTTAAGATTTATTTTTATTATTTTTGTATTGGAAAGGCGGATATACATAGAGGAGAGACAGAGAGGAAGATCTTCTGTCCAATGATTCACTCCCCAAGTGAGCACAACGGCCGATGCTATGCCGATCCGAAGCCAGGAGCCTCTTCTGGGTCTCCCACGCGGGTGCAGGGTCCCAAAGCTTTGGCCCATCCTTGACTGCTTTCCCGGGTCACAGGCAGGGAGCTGGAAGGGAAGTGGGGCTGCTGGGATAGAACCGGCACCCATATGGGATCCCTGGCGTGCAAGGCGAGGACCTTAACCACTGCGCCACCGCGCCGGGCCCTGATTTTTTTTTTACTATGTGCCAGCCATTTTTTTTAAACTTCTGCTGCCATTCTACAACATGGGTACAGTTTTACAGACGAGGAAGGTGAACCCGGAGATTGCCAGATACCTCACCCCAGGTCTCGGTGGTCAGCCAGTCCCATGCCATCAAAGGCAAATGTCACTAGCATATATTTTAGCAGAAGACCATCACAAGACATTGTGTAAAAACCCCTGGTCCCTGAGCTGCCTGGAATAGATGCTGCCTGTGTATTCTCAGCAACAGTGAGAAGTGCAGCATCACAGAGCCGCTTGCCCAGGCAGGTCCTGTCCCTGCAGAAGCTTAGCTGTCCCTTAGCTGCCTTCCTGACAGAACGCCGCGGTCCTGTCCCCCTCGCCTGCGGGATGCCCTGACAGTGTGCGTGGCACCGCAGCTGTGACCGTTGTGTTGCAGGGGAGTGATCAGCCCTGCAGGGGGACCCGTACGAGTCTATAGCCTTCCCGGCCGAGAAAACTACTCCTCCACAGATGCCAATGGCGTCCGCTCTCAGACACTTTCCCGATGGTCTGCTTCCTTCACAGTGACAAGTAGGTGCAATCACATTGTTCTCATGTTCGTAGAAACACTGTCCTCCCTCCCTCCAAGAATGTTGTCTGCTTTCCTTAGTCCAGCCTCTTTGATGGCAAAACCTGTGATCAAGAAGAGGTCAGCTGCCGTTTAGAATTGGGAGATCCGAGGGATCGAGTACTCATCCAGGCCAATTTGGGTGAATGGGGGACAAACAGCTGTGCAGGCAGATAATTGCAACAGAAACCTGAACTGTGTGCCGTCAGGACTCCTGAACACTTACCCAGTGACACGAAACTGAAAAACTAGTCAAAAATAGAAAGATAAGGATTCCTTTTGGTTCACTGAAAACAAACCATCTGATATTTGCCTCTGTAGTTACCATTACTGTATTAGGTTTATCAACATGTAGAATCCCGAATTAAACTCACAATATTTCGATGGTGTAGAAAAGGGAAAGATATGCTTCTATTTATTTTAACAGAAGGCAAAAGTAATGCCCAGGAAGCCACGGGCCGAGCAGTGTCCACAGCACGCCCAGCAACAGGTATGACATAGGGAACCTTCCTCAGCTGCTTGGCACAGGAAGTGATAAATGCGTTACCCGTAGCCTTCCTTTTGAGTATCAATATTAAAGAGAAAGAAAGCAGATGTGTTTATTGGTGTATTATACACACCTATTTCATTATATTGCCTTTTTAATATTTTTAATTATAAACTCTGCCACTCCCCTGAAATCCACTTTCTCCTGTTTCATAACTCATGTCTAGCGACTTCTTTGATGCCATTTGCTTTCTTACATTCCCTTCATTACTTCACTGTAACACGAATAAAAGGAGCTTGCGTGGGGCTTTGCAAGAGACAGGTAGGGGTCCTCTGTTCTAACCCTTGGCAAGTGCTAAAACCAAATTAGTGGAGAACATTAAGGCATAACTGAGTTTCTGAACTTGCCTCAGTGGTGGATCTGGGTTAACCCTGGATTAAAGGCAAATATCAAGTATATGGACTGATTAGAGTCCTCAGAAGATTCATTATTGGAGCAACGCTCCCCTCATCCAGAAAACCATGAGAATATGAATTTTTCTTCCGCAAGTCCTAAAAAATAACACTGCTTGTCAAGAGCTTTTCCTGACATGGGCTGCCCTCTAAGGAAACTGTCTCTTTGACTCACACCAAGTGTTGCCATTGTTTCAGGGAAACGACTAAAGAAAACTCCAGAGAAGAAAACGGGTAATAAAGGTAAGGACCCAAACACCCATTCAAGAAGGTGGCACTGCCCCCTCTCTCCTCTCGAGTCCTAACAAAAGGCTCCTCTGTGTGTCCAGACTGCAAAGCTGACATTGCATTCCTGATCGATGGAAGCTTTAATATTGGGCAGCGCCGATTTAACCTGCAGAAGAACTTTGTTGGGAAAGTGGCTCTGATGTTGGGAATTGGGACCGAAGGACCACACGTGGGCCTTGTTCAAGCCAGGTACCCACCTTGTTGAAATGGGGGAAGACTCGAGTGATGCCTTGAATGGTAAATTAACCATCCTTTTAGTAGGTACATTTGTTTCAGTACAACATAACCATATTGAGTTTTGGTAAGCTGGATCCCTATGATACGCATTCAGGGTTGAAGTCCGCATGAGTGGGCCCAGACGGTTTTCCTTCTGGAGTGACAAGATTCAGAGAATTCTCTGCTAGCTCTAAGGAGGACTGGAAGTAGATGGAGGGATTCCATGGTTGACACTGTCATCTCAGCACGGATACTCCGTTAGGTTACCAAGTTCCCTTCACAGAAAGAGAATGATGCAGTGATATATCTGTCCTTCCCCTTCTGTCATGATTTTTAATTCTTTCCAAATTCTATTCATTTAAAAATATTTGCTGGAAAAAAGGGCCTGGCACGATAGCGTAGTGGTTAAGGTTCTCGTCTTGCACACCCGGGATCCCATATGGGCTCCGGTTCTAATCCCAGCAGCTCCACTTCCCATCCAGCTCCCTGCCTGTGGCCTGGGAAAGCAGTTGAGGACGGCCCAGAGCTTTTAAATATATGTAAAAAAAAAATTAACAAAAAAAATATTCGCTGACGGCTTTTCAAATTGCGATATGCTTGTTATGGAAATCTTGAAAAATACAAAGAAAGCAAATTTTCCAAACATACATCCTATAGCTAATCACTGTAAAATCTTTTACTTCAAATTTTTTCATTTTTGGAACAGACTTACAGAGAGAGATCCATCTTCCATCTGCTGACTCACGCAAATGGACACAAGGGTGGAGCCACGCCTCTGAAGCCAGGAGTTTTTCTGGATCTCTCACATGGGGGCAGGGCTCAAGGACTTGGGCCATCCTCTGCTGTTTCCCAGGCCAGAAGCAGGGAGCTGGATCAAAGTGGAGGAGCAGGCCTGGCACAATTGCCTAGTGGCTAAATCCTTGTCTTATATATACCAGGATCCTATATAGGTATGGATTTGTGTCCTGGCTGCTCCACTTCCCATCCAGCTCCCTCTTGTGGAAAGCAGTAGAGCCCAGCCCAGTCTTGGGACCCAGCACCTGTATAGGAGACCTTGAAGAAGCTCCTGGCTCCTGGTTTTGGATTGGCTCAGCTCCAACCATTGTGGCCACTTGGGAAGTGAACCAGCAGACGGAAGATCTTTCTTCATCTCCCCTTCTCTATACATCTGCCTTTCCAATAAAATAAATAAATCTTAAAAAAAAAAAGGCAGCAGCTGGGACATGAATCAGCTACATGGGATGCTGGTTCCGTAGGTGGAAGCTTAGCCTATAATGTCATAGTGCCAATCCCTTCATTCCAGTTGTTTGAGTATTTTAATATTTGACTATGTATGTCCTTTCCAAAAGCCTAGGCTATAAAAATGTCTTTTGTCCTATTTTTTTTTTATCTCTTAGTATTGTGACCATTTTCTAATCATAATTATTCACCCAAAAGGATGTTTCATAACTATCCTTTGAATGATTGTTTCTTATTATCCTACTGCTTTTTCATCATGGTCTCAATCACCTGGGCCCCAGTTTCTTAGTTATTACTGGAATAAAAATAATCTAATAAAGTTATGGGATTATACATGATCTATGCATTTAATGCATTAGTCACAATATACTAAATCCACATTTTAACAATTGTTATGTTTCTAAAATAGCCCCAAGAAACAAGTGCACAAGAATGCAATGCCTTGCGCTTACTTCAGCAGCACATAATACTAAAATCGGAAAGAATACAATGCTTTGATTGACTATATGCCAAGGAATTAAGAAACAAAGCTGGATATTGAAAACTTGACTTTTCAAAGTATATATACATGTATTGAAACATCACGATACCGCTATGTTATTTACATGTTTGTTTTTACTTATTTCTATTTATTTGAAAGAACGATGAGTAACCTCCCTTCAGTCACTTTACTCCCTAAATGCCTACATTAGCTGGGGCTGGGTCAGACCTGAGCCAGGAGCCAGGAACTCCGTCTTCATCTCCTGTGTCGGTGGAGTAGATTTAAATACGTGAGCCACCACCTGCTGCCTCCCAGGATTCACATGACCAAAAAGCTGAATGGGAAGTAGAGTAGCAAGGACCTGAACCAGGCATTCAAAATGGGATGTGGATATCTCTGGCAGCAACTTAACCCACTGGACCAAAATTTTAAACATAAAAAAGTTCAAGCATTAAAAAAAAAAAAGCACTGCAGGGCCCAGCGTGGTAGCCTAACAACTAAAGTCCTCACCTTGCATGCACCAGGATCCATATGGGCGCCAATTTGTGTCCTGGCAGTCCCACTTCTCATCCACCTCCTGCTTGTGGCCTGGGAAAGCAGTAAAGGATGGCCCAAACCCTTGGAATCCTGTATCCATGTGGGAGACCCATAAGGGACTTTGGGCTCCTGGCCTCAGATCGGTGCAGCTCTGGCAGGTGCAGTCATTTGGGGAGTGAATCATCAAATGGAAGATCTTCCTCTGTCTCTCCTCCTCTCTGTATATCTGCTTTCCGATAAAAAAATTTTAAAAATCTTAAAAAATTTAAAAATCACTGCAGCATGTTCGCCTTTCCGATATACCATGGGTAACATTCTGTTTGTTTTCCTTAGTGAGCATCCTAAAATAGAATTTTACTTGAAAAACTTTACAACAGCCAAAGATGTTTTGTTTGCCATAAAGGAAGTAGGTTTCAGAGGCGGTAATTCCAATACAGGTAAGTAGACTTTGACACTTCGCATGTCATGTTGGAGATGGTTATCCATGATTAACATGTAAGGCAGTATTACACTACTTTTATATAACTTTTTTTTTTTAATGTATTTCCTCGGGGGTGGAGAAACAAGCAAATACGAGTACATTCTCCCACCTGCTGGTTACCTCTAAAGTATCTAGAACAGCTGGGACTGGCCAAGCTAAAGCCAGGGGCTGGGAACTTAATCCAGGTCTCCTATGTTGGTGGCAGAGCCATAACTTGCAGCCTCCCATGGTGCCTGTTAGCAGGAAGCTGGGATCGGAAGCTGAGCCAGAAGCCACACCTAGGTTCCCAGTACACGATGTGCACCACCCCAGTGAGTCTTAATCGCTGGGCTTATATAAGAGTCTTATATAAGCAAGTAACTGCAGACATCTTGGCTATACCTGCATTTGATCATCCGAGATACTTAGTGTGTAATGGAAAGTAGACCAAAGGGTTGACAGATTGTATAATCCTTGTTAAGATAGGTAGATGACACTTTAGAGAAGTTTAACAGCAGCGCAGAGAGCATGAATTGCCTAATGAATGCAGATGTGGTCATAAGCATTAAAGAACACCCCTGACCCTCTCAGACTTGGACTCTGAGCAGTCGTCAGCGTGCTGCAAAGAGCACACATACTGGAGTCAGCTCAGTGACTTTCTCGGTGACTGATGGGAGGTAGGGAGGTGTGAGGCTCCCGGGAGGTGGAAGGGGAAGTTATGTGGGTCACCATCAGTGCAGGCAGTTCCACTTAACTGGCATCGTGTTGCTATGGGGAGTGAGAAATGTGACTGGAGCAGTGATGAACACATTTGCCTTCTTCAAACCTAGGAAAAGCACTGAAACATACTGCTCAGAAATTCTTCACGCCAGAGACTGGAGTGAGGAAAGGAATCCCCAAAGTGGTGGTGGTCTTCATTGACGGCTGGCCTTCTGATGACATTGAAGAAGCAGGCATTGTGGCCAGAGAGTTTGGTGTCAACGTATTTATAGTTTCTGTGGCCAGACCTACCCCTGAAGAACTGGGGATGGTTCAGGATGTCGCATTTGTCGATAAGGTAATGTGGTGGGGGTTGTCATTGGTGTGGTGCCAGACATTCGGTTTCCGACCTCCCAGTCGTGCTGGCTGGCCCATACCTGTTAGCTCTGGATGTTTGAGACTGTTAACACTTTTCACAACAGGACGTTTGAGCCCTCTGGGAATCTTCTGTGTCTCCCCCATTAGGCTGTCTGTCGGAACAATGGCTTCTTCTCTTACCACATGCCCAACTGGTTCGGCACCACCAAATACGTAAAGCCTCTGGTGCAGAAGCTCTGCACTCACGAGCAGATGATGTGCAGCAAGACCTGCTATAACTCCGTGAACATTGCTTTTCTCATTGATGGCTCCAGCAGCGTCGGGGAAAGCAATTTCCGCCTCATGCTTGAGTTTGTCTCCAACATAGCCAAGACTTTTGAAATCTCGGACATTGGTGCCAAAATAGCTGCAGTCCAGTTCACTTACGACCAGCGCACAGAATTCAGTTTCACTGACTACAGCACCAAAGAAAATGTGCTAGCTGTTATCAGAAACATCCGCTACATGAGCGGTGGCACGGCTACCGGTGATGCCATTTCCTTTACTGTCAGAAATGTGTTTGGGCCCGTGAGGGACAGCCCCAACAAGAACTTCTTGGTCATTGTCACAGATGGGCAGTCCTATGACGACGTCAGAGGCCCTGCTGCTGCTGCACATGATGCAGGTAAGGTTCTCGTCTTTGGTATGACAAGGGAACTAGGAAGGTTCAGTAAATTTAAAGCATAAATGAAAGCTTCCATTTTACTGAACAAACACTTGCAGTGCGGTGGTCGGTTATTGTTACATTGGCAGAACAGCCCTACTGATCTCCTCCTACAGAAAATAAAGCAAGACAACACAGTGTAAATATAAATAGCAGAGTCAAGACTTAAACGCAGGCATTGTGGCTGAAGGCGGTGCTGCCCAGCATTGGCTTGTTGCAGGCTTGCTGACAAAGTGCATTACATGTGCTCGGGTTCAGCTCAAAGTTGGAATATAGCTGCAAACCATCGCAGGGTACCACAGCCTCCCAGGTAACCCTTTACTTGAGGGAAGTTTTCAGTCTGGCATGTTTTCTAGTAAGACAAAACCTACAATAAGAACTTTAATCTCACTTGTCCGAGGCTTTGTTGCTGAAGATGTCAGCATGAGGTGTTGCTGAAAACAAGGGCCCACAGACAGCAGAGGGGCCCTTTCTGATGCAGCCGGTGGCTCGGGAGGAAGGAACCAACAGCCCTGCCCTTCTCTGTCCTGTGTACTTTCCTCCCCCTGCAATTCCCAGGAACGTATTTCCTTTTCTGCCTACTATGGCTTCTGCCAGTATATTTATACATTATTTTTATAATTATTAAAGAAATACTGTTTTCATTAAGTAGGAAAGAGAATTCATATAGTAATTTAAGCTGTTTTTTTCTGGAGTGTTTTGTATGCATCAGTGAAGATCTGCTTACTGTCATAGCCTTAAAACTGATACACAGTCACCAGGATTGTATTCAGGCCAAAGTGACAAATATTTTCTGTGATTCAACTTCAGGAGGTTGGGACCACAGTAAGTTTCTTGGAAATTATCCCTTAGTGGTAGCAAAAAGTTAGCAAAGCCAAAAAGCAGGGTGGGTGTTTAGGGCAAGGTCGTAACTGATTGTTACAATGTTGGCGTGAGCTGAACTAGGTGAATCAGAAGACTTGAAAAATGAGGCGGAGGGGGGGTATTTAGGAAGGAAAATACATTTTTGTGTCGGGGGCAAGTGTGGAGGTGAATAGGAACTGTTTCAAGTAGATTTACATCACTTAAATTCACAACTTGAGTCACTGCACATTTCCCAAAGGGGAATGTATCTGTGGTAGTGGAGAAGTAGCTGTTTCAGAAACAGAAAGTTAAAAGGAATTTCCTCCAGCAGTTTGAAGATTGGGATTGCAGTGAATCCAGCTAGTGATAATACCACCCTGGGCAAAATGCAGTTGTACTGAAAGACTTCTTCTAACTTGAGACAATCCAGTTACAATGCATGAGCATCAGATTTTTGCGTTGGAAACAGACCACTTCAGATTGTTGGGTGATTAAAATGGGAAGTGTTTAGATTATGATCCATATGGGGCCTAGCCCACATTCCTGAGACAGTGTATCCTTCTGTAACTGGTTGCTGTACCACAGTGTTTAATTGCAGTGATAGGCAGGAAGATTTCCTGCTTATCTCAAATGGGGACATTTTCATCATGTAGGTTTGCTGCAACATCTTTGTCAGAGTACTGTGTCGGGTTCAAAATTACTACCTTGCTAGGTGCATTCTCTCATAGATTATACTGAACTCAAATACTTTCTGACAGTGAACATATAATTTCTATGTTTCTGTGATGGTAGAGTTGCTGGTTTTGACCAAACAGCTGAGCTACTTTGGATACCAGGACTGTAAAAACCTAAAATGCAGTACAGAGGATTTAATTCTTAAGATATTACTGAGCAGTTTTCTTTGTGACTCTGTGCTAATACAGAAATAATATATATACACATCCTTTTGATGTAAGCTGGAACTGGTTTTAATTCATTGAAAAATATTTCCATTGCAGGAATCACCATCTTTTCAGTAGGAGTGGCTTGGGCTCCTCTGGATGACCTGAAAGACATGGCCTCCAAACCAAAGGAATCACACGCCTTCTTCACAAGAGAGTTCACAGGACTAGAACCGATTGTTTCTGATGTCATTAGAGGCATTTGTAGAGATTTCTTAGAATCCCAGCAATAATAGTAACATTTTGACAACTGAAAGAAAAAGTGCAAGAGGACCTAATGTATAAATTGTATTCACGTAATACTGAAATACTGTAGCATACTAGGGTCAGATACAAAACTATTGAAGAAGTCAACAGCTATTTTAAGCACATAAGCATTCATTTAAAGCTACTGCTTTCTAATTATAACTGTTAGAAAGGCTCTGCTGTGGCTTCATAATCATGACAGACTCAGGAGAGGAAATATTGTGGATTAAGGTCCTAACCAGTACTCAGATGCCTATTAAATGTATAAATATGCAAATCCCATAGCTCAATAAAAGAAACCTGGTACTTAGACCAAAAGCAAATTTCCTGCCGTTAATCATTCTATATTGACTCCTTAAGAAAAATCAGAACATTTTAACAGCTCTTTAACATAGTTTAAATGTTGGCCCAAGTGGATATTTTCTCAAAACTAACAGTAGATACTGTTACTTCACATACTGAAGCTTGGTAAGTGTGGATGCTGTGCTATGAAAAGGAATATGTGTCAAGCTGCCAATCCCAGCTGTTGTGGTCTGTTTTCATAACTCATGATCAAAAACACCACATGAGAGAGCAGGATTGCTAATCATCTTTCCGTTTATATCCTTACTTTCGTATGTATATAGATATATGTGGCTTGTACTTAAAAGTCATCCAAACAGGAAAACAATTGTTAACGGCTTTACTCGATGCGTATACCTTTAAAAGATACATTTTAAATAATAGACCTACAGGGGAAAAATTGTAATTGGAATTTTCAAGCAATAAAACTGCTAGTAACTATTAATTCTAAGATGCTTTATTTACAATTGCTAGAATTCCCAGGATACAGAAAAACTTTTAGTATGTTTTAATTCATGGAAACACTAATCTGAATCTTTTTAACCCTACACAAAACTAAGCATAATTTTTTTCAGTAAATGAATGTCCACTGTTCAGATTATAAACACTGACGAAACAACTCTGAAACTCCCGACAAGCCGTGGGTGACTGGCTCGCCAAGTCTTCCTCAGTCCATCTTGCCTGCCTGCCTTAGAGAGGCTGTGTCTCCTGCCACCCCAGTCTCATCTGCGTACCATACCCTCTCTTCAAACATGTTACTCATGTTACCTGAAAATGTCCAGAGCTGGCTTAAAAAAGGGCAAAACTAGTATTGCCTTTGACAGCAATAATTTTGATGGAACTGATGAAATAACCTCCCTTTTCTCCTCTTCATAAAAAATGTAAATGTTTTTTCATCTAACAAGGTTTCATTGGAATCTGATCTCCCTGACAGTAACAGAACACAAATTTTCAGCTAGTTGTACCATCCCTTAATAAGAAACTAACCTTTAATGAAAACCCAGCTTTCTGAAATTAGGCCTTTTAATTTATAATTTTATAAAGGATAGAGTTCCTCCCTACCCCCCCCCCCAAGATTTATTTATTTTAACTGGAAAGGCAGATTCACAGAGAGGAGAGACAAACAAAAGATCTGTTGGTTCACTCCCCAAATGACTGCAGCCAGAGCTGAGTTGATCTGGAGCCAGGAGCTTCTTCCGGATTTCCCCAAAGGAGCTGGGTCCCAAGGCATTGGGGCCATCCTCCACTAACTTCCCGGGCCACAAGCAGGGATTTAGATAGGAAGTGGAACAGCCAGGATATGAACTGGCGCCCATACGAGATGCTGGCATGTGAAGGTACCAGTTGAGCCATCACACCAGCCCCAAAGCATAGTTTTTAGGTGTCTAAGGTAACCAGGAAAATCAATACTTTCATTGGCTTGAGGAAAGGAAATCAAGTTCAAGCTACTCCAAGTAATTTTTATGAGTAAATAATCAGTATGAGTTAACAACTAAAGGGGGAATTGTCTTTTTTTAAGACAATCAAGTTTTAAGAGCTAAGCCACTGCCTGTGGTGCTGGCATCCCACATGGGTGCTGCTGGTTCTTGTGCTGGCTGTTTGGTTTGCGGCCCAGCTACCCGGGAAGGCAGTGAAATGAGGTTCAAGTCCTTGTGCCACAGCATCCACGTTAGCAGACCAAAGAGCAGCTCCTGGCTTCCGAGAGGCTCAGCTCTGGCCATTGCAGCCAACTGGGGAGTGACTAGGTGACAGAAAACCTCCCTCTGTCTCTGTAAAATCTGCCTTTAAAATTAAAAATATATAGTTTTAGCAGGCATACCCGAATTTCAAATACAATAGCTTGCTTATAGATTTTACATTTCCTTGGGGGGAGGGGGAAATGTGAGATCCCACAAATAGCCAAGGCTGAAAACAGGAGTCAGAACAAAATCCAGGTCCTCCACATGGGCCATAGGAACCCAGTTAGTTATCATCGCTGCCTCCCGGGATGGACACCAGCAGGAAGTTGGAGCCAGGAAGCAAACCCAAGTACTCCAAGATGGAAAACAGTTATCTTAAGTGCTAGACAAAGATTATACACTGACTTATGATTTTTCATGCATTAAACAAGCTACTGGTCTTCAGTGGATTATTCAGTTTGAAATAGAGAAAAGTAACAGGAGTAAAACATGAAAGAAGAATATAATTACATATTGAGAATAAGTAACTAACATTTGTAGATAAAAATATCCTTAAGCCTTATGTATAAAGTATATTTAATAATCAAATTAATCTACATAATTTACCATAAATAACAAGTTGAAGCATACAAATAGTATGAAAATAAGACATTTTTTGCATCCCTTTAGTCTTTTCCAAATGTTTAATTTTGTAGAGAAAAATACAACCAAAGTGGGTAAGCAAAAAATAAACATATATACTATTTTTATCCATTTCAGTTTTAATACATTCCAAGAGAAGTGAAACTTTATGCATTGCAGTGATAATCACATTTCACTAAACAATAATGCAATGGGTTGGAATAGCCGCCAGCAACAATACCAGCTTTGGAAAAGTTTTTAAAATGTTTTCAAGTTTAAAAAAAGATAATGAGGAAAGTGTCCCTTTACTTTGTTCCTTATTTGAGTGTTCAGTTCAGAAAAAACTTGTAAAAATAACAAAAAAATGTTCTGAGAAGCTTTACTGTTTCCTTAGCAATGACTGATTGTTACTTGGATTTCTATGTTAGATGACAAAATTTCTCACTGTACAGAGTAACTTCTTCTAAAGCAGCAACAGGTATTCAAACAGAATTTTGCACATAATTTTTATGGTGCTTTGAGTCCATGTGGGATTCCCTTTAAAGAAAAAAGGTGACGCTACCTATTGCAGTAAAAGGTTTCAACAAAATAACTGGTTAGTTATGACAACTCTAATAAATGATGCAGTTTATTCTCTGCTGAAGTTTTCTATGGAAAGTTGTGGTTACAGCGGCTGACCACTACTATTAATTAAAGTCCAGATTTAGTAAAGTAACAATATGTCGAAGAAGAGTACTTCAAACTGCATCTCTACATCTTTGGTGGGCAGGCGGGAGGAGGGAGGAGAGATGTTTTACTTTGAATTATCTAGTTTATTTTAATAGAATACTTTAAAAATTCCCCAAAATGGAGTAAAAATAGAAAGGCATTTTAGTATTATTATTGTTATAATATTACTAGAATATAAATATGCAATAAACCGTACAAAAATAAGTATAAAAATGAAGGACTCACTAAGAGATCATCTCCATTTCCTAGTTTAATTATGGAGAGTAAAGTATTGCACTTTATTATTCAACACAAAATGATGTAGCCAACAGTAACATACAGGTACACAATTTAATATTTATTATATGCATTTTATGTACATCATTTTCAACAGCTGTATGTTTGCTATGTGGTACAATCTTAAAAACTGGATGATTCATACGCTGTAAAACAGAAACCTTACAAAACTCATCAAAACTTGCAAACTGATCAGAAAAGTTTTTTGGAAGACTAGAAAAAATACTTTATTGTCTTAATCATGCATTACACAAACAAAATCTTTAGTCACACCATAAAATTAAGCACATCTAAAAAAATAAAACAGGGAAAAACTAGTCTAAACAGATTTCTGTATCCTGATTCAACTATTTTTTGTACCCTATTTGTAATGCAAATAAAATTTTACTCCAAATATTTTTAAACAAGATCATTTTGTCTGGAATCATGGTGAACCAAGATACATATCTTGGGGAGAATCACCTTGGTTTGTAACTTAAGCTATAAAATACTCCATTTTTAGTCTATTTTAGACTATTCAAAGAGTTCCAAAATAGATATACAGGTTCCTTTAGCACATTAATAAAAGGATATAAAGACCAACAAAAAGTGAAATAAATAATAGGTCATTAGCAAGATGGATAATCCTTGATAAATAAACTTGTAAATACAGTAAGATGTACAAAATATCACATAGTGATAGGATGCCAAGATTAGTTTTTTTCTTTTAAAGAGTTCCTTTGGAGTATTAAACTCCACTGCTTCATATTAATACACTCAATAGTCCTTGGTTTATGAAGACATTTATATAATGTTGAAGGTAATTTAGCATCTTTATGGAAGGACTTAGCTGAGCTGTATCAGGCAAAAGGAGGAAAGTAAGTGGTTACAGGGCAGTGGGTCAGCGAGTTCTCTGAGGGTGTAGAATGCAGAAAACGTCGATACAATCTTGAGCACTGTAGTGACAGGCTAAATATATAAAAAGACTTATAAAAACTAGAATTTTATCCAAACATTTTGTGCAACTAATGCTAAAATATTTTAAGTTAAATTTTCTTTTTCCTTTTTTTCTTTTTTAAAGCAAAATAAGTTTAAAAGGGAATCTGTGGCATTCAACTGATAAACAGAGGATCACTAAGAGATGAGAAACAGCTACTCTTAGAGCTCACTTCCCCCAACAAGAGCACCACATTCCTAACCCTAAGGCAGCACACAATCCAAAAGAAAGTCTTTTTGTAAGATCAGACTCCACATTGGTTTAAAGACATCTTTGAAAACAAAACAAAACCAACACACACACACACACACACTCACACACACACACACACACACACACACACACACACACACAACAAAAACATATGCTCAGTTTATATCCAGTACAGGTTACAAATACTGGAGTCCTTTTTTCCTTTTGTCCCATGAAATATAGTAATTAGAGTTAAATTAACAAGCCAGACAGTAAAATGTGATTTCCACCAACTTATACCTGCCCCAGATAGCCGTCAGCAGGCGGATTGCATGTAGTGTCGAATCAGTAACCTTTTCCGATGGCAGTGATGCAGAGCCTTTTTCTGTCCAAGCAAATCTTTTGCTATGATGTCAGTTTTCACTGATTCACACAAATACTTTGGCAAGGGCATCAGCTCCTGCACTGGCAATATATGCTTTTGAGGGATGGAAAGCAACATCATAAATTGATTCATCCAATTTCTTCCTATGAGCTGTTATTTCTTGCACACAAGTCTTGCTGTCTAAATTCCATAATCTAATAGAACAGTCATGACCTGTAAAAGAAGAGTTCGTTACTAATAGTTCTTTTACAAAGCTTATGGGTCGGTAGTACAAGAAGTTCAGACTTACTTCCAGACATCAGATAGATTCCATTAGGGTCTACTGCTAGACTTGTAACAGCATCCAAATGAGCTACCATAGAATGGATCATTTTACCTAATACAACAGAGAAGAGATACTAACTTTAGAAATCAGAAGCTACAATACAGCATACTAACATTAAACAATTGCTACACCAATACTGTTTTTGCTGTAGTAAAACCTATACTTCAGGCCTGGCACCATGGCCTAGCGGCGAAAGTCCTCACCCTGAATGCGCTGGGATCCCATACGGGCGCCAGTTCTAATCCCTGCAGCTCCACTTCCCATCCAGCTCCCTGCTTGTGGCCTGGGAAAACAGTCAAGGACGGCCCAAAGCCTTGGGACCCTGCACCCGTGTGGAGGACTTGGGGGAAGTTCCTGGCTCCTGGATTGGCTCAGCTCTGGCCACTGCGGCCACTTGGGGAATGAGTCATCAGATGGAAGATCTTCCTCTGTCTCTCCTCCTCTCTGTGTATCTTTGTAATGAAAATAAATCTTAAAAAAAAAAAAAAACAGCCTATACTTCACTAAGCAAAACATAATCCCATCTATTAGTTCTGAAGTCCATTTCATTCAGTACTCCCATAAAAGAACTCAGAGTATGAAATGATAGATCTTCAGGACAGTAATCTCAAATATTAGAAGTTGAATCAAGTGTCCTTCAGTTTACCCTGAAATGGTTAATTATGACAAAGGATAATACATGATGGTAACTTTGTTTGCTTAATATTTTATATTAGAAACATATGGGACATATAAACAAGGTACTCCCACCTGCTAACTACTCCTTAAATGTCTAAAACAGCTGGGGTGAACTGAGGAGGAAGGGTCTAAACTCAGTCTGGGTATCCCTTTGTGATTGATAGGGACTCATAATAAATGTCTCCTGCTGCCTCCCTGGTGTGCATCAGCAGGAAGCAAAGAGGCAGGACTCAATGCAGGCATCCACAGCTGAGCCAAGCACCACTTCTGACGCGAGCTTTAATTCACTGACCTACTTTGATTTCTCTCCTGAGAATGATCCAGTGTGTCCTAATTTTAATACCTCTAACACCAAGCATGTCTTCTATCCAACACTCTATACTTTCCTTCAACAGTGATAATTTTCCAAGTTGAACTCTAGCACACCCTGCCTGTACCCAAACTCATTCTTGCATTGCTATCTTAGGTGAACCCAGAGTCTACCTTTATCCTCAGTCACAAAGTCACTACACAATGTGAATGACTGAAATCATTTGGGACGTACTCCACCTTAGGATGATATCAAGTTGTCATCTCCCATCCCTGAGGTACTGATGCAGCTGGGCTTGCTTGGGAGTGACCCTCTCCCCTGCTACCTCCCCTCCCACCATATACAGAAAGAAAAAAGAAATTCGAAATAACTGTCGCATCCACTTTCCTCTATTCCTCGATCCTTCCCACCCTGATCAGTGGTCTACATGGCAATGCACCCTTCTCAACTATGCCAACATCATAAAAAATAAATTTCTTCAAAAAAATTGTGAGTGACCCCTTAAAACTGTATAATCCCTTCAAGCAGCCCATTTATACAGACATATGAGGCAATACTGGACACTAAGTGGGATACTGGCTAATCGATATTGTGGATCTTTATGAAATGGAGAGGTAATAAAGATGCATGTAAACCATGGAAGCAAACCTCCTGAGTGTGAATGCTAATCTGGCAACTTTAAACAATTTTTATTTATTTGAAAAGCAAATATGAGTAAGAGAGGGGGTAGGGCCACACACACACAGCATGTGTATGTGACACACGATCAAAATGCCTTCCATCTGTGAGTTACTGCGCAAATGCTCAACAGTCATACTCGCACCAGGCAGGAGCCATGAACCTCTTCCTGCTCTCCCAAGTGGGTGGCAGAGAACCAACTACTTGAGCCACCATCTGCTGTCTCCCAGGGTGCATATTAGCAGGACGTTGGAGCACAGTGGAAGAGAGACTTTTCTCAGGCAATCCCATATATAATGTGGGTGTCTCAAAAAATGGTTTTTCCCATTGAGCCACAATGCCCACTTCCCACCCTGAAACTTTTATTTATTGTGAAACACTGCAAAAATCATGAAATTTCCTTAAGTCCTTTCCGCTGATGAGACAAACAAGAATAGTACTATAAACATAACTATTAGAAAAGAAAATGGGTTGCTATATGCAAGCCACAGACACTTATCTAACACAGAGTAAACAATACAGCACTCATCTGTAGTGTCACGAGGGCACAGGGCATCCTGTTTGGTCCTCCAAGCTTCAACAGCATATTCCATATTTTCCATATCAAGAATATGCCACATATTCAACAGATTTTGCTCAAAAAATGACACCAAAACTCAGGACCTTCTTCCTACAACTTGCTTAGATTCTAAAATCATGATATCTTTCTCTAGAATCATTCATCATCTAAGTTCAAGTACTATATAGATAACTCAAATCTGTGCCCCTACCAAAATTTGAAAGTTAATAGGCCCTGAAGGTCTCTCTGGAAGAAATAGAAAAAGAAATTAAAGTTTTTAAATCATTTCAAGTCAAAAGCTACCAAACAGCACAAAATGTGACTTGATTAACCCAAATTTTGCAAATCTTTGTTCAAGCTACCTTTTTTTTTTTTTTTCCAATTTATTTAAAGTCAGAGATATACAGAGAGGAGGGAGAGACAAACAAGATCTTCCGTCCGATGATTCACTCTCCAAGTGGCCGCAACAGCCAGAGCTGAGCAGATCCATAGCCAGGAGCCAGGAACTTCCTCTGGGTCTCCCACACGGGTGCGGGGTTCCAAGGCTTTGGGCTGTCTTCAATTGCTTTCCCAGGCCACAAGCAGGGAGCTGGATGGGAAGTGGAGCTGCCGGGATTAGAACCGGCGCCCATATGGGATCCCAGCGTGTTCAAGGTGAGACTTTAACCACCATGTCAAGGCGCCGGGCCCCAAAGAATCCCAATTTTCAAATAAGGATTTTGGGGGGAGGACACCTCTCTTGAAAATAATCTATAGCTTAATGTAACTCAATGTGTTAGAGAGAAGGAATGGAAGGCAGAAACGTAGAGGAAGAGCAGGAAATTAATAGGAGAGGAAGGGGGCAGAGATAAAGACCTGCTTTTTTGCTTCTAGTATAGCTTCTAAAATCCCGACTCTCCCCTTACAATTGTACATTTTCATTAATAAAATTAAGAAATCGTTTAGGAAGCACAGAGAATTGAGTCTAAGGTCTGGCGTGGTAGGCTCGTGGCTAAAGTCCTCGCCTTGCATGCACTGGGATCCCATATGGGCACTGGTCCTAATGCTGGCATCCCTACTTCCCATCCAGTTCCCCGCTTGTGGCCTGGGAAAGCAGCTGAGGATGACCCAAAACCTTGGAACCAGGCAACTACATAGGAGACCTGGAAGAAATTCCTGGTTCCTGGCTTCAGATCAGCTCAGCTCCAGCTGTTGTGACCACTTGGGGAGTGAATCACTGAATCTTCCTCTCTGTCTCTTCTCTCTTTTTATCTAACTTTCCAATAAAAACAAAATCAACCTTAAAAAAAAAAGCATTAAGTCTAGAAGTGAAGACAATGTATGTAGCACAGACAACTGTATCCCATACTGGAGGAAGAGTTCTGATTTCACACCTAATTCCAGCTTCCTACTACCGTGTACAGTCTCCATCATCCATATCAGAGACCGTTCCCTACTCCTGGCTTCATCCTAGCACAGACCTGGCTACTGTGGGCATTTGGGGAATAAACTAAATAGGTCTGTGTGTTTGTCTGCAGTTCTTAATTTCTCAAATAAATGATAGATTCTTACAGAAAAGCAACACTAAGGAAATTACCTGTAGGCTCCTACAGCACAAGAAGATACTCAGGCTTCATAAAAAGAGGCTCAAAGAATTAATCTGATAAGGTGTTAAATTGAGAACATCCACATGAATGTGAACCTTATTTCCTCTGCAATATGTAGACTGTGAATCTCCAATCTGTTCCCAATTTGCTCTAATAACTTACTACAAGGGCTCTGCCATGAAAGCGTTACCTGTTCAAAAGGATGTTACGTGACACTAAAGACTGAAACCGTCGCGTCCTGTATAACCTTCCCAAAGAAACCTACTGTCACTGGCTGATAATTTGTAGCATGAAATAATGCTAAATGTATTTTAACTTCTTATTTAGAACGTTTGAACACTCAGTTTTAATTTCTTCTCAAATCTCTCTATCATACCTTTCCTGAAAGTAAGCAGGCATATTGAGGCTACTGACGGGGGGAACAAGGCCCTTAACACACACTCTCTCTCTCTTAAATAAGAATTTGATTTGACTTCAATAAAATTACTAAAATTAGTAAGTTTTCTTACTAATTTTATTAAAGAAATGCAGGGAAGATAACAAACAACATTTACTATAACATCTGATCCACTGAGAATAGTTTTAAGAACATATCTGAAATGCCAAACACCAGAAAGACTACTTCTGCTGTATTTTACAATAGAGTATCAGTGAAAAATCTCAAATTAAAAAATTTATATTTAACTGACAAGAAGAAATCAACAAACTGCAACATATGTATAGTTAAAAACAAAACTCAATATATATCATAAGTGCACTGTTTTAAGTAAAGCAACAAGTTAAAATGTTTCTACTTGGCAATTTCAATGTCATAACTTCATATGTAAAATCCTTTAGATTAAATGTCTTTAATAAATTTTTAGAATCACCCGCATTTACAATACTATTAAAATGAAAAAAAGTAAACGTGCTTACCCGTTTTATTGTCAAAAAATTTGATGTGTCTGTCTTCATGAGCAGTTATTGTTACAGGAAGTGTGGGATGGCTTACTACCCTATTAATGTGATTAGTAGATTGTAAACCTGAAGAACAAAGGAAGAAAACAGGATTAAAACTCAAACCTTCAACTAGAAGATGGATAATCACCTTGTTAGGATAGTGATTATTTCTGTCTTATAAAAACTGACAGCCTATAAACAAATCATAAGCATTTACATTAAGGAAGAAAAAATTCATAAGTGCTATTTAGACATGAGCAAAAATTAACTCAATGTTATCCACAATAATATTAAAAAAAAAAGAGTGTGAAATGAATGGTCATCAAGGACGAGTCTCCGTTGTTTCAATCTGTTTATTCACTTATTTACATAAAAGATGGAGTAACAGAGAAATAGAGAAGCTTTCCACCCACAGAAACAGCCAGAACTGGGCTATTCAGTCCTCTCAATGTGGGGGGCAAGAAGAGAAGCACTTGGCCCATCCTCTGCTGCCTCCCCTGTGCATCAGCAAAAACCTGGACCAAAGCATGGAGTCCTGAGGGTTGCACATGGGATAAAGGCATACTCTGAGGAGTGGCTTAACTTCGTAGACACAACACTCACCACATAGATCAGCTTTTTTTCTTCCTTACTTGGAAAGCTCTCAAGTTTTAATTAAACGAGAAATTATATCTTGAAATTATATTTGCTTGTACAAAAGAACTTCACACTAAAACATGTAATATACGGGTAAGAGTGCGTGTGTGCTTGTGGGCACTAATGCTAAGTTGAGAAAAAGAGAATAAGATTGAGGAAGCATCCAGAAAGACACAGTGACCATAATTTGGGTCTGAGAGCTGACTCTGGAACTTTGTAAATATAAAATAATTTTTCAAAAATGTTTACTAAAATAATCAAGAGTAAAATTACACAAGATGACCTTAATTGTATATCTATTCTGTGGCATAATCACAAAAAAAAAAAAAAAAAAAAAAAAAAAAAAAAAAAAAAACCAAACGCTCCAAGTGACTTTAAACTGCAGCAATAAGATTGCATGTTGTTAGCAAAAACTAGCCTACTGACACTACTTTGTATCTGGGCTATCAGTAGTTCTGACATTGCTGAGAAAACTGACAGTGTGTACTGTTGTACAAGTCGATGAAACACCATTATGTTAATAATGATGACAGGAACCAAGATAAATGTGAACTCCAACTGGAAGTACTTCACGTAAAAAATGCCCATTCCTCTGTTCTGTCCGTTAAAAATGATTAAAAAAAAAACAACAAATTCAAAAACCATGACAATTATAAAGATCAACTCAATAATCCAGCACCCAGATGGTAGAAACGAACTGCTATTTCCCACTAAGAAAGCTGTATCAAAAAAACAAAAAAAAAATCTTCATTTCAGATCATAGTATAAATTTAGATCATTTAGTCATTTCAGAAAGCAAGAAAGCTATTAACAACTTTCAGGGTCATGTCAAAAGGACAAGCATCCACCTGACTGAAGTTGATAATATACCTAAGACAAGATTCTGTGTTTAAACAGTGTCTATAATGAATTGAAATACACCGTGAAATATTAAAACAACATCTAGAAAACTCACTATTCAACTAGAGAAGATGCCAGTGAAAGACATTACTTTGAACACTTGTAAAAAGAAAAAAAGTCAATCATCTAAATTATATCTTTCTTTTAAAATCACTAACTGTATGGTATTCTCAAATTATTGATGAGTTTTTCCTTGTTACAAAGGTATTCTAGCTATTAAATGAAGAAATTTACTGAAAAATGACTTTGAACAATTAATTAACTAATACATTTAGACAATGATCGAGAATGGAAATGTCACTAAAAAGAAATGCCAGACAACATTCACCTCATAAGAGTTCACCAACTACCTATGGAAGCAATCTTAAACAAAATACTTAAAACCTTAAGAACGGTGGGCCCGGCGCGGTGGCGCAAGTGGTTAAACGTCCTCGCCTTGCACGCCCGAGATCCCATATGGGCGCTGGTTCTAATCCCGGCAGCCCCGCTTCCCTTCCAGCTCCCTGCCTGTGGCCCGGGAAAGCAGTCGAGGACGGCCCAAAGCTTTGGGACCCTGCACCCGCGTGGGAGACCCACAAGAGGCTCCTGGCTTTGGATCGGCATAGTATCGGCCCGTTGCGCTCACTTGGGGAGTGAATCATCAGACGGAAGATCTTCCTCTCTGTCTCTCCTCTCTGTATATCCGCCTTTCCAATTAAAAAATAATAAAAATAAATCTTTAAAAAAAAAAAACCTTAAGAAGGGAGAAAAGCTTTAAGCCTGAATTTGAGTAAGTTTCTGTTTTGATGACCAATGGACCAAGAATCCTGTTGATACTTCAAAGGTGTCTGTATGATGGCTCACAGGCTAAACCTCTGCCTGCAAGCTCTGGCATCCCATATGGGCATCATTTTGTATCCCAGCTGCTCCACTTCTGATTCAGCTCCCTACTTATGACCTGGGAAAGAAGTAAAGGCTGGCTTGAGTTCTTGCGCCCAGAGCCTGTGTGGAAGACCTGGAAGAAGCTCCTGGCTCTGCAGTGATGTGAGGAGTGAATCAGAGGACAGAAGATTTTTCTGTCAATCCTCTTTCTCTCTTTAAATCTGCCTTTCAAATGAAAAGAAAGAAATCTTAAAAATAAAAAAAAAGTTCCTACAAAGCTATACCTAGCAAATTCTAGAAACTGGGAAACTTAGTAAACAAGGGAACTGCATTAACAACAGCAAAAAACAAAGAAAACAAGAGATGGAGAAGGAGCCCACTGGCACCCACCAACAAATCTCAATGCATAGATCCTACTGAATCTTTAATCATTTATTTTTAAAAATTTTTTCTGTTGTTTTATTTGAAAGGCTGAGTTACAGACATAACAAGGGAGGCAGGGGAGGCAGAGATTTTCTACATCATTGGTTCACACCCCGAACAGCTGTAAACAGTTCCCTGGAGCGGAGCCAATCTGAAGCCAGGAGCTTCTTCGGGGTCTCCCAAGTGGCTGTTCAGGGTCCCAAGATTTTGGGCCGTCCTCAACTGCTTTCCCAGGCCACAAGCAGGGAGCTGGATGGGAAGTGGAGCAGCTGTGACATAAACCAGTAGTCCTATGGGATGCCAGAAAATAGGTAAAGGCTTCGCCTACTATGCCACAGCGCTGGCTCTGCATCCTTATATAAGGAAAACTAAAACACGTATCACATACCATGCCTATAATGACCTATACTATTAAAGGTGGATGTTGAGTACAAATTGACTACATTACTTTTTCCCATTTTCACATCTGCCTCTAGAACAATTTTTACATCATTTCTTTGGATTCATCTTCCACATTGTTGTGCTCACATCCTTTCCTCCACATACCTACCAAACTCCTTGCCTTGCACACCCAGGATCACATAAAAGTGCCAGTTCTAATTCTGGCAGCCCCACTTCCCAGCCAGCTCCCTGCTTGTGGCCTGGAGAGCAGTAGAGGATGGCCCAAAGCCTTGGGACCCTGCACCCATGTGTGAGACCCAGAAGAGGTTCTTGGCTCCTGGTTTCAGATTGGAGCAGCTCTAGCCATTATGGCACTTGGGGTGCAAATCATCGGATGGAATCCTCTCTGTCTCTCCTTCTCTCTATATATTTGACTTTCCAATAAAATAAAATAAAATAAATCTAAACATAATTTGGAAAAACAGCAGAAATAGCCTAAGTAATGTAATGCAATGAATCTATTTATTTTCTGCCAAGATGCAGTAAACATACGAAAATTAGCAAAAAGAGAAACTCACAAAGACTTACCAGATTCTACCTGTGATGACAGCATCACCAGTGACTGTGATGTTTCCAAGTCATAAATTACCGCACTACCAGTGTTGAAAGAGGTCACCATATGCGCTGGATCACAGCCGATAAAGTCAACTGAAGTAGGGATTCCATGCTCTGAAAGGAGACCAAATAATAATTTAGAATTGTCTGATTTTCTAGTTGGTAAAATGTCCTCGAATGTTAATAATGAAAAAGAAAGCAACTATAGCAGATGATAAGGTAAAAAGCAACTAATCTTTGATTATATGTGAAGTTTTTATTTGTAACACTAACATTTTAGGAAAAATACTAACTACTGAGCTCAACGTAAGGGCAATACAAATCTGCAACTGTTTGTTCTCCTATGCATTTTCTTCCAAGGGAAAAAAAAATCCTAGGCAAGATGTTTGGCCCACTTGTCCTTCGTATCTTTCACTGTAAAATCACACATAAGGGCCCAGCACGATAGTGTAGTGGTTAAGGTCCTCGCCTTGCATGCACTGGGATATCATATGAGTACCAGTTCTAATCCTGGCACCCCTACTTCCCATCCAGCTCCCTGCTTGTGGCCTGGGAAAGCAGTCGAGGACGGCCCAAAGCCTTGGGACCCTGAACCTGCATGGGAGACCTGGAAGAGCTCCTGGCTCCTGGTTACAGATTGGCTCAGCTGTGGTCATTGCGGTCACTTGAGGAGTGAACCATCAGATAGAAGATCTTCCTCTCTGTCTTTCCTCCTCTCTGTATATCCGCCTTTCCAATAAAAATAAATAAATCTTTTTAAAAAAAGATTAAAAAAATCACACATGAGCATTCTCACATCATTATCTTCAGAAAATGCTCACGTGTCAGGACTCGTTCTATACCCTGACAAGTCAAATTGTTGGATCCATGAAAATGAAAGGATTCTGGAATTCACTGATGCACTAGTATGTTACAGGACTAAGGAACAATTTTTCTCTTTAAGCACACAGAATTCAACTAGTTAGATCAACACAGAATTAGAAGAAATCTGAAGCTATACATTATCTGAATGATGAAAAAACAAATCTCTAAATTTTTAAAGTGAGAAATTAGGAGTCACTAATATATCTGTTTTCATGATTATGCCTAGAGTCCCAGGCAGCACACCCAGTGCCATGGTACACATGTGTTATAGGCATGCTTGGACTGCGAGACCTTTAGGATTTTATTTCCTATAGTTCCTATGTGTAGATGTATTTTTTTCAACCTGCTAGAGACAGCTTTATTTTTTAAAAGGAACATAACCTAAAAAAACGTAAAAGCAGTAAATTATTAGTAAAAAGCACTTCAAACGCCTAGTGGGATAGCCTAGCCGCTCAAGTCCTCACCTTTTAAGCACCAGGATCCCATATGGGCACTAGTTTGTGTCCCAGCAGCTCCACTTCCCACCCAGCTCCCTGCTTGTGCCCTGGGAAGGCAGACAAGGACAGTCTAAAGCCTTGGGACCCTGCACCCATGTGGGAGACCCAGGGGAGGTTCCTGGTTCCTGACTTCAGAATGGCCCAGTTCTGGCTGTTATGACTGCTTCGGGAGTGAATCACTGGGAAGAGGATCTTCCTCTCTGTTTCTCCTTCTCTCTGTATATCTGACTTTTCGATAAAAAATAAAATAAATCTTAAAAAAAAAAGCACTTCAAATAATAAATAGCTAGGAATAGTAAAAATAAAAAATAAATAATTTTTCAATTTATTTTCCAAACTTAAAAACGAATCAACTTTTCTTTTTTCTCATAGATGCAAAATTTGCTTACCCTTGTCTCCATTATAAGTGCAAATACAAGGCATTTTTTCGTGTGGATTCCATAATCTAACAGTGCCATCTGCTGAGCAAGACAGTAACTGATTTTTTATGCCACTATAAGCAAGACCCCAGACGGCATCTGAATGTGCAACTAACGTGCCAGCTAGGACATTTGGCTCTGGGAAGAAACCACAAAGAAACAACAAAAATTGTTATAAGAAGTAACAAGGAAATGTTTGGGTATATAAAGATAACTTATCACATAATTTAAACCCTAAGATGAAACCAAATATACATCGAGGCTCCCTCTAAGTAGTGGATTTATAGCTCATTATTATCTCTTCCCCTCTGTTGTGATGGCGTCTTCCATTTATCATGTTTTCAAGGATCATCTATTTTGTAGCATGCTATCTGTACTCAATCTTTTGTTATCAAATATTAACTCACTGTTTAGACATTATCAAATTTGTCCATTCATCAAAAGACAGACATATGAACACTATCTGAACATCACTGACCACCATCCGCCTGACAATTCTGCTTTTCTGATAAACTCCTGGCTTCCATCAGTATTTATCTCCACAATCCTCCATTCCCAACTTTATTTCCTCACAAAAGACATGCATCACAATTCACTGAGAAAAGACAAGGCACTTTCTTCTATCTTCCTCTCACTTAACCTGTCATCTACTCTGCTTGCTTCTAGACAGCCTTCCAGAGCCTTCTAACAAAGCCGAACTCCACCAAGTGCACTGAAGACATCAACTTATTTGCTTTTATCTAATTTAACAAAATTTCCTCCTTGGAATCACCACCATGGGGGAAAAAGGGACATGGAGCTTGAGAATCTTTCAACCCAAATTAGGAATCTTCATGAGCATTACCCTAATAGCTTCCTGTTAAATGGCAGGAAAACATGTTAAGTAAATTTGCTTTTTATTTTCATCTCCAATGTATGCTTAAAATAACCATAATTTAGTTTCTGTAGCATTACTGCAAAGTAACCCTTGTTAAAATCACTAGTAGCGATATCTAAAATAAAGTTTTTCTTTGATTATATAAGAATGTGTTAGCCTTAAATATTGCTTTGCAATCAAATCATCTGATTTAGAAGATATGAGGAGGTCCCTCTTGTCTACCCCAGCATCCAAACCTTGTCCAGCCAAGATCAGAGTAGCCTATTGATTATTTATAAGAAAACTTTCAATCATCATATTATTGGACCTCCCAGTAACACTCAAAAACACATACTGCTTCTTCCTTCCTCCAAATGGCATGTTCTTTGTGTATGCCTCACAGTGACACTCTCCAGGATTTGGCCCTACTTGTTAAGGCCACACCTTGGTTTCCTTTGTTGGCTCTCACACTCTAGCAATCCTACTAATGTCACAGTTTTCTTATCTGATAGCAAACTCTGTATTATTCATTTACATAGTTACACATAGGATCTTTACAGAAGATATATTTTTACCTCCTAACCAGTTTTCTTTGAGCTTCAGTTCTGTATATTATCTATTTAATACTGCCACTGCTTAATATATCTAAAATAAGAACTCATGGACTTAATGTCAACACACTAATCTCTCTCCATTTCCACAAACACTATCACACACTCAGTTGCTCATGTCAGAAACCAGGCACTGGTGATAGAAATGTTCTAAAATTAGATAGTGGTGACGTTTGTACAGCCCTGTGAACACAGTAAGAACTACTGAGCTATGCACTCTGAATTTTATGGTGTGTGATTTATAAGAATGTTGTTAAGCAAGAATCATTCATAGATTCCTTTACCTGCTCAGTATAATTTAACAACAAAACTTGTATATTCTACATTATTTGCCCACTATATCTTAAATCACTTTTAACTGCTCTAGCACCGTTACCGTACTCCCAGTGATGTCACCTGGTTCACTGGACTGTGGTAGAAGCAGCCTGTAAGTTGGTAATTCCTGTTTCCATTCTTGTCCCTTACTTTTCCTCACAAGAATCACAAAGATCCAGTTAAGCCTTGCATTTTTTTCAGGTCACTTTCTGGTTTAATTTTGGTTAAATCTGATTTAAGTTTACTGATTAAAAATTCTCTTTTATCTATGAGATTTTGCTTGCTACTATTTTAATTATTCTCTAAATCATTCATATATTTATTTGAAAGGCAGACATCAGACATCAAGCAAAGGCTCTCATCATCGGCTCACTCTGTAAACAGTGTGATGACTAGGGCTGATTCTAAGCCAAATCCAGAGTCAGGTACTCAATTCGGGTATCTTCAATGAGTGGTAGGAACCCAACTACTTACACAATCACTGCTGCCTCCTAGAGTTTTATTTATTTATCTATTGATTTATTATTTGATGATACAGTTCCATAGACTCTGATATTTTCCCTTCCCCCTCCTTAAATCCCTCCTCCAACTGATTCCACTATATAATTACGATAGTAAAGTCCTTGATAAACAGTCCTAAGTCCATAATTCTGCTATTTAAGTGTCTCCTGACATTGCAGGCATGGACAACAGCAAAGAGTCCAGCCTCCTACTGTCAAGATGTATTTAACAGTTTCACTGGGAGGCCATCTTTGATTTGGAAGTAGAGATTTAAACTGCATTGTATCTTCACATCTCAATATGCTAGTCTCTATTACACAGTTAGTAGTATGTATCCCTTTAAATGAAAAGCCATAAAACAAAATCAACAACAGGAAGGAAAAAAACAGAAAGCTGACAACATTAAGTTAAATAATGAATGATTAATTTGTCACTGATGAAATGAAAAAGAAAATAAAAATCCTCTTTGAAACAAACTGTCATTGTGTGACCCGAGTCAGCAAGAAAATTAATAAAAAAAATAAATAAAAAAAATATCAAAACCCCCTCCTACAGTATGTTTATCAGGAATCTAGGTCAGGAGCTGCAGCCAACAGCCAAAAGTTAGGCACTCCAGGGAGTATATAGTGTCTTAACTGGCATCTTAACCATTTGGTTAAATGCCAGTTCCAGAAGCTACCATTCAAACTTTTTTTCTGAATATTCATCTAAAAACGGGTCTACCTGTTAGTCTCACAGTATTCTCTGTACCATATGCCATAAACCTTCATCTCCTCTTTATCTGCTTACTGTCTTTCCTTTTCATTAAACTAAGTCTTATCCCTTGGAACAGTGCTTACCCCAGGCCTGACAAACGGGAGCACCACATGCACGTGAAACAAAAAGAACAGAGTTCATAAACATTTTAATTCTTGTGCTCGCTTCGGCAGCACATACATTAAAATCAGAACAATAAAAATTTTAACTCTTTATGATTATGAACAATTAACACAGTTGACATATGCAGGTATTTTTGTAGGGAAGGACTTTCAAAACTGCTATTTTTTAGTCACAGCTGATTTATACCCTTTGTTTCTGTCAAATCTCACTATTGTTAAACCACGCAAGCTATTTGTTAATTTTTAAATTTTTTACTAAGATTGCACTTTTTTTTTCTTTTCTGTAGTGAGTACTGATGAAAAAAACACACCGTGACCTTTTACTTACCATATGTATCATATGGATCCACATTAGGACTAGGCATATTCCACCACTGGATGGTTGCATCAACACCTCCACTAAAGCACTGTTCTCCATTGGAACTTATAGCTAATGATAGAACAGGGCCACTGTTATGGAAAAGAGGGAGAACATCACAAATTCTAAGAAAAAACTCAAATGTCCATTTTCCTAACCTCTATAAATTTATATGGCATCCACAAACCGTTTCAAATAAAACATGCACATATCAACACTATTATATTCATATAAACACAATGCAATTATTAATCAAACAAGATATTCAAACAATGTCTTTTATAATATAAAACACTAAAAATTTATAACGTGTGAGGATTGATACCTCAGAGTTAACAGTAACTATGTTTGTGAATTAAGTACTAGAGTTCAATAAAACTTACATGTGAGCCCTGAATGTGTAGATGGGTTCTACATCTAAAGAGGCACTCCTAGAAGACAGAGGAAAAGGTGGGGGAGAAAAGACAATTAAGTAACTATAAATCACTGGTTATTGTGCATATAAAAGACAGCAAATAGTAACAACGTATTAGCAAAATTAGAAGGAGAAAAAACAGGGTAACACTAAAACACTTGCTTTTTGGCTGGAACTGTTTTCTGCAAGTTCCAAAGTTTCAAAGTATGATCCTCAGAGGCAGTGACAAGCACAGGTTCAACAGGATGAAAAGCTAATGCCCGCACTCCATCAAAATGGCTACGCAGTGTATACTTGGGGTTCCACGTCTTTCGAAAGGCATCTTTACTGGCAGGCAACTGAAAAGAAACAGTGTAATATTTAATGATAAAAGCTGTAAATTGGTAGGCAAGTGGAATTTTTGATGTGTTTAAAAACATATACTTAAAATTCTCTGGAAAAATGTCCAGTGGAAATGTAACATACATCAAAAATGTTAAAAAAAATTTACATTTCAATAAGAACTCAGAAGCATTAACAGCCTTTCAAATTCCAAGACCAAATGAAAAGTTTTATAACCTATCTCAGGCTAATTATCAATCTAAACACAAAGCTCCTACACTACCTTAGATCAGATCATGACTACCACTGCTGCAACATTTCATACAATACAAAATGAAAATTAGTATCAAATATCCAAAGGTACAATATTAAAAAGTACAATTGATAATTAGGAAAATTATCAGCAAGTGAAATTTTAAAAGGCAGCAAAAACAAAATACTTGCTATAAGTATGAACTAAGGCCCTTCAGGAAAATTTTCATAATTTTTGATACTCATAGATTAATCTTTTTACCTTCATTTCTCCATCTGTAATAAAATCAATGTTAAAATAGTGAAAATTTACTACTTCACTTATATGCTTTAAAAATATTAAAAAGGATAATATGGCCAACTAAGGCTGATGTCCGTAAAAATCATGCTAACATAAGAATGAAATGTAGTAAAAAGAAAAACAATACAAAAAAATTCCAGCTCATTCACATAAAGTTTAAGCAAGTATAATTAACTTTCAATTGACTGCTCAATATCTAGAAAATAACATTAATCCAACATTAGTTTTATTTCTAACACTGTCTTCCCCACTGATTTCTTTCTTTCCTTATCCAACAAGATATTCAGAAAATGATGCAAGCTAACTTTAACACCTTCCTTAAGAAAATAAAATTCAAAAATAAAACTTGCTTTTTAAGAAGGATCCTGAAAGCAAATAAGTTCTCTGACTATTGGTTTCTTGTCAACATCAAAACATGGCTTAATTTGAAACGATACCTGAGTATTGACTACTCAGGATGTATTTACAATCACTATTTTAAGGTAATCATTCCAAACTACTAGCTAATCCACGAAAGTACAGAAGAAAAATGAAAAAACAAAGAAAATACTTATAAAAATTACACGTCACTTCAAATCAACAAAACTTGTCCTTTCCATGCACCTTGACATTTTTTATTAGTGATTCCATAAAATAAGGAGCCTATTAAATCATTAAAAAATTAAAAATAAAACTGCACTTACATCATAACTATAGTCTGCATCATTTGTTACCGTCAAGTCTGCAAGGTCTCCAAGGCCCAGTACACTTAACAAAACATCATCAGAACCCATAATAAATGACTTGCCTCCTCCAGATGGAAACGTTATTGGTTCAGCTATAAAGAACAAAACCGCTTCTTAAATGCTGAAAAATCATACAATACAATACAATATTGTGGGGAAAATTTAAGCACTTAACAGTTATAATATTTAATAATATAATTAATTTATATTTTCCCACTTTCACTCCAAAATTTCTAATACTGGGTATCAATACAGAAATGTGCTGGAACTATATTGTAGTTATCTTCCACAAATCAAATGTGCACTATCATATATTATTCAGAGGTGGGAGGTGAGGTATAAAAGCTTTATCTATTTAAAACTCTTATTACCTCAAAATTACTACAATTTACATATTAAATAATAGGGTAAAAATTTACTAAGTAAGGGTGTGAAACATCAGATTTCAACTACTCATGGAAAACAAATCCCTCTATTTGGCTTCAAATTAACTTACATACTATATATATATATACACACACTATATATATACTATATATATATACTATATATATATACTATATATATATATATTTATTTATTTATTTTTTAAGTAACAGGTTGTTGTTAAGTCAGCCTGCTTTCCAAAGATGTGCTTAAGTATTCTTGTCCCTGGCAACAATATAGGCCTTTATACATAAATGGTTTCCCAGGAGTTCAATACACAGTGAGTTAGTATACTGAAATGAATTCTCCGAGTAGCAGTAATGGTCTAGAGACTATCAATAATGTCAGTATCCTAAAAGGTAAATCCATATGATCCTTAAAATATCATTTATTTTTAAAGCTCTATGCTATCTAAATTATTTGCTCAAATTTCAGTTCAATCTAAAACTAAGGCAAAAGCTTTTTCTCTGTGTGTGATTACAGGCTTCATGTTAATATTAGCAGTTCTAAACAAATCTACATTATGTTTCTCACTAAAGTCAAGTTACTAATTAAACTCTGCCATAACTTGAAAAACTATACTACGATGCAAACATTTTGCCGTAACAGTGACACTGTATAATAACTCTCATTGCCACTCCAAGCATATGCTCTGAAAGCACAATGTCACATTAGGATGTCAGCAAGAAATGCTCAGACCATTATTTCCAAAACTACACAATATATAAAAACACAGTTAAAACTTATAAGCATTATTAAAAGGGAAACATGTGAAACCTCAAGTTGATCAATTTTGAAACACTTCTACAAAAAATGATCACATTTTCCTATGCTACAGAAAACACAGTAAGAATAATGAAATCTGACAGTCACCACTAAACCTGAAAATTCAGACACAATTCATATACTGTAAAACAAAAGTAAAGTTTTTTTGTATTTAAAATACCTGTTATTTTTATTAGTTTATCCTACTAAGACAAGCTATATACTTTGTCTCAACTAGGTCCTAAATTAAAGCTCTGATTAGTGCAGAGATTCTAAGTAGTATTTAATGTTTTAATGATGATATTTATTGGAACAATTTGTAGCACTCCAGTCAATACCTACAGCTATGGGCAACACTAGCAGCAATCAAGAACAAAAGTATTTTCTCTGAGATCCTAATTTGTTGCCAGATAAGACAGAACCAAGTGTTATGATTTCATTCACAAACTATACAATGATTTACTAACATAAATCTTAATCTAAAACAAAACAAAACAAAACCTAGAACACTTTATTCTGCATTACTGCATGGTCTTTTTCAGAACTACTTCCGAACAGCCACTGACCAATTTACCAGCATGTGGCGGGAGGTAGCTAGATAATACTGAGCTTTATCTTAACTACTATTAACAAAAGTTATTATATTTATTTGTCACTGATCATGTTATTTCTATACCCTTCCTCTTAATACATGTTTAAAGTTCATGGAAAAGTTTATTTTGATGGCAAAAATTTGAGATCCTCATAATACACATTTTCCATGAGGTTTTTGAAGAACTCACGAGACACTCAAGTATTCACTTGGAGATGACAAGCTATTCTGCTTATTCAATGTTGCCTGTCTGCCTCTCTCACCCACACAGACACACGCAGAGAGACACCTGTTGTTTTTGTTATTTCTAAGGCATACAAAAATTACAGATCTTGGATTTATTAGCCCTTTCATCCCCTGAAGGGGGAAATAGTGTCTTTCCATAAATTCACTTTATTAATGTTAATACAATTTAGCATATGCTTATATAGGCACACACATTTCACCAGTAATTCAAAAAAAATAAAGTTTCTCACTTAATGATGGAAATCTTACCATTTTTATTATGTCCTCTGAGACATTTTATCAAGCAAACTGTACTGTTATCATGTTAGTGTCTTCCTTTATGGCAATCTTAGGACCTGCAAACTGGTTTAGTCTAACAGGGTCCTTCATCACAGTTCTATAACTAATCTGTGACCAAAGAAAACTGTAGCTCAAGTACCAAACTCTTCTTTTCCCCTCTAGAACACAGCCCAATAATTCATTACACCAGGGGCAACATGGTATGCTTTAAGTCTTTAACAACCCACAGTAATCTGTCTGCAATGTTTAAGTATCTCTCCTAGAAAACGTGCATCTGTTTCTCATAACATAAAGTATGACACAGGGCTCACAAGTGCACAGTTGGAAGAAGTCAACTAACGTAACAGATCATGAACTCAATGCTACCTTCTTAGATCAAACTCAAATCTCTAAATAAATTCTAGTAAGTCATCCTTCAGTGAGTAATGAATCTTAAATTAATCAAATCTCTATCCTTCACCCTCAGCCCATCCTTGTAAATTAATCACTGGCTTTCTTACACACATGCAGAGTACACAGAAATTCCTCAATTGGTGTGTCTTGAATGGCTTATTCAGGATCACTAGCCATCAGGGAAGAACAAATAAAAATCAAAATGAGGTCCTACCTAACCCCAGACAAAATGGCTATCATTGAAAAATCAAAAAGCAATAAATGCTGACAAGAATATGCAGAAAAAAGCACCCTAACATACTGCTGGTGGGAATGCAAACTTTTACAACCATTATGAAAAAACATTATAGAGAATTCTTAGAAATTCAAAAATAGATCTACCATTGGACTGATCCATTCCACTCCTGGGAATTTACCCAAATGAAATAAACCAGCATATGAACCACTTAACTGCACTCACATGTTTACTACAGCTCAATCCACAATGGCTAAGATACAGAATCAACCCAGATGTTCATGAACTGATGACTGTATTAACAGATGTCTATCAACTGATGACTGGATTAACAAATTACAGTAAGTGCATACACACAACAAAATACTACTCAACCACAGAAAGAATAAAATCCTGTCCTTTGCAACAAAATGGATAAAAACAGAAACCATTATGCTCAGCAAAAAAGCTAATTCCCAAAAGACAAAACACTATGTATTTCCTCTAACTTGTGGTAGCTATTATAAACAGTACAAAACTATAATGAATATGAGCTAACTTGACACTGTGAAACTTGAGCTTTGGTTATACCCTTGTCTATACTGAGGAACAGTGGTTTAAGCTTGTGTTTATAAAATACACTCATTGCTACATCATGGTAAATATTTAAAGGAGCAAAATTTAAAGTGAGCCAAGCCGCTGCCTGCGGCACTGTAACCACTTGTGGATGGGCACTGGTATGAGTGCTGGCTTCGCCACCTCTAACCTAACCCCCTGCTAATGCTCTTGGGAAAGCAGCAAAGGATGGCTCTCACACGGCACCCTCCCACACAAGCTCCTGGCTCCTGGCTTTGGACAAGCCCAGCCCCAGCCGTCGTGGCCCTATGGGAAGTAAAGCAGTGGATGAAGATCTCTTTCCCTTTCTGTAACTCTTCCTTTGAAAGAAATAGCTTTTAAAAGTTAAAAGGAAAAGTAAGAAAAGGGCCTGGAAGCATGAGCACGGAAGGGGGGGGGGCGGGTGGCTGGAAGTATCATTATGCTCTTAAATCTCTATATATGAGATTTATTCATCTTACATAAATAAATTAAAACCAATCAATTTTAAACAATTCAAAAGGCCTATGATCTTGATAATATAGCTTAAAGCACAAAATATGCAAATTAAATGTGTAATACTATAAAAACTTTAGTTGTGAATTACATGGTACCAAAGATCAAAATTTAAGCAAGTTAAATTACTAAATGCACCAAATAGAAAATACGGGAGAATAGAGTAGAAAAGTATGTTTAACAGTCCCTAAAGCAAAATAGGAAAACAGTTTAATAGTGGAAATGAGATACAAAAAAAGTTTTTAAACATTTTATTCCTTTGGCATTGTCTCATTATTTACGGAGTTTCATCTTTCCTCAGCCTTTCTTACAACTGAAGGTGAGTAAGACGTGCCGATGCTGTGGCATACGTTAGCACGTTAGACCATAAGGGTGGCAGCCAGAACACTTAGGACCGTGCTCCCTACTGATGTGCCTGGAAAGGCAGCAAACAATGGTACAAGTGACCAGGCACTTCCACGAACAGGGGAGATTTGGAGGAAGCTCGTGGACCCTGGCTTCAAACGGGTCAGGTACAGCCACCGTGGCCATTTGAGGAGTGAGCCAGTAGATGGAAGACCCTGTCTCTCTCCCTGCAGCCCCTCTCTGCAACTTTACCTTTCAAACAAGCAATCTTTTTAAAGGTAAATGAGTAAGAAAGAAGAAATGGTATATTAAGATGAGGAAAAAATATGGAATTACTTAACTTCAGTTATACTGAAAACGTTTATCAGAGAAATCTTAGGGAAAAAAAGACATATGCATTTAAATATTCTATAACTGAGGCATCAAACAAATCGTTACAGTATCAGAAACATCAATTTCAGTCAATTAATTCATAGGGCAAATTTTAAGATATATCCTAAATACAGCAACATCCTTTGAAATTCATGCTCAGTCTCCAAATGAATTCAAGTACATAAGCATGTCTTCATTTAAAATCAATTTTAGAGCAAATGATAAAGTAGTACTTTGATTTATTATATGCTTTAGCTTAGGCAAATTCTGGAAAATTCATTATTAAGTTGAATACATTTGCTGCCAAATTTAATAACAATGTTGCCTTCTTAAAGGATTTTTAAAAAGCAACAGAAACATATTTTAGAACTAACATACCTATAAAGCTTTTAAGCACGATGCCTGGCACTTAGCTATCTCCTCAGCATGGCTGTTAATACTAGCTGCAAAATTTAAGCAATGTGACAACTGAGTAAACAGTTTTTTTGCCACATGTACTATCTAAAGGTTGTTTTGAAGCACTTATTTTTATTTGAAAGGCAGTTACAGAAAGGAAGGAGGGAGGGGGAAAGAGAGAGAGAGAGCTTCTATCCACTGACTCTCCCTCCAAACAGCTACAACAGCCAAAGCTGAGCCGATCTGAAGTCAGGAGACAGGAGCCTCCTCCTGGTCTCCCACATGGGTGCAGAGGCCCAAGGACATGAGTCATTCTCTACCGCTATCCCAGGCCATAAACAGGCAGCAGGATGGGGAGTGGAGCAGCTGGAACACAAACTGGCATCCATATGGGATCCCAGCGCTAGCAGCAGGTAAACAGCTTGCTGCACCAGCATACTGGCCTGAGAACAACTGCAAAAATATGACTAAGTACCCCCAATCTGAAAATGCAACAACCATGAAATACACTGCAATCCAAACTTTTTAGCATTTCGAACAAATTTGTGGATTAAAAATTATCAACCTGGGCCTGGCGCGGTGGCGCAAGTGGTTAAAGGTCCTCGCCTTGCACGCCCGGGATCCCATATGGGCGCCGGTTCTAATCCCGGCAGCCCCGCTTCCCTTCCAGCTCCCTGCCTGTGGCCTGGGAAAGCAGTCGAGGACGGACCAAAGCTTTGGGAACCTGCACCCGCGTGGGAGACCCACAAGAGGCTCCTGGCTTTGGATCGGCATAGTATCGGCCCGTTGCGCTCACTTGGGGAGTGAATCATCAGACGGAAGATCTTCCTCTCTGTCTCTCCTCTGTGTATATCCGCCTTTCCAATCAAAAAAAATAATAATAATAAAAATAAATCTTTAAAAAAAATTATCAACCTGTATTTTCTAAACACAATCTATACTTTTAAAAATATTTATTTTATTTCTATTGCAGTCAGATATACAGAGAGGAGGAGAGAAGAGAAGACCTCCTGTCTGTGGATCCATTCCCCAAGCAGCCGCAATGGCTGCAGTCGCACCAATCCAAAGCCAGGAGCCTAGAGACTCTTTCTTCTACGTCTCCCATGTGGGTGCACGGTCCCAAGGCTTTGGGCCGTCCTCCACTGCTTTCCCAGGCCACAGGCAGGGAGCTGGATGGGAAAGGGTACCAGGAACTGGCATCCATATGGGATCCCAGCGCATGCAAGCCAAGGACTTTAGCCACTAGGCTACTACGCCAGGCCCACAACCTGTCTTTTCTTATCACAAGTTTCATAGTGTGCGAAAATATTGTCAGAAGCCTAATCAAAGCTATTGCTACAAAAAATTTGTTTTAGTAGGCACAGTTACTCAGCACATTAATCTTCCCCTGTAGCACTGGCATCCCATAGGGATGCTAGTTCTAGTCCTAACTGCTCCACTTCCGACTGAGTTCCCTGGGTATGACCTGTCAAAGCAGCAGAGGATGACCCAAGGCCCTGGGCCCAGCTCCCTGGCAGAAAATCTGGAAGAGGCCCCTAGCTGAGTGCCTAGTTTCTGACAGGCCCAGCTCTGGCCAATGTGGCTAGCTGGGGAGTGAATCAGCACATGAAGATCCCTCTGTCTCTCCCTCTCGCTTTTTGTAAATCTGACTCAAAATCAAATCTTTCTAAAAAATAAAATGCATAATTTAGGATATGTGGATTTAAGTTATACTCTTTTTTAAAAAGATTTACTTATTTTTATTGCTAAGTCAGATATACAGAGAGGAGGGGAGACAGAGAGAAAGATCTCGCGTCCAATGATTCATTCCCCCAAGTAACCACCACAGCTGGAGCTGATCTGAACCTGGGAGCCAGGAGACTGTTTCTTCTGGGTCTCCCACATGCATGCAGGGTCCCAAGGCTTTGGGCCGTCCTTCACTGCTTTCCCAGACCTCAAGCAGGGAGCTGGATGGGAAGCGGGGCAGTCAGGATTAGAATCTGCATCCATGTGGGATCTAGTACATTCAAGATAAGGACTTTAGCTGCTAGGCCACTGCACTGGACCTTAAAGTTCTACTCTCACACTGTATTTCCTGGTAATAATTTGTTATCTTGAGTATGGAATAGCAATGGCATGTGCTAATGTGAAATGAAACAGAGAAAGTGAAAACTAGCAAATCATTCAGGAAAGTTCCCTGACATATATTAAAAAAATACTGAAAGTTAAAATACTTCCTTTTCCAAAATTTTATAATTCGATAGCAGATAAATGGCAATATTCTTATACAAGAAATGAAGGGAAAATGCAAAAAAAAATTATAATCTATAAGGTTCTTCAGACAGTTCATGGAGGGATGGGGACCTGTGTCAAGTGGAAAGCTGGCCAGAGGGCCCCACTGATGCTCTTTGACTCTGACAAACAGCCCTGATCAAGGCCTTGTTGGCCTCAGATGCATGAGAACCATGCATCTTGTGTGCTGGCCTTGTTACACATACTGCATGTCAGGCCACTTGCCCTTGGCCGATGCCTCTGCAAAGGATGAGAGAGGAACATTCTCAGGTGTGGACTAACTCTAAGTCTGCACATTCCTGTGATCCAGCCTAAGGCCTCAAATACCACTTCAAATGGCCACAAATTACGGAAAGACTTTGCTTTCTCCATAACACGGCTGATGCAGTTTTCTTCCTACCTCTTTTCTTGATCCTCTCTGTAAACTGCTACAGGTAGGAGAAGCACTTAGTGAGTTCTTCTAATATTACATTAGAAGATATCAGTATGTTGTATGAACCTAACTTTAAAAATGTTGACTGTTGCTTTAGCTAACCTGGCCTATACTTCAAGGACAACCTCTACAATAAGTACTGCAGTGGTCACTCTGTCTCAACTAGCCACAGAAAACCAACAAGCTGGCCATCTATCTATCTAGACATAAGGAAAATCTTGTGCAGTTATCAATGGAATCTGTCACTTCAACTCTAGCAGTGGTATGTTCACTGAAAGGGTCATTCAAAGTCTTTACATTCAAGCTAGACAGTTTCATAATCTGCACAGGGGCAACATATCATCCCACAGCATTTGAGAATTAATACAATAGAATCTCCTCTTAAAGAGCACTCCACCTACAATTGGTTTCTTTCCAGTTTTGCTCATGCTGATTGATAAGCCTATCTGTTTTAGAGGTCAACAACTTCTCAGAGTAACAATGGTGACACGGGTCTGGGAAATAGCCATTGATACTCACTAGAAATTCTCTGGTTCGTGAGATGGACGCATTACATGAGATAGGGAGTGATTACTGACCCCAGGATATGCAAGACCTATGCCCCTAACCAGCAGGAAATAGCTGCAGAAGATGTACTGAATCTGATTCCTTCAGCAACTCTTAAAAGGTCAGAAATTACTGAATGGGGAGGGGTAGGAGATGAATGAGAGAGGCAGGTAGCTAACTTTGGGTCGCCCTTCCTGCCCTACGTAATACTTTCTGCCTGTCAAATAACCCCTTCCCAGGATGTATCCTCACTGGGGTCTGGGAGGTGGTATCATGTAACCACAATCCTCTTCCCAGACTGGCAATGGGGAAGAATATTATTTCTTCCTGAAGACACAGGATTAAAGATAGGAACATTTTTCTCCCTCCAATCTTTCCAATTCCAGCTCATGTGCATCTGCAATTTCTCACATTTTAAATAAATTTTATTTTAAAAAAGTTCGTGCAACATGTATTTTTTTTAAGCATAGTTGGGCTTCAAGGATTTTTTTTTGCACAAAAGTAAACTTCAGATCTGATTTTACACAAAGTATGAATTTTTTAAATGTGGAAAACCTATACACCTTTTGAAGAAAGGAAATAAAACAATCGTATGCTCTTCAGAAGCCAACATTTCAGCTGGTGTAATAGAGCACAGAGGTAGTCACAGACTGTGAACATGGGTACCTATTAAAGGAAAACAGATTACACAGACTTACATTCCCATTTAGGCTAAACCTTCCCATACTGAAAAGTAAAATCAGGACCCAGCACAATGGCCAGTGGCTAAATCCTCGCACTGCAAGTGCTGGGATCCCATAGGGGAGCCGGATCATGCCCTGGCTGTCCCACTTTCCCTCCAACTCCCTGCTTATGGCCTGGGAAAGCAGCCAAGGACGGCCCAAGGCCTTGTGACCCTGCACCTGCCTGGGAGACCTAGAAGAAGCTCCTGGCTCTTGGCTTCAGATTGGCTCAGCTCTGGCCATGGTAGCCACTTAGGCAGAGGGAAAAATCTTTCTGTCTCTCCTCTGTATTAATCGATCTGCCTTTCCAATAAAATAGTAAATATTAAAAAAAAAAGAGAGAAAAAAAAAGTAAAAAAAATCAATTCAAAAGAAAAATTTTAAAATGTAAAAGATTTTTAAGCTCATCTCTCACATTCTAAATAAAGGTTCCAGATGTCAAGGGCTTCACACTGAATTCAAATGCTTTATATTGTGTGACTTTTAATCATTATCAATTTGCATGTTTTTACAGAAATAAAAGATACAGCAAAAACAGACCATAAAAAGCTAGAAAAAATCTCATACACCAAGATTCTAATAAAAGATTAATGTAAAATTTTCCTTCAGTCTCTACCCTCTAAAACACCGAAATCTAAAAATTATTATAGTAGGAAAACACTGGATTTCCACTTAATAACAATATTGCACCAATGTTAATTTCTTGATTTTCATCATTACATTATTGCCTATGTGAGACAAAATTTCAGCAGTCTGATAACATGGAAGGGGCTACATGGCTATTGTGAGAGATCTTCTCAAAGCTCATGGGAAGGGAACCAGTGTTGTGGTACACCAGACTAAGACGCCACATGCTGGCATCCTATAAAGGCATCAGCTTTAGTCCTGGACACACCACTTTCCTTCTTCCTTTTTCGTTTTGTTTTTTGTTTTTGTTTTATAGATTTATTTATTTTACTGAAAATGCAGATTTACAGAAAGAAGGAGAGACAGACACAAAGACCATCCATCTGTTGGTTCACTCCAAATGGCTGCAAAGGCCAGAGCTGAGCTGATCTGAAGTCAGGAGCTTCTTCTGGGTCTTCCATCTGAGTGCAGGGTCCCAAAGTTTTGGGCTGTCCTCTGCTGGTTTCCCAGGCAATAAGGATGGAACTGGAAGGGAAGTAAAACAGCCAGGACTGGTGCCCATATGGGATCCCAGAGCTTGCAAGGGCAGGATCAGCTAATTGAGCCATTGTACCAGGCCCATTATTCCATTTTCAATTCAGCTCCTCGCTCCTGCACCTGGCAAAGCAGTAGAAGACGGCTCTAGTCCTTAAGTCCCTGCAACCACACAGGAGACTGGGCGAGGCTGGCTCTTGGTCTTGATCTGCCCTAGCCACTGCGGGCATTTGCGAGTGAATCAGTGGATGGAAGGTTCTCTAACTTAACTGTTCAAATAAATAATTACAAAATCTTAAATTTCTTTAAGTTCATGGAAATGAAAACAATCATGCATAGGTTTTCAAACTTTCTAGAAATGAAAAAAAACAAGCTTTTGGTTTCATTTTGTTTTCCATGAAGTAACTTCTTGAAGTCCCTATACTAGAGAAAGGTATAAAGTATATATAAAATCTCCTTACAAAGAGATTTCTGAAAATTAGGATCATAAGCCTGAAGAATTCTGACACAGTTTATCCCATTCAAGCAAAATAATTTTTTCATTAAAAATTTTCTTTTGGGAAAGGCAGATTTATAGAGAATAGGCAGAGAAAAGCGCTTCAGTCTGCTGGTTCACTCTCCAAATGCCTACAACACCTAGAGCTGAGCTGATCCAAAGACAGGAGCCAGGAGCTTCTTCCGGGATTCTCACAAGGGTGCAGGATTCCAAGGATGTGAACTACCCTCTACTGCTTTCCCAGACCAAAGCAGAGAGCTGGGCAGGAAATAGAGCAGCCAGGATATGAATCAGCACATATATGGGAAACCATGGCTTGCAGGTGGAGGATTAGCCAATTGAGCCATAACACCATTTCTAATAGATAGCTATTTTTTTTAAAGATTTATTTTTATTGGAAAATCATATATACAGAGAGGAGAACAGACAGAGGAAGATCTGATTCACTTCCCAAGTCGCCGCAGTGGCCGGAGCTGCGCCAATCCGAAGCCAGGATCCAGAGCTTCTTCCAGATCTCCCACATGGGTGCAGGGTCCTAAGCCTCTACTGCCCTCCCAGATCACAAGCAGGGAGCTGTGATGGGAAGCAAGGTGGCTGGGATTAGAACCAGCGTCCCTATCGGATGCCGGAACAAGCAAGGTGAGAACTTTAATCGCTAGGTTACCAATCTGGGCCAGAAACAGTTACTAAATTTTAAGCCACTTTCTTCCATAGGTGAAGAAAAGAAAGCATGAAGGCAATGAGGAAATGAGAACTGAGATCACTGGATCACTGGGAACTTAACATTAGAAGCTTTGCATTTACGAGTTGAATCTTCCATGAAGTCTTTACAAAATTAAGCGTTGGTATTCATGGCACATTTTGGGGACCTCAAAAAGAGATTTAAGATTAGATTCCATCTGTTGATTCCATATGGTAAACTGAACAATGTTATCCTCTAAGAAAATCCATAGAAATTGGGAGCTGTGCCAATAAGTGTGCATTTACACTCTTTCAAGGGTTGGTCTGAAACTTTAAAAAGAATCATTAAACAACAGTCACCTTTTAACTTTAAAAAATATATATATATTTTTATTGGAAAGGCAAATAAACAAAGAAGGAGAGACAGAAAGATTTGTCCACTGATCAACTCCTCCAGTGGCCACAATGGCCGGAACTGAGCTGATCTAAAGCCAGGAGCCAGGGACATCCTCTCAGACGGGAACAAGTTGCAAGGCCTTGGGCAGTTGTTTAATGCTTACCCAGGCCATAAGCAGGGAGCTGGATGGGCAGCAGAGCAGCTGGGACACAAACTGTAATCTTGGCACATGCAGGATAAGGACTTTAGCCACTAGGCTATGGCTTTGGACCCTTTGTTAATTTCTGTATTTTGACTATTTACATGAGGACCGAAAAATAACATTTCATTATACTACATTACTTACCATTTCTGTTGTTCACTTAAATTGTGCTAAAATGGTTACACAAGTATATGAAAGAAAGGGAATGAGCAGCAAACCAATGCGAAAGCAGGATCAAACAAAATTTCACTTTTTATGGAAATGTAAAAGCAGAAAATATGCACTCCACTTATACTCACAATCTAGCTTCACTAATTATTTGTCTTTCAAACTCAAAAGTATAGTCATCAGGCCTGGCACATTAGCCTACTGGCTAAACTTACATGTGCCAGAATCCGGTAAGGGTACTAGCTCTTATCCCGGCAGTTCCGCTTCCCATCCAGCTCCCTGCTTGTGCACTGGAAAGCAGCCGAGAGTGGTCCAAAGCCTTGGGACCCTGCACCTGCATGGAAGACTCAAAAAAGTTCTGGCACCTGCCTTCATAACGGCGCAATTGCAGCCACTATGGCCACTTGGGGAGTGAATCAGCAGACAGAAGAAATTTGCTTCTCCTTTCTGTTCCTCCTTCTCTTTGTAAATTTGCCTTTCAAATAAAAAGAAATCTTTTTTTTTTTTTTAAAAAGGCCTAGTCATCTTCTACCAGAGCAAAGATATTTACATTTAAAATTAAAAGCTCCATTGGCTAATATTTTCTAAAGAAAATTTCAAAAGGTTAACTCAGTTTACATCCCACACATAAAGTAAATAATCCAATACTACAGTGAATTGCTACCTTTCCTAGAAAGAAAAAGTCTAAAAAGTCTAAACTCTAAAATTCTAATGTCATTTTCTTCCTACTGAAGTGGTCAGTCATGCCAAAGTGCTTTTATACTCAACATGCATGCATTTTAAGTGGTGTTAAAACTGAACACAGCTCCATTCCAGCACTAAATGTTTTTAATATAATAAGCAGTTCACTCTACAGTGTGCTAAGAGTAATTTGTTCTTTTACTCATGTGCAATAACATGGCTAGCACAAATTTACAAAAGAAAACTGTAAACAGGTCAAATACCCAAAACTCCATTTACCTTCCATAATAAAACTAACCACTCAAAAAATGTTTTACTGAAAGCAACTCACATTGTTTTCCATTATGCCTGCCATTTTGAAAACTAATACATTCATCAAAGGAATATGAAAGAATGTGTAAACAGCTTTTACCTATCTCACACACTATAATAAAAAAAAAAAAAGACTAACAAGAGCTAGTGGTCACTTTACAGCAGGGTAGTTCATAGAAAACAAGTTTCAACTCTCTCCATTTCACACTCACAGGTCTACCGGATGTCTTCCATCTGGGTGTTACGCAATTTGATTCACAAAATGGAAAGAAACAATTCTTTGCAAAAAGTGCAATAGCTATATTTATATTTTTGTAGTACACTGCTCAGGATATAACAGCGAGAAACACACCAGGCACCCAGAAGACAGCCGGCTATTGACCGCACAAACTCTACTGCCACCACTACCCTCCTCCCTGGCCCTCTTCCCTCTGAGTAAACTAGGAAAAATACTACACAGATTATTTGGGAGAGAAGGGGCTGCTGCGACTGTTTGCTGCTGAATTAAGAACAGAAAGAAGAAACTATGGATAAGACTTTCAAATTCAATACATTGAAAAATTCTTAAACTAAGAAATACAACCTGTATATTAACTATAGTTTTATTAATCTACCAAAAATAGAGAATCCAATACAAATTTCTGTTACTGTTAATTTCAATAGCATAATCCTTATAATTTGTTAAACATTTTATGCTTAAAAAAGCCCCTCATAATTATTTCCTTTACTTTGGCCAACATATTTAAATTAATTTTCTATTTCATCAATAACATCATAAATCATGCAAATACGTTTCAAATATATAACAAAGTTTAAAATTAACACAAAATTGAGGAATTATTTTCTCATTATCAGAACACAAAAATTGTAAGAGTCAGAATCTGCACTTACTCTTCACCCCTTTCTTCCCCTTTCGTTCCTTCTTGTACTGTTCCTTCAGTTTACTTATTAGTCCCTGGTCTACATCCCAAACCTCAGCAGTTGGGGAGAGGTCATCTTTATCTACATGCAGCATATTATTAAAAGAAAAATGATCAGCAGTTGGCAAGGCAAGCTGTTGGTAGTAAACTTATAGCTTTACACAATCACAATAAAAATATTTTAACAGCATTTACTAAAAATACTTTAAAGGTGCAGTCTCAGTTTTGGTATTCACAACTCAAATTCTAATGCCCATGTTACAAGTTTCGAAACATTTAATACAATGAAAGTTAAATAGTGTTCCACTTTGATGAATCACAAATTTCAAGGTTATTTTTCTTATCGTGGACTGACATTAGAAATCTAGTATAAAAATAGATCACTGCATCTTTATAAAAATGTTAATAAAAATTATTCAGCCAGCATCATAAAAGCAAATGAATGAAATACATGCGAGCTACTCATGAAGTGCAAGCTAGAAAGGTCAGTGCTGTTTCATTAATGAAAATATTCATGCACCTTCTGTCACATCTTGCATGCACAGGATAACTGTACTAACTGATCGGCATTCTAGTCGAATATAATACATATACATATAGAGTTCCAAATAATATAACAAATAATTAATACAAAGCATTCTTAGAATCCAATTTCTGCCCCAACCCAAATATTTCAACATTTCATTATCTTCTTCCATTGGTCTATAAATAAGATTAGTAAAAACAAGTAACAAAAACAAAACTCAAATTCCACTTAAGAATTTTTTTTGAGTTGACCTTTTGAGATAAGATAAAGCAGTGACAAGCACAGAGAAGTATAATCATTCACTACTAGACATATGCTACAGAGGACTTTCGAGTAGTTTAAATAAATAACTCTAAATTTTTAAAAAGTGATAAATACTTGTGCCTGGAAAAAAATCCACTCCTAATAAACTAAAAATATACTATTAAGAGAAATGGAGTTAAAAAAAATCCTTTTGGGTCCAGTACAGTAGCTTAGCAGCTAAAGTCCTCGCCTTGCAAGCACTGGGATCCCATATGGGAGCCAGTTCTAGTCCCAGCAGCCCAGCTTCGCATCCAGCTCCCTGCTTGAGGCCTGGGAAAGCAGTGGAGGATGGCCCAAAGCCTTGGGACCCTGTACCCACATGGGAGACCTGGAAGAAGCTCCTGGATCCTGGTTTCAGCTCAGCTCAGCCCTACCCATTTCTGCCACTTCGGAAGTTAATCACTGATGGAAGTTGTTCCATTCTGTATAACTGACTTTCCAATAAAAGTAAGTATATCTTTAATTTTAAAAAGCCTTTTAAAATTATTCTAGGCATTAAGGGTTCTTCCTTCTTTTGTTTAGTTTTTAAACCAGCCATATTACTAGGAAGTTTAATGCTAGTACACATATAAAATTAAGTAGCCTACTAAATAAAAATTACATGAAATCACACAGCCCACACTAATCATTTAAGATGAATGAATGGTGGGTTAGCACTAGAAATATACATGTTCAACTTCTACTAATTCAGTACATTCTGGTACACAAGCCTATACATTTCTCAATTTCAAATGTCAAAACAGATATTTTTAGAAGCTTTCTAAATTACTGAATGTAATAAATGTAAATACAATCCTATTTAAATGGCATACAGAAATTCAATATTTACTATAATGTATCTCAAGTCTTCCCCACCACAATTTCTTTCCTGATGGAAGTATCTATGATCACAAGCTGATCAGTATGTGAACACTGATATCCAAAGTTTTAAGTTAAACTGCTGATTCAAATTACTTGAAAGTAGTTTGTTACACAAAACTAAAATGTACATGTGCAATTATTTGTTAAGTCTGGAAAAGCATAATAATGTTCCTAAACAGTTGAAACATTGATTTAAAGAAAAAATTCACCTTTCACAAGTTTCCTAAAATTGGTTCCTCATCATGAATCCTTTTATTAATTTATCAAACACATCATGAAAAATATGATCTAAGGATTTACTTATTTGCACTCATTTTAATCAAATGAATAAGTCTTATTTTAAACTACTAAAAGCAAAATGAATCAACACATTATGAAGGAAAGCCATTTAAAACTTCATAGAGGAACCATTCCCCAAAGAAAAAAATCCTTAGGTGATATAAACTTTAAACAGATTAGACAGAAAATTTTGAAGACAGCCAAACAATTTCTAAAAGACCTCTGTAGAGAGTAAAGCTGTGAATAGTAATCAAAATAGCAAAAGACAGTGGAGTGAAAAGGGGATAAAAAAAAGATAAACATAAAGAAAAAAAAGCATTATTTGCAAGATAACCTCAAATCTAGAAAACCAGGTAAACTGAGGCAGTGCAAATAAAACAGGTTGGTGAATGCATATGTGCACAGACAACATCCTGTAACTTGCCTGGTAACAGTTGGGTATTGCTTATAAGAAATAAATAAGAGCAAAAAGGAAGAGGCAGCATAATCTTCTACATATTATCCTGTTTTTAAAAAATCTAGGGGGAAAAAAATATCAAGAAATGAAGGTTGAATCAATTAAGGAAACTTTTTCTTGTATAAAAGAAAATGAACATGCACAAAAAAGCTGACTCCCAACAGCGGGAAACTACAAAATCTATGAAGCTGATTCTGATTCTGACTACCCAAGCAGAATTATATACATCGGCAGACTCTAGCATAAATTTGTAACAAATTTCAATGTTCAACACTTTACGCACTATATCTAAATGTAAACATTGTTACTACTGGTTCTATAAATTTCAAAATGTGAGTCCCAAAGGGAGTTAAAGATAAATATTTACTAGTCTTCATGAGAAAGAAGCAAAACCAGAACTATCAATCGGTATTTTTTGCTATAAACTCCAATTATCTAATGTAGAAAACAGACTAAAGGTATTAAACAATTTCCTGAAAAGCAGTGCTTTTGCAACACTGAGAGACTAAACACAGAAATAACTGAGAATACTAGCTTAGAAAATAGAAAGATTAACTAACACGACAAAGTACTGGAGGACTGTTGCAAAAAAGGGAGTTTAGGGCCTGGCTCAATGGCCTAGCAGTTAAAGTCCTTGCCTTGAATGTGCCGGGATCCCATATGGGCACTGGTTCTAATCCCGGTGGCCCCACTTCCTATCCAGCTCGCTGCCTGTGGCCTGGGAAAGCTGTCAAGGATGGCACAGGGCCTTGGGACCCTGCGCTCGTGTAGGAGGTATGGAGGAGGCTCCTGGCTCCTGGCTTCAGATTGGCAAAACCACTGGCCATTGCGGTCACTTGGGAGTGAATCAGCAGACGGAAGATCCTCCTCTCTGTGTATCTGACTTAGCAATAAAAATTAAAATAAATCTAAAAACAGCTTATTTTTTAAAAATCCACCTTTACCCAATAATTTAAATGTGAAATCAATCATCACCCCATTTATAAATATATTCAAATTTCAGGATATTAACTAAATTTATACAATGAAGTATTTCATTATCTATTCTATTAAAAAAAATAGGATGACACCTACAGGGTAGAAATGACAAACTTAAGAATTAGGCATGGATCTACAGTTTTCATTTCTTAAACAAAGAAATCACTTGAACCATTTTATTCTTAAAAGTGTTCTTTTTCTCACCAGCTTGAAGAGCTATAGAGCTAACATTTGGTTTCATTTTCATCTGAAAACAAGAAGCCTTTGTGAGTTATTTCTGTTTACAACAGGAAATACTGGTCACTCTCAAACACTAAGTCCAACCTTAAAACTGAACTATGGTCAAAAGTCTATCTGTTGTGTGTAACAGAGTACAGGTTTATGAAAGAAATAATATCATTTCACACAAATAAAATTCATGATTTTTTTTATCCTGACTAAAAATTTCTAATAAACTGAAGCTGAGAAAACAAATCTATATTGTTAATGTTCAGTAAATTAAATTTTTTCTAAGATTTATTTTTATTGGAAAGGCAGATACACAGAGAGGAGGAGAGACAGAGAGGAACATCTTCCATCCGATGATTCACTCCTCAAGTGAGCGCAATGGCCAGTGCTGCACCAATCTGGAGCCAGGAGCCAGGAAATTCCTCCAGGTCACCCACGCGGGTGCAGGGTCCCAGGGCGCCCACTGGGCCATCCTTTACTGTTTTCCCAGGCCATAAGCAAGGATGGTAAGTGGAGCTGCCGGGACTAGAACTGGTACCCATATGGGATCCAGGAATGTTTAAGGTGAGGACTTTAGCTGCTAGGCCATGGTGCCGTGCCCCAGCCAATTATTTTTGAAGATTTCATTCTTTAAAATGAAAATGATCTAACCGTACATCAACAAAACTGGTTAAATAAATTCATAGCATAATTTGACAGAATGTTATTTAATTTAAAATATTAGGCTCTAGAGGCAGACCTTTGGCTTGGCTGTGAAGCCATCCTACCTCGGAGTGCCGGAGTTCATCCCCCAGGATGGTCCTAGCCCCGGCCTCCTGCGCACAGACCCTGGGAGGCTGCAGTGCCGGTTCAGGTAGCTGGAGACTTGGACTGAGTTTCCAGCTCCTGCTAAGCACCAGCACCCTCAACCCTGCTCCTACGAGCACTAGTGACCGGGGACATTAGTGTGCCTAGCCTTTCAAAGAAATACTTTTAGAGAACTATGTATTAAATGAACGACCATATGCTGAGAAGTATGGACTACCCAAATCAGCATACAATCAAATCTTAAACACACACATATTTACACAAATGCTAACCACTAGTTCTATTATACAGAAGCATGACAGGTTATTTTAAATTTTGTGCTTTACATGCTAGAACACGGGTTTCAGTCACCATAAAATGATTTTAAAGCTCTACTGGTAACTCCTCTTGCTAGAAATAAAATGAAAGTTTGGTGTATTAAAAAGTTCTATATATAAACTTTGAGTTCCACTCATTTGTCCACATGTTGTTATTAAGCAATGACCGAACAAATAGAGTGAATGGCAAAAATATACTGGATGTTAGCTATTAAAATATTTCTAAAGACTTCTATTTTGCCTTCTTCTGGGGTTCTTAACCCTGTCCAGCAAGAACTGTCTTCTCTCTTTTAGTAATGACTAATCATTGCTGTCACATTAACTTTTAAAGTTTAGATCTTAACATTGCACACTGAACAATGTATGCAACGAATTTAATATCATCAATAAATTTTATTCAATCGAAAACCATTGAGGAAGAGTAGCTTTATTTCTTCCTAGTAATAAGATTAACACAATATAGACATAATGAGACTTAGTTTTGTTAAAAATGTAGCTTACCAAAGAATGGGGATGTTTGAAATTGAATACTTACTTTAAAAAAAAGATCTAAAAGAAAAGAAATTGATTTTCTAAATCAAGTAAATATTTCAACTCAGGATAAACTTCAAAAAAACAAAACTCATAAAAAGCTATATAATATGCCAAATCCAAATAAATTTGTGAAAAAGAACCTTAACTACTCAGTATCACTTCCCCTTGCCATCATACACTCAGGTACACACATTCCATATATAATACATAATCAACCTTTAAGGACAAGTTTCTATGCTCCCGCCATTCATCACCTTACCCCACTCGGTGCCATCCCCCGAGCTCCGTGCTTCTCCAGCTCCTTCTCCGTCTTCAGCAGTGACTAAAAAATCAAATTCTTTCAACGCTTCCTCAGTATCAGGATCATCAGTTAAGTCAGCAGCTAAACCTTCATTACCTATCTGTCAATAAAACATAAATCAAGAATTATTTTTATCTTAAAATTTAAAGGAGCTATTATCACTTCCACATAATTTCATTTATGCATTCATTTTATGCTATCAGGATCCAAAATTTTAGAATTTTTTTCATGTAATTCATAAACCCTAATTATACCTCAGATAACTGGGCCAATAATACTATCCCAATATCATTTGTAAATTGTTACCCAACTAATAATGGGACTAAAAAAAATGAAGAGTATATTCCAAAAATCAGTTTATTACCTTTATTATAGAAGATTTACAGTTACTCCCAATCAAGGAATTACATACTTACTTGCATTCTGATGCATGTTCCTGGGTGGATATTATGCACTGAGAATTATATACTTAGTGCATCAATCATAGGGACTTGGCATAGCACTTCCTGTGAGATCAGAGCTGTGCTAGTCTAACAGTGCTTTATTCCTCACAAAAGAAAAATAGGAAAGGACCAAAACATCTGCTCAGCCAACAGAGTAGATTACATGGAAGGGGTACAGAGGGAGGTAACTGCTTGGGCAGACTGGGAGCTTTGGTGGAACAACATTTATTCCCTTGTATTTCTTTAAAATCTTAAAAGTACAACTAACTTTAGTCATCTGCTTTCTCCATACCTAAAATACTGAATACCACTGATAATTTCACAAATACATGACTGACTACTTTTGCTACTATAATTTATCTTGAAAAATAAGATAGGGCCCGGCACGGTGGCGCAAGTGGTTAAAGGTCCTCGCCTTGCACGCCCGGGATCCCATATGGGCGCCGGTTCTAATCCCGGCAGCCCTGCTTCCCTTCCAGCTCCCTGCCTGTGGCCTGGGAAAGCAGTCGAGGACGGCCCAAAGCTTTGGGACCCTGCACCCACGTGGGAGACCCGGAAGAGGCTCCTGGCTTTGGATCGGCATAGTATCGGCCCGTTGCGCTCACTTGGGGAGTGAATCATCGGACGGAAGATCTTCCTCTCTGTTTCTCCTCTCTGTAATATCCGCCTTTCCAATAAAAAAATAATAAAAATAAATCTTTAAAAAAAAAGAAAAATAAGATAGAAAAACCTGTCCTTATCAAAGAATGAGAATACATATTTGCAATCCAGAGAATAGAACTGAACCAAGGTGGAATATTCACACTGCAGCTTCAACTAATTTATTGCCTTTGTACAGTACATGAAGAGACAAGATTTCAGTGGGGATTCTTAAATGTTAAAAGAGTGGAAACAATGTCGCTTTAAAAAAAAGTTCAAAACCACTGGACTAGTGTAAGAAAAATAGACTTTTTCTTGTTCATTCATTGAATCAGCATATAATTCCACTAAGAACTAACAGTATAAATCTTTAAGGTGATGGGGTTGGCACTGATAGGTACAGCCACTACCAGAAGTGACAACATTAAGTATTTGGGCAACAGCAGCTTGGCTTTCCATCCAGCTCCCTGCTTGTGGCCTAAGAAATTAGTGGAGGATGATCCAAATCCTTGGACCCACAGAGACCTGAATGAAGCACCTAGCTCTGCTTTCACCCAGCCGTTGGCACTGTGGCCACTTGGTGAGTAAATCAACAGATGGAAGATTTCTCTATCTTCACCTCTTTCTCCCTACTCTGCCTTTCAAATACACAAATCTTAAAGACTTTCAAGTGACATGCTAAAATAAAAATGATCATTCACTCCTGATGTAACTTAAAAAATATCACATACATGAGTACACAGCTGAAAAGAACATCAAATGAACCTCCTACTTTGTGTTTATTCATCCGATGTTTGTCCTTTCCTTCTGGGATGCCTTCAATCATGTCATTTTCCTCTTCTTCATCACTGTCATCAGCATTTTCTAAGAAATTAAACGTCTCAAGAACATCGCCAGAGGGCCTGTAGGAAGGGAAAAAGATGAATATATCTATTCCAATTACAGGTTCTAATTTTTTCTGGTTCTTTAATTATGAAAGTTGAATTTTATTTATCTATCTATCTTCCTACCTACCTAACTATCTCTCTATCTATCACTACTGGAAATTCAGATTTACACAGAGAAGGAGAAACAAAGCAAAAGATCTTTCATCTGCTGGACCACTCCCCAAGTCCCACAACAGAAGAAGCTGAGCCAATTCAAAGGAGCTAAGAGTTTCCTCCGGGTCTCCGTGTGTGTGCAGGATCCCAAGGCTTTGGGCTGTCCTCTACTGCTTTCCCGGGTCACAAGCAGAAAGGGAAGTAGAGCAACCAGGATACGAACCGGTGCCCATATGCAACGCAAGGACTTTAGCCACAAGGCTACCTGCTGGACCCTTTTTTCTGGTATCTTATCTTATAACAAGATCTTAAAAGCTTCGCAGAGATTCAAATGGCATTTTAATAATGCATCATAAAAAAGAATGTTTTCAGAGTTTTTATGTTCTATAATTAGAATAGAAATGATTCTCCCTGCTGAGTGAGTTCTCCAAAGGATACTGACAAACGTATCTCAGGAAATCACTGCTATGAAATAAAATACTTGATGTTAACACATTCAAACATGCTATTATTTCTCAAAACAAAGCCATCGCAAATGTGACTTCCAAATCAGCATTTTGTTTAACTACAGCCTCTTACAATTTGGCTCAAATGTTTCAGAACAAAGACAGTAACATGAAAGTATTGCTATCCAGATTTAAAATCCTTTGTCAGTTTTCTCATCTTAAAAAAGGTCTTAATCTGTTAAAAATTACATACAATTCCTTAAATAACTAATAATTATAACCTATTTTACCTGTTCCCTAAATCATTTTTTTAAAGATTTATTTATTTTTATTACAAAGTCAGATAGCTATACAGAGAGGAGGAGAGACAGAGAGGAAGATTTTCGGTCCAATGATTCACTCCCCAAGTGACCGCAACAGCCAGAGCTGAGCTGATCTGAAGCCAGGAACCAGGAACCTCTTCCAGGTCTCCCATGCAGGTTCAGGGTCCCAAGGCTTTGAGCCGTCCTCAACTGCTTTCCCAGGCCACAAGCAGGGAGCTGGATGGGAAGTGGAGTTGCTGGGATTAGAACCGGCACCCAAATGGGATCCCGGCACATTCAGGGCGAGGACTTTAGCCACTAGGCCACGCCCCCGGGCCCTAAATTATTTTTTTAAAGATTTTATTTATCTTAAGAGTTATACAGAGAGAGGAACAGACAGATCTTCCATCCTTTGATTCATTCCTTAGATGGCTCCAAAAGGCTGAGGCCAGGCTGAAGCTAGGAGCCAGGAACTCCAACTGGATCTCCTACATGGGGGCAGAAACCGCAGGATTTGGACCATATTCCTCAACTTTCTCAAGTACAACAGCAGGACAGTAGATCAGAAATGAAGCAGCTGACACTACAACAGGCACCCAAATGGAATGCTAATATTACATGCGATGGCTTAACCAGCTATGCCATAATGCCATCTCCATCAAATCACTTTTTGAAATTAATTTGAGTTCCTCTACGTCCCCCAAAACATTTTAGTATCGTGGTTGAACAACAAAGGCAGCAATGAAACAGGACAATATTAAACTACACAGACTATCAGAATCAAGTCTCTGTTCTGCCACTGTCTGGTTACTTGAATTTGGACAAGGCACTTAAAACTTCCATCACAAGTTTCTAACCTGCAAATGATAAATGATGATGTTAAGCATGCATACTAACAACTCAAGAAGAGATGATAATACAAAGAAAAACTATCAAAAATTCAGGAATTTTCCTCCTCTTTCCCAACTGGTTTTCTTTCTTAGTAAATATTAAGAAAACAAAAATAATAAAAACTATTTTCTAATAACATTTTTTAAAAGATTTTTTTTATTTATTGGAAAAGCAGATATACAGAGAGGAGAGACAGAGAGGAAGATCTTGTGTCCCATGATTCACTCCCCAAGTGAGCGCAACGGTCGATGCCACGCCGATCCGAAGCCAGGAGCCTCTTCTGGGTCTTCCACGCGGGTGCAGGGTCCCAAAGCTTTGGGCCATCCTCAACTGCTTTCCCAGGCCACAGGCAGGGAGCTGGATGGGAAGTGGGGATGCCAGGATAAGAACTGGCGCCCATATGGGATCCCGGATTTGCAAGGCCAGGACCTTAACCACTGTGACATCACGCCAGACCCTCTAATAACATTTTAACATGACACAGGATTTTAATGAGTCTACTGTACCAGCTAAACCAGCACACTGTATAAAGGAAAAACGTAAAGACTGAATGCGGAAAAGGCACAATTTACACAAATGCAAATTAGTAAAAATAATGAAGCCTACCACAACACCCAGCTTGAAATTTGTACGTAACTTAATATTTGGTACATCAATAAAAACTGATAAAAACAGTATTTTTATTTCTAACGATATTTTTGTTTTGACCTCGGACAAATGAGTATTGCTGTGACTTGCATAGAGGTTGATGTTATTTCAATGCCAGGAGCCTATACAGGTGCTGGTTTGTGTTTTTCAGCTCCATTTCTGATCCGCTCCCTGTTAATGGCCTGGCAAAAGCAGCACAAAATGATCCAAGTGTTTGGGTCTCTGCCACCAAATGGGAGACTGCAATGAAGCTCTTGGCTCCCAGCTCTGGAATGCCATTGCACTGCCCACTAGGGAAAGAATCAGCAGGGTAAGAGATCATCTCTCTCCCTCTCTTTCTGTCTCACTCCGTAACTCTCTCACTCTGTAACTCTGACTTTCAAATAAGTGAGTAAACCTTTTATTATAAAGAGCATTCAGGAGTTGGCATTGTGGTGACGCAGGTGAAGCTGTCACTTGCAATGCCCGTATCCTATATGGGTCCCAGTTCATGTCCTGGCAACTCCACTTCCGATGCAACTCTCTGATTATGGCCTGGGAAAGAAGAGGAGAAAGGCCCAAGTCCTTGGCACCCTGCACCCACATAGGGACACCCAGAAGCTCCTTGCTCTCAGTTTTGGATCAGCTCAGTTCCAGCTGTTGCAGCCTCATAGGGAATAAACCAGCAGATGGAGTATCTATCTTATTTCTCTAAAATCTGCTTTTCAAATAAAAAGCATATGTTACAAGTATATCTCTAAAAATCTGGTTTTCAAATAAAACATATATATGCGCTCCAAGTATTTGGGCTCTTGACACCCACACAGGAGATCCCAATGAAGCTCCTGGCTCCCATCTTTGGCTTGGCTCAGCACTGATCCTTGCAGCAATCTGGGGAGTGAACCAGGGAATAGAAAGTCTGTCTCTTCCTCCTTCTATAACTCTTTCAAAATAAATAAATCTTTAAAAAGCACACTTAATCACAGCAATACACACACACAGCACAGCCTTAAAAGTTAAGTAAAGTACAATCCACTGAAGAACTGCTGCACTACATTTCACTAAAATTATGAACGAGAGACACTGTTAGAGAATATAAAGATGGGGACATGCACTGAGCCGAGGGATGCAGATGCTGCTCGGGAGCCCTATCTGCACTCTCTGAGAATGCCTGAGTTTGAGGCATGACTCTGCTTCTCATTTCACATTCCTGCTAACCCCACAAAGCAGGCAGTGATGGCTCAAGAACCTATGTCCATGCCAACCACATGAGAGATCCACGTTGAATTTCAGGCTCCTGGCTGTGGCCTGGTCTAATCCATAGCTGTTGCAGGCAACAGAATGAGTTAGTGGATTCTTCCTCTATGTCTCCCAGATTTAAATGTTTTTATTTTTAAAATTTTGTTTATTTGAAAGAGTGACAGGGAGGAAGAGAGGCGAAGAGGGAGAGAAAACAGAGAGAAACAGAAGAGTTCTTTGATGTGCTGGTTCACTTCCCAAATGGCTGAAACAGCCAGGGCTGATACAGACCAAAGCCAGGAGTCTAGAACTCCATCCACTACATCCACGAGGGTGCAGAGCCCAAACGCTTGGTAAAACTCGTGCTGCTTTCCTGAGCACTGTAAGTTTAGTGCCTATGATCATGGCCTACCTATAAAATCTTTTCCCATTATTTATATACATTATTTGAGAATCTTTTCAACCTGGAATCATCTTTGGAAATGTATTCTGAAAAGTTCTTATATTATTACTACTTTAAAAATATTTAAATATCATTTTATCTCTTCTTCTGTTCTGAAACTCCTAGAAAAATGTTGATCTTCTTGAACTGGCAACTAATTATTCTCTTTTCAATCTTAATTCACTTTCAGAGATTTTACCGATGGCTTCTAAGATTACTAGAAACTATATCTATTACATACAATTTTTAAAGATTTATTTATTTATTTTCTATTTGAAAGGTAGAGTCAAAGCAAGAGAGAATCAATCTCCTATCTGCTGGTTCAATCCCCAAACAACCTGGGCTAAGCCAAGAGCCAGGAGCTTCTTCCAGGTCTCTCACATGGGTGCAGGGCCAAGACATCTGGCCCATGCTCTGTTTTCCCAGACCATGAGAGGGAACTCAAGCAGAAGTGGTGCAGCTGAGATTTGAACCAGTGTCCAAATAGGATGCCAGTGACTCAGAGAGGAGACTTAAGCAGCTACACACTGCCAGTACTGCCACATATTTTCTTTTTCTTTTTTTTAAGCTAAAACCAAGATTTTTACTATGAATCAGTGCATCTATTACCCTTCTGAAAGAAGTTATATTTTAATCTGATGTAAAGGCAACATTGAAAGTTCTTTAAATTAACCACCTAATTTACCCCTAAAATTTGAAAGAATCAAGTCTTTTACAGGACAGGTGCAGTAAACTAGCATGTTCTCTCAGCACAAACCAGCACTAGCAAAGTAATGGTTATAGATGAGAACTGACTAGTTCTGCAGTGCCATCAATGACAGACAGACATCAGACAGTATCCATCCCAGAGCACAGACACGACTACACACTAGATGCGAAGACAGTGTCACACTCTTGGCTGATAAATGTCCTTTGTCTTTGAATCTTTCAGTTTGGTGGGAAGTGGGGTTTCTGGAAGTTTAAATCAGGTCACATGAGCTGGCTGCTTAGATAACATCATGATGAGGTATGAGAACTCTGCATATCCTTTACATTAAGCAGGATTTACCAGAGATGTGTAATAGCTTGTCAGGGAGCAACTTCCAGGTAGTTTGGGGTTATAATGAATTATAGAAGACAAGTCTAAAGACATTTAAAAGGGTATGCTCTGAACCTGGGATGGGTGGGAGACTAGCTGGGGCTTCTCTTTTTATCTCCCCCCTTTACCCCACATAGACATAGAGGGAAAAAATGTGGAAATAAATAATCTTATCCACACACACACACACACACACACACACACACAAAAGGTATGCTCTGAAACAGAAGTGAGCAATTTTCCCTCAGGATTCATTCTGAATAGTAAATCATTAACAACAAAGAATCTCCTCTGACAGTGTATCCCAGCATTTAGTCGAGACGGCCAACTAGCACCCGAGAAGTCATTTACAGTTCTCTTGGCAATTTAAGCTTATTTCTTCATTCCAGTCCAAGGACAGCACAGTACTGGAAGTGTCACTTGTAGGTACAGTGTCCAAGTAAGATGCCAGTGACTCAGAGAGGGGGCCTAAGCATCTACACCACAGTGCCACTACTGCCACATATCTGATTTTTCTTTAAAAAAAAAAAAAAAAAAAAAGACCTTGATATTTGGAAATAAAAGCTCCAGAAAGATGGACACAGATATAAAGAGAAAGATCTTCCACGTTCTGGTTCAAAAAACCAACATTGCTGGGGTTAAGTCACGCAGAAATTAAGCAGATATATCAAGAAAATAGGTGCTGTATTCTGAACGCTTTATTCCCAAATCCTTCAAATTTATGTTGAAAACTAATTGCAGGGTCCGGAGAGCTAGCCTGGTGGTTGGGGTCCTAGCCTTGGACGTGCTGGGATTCCATACAGGCAACAGTTCGTGTCCCGGCAGCCTCGTTTCCCGTACAGCTCCTTGCTTGTAGCCTGAGAGGGAGATCAAGTACGGCCGTGGGCTTCAGCACTCTATACCTGTGTGGGAGACCCAGAAAGAATTGCTGTCTCCTGACTTCGGAACAGGCTCAGCTCCGGCTGTTGCAGCTGCTTGTGGAGAGAACCATTGGACATAGGAACATTTTCTCTGTGTGTCTGACTTTCCAACAAAAATAAATAATACATAAATCTTCTTAAAAAAAAAAAAAACTAATTGTGGGGCCCGGCAAGGTGGCCTAGTGGCTAAAATCGTCGCCTTGAATGCCCTGGGATCCCATATGGGCACCAGTTGTAGTCCCGGCAGCCCCACTTCCCATCCAGCTCCCTGCCTGTGACCTGGGAAAGCAGTCAAGGATAGTCCAAAGCCTTGGGACCCTGCACTGTGTGGGTGACCTAGAAGAGGCTCCTGGCTTCGGATCGGCGCAGCACTGGCCGTTGCAGTCATTGGGGAGAGAATCATCAGATGGAAGATCTTCCTCTCTGTCTCTCTTCCTCTCTGTATATCTGACTTTGTAATAAAAATAAGTAAATCTTTTTTTAAAAATCACAAAAAATAAGTGCTACACATTGCAATAAGCTAAAGAGATTGAAGCCACCTGTTACATACACTGCATTAACCTTCAGATATAAATCCTACCTTTTGATTTCTTGTCCTTTGTGTTTAGGAGATTCACCTCCATTCAGGATTTGTTCTAAATTCTTTGTTTCTACTGATCCATTTGGTTCTGAATTAGAAAGTCCAAGTAATGACCTTACCCGCTGAGACCGTACATCTAATATTGTATCTGTATATCCTACTTCCTGAAGATACCTATAAGAGAAAATTTTAAATATTAACATTCATATCCTGTTAGCACTTGTTCAACTCAAAATTCTATAAAGGATTTTCAGGAAAATTCAATCTCACAAACTATATTTTCTTCCTTTGTCTCATTATCTTCTTCTCTACACACTAGTTTCAATCCTAATAGAATGATGTCAATTAAAAATCAAAAGTTAAGACAGCAGATAGCATTGCTAACACTGATACAGGTCCAATTATACCAAAATCTACAAAGTTCTATTGCTTTAAAAAGCCTATGGGAATTGATGAGAGAAATATGTACATGTATCTCTTAATTGACAATGAGTGACAGAGAATCAGAACTGGATGTCAGAAGAGTAACAAAAGTTTAAATCCACAGTTCCCATCCTAAGGTTGATGGACACATTAATTCTTTCAAGGATCTAATATTTCACTGTATTCATCTAGTCCTCTGGCTTTCAAGCTTTCTCTATATTTAAACCAAAGTACTTACTCTGGCATCAAGGATGAGAATGGAAAGAAGAAAAGGGTGAGATACCAATACACAAAGTTGTGAATGGCTTTTATGACCAAGTATGAAAAATGATACTTGAAAAAACCTTAAATACTGCTAGCAGACAATAAAATTTCAGGCACAAGCTAAAGACCACAAGACTGGTTAGAACACTAGCAGATTAAAAAACAAAATGAGAAAATAAACAAGATCCATAATGTATGTGCTTAGTGAACAAAAAAATGAAGTTGTAAGAATTCCAAACAATTTTCAGGCTTCTGGCTTGTAGAGCTGACTGATGGCTCCATTCACTAAAATGGAGAACTGAAGAGCCAGAATCAAGTTTTACAGAATATCTATCAGACAGTTCACAGAAAAGCATCAAGTGACAACGTTTATAAGGAAACAGACAGGTCAAAGCCCAGAAGAGACTGAACTGGGTAGACAGATTTGAGTAGTTACTCTGGAAATGTTTGAAATCATAGATATAAGTGAAGTTGCAGAGGCCTGGCCTAAGAAGTGGAAGCCCAGAGATACAGGCATTTAAAAAGCTAGAACAAGAGAAGCTGCAAGGAAAATGAAGATATTTAAGAAATCAGAGGAAACAACAGCAAGAAAGTTATAGAGGAAGAAAAATAGTTTCAAAAAGGAAGTTAATGTCAAATATTTCAGATATAAAATTTGAACAAAACAAGGTCTACTATTTGTGACAGCAGCTTCACGAGACCATCAAAATGCAAACAGACTAGATATCTAAGAAATAAAAAGGAGGAAGACTGTATGTACTGATACATTATCCTTAATGAGTCAGGCTCTGAAGTCGGAGGAAAATGATGAAAAAAGTATACAAATCAAGGCATTATACGAGAATGACAAAATATTGTTTAACTCCTTTCTCTATAGCTCTACCTATTCTTCTTCTAAAAAATGCAATCTGGGGTTAGTGTTGTGGTACAGTGAAAAGCGGCATCGCCTGCAATGCCAGCATTCCACTTGGACACCCATTCAAGTCTTGATGGGCCACTTCCAATCTAGCTCCCAGTTAATGTGCCTGGGAAAACAGTGGCAGACAGACCAAGTCCCTGGTCCCACATGAGAGACTAGGAAGAGAACTGAGGCTCCTGGCTTTGGTCTGGCCCAGCTCTGCCCACTGAGAACATTCAGGGAATCTCTCGTTCTCTAACTGTGCCTTTAGAATAATTAAAATAGTTGTGGGTTTTGTAAAGGAATTCTCTTTTCTGGAGAATGATTGCTATGGCACCCTACATAGTCTGGAATGAACTATCAAGATTTTATATAAACCAGGTAAAAATGAGTAATCCACAGAAATCATTTTGATAAAGTGAGGCCAATTTTAATTCTTAAATGTTGTTCAAGATAAAATAGGGGGATTCCTATTTTATCTCTGCCACATACAAAACAGTAACTTTCAATAGAAAAGAATAACAGTAACATTGACGCAGAGAAGAGAATCAGTAAAAAAAACAAAAAAAAAACATATCCTGCGTGTTTCCAGTCTCTGTGAGGTCAACCAAGTTGCCCTCGCTCTTGAGCTCCTCACTTTTCATTTTTCACATTGACTGTAAATTCTACTCTTTCCTCCTTCCAGTCAATAATTTACTATTTAGTTCACCTTCTAGTCACAGTAAGAGTCTGGTTTAATGTCTTTTTAAACAGAATATAAGAAAGACACATCAAGTGAGATGCTAAATATATTAACAGATTTAAAAATAAATCTACGGAAAGGAAAGCAAAACATTAATCAAGTTCTCTTCTAAGGACCTTCATAGGTTCAATGCAGCAGAGGCTGAAACGCTATAATAAGAGCACAGGAGAATGGGTTTAGATGTGCTACAGTTTAGAATACCTACTGAGGACAACGGGAAAGAGGTTACAGAGAAAGGATCTCTACAACATTTGTATAAGAAATTATGCAACTTTAATAAGACCATATGAAAAGCTAACTAGATATGCAAGCAGAAAATAAGAGTGAGCCAAGGGTTTTGCTGAATGGTGGGGTGGGACAGCGGTGAAAGACAGAATGTTCAGAAGTCCCTAAAGGTCAGAAGCAAAAGGGGGAAAATCCCGGGTACTAAGCCAAGCAAGGGAAACAGAAAAACAAAAGCAACCACAGGGAAAGGGATAAAGATAAAAATCAAGTAGTCAGGAATCTAAAATCAAGGTAAAAACAGAGCGAGCTGGAAAGAGAAGAAAATGCATGATGACATAATATCACAGAGGTACATTAATTTTGTTGATAAAATAAAACTGAAGGTCTGGTGACACTTTACAAGGTTGCTGAAGCAAAAGTAAAGATTTCCAGATTGAGTAGTGGAATGATTATAAATCACAGAGTATCACGCAATGTTTAAAGTTTCCAAACTATAAGGAAAGGAAAAAATAAGACAATTAAAATATGCACTGAAAGTAATCCCAAAACAGTGAAGAATTCAACTGAAAAGGTCCCTCAAAAATTCAGCTAAAGGAGGACTAAGCAAGCCTTTCTAGAAAGTTTCAGATAATCAGTTAAATCATTCCTAAACCAGTTATACTCTTACACAAAAAAATAAACCACTTCGCAAATTTTGCAGAGAAACCGCAAACTCCAAGGAATAAAGTCTATGCTGTTTTTGTTCTGGTTTTGAAAATCATCTAGTCTTTAAGATAGTCTATCCCATAAATAAGCAAGCAAGATTTTTCTGAAACCCGGAAAATAAGCTTCAAACAGAACCAAATTTCTATAAAGAAAAAAAGCAGTATTATGAAAAATACACAAATTGTCCCATGACAATTAAATGTTTTACTTGTTGTCTTAACATAAGCATGCCTAAATCCTTAAGCAAAGCTAAAAGATGAACCATTACTTACTGTCTTAACAGCTGTCTGCCTTGCTTCCACGTTAACTGGCTATTCTGAGGAGCTGTGGGAGCCTCTGTGTCTTTGGTTTCTTCTAAAAAATGTTTTTTTAAAAAAAAGTTCATTATTTCAGCTCTAGAAAATATTGTGAAATTTTCTTAGGAATAAATTTGCATGTTAATACAAATGACATGGCTAAATACTTCATAAAGGACAGGAAAAACAACGAATTGACATTTAGTATTTATTGTGGGTCACTGATTTTAAATGCTTGCCCCAATAAATTACTTAACATACTTCCTGCTCCATTTAAAATTGGAAGAGCCCAAATGCACTTTTTATTTTCAGGAATTCAAAAGTCAATGACCCCAACAGTAAGATAAAATATTACTACAATTAAATTTTTAGCACTCACAATTCTAATTTAAATGTCTCTGAAATTAAAAAACCAGCATTACATCAAATAGTCAATATCAAAACTAAGGTATCAGGTAGGCATATCCTTTTATTAAATTAATCTTGATTTTGTGCCAATGGACTTCACATTGGACTAGCTAATTTAATTTCCAGAACTGAAAGCTAAACCAGAAAGTAGTTTACACTTATTTTACTGGCAGAAAGTACAGGCACATAACAAATTTTAAAAACTATGATTACAGGTTGAGTGAAGCTCTCAGCAAGGGTCCTTAAAGAAAACTTTTAAATTATTTCTTGGCATACTACAGAAATAATTTTTCGTAAATTCCCAATATTAAAATAAAGACAGGCAAAAGTAACTCAGGGCTTAAGATCCCCACATCCTAGCACAGCGCCATGCTGTAGTAGGTAAAGCCACTGCCTTCAGTGATGGCATCCTGCCAGTTCCTGTTCCAGCCACTCCACTTTCAATCCATCTCTCAGCTAAAGTGCCTCAGGGAACAGTGGAAGATGACCCACCTCCTTGAGGGAGACCCATGTGGAAGACCTGAAGGAAGCTCCTAGCTGCAGACCAGCCTGACCTTCCCAGCCATTTGGAGAATGCACCAGCAGACGCACACCACTCTTTGTGTTCCCCCTCTCTATCTCTTGCCTTCCCAGGAAGCAAATAAATCTTAAAAAAAAAAAAAAAAAGGATGCCTGTATCCCATGTAAGCCTGCATCCCACATAAGCCTGCTTGGGTTCTACTCCCAAGCTCCAGCTCCTGATTCGAGCTTCCTGCTGGTGTAAACCCTACAAGACAGCAGTGATGGCTCAAGTGGTCAGGTCCCTACCACCTATCCAGACATCTGGATTCAATTTCCAGCTACTGGCTTTGCCCAGGGCCATTGCAGGCCAAGAGGGATGAACCAGCATATGGGAGATTTCCCTTTCTCTCTGCTTCTTAAATAACAATCAGCAGAACAAAATAAACACATTGAAAAATCCTGGAGTGTAGCAGATTAAACCCTACACAGAATTAATCACAGTTGTTAGACTTCTAGACTCCTCAGAGTTAGTTAATAACTGGTCGAATTTCAAATATCCCCTGCAAACATTACTTTTATAAATCCATATTTTATTATTTCTCTAAAGAAACAATTATGACAATGCAGTCTAACTAGTTTTGTTCATTTTTCACTTTGTAATTTCTTACAACATTTTATGTTTAATAACAAATATACATAATCATGAGGAGAAAAAAAGAATATAAAAATAAAACTGCGGGTGCCAGTGTAGTGGGGCAGTAAGTTAAGACACCACCTGAGGTGTCAGTATCCCATTTGGATAGCTCTTTGCACCCTGGCTGCTGCACCTTCCAATTCATTTCCCTGCTAATAACCTGGGAAAACCAGCAGATAGTCACCCCAAGTGTAAGGACCCCCACCACACACGTGGGAGTTAGAGAAGCTACCGGCACCTAACTTTGGCCTGTCTCAGCTGCGACTGCTGCAATCATTTGGGGTGCAGGGGGATTGGGGAGAGAAGAATCACATTCTACTTCTCCACATAAACGTGAGCTGTCTTTCCAATAAAAACAAATCTTTAAAAAAAAAATGATTTCTGAGACCCTCTTCTCTACCTTTCAAATAGAATAAACAAACCTAATAAAAATTCACTCTCCAAGTGGCAGCAATGGCCAGAGCTGAGCCGATCCAAAGGCAGGAGTCAAGAGCCTCTTCTGGGTCTCCCATGTGGGTGCAGGGGCCCAAGGTGTTAGACCATCCTCCACTGCTTTCCCAGGCCACAAGCAGGAAGCTGGATGGAAAGTGGAGTAGCCAGTACTCAAACCAGTGTCCATATGCAATCTCAGGTTTGCAAGGGCAGGATTAGCCAACTGAGGCATCATGCCGACCCCAGTAAGCTATTACCTTAAACATTCTATCAATAGCAACACACATTATGTAAAAATGAGTGTATAATATCCAATGGAAAGTATGTAACTATTTATTCTAATGATGGAGTTAGCTTCCTTTTTAAGCTATTAAATGATGTTGCTAAGAATATTCTTGAACCACACTCACATTAAGTCCACAGCTTAATCAATTTGTGAAAACATTCATTCAACCAGTACCTAGATGAAGATATAAAACATTACCCAAAAGTTTTGCTTGTGCTCTATTCCAGTAACTAGCCACTCCAAGATGGTATCAATGCTTTCCTGATTTGTAAACTATAATAAATTTTGCATTTGATAGTTTCTAGTAATATTTAATTTTCTGTGATTCACCTAAGTTGTCAAGTTTAACTGTAATTCACCCATTTTCACTACTAAATAGCATTCTGTAATGTTACGCCATCAAAGTACATTTAACCATTCTAATGGCTAAAGGATGTTCCAGAAGTTTCTTGATTTTTTCCCACTATAAATAATGAGTCTACAAGCATTCTTGTAAAAGCCTTACTGTGAAAGCATGCATATATTTTGAGGTATGGCTTTACTTAGACACTTGATATGAATGCTATGTCTGCTTTAGCAATGCTACCAAATTACTTTCAGAGAAGGTTTATCAATTTTCAATCTTTCTATTGCTCCACATCCTTATGAACATTTGATACCATTAAGTATCTACTTGGATTCCATTCTTGATTTAACTTGTATTTCCTCCACAACCAATAAAACTGAACATCATTCCATGTTAACTGACCATCTGGATAGTCTTTCATGGAATGCCTTCTCAGGTCTTCTACTCATTTTTCTACTGGACTGTCTTAAAAATGTAGAGAAAATAAGGTTCTAAACTAATTGAAACATAAATTTACTCGAGTGTCTAGTTCTTCATATTATGCATTTATATAATACGCATTTTCCAAGAACTTTCTGAAGATCCCTTCTATGTATGGATTTCACAAAGCTTCTGCACCAAAAGTATTTATCTTTTAACTCCATTTTCCACAAAGTTTTTGAAATATCCTGACAAAAATATTTTGTTAAAAAGAAAAAGTATAAACACTTGGTATCTTGTATTGTCAAATCAGTTTTTTTTCTCATTTTTTTAACATTAAATTGTTTGGAGATAACAAAAGGCAATACTGCTCATTTAATACTTCTCTCCATACAATATCTGATATACAGTAAAATTTAGAATTTTTTTGTATGGTATGTTTTCGTCCATGTTCGCTTTGTTTTCCATTAAATATCCTGAAAAGCTTTTCAACAGAAGGAAAAATATTTCACTTTGTTGCTATTGTGTCTTCTGCACATCCAAGGATTGATTTATCAACTTGAGGAAGTTTTACTACCTAACAACAAAAACAAACCTGTCTGCCCAAAACTTCCATTGTAGGCAGGAAAGATTTACTTGCAAATAGTGTTGCTTTATACAAATACGCAATGAGACCAGCTAGCCAATTAATTCTCTGAACTAGCTCAGGGACAGACCACTAGTTCTAGAAAGTAAACATTTACTTTCTGAATATTCTTGTTGCACTAGAAAGACAAGGAATTTCTGATCCAGCTCTCTGCTTACAGCCTAGCAAAGCAGTAAAGGATGGCTCAAGTCTGTGGGCCCCTGTGTCCATCTGGGAAACTTTAAAGAAGCTCCTGGCTTCTGGCTTCTCAAAGGCTCAGCTCCAGCCGCTGTGGCCACTGGGAGGATCACTTTGTCTTTCCTCCTTACTTCTCTCTATAACTCTCCCATTCAAGTAAAAATAAATTTTAAAAACAAAAACAATCAACCTAAGAAAACCTCTGAATACATGAAGTTTTTCTGCCAAAGCCAGGGTACTTCCTCTAACTGCAATGATACTACAGTAGTAAACATGACTCAAAATATATACCATCCATCTTTTCCATTTATTGTAGCTTTCCCAAGAAAGGGATCATAAAATCACTCCCTGGCACCAGAATAAGCCTTTGCCATCACTGAAAAGGACCAAAGAAAACTCACTCCTATTTGGGTCTCTTGATTTGATACATGTGACAAGTAAAAGAAAATAAGTGTTCTGTTGTATTAAAAATTAAAAAAAAAAAAAAAACTGAAAAAGACCAAAAGCAAATCAACTGAACAGTATGAATTTACTAAACTAAAAACCAATAATTTTTTAAACTACACTAACATATCTGATTTGAAAATTTTATACATGAGTTTTGTGCTCCCTATCAAATATGACAGACTTTACCGGGATTGAAACACTATAGTAAGAGAGGAAAAACTACACACTCAAAGAACAGAACATTTTCCTGTCTTCAGTGGCCAAAAACATAAGCTTTAGCTGCATTATCAAAATATATATATACAGGGCCCAGCGGCGTGGCCTAGTGGCTAAAGTGCTTGCCTTGAACACACCGGGATCCCATATGGGCACTGGTTCTAATCCCGGCAGCTCCACTTCCCATCCAGCTCCCTGCTTGTGGCCTGGGAAAGCAGTCGAGGACAGCCCAATGCTTTGGGGCCCTGCACCCATGTGGGAGACCCGGAAGAGGTTCCTGGTTCCCAGCTTTGGATTGGCGTAGCACCAGCCATTGTGCTCACTTGGGGAGTCAGTCATTGGACGGAACACCTTCCTCTCTGTCTCTCCTCTCTGTATATCTGACTTTGTAATAAGAATAAATAAATCTTTTTAAAAAATTATATATATAACTGATTCTAAAAGTACATTGAGAAATAAAAAATTGCCAAGAATTAGGAATATAAATTGAAATTTTCCTTACTTAGGTTCCTTAAATTGTAATCACATGGAGTCCTAAAATGAACATTAAGCTAGTGGCAAGACCTTTCCTATATCCAGTCTTAATGTTTACTGTACAATTACTCATTATTTACCATTTAGTAAAGAACAAAGCCAATTGAAGATATTTTCCTTTCCTCATTTGGCTGCATCTGTAGTTTACAAATACAAATTTTCAGTATCTTTAAGACTAAAATGAGTTAATTAGAATGTATACAATTAAAAAGAACATTTTAATCATAAAAAATTAAAAGCTCGCAGCAGGTATCTGAACAGCAGTTAAGCCACCAGCTGGGTTCCTACATCCTGACCTGCAGCGCCTAGATTCTCCCTACATTCCAGCAATGTACGGCTCAGGTACAGGGGAAAACTAGACCAAACTCCTCATTCCTGGCGACGGTCTGCCAAGCACTGACCACTGCAGGCATTTAAAGAATGACCCAGTGGATGGGAGAACTTGTACCTCCCCTTTCAAAAAAAAAAATTAAAATTAGATGGCACAAAAATGCTTGTGTTTGGTAAAGCAGTTACTATTACCTTTCAACTCAGAAATATAAAATGCCTACACAGTTTTATATAGGCTTCAAAGTGCAGGAAAAACAACAAGTACCTTTTAACACTGAGATACACCTAAAATCATTTAACTTTTATTCATTTAGTATATCCCCCAAATTCTGATTGATTTACCATAGTTACTCAACTAATCATTGCTATCAATCTGAAATGGAACCAAAAAGAACATGTATTACACAAAAAAATGAGCTTTAAGAAAAAAAAGATCAAAAAAATCAAGTTTACCTGATTCAAAAGTTGGCATTTTCAAGTCACCTTGGTTGAGTTCTGTGCCATATTTTAATTTGTGATATTTTGCCCTGAAAATTTAATAATAAACTGGTAAAGGAATAATTTTTAAATTTCTATGTTTAAGTGACTACCATATATTACTACAATACCATAATGTGTTTAAATTTTATTTGCAAAGAATACTGAAAAACAGTCTTCTACAAAAGAAATAAAATTACATGAGTAACAAGTGAAGAATACATTTTTTCCTATAAAATTCCAAGGGTCAGCACGGTGGCTCAACAGGCACTGACATCCCATAGGAGCCCTGGTTCTATGCTGGTGCTCCACTTCTGATCTTAGTGCCTGCTTGCAAACTGGGAAAGAAGTGGAAGATGGATCAGGTCCTTGGAACCCTGCGCCCACATGAAGGACACAGAGAGGTTCCTGGCTTGACTGGCTCAGCTCTGGCCACTGCAGCCATTCAGGGAGTGAGCCAGCAGATGCAAGATCGATCAACTGATCTCTCTTTCTTCCTCTTCTCTATAAATGTGCCTTTCAAACAGTAACTAAATAATGCTTTAAAAAGAAATAAAATTGCAGAATTTAGAGTCTGACAAAAATTATGTTTCAATTTAGCTATCTTAATATTTCTCTAATCCCATATAATCAAATATATTTTATGGAGATATAAATGAGGATATCATTTTCCACTATGTTATCCAAATAAGAAAATGAAACACACATACCTTTCTTGTTTTAATGCATATTCTAACATCTTTATTCTTCGTACTAAATCCTTCTTCAAATTCTCTTGACCTTTTCTTTCTCCTTGTAAAAATGCTATCCGGGCCTAAAAATTTTAAAAAGATGCATTTATTCTCATTTCACCATAACAATACATAAGAAATGGAAGAAAAGGAAAACAATAAATGCAATCTTCCGTATTTTTATTTATGACATTCATACTTAAAATGCACAGAGGCGGATTACCCAATTTTCTCTGATAACACAGTCACTTAAAATGAAGGTAACTATAAATTATCTATTTACTTAATATCCCTGGGGTACATATTAATATTTAACCTTTATATAACCTTCAAAAAATTTTACACATAAAAGTACAACTTTATGTAACACAAGTCAAGTGATAAATAACACTATATTCAGACTGGATTGTTTCAAAAAACTAAATCATGATATTTCAAAAAGCAAAAATTACATCAAAGTACTTTTCCTGAAGTATGTGAAATTTTACAAATATTTATTCTATCATCCCATTTCAAATTCATTAACTTCTTGAAAAAAACACGTAATTTCACCAATAACTCATGACTTCATCATGATCTGGTCTCATTTTGAGAATTTTATTCTTCCCAGTTGCCATGCTTGCCTCTGCCTTCACAAAGCATTTCTTAGACTTTTTTCTGACCTTTCCCACTCCTTACCAGGCCCACAATCTACAATTATACACACATCCACAACGGAAACCTCTCTCACCACAGTAAAATGCTCTTGTTCAGATGACCCAGAGGCATATTTGCTCAGTAGATGAAGTATTTAGTAAGCAACATTATCACTGAACATTTCTATTCTATTTTTCAAATCTCGGATAACATGGATATTTAACATATTATCTTAGAATGTGTTAATTTTCATAATAGACAGTACCCTGTTGAGACATATAATAGAAATACACAGCAAATGTAAGCAAATTAATTTTTTAAAAAACGCTATCTAACAAATGCTCACTCTCATCAAAAACTACTGTTATCCTAAAAATATTAGGATGGAATAATCTACTCCTCCATAAAAATCAAGAAGCTATCAGGGAGGTGGGGTTTTGGGGGTGGGGTGAAATCCCAGTCTCTACAAAATTGTACCATAAAATTCAAAAATTCCAGATAAAAATTTAACAAAACAAACACTTAATGAAAGGTTAAATGGAAAGCCCCAATGTTGAAAAGTGAAAAAAAAAAAATCAAGAAGCTAGAAAAAGCTATATAGTACTTACAACACTAAGTTTCTAAATAAATACAGGGTAAAGCTGCTGTATGTGATTCTGGCAACTGATAAGGCCTAACCCATAAGGATTAGTGTCCTAACTGCTCCGCTTTGGGTCCAGGCCTCTGCTGATGCCATAGAAATAGTGCAAAAGACCCAGAGTTTGGGTCACTGCCATCCACGTGAAAGACCTAAATGAAACTTCTACAACAGGATGGCCCAGGCCCAGGTACTGTAGCCACTTGGGGAGTGAGTAAGCAAATGGAAAATCCCTTTCCCTGTCTTAATTCTGCCTTTCAAATAAAGAAATATATATTATACCCACACATACACATACATCCCATGGCTTAGCCAAAAATATTAAGGAAAAGGTGGGCAGGTAACAGAAAAAACACTAGCAGTAAAACTGATCTGTGACCTAGTGTATCATTAAGTATAATATTATGAAAGGGTGACTGTTATATTTGGTGGTTATAATAGGAACCAAACAAAACAACAAGTTCACCATCTGGCAAAGGATCACTGATAATAAATTTCCAGGGTGTTCACTTAAATGTATAGAAATGCAGACTTCAAAATAAGCCGTTGTGTACACTGTAAAATGACTGTCTACAAGGTGTCAAAACCGAATGAGTATAGGCCAGTGTCATCAACAAATGGTACTGGGAAAATTTGGTATCCATGTTAAAATAAACTTAGATCATTAGCTGACATCATAAACAAAAATCACTTTTGTGTATCAGTGCACACTATTAAAACAGTAGAACAGACTTGGAGAAGACATTTGCACATTAAACTCTGGAAATTCAAGACACAAATAGGACAGGCGACTCATTTAAAAAATGTGTAGAAGACTTCAAATGTGTAGAAGGCTTCTCATATGGAAACCAGTTCAAATCACAGCAACTGTTGCACTTCTGATTCTTATTCAGCATTGTGCTAATGTAGCTGGGGAAAGGAACAGACAGCCCAACTCCTTGAGATGCCTGTGCATCCACATGCTCAGTTCTCAAATGCTCCCAAGAGGCAACGGCCAGGAGCCACAAGCAAGCCGTTCTCCCAGGTGCATGGCAGGAAACCAACCAGGGAAACCATTGTTGCTGCTTGCCAGGATCTGTAGCAGCAGGAAGCTAGCACCACAAGCACATGGGCACGCACTACAATGTGAGATGTCTAAGTTCTAACCACAAAGTCAAATGTCACCCCTGGTACCTTATTTACTGTTCATTCAGTAATCAGTCTATAATTATCACAAGAGAATCATTTGAGAATTTGATATTTCACAGCAGATGATTTTTATAACTGGATGACCACTAGAGGTCACCAGTGCAAAACTTCCAACATGATTCAGCATGATCAAGCTAAGCCTGAAGTTGACTCAGAATTAAGAAATTCTCTTCTGTTTCTTATCTTGCCTCTAACATTCATGACAAAAGTATTTAAATTAGTAACAACAACGATTTATGATGGCCTAATTTCACATAAAAAAAAAAAAAAAAAAGCAGGGCTGAAGGCAGGCCTGGCTGGAAGCAGGGGGTTACTGGGGAATCGCACCAAATAGGCTGAACATCCTGGTGTACGTGAGGGCCGAGTGTGTGGTAGGCAAGGTTAATCTGGACCACAACATCCGTTGGTTTGTGTAAGAGATGGGGCTAGATTCAGAACTGACCCAGTAATTGCAGCTACCAGGGTGCACACAGGCTGATGTTGGAGTCAGACCCCATACTCACAAGCACACAGAAGGGTGAGGTCTGAGATCACCTCAAAGGAGGTCTCTTTGGGGATTTCTCCCAACTGAACGGCTGGACTCAGAATTCCAGGATATGTGGACTGAGTGCAGAGTGCATGCATCGGAAATTGGCCTCCTCAGTGGCTTAGACAGAGCAGTGGATGACATGCCCAGATGCACAAGGAGGATATGGCAGCCCACTAGGGCCTGCAGAGGACATCTGATACCATAGCAGAGGATGGAGGGTAGAACAAATTGGTCAACTATTCCAGGCAAGCGTTAGCAGCAAATATCTGGGTGAATGGAGGCTCTAAGGTGGACTGTTTCACCCAATGGATCTTGGAAGGATTTCCTCATCAATGGATTGGCAAGATCAACAGCATTTGATAAGTATTAAAACCACTTAATCAGACTTCAGGACATGCTCCAGCCTGGGGACTCAGAGATGACACTGGATGGCCATTACCCATCCCCAGGTGCTGAGACAACTGGGAGGCTGGGTGTGGCTTCTTCCCTTACCTCCCCCTTCCTCTAATACAGGAAGAAGAAAAAGAAAATTAGGTAACAGTGGTCTCACCCACTTTCTCCTATACCTCGATCCTTCCCACACCAATCAACTAGATAAACATCAGGAGAAAAAAGAAATATTAAGTTAAATCAACTGCTATTTTGTCATTAGATTACACAAATGTCACCAGAATTTAAGTTCCATAAAAGTATTAATGTTGTGGTCTTGTTTACAGATATATTGCTATTGGCAAGAACAATTCCTGGCATACATAAAAGCTCAATAAATTATTGTTGCTGAATTCATGTAAATTAAATCCTTACTGCAGAATTCTAGAATTTCTCAACTGTAAAATACAAATGACTACACTGGCATAATCTCTTACACAATCTCAAAGTTAGAATTACTTCAACTATGATAAATAACACTATTTTAAAATAACCCATAAATCTTTACATGTGTAGCATTCCATTTTGGTCAAACAAATGTTTGTGATTCCTGGCACACTAATATTCTGTAAGGTTATTCACTATAACAGTGATGGAAATTTGGGGAAAATTTAGATATTTAAGAAACTGAACATGAATAAGGTAAAAGAATCTTTTTTCAAGATTTATGGATTTGGAAATCAGAGAGGGATAGAGCCAGATCGATAGATCTGGTCAGCTTCTGGTCATGACCCAGATGGTGGCGAAAGCCAGCACTGGGATGCGCTCAAGGCAGAAGCCAGGAATTCCGACCATGGCAGGGCCCAAGCGCGAGGTCCATCTTCTGCTTCTTCAGTCCATTAGCAGGAAACTGGATCCACAGTGAGCAAGCAGCCAGGACAGAAACCAGCACCCATGTAGGATTTGCCAGAGTTGCAGGCAGCAGCTTCAACTTTATGCCTTAACACAGGCTAGGACTGAAAGAATTCTCAATTTGGGAGTCTTAAGATAATTTTACTAAGATTCATTACTAAAGTGCTAAACTCAATCATTACATATTTTGCCTAAATTTTTTAATTTCCAAGAAGAGACCTGGAAACAATTTCCATGATATTAAAAAATCCAGGTAAGAATTAAAACTTGGCTGTTAGTAAATCACTCACTACTCTTTCTGAGAGGGTAAATTGTAAATATCTTGAAATCTTTCACCATACTTACTACTACTTCATTAAAGCCACTCATACGTATAACATTTTTTTTAAAGATTTATTTTTATTATTTTTATTGGAAAGGCAGATATACAGAGAGGAAGATATTCCGTCTCATGATTCACTCCCCAAGTGAGCGCAACGGGCCGAAGCTATGCCGATCTGAAGCCAGGAGCCTCTTCCAGGTCTCCCACGCGGGTGCAGGGTCCCAAAGCTTTGGGCCGTCCTCGACTGCCTTCCCGGGCCACAGGCAGGGAGCTGAATAGGAAGTGGAGCCCATATGGGATTCCGGGCATGCAAGGCGAGGACCTTAAGCACCACGCCATCGCGCCGGGCCCAGGTATAACATTTTTAATCAGAGTGAACTGTTTCCACAATTTGACATTATGGACTGAGACTAGCTTAACATGTTGCCCTACTAATTTTCAATTATTTGATCAGATGAGAACTAAGTATACAAAAAAGTCCAAGAATATATTTACTTTTATCAATCTGCCTTACAGCATCTTAACAGCTTCAAAAGCTTTATATAACTCAAGCCCAAATGCCTGGAAGAGCTGAAGCTGAGCCAGGTGAAAGGCAGGAGCCAGGAAGCACTTCTGGATCCTCGGCATGGTTTGCAGGCACTCAAGCACTACTTGCCCGCTGCCTCCTAGGATGTGCAACAGCACAAAAGTTAGTAAGAAACTGTGTCAGTCATCAATCCCAGATCCCAAACACCACTTTAATCCACTGGACTGCAACGCATGCCTTTATCACTTTTTATATGAATAGTTCCATCCACACCTAAGTGGAAAACATACTACAAATGAAAGCCTTTCCTTCAGATTCTCACATAAACAAGCATGATGATGCATGTTTGGACTAAACTGTGTTTATAGCTTTACCATAAGACACAAACAAATATCTTGGCTCACATAACCATGCTTTCTTACTTAAATCCTGTTTTTTTTAAGACCTGTCTCAAAAAAATAATCTGCTCTGTTAAGACTAACTTTTCCCTTAAGTTCTCTCCTCAATTAGCCACATTTATTCTCTTTGTAATGTTCAATTCCAATCATTCCTTGGGGAATCTAAGGAAACAAATTATAATCTTTCTAGCATAAAAATGAAGGTATAAGTTTTCTCTTCTTTAGTTTTGGATTTGAAACATACATAAAACTCTACAAGACAGATATATGGTAAATGTGTGCTTCTAAAACACAAATAGCATGGGGAATCCAAAGGGGAATAAGGCATCGGGACTGTGGATTGCTCAGGAGACAGAATATGGGGATGTGTGGGGTGAGGCACCACAAGGGAGTACATTACAAGTGAGGAAGGACTTCTCAGGGACTTACTAACAGGCCGATGCACCTGGACGTAAGTAACGGGGCTTAGACCAAAGGGTATGGAGGAGGGAAACCAGAGGACCTTCCCAGGTCAGACAGATGGGAGACCTGAAGCGGGCTAGTTAACATACACCACTGCCCAATGGTATACACACAAGTTAGGGCTGGGGAGCCTGCCTGGCAGGACTAAACCTCAGCACTTGCCAGTGAAGTTGGGACAGGGAGGTAGGTCATGTTACATTGGACCATGACAGACACTAACCAGCATGCAAGAGAACTGGGTCTAGGGGCAGATACTGTGGGCTCATCCCTTTAGGACTGCAATACCCACTCATTTACTCAAGAGCTGGGGGCTGCTGACAAGCTGAACAAGGTATGACCTAGCTATGACTAGGTATGACCATGGAACCTCCCACCCCAATATCCAGTGCTAGAGTTGGAACAGGCTAGTCCAGACTGCAGCACCTGCTGGCACACCCACAAACTGGGTGTGATATGGGCCAAGCCGCAACATCCACCAACACACACAAAGGTCAAGACTATGTCATGTAAGGGTCTAGCACCTGCTAGCAAGCATAAGATCTGGGTCTGGGAGTGGGCCTGGTGGGGGAACTTGGGGAACTCCCTTGGTGGGCTGTAGTTCCTACTGGTGAATATGTGGGTCAGGGTTGGGTGTGGGCCAGGAGGGGCAAGGCTACTTCACTTGTCAGTAGGTGTGTGGGCTGGCGTGAATCGGGGTGGGAAGAGGCCCTGGCAAAATAAAAGCCAGTATTCTTACAAAGCTTGACAAAAACCTTCACCTAGTCCCTCCTACAACTCAGTTGATAGAATATCTTTCTTCCTCTATTTCTCTCTCAGTAACTCTGACATTCAAATAAGTACATAAAATTGGGGGGGGGGGGAATTAGTGAAACACTTTTTTCAAGAGCGAGGACTCAATAAAATTGTTATACACACCTATATTCTCCATTAATGGGTAAGCCAGTACCTGACCCAAAACCCACGAATAATACCCACTGGACTTATGAAAGTAGATGGTATCAGTAGATAAACACCTACACCTACACTGCATCCACTAAACAGTAATTTGAAGCATTTCAAACTTATAAACTAATCAAATTAAGATGTTTAAATCATTTAAAATTCACTATACAATTTTTTAATAGTTATACACATCAAGACTTACACCCTAAGAAAGAGAATATCTTTGAAAAAAAGGGATGAACAAAACCTCACGCAGTCTATGGCATCAGATACTTTATTCAGAGGAATCTTCCTGTTACTATAATTTAAAATGTTATTGTAAGGCAGGCTCAGTAGGGCAGCAAGTTAGGCCACGGCTTGGAAAGCTAGCATCTCCCACCAGAGCAGCTGCGTCAAGTTCCAGTTCCTCTGCCCCCAACTAGCATCTTGCTAATGTCCTGGGAGACATTAGACAACGGTTCAAATACTGAGTTCCTTCCCCGCACATGGGGACCTTAAGAGGATCCTGGCCTCAACACGGCTAAGTATCAGCTATTGCACACATGTGGGGAGCGTGCAATACTCTACCCTTCAAAGAAATAATAAACATCTTAAAAATGAATCTAAAACAGTGTTATTCTACAAAAAGCTTCTCCTTTCCTCCTTCAATATCGATACATATTCATAAAATGTCTAGTACATCCTTTGTAATTTTCATACACATTAAGTAGTGGGTACCTTTAGGTGACCGAATATCAACTCCTTTTTTTCTCTTTTGATTTTATTTATTTATTTGAAGAGTTAGAAAGAGACATCTTCCATCCATTGGTTCACATCCCAGGTGGCCACAACAGACAGAGCAGGCCAAAGTACAATCCCCATATGGGATTCAGGGGCTGCAGGTGGTAGATTTAACCATTACGCCACAAGCCCAAACCCCAGCTTCAAATCTTTAACTCAGTTTAATTCACAATTCTTGAAAGAGATTCTCAAACTTGAATACAGGCCCTTTGTAGAGCAGAAGTGTTTCTACAATCTCCAATATCTTCTGCACCTGCGTGGGAGATCCGGAAAGAAGTTCTGGCTCCTGGCTTCAGATTGCCGCAGCACGGGCCACTTGGGGAGTGAATCATCAGACAGAAAATTTTCTTCTCTGTCTCTCCTCCTCTCTGTATATCTGCCTTTCCAATAAAATAAATAAATATTAAAAAAAAAAAAAAAAGATGCTGGTTAAACCACATGCATCCCGTGGAGTATTTGGGTTCTATGACAGGCACTGGCTGCCTCCTGAATCCTGACTTCACTGTCTGTGAAAGCAGATACTGGGACACAGCCATGATGGTTCAAGGTGTTGGTTCCCTGAGACCTTTAATCCCAGGTCATACCATTAGCATGACCCAGCTACTACCGTTTTAGGAGTGAACCAGCAGATCAGAGAGCTCGCTTTCTTAAAAAAAAAAAAAATTAGTCTTCACTTAATTCAAAGCAAGTATTCATTAAGACTATCTCTCCTCTTTCCCTATTAGTCCCTATCAAGCAAAACATAAACACAAATTCTGTCCCTAAAGTCAATTCACACTAATAGAGTACAGAAATACAAGTATTAAAATTTTATAATTATACAGTATCTTCAGATCTCAGTTGGAATCCATTTGTACTATCAGGTGGGAACCACATAATAAAGACTTTCCATTAGCTGAGAACCGTTAAGAAGTGATCTAACACTGGAATTATCTTTCAGGAAGGTTAAAAACCAACCATTCACATTTAAAATGATACAACTCCAGAAACTGACTTGTTATGGTTGGGCTAGCATCCATGTATTAACACTATTCCCAAGAGCAACAGGTCAACTCTAAAAGCAAACATTTCTTTTTTCAAAGATTTGTTTTTTATTGCAAAGTCAGATATAGAGAGGAGGAGAGTTAGAGAGGAAGATCTTCTGATGATTCACTCCCCAAGTGACCACAACAGCTGGAAATGAGCCAATCAGAAGCCAGGAGTCAGGAGCTTCTTCCAGGTCTCCCATGTGGGTGCAGGGTTCCAAAGCTTTGGGCTGTCCTTGAGTGCTTTCCCAGGCCACAAGCAGGGAGCTGGATGGGAAGCGGGGCTGCCAGGATTAGAACTGGCGACGATATGGGATCCCGGGCGTGATCAAGGCGAGGACTTTAACCACTACACTATTACGCAGAGCCCTAAAAGCAATCTTAAAAAAGGTTCTTTCCAGCTCTAGAAGTCTAACATTCTATTCTCGTTGTAGAAATCATCTTAAGAAGCTAATTAAGGAATGAAACATTAACATAAGAAAGTAAGTCTGAGTATAAAACTCGGTATTTTTTAATCCTTACATGTCACTAACTAGTTTTAAAACCCCTCATCTCATTTTCAGTCTCCTCAAATACAAGATTAAATCATGTCACTTTGAATTGTTTCAGCTATAAATTTCAATCCCCATGATAAAGATTTCAGGAGTATATCATATTTCTCTTATGAGAATGGTTAACTCAGTTTCACACACATCAAAACAGCTCAGGTTTTTTACAAATGTCTTATCAAGACCAATCCACATTATCTGTAAAAACATACAGAACTTGATAGAACTACATTTTGCAGATATTTAACATGAAAATACAAATTCTTTAAAGAGGATAATTGCTATGTTAAGCAAAAAAAAAAAAAAAGAAAAGAATGAAACCATATTAGAACTGACATAAGGCGACACGCAGCCTGTGCGGTGGTATATGCTGTATACGCTCCTTCAGGAATGCCGGCTTATTGAGCAGTTGTCAGTGCTCAGCTGTCAGCCTTCAGGAATTGCCTCTGCTAACTCCAGCTGCCTGCCTGAATGGCCCTAAGCCAACAACTCACCAAAACAGGATTAGGTAGTAGGCTCCCGTCCCAACTGAGGATGACTCACAGGGCTAGCCCAGCTAGAGTTCCCAAGCAGGTCACCTGAGCATTGGGGACGTTATTACACTGCAGCCCAAATTCTCTCTAAGAGCACTCCCCAAAACACTTCCTGCATGCCACCACTGCAAGAGCGAAGTACCCGCAGAGGACCTAACTTGACAATTGGTGACAAGAATAGCTTGAGGAGCAAAAAGTTACCTTTAACTATTTATTTATTTATTAACTTATTTTATTTGAAAGTTACAGAAAGACGAAGGCAGTGGCTTTAACTACACCACAATGCCAACCTCTATCCAGCATCCAGGTAACAAAACCTGCTTCACTCAGAGAACAAAAAAAGGTCCTACCACAAAAAGGCTGTCAAACTTTACTTTTCTGATAAACTGGCTAATTTTCCTGGCAAGGGAATATGGAACCTGATGACCAATTCTTTCTACAGAAGGTCACATAGTAGTATCTCATTTGGCACTCTATTATCTCATAAGTCCTCGTTTGGGGTTTTTTTTTTTTTTTTCATTTTATGAATGTTAAAAAAATGGGCCACAACAAAAACAGGCTAACCCTGGACTGATTTTGGCCCAAAAGCCCCATTTGCTAACCTTTATACTAGAAGGCACAATTTAAGAATGGCATTTGAAAAATAAAGACCTTAATTTTCAGCTCAGAGTCCTAAAATATTTGACTCTAAGAATATACAACAAAATGGGGCCTGGCGCGATAGTGTGATGGTTAAGGTCCCCGCCTTGCACACACAGGGATCCCATATGGGCGCTGGTTCTAATCCCAGCACCTCCACTTCCCATCCAGCTCCTTGCTGGTGGCCTGGGAAAGCAGTCGAGGACGGCTCAAAGCCTTGGGACCCTGCACCCACGTGGGAGACCTGGAAAGAAGTTCTGGTTCCTGGCTTCGGATTGGCGCAGCACCAGCCATTGCAGTCACTTGGGGAGTGAATCATCAGACAGAAAATTTTCTTCTCTGTCACTCCTCCTCTCTGTACATCTGCCTTTCCAATAAAATAAATAAATCTTTAAAAAAAAGAAATGAAAAAGAAAATACAGCAAAATGAGCCCAGTGCAATAGCCTTGTACCTAAATCCTTGCCTTGCATCTGCCAGGATCCCATATGCACATTAGTTCATATCCCAGTTGTCCCACTTCCCATCCAGCTCCCTGCCTGTGGCCTGAGAAAGCAGCAGAGGATGGTTCAAAGCCTTGGGACCCTGCACCCACGTGAGAGACCCAGAAGTTCCTGGCTCTTGGCTTCGGATGAGCTCAGCTCTGGCCGTTGTGGCCTCATGAACCTGAGGATGGAGGAACTTATTCTCTGCCTGTCCTTCTCTCTGTATGTCTGCCTTTCTAATAAAAAACAAACATTTCAAAAAGTGAAATAAAAGAAAAATTAACAACCTGTGAAAATGAGTTAATAGGGTATAAAAATGGAATTGGAAATCTAGAGGGTTCTTTGGTGGCTCAAAGGACATTCATCCCCAGCAGCAAGCATCACAATAGGCTAAGGACTAGGAGGACTAGAATCACAAACTGACCACAAGAATCACACAGCACCAGGAAAGGTCAACTTCCAATCTGGACAGGACTACCGTGCCAAGATTAAGGATAGCACAGGAAAAGGGAGTCATGGGACCCGAAATAAATGCAATGTGTACATGAGCTGGTTACCCTGAAAATATCTTCAATCACTAGTGTAGCGTGTGTGTATGCATGTAATTCTCCCAAGCATCTTTTTTTTAAAGATTTATTTTATTTTTAATTTAGCCACTAGACTATCGGGCTGGGCTCACATTTTTTTTAAAGAATGATAATCTTATTTATTTGAAAGACTTAAAGGGAAAGGAGACAGACAGATGTTTTTGTCTGCTGGTTCACTCCCCATGTGGCCCCAACAGCCATGGCTTGGTCAGGCTGCAGCCGAGCAGTCGGCAGTTTCTTCCAAATTTTCTTTTTCTTCTTCCTGTATCAGGGAAAGGGTGAGCTAAGGGAAGAAGCCACAACCAGCCTCCCAGTTGTCTCAGCACCCGGGGATGGGGAACGGCCATCTGAAGTCATCCAGAGGCCCCAATCTGGAGCTCGACCTGAGGGTTCTGACCAACATTTTTTTTTTTTAAGATTTATTTTTTATTGCAAAGCCAAATATATAGAGAGAGGAGCAGAGACAGAGAGGAGTATCTTCCGTTCAATGATTCACTCCCCAAAGTGACCGCAATGGCCAGAGCCACGCCAATCTGAAGCCAAGAGCTTCATCCAGGTCTCCCAAACAGGTGCAGGGTCCCAAGGCTTTGAGCCGTCCTCGACTGCTTTCCCAGGCCACACACAAGCAGGGAGCTGGATGGGAAGTGGAGCCCATATGGGATTAGAACCAGCGCTCATATGGGATCCTGTTGCGTTGATGAGCTATTAGACTATACTTGGGGGGAAAAAAAAGTTCACCAAAAAGTTTAAAAGGTAAAGTTGGGAAGTTATAAAGGCAACACCACAGAGCTTGGAAAAGCTTGACACACTCCTAGAAAGCTAGAAAACCACAATAACATGTAGCACTGGGCAGATACCAAGACACAAGACGACCTTCCCTTCTGTCCAGCCTTGCAACCTTGCACAGCAGGAAGCTACAGCAGAGAAAAAAGGGCCTGGCTGAATTCTGAACACACATGGAGCCCCTCGGCAAAAACATCAAGACCTGCATTCCATTCATCAGGGTCAATCTAGGTTCATTCACTAGCTTCTTCACCACTCACTTGGTTAACCATTAAACTGTGCAGAGATTTCAGCAGTCACACACAAGAAAAAATACAGACTGTACAGAATTAGTTTAGAAAATAAACAATCCCGGGGAAAAATCTCATTTCAGAGTTTTCACATTTCTTAATTTAATATACACATTTATTAACAACATTACTAGAAATAAGTATGGCCTATAAACAGGTGGGAAAAGAACTTTATATAACTTGTCTCTAAGAAAGACCAGATACTGAGCGTATAAGACAAAGTCTTTAAGTCAATTATTTTATTTTTTAATCAATTATTTTAAATAGGTTGAGATGACTAAAGGCAAGAACGAGAACGATACTTTATTAAGTAGAGAAAATAAAGAGGCAAGAAATTCTAGAGTTGGGCAGTATTGTATCTGAAGTGAGAAACTCAATACAGAAGTTTACTTGAAAACACTAATACATCATTACATACAAAGTATCCTTCCATGACAATTGCTCAGCAGAAACATGGTGGAGGCAGAATGACATGTTCCAAGTGTCAAAACAAACACTGATTATATTCAATTGTATATCTTTCAAAAATGAAGGAAAACCTAAGGTATAGAAAGGCAAAAACTGAAAACACTTGCTGCTAACAGTCTTGCCCTAAAAGAAACGACTAAAAGAAGCCTTTTAGGCTACAGTTAAGAAATATGAATAGCATCCAGTGCCATACCTAAGCCTGTCCCCACAGCATCAGCATTCCATACTGGTGCTGGTTCGAATCCCAGTGGCTCCACTGCTGATGCAGCTCCCTGGAAAGACAGCAGGGGAGGGTCCAAGTCCTTTGGCTCTTGTACTATGTGAGAAGAGCCAGCTCCTGGAGTCAGATTGACCCAATTCCAGACTTGTGGCCATTTGGGGAGTGAACCAGTGATGGAAGACCTCTCTATATTATCTCTCCTCTCTAACTCTTTAAATTAAAATAAATAAAGCTAAATATATATATATGAATAGTAACTCAAAACCAAATGAAAACTGGAATAAATTCATAGGTAACTACAGAAGACAGTGCAAACATATTGTGAACTTGCATTCCTCCTAATTTAAAGTGTCATATTGATAATTAATAGTCTGTGAGGATGGGCATTAGCAGGTGAAGCCTCCACTTGAGTTGCCTGCATTCGGTAGCTAGAATGTCTGATTGAAATTCTGCTTACTCAACTTCTGGTTCAGCTTCCTACAAAGGCACACCCTGGGAGGCAGCAAAAGATGATCTGAGTCCCTGCCAGGCTCCTGACTCCTACCCAACTCAATTCTGGCTCTAAAGACATGGATCTCTTTCCCTCTTCAACAAATCAGCCTTCCAAATAAATGAAAAAGTTTTAAATTTATGTTAATTATACCCCGAGGGCAACCACTAAGAAAACAAACACAACAGAAAAAAAAAAAAGGGACGCAGTGGGCACATATTTGGCCCAGCATTTAAGATGCTCATATCCCACAAAGGGTTACTATTCCATGCTCCAGCTTCAGTTCTAGCTTCCTACTAATGGAAACTGGGAAAGGCTCTCAAGTAATGAAAGTTCCCACCACCCACAAGGCAGACCTGGGCTGAGTTCTCAGCTTCTACACTGGCCTAACCAGAGCAGGCATTTGGGAAATGAGTCAGCAATGAGAACCCTTAATTTGTCTGCCTTTCAAATAAATAAATAAGGATAAGCATTTAGCACAGTGGTTAAGATACTGTTTAGGATACCCACATTTCATACTAGAATACCTAGGTTGAGTATGAATTCCTCCACTTGAGATTTAGTTTCCTGCTAACACACTCCCTGGGAAGTGGCCAACAATGATTCAAGTATCTCAGTCCCCACCAATGTTGGAGATTGGGTTAAGCACAGGCTCCTGACTTGAGCCTGGCCCAGCCCTAGCTAGCTGCAGGCATTTGGAGAACTAATCAACAGATGGACGATCTCTGCCTATCTTGCCTATGTCTTTCAAATAAAATGAAATTTTAAAAGTATATAATTTGTCCAAATTCAGTACTACATTAAACTTTTCAAAAGCAACTGAAAATTCAAAGACAAGAGAACTGATCTCAAAACAGTAATAGAAATTCATTCCCAAATTACCAGAGTGAGAAAAAAATAAAGACGTTTAAGAAAGCGATTTACCTTCTCTGCAACTTTTCTCAAAAAAAAAAAAAAAAAAACCCCTCTGGATAATGTATTTCAGCAAGACAAAGGAATAAATAAATAAATAAATAGCCAACAGACTGGGTGGGGCTTCTCCCTTTATCTCCCCTAACCCCAGATACATGACAAAAACAATGTAGAAATATTAGTCTTACCCACTTTCCTATAGCCCTTGAACCTTTTTGCCCTAATTGACTATGTAAAAAATGTCAAAAATAAAGAAAAAAAAATGAAAAAAATACCCAACAGAAAAGGAATCCTCAAAAGGACAGCACATTATTAGATTCAGAATAAAATGACTAGTTTTTCTTACAGATTTATTTATATTTTGCTGAGATTTATTTATTTCCAGTCAAAAGGCAGATTTACAAATGTAAAGGAGAAACACACAGAGAGATCTTCCATTACAGATACTCCACAAATGGCTGCAACAGCTGGTATGTGGTACCAGTTCAAGTCTCAGCTTCCTCCACTTCCAATCTAACCACCCTACTAACGCCACCTGGGCAAACAGCAGAAAATGGCCATCCAAATACCTGTTTCCCAGATGAGGCTCCTGGCACCTGACCTTGGCTTAGCCCAGCCTTGGCCATTAGTCATTTGGAAAGTGAACCAGCAGATCAAAGACATTTCTCTCTGCCTCTACTTTCCTGCAAGTTGGCCTTTCAAATACATGCCTTCACACACACACAAACTATTTGTTTCAAAGAAACAAAAATACTAAATCAAGCTTTCCTGAAGATGGCTAAGCATCTGGGCCCCTGCCATACACAAAGGAGACCCAGATGACGCTCCTTGCTGCTGACTTCAGTCTCACAGCGATACTGGTGGCCACAGGCATCCCAGCAGTGAACAGTGAATGCGAGATCACCTCTCCCTAGTTGCAAAATAAGTAAGCAAAAATGTCACACAGAAGCAAAGTCATCCTCTGCTAAAAAGCACTGCTCTGGAGCCAGCATCATGGTTCAATTAGCTAATCTCCTCTCACAGGTGCCAGGATCCCACGTGGGTGCCTGTTTGTGTCCCAGCTGCTCCGCTTCCCATTCAGCTCCCTGCTGGTAGCCCGGGAAAGCAAGCTTCAAAACCTTGGGAAGTTACACCCAAACAGAAATCCAGAAGAAGCTCCCAGCACCAGACCTGTTGAGTTTCCACTGCTGTGGCCATTTGGGGAGTTAACGAGCATAACTCTTGTCTTTCAAACAGATAGATAAATCTTAAAAAAAATAAATAAACAAAATAGCAAGTTTGGATTCATTCCATTATCAAATGACACAAGGTCTCAATCCTGGGTACATTATTCTTCCCCCTACTTTTAACATATACATTATACAGCCCACGATGGTTTTTCCAGCTAATGTTCTGCATTGCCAGCATCTCATACAGATGCCAGGCCTAGTCCCAGCTCCACTTGCCATCAAGCTCCCTGCTTGTGGCCTGGGAAAGCAGTAGAGAATGGCTCAAAGCCTTGCGACCCTGCACCTACATGGGAGCCTCAGAAGAGGCTCCTGGTCCCTGGCTTCGGTTCAGCTGAGCTCCAGCTGTTGTGAAACTTTGGGAGAGTGAACCAGTGGATGGAACATCTCTGTCTCTTCTCTTTGAAATCTGCCTTTCAAATAAGAAATAAATCTTAAAAAAACAAAAAAAGTATTTCATCTTTGGCTGCTGGAATTGAAATGATGAGGTAAGGAATATGGAAATGAGCATTTATTAAATATCCCAGGTAATTTTAATAAATGACTAGCTTTGAAAGCCCCAACAGTTCATTCTCTGCGAAGCAGAACTGTCACAGATACCCCTTAAGTATATTTAATCATTGCCTTTGCTTCCTCCATTGAAAAAACCAAAGACTAAGTGAGATCACAATTACTCATTTCTTTTTTTTTTTCTTAAGATTTATTTATTTTTATTTGAAAGGCAGATGTACAGAGAGGAGGACAGACAGAGAGGAAGATGTTCCGTCTGATGGTTCACTCCCCAAGTGGCCGCAATGGCTGGAGCTGAGCCAACTCGAAGCCAGGAGCCAGGAACTTCTTTCCAGGTCTCCCATAGAGGTGCAGGGTCCCAAGGCTTTGGGCCGTCCTCGACTGCTTTCCCAGGCCACCAGCAGGGAGCTGGATGGGAAGTGGAGGTGCCGGGATTAGAACCGGCGCCCATATGGGATCCCGGTATGTGCAAGGCAAGGACCTTAACCATCACGCTATTGCGCTGGGCCCTCTCATTAATTTATATTAAGTTATTAAAGAAGTTTTTAAAGCTAGCACATTTGTGCTAAAAGTCATATATTGAACAACTAACTGTATTGAAATAATTTCCAACATACAAAATAAAAGTAATTTCTTTGGAGATCTCCCCAATTGAAATGCCGGACTCAGAACCCTAACCAAGAAAAGGCAGAAGACAGAACAGGTCAACCAACCATCTCAGTTATATCTTAGCAGCGAAATACGGGGCAAACAGAGACTCTATGATGGATTATATAAATCAGTGGATTCTTCAAAGACCTCATAGTGCTTGGAGTGGCAAGATTGGCAGCGATTCATAACTGTTGAACTATCAAAACCACTTGAGCAAGAACCTCGGAGCATACCCTACACCCGGGACCTGGAGAGGGTGAGAAATTGGATGGGCCTTCTCCCTTCAATACTCTCCTTTAAACACGAAGGAAACAATATGGAAAAAAACAATAGTCTTACCCACTTTCCTGTAGCCCTTGAACCTTCTTACCCTAATTAACTATGTAAAGATTGCCAAAATATAATAAAATAAATAATAAAAGTAAACATCAGAAGGAAGCAGATAGGATACAATGTAAAATAAACAAAAAATCTGGGGCCTGGCACAGTACCCTAGTGAGTAAAGTCCTCACCTTGCATGCACCAGGATCCCTTATGGGCACCAGTTAGTATCCTGACTGCTCCATTTTCTTCCAGCTCCCTGCTTGTGGCCTGGGAAAGCAGTCAAGGACAATCCAACGCCTTGGGACCCTGCACCCATGTGGGAGATCCGGAAGAGGATCTGGGCTCCTGGCTTATGAACAGCTCAGTTCTGGCCGCTGCAGCCACCTGAGGGTGTAGCAGTAGACGGAAGGTATTTCTCTCTGCCTCTCCTCTCTGTAAATCTTACTTTCCAATAAAAAAATCTTTAAAAGAAGTAAATTTTTAAAAATCTAAAATCATATTTCACCAAAAGAAATTAAGTAAGAATGTGAGAAGATGTTCAATATATGTTTCATTAGGGAGATGGAAGTTAACAGAGATGAGTGTTCAGCAGTTCAGATACCTGCACTCCCCACCGGAGTACCTGGATCTGATTGTCAGACTGACTCGATACTGGCTTCCTGATAATGTGTGTGTGTGCAGGGAGAGGAGGGCTGTAAACCCGTGACGGCTCAAGTAACTGGGTCCTGCCCTCCATGACCGAGGCCTGGACTGATTTCCTGGCTCCTGCCACAATAGACGAATTAGAAGGGGAAGAGTGCAGTATGATGGAACCTCCGACAGCTCTCTCTCTCTGCCTCCCAAAAGAAGTTTAAAAATAACAGCAAACAAAAAACAAACAATAATCTACTACTGTGCATCTATTTAAAAAGTTAAGATCTTGGGCCCCGTGGCGTGCCTGTCGATTAAAGTCCTCACCTTGAACATGCTGGGATCCCATATGGACGCCAGTTCTAACCCTGGCACCTCCACTTCCCATCCAGCTCCCTGCTGGTGGCCTGGGAAAGCAGTCGAGAATGTCCCAAAGTCTTGCGACCCTGCACCCGTGTGGGAGACCCGGAAGAGCTCCTGGCTCCTGGCTTCGGATCAGCGCAGCACTGGTCGTTGAGGTCACTTAGGGAGTGAATTATCAGACAGAAGATCTTCCTCTCTGTCTCTCTTCCTCTCTCTATATATATATGACTTTGCAATAAAAATAAATAAAAGTTAAAGATCGTAAAAACAAACAAAAAGTTGTAACAAATCCAAGAACTACATGTGGACCATCAAGATCCCTCATTCACTGCTACTGCTGGCAACTATAGCTTCCTGTGCAACTGAAAATGCTCTTAAAATACGACCCAGAGATTCACTTGCAAACTTAAACCTGCACATGAATGCTTGCAGCCACTGTTACCAGGGGTGGGGTGGTATATAAAATAACCAAAGACGCGGAGAGTTGGAACTGCTAATACATATGGGATTTCTTTTTGGGAAGATGAAAAGTGATGACTGTACAACCCAGTAAATACACCAAACCACAGTAATGTCTATCTTCAAAAGGCGAATTGGAGTATCTCAACTTCTCAGCAAGATTCTTTTTTCCTCTTAAAAAGCAGAGTTACAGATTGAGAAAGATGGAGGAGAAAGGGTTTGGGGAAGTCTTCCATTCACTGGTTCACTCCCCAAATGACCACAGTGGCCAGGGCTGGGACAGGGTGAAGCTACGAGTCAGAAGCTTCTTCCAGGCTCCTACATGGGTCAGAACCCAAGCAGTCCAGCACTCCTCACTTGTTTCCCCAGGTGTGTTAGTAGGGAGCAGGAACACAAGTGGAACAACTGAACTGAAATCAGCACACATATTGGGACACTGGTACTACTGGCAAGGGTCTAACCCACTACACCACAGCACTGACTCAAGATTTTTTTTCGGGGGGGAGAGGGTAATTTTTTTTTATTTGAAAGTTACAGAGAGAGAAGAAACACAGAGACAGAGATCTTCTGTCTGTTAGTTCAAACCCAAATGGGCAACAATCAAGGATGAGCCAGGTCCAAGCCAGATCCAAGCCAGGTCCAAGCCAGGTCCAACAGCTAGGATGCCAGCTAAAGCACCTGCATCCAATTCCCAGCTTCCATCGACTCCAGCTTCCTGTAAATGGAGCTCATCAAAGTCTGTGATGATGGTTTGGCACTGGATTTCTACCACACAATGGAGACCTGCACTGAGTTTCTGCAGGGGTCCACTGTGGGCATGAGGAGACTGTCTTTTAAATTAAAAAAACAAACAAACAAAAAAAAAAAACAAGGTAATAGTAAGAGGGGGCTGTGGATGGAAGGAAGTAGAAGAATTCAGAGCAGAGGAACACACTAAATTGAGATAGTGTTAGCAGAGCAACAAAAACACAAGTTAAACCTGAGTCATTTCATTGGTCAGTGGACATTTCAGGCAAAATTTTTCTCTCTCTTTTTTTTAAATAGAAGAAGCTTCATAGTTATCATTGTACATGCAAGGCTACAAATTAAGAACCACTGAATTAGAATCTATTTCAGGCTAGTGATGTTATTTATCAGTATTCATAGTCCTTTGCAATCACTATGGTCCACCTTACACAATTTCAACACAACTTGAAAGAAAGTTTTAGTATTCCTGCTAGTGCCACTGTTCTCAGATGGCATGTTCTTTATATGTTAGGTATTCCTCATACTTCCAATATAAATGAGGGCCTCTAGGGGTTTTATTGAAATTAAAAGTAATGGATCATTATAGAATGTAGCAGACCCGGATGAAGTTCTAAACTCTTGGCTTGTATTGACCCCAGTCCCAGCTGTTGCAGACATGTGGAGAATGAATCAGCAAAGACCTCTCTCTGTCACTTTCAAATAAATACATAGATCCTTAAAAAAAAAAATCAGGACCAGCCCTGTGGCACAGAATACTAAGGCCACAGTTTGTGCTGCAGCAGCTCACAGTGCAACTGTCCGGACTGAGCTCCTGGCGCTCTGCTTCCAAGCCAGCTCCCTGCTAATGCATCACAGACCCAAATGGAGTTTCTGCCTCTCAACTTCAGCCTGGCCCACACCTGACTGTATCAGTAATCTGGGGAGAGAACAAGGAGATGGAAAATACCTCTCATCCCCTCCTATCTCCGCCTGCCCTCCCTCCAATAAACACAGTGGAGGGAGGGAGAGAAGCGAGAGACTGAACTAAGGTTATAGACTCAATTATATCAAAAAAGTTTTCTCAATTAATAATCACTGTCCCACAGACTAAAACCTTGGGACCCTGCTCCCATGTGCGAAACCTGGAGGAAGTTCCTGGCTCCTGAACAGCACAGCACAGGCCACTGCGCTCACAGGACAGAAGATCTTCCTCTCTATCTCTCCTCCTCTCTGTATATCTAATTTTGTAATAAAAATAAATCTTTAAAAAAATAATAATAAATAATCACTGTTCCAGGCCCAGCGTGATAGCCTAGTGGCAAAACCCTCACTTTGCATGCACCGTGATCCAGCTAGGGCACTGGTTATAATCCCAGCGGCCCCATTTCTGATTCAGTTCCCTGCTTGTGGCCTGGAAAAGCAGTCCTGCACCCGCATAGGAGACCTGGAAGAAGATCCAAGCTCCTGGCTTCAGATAGGCTCAGCTCCAGCCATTGCGGCCACATGGGGAGTGAATCAACAGACCGACAATTTTCCTCTCTGTCTCTCCTCGTCTATGTATATCTGCCTTTCCAATAAAAAAATAAATAAATCTTAAAAAAAAAACAAAACACTGTGCCTGGAAAGAGGAAACAACAGAGCAGTAAAAATGTATGAAAGATTAAAACCCCAGATTAAATACCATTATGGAAAACAATATAGATTATCTTTTTAAAAAGCCACATGATCCAGCATTCCCATAAACTAAAGAAGTAGCTGCATCAGCCTGCTTATTACAGTGCTATTCACAATAGCCAAGATCTGCATTCAACTTAGGTGCCCATCAATATATGAATGAAGAAAACACACAATGGAATATTACTCAGTCTTGAAAAAGAATTGCTATCATTTGCAGCCACATGAATGGAAATGCTGGCTATCATGTAAGGTGAAAGACACAGAAAAACAAATACCACATGCTCTCCCCTACGAGGAAGCTTTAAAAGTTCAGGTCATGAAAACAAAGAATAGAACAGTGGTTACCAGAACCTGAGAAAGGTACAGAGGAGCAGGGAATGGAGAGGGATGGTTAATGCATGCAGAGGTGCAGCCAGAAAGAGAATAATTTTTCAATATTCCACAGCCCATCAGATTGTAGTTGATAATTCAGTATTTTTAAGTAACAACTGCAGAGAATTATAAAGCTTCAATACGACACGAAAAATGCCTGTGATGGATACTTCAATTATCCTGATCTGATCACAGTGTGTTCATGCACTGAGGCTGTCACGTACTGCAGCACACAAACTCCTACAATCACCGTGTGACAAGTTAAACAAGAGAACATGCTGTCAGGTAAAAAAATCACATTTTTCCTCTTAATAATTCCATCTATATCCACTTGGGGATTCACTCCCCAAGTGAGCGCAACAGCCGATGCTATGCCGGTCTGAATCCAGGATCCAGGAACTTCTTCCGGATCTCCCACACGGGTGCAGGGTCCCAAAGCTTTGGGCCATCCTCAACTGCTTTCCCAGGCCACAAGCAGGGAGCTGGATGGGAAGTGGAGGTGCCGGGATTAGAACCAGTGCCCATATGGGATCCCAGCGGGTTCAAGGCGAGGACTTTAGCCACCAGGCCACGCCGCCGGGCCCTAAAAAAAATTTTTTTAAAGCAAAGCAGTAAAGCCTTATCCAAGCCAAATACTTTTCTAAGTATCTTTACATGTCATAATCAGTTTGTATACCAGAATGTGAGAATAAAAATCTAATTAAAATGCTTGTATGAGCTCTAGAATCAGTAAATTTAGCAAATACACTCCTTTACTACAATTTCCATTTATCAGCTATCATATTTGAGAGCTGACAAAATGGGCACTTTATATACCTTCGAAGTATATCTGCTACATGCCAATTACAGGAGAAAACATAAAGACATACTTTGCAACTTATACAAAGCAGGTCTGGCACATCATAGGGATAAATGAAACTGCTGAAATTTATTCAAGCAGTGTGAGCCACATTATGCTAGGCAAATAATCACATGTCAGATTCTATACATTTCTTTACAAAAATGCTAAAACGACAGTGAGTTACAACACTGGGTAAAAAGGTGATGGGCTTTCAAGTCTGGGTTTGAATCTCAGCTGCTACATTTTATAGCTGGAAGTCTTCAGGAAAGTTATTTCGGCCACCAAAGTTTGTCTTCTCATTTGTAAATAGGAACAAAATCCTTAAGTTTGTAGTGCCGATCATTTTGCACTATAATTTTCATGTAACAGCAAGTGTTAAAATTCCACAAATAGTCAATGCTTCAATTCCTAGACCAATCAATCGTGAAGGAAAAGGCAGAGGAAGGCATGTTTTCAAAGGTTCTTCAGGTGCTTCTGATTAGCACTCCTGTTTAGCAACCACTGTCCTATACTCCAGCGATCAATGGTTTTCTTGAATCCAACGTAAATAAGCATCACGGACATAAAAGTCTGAAAGCATTCCCCACATGCTTTATACCGGAACAGAATCATGCTGCAAGTCCCATTTTACAAGCTAGGAAAAATATGATTCTACTATAAAATTTTACAGCAAAAAAAGTATACAACGATGTTTCAAAAAGTTCTTGCAGGCCAGGTGCAGTGGCCTAGCACCGAAAGTCCTCACCTTGCACACCCAGGATCCCATATGGGTGTCAGTTCTAATCCCGACAGCTCACTGAAACCCTCCCATAAATTCTGTATTCATCTGTTTGAACAGTTTTACAAACAACCTTACTAAAGACTGAAGACACTGAAAGAAATTCAATACTTAAGACAAAAACAGTGAACCAGTATTACGCCAAGATTTGAAGCAATACACAGCACATACACACACCCTACACAAAGACAATCATCAATGTTTTCTTCCAAAAGAATGAACACCAAACAATGAAAATCCCTGAGAAAAATTTAAAAAGGCCAGAAAAACTCAAAACAAGCAAACAAGAACAACCGGAACAGCTGTTAGAACTACTGTATCATAGCTGATCTACTCAAAGCCAGAAAACAAAAACATTCTTAGAGGACTTTCGTACTGCTATTAAAAGAGAACTAGAAAACCAGAGCTAGGAGAGATAATTAATATAGGTTTCATTAATATCAGTTTCATTAAACACAGGCAAAACATTCTCTCAGCTACATAACATTAAGAAAGCTTCTGAGTGACAGGCAATTGTTAACTTCAAAAGTGTTAAAGTCCAAACTTGTGTACAAAGGTCAAAAATCATCATCTACCAATGACATATTATTAACTGAGCCCATACCTCCATGCCATTTTTCCAGAAAAATGCTTTTAGCAACACCACTCTACTCACACACAAAATTACATTTGCAGCACAGTGGACTAGATACACGAGCAGAATTCTATGAATCTCAGTACTGCAGACACACTGCACTCCAGCTACAGGAAACCACAGACAATCCTGACCTCAGGCTTTCACAAGGTGCATTTTTTTCAAGTGTCTTATTTTGTCGCAAAGTCAGATGTACAGAGGAGAAAAGACAAAAGATTTTCCATCTGCTGGTTCACTCCCCAAGTAGCTGCAACAGCTAGAGCTGAGTCAATTCAAAGCCAGGAGCCAGGAGCTTCTTCTGAGCCTCCTGCCCCGGTGCTGGGTCCCAAGGCTTTGGACCGCCCTCCACTACTTTCCCAGGCCACAAGCAGGGAGCTGGAAGGGAAGTGAAGCAGCCAGGATATGAACCAGCGCCCATATGGGCTCACAGTGCATGCAAAGCAAGAGATCTTTAGCTACTAGGTTATTGTGCTAGGCCCTTCAAGGTATATTTTTTTAATACCCAATAGTCTAGCAAAGCAAAACCCTAAAATACTAACATCTGTAAAGTAGCAATTTTTTTGAGACTTGATAAAGTATCAAAATATTCTGATATTGTTACTTTCTTAGAAAGTATAACTTAACCCATTTGGTGGAATCAAAAGCTCACCACCACAAAATCAAACTTAAGAGATTTGTATTTGTTCAAGGACATAACTTTTTATGTAACCCAACCTTCCTTCGATACATTTTTCCTAACTATACATTAACACCGCGGGCATATAGGACAAGTGACGGCTGACATCCTAAATATATGAACAGTCTCCAGAACAGGTGCAAGAGCACTCAGCTGTGGGCACTTTCTCTTCAAGGCCTCAAATTGCCCTAGAACGCAACTTGAACACAACTGTCCAAAAAAGTTAAACAATTCTCTCAGAAAACTGCAACAATGTTGAGATGCAAGACATGAACCCTGAGTGTCCCAACACCTTCCAAAGGCTAGGACACGCAGGGTCACTTCAACAGGAACGGGTCGGGCCCGCGTATGAAGTGGTCCCCAGCACCACTTTGTAAGGCGAGAGAGGCACGTTTGACTTCAAGCACAATTATGAAATCTTCAGTCGTCTCCTAAATACAGCAGATGGTCTGGCTGGGTTTTCTACGGGTCATGATGGGGCTGCGCGGGGAGATCTGGGGAACGGGGACAGTGAGAGGTACAAGCCGGTGTTGCAAGCGTTGATGAGTCACTAAGGAGGAACTCCATGGCATCCAACTGAGACGGCAAGCAGCATCCCAGGTAGGAAAGTACTTAGGAGTTGACGGTGGAAGCTGCAAACTTCCCAGGTCAGCCGCAAACCATCGTGCTTGGTAGCAGTCCAAGAAACACGCGTGCATGTCAGGGGGCAAGTGCCCACCAAGTCGTGGGAAGGGGCCGGACAAGTCAAATGAGGGGAGTTCAGGGGGAGGGGAAAAAAAAGTGTGAAGATGTTCACCCCGTCCCACTCCTCGGGCTCCCCACCTCAAGAGGCACAGACAAACGCGAGCCCACCGTCCAGCAGCCTCATGCCGGACTCCCCAAAACAGAGAAGCTGGGTCCCCAGCCCCGGAGGCCCGGGCAGGCCGGCCTCTCCGGAGCAGCCCCCGCAGACGCCATACTAACAGCCAAAATGGCTGCCCCGAGGAAGCCCGCACCGCGCCGCTAAGTGAGGGCTGGGGAACGGGCTCGTGCGGGCCAGGGGAAGGGGGCCCCAGAAGAGCCGGCGTCGGGACCAGCACCCCCGAGCCTCACACAGGTAGGTTCCTCCTTCACCTCTCGAGTCTCAGGCTCCGGCGGAGGAGGGGAGCCCGGGCCCCACCCCCGAGGCCGGCCGCTGCAGCCAGCGTCCCGCACACCGATCCCAGCCCAGTACCTGCAGTTCGGCCCGCTCCACTTCCCAGTGCGCTCGCTCCATCTCGAACCGAGCCCACTCGTGTTGGATGTAGTGCAATATTCCCGGGATAGTGTACTGCTGCGGCCGGGACAGCTCGGGGCCTGCCGTGGGACCCGCGCCCTCGGAGGCCGTTATGGGACCCCCGGCGCCCGCGGCTCCGTTCCCCCCTGGTCCCTGCTGCTGCTGCCGAGGAGGGGCCGCCATCCCCGGGCCTCCACCGCCGCCGCCTCCGGCAAGCTCGTCCATTGTGTGTGGGGGGGGCCCCGGCCGGGGCGCAGGCAGAGACGCCGGCTGCTGCGGGGGAAAGGCCGGAGAGACTGGCCCCGCGCTGGCGGCGGGGCGGAGGCCGGCCGGGAGAGGGGCGGGGAAGGGGTCGTCGCGGTCCGCCTGCCCGTGGGTCAGAGTGAGGAGCAGCCGGCCGCCGCCATTACAGTCCCTCCTCCATCTGCCGGTCTCACTCACTCACTTTAGGGGAAGGGCGGGGGAGACGGCGACGGGAGCCGGGTGGGGGGGGGAGGCGGAAAGGAGGCAGGGCTGGGAAAGGGAGCGACGTAGGATCGCCGCCGCTCCCGCGCGGCATGCCGGGTACAGAACGCCGCCGCCGCCGCTGGCTCCACGGCCAAAGGGAGCGCGGCCTCGCCCTGCGCCGGCGCAGGGCGGGCCCCTCCCCCGGGCCCGCCCTCAGCCCCGCCCTCAGCCCCGCGCCGAGTGTCCGCTGGACGCCACTGACCGCCGGCCCTGGCCCAAAGACTCCGCCTTGTGGGAGCCACCTGGCTCCAGACCACCCGGTCGTCAGTTCCCTTCGCGCGGGCAGTGCCCCGGGCGCCGCTGCCCAGCCCGAGGGTCTCACCACCGAGTGCCTGCCTTCGGATGGAACTGGTTTTGGTCGCTCTGGCCAGTGGTTGCCCATCCTGAATTCCTGGCGTTTCTGTTGCATTCTTTGCGTGTTTTCTGCGATCCCAAAGGGTCGGGCCTTTTTCTCGGCTTGTCGTTTGCTCTCTGTCTCTGCTTTCCTGGTACCCTGTGAGTTCCCGGGGTTTGAGGGTCGTTCTCTTTGGGCCGGTGCCCCAGAGCTCTCCGGACGTGCTGACTGCCCTACGTGGTCCCACTGCTGAGCGAGCTATTCCGCTTTGCCTCTGCTCTTTGCCATTCTGGGACCGGGCGAGTTTTAGGAGTTGGCAGCAGATCAAGAAAAACGGGGTTCCGCATCCCCTTTCGGAGGAAGCAGTGAGATCCTTTAGATTTTCACCATGGTGGCTAGATGGAGAAAGAGAACTCTGAAGGAGATTGCGTTACAGAACTGAGCGAGCCCGCAAGAGTTGTCATTAATAATAGACTATTTTCATTGAACTAGAAGATAAAAGCATCGTGATTATAACTTAAAATCCTAGGTGGGCGACAACAGATGTTTTTCTGGGTGTTAAATGTCAATATGATATACACATAAAAAGTGTGTATAAGTACAGGCGTGGTATTTTTATGTACTTAGTTTCCCAGGATATGTCCTCCTGAGCTAGTGGCTTTCCAAATGTCAATGTAACTAATGTCCATTTGTTGAAAATAGGGCAAAAATATTTTAACCACACAATAAGGAAAGATTAACTATAGCCTTGCAAGAAAATTGTATGCACAATTGGTTCCATATCTAAATTTTTTCTTCTACAAAATCTAACAAGGTTTCACTATGGGATGTAACACTTGGGATGCTATTTCAAAGGCATAAAGTAGTACATCTTATTTTTATCATTTCCTGTTTTGTTACTATAGTTTTTAAACCTCCCTCCCACCCCCTCCCCCGTCCAGATAGTTTATTTGAAAAGTAGAGCTACAGAGAAAGAGGAGTGGAGAGAGGGAGAGAAAGAGCTCTCCCATCTACTGGTTCACTCCCCGAATGACTGCAAGGGCAAGTGCTGGGCCAGGCTGAAGCCAGGAGCCAGCAGCTTCATCTGGCTCTCCCTTGTACAGGGTGGGGCCGAGGATCTGGACCTTCCTCTGCTGTTTTCCAAAGTACATTAGCAGGGAGCTGAATGGGAAATGGAACAACAGGGACTTGAAATAGCACCCATATTAGATGCCAGCATTGCAGGAGGCAGCTTAAGCAGTTAGGCCACAACCCTGGTCCCATTTCAATATTTTAATGGAAAGTAGGTTAGGTTGAATATCGTACTGGTACTGCTGTATATTATGTATGCTCAGAAAGTGAGATCTTATACCAGTATTAAGAACTGATTGCATCATTAAGGTACAGTTTGCATTTTATAGGACTAGAGACAACCTCTCATCCCTCGGGGAGGAGGTGGCTCATGTTACATAAAACATTCAGGAGTACTGCCACACTGCTTGTGTGCTGCCCTGACGTGCTGGCCCCCACACTGCCCTGACGTGCTGGCCAGCACCTCCTGGCAGCTAAATACGGTATGATGGCATGGCAGGCTAGGAGCCACATGTACTGTATCACCAGTCAGTATCCTGTCATATTCACTACTTGCCTGGAAAAGGTCCAAATGCCACATTTCAGAGTAAAATGTCTAGTGGCAACTTATCACCTTCACTTTCATAACGTAGAAAAATCTTGTCTAGCCATCATAAGTCAGATAACAACCAGCTTATTATAGTGCATTTAAATTGTTTACATATATTGATCATTGACCTCATTAACCCTCAGACATGAAAGAATCTGCACATCATGAATGCTCAGTAAGTTTTTGTGGGCCTGGGGTGGCATAGCAGCTCAAGTCCTTACCTTGCATGCACCAGGATCCCATATGGGCACTGGTTTTAATCCCAGCAGCCCCACTTCCCTTCCAGCTCTCTGCCTGTGGCCTGGGAAAGCAGTTGAGGATGGTCCAAAGCCTTGGAACCTGCACCAGGGTGGAAGACCCAGAAGAGGCTCCTGGCTTCGGATCGGCTGAGCTCTGGCCATTGCAGCCACTTGGGGAGTGAGTGAATCAACGGACAGAATGTCTTCCTCTCTGTATATCTGAGTTTCCAATAAATAAATAAATATAAGCAAACTTTTAAAAAAAATTACTTATTTTTATTAGAAAGGCAGATTTACCAAGAGAAGGAGAGACAAAGATCTCTCTTCTGTTGATTCATTCCCCAAGTAGCCAAAATGGCTGGAGCTGACCCATCCAAAATCAGGAACCAGGAGCTTCCTCCAGGTCTCCCGTGCGGCTGCAGGGTCCCAAGGCCTCACACCATCCTCTACTACTTCTCAAATCACAAGCAGGGAGCTGAATGGGAAATGGAGCAGCTAAGACACAAACTAGTGCCCAAATGGGATTGCAGTTCATGCAAGGCAAGGATTTAACCACTGGGCCATCATGGTAGGCCCTCATTTTTATTTAAAAGGCAGAAAACGGTCTTCTATTTATTGACTCACCCTCCAAATGCTCAAAATAGCTAATGCTGGACCAGGACCAGAATTCAGTCCATGTGTCCCATGGCAGCAACCTATGGACTCCAGCCATCCTGTGATGTCTCCCAGGGTGCACTTTGGCAGGAAGCTGGACTTGAAAGTCGAGCCAGGACTTTTAAGTAGGCTTTCTAGTATGGGATGCATGCATCCCAAGCAGAGTCCCAACTGCCATGTCAAACACTCTATCCCTCCTCTACTTTCAAGTAAAGCATTGATACCATCCTGACTTCCTCCATCTCTTGTCTATACCTGTGTTAAAATGTTTCATTTTAAAACTTGGAATGTATTCCCTTTTTCAAGAATTCCCATGTAATATGGGAATTTTAAATATACTTTTGCCAGACAGAGAAAGAGCTTCCATCCACAGGTTCATCCCCCTAATTCCTGCAAGAGCCAGGACTGGGTCGGGGGAGGCAGAAGACCAGAACACAATCTAGGTGTCTGGACCACAGGGAGGGAATGATTTGATCCATCACCTGATGCCTCCAGTATGTGGATTTAAGCGGAAGCAAGAATCAAGAGTGGGGCTAGGACTTGAATTGAAACACTAGATACAGGTGTCCCAAGTAATAGTACGCAAAACACCTACCCCTAGGAGTGGTTGCATAAATGTCAATAATGTGATCATGTAATCTATGGGACTGGCATGCTGCTACCTGGGACTCTTGACATCTCATATTGAAGTGCTGGTTGGAGCCTGGCTTCTGCACTTCTGTTCCAGCTCCCTACTAATGTTCCTGGGAAAGTAGCAGAGGATGGCCCAAGTACATGGGCCCCTGCCACCAGCATGGAGACCTGGATGGGTTTTTAGGCTGCCTGGTTTGGTCCTGAAGTAGCCCCAGCTGTTGTAGCCACTTGGGGAACAACTAGTAGATGGACATTATCCTCCTCTCTCCGGCTCTGTGTCTCTCTGTGTGTCACTCTGCCTTGCAAGTAATGAATAAATCTTTAAAAAAAAATTTTTTTAACCTCCTATTTTTGGCCAAGTTCTTCCCAGAGCAGGGTCATTTTCTGCAAGACCATAATCTCCTGGAGGTAAGGACCCATGCCCCTACTTCCAGTGTGTGGGGCAAGGTGGATCCCCGACAACTGATGAGTAAATTTTAGCTGAAGTCTTGTGAATGTTTTCCTTTCACTCATTTTTAGTAGTGTTTGCTTCCTGAAACCAACTGTCTCGTACAATTGAATGGTGAATTTCCCTAAGAATGAAAAGTAAAGAGTACCAAGATTTTTCTCCTGTTGAGAAAATGCTCTGTATTTTACTGGTGTTGTCTTTTGTGTCAGTGACTCCTGATGATGCTCTGTAGTGAGCTTCTGAAGTCTTGGCCTCTGTCGGTAATAAACTCTTCCCCCGCCACATTATCACCTCCAGCTCACCTAACTGGAATTCCCTCTCTAATCCGTAGCTGAGTCATTTCCTCTCTGCAGTCTCCTCTTTGAAACCTGTTTGTTCTGTCATTTCCTCACTCCTCTTCATTCCTTCTCCATTCTCATAGTCTCCCAGTTTCAGTCCACAGCAGATGGTGCCTAAGAATGCATGTTCATATCTCTGATCAATTGAGATTTTTAGGGTATTTTTCTTTCTCTTTAGCTAATTTTTGACACATGCTTATTCCAGGATTTTAAAGGAGTCAGAGTAGATAGTCTTTTTTTTTTTTCTTAACCAGTTATTTCACAATCTGATGTACAAAGAATTTTGTCTGTGCCTTGGAGAACTGTGTTGCTCCCTATAATTACCCACTAGAGCAACAAGTTCATAATTTGCTGGTCATTTACCTGGTATCCAGCTACTGAAGAGATCAAACCAGTTTACCACTATTAGTTTAGTTTTTTTTTTTTTTTTGCAATATCCATGGCAAGTTTTTTTTTTTCCATTTTGTTCATTTTATTTGAAAGACAGAGTTAGACAAAGGCAGAGAGAGAGAGCATGCATCAGAAGGAAAGATAAACAGATCTACCGTCCCCTGGCTCCTTCTCCAAATGGTCACAAGAGCCCATTTGGGCCACACCGAAACTGAAACCAGGAGCCAAGAACTCCATCCCGAAAACGCTAACGCAGGGGCCCAAGGATTTGGCACATTTGCTCCTTTCCCAAGTGCATTATTGGGAACTGGATCAAAAGTGGAGCAGCCATTTGAGATGCCAACATTGCAGGCAGCACCTTTAACCAGCTGTACCACCGTGTCATCTCCATAACAAATATTCTTACCTTTGTACATGAGGAGAAATCTGAAACAATTTCTTGGTCACTTCAGCAAGTCCTTCGAATAGGAAGTGGCTGTGTGTGAGTGTGCGTGTGTGTGTGTGTGTGTGTGTGTGTGTGTGTGAGAGAGAGAATTTGGAAATAAGAAATAAGGTCTCCTTTAACAATTCTGCTCCAAACTGTTCCAACAGTGGGCTCAATATTGTTGTCTCAGGCTCCCAAGTCATTTGCATGCTTGCAGATATTCTTATGTGGTTTCAAGACAATTCAGTCACTCAGGAAAATGACATATTTACATTTATCAACACGGAGAACAAACAGGTGGTGAAATCCAGAGAAAGGTCTTGGAGAAGAGCTAAAGTATTTAATAAAAACAAAACAAAACAAAAAAAAAAACAAGGTAGCAAACTGGAACAGAAAAAGAGGCAGCTTTGACCTGTCCCATGGTTTAACCTGCCACATAGGATCAGATATTCACTGCTCATTACACTAATTACCTAGGGCTAAGACAGTTGTAAAAACATATGCAGGACACTTGAACTGTTGTGAGACTATATGGTTAGGAAAAGGCTCCTTCATGAATTATAGGAAAAGAGGCAGCAAATCTTTGAGGAAAATCAGCATGCTATAAAAATTCTAGTCCAAGTTCATTCTAGTATTGTCTCTTGGGGAATCTGAGTCAGAAAAAAAGTAGGCTGTGACAGTATTGTATAATATCCTACTCACAGAGTCTTCAAAATTGAAACACAGACACACAAATCACCTAGAGCCAAGTCCCTCCTGGACTTTGGCTGAGAATTAACAACCAGGTCTGTAAACATGAGAGCCAAATGACTGGAAAATGTGACTGAAGGGAAATTGCCAAAACTTTCCAAGGAAATAATTGAACAAGCATGAAAATGTGGTTCGTCTGCCGTTGGAGCAGCAGGGAAGAATGTTCAAAAGACTGATACCAGGCCCAGACACCTGGGCTGGGAATCCCATGCGCGACAGCATGCTCCTTGGAGAGGGTTTAAAATTGGCAAAAACATAATTTTATAACATATTCTTACATGATAGTAACCTTTAGCTTTGTCTTTCTTTAGGCATATCTAAAATATATAACAATCATCCTCTCACCACCACCCCCCCAAAAAAACTGAAACGTTCGTTATAGGCATTTAACTTATAACTCCTCTTGCTCTCAGCTTTCTGTGTTTTTATGAGTTTTAGTATAGCAGTATTTTAAATTGTGTGTGTAGACCTTCTTTGAAGATTTATTTGAAGGAGAGTCAACTTCATCTGCTGGTTCACTCCCCAGATGGCCAATAGCTTCTTTTGAGTCTCCTACATGAGTGGCAGGGGCCCAAACACTAATCTTCTGATGCCTTTCCCAGGCCCATCAGGGAACTGAATCACAAGTGAAATAGCCAGGACACAAACTGACACCCATATGGGACACTAGTGTCGCAAATAGCGGTTTCACCAGCCATGCCACAACACTGGCCCCTGTGTATAGATCTTTATATTTAACTTTTTAAATTTTTCACCATTTTAAATTGTGATGCAAACATAGGAAAAAAGTTGACAGTGTCATTATCAACAAATTTTCCAGATTTTGTTCTTGTTTCATCTGTTCTGGTAATATTTATTTCTTTAAAGAGTAATTGACTTATTTGGAACGTTGAATTACAAAAAGAGACAAAGAAATGAGATCTACCATACACTGGTTCTGGTGAATAATGTTTTAAAGCAAGTCCTAGGTATCGCATTGTTTCACTGTAAGTACCTCAGAAAGATTAAAAAAAAAACCCTACATAATTAATTTTAATCCCTTAATACAATATAACCCCAATCTCATATTCTCTGTTTCCCAGTTATCTCCAAAACATTTTTTTTTTAAGATAATTAGTGAGACATCAAATCATGACCCAACCAAAATCCACATATTTCATTTGGTTGTCATGTCTTCAGTTCCTTTTCCTTCGCTTCCCTTCCCATGGTCATGTCATTTGTTTGTTGAACAGACCAGCTTATTTCCCCTTTGTGTTTTCCCACATTTGACTCATGAAATTCCTATGGTATCACTTAGCATCTTCCTTTCTCCTTCATATCTTCTGTAAACTAGGAGTTGTGCCTAGAAGCTACATATGATTCAAATCTTCATTATTTTTAGCAAAAATACTTCTCCATTGGGGGTACAATTCCTGTTCCATCCTACCTGGTGGCATGTGATATCTGGCATCAACCCTATCTAGCTATTTTCAGATTTAATAACATGCGTACTGTGCCCTGCTCCCCCAGCTCAGGGCCTCTCCTTCTTTCCAAAAAGGAACTGTCCCTGGGTGTTTCTGAGAGCTGTCAGGTCCTGCATGGGACCTTGCCTTGCACTTACTGTCAAAAGGGTCCCGCCTGGCTTCCTCCCAGCTTCACTGTGGTTTTTAGACTCACACTCTTCCACTAGAGCCCTAACATTTGGATGATGACTAGCTGATTTCTGGGCTCATGCATGCTTTTGATCCAGGCTTCACTTTTCTTCCCTCCACCTCTCTTAGCACCTGCCCAGCCACGCGCACCTGCACAGGCACCTCCTACCGTCCTTCTTGTTGCTACCTTTGTTTGGCTCCACCCATTAGTGATCTAGAGCGCCAGAGGTTGTTTTTGCACCTGGTTTTTGGTATACCTGTTACCTGTAGAGCCTGGTGTGGTAGCCTAGTGACTTAAGTCCTCGCCTTGCATGCACCAGGATCCCATATGGATGCCAGTTTGTATCCTGGCAGATCCACTTCCCATTCATCTCCCTGCTTGTGGCCTGGGAAAGCAATCGAGGATGGCCCAAAGCCTTGGTACCCTGCACCCATGTGGGAGACCCAGAAGAAGCTCCCAGCTTCTGGTTTCAGATTGGCTCAGCTCTGGCTGTTGCAACTACTTGGGGAGTGAGCCAGCAGATGGAAAATCTTTCTGCCTCTCCTTCTCTCTGTAAAATCTGCTTTTTTGATAAAAATAATAAATAAACCTTTTTTTAAAAGATATTACCTGTAGGAATTTAGTTCACACTCTTTTTTTGCTCTCACTGCCTTATGTATTTTATTAATTTTCATTTTAGTTGAAAAATAGAGACAGCTTCTGTCCTCTGGTTCATTCCCTAAATTCTCACACAGTAACTAGGGCTGGACCAGGCCAGGGTCAGGAAGGAAGAACTCCATCCTCGTCTTTCACATGGTTGGCAGGGACCCAAATACTAGGATGATCATCTGCTGCTCCCCAAGGTGTGCATGAGCAGGAAGCTGGATGGGAAGTGGAGCAGCTGGGGCTCAAACCTGGTATACGGATGTCCCAACTTAACCTCTGAGCCAAGAAGCCCGCCCCCTCTCTGCTTTGCAGAGCTGTTCTACATGGAAGTGGTGTGTCATTACTACTTTGCTTCTGCTTACTCCTGAGTTTTTAAGCTTTAAATTGCCTGCTCTTTAATCTGATGTTTTATGTCATAGCCCTCTGATTGAAATTTTTCACTTGACAGCTATTAGACTAATTGTGGCATTTTTACTATTCGACAGTTGAGAGATACAGGCAGGAATATCCTCTGGGCAATAGTTGGGCCCACTCTTGTCTGACAGCTCTAATCCCCTATTTACTTTTGTAGCAGGAGCTGTAACATGTTATGGCTCTTCATTGTTAAATTCGAAATAGCACAAAGTGCTTCTGGGCAAAAGGCAGGCAGGCAGGCCACCTGAGAGGCTCCTTGTGCCTCCTATGACATCTGATCCGAACACATCTGGGCCTAGAAACTTGCCCCAGAACCATTAGCTTGGTATGTTTTATTTATTGGAAGGAGAAAGGTAGTTAAGCTATGTTCCATAGAAGAGCAGACCAGACTTAAGGATTTGGGGAGCATTAGATCGAATCACACATGTGAAACTCACGATGTGTGTAGATAGCTCTCCTGTCCTAGATTTTTAGGTTATCTGAATTAGTTACGTCCTGTCCATTTTTAGGCTCCATGTGGAGAAAAACTAAAAGTGAGTCATTTGTTAGAATTGTACCTTTGGTGACAGGCTCCAGGGTCAAAGTACAGACTGTCAAAACGTACCTATTAGCCAGTGCAAGGTTTAGTACAGAGCACTGCTGGCCAAAGCTAGACTCACACCAATGAGTGGGCAGGGACCTTGTCTGTGCAGCCGTGCTGTTCAGAGCTGTCACTGACCTGCAGGCACATCAAGGCGGTGATGAGCATTGGCGAAAATAAGATTCTGAAGCCAGAGCAACTGCAACTGGGCCTTTCCCTGTGGCTACCTTTGGCAAGTAACTAAGTTTTCACATCTGGAAAGTGGAGATAAAAAGTCTCCAGCTCACAGAGCTATTCGAAGGATTCAGTGGATATGAGTAAAAGTGCTCAAAACAACACATGGCCCCTGCTAAGCACAGTAGAAGTGTTTTAAATTATTTTTGTCTCACCACAATTTGGGGCACTGACTCACCTTAGCATATTATTCAGTATGAATATTTGGGATGCTTATGTCCCATTTGCTTATCTGTTCATTCATGCATTTATATCAGTATGTACTCATGTGTGTTTACTTTATACTTTGAACTGTAATCATACTATGTTGCTTAAAATACTCCAGCTTGGGCCACTGTGAAGTCTTTCAGACTGCTTGTCTTTCCGTTTCTCTCTTTCCTCCTCTCTTTTTTTTTTTTCATTCTTTTTTTTTCAACAGCCTTTACTAAGATAAAATTTGCATACTATGCAATTCATCCACTTAAAGTGGGTAATTCAGTAGCTCCTAGGATACTTGTGCAACAGTCACCGTGACTCATTACATCCACATGACTCGGCCTTCATCCCCTGACCATCATGGATCTACTTTCTATCTCTTTAGTTTTGTCCCTTCTGGGTATTTTACATAAATGGAATTAGAGTGTACTGTTCTTTGTGACTGCTTTCTTTCACTCAACAAGTTGTTTGCAAGAATCATTTGTCTACTCTGGTTTTGGACCTTATCTTTTTTTTTTTTTTAAAGATTTTATCTATTTTTATTACAAAGTCAGATATACAGAGAGGAGGAGAGACAGAGAGGAAGATCTTCCATCCAATGATTCATTCCCCAAGTGACTATAACGGCCAGTGCTGCGTTGATCCAAAACTGGGTACCAGGAACTTCTTTCCAGATCTCCCACATGAATGTAGGGTCCCAAGGCTTTGGGCTGTCCTCCACTGCTTTCCCAGGCCACAAGCAGGGAGCTGGATGGGAAGTGGAGCTGCCGGGATTAGAACCGGCACCCATATGGGATCCTGGCGCGTTCAAGACGAGAACTTTAGCCACTAGTCAGTCCATGCCGCCGGGCCCGGTCTTTATCTTTTGAGATGTTACTTTCACTTAAGTGTAATTTATATGAATATAGAATTTTCTGTTCAGTTTGGTGACTTAATATTTTATATATTCCCATTCTTCTGTGGAGTCTGCATATACATTTTAGTCATTAAAAGACATCAAGTTTGTGTACATTTCATACTGAACAAGTCACTGTTTTCAGTGTGTGACTTTGTTTCTTGTTTCACTGTTATAATGTTGCTATAAAAATTTTTTAGACACCATTATTCAATTAAATTCCATCCTTAATCCATTAACATAAGACTTGAGATCAGATGTTTTCAAAACCATTACATTCCACTCCCGGTCCCAAAACATTCATGTTTGTTTCACAATGCCAATATATTCATTCCATTCCCAAAAGTCACAACACAAAGTTATAACTCAGTCCAACACTAATTCAGAAGTCCAAAGACTCATTACTGGCTGAAGGCCACCTCTTCCAGGAGTGGACCTGAACAATCAAAACTAAAATATGCATTGAGGTATAACAGGTTAAACTGCCACTTGTAATGGCAGCATCCCATATGGGTGCCCATTTAAGTCTTGTCTCCTCTGCTTCCAATCCAACTGCCTACTAATGCTCCTGGGAAAACAGCAGAAGGCAGTCCAAATGCTTTGGCCTCAAGCTCCATGTCTGACACCTAGAAGAAGCTCCTGGCTTCTGGCTTAGACCTGGCCCAGCTCCAGTTATTAAGGCCATTTGAAAAGTGAACCAGCAAATAGAAGACCCTTTTCTCTCTCTCTTTTTCTCTTTCTCTCTCTCTCTCTCTCCCTCTCTCTCCCTCTCCATAACTCTTTCAAACAAATCTTTTTTTTTTTTTTTTGTAAGACAACTAAGTTTGGAACAAGTGTTATGACACAGCAAATTAAGCTCTGCTTGCAACACCAACACCCAGTATCTGAGTGCCTGTGGAGTTGTAGCTGCTCTGCTTCAGATCCAGCTTCCTGCTAGCACAGTCCTGGGGGTAGCAAATAAAAGCTTAAGTGCTTGGGTCCCTGCTACTCATCAGGAGACCCAGGTTGAGTTCCAGGTGGCTAAATTAGACCTGGTTCATCCCTGGATGTTACACACATTTGAGGAATTCATGAAAAGATAGAAGATCTCCCTCTGTGTGTCTCTCTGATCTTTGGAATAGATAAAATCAATTAAATCACATGTATGCACACACACACACATACACACAAACACACACACACATTTTATGCTTCTGCAATACAGGCTTAAGCATAGGTTATATAAATTTTCATTCTGAAAGAGAAACAGAAAAGCAAAAAGGAGGAATTGGGCCAAAGCAAGTCTGAAAATCAGCAGGACAAGCATTAAATCCTGAATTTCCATGTCTGGCATCCTAGGCAGGAACTTGGACAGCCCCACCCCACCAGTCGGAGTCCCCCCTCTTCCTCTAGCTGCACTAGGCCCTGCCTTGTAGGGGGCACCCCACAGCAACTCTAACCCCACCTTACCACTTGGTATCCATTCCATCTTTCATATGTTGAGTATACTTCAGAAAATCTGCAACAATTTAAGACACACACACAAAACTCATATACCTGGGCCCAATACAATGGTCCAATGGCTAAATCTTCACCTTGCAAGCTCCAGGATCCTCTGTGGGCGCTGGTTCATGTCCCAGCTGCTCCACTTCTCTTCCCACCTCCCTACTTGTGGTCTGGGAAAGCAGTAGAGGATGGCTCAAAGCCTTGGGGCCTGTACCAGAAGGGTGACACAGAAGAAGCTCCTGGCTCCTGGCTTCAGATTAGCTCAGCTCTGGCCTTTAGGCCTCTTAGGGAGTGAACACATGGATGGAAGATCTTTCTGTCTCTCCTACTGTATGCAACTATGCCTTTCCAATAAAAGAATAAATATTTAAAATCACATATCTATAAGAAAAATCACCTATCTGTTTCCTTATAACCTTATTACCATTGCTTTTCTCATTTAAGGCACATACATGCAGGAAAAAAGCCAAATCAGTATGCTCACTGTTTTACAAGAATTATGTTCTTTACCTTGTTTAATCTTTGCCTCTGCTCCTGGGGTGGGTATTCCTGCCAGTTGGCAGTGCAAGGGCTGGGTTCCAGGGGCCCCAGCAATTACAGCCAGAGGGCAAATACCACAGGTCAAGCGGTGGGAGAGTGCCCAAGCCAGAACTGGTAGAAGATATCCAAGCCGCGTCTTGAAGAACCAAAGTTAGAGAAGAAAATCGGTACCAAGACACTGGATCAAAAACTAAGAGAATAAAAAACTCAGGAAAGCCCGAGCTAGCCTGATTAGATGGGAGGGCCTGTGGTGAATTCTAAAATACGTCTCCTTAGTTAGCTTTTTAAGGATGCACCCAGACCTTGGTGAGTGGAACAGTTTAAAGGTTCCCGAAGAGACATGCCACATGTCACATCTCCGTTTGAAAAACAGAGCTGCTACACACGCACGCAGGTTTGCATGTATAGAGAGGGTCTAAAGGAATATAGGCTACATTTACAGATGTTGGTTTTGTCTTTAGGAAGATGAAGGGGATGGAGGGCAGGAATTAGAGCACCAGGATACTTTATATATGTGCTTTATTTGAATCCTTAAGTATTGTTTAAGGAGAAATGGTGGCTAAGAAGGCTCTCATTCAGTCAGTCATTCAACAAATGTTTATTGCTCACTCAGCACTGGCTGGGGAAGTAGAGTACTTTTCAAGCTTTTGGATCTCAGTCCTTTAGTTCTGTAATTAAAAATCTTTCTCCAGGACAGACATCTGATTTAGCAGTGAAGGTGCTGCTTTGGATGCTGGCACCACATAGTGAAGTATGTGGGCTCAGCTTGCGCCTCCAGCTCCTGACTCCAGCTGCACAGGCCCTGGGAGGCAATGGTCATAGCTTCACTAGTTACATTCTTGCCACCAACACTGGAGACCTGAACTGAGGCTCTGGCTCCTGGCTTTGGCCTGGTCCAACCCCGCTGTTGTAGGCATGTAGGGAGTAAGTCAGCAGCTTGGCATCGTTTATTCTCTGTCTGCCATTCACCTTTCAAATAAATATATATCCTCATAAGATTTTTTTTAAAGATTTACTTATATTTATTGGACAGGAAGATCAGATTCATGCAGAGAAGTAGAGACAAAGATCTTCCATCTGCTGTTTTATTCCCCAAGTGGCCGCAATGGCCAGAGTTGAGCTGAGCCAATCCAAAGCAGAAGCCAGGTTTTTCTTTTAGGTCTCCCTTGTGGTGCAGAGACCCAAGGCCTTGGACCATCCTCTACTGCTTTCCCAGGCCACAAGCAGGGAGCTGGTTGGGAAGTGGAGCAGCTGGGACACAAATTAGCACCATATAGGATCCTAGTGTATTCAAGGATTTAGCTATTGAGCCATTATACTGGGCCCCATAAGATGTATGTATGGATGTATTTGGGAGGCAGAGTGAGAGACGGAGGAGGAGAAACATAGAGATAGGCTATATGCTGATTCATTCCCCAAATAATTGCAATGACCAGGACAGGACAGACCAAATCCAGGAGCTACATTTAAGTCTCCCAAGGATGTGGACCATTTTCTACAGCTTTCCCAGGCACAGTGGCAGGAAGATGGATTGAAAATGGAGTAGTTGGGACGCAAACCAGTGCTTATAAAGAATGTCAGCATGGGGCCTGGTACGGTGGCATAGCAGCTCAAGTTCTTACCTTGTACAAGCTGGGATCCCATTTGGGTACTGGTTCTAATCCTGTCCGCCCCGCTTCCCATCCAGCTCCCTGCAAGTGGCCTGGAAACACAGTCAAGGATGGCCCAAGGACTTAGGGCCCTGCACCCGTGTGGGAGACCTGGAGGAAGTTCCTGGCGGAAGAGGAAGAGAAAGAGAATCTTACTTCTCTTGGCTCACTGCACAAGTGAAGCCATGGCTGGTGTGATCCATGCCAGGAATAAAATAAAAATAAAATAAGTCTTTAAGAAAAATAGAAAAGCGGAATAGCCAGGACATGACCAGTACCCAGATGCCAGTGCTGCAGGTGGAGGCCTAACCTCCTTTGCCATGTTGTTAGCCCATTGACTATACTTTCTTCTTTTTCTTTTTTTAATGGTAATTTATTTTTAAAGATTTATTTTTAAATAAATAAAAAGTCAGATATACAGAGAGGAGGAGAGACAGAGAGAAGGTCTTCCATCCGATGATTCACTCCCCAAGTGACCGCAATGGCCAAAGCTGTGCCAATCCAAATCCAGGAGCGTGGAGTCTCTTTCAGGTCTCCCATGCCGGTGCAGGGTTCCAAGCTTTGGGCCTTCCTCAACTACTTTCCCAGGCCACAAGCAGGGAGCTGGATGGGAAGTGGGGCTGCTGGGATTAGAACTGGCGCCCATATGGGATCCTGATGCTTATAAGATGAGGACATTCCACTAGGCTACCGCACTGGGCCCCCTTGGCTATATTTTCAATCCAGCTTCCTGGTACTGTGCACCGTGGGAGGCAGCAGGCGATGGTTGCTCCAGTGATTGGATCCCTGCCATCCATGTGGGCGACAGAGGTGGAGAATCTGGCTCCTGGCTCCCGGCTCCGGCTCAGCTCTGGCTATGGTGGGTGTTTGGAGCATGAACTAGGAGATGAACAATCTCATTCTCTCTCCCTGTTTACTCTGCCTTTCAAATAAATAAATAAATAACTTTTTTACGTGATTAATAACAGTGCAACCAATATTTATTTAGAAATTGCACCACATGTGCATGACTAGTACAAGATAACAGCAGGGGAATGATAGTGGGAACAGCAACAGGAGAAATGGGTGTAGGATTGATGAAAACTCTTTCTCCTATCTTAGTAAATTTTCTGTAATTCTGTAACTCTTAAAAAAGTATATTGCAAAAAGTAGTCCACAACTTACATTCCTTCACCCCACCCTACATTTTTGCACACTGATTTTCTTATATAAATCTGGGAGACACTCCCAGTGAGTGCCCATATTTCTCTCATGGAGAGGCTGGGGACATTTTACTGCCCTTGTGTTATTGTGTGTCTAACCATCTGCCTTAATCTGCTTCATGCTACTTTAAAAGAACGCTTTAGACCTGGGTGATTTACAAAGAACAGAGACTTCATTCTCGAGGCCTTGGAGATTGGGAAGGAAGGCGTGGAGGGTCCCACACGCGGTGTGCGCATGCAGTGAGCATCCATGACACAAGGCAGAGGCAAGAGAACGCTTGCAAAGCGAGAAGCCTCGTGACCTACTCATCCCCTAAAGCTGTCAGCTCGACCTGGTGGCGCTGGGGATTGACTTCCCAACACGTGAACTCTGAGGGGCACTTTCCCGCGTAGCACACCCATCTGTCTCTGAATGCATCCATTTATGTTGGTCATTTCGTGCACTTCAACATAAATTATCCACAGATAATTGATACACCTCCCCCTAAATACCTCAACGTATACATCATTAGACAGGCCACTTGTTATAGTGTACTGTCTTATTGTAAAATGTGTTGATTTCAAAAGCAGAGCAACAGGGGAAAGAGAAGAAGAGATGGACAGGGATGCTTTCTCCATCTGCTGGGTCCTTCCCCAGTTGGCTGCAACAACCAGGTCTCAGCCAGGCTGAAGCCAACTGGGGAAGGATATCCATCCTGGTCTCCTCCATGAATGACAAAGGCCCAAGTACTTGGGCTGTCATCCACTGGACATTAGTAGGAAGCTCAATTAGAATTGTTGCAGCCGGGGTTCAAACTGACATTGATATAGGATGCTGCTGTCACAGGCTATGACTTAACCTGCTGAACGACAATGCTGGCCTATTGACTTGATTTTGGCATAAAATGTACACGTAATAAAAGCATGGATCGCTGATTACATTTACCACATCTGGACAAATTCATATGTCTGTGTAACACAAATCCTTTATGACTGCATTTTTATGAGGTAAAATAGAACACCCAGTCATAGAACAACACCCATAGTATGGGTGACTAATGTTTTATGAACTGCCTTTTCGGGTACATCCGCTCTTGTATCCTGGATCACAATGTAAAAATCATACTGAAGTTTTGCATACTGTTCTGCTAGCATATAATCATAGTGGTTATGTAGATTAGGGACAGGATTCTCAGGGTTTAGGAGTTGAGAAGAGGGGTTTGGAATAAGCAGGCAAGGTTTGACTAAGCAAAAGGTGAGCAATTACCGTGCTGACGTTGGCTAACCTTCACTATGTGTAAACTACCAAGCACACATTTTTTTAAAAGATTGTATTTATTGTTTTATTGGAAAGTCAGATTTATAAAGTGAAGGAGAGACAGAGAAAATCTTCCATCCACTGGTTCACTCCCCAAGTAGCCACAACAGCCAGAGCTCAACTGATCTAAAGCCGGGAGCCAGGAGCTTCTTCCCGGTCTCCCGCCCTGGTGCAGAGCTCCAAGGCTTTGGGCCGTGCTCAACTGCTTTCCCAGGCCACAAACAGGGAGCTGGAAGGGAAGTGGAGCAGGAGGGATTAGAACCAGCATCCATATGGGATCCCAGGCGTGCAAGGCTAATACTTTAGCCAGTAGGCGACTGCACCAGGCCCCAAGTACACCATTTTAAAGATGTTTCTATACTAACTCAATCTTTCAAAACCTAGTAGGTCATTACTAGTGTTATTTCCACTACACAGATGAATGAGCTCAAAAAGATTGAGTATTTTGCCTAGGGTCATGGGGCTATGAGTGAGAGACCCAAAGATCCAAGATCTGATTCCTGGTCCTGACTATTGTATTATATGGGAACTACGTGTTTTCTGGCTGGAATAGGTGTGTGTTACAATATTATGATTCTGCAGGTGTACAGAAAGGATTTAGTACTAGGAAGTATGTTGGCCATCATCAAATACAGCTCTCAGTTCTAGAAGCTATACAGTGTTCTTTTTCATGTAGTGGTTTGCTTGGGCTTTTGCAGATTGATGATGCAGTGGCATTAGAAAATATTGGCTAGGGGAGCGGCGTGATAGTGTAGCAATTAAGGTCTTCGCCTTGAACGCCAGGATCCCATATGGGCGCCAGTTCTAATCCCGGCAGCCCTGCTTCCCACCCAACTCCCCAGCTCCCTGCTTGTGGCCTGGGAAAGCAGTTGAGGACGGACCAAAGCATTGGAACCCTGAACCCGCGTGGGAGATCCGGAAAGAGGTTCCTGGCTCCTGGCTCGGTGTAGCATTGGGTCTTGCGCTCACTTGGGGAGTGAATCATCGGATGGAAGATCTTTCTCTCTGTCTCTCCTCCTCTCTGTACATCTGCCTTTCCAATAAAAAATAAATAAATCTTTTTTTAAAAAAAGAAAACATTGACTAAATTATTGCCAAAGCTACCTGAAGCTGATTTTTATTAAGCTTCAATGAGCATCTAAGGACACAAATGTACCGTAAGAGGCAAAAAGGCAATGTGGTAACTCAAAGGCAGTGGAGGGCAGCTGCTAGGACAGAGTCAAAGCCGCTGCATGTCAGGCCACATCCCATGCTGAAGCGCCGGTGCCAGCTCCTCTGCTGCAGTTGGCTTCCTGCCCATGTAACCTGGGAAGCGGCAGAAGGTGGCTAACGTGCCTGAGCTCTTCCACCTGTGCGGGAGACTCACGGGGAACTTCTGGCTCCGTTACATCCTGGCCCAGTCCTGGCTATTGCCAGCACTTGGAGAGTGGGCCAGTAGATGAAAAATCTGTGTGTGTCTTTGACTCTCCATTGTTGTGCCTCTTAAATATATAAAAATAAATTCTAAAAACAGGGCCCAGCGGTGTGACTTAGTAGCTAATGTCCTTACCTTGAATACACCGGGATCTCATATGGGCACCAGTTCTAATTCCAGCAGCCCCGATTCACATCCAGCTCCTTGCTTGTGGCCTGGGAAAGCAGTCAAGGATGGCCCAAAGCCTTGGGACTCTGCACCTGCATGGGATATCCGGATGAAGCTCCAGGATCCTAGCTCGGATTGGTGCAGCTCTGATCATTGTGATCACTTGGGGAGCGAATCATTGGATGGAAAATCTTCCTGTCTTTCTCTCTTCCTCTCTGTATATCTGACTTTACAATGAAAATAAAATACATCTTTTTTAAAAAATTCTAAAAACAGTTTGAGGGCCTGGTGCTGTGACTCAGTGTGTTAAGCTACTGCCTACCATGCTAGCATTTTTTGTGGGCAACAATTCAAATCTTGGCTGTTCCCCTTCCAATCTAACTCCCTGCTAATACTGCACCTGATAAGACAGAGTAGGTGGACCAAGGGCTCATGAAAGACAAATGAAGCATCTGGCTGTTGGCTGTCATCATGGCTATTTCGGGGAGTGAACCAAAAGACAGAGAAAATTGATTTCTCTTTCTCTCCGTTTCTCTTTGTAACTCTACCTTTCACTTTAAAAAATAAATAAATCTGAAACAAACAACACAACAAAACCAGCTTGAAAACAGTACTGTCTTAAGTCAGGAGGCGGAAATTCAGAGCTGTATGTCTCTGGGGTTCAGTTTTCCATTGTGCAACACAAAGGGAGTCTGCATCAGGGCTGGGACATGCAAGGTGTGTGTGGCCACTTCCTGCATCCTCATGCCCCGCTGATGCTGGCCCTCGTTGATGGCATCCCATTGTGAGGAACCTGGGAGCAGCCCCTTGGGCCTTTCAGGTACCTGGGGCCCTTAGTGCTGGCAGCTAACTTGCAACCTCTTTGCCTTCTGTGGGTTGTACGGTTTGCAAAGACCCTCAGTTCTCACTTCCAGAAACAGACCATCAGGAAGGTGCAACCTGCCTAATCCGATGCATACTGTCGTCCTCTGCTTTGTCTGGGTGTTAAATTGCTTTCCAGCAGAGTCCTGGGACACAGAGATGTTCACGCTGCTGTGACTCCACCAACTGCACCTCACTCTTGGCTTTTTTTTTTTTTTTACAATCTTGACATAATTAGGGTAAAAAGGTTCAAGCACTACCGGAAGATGGGCAAGACAATTAGTTCCGTATTGTTTCCTTAATATGTCTGATGTAAAAGGGGATTTTAAGGGAAAAGCCCCACCCAGTCTCCCACCCACCCCAGGTCCCGGATGTGGGGCTTGCTCCAAGGGTCTTGCTCAAATGGTTTTGATAGTTCAACAGTTCTGAATTGCTGCCACTCTCACCACTCCAAGCACGATGAGGTCTTTGAAGAATCCATTGATTGACATAGTCCATCATAGAGTCTCCGTTTGCCCTGTATTTTCATTGCCAACATATAGCTGAGATGGTTGATTGACTTGTTTTGTTCTCTGTCTTTTGATGGTTAGGGTTCTGAGTCTGGAAGCTCGATTGGGGGGATCCCCAAAGAAACTTTGTCCGAGTTGTTCCCAGACCAGATTCTTGTATGTACTAGCAAGCACAGGACCCGGCACAGTCCATCACCCTGATCAGCTGGTTGTTGCAGTTACTGGGTTGGTTCTGTTTCCATCCCTGTCTTCCATTGGAACCAATGGGTGTTGCAGACTAGCCTCATTCTGCCCAGCACATATTCGGCCCTCACATAAACCAGTGGGAGCAGAACCAGCAAGGGAATAAGGAGTGGTTCCCTTGCTGGACAGCTACTCCCACTGGAGAGCATGAGCTGGGATGGGGGTAGACCAGACTAGGCAGGGCTACAACATCTGTGTGCCTCATGTGGACCAGATCAGGGAAAAACCAAGCTGGGCTGATTATTCCTACTGGTGCAATCTACAATTAGAGTGGGTGAGGGTTGTTGGGGTTTAGCCACTCTTGGCTTTTAAAGCAAGAAAACTCTCATTCAATTCTCACTTTAATTAACCCTTAACCTTTGATCCCCCCCTTGGAATTTTCTAGATTCCTTACTAGAGCCTCCCAGTACCTCCCAGTGAAGTTTCCTGCCTTGCTGTCCTTCAGGGACACTCACACAAACTCCTAGGTGCATGTCTGTGAACTTCCTGGCCATGCAAACCTCTCCTCCAGGCTCATGTGTTGTTGAATGCAAACAATTTATAAACACAGGAAGTTAGAATACCCACTCTCTGGCTCATTCCCAGTGCTTGTGTAAGCCTAGTCCTTCTGATGGTCTTGCCTCAGTCCCTGCTCCCTGAGTTTTCGGTGACCACGGTGGGCACGTTTTCTAGTAGAGAGCACACAGGATTGTGCTTTTCCACTTGACTACCTCCATGTAATCCTGCAGCTGTAAAGGTGTAATTAGTGAGGAGCATGCAGAAAGATGTCTCTAGATGTCTCTGGAGTCTTTAGATGCCTTCAGCTATTCTTTTCATAGCTGGTATCCCAGTGTCCTACCGGGCTGGCCCTGTTCTTGTTTGTCATCCTTACTCTTGAAGTCAGTGGGAAGGAATGCCGCGTGGTAAGGTGGAAACCAGTTTGATCCCTTGATGTCATCTCTCAACAGGATCTTTTTACGTCTCCTTTTACCACTTACTGCTGCCAGAGTGTTTCAAGGCAAAGGAGTTTGACCTGGGTATCTCTGAGAGAAAAAAATCTTTTTCTTTTACTTGGCAATTGAAATCCAGGGTATAGGATTATAATTTCTAGCTATCATAAGATGGTTTTAAATTAACTTCGCTGAAAGGGAGGATGGTGATCTTCACTTCCTGGTCACCTTTCAGAATTTACTGGCAATAATTTGCCTGTGGAATAAAGGCAGCACTTAATACCCAATGAGTAAACCCCACAAAGTGTGTTGCAATTGCTCCCACAGCAGTGAGCTTATCTTCCTGGAAAAGGAAGGGAGCGACCAAGGCCTCCCCCGTGGCACAGCTGTCGTAGCCCTGGCCAAACTGGTCTAGATAACATCCCGTTCCTCACTGTGAGTGAATTCATGGGGCCTGGCTGTGGGTAACTCAGTGTTTAGGGTGCAGAAAGCATCTGTCTGATAGAGTTTTAGGAAAGAAAAAGTGAGCGGGGAGGGCAAAAATCATTGTTGAAAACCTACTCCAAGCACCGTCCTGTCACGTTCTGCATACTGGCAGTAAGAAAGGGATAGGGTAGCTGACAGATCAGGTGAACCCTTCCTATAGACCTGGATGGGCCCACTCCATGTGGACCTCATCTCCCTCTTCCACCTCAGGTTCAGAAGCATCCGGCAGCTTTGACTCATGCAACGGATCCCTGGCAAAGACTGTGTTACTCAAGTCTGGAACTTGGAGGCCACAAGTCCCCTCAAGGAGGCAAAATCCCGAAGAAAAAGCACCTGGTGCCTTGCAGCCTGACTCAGGTGCTTACTCCCACAATCAGCTCAAGCCTCTCCTGCCTCAGCAGAGTATGGAGTTCACTTAGTCTTGGAACCACTCCATTCACCAAGGGGCCACCTTGCCCTGCTGTCTGCCCTGTTTCTCTAGCATACTTTCTTAGCCCTTGACCCCAGGAATACAGGAGAGTGCCACCACCCAACACACACACACACACACACACACACACACACACACACACACACACTTCAGAAAGATGCCCTATCTGAACAGGTAGCTAACACTTTATGTTCAAAGAGTGGGCAATGGAGCCAACTACATAATTCAGCCACTGCTGGGTGTGTTGACAGTCCAAGTTGTTTACAAACTGACCCTTCATGCCCACACATTCCAACCAGCTAGAGCTAGCGTAGCTACAAGCATGTACCTCGGGTGACCGGGAGCCCTGCTGCCATCTCCCCACTTTTCTACTCTCCCAGGCAGCAGATTGGGAAAAAAATCCTGTAGCCACAGCTGCTGCAAGGGACAGTTAATATTTGTGACCCAACAGCAGGTGTACAGAAAGTCTTCCAAAATGCTGTGGGAAATGTGGATTATGAAATGACTGTGCATGTGGCTCCAAATTTAGAACATCAAAATGAATGTGTCTTTTAGTTTCATGTTTTCCACTAACTTTTTGATGTGCTTTCTAACATTAAAATCAGATTTTTAACGAAGAATTCAGATGGATCTGTATCCCGCATTCATCCTACACCATTATATTCATTTATACTAAATACCAGGATAGTATGCCTCATACATGACTGGTGGTGATGAAATGACTAGGAAGATCCTGGAATTCTGATTATTATCTACTTTTAAAAAAAAGATTTATTTTTATTAGAAAGTGAGATATACAGAGGAAAAGAAACAGAGAGAAAGATCTTGCATCCATTGATTTGCTCCTCAAGAAGCCACAACAGCCAGTGCTGAGCTTCTTCTGGGTCTCCCTTGTGGGTGTAGGGTCCCAAGGCTTTGGGCCGTCCTCCACTCCTTTCCCAGGCCACAAGCAGGGAGCTGAACGGGAAGCGAGTCTGCTGGGACATGAACTGGCACCCACATGGGATCCTGGCACATGCAAGGCAAGGACTTTAGCCATTAGGTTATCATGCCAAACTCTATTATCTACTTTTTTTTATTTTACTCTGTATTTGAAAGAGATGGAGAGAGGCCACCAGAGAGGGGAAATGCCCAAATACTCCTCACAGCCAGGGCTGAGCCAAACATAAACCAGGATCCTGTCATTTAGTCTGGGTCTTCCATGTGGATGACAAGGACTCAAGTACTAATATGAATTTTGTAGTTTTGACAAATGCATTGTGATCATGTGAAATGCTGACAGGGGCTATTATTACAGCTTTTATGTATTGAATGATACAAACTGAAAGAAGGAATGGCCATTGGTCAGTGCTGTGCTCCTTGGCATGGATTATTTCAAAATCTGTATTGAGCGTGAGAGGAACAAGCACAAGATTCAATACAATTGATTTAGAAATTAAACCACATGGGGTGTGTTGTGGCACGGGGTTAAGCCACTGCTTAGATGCCTGTATGCAATATTGAAGTACCTTGTTTGATTCCTGGCTGCTCTACTCCACCTCTGACCAAGCTTCCTTCTAATGTACATCCTGGAAGGCAGCAGATGACGGCTAGAGTCCGGAAGCCCCGGCTGCCCGTGTAGGAAACCCAGATGGAGTTTGACACCCCCCAACTTCACTCTGACCAGTGGACAGGGAAATAGAAACTCTTTCTCTCCCTCTCAGTCCTTCAAGTAAATCAAAATGAATATTTAAAACATTAAGCCACAATGGTGAGCCACTGAACAAAGATGAGTCCAGGGCTGTTGTGGGTCCCTGTTTACCCTTGGCCTCTCTGCTGCAGCTTACTTCTCACACAAAATAATGCAGTAATTTTTGGTGTTTTATTAACATACCTAAGCTTCATTTTGCCTGACCTCAAAATAATGATAACTAGGCCAAGCGCTGTGGCCTAGCGGCTAAAGTCCTCGCGTGCGGGGATCCCATATGGGTGCCGGTTTGAATCCCAGCAGCTCTACCTCCTATCCAGCTCCCTGCTTGTGGCCTGGGAAAGCAGTTGAGGACAGCACAAAGACTTGGAATCCTGCAGCCATGTGGAAGACCCGGAAGAGCTCCTGGCTCCTGGCTCCTGGCTTCAGATCAGCGCAGCACTGGCTGTTGTGGTCACTTGGGATCATTGGATGGAAGATATTTCTCTCTGTCTATCCTCCTCTCTCTATATATCTGACTTTGCAATAGAAATAAATAATTTTAAAAAATAATGATAACACAAGAACCTGCCTCAGAGAATCAAGAGAATTGAGACAGGCACTTGGCTTGTTACAGTGCCAGACAGGATTCCCACATCCCGCACTGCAATACCAGGGTTCAATATGTGGCTGTGACACCTGACCCCCAGACCTTGTGAGGTGGTGGTGATGGCTAGAGTAATACAGTTCCTTAAGATAATAATAATAATTGGGTTCTATGACCATTCTTACTGTAACTACACTGAGCTTTCCAGAATCTTAGCTTTTACAATCTAGTTTTCTTTGGCCCCCAAGTCTCTTGTTCCAGATCCTTCTTCAAAGCCTTGTTGAATGATGCTTTCCTGGGATGCCCTTGTCCCCCTTCTGTGCAACATGGAAGTACACCTTTGCCAGTTAAGACTCAACTCCATGCTCTGACTTATTTTTTTGTGTTGTTGTACTTTAGATAATAGCATTATGTACCCCCCAAAAAACCTATGTGTGAAATCCTTAATCCTCAAAGTCTTGTGTTAGTGTTTAATGGAGCCACGTTACTCATTAATGGATTAAGGATGGAAATTCTCTCCCACTAAGGTATACAGAAGTGGGCCTGGGGGAAGGCCCTTGGAGTAAAGGTTAGAGGCCTAAGCTGGAGGCAGGTCTGGCTGCAGACATGCTCTCTCTGCTTCCTGAGATTCGGCACACTTCCTGTCTCTCTCTGCCTCAGGGCTCACCGTCTGTCCCCATCATCAGACACGGAACCCCTTGGGCCACATGATGTGGGTAGCAAATCTTCAAGAGTGAGAGCCAAAAGTGAGCCTTTGCTTTCTTTTTCTTTTTTTTTTTTTTTTTTTGTTTTTGTTTTTATTGGAAAGGCGGATATGCAGAGAGGAGAGATAGAGAGGAAGATCTTCCGTCCGATGGCTCACTCCCCAGGCGGCTGCAATGGCTGGAGCTGAGCCAATCTGAAGCCAGGAGCCTCTTCCGGGTCTCCCACATGAGTGCAGGGTCCCAAAGCTGAGGGCAGTCCTCGACTGCTTTCCCAGGCCACAAACAGGGAGCTGGATGGGAAGTGGGGGCTGCTGGGATTAGAACCGGTGCCCATATGGGATCCCGGGTGTGCAAGGCGAGGATCTTAACCACTGCGCCATCGCGCAGGGTCCAAGTCTTAGTCTTTGCTTTCTAAGTTGGCTTCTCCAAAATAGTTTAGGTGTGGTCATGCAAAGTGGACCACTAGACCTACGCAGCACCTTTGTGCAAAGTGTGCAAATCTGATCAGAAGTCATGGCTTCATCCCCACATGCTTCTGGTGCTGGACATTGTGGTGGTACCCGGCCAAACGGATGTGGGTGCTAGCACTGCAGATGCTCGACGTTGTCTGGGAGGGTAACTAATGCAAATTTATGTTTGATTCTTATGGACCAAAATCTCAATTGTTTCCCAGGAGTGAAGATCCATGTTTTGAAGTGATAGTTTATTTGCTTCTGGTTCCTTTGTGGAGCAGATTCATTGTGATTTTTCTGAGAGATTTGATCTTGCCTTTTTATTGTTCTCTGTTGTCCAGGTTACATATTACAGCCATCCTCCTGCCATATAACTTGAACAATTTTTGGAAAAATACTGGTCAGGAAACAAAAATGATCAAGTTTTTCCTCATGGTTAATAAACAAGGACAGACTCGGCTTTCCAAGTACTATGAACATGTGGAGATTCATAAACGCACACTTCTGGAAACTGAAGTCATAAAAAGCTGTCTGTCACGGTCCAGCGACCAGGTACGTTTGCAGCGGCTCCTCAGTCTGCTCTCTACTCAGCACTGGCAGATCTGCCATTACTGAATCTCCAGGGCCATCATTTCCTTTTTAGTCTTTTCCCTCAACAATTACAAAAAGAAAGGAATGACATGAAGGCCATTGGGAACAAAGCTCTCTGAATACCAGCAAGGGTCCCAGGTTCCTAGTTAGCTTAGCAGTTTTGTCTCCACACCACGGGGGGCAGCAGCTAAATTTAATCCTGTTGTCCAAGCTATCTTCTTCATCTTTTTTGTCTTTTTTTGTTTTGTTTTGTTTTGTTTTGTTTTGTTTTCCATCCATGTGAATCTAGACCTCTGCAGCAGATAGCTTTCTGTAAGCCAAAAAATGGGAGGTCAACTAGTGAGGTGAAAACTTTTTTTTAAAATTTTTATTGGAAAGTCAGATATACAGAGAGAGAGAGAGAGGAAGATCCTCTATCCATTGATTCATTCTCCAAGTGGCCACAATGGCCGGAACTGAGCCCATTCAAAGCCAGGAGCCAGGAGCTTCTTCTGGGTCTCCCACATGTGGGTGTAGGGTCCCAAGGCTTTGGGCCATTTTTTACTGCTTTCTCACTAGGGAAAAGCAGTAGAGAGCTGGGTGGGAAGCGGAGCATCTAGGACACAAACAAGCATCTTTATGAAAGCCTGGCACCTACTAGGTGAGGATTTAACCATTGAGCCATTATGTTCAGCTCAATTAAAGAAATGATAAAAAACATTTAAAAAGCTTGATTTTTACTTATGAATTATCTATGTAGCTAGGGAAGTAGGAATTAAAAATTCATGTGAAATTACAAATCCATCCATCCTGCCAAAATGGAGGGTATGAAATCATTAAACTAATCATAAATAGAAAGTCATAAAGCAGAGTATATTTTCATGAGAATTGTTTAAAATGGTTCTGTATTTTCAGAGAGAATTGTTTGAATCCAGGTCCTAACCTTCAAGACCATGGCAGTTTCTCAACAAAAGAGGTGACGTCAGAAAATTCACTGAACTTCCCCTCCGCTTTGTTCACTTCGCTGCATGTAGGGAAAGGCTGCGTGTGGGAACCGCAAATCAGGTTGAGCAGCACTCAGAAGTGACGGGCCCGCAAGGTGTCCCTCTTGGCTCCTACAGTGACTTTCCCGTTGGAACATCTCTTAAGTTCCTCCTTCAGTCACTGCTTTGGCCTGTCCTGGCACACAGTTTGTGTTGCCATCAGACAGAAACAGAAAGCGTGAAAGCTGTGGGGTGGCAGCCACACACGCCGAATCCAGGAGAGCACACTTCCAGCAGCGTTCCCGACCGACTCTTCCTGCAGAATGCAGCCGCTGCACAGTTTCTGCTCATAGTGTGCCTTTGAGATACAGGCTGTGGAACGAATAGACTTCTCTGTATTTTGAATCCTTCTAAGCTATTTTAGAATTTAAAGGGAACTTGCTGGGCTTTGGGATTGACCAGGTACCCTAGGATAAGATCAGCAGAGTTTATATCGGGTCCACAGAGGTGCTTTGATACTTTTTAATGTGAGAAACTCCTGCAATGCCTTTGAAAAAAGTTCCTCCTCAGTTCCTCAAGTAACTTGCATTTCCTTGAAAACATCCAGCTGAGCAGAAGTCACACTGGCTAAGGAGCTGCACTGTTGTGCTTCTCATCCAGCTCCCTACCAACACGCCTAGGAAAGCTGCACAAGATGGTCCAACTGCTTGGGTTCCTGCCATCCACATGGGAGACTGGGATGGAGTTCATGGTTCCTGGCTTCAGCCTGGCCCAGTTCTGGCCTTTGTGACTTTTTGAGGAGTGAACCAGCAGATGAAAAATCTCTCTATATATGTATGTCTGTAACTCTGCCTTTCAAATAAATAAATAAATCTTTTATTAAAAAAAAAAAAGGAAGAAAGAAAGAAAGGATTCACACTGAGTCTGTAGTAAGCCAAAAGCTGGAAAATGGTCTTGTACTCTTTCACTTGATCTGGTTTCTAAGTAAAAATCTCAGAGCTCTCCATTTTATAACCATCAAGCAGATAGCTTTCCAATGGAAGGATTTCATAGTCAAAACTTACAGCTTCCTTCTGAGGCACCTAAGAGCAGCACACCCTGGTGCACAAGCTCCAGCTCATGCTTGGATGCATTTGGCAAAGCACACTCAGAAGTCCGAATGGAGGGTAACGCTGCTCTTTCTGCCTCCTGAGCCTTTATACAGCGGCTTTACGCGAACTGAGTGAGAAGGCAGTTGTTTCAGACATTCCGTGCTGATATGGTAGTTATTAGTTCATACAAAGAAATGTTTACAGAAACACATTTTATCTAGCATCTGTCACACATAGGGTATCTTAAATAATTTATATAAGGGCCCGGCGGCGTGGCCTAGCAGCTAAAGTCCTTGCCTTGAACATGCCGGGATCCCATTTGGGCACCAGTTCTAATCCCGGCAGCTCCACTTCCCATCTAGCTCCCTGCTTGTGGCCCGGGAAAGCAGTTGAGGACGGCCCAAAGCCTTGGGACCCTGCAGCCATGTGGGAGACCCGGAAGAAGTTCCTGGATCCTGGCTTCGGATTGGCATAGCATCGGCCGTTGCACTCACTTGGGGAGTGAATCATCAGACAGAAGATCTTCCTCTCTGCCTCTCCTCCTCGCTGTATATCTGACTTTCCAATAAATAAAATAAATCTTTTTAAAAATAATAATAATAATTTATGTAAGAATCTACACGGATCCTTTTCATGTGTCTAGGAAAAAGCAACTGATATATATTTATTTTTTTAAATATATTTCATATGTATTTGTCTTCTTGGTGACTATTAGATAATATCAAACTGAGAATATCTGATTGCTTTCCCCCAAAATATAGTTGGGAATAAAAGGCAATGTTAGCATTTCACAATGGAGATGGTTTCAAATGCACTGATTCATTAGCTGGGTCTGCCACTTCCACACGGAGTCATGCAATGGAATGAGGAGTGCCAGCCGGAAGCCTCGGGAGCACTCAGACTCCTTCCTAAGACTTCTCCTCCATCTCCCTCCAGAAATGCTTTCAAGTGGCTCCCGATGTCGTGAGGAGGCCAACGGAGACTGCATAGCTTTTCAAAGGGTTGTGTTTCTGGGAGGGAGCCAGTTGGCAGATATTCAGATCAACTTAGAACATGTACATGCCCTCTTGTAGAAATTTCTGTCCACCTCAGAATTAATATCTAATTTTGTTTTGTCTAGTGCTCTTTTATTGAATACAAGGATTTTAAGCTGATTTATCGGCAGTATGCTGCTCTCTTCATTGTGGTTGGAGTTAATGACACTGAGGTAAGATAATAGAACAACTGGTGGCAAATCCAAGAAACTGGCAGTATAGTCTGATTTTTATTCTTCCTTAAATTGACATTGTCTTCCTGCCTGTCTCCCTAATTATTTTCCCTTTTTTGCCCCCAAGTTATTTACTTACTTATGTGAGAGACAGGCAGGCTCACTCCCCAGCAGACGGCAATGGCAGGGGCTGAGTTGGAGCTGGCTCTGGGAACCGGGAACTTCATCTGTGTCTGTCATGTGGGAACCATGTTACTTAGAGACCACTGCTGCCCGTAAGATTTGCAGTGGCAGGGGCTGGAATTGGGAATGGGAGCCAGGAATGAAACCTGAGCCCCTAGATGTGGGATGTGGCTGTCTTAACACATCTGCCCTATCTGTTGGTTGTCCTTTGTTTTGTTTTGTTTTTTAAATCTGTGAACCAGGCATTTGAAATGGTTTTCCCAGATGGAAAAAGGATATGTTACCCCTGAAAATGTGCTTATGCCACTTGGTGATAGTCAGGACTGAAAACTCTGAGGTTTAAACATGTGCTCACGTAGTCCATCACCTGGGATAGCCAGGCAGCTCTGAGTCTGATTTACACCAGGCCGGCCGTTCACTGCACCCCTCCTCCTTTGTTTCAGAACGAGATGGCTATTTATGAATTCATCCATAATTTTGTGGAAGTCTTAAATGAATATTTCAGCCGAGTGGTAAGTCTAATTAATTCCTGAAACACACCACCCAGTTTTCCAGAAAGGAAGGCCCCTTGGGTCTATGTTAAGAACATGTGCCTTAAATAGTTTTCACATGTAATAGGGAAATTCCAAGGATGCCATATTTTCTTGACCTTTCCTTCTGGCTCACAGTGCTCCTGCGGCACTAGAAATACAACCTTTGGGCTCTATCCTAGACCACTGAAGCAGAAACTCTGGTTTGAGGCCCAGGAATGCAGGCATCCGCACGCCTTCTGGGTGATTTTGATGCTTGTGTAAATCTACCACCTCAGCGCCTGATGAGGAAGCATCCTGTCAGTTGGAGTGGGGAAGACAAGGGGTGAGCCTGTGATGTGACACTGCACGTTAGTCAGCAAGGAGTCACTGCTCTCCAAAGCCGGAAGAGGTCAGAGGTGAGGCCATTCTGGAGAGCAGCCTTAGGGGAGAGGGTATTGAGACCAATGTTAAACCATAGTTCTCTGTTGATCGCCAGCACTGTCCATCAAACTTCCTGAAGTGACAAGAGCGTCCTGTACCTGTGCTATCCTGTGTGGTTGGCACGAACCACAGGTGGCTCTTGAGCAACTCAAATGTGGTTAGCATAACTAAGGAATTGAAATTGAGTTTTGGTTAAGTGTAATGAAAGTGTCAACCACCATATGTGGCTGGTGACTCCCACCCTGGACAGCGTGATTGTAACTCGTTGCTTGTCCTGTGGTGACCATGGTTTTGTTTAGAGAGACTGGTTACAGTTCAGGGTTTGTGCTCAGAGCTGGCCATGATAAGGCAACACACATCATAAGAAGAGTATAGTTCCCCCCCCAAATAACCATGTTTTAAATCTGGGAGAATAAAATGTGGGTATGAGCACCATCATTCTAAACAATTATTATCATTGTATTCAGAGACTAAGAATAAACAGTACATTGCTGAGTTGCAACTATATTTTAGGGAGCAAGTCAGTGACCACACAAACCACAGAAGTGAAGATTAGAGTTGAGTTTAAGCCAGGTGATTATGTAGGACTTGGCCTGTATACTAAAAGATGCCTTGGTTTAGGAACAAACCATAGCAAGAGGAGGAAGAAGGAAGAGTGGCATGGGAAAGAAATTAGAATCTGCCCCACTCCTAGAGAACGTGCCTTGCCATCTAAGACTTATTTTTGGAGTTGTGAATTTTAAGCATTCTTTACAGAGGTATTTTAAATCCCAGAGTTTCCAGATCTTAAATTTGGAGCTCAGCCTCATGCTGTCTGGCCAGAGAAGCATCCTTGCATCATGTCTTGAGAACATGAAGCCAGCCCAGTGGCATCCAGGGAGGCAGCTCTGCAGGAGGTGGGGGCTGTGATTTTGGGGTTGTCACTGCTACAGGCAGGTGTAGGGCTGGGACTAGGAATCCTGGACTCAAATGCAGACACTTGGATATGGAATGTGCCTTATGCCATCCCTTAGAACTTGGTGATTGATTCAGTAATATGTTAGCACTTCCTTGTGCATGGCTTCATTTGTACATAGGCTATAGGCTATAATTTACTTAACAAATGTCCTCTCAATGGATGCTAAGGTTATTTTCAGCAATTTGCTATTATAAAGAGCATCACTTGAGCAAACCTCTCACACATTTTTGGGCCATTGCTTCATTATTTTCTTAGTCTGAATTTCTGAGAATGAAATAAGTGAATTTCAAGGGTTTGGAGCACTATACAGTTTCTGACACACATGTCCAGTTCTCTGCCATTTGTGAAGGTTGAGCTAGATGGACTGGGCTGGCCTGTCAGAGTCCCAGACTCGGCCTTCCAGCTTTCAGGCTGCTGCCAGCACGGTGGCAGCCTGTCCCCATAGCTTCTAGCCTTGGAGGCCAGAGTAGCAGGTAGCTCTGCTAAGAGCACCCTGACCTAGCATCTGCTTCTCACCCGCATTCTGTTTGTCTTTTCCAGAGTGAATTAGATGTATCCTTTTTCAGTGCTGTTCCTCACAGTATTTGGCAAAGCACACCCCAGGCCTCCTCGGGTAAGTGTCATGCTGGGGGGTAGGACGACAGAGTCTACAATACTCATCATCAACACTACCAGATAAGCAAAGGCATAGGTATTTGGTAAAGCCCCTTCTCTCTCTGTTTAAGTACAGTCAGTTCTCATTAAGATCCTTCTCTATTTCCTGACAAGACAATGTCATAGTAATAGTTAAGAATGCTTCACTTTGGGCCCGGTGTGGGAAGTGGCCATTTACTAGTTACTGTCAGTAGGCAATGTGGATTTGCAGACTATCAGAAGCCTCTTTAAACTGAAAATCTGAGTGCCCTCTAGTGGTGAGTGACGTCAGCCAGTGGCCCCTGTGACCCTAGAAGCCCGCACTGAGCCTGGGCTTTATGTGAAGCTGTATTTTTATTCAGCTTGTCACATTCTATTTTAACTAAGCCCTGAAAACACTTGAAAATAAACCTCCTATGACTTGTGCAGGAAAGTTTTTTTAAAAAAGAAAAAGGCCTTTGATTTTAAGAAGTCAGGAGGATGGCAAAGACTGACACACACTTTGCCCAAGGTACACAGATCCACAACCATTTTTTTTTTTTATCGGAAAGTCAGATATACAGAGAGAAGACAGAGAGGAAGGAATATCTTTTGTCCATTGTTTCACTCCCCAAGTGGCCTCAATGGCGAGCTGCGCTGCCAGGAGACCGGAGCCTCTATTTTCAAGGTCCCCCACATGGGTGCACGGTCCCAAGGTTTTGGGCCACCCTCGACTGCTTTGAGAAGTGGAGCCACTGGGATTAGAACCAGTGCCCACATGGGATCCCGACATGTGCAAGGTGAGGACTTTAGCTGCTAGGTTACTGTGTAGGATCCCCCCAACCACTTTTGGCTGACTCCTATGTGAATGTAACCAGGCATATAAACCCTTCATCTCACAGTGATATGGTTAGATCGGAAGAGCCCTAATACCCCCTGTATCTTAATATTTAAGTGGGTGAACTTCTATCCATAGCAGGAACCAAGTCTTTTAAGTCCAGAAGTCCAGGTAAAGTGAATCACAGTATTTGTGTTCTCCCTTGGACTAGTGCTATTGATGTGTCAGATTGATTAGCTGTTTATCCCAAGTAGAGGGACAGGGGTTTGGCCTAGCAGTTTAGAGATCTGCAGCCCAAGTTCAGGTGCTGGCTCCAGCCACTTGCCCACTGTGAGAGGCAGAAGGTAAGAGCTCTAGGACTGGCGTCCCTGCCAGCCTTGTGGGCGATTTAACAGCTCATTGCTTCGCCCTCGCCCAGGCCTGCCTGATGCAGTTCAACATGAGTCCCATGACAATGTGTCTCTGTCCCTCTCCCTGTGTCTCTAATTATGATTCTTTTTGAAATAGAGACAGGTGAACTTGTGTGTGTGCCTCTCTTGTAGGACACAGCTATTTGAAATAAACTCCAGTATTCTTGGGTGCTCTTGTCATCCCCAGACCCAGAATTTATAATTATTCTTGTCTTCTTACCTGGTTTCATTTCTGCTTTCCTTCCCTTCTGACTTCCTGTCCTCAGGCACAATTTTACAGCATGTAAAGAAAGGAATGAAACCACTCCAGATCCTGAATCTATGTCTTTGCTCCAAGGATAACTTCTCTTGCTCCTGCACTGGACTAAAAATGGAGCAGATCTCCAGCCAGGGCACTGGGCACTTCTCTTGACATTCTTAGCAGGTTACCACCCTCAGCTGTCTAAAAAAAAAAAATCAGAAGTAAAACCTGTGACTCACCTCTGCTTCATGAACAGTTCTCAGGGCCTCAGCAGACTCCTTCCGTGCAGAAAGACAAAGGGGCCTTGTGGCAGCCCACGCTCTCTGGGTGGGGCACACATTCTGCATCACTGTCCTGGTAGAATGGAGTCAGGAATCCATTGGAATCGTTGGCATTGCTGTTAGTCGGCTTTGTCAGGAAAGCTTCCTGGGCCTTGAGAGGGTACAAAAGAGTACCTGCTGTAATTACAATCACCCCCCGGAGCTAGTCCTCCACTTGGTATGAAATGTCCTCGGGTGTGCTCATATTTCTCATATTTCGGGGAGGGGGAGTCAGATATACAGAGAGAAGCACAGACAGAGAGGAAGACCTTCTGTCCAATGATGCACTCCCCAACTGACTGCAACAGCCAAAGCTGAGCCGATCCGAAGCCAGGAGCCAGGAGCTTCTTCTGGTTGGGCTGTCTTCGACTGCTTTCCAGGCCACAAGCAGGGAGCTGGATGGGAAGTGGGGCTTCTGGGATTAGAACTGGTACCCATATGGGATCCTGGCACATGCAAGGCATGGACTTTAGCCACTAGGCTACTGCGCCAGGCCTGGGTGTGCTCATTCTTAAGAAAGCCTTCCTTGTTCCCCACATGGAACAGACCTGATTGATGACTTGCTGTGGGAATACTTGGGAGAAAAGTCAAAACCTCATGAAACCAGAGTCTTTCAGTCTTTCTGGGTAGAAGCTTGTCAGACCCCCTCTCCCCGAGACCTTCCAAAGATGAGAAGGGGTGTTTGCAGAACCCTGGCAATTTGACCCTGAGAAGTGCACCTTTTATTTCTTGTCCTGGCTTGTTCTACTTCCATTAAGGGGAACATCACAGAGTGAGACAGATGGGATTTAAAACAGAAATGACCTAAGCACAAGAAATCAGGCCAGATGTCCCGGCTTGTTGAAGCCCTTCCAGTAAGTAGAAATCCTTGGGTGCAGCTGTAGCATCAGGCGGGACAGGCCTTGTCTTGGGGACCAAGCCCACCACTGACCTGAATCAGTCTTATGCCATGAGCAAGCCCTGGTACAGCTTTCACAGGCCATGCCTGCCCCCAGCAGGCTGAACTGTGGCTCAAGGTCTCACAAGGCCTCAGTCCCTTGGGCAGAATCTGCTGCGTCAGATGCACCAGTAGAATTATTTAAGACTTCAAATACCATGAAAAGTTTTTTTTTTCTTGGGATCAAGTGATGACCTTAACCCGAAGAAGCTGGGTACAGGAGCCCCAGCAGCCATGCTGTTTACGCTCTGGACAGATCCACATTCAGAGTGTCCACCTCCAGGGATGGAGTCCATACCTGGAAATGTCATTTCTTTTTTCCTGTGAAAGCTACTGAAATTGAAAGCTCAACTTTTGCAAGGGGGCTCTTGACTTGAGGGAATGTGTGCAGTCAGCCATCTTTGAGGAGGGGCAGGCACTGGAAGGCGGGGATCTGGGCCTCCTCCAGCAGCAGGAAGCTCTGGCCAGTGCTGTGATATGAACGGTGCCCAGGAGACAGCTGTCTGTCTCTTACTCTACCCTGGGAAAGGGATGTCAGTGTTGCATCAGCTGATTCACTCCCCAAATGGCCACAATGGTCAGAGCTGAGCCGATCTGAAGCCACAAGCTTCTCCTGGGTCTCCCACGCAGGAGCAGGGTCCCAAGGCTTTGATTCATCCTCCACTGCTTTTCTGGGCCACAAACAGGAAGCTGGAAGGGAAGAGGAGCAGCCAGGACACCCATATGGTGCCCAAATCGGATTTTGGCACTTGCAAGGGGAAGATTAACTGATTAAGCCATCATGCCGGGCCCTTTATTCTGTTTTCAATCAGGAATAGTCACATCCACTTATGAAAAGCAGCAAAGGAAAACCATGAGAGAAATGTAGGCTCATTTGACACAGTCCTGATTTTCATATTTAATTGGATAAAGCCTACAGAAATTTATTTAACAAAATTTATGTCTGAGTGTCCTATTCTCAGAATATGACTTTTCCTTTAAGGGGAACCTAAAAACAAAACAAAACAACAGCAAAAAAACCTAAAAAACAAACAAATGCCTAAAACCCATAAAGCTACATGCCTTTGCAGGTGCCTCATGAAGGAAATACCATACTAAGCCTACATATGAGCAGAGACTCCTGACTCCTGCAGTGGGATGCTCCAGGAACATGCAGAGGCATGCAGTTTTCTGAGGGGGGGGAAGTAAGATACACATTGGCCCCTGGCGACTGCCTTAATATCATGGGACATCAAATTAAGTGCAAATTATAATAGGATAACACAAAATAAGAGATTTCCCCCACCGTACTTAAACAACTTTGCTTACTTAAGTAATCTTTAAAAAAAAAATTTTTTTAAAGGGAATATCAAGGTGAGAATCCAAGGGGTTTGACCACAGTCTGCAGTTAAGTTTTCCCTTCCAGGCGGGACATGCTCTGAAATTGCTTCTTAAGATTTCAAGTTTGGGGATCCAGCAGGCTAGTGGCTAAAGTTCTCGCCTTGAACACACCGGGATCCCATATGAGTGCTGGCTCTAATCCTGAACGTCCCGCTTCTCATCTAGTTCCCTGCTTGTGGCCTGGAAAAGCAGTTAAGAATGGCACAAAACCTTAGGAACCTGCACCCATGCTGGAGACCCACAAGAGGCTCCTGGCTCCTGGCTTTGAATCGGCTCAGCTCCAGCCATTGTGAGCACTTGGGGAGTGAATCAGTGGATGGAAGATCTTCCTCTCTGTCTGTCCTTTTCTCTGTATGACTGCCTTTACAATAAAAATCAGTAAATATTGGAAAAAGAAAAGGTTTCAGGTTTGGGCCCAATGTGGTAACCTAGCAGTTAAAGTCCTCACCTTGCATGTGCCAGGATCCCATGTGGCTGCTGGTTCTAATCTAGGCAGCCCCCGTTTCCCATCCTGCTCTCTGCCTGTGGCCTGGGAAAGCAGTCAAGAATGGCCCAAAGCCTTAGGACCATGCACCTGTGTGGGAGACCCAGAAGAAACTTCTGGCTCCTGGCTTCAGACTAGCTCAGCTTTGGCTATTGCAGCCACCTGGGGAATGAATCATTGGATGGAAGATCTTCCTCTATGTCTCCCCTCCTGTTTGTCCAACTTTCCAATAAAAATAAATGAATCTTAAAAAAAAAAAAGATTTTAGATTTTCCTGATTTTAAGTAGTCCACCAGAGTGGTGCTAAAATACTGTGCTGCAAAATGAGTTGCCATTTTCAATATACAACTCATAAACATTTCAGTCACTTTAAAAAATGTTTTTAAAACATGATTTCAAGGGGCACTACCCTTACAGAGGCTTTATGATGTTCTGCTCCACTGCACATGATGCAAACATTCAGAAAGGCTTGTGGGTTTCCAGGATTGAAGAGTAGGCCTCTGTGCTTTGGAAGTTGTTTGCAGTTCGTGGCAGCTAGCAGGCTACCTTGAGAGTTAGGAGGGCACACAACTTGCACTGCAGAACCTTCCAAGTCAGTCAAGTTTAGTGTGGACTGAAGGTGAGCCCCATACAGTAGTCATTTCTGAGCTCACATTAGCAGACCCACATCATGGGACTTTGTCTCCTCCTGTTCCAAACATCAGGATGGAAGTCTGTTTTTCTGGCCTGGGCTTGGCTCACCGGGGTTTGTTTTTGGTCCCTATTCACCTGGCACATGGCCCAGATGCCGTTACTCTTGGTTTCATCAGCATAGCCAAATTCCCTATAAACTAAATCAAGATGTGAACAGCTATATTCTTATTTTGAAGGAGTCCTAAAATTCTTTTCATGGAAATCTTCTTTTAGGCCTTTGCCTCATGCTGGCTTTGTCCTGTGGTTTCCCCAAATAGCGCCACGGGGCTGCGTGATTACCAGGGTTTGATCCAGACACACAGATGCAGGGAGTCACATGCCCCACGGCAGAGTGACCTCACTGGCCACTCGTGTTGCCAGGGTGCTGGGGCACTCAGACTTGCTGGAGGAACTCGCCCTTGCAGCGTGGGGATGTCTGTGGTTGATATGATTCAGCAGGAAATTCTAATCTGAATTTCAAAACAGATCATGCAGCTGCTCAAAGAATTTAATCTGAATCGCAGATTGTCTGCTTGTCAGAGATAGAGCAGTCCTCATTGCACTTTGATCTCCTGAACCGATTCACAGACTACAATTCAATTTCTTGAATTTCTTCAATTTCAATTTCTTGGAGAAGTCAACATTTTTTTTTCTTTCATTTTCTTCTTTTAAAGATTTATTTATTTATTTTTATTGGAAAGTCAGATGTACAGAGAGGAGGAGAGACAGAGAGGAAGATCCTCCGTCTGAGGATTCACTCCCCAAGTGACTGCAAATGGCCAATGCTACACCTATCCGAAGCCAGGAGCAAGGAACTTCCTCCAGGTCTCCCACGTGGGTGCAGGTTCCCAAAACTTTGGGCTTTCCTCGACTGCTTTCCCAGGCCACAAGCAGAGAGCTGGATGAATAGCAGAGCTGCTGGGATTAGAACCGACGCCCATATGGGATCCCGGGACATTCAAGGCGAGGACTTTAGCCACTAAGCTACCGCACCAGGCCCCTTTTCTTTCTTTTAAAGATTTATTTTTATTGGAAAGGCAGACTTACACAGGAGAGGAGAAACATAAAGCTCTTCCATCTGTTAGTTTACTCCCCAAATGGCCACAACAGCCAGAACTGAGCCAATCTAAAGCCAGCAGCCAGGAGCTTCTTCCAGGTCTCCCATGCAAATGCAAGTTTCCAAGGCTTCATTTGGGCCACCCTCTGCTGCTTTCCCAGGCCATAAGTGGGGAGTTGCATGGGAAGTGGAGCAGCTAGGACGCGAAGCAGCATCTATATGGGATGCCCACACTTGCAGATGTAGGATTAGTCAGTGGTACCAGCATGCTGGCCCTGAGAAGTCGACATCTTTAAAGGCAGTAAGGCTTTCACGGCCATGGTGAATACCGCAAGAGGAGTTTTGCAAACTATTTTCACTGACTCACCTGTGCTTCTTCATTCTGCCTGTTCACTTGGCTGGCTTCCCACCTAGTCTCAGCTTCTAGGTCCTCCAGCTTCTGGGTCTGAGAAACAGGTTTGAGTCAAGGGCCTAAATCCAGTTTGGCCATGGGACAAAGCAATCATCTGTATAATTGAGAGGCATTATTAATAGGTACGTCAGATTGAAGTTTTCTTGTTTCTGGGTCACTTGAGGACAGTTCCCATCGGCCCCTGCAAAAAGTTTCTTTTGTAGCAGGCCATTTACATGGAGCTTAATGTTAATGCAGAGCACAACAGAATTAAGAATTCACTCATAGGTTGTCCCTGTATCTACAGATGCACTAGGCAAATAAAATAGACCTTAAACACCTGGAATTGTTGGGCAGAAGAAAAAAAAAAAGATGGTAACCATTATTATGAAGCCACTAATTTTGAACAGCTGTAGAAATGAATGCTGGAGATGGTCCCAACTGGAGCTTCCCCAGGAGCAGAGTCCCACTCTCTCTAAACAGCTGTTGGCATGACGTCTTCGCTTCTGAAAATACTCTCAAACAGACCAGGATGCATGTTCTTTACACTGAGGTGGGCTCTCTGGATATTAAAACATAAACTTTATAAAAATCTAGCTTTGGCATTTCATTCCAGTCCCCCTTGTCCTTTCTCAAATTAGGTGGTAAAATGAACAAACCGCTGAGGCAAGAATTTTTGCTCTCTGGTTTGCTAGCCATCATGACCCAACAAGTTTTTTCTGCCCCCTTCCCAGTACCTCTGCAGATTTTTTAAGTGAGAATAACAGTGAGCTTGAATGGCATTCCCTAACTTGCAAATGATTTTTTATAACTATCCACTTCTAAGAAGCACTCTTTTAAAGTTTTTATTTACTGAAGTATTGACTCAGCATACCTTGCTTTTCTTCCTTCATTTCTCAGTGTTTTTAGTGTGTTGAGAGGCTGCTGGGGATGGGGAAAGAGAACAAGGCGCAGAGCGTGTGAGCTTCCCATCTGTTACTTTGCTCCCCACATGCTCCTAACAGCCCCACCCTAGGACTGAAGCCAGTCATGAACTTAACCTGGGCCACCTGTGTGAGTGGGCAGGGATTCAGTCACAAAGACTGCACTGCTGCCTGCCAAGGCCTGTAGTACGAGGTGGCTGGAGTCGACAGCTGGAGCCAGCCGTTAAACTCAGGCACTCGGATGGGGAACACGGGCGTGTGAACCACTAGGTCAAATGCTCAGTCTCAGACAGTATTATTCTTGCAGTAAGGTCATTCTCTTGCTAAACATCACTTTGTTCTCTAGCTCTTAGAAGAACCCTTCCCCTTTTCTGAAAAATGTACCTGTTTTATTTCTGTGCCTGCTTATCAGTTGAAGCTAAAGTCGTATGTATATATGAAGGAAATAATTTCCAATATCGATGCTAATTTTTAACTTCAGGACTTCTATACAGAAGACCTGATTATTTAAACAGAAAATTCCATGCTAAAGCAAAGTTATTTACTGTATAACATTTTTCTAACTGAAAACTAATTTTCCTTAATATGACCCTAGATAATGTTTAATTTGGATAAAGTACACATGATTCTGGATGAGATGGTGTTAAATGGCTGCATTGTGGAAACTAATCGTGCAAGAATTCTTACCCCTCTACTGATTATTGACAAGCTATCAGAAAGCTGAACAGGAGGCTCTGCTGGGTTTAAAGAAGCCATGAACCACACCTCAAGATCTATGGCCCAAAACAATCTTCCACATCACATTGCAAAATGGGTATTCTTCCAAAGACACTATAAAATACGAGTTTTCCATAGTTCCTAAATTAAAAACAAAATGGTATTTTAAAATGTTAACAAAATTTCTCTCAAGCAAGACACTTTATTTTTCCCTACTTCTTTACATTTTATTGAGTATCTAAGGAATCCTATTTGGTCCCTGCTACCTTTTGTCAAATATATTCAGGAATAGCAAGCAGGTAGCAAGAAAGTGTGGCAGTTGTAGACCAACCAATAAAAATTTTAAAGAGTGATTGAAACACACAAGGAATTTGAGTTATTTTTCAATGATTTTCCTTTAAAAAGTCTTAGTAAAATTTTTCCCAAACACTAATATGTACCTAGTGAATGCTCCAGAGTTAAACCTGACAATTCTAAAAACCTTTGATACCCATTTTTTTTAATACCCATTTTTAAGGGCACTTGGCAATTCTAATGCTACCAAGGGATTAGTGAGGATGTCACTGACAAACAATAAACATTAAGCTCTCTTAAAACTGCCCTTTTGGCAACATGTTAAAGGCATTAGTAAATATTTGTTGATGAAATTTAGTCCAAAATTTAGGAATGATCTTTGTTCAGGTTGGCCTAAAATGAGCCCTTCCCTTCCTCCTTTAGCTCCTTCCTGACATGTACCATGTCATTACCAAAGAGTGGTGCCCCATTTCTCCCAAAAGCTTTTAGTGTGCTTCTGCTGCTAACTAGAGGATATGCAACCTCGGGCACAAAAGCACATATTATGTGTCTGGGGGTCAGAGGACAGCTTCAAAGAAGGAAAGGGAAATACAAGTTTGGGTACATTCAGACATCTGCCATCTGTGGAGTACCCCAAGAGTTCTTCCATCTACAACACTCTCCTTCAAAAGAGAATGTAAATGGACAGCCTAGGGGCTTATGCTGAAACGCTATGCTGCTTTTTAAATTTGTGTTGGGAGTAGAGCCACCTTCATGTTTCTGGTCAACAGTGGACTACAAAAGCCAGCCTCAGCTGATATTTCACACGTTGGAAGACATTGAGTCCAGTTTGTGTGCAAGCTCACTTCTGTGCTAAGCAATCAAGGTCTGGGGAACGCCCCGTCTAGATCCAGCTACTTTGGAGGTCTTTCATTTCAGAGACGCACTGGTTGGGAAACACTGTCCTAGTTGACAGCACTTAATCAGTAACATATTCAGGTAATGTTAAAACTGGTACACCAGAAGTAGCAAGGGAGTGAACAAAATTAATTTTGGGGTCACACCAAAATAGTAGTTGAATTACATCTTGGCACAGATTTTCGTACCTTGAGAGAAGTTTAAAAAATATTAGGTATCACAGGAAAAAATAAACAAGTGTATGTGGAGACCCCTGACACTTGACTTATGTAGTTAACTGCCATGTGACTATTTGTACTTACGAGCTGTTGTCATCACCTCACTCAAAATCTCACCATTCTTTTCTCTTAGGATAATGTTTCCTTATGGTTGGTCAGCCTTCCCTTGTTCTTGACTCAGAGTTTAGTGAGCTTTTTCTGTGAAGTACCAGATCCTAAATAGTATGTAAATGAATTAGCATGGCTGCACTCTACCAGAACTTTATTCACAGATGCTGAAATGTAAATTTCATAATTTCATGTCAAAATACTTCGAGAAAGTTTATTATTTAAAATCTGACTCCTGTCAGATTTCAGAGGCTTAAATAATGATAACACTAAACACATAAACTGAATTTTAAAAAGTTTATTTGAAAGAAGCAGGGAGGGGCAAGGAAAGAAAGAGATGGAGAGAGAAACACACAGAAAGAAAAGAGAGAGAATCTTCCATCCATTGGATCACTCCCCAAATGCCACATGGCCAGGATTGGGTCAGGTTAAATCCAGGAACCATGAACTCATCCCAGTCTGCCAGGGGCCCAAGCATTTGGACTTTCCTCTACTGCTTTCCCAGGTACCTTGGAGGGAGCTGGAGGAAAAGCAGAGCAGCTGGGACTCACAGTGCAACATGGATGCAGGTAATACAAGCAGCATCTTAACCTGCAGTGACACAAATGTGTGACTTCAACTGCATTTTAATTCTAACACTAGTATTCACTTGCAGTTGTACATTTTGACTTTATCAGAACCACCACTACTTTTTTGGATTGAAACATGAGTCATGAATTTAAATAGTGCTATAAATGCCTTTATTCTCAGAGAACTGAGAAAGTGACAATAAGGTGAAATATTTAAATGCTGCCTCTGATTTCATAATCACAACCACTTTCATGTAGCCATTACAAACAAGGCAATTAGCCCTCTATATCAAAGAACTGTCGATAACAACTATTTGAAGTAAAAAAAATGGCCCTCATACTCAAAATGTAGAGACCTTTTTCCTTGTCACTGTTGCCTCAATACAGCTTGATTTTTTTTTTCTTCATTGTAAGTATCTGAAAGATGTACATATAGACCAGAAGCCATTTTGCACACAGGACTTGGTCATCCATGGATTCTGATATCCAAAGGGGACCTGCAAACATTCCTCCATGAATTGAAATGACTGCCTTCATGTCATCAATCATAATGGGAGATACCTCTTCTAATATGGAATGGGTAAATACTGAATAAATTCAACACAGTAGTATCATGGTAGTTCCTTTACACATTAATATGGCATTTAAAACTCAACCTTGGATCTTAGACTAAAACTCATTCTTGGATTATTCCTGCAGAGAAAACAATGATAAATAAATAGCAGATCTGTTATTTTAAAAAGATTACAAATAACTAGTCACTTCTAATGAGGAATACTTTTGAGACTGAACACAACAGCTGGATCACAGTCAAGTGTGAGACTTTCCATTTCAGTTATATTTATTTACCATAGAAAAATATACTTCTTCATGTAGTGATTTCAGAAAATGAAATCTGAATGATTCAAAATGAAAATTATCTGGTTAAGCTCATGTCTGATGACTGCAGTCAAATATTCACATGACACAGTTTTGTACGCTGCAAACATTTTAATGATTATTGTTGAGCATACATTTTGGAAATTTTTTTTTCTTACTTCAAACTGCAACAAGTTAAATAAATGTTTATAATATACAAAGAAAATACAACCCAAAGTAAAACCTGCTTTTAAGTGTGCCTTGCACCTAAACCAGTGTCCCCTCCCCCCCGCCTAATATACTTTTATTTTTGAGCTGCACAAACACACTTAAGAATTTGATCTTTATAGTATGGCATTTAGGAAATAAAAATATATTCCCACCTCATAGACATAAAAATGTTGTGCATGATTATATGCCAAACAAAGAGAGAACACTAGAATACTCTGATAGTGCAGGCATCATTTAAAGGAAAAGAAAAAGCTTGAGATGCTCATTAACTCTTGGTTTTAAGGAAGCAGAATTTCTGACCAAGTAGCTTAAAAGCCAGCAAAACAGGGATCAGTGATGTCAACTGTAGTGTATGGAGTATGAAATGACAAACTGTACAGAAAGACACTGTTAGAAATTTACCAGTGAACACTGAAGATCTGAGGAGCTGCTCTTTGGAACAGTCAAGTGGGACCACCTCATTCCAGTCACATAAGCCCTTGTAAAGCAACACAGTGTTCTGTGCTAGATGCTTGCTGGCTGGGTAGTTAAAAAATTTGTTTTGTCATTAGCAGCTAACAAACTTATTCCACATGACCTTAAAGCCTTAATGGTGGAAAAAAAGGCAAGTATCATTAGCGTAGAGGATCATATACTTCTCTGCACACATACACAAGAGGCTTCACTATCATTTTAAAAGTTTTGGATGTCTCCCATTGCACTTCAAAGCTCAATTGAGATGAAAGCCTTTTTCCATTGTAGCAGCTAGTAAACGTTCTCTCATGATCTCCTCAGAAGAATATTCAGGCAACTTAAGATAATGCACACATGTATTTACTGATGGGTAGCTTGCATCAGTAGCATCAACCTACAGAAAGAAGGTAAAAATAACAGAGGACCGAGTTTATTTCCATCAGTCATCAAATAACTACATTCCATTCAAATCTCCAATTAGCTAGAGAATTTTACCTTGCGTACAACTGTGAGCCTGGGGTGCAGGTTAGCTAGCCCACCAGGAGGCAGAGTTGAACAACCAGTGGTAAACTGCAGGAATGCTTTCCTCTCATCTGAAGACATGCCACACAAAACTCTCACAAACCGGAGGAAACCAGGGCTGGAAGAACAACAGGATGTTTTTGTGTTGATCTGACAACAGATTTAAAAACACTAACACTGATTTGTAAGCCAGTACTATCTCCCCTTTGAAAACATCTTCAGAAAAGCCTATTGGCTAATGTAAGTTACCTTAAAATATTTCTCAAGGCCAGTTGTGGTGCAGTATCCTGGGTCACTGCCTGTGACAGAGGTATCCCATATGACCTCTGGTTTGAGAACTGACTGCTGAAGCTCTGATCCAGCTCCCTGATAATGTGCCTGGGAAGGCTGCAGAGGACTGCCCAATTACATGAGCCTCTGTCATCCATGTGGACACCTGGATGAACACCTAGGTTCTTGGCCTGGCTTGGCTAAGCCCCGGCCTCTGCAGCTATTTGGAGAGTGAATGAATGAAACCCCAGCTTTCAAATAAATTTTTAAAGAGTTATTCCATTTTATTTCAAAGATTTATAGAAAGAAGTAGAGACAGAAAGATCCTCCTTCCACTGGCTTATTCCTCAAGTGGTCGTAATGGCTGGAGCTGAGCCCATCTGCAGTCAGGAACCAGGAGCCTCTTCTGGTTCTCACATGTGGGAGCAGGGATCCAAAGTTTTTGGCCATCCTCCACTGATTTCCCAGGACATAAGTTAGATCACAAGTGAAGCAGTCAGGACATGAACCGGTATTCATATGGGATCCTGGGGCTTGCAGGAGTGAGGATTAACCATGCCAGACCCACAAATAAATCTTTAAAGAGAGAAGAATCTCTGAAAGATAGCCCCTCAAAAATGTTATGCACTTAAAAATGGCAAGTACTCAAACAGTGACAGAAGTTTTGGGATCATATATTATGTAACAAAGCAAATCAGAAAAGCTTTGCTATGCTTGAATGCTCCAAATAAATCCAAAGTTACTAAAGGAAGCCATTAAATAACCCATTTTCTTTCCAGTATGACTAATTGCCTTATAATACAAATGTATGATAAAATACTACCTGTTACTGAAAAGAACCAGTGCTACCTGCCACAAATGCATGTATAGTAATCAAATATTAAGATAAAGAAATTAGCCCATGAAGAATACAGACCACATGAATTTACTTATTAACATTAAAAACCAAGCAAAAGTGTTTAATGGATGGTGATTCAATTGCCAGAGAACAATAGGAAGGGAATGGGATTTCTTAAGTTGTTCTTTATTCTGAATACCAAATATAGAGGGTATTTTCATTTTGTGGAAAATTCTATGAGCTCTCCATATTTAATTTGTGCATATCACAAATTAAAAATTCATTGGAAAGTATCAATAATAAAATGAATGAAGCAGAAGAAAGAATCTCAGAATTGGAAGATATTTCCTGTCACAATGGGGAAACAATCAAGAAGCCGTAAGAGGAACTGAATCAAACTAAGAAAAGCATTCAAGAATAAACGGACACTAATAAAAAGCTAAATATGAGAGTTATGGCAGTTCCAGAAGACTCAGAAAGAGAAGCTGTGTTTAAAGCTGTATTCAATGAAATAAAGGGAAAATTCCCTACTCTGGAGAATTGGGAGACAGAATACAGGAGGAGCACTCTCAACAAAGATGACCAAAAACGATCTTCACTACGACACATGATAATCAAGCTCTCTTCAACTGAACATAAGGAAAAGATACCTAAACGTGTACGTGAAGAAAAATCAACTGACATATAGAGGAATGGCAATCAGGCTCGCAGCTGAACATACATAGAAGACTCCACAGGCCAAAACAGAATGGAATGATATATCCCAGATCATAAAAGCAAAAACTTGTCAGCCCAGAATAACATACCCAGCAAAATTTTCCTTTATCTTTGAAAATGAAGTAAAATTCTTCCTTAGTAAAGAAAAGCTCAAAGAATATGCCTCTTGCAAACCTGCCCTACAAAGGATACTTAAAGATGTTCTCTTGACAGAGAAAAGGAATAGTATCCACCAAACAAAGGCAAATGTGAAGAACATCCCAGGAAAATAACAGAAGATTAAAATCAAATAATGAACAATCCATTGCTAAAATCACAGAACCAAGTTACCACTTATTCATATTAACCTTGAGTGTAAATGGCTTAAACGTATCAATCAAATGTCCTAGTTAGTAGACTGGATCAAAAAACAAAACCCATCTATCTGTTGCCTACAGGAGATACATCTCACCAAGAAAGATCAGTGGAAAGTATATCTCATGGATTCTGATGTTTCTGTTTTTATTTTCATTTCTTCAAAACAATTTTTCTCATATTAAATTTTTCATTGACTCGGAGATCATACAGTAGCATGTTCAATAAAGTTCTTAATTCTTTTTTCATTTCTTCAACGACATATTAGTTATTCAATAGCATGTTATTTAACTTCATGGCACTGTAAATTTTTATTTTTCTTCCTGTTGTTTTGTTTTGTGGCTTTTCATTTAAGGGGATGTATAGTAACTGTGTAATGGAGACCATTATATCCAGATGTGAGGATACAATGCAGTACACCTCTCTACTTCCAGATCAAAGATGGACTCCCAATAAGACTGTTACATATATCTTAACAACAGGATGCTGGACTCTACCATTGTCCATGCCCGTAATGATAGACTTATGATTATTTATGAAGAACTACACTATTATAATATAATAGGAGAAAACGGTACGGGGAGGGGACTTCCAGAGGGGGCAAAGGATATCCCAAAGCCTGTGAAATTGTATCATAAAATAATACTAATAATGAAGAAAGTACAAAAATATGTTCTGCCTCTTGTTATGGTTCAATAAAAAGCTTGTTTTAATATAAGCACAATATAATAAAGCTTGAGGATTTACTACCTACCTAATTTAAAAACAATGAACAATTAACAGGCAAATGAGTAAAGGAACCTTAACACCAACAACAACCCAACTGTCTTTGTGTGTATGTTCAATCTGATTGATAAATGTGCATCTGATAATGTTGAGACTCCACTGGTTTTTCATTTACTTTGTAAGTAATTCATCAAGAGTTAAAATTGCTTAAGTGAATCTGGTGTTTGTTTGGGAATATAAACAACTTTGCTTATCACAGAAAATATGAAAACATACCTGTCACGTGTATAGCCCAGCTTCGGTTCAGTATAATTGATGATATCCTCTGCTGCCCAGGAGGGTGACTGGTTTCCACAAAGAATCATCTGGACTTCTTCATGGCTGAAGGAACTTAATTTCTCCATTGGAAAAACTTTATTAAACCCATCTACATCATACACACAGCAAAACATACAATTCAGTTTTTCAGTTATAATTTAAAAAATGCCAGTTATCAAATCATAATACTTATTAGGTACTAAATAGAACATTTTTTTAAAAACACTTTACAAATGTTTGGATAAATAAGTATAAGGTTAAACAGCTTGAAATAAAAACTGTTGGGATTTATGTTTCATATCACAATTTCTGTTTTATATCACAAGTGTGAAAAGAGGATATTCAGTTACTCTGATGGGTGGCCAAAGCTGCGTTTTCATTTTCTCAAAAGTGATTTGTCTACTGTGCTTTATGTGGTCCCATCTTCACCTGAAGAAGTTAGCTTCCTTCATGAAGTAATTCACCCTTAACTGCATAACACAAATATACACAACCTAACATCTACTGAAAAATAAAGGCATCAGGGCCAAAAGTAACAGATCCTCATTACTCCAGAGGAACAAGCTGAGGGGACAGTCTAGCCTGAGAATGTTTTACCCTTTGGAATATTCCACAGGACCTAACTAGCTGGAGGACAGAAAAATATTGGGTAAATCCTAGAGATCTCCAACTTTGCTTGTCCTTAATTTCAACTGTTTCAAAGGGAAAGGAGAGGCATACGTTAAATATTACCTCTAAAGGCTTCCATCTGTTTTTGAATACCCGTATGCATGCAAAAATCAAACATCAAATCCACATATTCTTCTGCATTATCCATTGTAATCATCTGCAAAGGAAAATTTGGCAGCATAAATATCACTATCTAGGACCAGCACAGTAATACTCAGTGTAACTGAGCTTGCTAAGAAAGGATGTTTCAGGATTTCAAACTGTATTAAAAGCAAAACCTTTACCTACCTCATCTTCACCACTTGGCTTGAGATCTACAGCTGTAAAGCCATATATTCTTGAAGAAGGGCAAAACTGGAAATTTAAACTGAGAAGACAAAAGTTCATAGGTTAACTAACACTGAATGACTGCTAGTGTTTAATTTTTACAACAATGTGACTGGAACCACTAATGCCCTCCCTGTTTCATCAAACTCAAAATAGCAGATTAGATGTACATGAGAGCTTTTCTTTCTTTTTTTCTTTGGTTAAAGACTTATTTATTTATTGGAAAAGCAGATATACAGACAGAAGGAGATACAGAGAGAAACATCTTCTATCTGCTGGTTCACTCCCCAGCTTAGCTGGAGCTGTGCTGATCTGAAGCCAGGAACCAGGAGCTTATTCCAAGTCTCCCACGCAAGTGCAGGGTCCCAAGACATTGGGCCATCCTCTACCACTTTCCTAGGCCACATGCACAGAGCTGGATGGGAAGTAGAGCAGCTGGGATACAAACCAGTGTCCATATGGGATCCCAAAGGACCCAAGTGAGGATTTAGCCACTAGGCTATGGCACTGGGTCCATATGAGAGCTTTTTAAATACAAAACCTATACACAATATTACTAGGTCAAACATAATCAAACCTGCCTAGTTTTGTAGAAATTTCAAGGAACCACCATCTCTCCTTATTTTATTTTATCTTTATGGCACAAAATTAACAAGTTGAAGATTTATGGCATGAATTATGGCAGTGATCTAAGACTTCCATCAGGAACAAACTATTGCTTGAGTAGTTATTCAATCCATACACCCCCCCCCCAAAGTCTATTAAAAAAAGCCAGTCCTTGACTATAGTAGACGTATGCTATTTAACATATTTAACATGACTATGGGGGGGGGGGTGTCAGTGTTGCAAGCAGCCACGCGGAACAATGAGGCATCCAGTAGCAAGAGTGACAGCATGAGCACTGCCTGCTTTACTGCTAATCCAGCTCCCCAGTGATGTACTCAGAAAGGGGAAATGGCTGTCAGTAACTAGGCCCTGCCTCGCAAATGGGAGACCAGGAGGGCATTACTGGCTTCTGGTTTTGTTCTGGCCATTGTGGCTATTTGGGAAGTAAACTAGCAGATAGCTACCTCTCTTTCACACTGTCTTTTTATTTTTTTTTTTAAAGATTTATTTGTTTTTATCAGAAAGGCAGATTTTCAGAGACAAGGAGAGAGAAAGACCTTCCGTACTTTTATGGGATCCTGGCACACACAAGGCGAGAACTTAGCCATGCACTACCTTTCTTGAAACATAAACAAGGGCCTGGTGTGGTAGCCTAAAGGCTAAATCCTCATCTTGCATATGCCAGGATGCCGTATGTATGCTAGTTTGTGTCCCAGCTGCTCCACTTCCCATCCAGCTCCCTGCCTATGGCCTGAGAAGGCAGTGAGGACGGCCCAAAGCCTTGGGACCCTGACCCGTGTGGGAGACCTGGAAAACCTCCAGACCTCCAGACTGGCTCAGCTCCAACCATTGGAGCCACATGGGGAGTGAACCAGCAGATGGAAGATCTTTCTCTCTTGTCTCTCCTCTCTGCAAATCTGCCTTTCAAATAAAAACAAATCTTTACAGCAAAAAAAAAATTCTGAGAAATGCATTAGGGCCAAATCTAGATGCCACAGTGTGCTACATACCTAGGCTAGCTGGTACAACACACTGATACCTAGACTACAAACCTGCAGGGCAATAAAAACTGCTATACAGATAACACAATGGTAAATATTTGTATATCTAAATAGAGTAACAAAAGGAGTATCTTAGCTCTTTTATTATCTTATGAAATCACTCTTGTATATGTCCAACATAAAGCATTAATTAAGCAGCACATAACTGTATAACCGTTTATGAACTACAACTTCCTAATATTATTAGCAAACACAAAAAAGGGGAATTGACATGGCAGTGTAGCACCCTAAGCTGCCACTTGTGACTCAACCATACCACAAGGAAGTGTCAGTTCAAACCCTAGGTATTCCACTTTCAGCGGGAGCTTCCTGCTGATGTGCCTGTCTGGGAAGGCAGCTAGCCGATAACGTCCCCAGTGCTTCGGCCTCTGCCAATCGTGGGAGACCAGGTCGGAGTTCCTGGCTTGTGGCTTTGGCCTGGTCCAGCCCCAGCTGTGTTGGTCATTTGGGGAGTAAATCAGTGCAGAAACGGAAAATTAGGGGATAAATGATCAAGACTGCTCGATGTCTTGTGTTCCGCTTTTCTAATAAATCTTTAAGAAAGAAAAGAAAAAAAGCCTTGCAGTCAGCTCCAAAACAGGGAAATGTATTAGAGGAATGATAATTACATGAATACAAAAAACCCTACTTTTTTTTAAAAAAGATTTTTATTTTTATTGGAAAGGCAGATGTACAGAGAGGAGGAGAGACAAGACAGATCTTCCATCCACTGATTATTTCCCAAATGGCCACAATGGCTGGAGCTGAGCCAACCTAAAGCCAGGAGCTAGGAGCTTCTTCCACATCTCCCATATGGGTGCAGAATCCCAAGGCTTTAGGCTGTCCTTGACTGCTTTCCCAGGCCACAAGCAGGGAGCTGGATGGGAAGCGGGGCCACCGGGACATGAAGTGGTGCCTGTATGGGATCCTGGCACGTGCAAGGTGAGGACTTTAGCCACTAGGCTACTGTGCCTGGCCCTAATAAACCCTTTTTATCAAATAATCTTCAGCATAAATATTAGCTGATATAGCCATTATGGATAAGGTTTACACACCAACCAAACTCTGAGCTTTGCCAAGCAGGCTTTATATATTAGCTGATAAATTATTTAAAATATGATTGGTTTGGGGCTTATTAAATAAGGCATGTAAACTTACCATATTATATGATAAAACAAGTAATCTTCCAGAGGTCTGATGAGTAAGAAATTACGGTCTGACAATATGAGTGTTTTCTTTATAATAAACCAAAGGTTGAGTGATAATATTATATAGTACAAATTGGTGAGGACAAAGAAACAAAAGCTTTAGAACTTGTTCATTCATTAGGCTGAAGAACACACATATGAAACTTACCCTAAGTCCTCTATGCTAAGTGGAGGCCCAGAACCTGACGGATTCTTGAGTACTAGTTCCTGTAATTTCGTGTTCTTCTCATCTTCAGAAAGACCTTTGTTGCTTAAAATTTGGCGCCTCTTTATAGCAAGGTCTTTAATTTCTTTTAAAAATCTGGCTCGATGTGGGTTTACAAGTTCAAAGTCTTCCCAAGTTAAAATTCCATTAAACCAAGCTGGAGGTTTTGGTTTAGGGGGATCCAGAATAAATTCTGACTTTGAATCCTCTTCAAAGCTTCCTACTGAGAGTGAATCATGACCTTCTTCTGTAGAGGCTTCAGACTGACTTTCAGTACAGTGTAAGTCTCTATCACCTCGTGACTCATAAATCAGCTTACTCATATTACTTTTAATGTCTCCCATACACATAAGTTTGAAGAAAGGCTTAGAAATAGGTAAGTCAACAAGTCTATTGTCTTGAATGCATTTGGCCAAGAAAATTCCAAGGAAATGGAATAGTTTTGTGATCCTTTCAAGCTCATCGCTGTCTTGAGGAAACGGTGCGGTGAAGAGTCCACAGGACCTCTGTACATAATATCCAGGAGGCTTCAATCCACCTCCAAGATCGACCTGGGGTTTTAGATTTGGAAAACACAAATGAAAATTAAATAAATGGTATAGCAATGAAGCCAATCACTGTCATTTAAGAAAAAGAAAATCCAAACGTTTAATATCATCCTGAATTTATCTAAAAGTATGTATGTGTTTTATTACCAGTGTTTATTTATCCTTAAGAAATATTTTAATAATATCAAGATTATTGAAAACATGGACTATGTTCTGAAAGTGTCAGTCATTATTAACATGTTCCACAAGCACAGTCACAAGTCAAGTCACAAAATGAAAAATCTTACATGACGAGATTCATCATCTGGGAAGTTATCATCACATAGCCAAGCTCCCAGGTCAGTCCTCTGAAATTCTGCTGCCACCAGAGCATAAAACTCTAAAGTGGGACCCAAGCCAGTTCCTTCCTCCCCTAAAAACTCAACCTAAAATATAAACAAATCAATTATGAGGAAAAGTGATCCAACTCTTGAAAAATGTCCTATCTGATCCAGTAATACACTTTCTTAGTAGGCTTATAATACAAGCAAAAAGAAGTTTTAATCTAGCTTTTCTAAATGGAAGAGTACATTGTAGTACAAACTCAAGCACTGTGTTGTTGAGCATTATTCATATATTCCTTACTTTTCACAACCACACAACGTATCTCCTTTTTACTTGAAAGGAATAAAAATGATTTATTTGCTTGAGAAAAAAATCATATGCAGATCTTCTTGTTTATGACAATAAAGCCTAAACTTTTCCACATATTTCTGATTACGTGCAATCACATTAAAGGGTTTTCTCACAACTCTACCTGTTCTAAAAATGATATGAAGTGTGTGCACGTTTTTCAAGATTTATTTATTTGAAAAGGCAAAGATATAGAGAGGAAGACACAGAGAAAAGAGAGAGGGCTATCTTTCTTCTACAAGTTTGCTCCCAAACTGGCCACAATGGCAGTGGTGAAGCCAGTCCAAAGTCAGGAACTAAGAGCTTCTTTCAGATCTCCTATTTGGGTGATAGAAGTCCAAGCTCTCGGACTGTGTTCTGCTAAATTTTCCTAGGCCATTAGCAGGGCACTAGAAGTTAAACGGAATGGATGGGACACAAACTGGGGCCCGTTTGTGATATGAGCATGGTAAGAGGCTGCTTTACTTACTGTACTTTGATGCCAGCCCCTGAAGTATCTTTAAAAAATATAAAGGAAACTGGATTACCAAAGTTATGAGACAGGAGAAGATAAGGCAGTTTGCATATAAAGGGAAAGCCACAGCCTTCGAAATTTTCTAGAGATGTACCATGCTCACTTTGATCTATTTGTGACTCCAAAGACAAAAAACAGCTGGAAATTATCAGTTTTGGAAGAAGTATTTCTGTTGTTTCCCCCAGAAGGAACACTGTGTATACGGAACATAATCAACGATGTCCATAGGCCTACGCCTACAGTAAATACACTGAGTTCCATAATGCTATTTGTTTGACATCTCTTAGTATAGATCAATAATATAAACACTGTTTATGCAAACCAATAATAAAAATGCACCTATTGGGATGGACATGGGTTAAGTCCTGCTATTCTAGCTCCCAGCCAATGTCCTGAGAAAGCAGCAAAAGGTGTCCCAAGTCCTTGGGCCCTTGTACCAAAGGGAAAAAAACAAGTTCTTGGCTTCTGGTTTTGGAATGGCTAAGCTCTGGCCATTGTGGCCACTCTTGGGGAGTGAATTAAAGAATGGAATATCTCTTTCTGTAACTCTTTCAAAGTAAATAAATCCTTCTGAAATAAACTAATCTGTTTCCAATCTAGCTGCCTAATAATGTGCCTGAGGGACAGTGGATAACGGCTCAGATACCTAGGATCATGGCATTTCTAGGAGTCACAGATGCATTCTGGGATCCTGGCTTTGGCCTTCCTCAGCCTTGGCTGCTGTATCTGGGGAGTAAACCAGCAATTCGAAGACAGATCTTTCTCTCTGAAGTGGATAGCAGTATCCAACAGACTTTGAACAGCAGTGCAAAACCTCTTCATTGCTTAGAAAGGACTGGACATGTGAGACAGGCTGACAGCCTCTTATGAAACATGTCTTGTCAAAGGACAGTCTTTGCATAGAGAAGAGAGAAATGCCTCTTCTCATTTAACTCAGTTTTACGCAGAAGATACATTGGCTGATGGCCTCAGTGTCATTTGTGCTCCCTCAAACACATTTTATATTAAGTTACCTCAAGAACAGATTTCCGATCTGCATGGATCTGCATGACATTCTCAGCCCATTCCATCAACGATTCACCACGTGGGACTTTTACTCTTTCATGCTTGAGGCGACCAACTCTGAACTCTCCAGGATCATCTCGCCTTACACTGCTTGTGGTTCTAGTTCGTTCCACAGTGGCTTCACGTCGGTTTTGTAACCATACTATCGCTCTGAAACAGAAAAACATCTCAGGTAGCTGAAGCACATATCAACAACTGAATGTGGGCCCGGTGTGATAGCGTAGTGGCTAAAGTCCTCACTTTGAATGCACCAGGATCCCATATGGGCACCGGTTCTAATCCCGGCAGCCCTGCTTCCCATCCAGCTCCCTGCTTGTGGCCTGGGAAAGCAGTCGAAGATGGCCTATAGCCTTGGGGCGTTGCACCTGCATGGGAGACCTGGAGGAGGTTTCTGGCCAGAGCTGGAAATGCAAACAAAGTACTCTAACACAGAACACAGATACACTGAGTACTAGCTGTACCACATACCGTGATGATCTTTTTTTGCTTGTTTATATAAATTATTTTTCCTTTCATTAAAAATAAATAAATTTTATTATAATCTACCTTGTACAAAGTGAGAAAATACTCCATATTTTTCTTTCTTTTCCCAATTAAATAGAGGTGAAGCTCTAATTTATCAAGGACAAAAATAGCCATTTTACCACCTACTTTGAAAAAGCACTGTGGGTACACAATCATTACACAAAATACATAGTGATTATTACTTTTTCTTTTTTATTATTAATTACACCGAATTATGTGACACAGTTTCACAGGCTCTGGGATTCCCCCAACCCCTCCCTATCCGCTCTTCCCCCCATAGTGTTAATTATGACACACTGTATACTGTTTCAGACATGTTAGCTAGAGCAGTGGACAAAATAGTCAGAAAATCTTATGCTCCTGAAACTTTTGTCTAGCGGAAAAACACAAAGAAAACAAAATTAAATAAAATATGCAGTAAGCTAAATGACAGGAAGAGAAAAATGATTAATTAGAGATAAGATACATTCAACCACCAAAGAATTTGCAAGCATTCAGCCTGGCATTGCTGGGAATTTCAACAATTAATCATTTATGTAAGCTACCAAAGAACTAGATAGTAGATGTCACCTGATGAAAACACCCCATTCTATCTACAGCAGTCCAACAGAAAACAGTAAATTTTGAAAAGGCATCACATTTCAGAACACAACATATTCTCTTGAAAAGCTTTGGCAGTGTATTTATACATCCAGTATAATTGTACTGGACAATTATAAAAAAAATTACTAGTTACTATAAAACATTAAAAGATATACATCTTACCTTGAGGCACCAAATGCTGTACATGTGAAATAAAGTTGTCTAGTTTCAAATGGAATAAGAAAAGGACATTTGCTTGTTAACTGTTCACACCAGTCTGGCAGAGCTCCACTTGCCAATGCTAATGGTTCCTGCAAATTAACAAATGACAAAGTCTCAAGCACAAAAAGGCAACTGTAAAAAATTACACAAAAGAAGTCAATTCTTCACAGTAATTAAAACAAATGCAAATGATTGCAAGGCCTGAATCACCCAAGTTATAAAGAAAGGAGAGATGGTGAGAGGCAGGCAGGGCTGGAAGGGCAGCACTGTGAGTGAGAAGTCCGACAGTTACCAAATAAAGAGGTCACACATGTGATTTTGTTACCTCAATCTGCTGTAAGATTTTTGTTGTGATTTTCTTGCTGGTGAATTCATCTGGTGGGAAAGTAAACTGAGGCTCCTCATCACCATCTATAAAAAGAATAAAAATACAAGCTGATTTATAGGAAAACAAAAACAAAAGCGACAAATGAAACAAGGCTTTTTACGAACCTTCTTGAGATATTCTTGAATAAGGGTCACTTGCAACTATGTACAGAATACGCAGAAGTTGAAGTACATCTTCAACTCCACAAGAGTTCTGTCCATTGCCTGCTTTGGCCTGAGGTTGTTCCTTTGTCAAATTAAGAATATCACTACTTTGAAGAGCAGAAATGGCCCCCTGGTTTGAGCCAGACTTTGTTCCATGCTCACAAAAATCCTGCACAAACAATGAGCATAACTGGTCATTAGTCACATTTTTAAGAAAAGCACCATATTATTGTTACTTTGAAAAGTACTACCATTGCTTTTTTGGAATGCTGAACTTTTTCAAAGAATTGCCATCTTTGGAGTATCTGAAAGCCCAGTATTAAACAAGACAACAATCATTGTGCTCTAGACCATTAAAATCCCCAGACAAAATAAAACTTATAGAAGCCATAATTAAAACTCTATTTCTGAAGTCCAATTTTGCAAGTTGTACTTGAAAATTTTAGCCTGGCATATTAACAGTGTTAATTCAACCTAGTTTTTTGTTTGTTTGTTTAATTATGTCCCAGTAAATCTCTTACAAAGCTGCAAAACAAAGCATAAGCCATTCCCAATCAAAACTGTATTTTGATGCCAATATATACCTTATATGCAGCTATGAGCTGAGAACAATTTCTGTTTTTCCTAATACTTTTATTAGTGCCAGTTAATTTCCAGTGGCGTAGGAAAGTGGCGTCTGCATTCTTCTGCAAGTAGGTTATCAAGTCATTCTTTGGTAATTCATCAGTGCCAAGGTACTGTTCCACATGCTCTATAGACCAGCAACCCTATAATAGGGAAAACCAAATGTTGGCCTTTCCCAGTTATAATGTCTATATTTCACATGCATTGTATGAGGCAGCTTTAAGATCATGCACTTAATTTTAACAACTTCATGTTAGTCATTTTTCCCTCAAAATGACTAACACTGAACAATGTTAGTTTTATTTCATTTTTACCAAGTAGCCAAGAATAAGACCTATTTTCTACAGCTAACTTACCATTTTTCCATTTTCCTTTTCTTTGTCAGAATCCTTCATCTCTCTGTACATGATTCTAAACATGAACATACATTATTCAAGTTAATTCTTACATCAAGTTATTTGCAGTTATTTCCATAAAGGTTTAATACTTTTAAAAAAATGTGATTAAGTCCTGAATTCAAGGAGAATTTTTGAGGAAAAAAAATATCAATTTGATAAACATGGGAAAGTAACAAAAACCATATAAAGTAGATAACTTCTTAAACTTCAAAAAAAAATGAGAGAAAATATTGTCATCACCTTGTTTGTTCTCAAAAGAACTTCCATTGGATTACTAACATGTAAGGAGAACATGGTATCACAGGTGAAGTTGTAGTAAGGGTAAAAATCTATTATTATTATTACCATATAATAACTGGCAGATAATACTTATTAAACACTACAGTCTAGAGAGCATTGAAATCACAACATCTATTAATGAATTGATTCCTCACAACTACTTTCATTCATGGTACTGAGTAGTCAAGTAAGCTACAAAAAGGTAAATTTTCCCTAAAGTCATTAATAATTATTTGATGAATGCATAAATGAACAAAGAGAAAAGCTTAAATAATAAAGTCTATAATAAAGAATAAAAAATTTATTTCAAATGATACTCTTTTCAACAACTACTTTATAAACATCTAGCATATACAGATTCTTTTTTAAAGGCTTACTTTGAAAGTTAACATTAGAGGCAGGGGGCGTTCCATACATTGGTTTACTAACCAGCTGGCCACAACACCTAGTTCAGGGCCAAGCCAGGAACTAGGAATTTCACACATGGTCTCCCGCACAGTGAGCAGGGGCCCAAACACCCTGGCCATTCTTTGCTGCTTTTCACAGGCCATTAGCAAGGAGCTGGATCAGAGGTGAAGCAGCCAGGACATGAAGCAGTACCCACATGGGGTGCCGGCACTGTAGGCGGAGGCTTTATCCACTATAGCACAATGCAAGAGCTTAGTCTACATTGTTTCTATAGGTCCTTCCAGCCGCAAAACTTAATTATTCTACAACAGAAGTCAGAATGTACTTTTTTTCTATTGGTAGCAGAACAATAAAATCTTTTTAGTTTTACTATAATTTAAAATAGAAATATAATGCTTATTTGTTCATATATCATGACAGTACCTACTAAAACATTAAGTTGGGCCCGGCGCGGTGGCGCAAGTGGTTAAAGGTCCTCGCCTTGCACGCCCGGGATCCCATATGGGCGCCGGTTCTAATCCCGGCAGCCCCGCTTCCCTTCCAGCTCCCTGCCTGTGGCCTGGGAAAGCAGTCGAGGACGGCCCAAAGCTTTGGGAACCTGCACCCGCGTGGGAGACCCGCAAGAGGCTCCTGGCTTCGGATCGGCATAGCATCGGCCCGTTGCGCTCACTTGGGGAGTGAATCATCGGACGGAAGATCTTCCTCTCTGTCTCTCCTCTCTGTATATCCGCCTTTCCAATGAAAAAATAATAAAAATAAATCTTTAAAACATTAAGTTAAAATCTCTTACGTGTATGTTGGCTCCCAAATACGCCTAAGCTTATCTGATTTCACATTGCCATTACAGGACAACTGAAGCAATTTTTGTACATAGTAAAAGATGGTTGATCTAAAATTGGTGAGTGGCAGCTCAACTTCACGAGTTGTTCCAAGACCGGTTACTTTCAAAGTGAGAGCTAATCGAGGTGATGGAGTACATTCAACTTCTTCCAAGAGCTCTGAATGAGGTGTTCCTGAAAATTTAGAAGACATATAAAAAACAATTATACTGCAAAAAGCAGTTCAGAAGAAAACTGCACTAGGAGACGTGAAATTCAAACCCTTTTGCCATACGTGAACCAAACTTAGTCACCAATTTAACAACTTTACTATTTCAATGTTTATTTGTTTGAAAGGCAAAGAGAAAGAGAGAAAGGCAGAGATCTCCCACCTACTGTTTTATTCCTCAACTGGCTGAAAACAGCCAGGTCTGGGTCAGACTAAAGAAAGGAATCAGGAGCTAAATGGGAAGGGAAATTTATTTGGACCCTTTTATGCTGCCTTCTCAGGTGCATTTCCAGGAAATTGGGTCAGAACCAGTTAGGTGTACATGTGATGTGTACACCTAAGAAGTGGTAGCATCACTCAATGTACTATATTAACAAACCCATTGTTTAGAAATGGAACAATCATGCTTAAAGACAAGCTGTCACAAGAGAAGGCATGTAACACGTGTACGTACGGATCTCTTACTTTTATTTGGAAATACATGGGAAACCACCCTGGGCCAATAACTGTTAACTATTTACACTGGATAAGTGAGTTGTAAGTTTAACACATGCACACCAAAATAATTAGGTTTGTAATGTTTTATAATGCATCTGATAGTTCTTTATTATTAGCTCATGAATCCATTCTTCCTATCACAATTGAAGATATTATTTTCTGACAACACAAACGTTTTGCACTCATCTTACCCTACAAAATGAAGTGTAGAGCTAGCATTTCTTTATTATAAATTATTACTAGTTAAAACATTAGAAGATATGAATACATTATTGGCAAAGAACATTACAGAAAGTTTGTACGTATTTGTACTCCTTAGGTTTTCCTTTCTGAAAAGACCTTGCATCATGCTGATTCAGGACATATCCATCCTCCCCAGAGGGGGACTGGCATGATGGAAAAGTGCGTTAAGCCACACTGGATGTGACATACAATCTGAGTGTGGATGGCCTAAGTCCTTGGGGTCCTGTAGGCATGTAGGAGACGCAGATGGAATTTGAGGCCCTGGCTTTGTTCAGCCATCTGGCTATGTGGGAAGTGAACAGTGTGTGGAAGATTCTTCTCTTTTCCAGTCCCTCTGTAAGCCTGTCTTTCAAATAAATAAATCTTTAAAAACAGAGATGTAAGTAACAAGGTCCAATGTCTGGGCCTGTCACCACACAGGAGAACTGCATGGAGTTCCAGGAAACTAGCTGCAGCAGTGACCTGGCCCTGGTAGTTGTAGTCATTTGGGGAGAGAACCAGCAGAGGAAAGATCATTTTCTTCCTCTTGGCATCTTTCTCACTGTAACTGTCTTAAATAAAGACATCTTAAAATATATACGCATACATCAAAAAAATGTATCACACAATTTAAGTCTTCTTTAATGATAATATGATTATAATAGCTGAGATTTACTGAGGCACGTATTGGGCACTTTATATATTTTACTTAATCCTTTTAAGTTAAAAGACAGCTTTGTTGAATAGAGATAACTCATTTGTCTAATGTATTTGTTTTCCTATTACTGTTGTAAAATATTATCATAAAACGAAAGGTGTAATATCACAATATAACACATCTGTATAATTCTACAGGTTAAAAGTCTAACATGGATTTTCAGGGTCCCATTCCTTCTGGAAGCCCTAAGAAAAAGACAGTTTTCTTATCTTTGCTCACTTTTAAAAGCTGCTCACATTCCTTGACTCCAGAATCCCTCTCATCATTTTTCCTCTACCGCCTTATAGAGATTGCTGCAATTATACTAAGCCTGTTTAGATAATCCAGGATAATCTTTTCATGTCAAGATCTTTAATTGTATCTGAAAACTGTTTTTTTCCATCACAAGTTCCAGAGATTTGGATCCGGACAATGTTTGGTAAATCATTAGGATGCCTACCATATCTGATCTGACTTTTAATAGATAAAATTGCCACTCAGTCAAATGACTCCAGAGGCCACAACTAAAACCACTGGTCAACTTTCAAAGTGGACAGCAACAGGGCCCGGTATGATGCCTCAAGTGCTGGGATCCCATATGGGTGCTGGTTCGTGTGTAAGCTCTTTCCATCCAGCTCTCTGCTTCTGGTCTGGGAAAGTAGCAGAGGATGGTCCAAAGCCTTGGGACCCTGCACCGACTTTGAAGACCCAGATGAAGCTCCTGGCTCCCAGTTGTTGATTGACTCAGCTTTGGCTGCTGCGACAATTTTGGGAGTGAACCAGCAGACAGAAGATATTTCTCTGCACCTCCTTCTCTCCATAAATCTGATCTGCCTTTCCAATAAAAATAACCATATCTTTAAAAAAAGTGACAACAAATCCTTAGTAATTTTGTTTTAGTACAAAACAGGTATAACTGTTTCCAACATTTAAATAGGGCATGGCTTTAAAATCGTGCTTTTTAAATGATTCAATATTTGCTCCACAGAAAATATTTTTGTGAACTTGTGGTTGAAAGGTTGTCCTACAATAAGATGCTGGACTCTATGCTGGGTATATGCTTGCAATGAAGGAATCTCAACTGAACTTGAACTGTGGTTATGCAGCAAGGTGGAGGAATCTACCATGGGGGGAGGGTTGTGGGAGGGGTGGGGGGAATCCCAGTGCCTATAAAACTGTATCACATAATACAATGTTATCAACAATAAAAAAAAAGAAAGAAAAGTTGTCCTAGGTATTTTACTGATAGGCCAGATACATCAGCAACACAAATAGGACTTTTCCTTTTTTCTTTAACATTTATTTACTTGTTTGAGAGGCAGTTACATAAGATGGAAAGATAAAGAGAACTTTCATTTACTGGGTCACTACCCAAATGGCTCAAAAGCCAAGGTTGGGCTAGGAGCTTCTTCCAGGTCTCCCTGATAAGTGGCAGTGGAGCTCAAGCACTTGTGCAATCTTTTGCTGGTCTTCAGGTACAGTAGCAGAGAGCTGGATGAGAAAGATTAGCTGGGACTTGAATCAGTGCTCATAAGGTATACCGATGTTGAAGGGAGGAGCTTTAACTTGCTGTGTCACAACATCGGCCCCAGGAATTTTACTTTTCAGATTGTAAATACTAGCATTATTTGGTATGTATTAAAATTAAATCATAAAATTAAAATACACTATACCTGGAGGTGGAATTTCTAGATCAGTTGTCTGTTGGACATTAGTACGACCAGGTCTAGGATCGAAAGCAGGAACCAAAGCAGAAAATTGGCGCTTCAGCACATAATCATCATCCCATGTTCTCCGGCGTCCTCCTTTAGTCTCATATTCTTCTTCTTCCTACGAAAATAATGATAATCTCATTACTACAAAAGTGATACTGGGGCCAGACTTGCAGCATAGCCAACTAAGCTGTCATATATTCAACGTCTAAATGCTCCACTTCCAACCCAAGTCCCTGGTAATGTGTCTGGGAAAGAAGAGCAAGATGGCGACCCATGTGGGAGGCCCAGATGGAGTTCTAAGCTTCTGGATTTGGTCTGGCCCAGCCCTAAATGCCGCAGTCAATGGGGATTGAACTACCAGTTCGAAGATCAATCCCTCTTTCCCTCTCCTTGTAACTCTGCTTTTCAAATAAATAATTAAAAAATATATATATATTTTTTATTGGAAAGGCAGATTTACAGAAAGAAGAGATTTAAACATTTCCATCCACTGGTTCACTTTCCAAGTGGCTGCTACAGCCAAAGCTGAGCCAATCCAAAACTAGGAGCCAGGAGCTTCTTCCGGGTCTCCCACATGGGTACAGCATACCAAGGCTTTGGGCCTTCCTTTATTGCTCTCCCAGGCCATATGCAGGGAGTAGGATGGAAAATGGAGCAGCTGGGATGTGAACTGGTGCCAATATGGGAGCCCAGAAGTGCAAGGCGAAGATTTAGCCATTAGGCTACTGTGCTAGGCCCCTCAAATAAATAATTCGTAAAGATTTATTTACTTATTTTTAAAATATCTTATAGACACAAATGAAGACAGAGAATCTTCCACCTGCTGGCTTACATCCTAGACTGCTACAACAGCATGGGCTGGGCCAATCCAAAGACAGGAGCAAGAACTTTTTCTGAGTCTCTCTCTGGGTGATAGGGACCCAAGCAGTTGGACCACATTTTGCTGCTTTTCTCAGGCTATTAGAGGGAGCTGGATCAGAAGTGGAGCAACCATGATGTAAATAAGTATATGCTTATTATTACCCAAAGGCAAAAGAGTTTCCTCACATTATACCATTAGAATCAAGGATTCTCGTTAGGACAGAGAACCCGACACAGCGAAGTGTCTATCTGTAACTCTGTATTCCCTCTCCTCCACTCTTCTCACTACACATACAACCTTGTAGGCATTTTGATGTTTTGCTTCATGTTTTCCTAGGACAAGAACAAAGATATACCACAAAGAAAATGAACTTAGAAGATCTATGACCTGCTCCCCAATAGGCCGGCTCCCAGCTCCAGCAGGGACCTGTGGTAACTGCGAGGCGACAGCATGGTGCGTGACGTCAGAGCGCGAGCCAGCTCGACGTTGTAAGGATGGACGTCTCAGAATCTGAAATTTCAAAAAAAAAAAACCAGTCAAAAGTTATGCATCTAATTATTTGATTCATACATACTGATATTCATTCACAGATTCGTGAATCTAAACATTCGTGCCCTAAACATTCACAGATTCGTGTTAACAAAAGTTAATCTTTAAAAAGTTTTTATCTTGGGGCCCAGCAATTGGCACAGTGGGGTAAGCTGCTACATGTAGTGCCAGTATCCCACGTGGGTGCCTGTTTAAGCTCCAGCTACTCTATTCCCGATTCATTCCTGCTAATATGCCTGATAAAGCAGTGCAAGATGGCCCTAGGACCTGGGTCCCTGACATCTATATAGGTATCTGAGTGGAGCTCCTGGTTTCTGGCCTAGCCCAGGTTGTTGTGGACGTCTGCAGAGTAAACCATCAGATGTAAAACCTGCCTCTCTGCCTCTCTTTCTTTCCCTGTATCTCTTTCAAATAAATAGTAAAACAAATTATCTTCATAAGCTACACAAACTGAGTATTTTAAATTCATCACTTCTTTCACTTGCTTCTTGCAAAAGAAGCATGTTAATAAATTTTATAAGCAACCAGTAGTAAGGGAGATTTTGGGTTTCTTCACCCATTAAAATTCAACTTATCATTAATGAACTGATAAATTTATCAGTTATACATTATTTTTAACAATCTATAAAAAAAATTTAGAATACATAGAAAGTTATACTAACAGATATTTTCAGGCACAACTTAAACACAACCATAGTGGTTAAACACTGAAAGCTCTGGATCACAATGCTTAGGTTTGGGTCCCCATTTTTCAATTTTAACTCTGATAATAAGGTCAATTATTTTTCTTTTTCTCTTATTACTCTGTGTAAGGACTTACAACAAAATATACAACTACTTCTTACTAACCAGTACTAAAAACTCCTTTCACTGAACAATCATTAAGATTATATTCTTTAAGATTAGTAGTGGTGGGGAGAGCCCACGGCCAACTAAATTGTATCAAGAAACAAACAAGCATAAAAGATTTTATTGGTGAGATCTGGTGCGATGGCCTAGCTACTGGAGTCCTCGCCTTGAACACACTGGGATCCCATTTGGATGCCCATTCTAATCCTGGCAGCCCTGCTTCCCATCCAGCTCACTTCTTGAGGCCTGGAAAAGTAATCGACGATGGCCCAAAGCCTTGGGACCCTGCACCCGTGTGGGAGACCCAGAGGAGGCTAGGAGCTCCTGGCTTTGGATGTGGTCACCTGGGGAGTAAACCATTAGACAGAAAATCTTCCACTCTATCTCTCCTCCTCTCTGTATATTAAAAAAATTTTAAAAAATTGACCACATCCATTAAAAAAATTATAGCACATGCTTCATAAGCTGATGTTAATGGTTACTAAGATGTGCAGCTTACTGAGGGTAGTCCAAAAAAAAGGGAAGATTAGTAAGGGTGAATATTTGGGTTAGTAATTAAGACACTATTGCACTCTTGGCTCCCTTTTGATTCTAGCTTCCTGTTAATTTGGTCCTTGGAAGGCAAAGACTGTTCAAGTAATTGGCTTTCTAGAAGCCACCCACATAGCAGGCTGAGATTTTACCAAAACGCTGGCCCTCCCTTCATTTCTCTTTTTTAAAATTTGTTTATTTTTAATTTAAAATGCAGAGTCAGAAGGACAGAGAGTAGGTTTCTTCATCCACTTGTTCATTCTCAAATGCTCAGTCCAAAGGCAGGAACCAGGAATTTCCTTTGGGTGCCACATATGGGTACAGAGACCCAAACATTCCAAGCATTGGGCCATCCTTTATTGACTTTCCAGGCTATTAGCAGGGAGCTAGATCAGAAGTGGAGCCACTGGGACTTGAACTGACACCCATATGGGATGTTGGTGCCATGGAAGGAAGCTTAGTCTGCCACGCCATGGCACCAGCAACCCTCCCACCCCTTTCAATTCCTAACATCTTATCTTAAAGAAGAGAACTGGGCCCTCTCTCTACCATAACCTCCTCGTATTCCTGGTCTTCCTGATTGTCATCTTCATTCTCATCATCTTCCTCATCCGGCTCTGGCAAGTCTTCATCATCATCGAGCTCAGCTAGTAGGGTACTGGCACGGCAGCTGTCAAGGAAATCTAGAAAACATAATCAACCATCTACTGTCATACAACTAACAAAGCCAAGTAACTCTGTGTTTGAGGATTTACAACATAAAGTAATATTGAAAAGGCACAATCTGAAAAGATCACAATCAGTGATGGTACCTTTGTAGCAGCACACAGAGTAAGTCAAAATGGGTAACAGTCATAGCATGGCAGAAAATACTTTAGCATAATGGATGGCTGTAAACAAGCCTGAATCCACAACATCCCATACAAAAGGTCAATTACTGCAGGCTATGTTAAAAACTACAAATCAATCTTCATTCTCTGAATATATCACAGGAAGCAACAATACGGCAGAAATAAAATATTTTGAAGTTATTCATTTTACCAACATCTACTGAGCACACACTATGTTCCAAGAACTATCAGGCATCAGATATAAATGGTAATGGTCTGAAACCCCACAGAACCTATAAGGAAGTCGAGCGTTTTATAGGCAAACATAAAAATACAACTGTAAGCTGAAAAAAAGATTTTATGAAGGAAAACAGAAATTCAGTAAGATCTGGATTTAGACCAGGCAGACTGTTTAATAATGACTACTTCAAAATAATACCTATATACGGAATAAAGTGTGTAGTAGCACCTTTCACATGATCCATATTGCCCAGTACGTACTAGCTCAGTGAGCTGAAATCCCTTCTCTTTCATCCTTAGACTCTCTCTCTGTTATTCCAATGAAGATTAGGTCATATTGTACTTCTCACAAGTGAAAATGCTGACAATCTATTCATTCAAATGAATTGAAAATAAGCAGATGGATATTTAAAAATTACTTTTAATGTTCATAGACGGCGGGAAAACCTTTCTAACACAGTATCAGTACACAATGTAAAAACGCTGGATATTCTCTATATTCCTGCAAATCCAGACTACAGACGTCTGAGCCAAATATTTTTTTTGAAAGACTTATTCATTTTGGGTCCAGCACGATAGTGTTGTGGTTAAAGTCTTCGCCTTCCACATGCTGAGATGCCATATATGTGTCGGTTCTAATTCCAGCGGCCCTGCTTCCCATCCGGCACCCTGATTGTGGCCTGTAAAAGCAGTCGAGGACAGCCCAAAGCCTCGGGACCCTGCACCCACGAGGGAGACCCGGAAGAGCTCCTGGCTTCGGATTGGCTTAACTCCAGCCGTTGTGGTCCCTTGGGGAGTAAACCATCGGACAGAACATCTTGCTCTATCTTCCTCTTTGCATAATATCCGCCTTTCCAAAAAAATAAATAAATCTTTAAAACATGAGAAAGGAAGAGACAGAGATGGAGGGAAACAGAAAGGAGGAGATTAAGAGAGAGAGAGAGAGACTTTTCATCTACATGGAGGGAAACAGAAAGAAACAGTGAGTGTGTGTGTGTCAGGGAGAGACTTTCCATGCACTGGTCCACTCCCAAGATGGCTGCAGAGCCAGGAGCTCCTCCAAGAGTTTCACCTATCCCCACGGGAGGGAAGGGCCTATGTACTTGGCCCATCTTCCACTGCTTTCCCAGAGATATCAACAAGGACCTGTAAGCGGCTGCAAGTGGAACAGCTGGGATGCAAATTGGTTCTTACATGGATTGTCAGTGGTGCAGGCAGAGATAAAACTAGGTATACAACAATGCTGGCCCCAATACTTTCACATTCTAAAATCTTAGAATCGATACTTGGCAACATTTTTTACTCAGTGACAAAAAAGAGTTATGCCTTATAATTTGGCAGCTTAAATCTGATAAAACGCATTACTCCTAACAGGTAAAAAAAACCTTGGAACCTTGAAATTAGACGGTAACTTTCATTGTGATCAAAGAAAACAAAACAAAAAACCAAAAAACCACTAAATCAATTCTACTTTTTTCTCCTTTAAGGAACAAAATCTAACTTTATATACAAAAATTCTTTCTCTGATGTGTTAACTTGAGTCAGTTTTCTCATCTTATTTTTAATTTTCACATACCAAATGATATTTGGGAAGGCATGACTAATTGGTTTTAATTCTCTTCTACCTTTTCTGTAATATGGTTTACCATTAAAATTTCACTACCAATAAAAGACATAAAGAAGGATGTAAATAAATTTCTAGATTATTGCTTTATAATTTTTTTAAAGAAAATATTTACTTATCAATTTGAAAGGCAGAATCATAAAGACAGGAAGGGAGGAGTTGGGGAAGAAAGGAGGGGAGTAGAGAAAGGGAATGACATTAAGCTCAAGACCCTCTACCCTCAAATGACCACATGGCTAGGGCTGGGTCAAGCCAAAGCCAGAAAGCCAGGAATGTCAATCAGGTCTCCCACGTGGGAACAGGGGCCCAAGGACTGGGTCATCTTCTGCTTCTCCCAGATGCCTCAGTAGTGAGTTAGATTGGAGTGGAGCAGCCAGGAAACAGACCAGCCCCCATTTGGGATGCCAGTGCTGCAGATAGCAGCCTAACAGACTGTGCCACAATGCCGGCTCTATATAAACGTAATTTTAATAACCTCTCACATTACACAGTTTTTTCATCTTATTTGAAGATATATTTGTAAAAGGGATTTTTAAACTTTTTAAGCCCAAATTTTAAAATACCCCAAGAGAAAACATAATACAAATCTCACTATAAAAAATTCTACACATATTTAATTCTCAACTGCAACTTACCATATAAGGAATACTCTGCTTCCTGACCAGTGTCACTCTCACTGGAGGTTGACGTAAGGCTGGTGGTTAAGGTATTACTTAACGACTGACCCACTGATAAAACAGTTGTTGCTGTGGCTACATTGCTGCTGCTGGTGACACTGGATGTGGACATAGTCACTGTTGATGTAGTACCAGGTGTGGTCAAATTAGGAAAACTTTGAGCACCCATAAGAGGAGAAGCTAAGGAAAGAAACAAAGCAAATCAGTCCAAACGGCAGCACTAAAGGAACCTCAGAAAGAGCAAATTTTAACTGTTTTTAAAGAGGTCATATAAGCACTAACATTGGAAATGTTGAATTGAACAACTTTGGGAACCCAACTGAAATCCAACTAAAAAGTCTTATTTTTAGAGCAATTACTTTTTATAAAATATTAAGTCTAGCTTTTTATAATCTCAAGTAATGAAATTATTCCCAATGTATTTTTCAAGAAAATTACCTTGATTTATAAGTAGCTTAAATTAGAATTAAATAACTTTCAGAAAATGAAATAAAATTAGGGCCTAAGTAAAACCTAGACCAGTGTGATGCTTTGGTTTAATGGACTGTAGAATATTAATAAATCTTGTATTTCTTCATGCAACTTTAACCATTTATTACAGAAGAGTGGAAAACCAAAAAATGTTATTTTGTCCTTTCAGAATGAGACTACCACAGTTGATCTGTATTCTGAAATGCTAGATTTGATGTAGTTGTATTTAACATGTTTAATGATCTAGTTAAATATACTGCAGTCAGAATGTTCTGAACAAGAGACCCTACTTTGCATTCCTAAAAGTGGAAACAAACATTGGGTTCCATAAGGAAAAGCTCACTTACTTGCTGTGCTCATCACATTCCTCCCCAAAGTATTAGTGTTGTTATCACTGCTGCTTCGGCTTAGATTCATGTTGTTCGTGGCATTAGTCCGTGCTATGTTTGCCACTCTCCTTACAAAACTCTCCAAGCTAGATGTTTCTCTTGAGGACAGGTTAGGTACACTTGCACTAGAGCTCATAGGGGCCCCAGCAGCCAACAAGGAACTCACTGACAGTCTGTTACTTGCAGAAGAGCTAAGGGGTCGCTGTGAAGCTGCTTCTTTATTAGTTAATTCAGATACTGAACTAACATCAGGAGAGCTAACACTAACAATTCCCATGGATATTGCACTAGATTCCCCAGGAGTACGAACAGAACTATCAGGGCCTAACTTCCTTTCAGCATTTTCACTTCCCGTTTCCGCTGTTAAGGTGCTGGTGCTTGCACTGGAAGATGACCCTACTTCTGTTTGAGGGACGTTTTCAGCAGATGAAAGAACAACAATTGGTTCATGGACATCAGCTCCTGAAACTATACTGTGTTCCAATACAATTTCTGATCTCCGTTCCGTTTTGGTCGAACCCAAGCTGATGTCGCTGCTACTGGCCACGCTACACACAGAACTGCTGCTTCCTTTTCTACTTGAGGAGCCTGCAGCAGCAGAGGTCTTGTCTGGACAGTTGTTTTTCACCAAGCTGCTCCATGACTGCGTTGTGCCTGAAACAGTGGATGAAACAGGTTTGGGTGATGCCACTGTATCAGGGTCGTACCCTGGTGCAAGCTTGAGGTCAAATTTTCCTTCTGCGCCCATACGGTAAGAGTTTGAGCCACCAGCATCCCAGGTGACATCAATCCAGCCTGGAAAGGGACAGGAGTTTGTGAGACCCAGCAGAAAGCAGAGAGGAGCGGTCAGACAGTAGCTCCACAATATGGGATCAGCTTTTCATCAGAGCTGTACTTCTCTGAATTTCTTTAGTCACTTAAGTTCTGCCAAGTTAAATGTTAAGTTCTGAACACCAATCAACTGAAACATTACTAGACTATACAAAATTAGGCTAGCTAGCTGAAAGCCTCACAGTAAGATTATGTTAAGGAAAAAAAAACAAGCACTGTACATAAAGTTCATGGGAAATAACTGAAAGTCTTCCCTTCACTCACTATATTTCTATTCAATCTAGTTTTATTTAAAAACAATGTCTGGGTTGGGTTTACATATACTTTTAAATGGAAAAACTTGAAATTTAAAGACTGATACAATTGGTAAAATATTGAAACATCAGCAAATAAATGGAATAAGCAAAACATTAAAATTACCGAGTATGATTATATCGTCATATTTTCTTTCTAGAAAAAAGTTCTGGCTTACCATTAATTTCTAAGTTTAAGCTAAACTCCATAAATGACAGACAAAATATACATTTATTACAACAAAAATTTTAGATCGCCAGCTCCAATAAAACACTAAGTTAGCATTTCGGTTGTGTTCTCAAAGTTCAGTAGTTACTTTGTTCTCTTATGATTGCATTGCATAAAGTTGAATAAGCACAAAAAATTCTAAAAATAAAATTTAAAAAACACAATGAATTATCTCACTAGACCCTATCTGCAAAAGCTAATAATACATGAAGAACTAATGTGCACAATATTCAGTCTATATTTACTTATATTTGGAAGATGATGCTTAATCTTCCTATAAAAGGTAATTTAACTTACAAAAACTTGCCTATCAGAAAGAAAATTAACAGAAACCTAGCAGTCTTATTTTAATGCTTTAAGCTAACTACTCTACAGGAAAACACACCAAAAATCACATTAAAAAAAAGTATAAGAAGCTTTATTAAACTTTATAATACTTTACCCCTATGCATATGGGATAAGATACAGCATATATACCTACCCACACACCCTGCTGCCCATCCCTCCACCAAATCATTCACTTTTTGATGAAGTGTAGAGGATATAAGTAATAGTGAATTACCTGTAGGGATTAACTGCATATCAATGCTTTGAAAGAAAAACTGACTGCCCCAAATCTATGTAAGTAGCTTAGATGAGATTTCAATTGCTTCAACTTACTATGTATGATGAAATAACCTTTGAAGAACCAACATTTAACTATCTCTTCTGCTACACAGAAAACTGTGAGAAAAGAAAAGTTTCAAAAACATATCTCAAATAAAAATAAATTTTGTATTCCATTAGCTGGTCTGGGAATATAATAATAGTTTATTTCAGAGCACTTACCAAAATTTATTGTAAATTTGTTACCTACAAACATATGGGATCCTAACACTTGTTATCACATAGTATTTAAAAGCTAAAAACCCTCTCAGAAAGAAAGGCTTTAAGCCAAAATTTAATCTCCACATCTGATAATCAGCAGAAAAATAGAACTTCCTTAAATGTTATTTCCTGAAAGCAAGATTTCCATTTTCTTCTGAGTTGCTTTATTTGATCCCATCCAGAGGAAACCCAGCTGCTTTCACGTGTCCATAACTAGCTTTCTCTTATCAAACCACATACCTCAACAAGATCAAAACAAGTTATAGGACATAGAATAACAGGTAATTAAAACTTGTTAAATGGCAGCATTGTCATCTCAACTGTCACTGGTATGTAAGAATTTTGGCTCCCTGTAAACTTAATTTGATTACAATGATTTATTTGCATTACGTTTTAGGGCTACAGAAATGCATTTGATAATGTGGTTATTTGAAAAATAGAATTTAAAACCAAGAAAAAAAGTTCATTTAAACAAATGTCTGTATCATATAAATTATTAAATGTTAAGAGATTTAATGGTACTTATTTTCCTAAGCAATGTCATTTTTTTACAGCTGTTAAAATACCTGTTCTAAGTAAAAATACAAATGCATTAGTTATTTAATGCAAGCCAAAACTGATTTCCCACTGCTTCTTAGGGAAATTATCTGTTAATAAAGTAGTCTTGTAGTTTTCAAGCAAAATCTACTTGAGTTGCTTTGGGAATAGAAATTTATTGTATGGATAAGTATTTAAAATCTACATCAAAGGTTAAAAATAAATTTGATTTATGCAACAACCCTTATAAAGCATGAAGGCTTAAGTACAATCCACCCCACCCCAACTTCCCGCAAAACCTTGAAGACAAAGAAACACTAGGAAATAATTATAATCTGGTAAAAAATAAAGAGGCTGTGTTTCTTGTTTTATGTTTGATTGAAAAGTCATAAGGAAAATGCTAACACTTTCCTTTCTACGTAACTTAGCAGAAAAATATTGTTTCATTTCTTTTAGACTAACCAAAAGTATGAGAAATTAAGGACCACAAAAAGCATTAGAATAAATTAGAAAAGGGGGCAAAAAAGTGGAGGAAGGTTACGAAGTTATTCAATTATACTAGCTTGATAAAGTCCATTCAAATTATCAGCAATAAATTTTTGGTGAAAATCCAATTTAAATGTTTTTTCATTTTTAATGTGCTACAAGTATTTATACTGCTGATACATTTATGTAACTTACAAATTATCCTAAGATAAAAAGAGAAGAGTTACCACTTTATAATACTAGATTTCCAAACAAGTGCTGAGCCCTACTCACCATTGTGCAGCTCGCCTGTGACGGTGCCCTCTCCCTGTGGGCTACCATCTTGATCTCGCCATTTCCAATCTAGGCCTCTAATAACACGAGCTCCTGGAACCATGTATTTTAGAACTTGGGAGCGTACTAGACGTCTCTGTCTTCTAAGATTAGCTTCTGCTTCTTTAGCTGCTTTCCCTATAGGGGATAAATTGGAAGAATGTAAACCAAATCACTTTTTATAAATATAATTGTTTTAGTAAGTTAAAAAAACTTCACAGCATCTCCTTACCTAGCTGATCTTCACATACACCATTTACAGTGCCATAAAGTTCAAATCCAGACAGTGAGAGGTAGTGTGTTTGTCCACTAGCGTTCTTCCCCATCTGCTTAATTCTGACATGCCGCCACCCTTGCTTCTCATCCTTTGGTGGATCAAGAGGCCAGGTTGCAGTTGACCTACACACATGTTAGAGAATTATGTAGTCTTTTAAAACAGATACTTAAGGTGGTGAGAATGTTTACACTAAAGAGAACTTTAGAAAAACATCAACTTTTCAAATTCAAGAAACAGTTCACTAAAGAATAAAGAAATCAATGAATAAGAAAAAGATAACAGGTCAGAAGTGAAATTTAACGTATGTTATTAACTTGACACATAAGTTAAATGATTTCTGGTTGACATAATTCAAAGATAAAATAAAGCTAACAGTGTAAGAAATGTATTTTTAAGATGAAAAGTTTACTTCTTGAGTTTTCATTAAATGATGCACTAAAATTTCAAGGTTAAAGCATGGATACATTATGAACTAATCCTAATGTTAAGAAGCTCTTCTCATTATAAATCAAAAGCAAATCAAAACTTAACTAATTCAGATTCCACGCTTGAAATACGTCATAATACAATGTTAAAACTTAGTGGAACTATGTTTTTCAGAAACACAACTGGTCTCCTGTCCTTAAAAATTAATGTGATCAACAATTAAAATTTAAGAACGTATAAAAACAAACATAATTCTACAATCAGCAATAGACACGGTATTGCTAAACATTTACTTGTATGATGTTATATGGTTTATAAAAAGCTAATTCCATATTTTGTTTCCTTTAGTATATGTTATATACACATACAAATACATAATAAACTTAAAATATATGTTATTTCTATTACTGATATTTAATCTAAAACTTCTGACAATGTTTGGGTATGAAGTCATAGCTGTAATACCTAAAGTATGTAACAGGTGATGTTTTTAGGAAAGAAAAACTTGTTTGAATATTCTACAAAGAGAGCTCCAGAGTACACAGTCCTAAAAACATTTTACTGAGTTTTCCAATTTGCAAAGACTCCTCAACTAACCCAGGTTCATTGAGACTGCAGTCATCAACATGGGTATACAAAGAAGTCCAGTTCTGTCCATCTTTGGATACCTGGAAAACCCAATTTCTTAGTGCAGACCTTCCATAACCACGAGCATGACGAAGCGTATAAGCTGATGGTACCACCCAGAGACCCAGATCTATGGCGAACCAGGCATTCTTGTCATCATTGCTATGACAATTTAAAGCTGAATTATCACGACTTAATATGTCTTCTAAGCGACCATATGGTAGATTTCTTCCTTCTGATGATGTTACTACTACAAGTCCATAAGCAGCTGGATTTACCCACTCATATGCAGTTCTACATGAAAACAAAGAAAAATTAACAAATAACAATGTGAATATAATTACATTTGTCCACAACTTCTCAAAATTATAAAATCACATTAAATCAAATAAAATTATACAATTAGTAGGTTGAGGCTTTTTTTTTGTTATAAGCAGGAATTTGGGTATCTTAAATTTAATCCATAAGATGAAATTACTAAATCTTTAGCATTTTCAACAAGTAATTAATAGCTTTATTCTACCACCTATTATTTTTTTTCTCCAGGTAAATAGTGTCACTCTAGCATAAACAGAATCACTTACTTTGCATTTGTCCCAATCCAATAAATGATTCCATTCTCATCAAAATCATGCTGGTGTCGAAATACAAAATTTTGGCCCTCTCTTAATTTTCGAACAAATACAAATGAAGATCGGTCAAAATCGTACCACTGTTTTGCCACCTAAACCAAAAAAGGGGAAACATGTACCTTAATAATGCTATTTTTAAATTACCCACATTTTCCAGATGACGTATTTTCTTCTCATTGTAACAAATGTACATTAAAAAACATTTGCGACCAGCCATTTGGTGTTGTGATTAAGATGTCGCCTGGGTATCTGCAGCCCGTATCACACTGCCTCGGTTCAGATCCCTGTTCAGTTCCCAATTTCAGTTTACTACTAATGTGTATTTTGAGAGGCAAAAGACACTAATGTTTCAAGGATTTGGGTCTCTGCTACCCATGTGGGGGACCCAGTTTGAATTCCTAGTTTCAGGCTCTGGCCAAGTCCCAGTCCTGGCTACTGCAGGAATCTGGGGAATAAACACGCACATATAAGATCTCTATATCTGTCATTTAAATAAACTATATTTTTTAAAGTATAAAATACACGAAATCTAAATAAGCACTACAAATAATGTATTTCTTCAGTTCACTATATCAGTAAATAAGTCTTGATTTTTCCATTACTACCAACAGTTATATAATATTCAAGTTAATGAAAATGATTTTATATAAAGACAATTTTAACAGATTTTAAGATTTATCTACTTAACATTCTTTTGTTGGCTGTCTTTAACGTTTTGTTCCCTGTTTTAATATTGCAAAGAACTTTTATAAACATTCTTTATGTAGGAAGCATTTATGGTATGGTAAGATGACATGTTTTTTTAAAGTTTACTGAAAAACTTTTATTCAAGAAGTAGTGGTGGGGGTGAAGGGAACACACAGAAACTGAGATTGCATTGGTTGGTTCATTCCCCAATGCCCAGGATGGCTGGTAGTGCTGAGGCCAAAGTCAGGAGCCAGAATTGAGCATCAAATACGGGCTATCCACTGCAGGCCATGAACACGACAGCCACTGCTTTAACCACTATGCCAAACACCTGAAACTCAAGTATTTTCTTAAAAGACTCCTGGAAACGAAACTAGTGGATGAAATTCCACTGCTTAACTCTGGAACACACTTCTCACACAGGCTAATCCACATCATGCCTGTGCCAGAGGCTCACCATCTTCAAGAGATACTGTTCCAGAGATTCTACTGTAGCTAAGGGTTCCATCTTTAACATTCTGCCAGTCCGATCTATCAATGCAGTTTCACCAGGTGCACGTTCCAACCGAAATCGTAATCTTCTTGTCAGTATCTACACAGAAACAATCAAAATGCTTTAGAAAATACTGTTTTCTCAGAATTATAAAAGTGACACATTACAAAACCACAATGACTGAATTTTTATAAAGCATAATTATAATGGAAGGATCAATGAAAACGTTTTTTTTTAGTAAATATTTTTTAAAATCCATTGAATAAATAATACTGGTGATTAAGAAAAAACAGTATTTCATTTCCTAGAATGTCTAAACAAGCTGAAATGGACAGTTTTAACAATTATTCTGAAATATTTTTAACAGAACCATCAAATCTGTGGCTCTAACTCATAATTTTTTACAGGTAACTGTTTTGAAAAGCTGATTAGCTTATTTCTTTAAAGCTAGAATACATTATTATGCTAAGGTAAAAAAACTTTTAAAAGATATCCCTTAATCCAATATATCTGAGTAAATAAAAAGTATAGGACTACTAATTTCAGACTGCTTTATTTCTATACCAATCTTAACTATTTCTTACATGTGTATTTTGGGAACATAGTGAACTACAAAATTACCAGAGGATATTTTCCTGGTTTTCCTCTCTCTGGATGTTGCAGTCTCCTGAAGTGAAAAGTGTGTAATAAAAAATGTTGGTGTCCTAGCACTGAATAAGCAGGTGAATTTCCAGTTTGAGACTTATTTCATTGCTCTATCATTCTATGTGAAATAAAATACAAAGTAGCCTTCCAACTTTTAATATGTATATGTATATATATATATATATATATCACTTCAGGTGGGAACAACTTGTATGTAACTTTCTGATAAAGCACTCTAGTTTGGAAGTTCACTGGCTTCCACAACATGACTCTTAGGAGTATGACAAGTTTTGTTTGAGTGAACACTGATTTCAGCTTTAGTCTCTTAGAACGGTATATTCACAACCAAGTTTTCTGTTTCCCGGAATGCAGGGAAGAATGGATAAAGGCAAGATTCAAAGCAGGACCTTCTAACGCTATCCACAGAAGATGCGAGCTGGGATATTAACAGTAAAAAATTTGTTTTGCTTGTTCGCAACTACAGCCTAGCTTTTAACAAAAGAATAATTGAAACAGAATATACACACAGACTGAATAAAAGGAGGGAGAAACACATTATAAAACCACATGACTAAGAGATAACAGCAAAGATTTTAGAAGATCTGTCTCCAACCCATGTCATACAGAAATACATGAAAAACCATCATTGCTAAAACACTTTTACTTCCCTCACCCCCCAAATGTTGACTTAGCAGAGACAAGAAAGGAACTTGCTGTAGTGTCCATGCTGCCTCCCTGGTGCAGAGGTGCTGGGGGGTGATCAGGCCACAAGGGACGAGCCGTAAGGAAAGGACTGACCCTTACAGAAGAGGCCTGGTGAAGCTGCCTTGCTCCTTTCTCCCTGTGAGGTCACCACTAAAAAGCCCTCATCAAATGCCAGATTAGCTGGTTTTCTGAGCAAGGACTACCAAGCAGTCAGAACTGTGAGAAAAAAATTTCTACTGTTTAAACATTACCTAGTTTAAGGTATTTTGTAACAGCAGCCCAAACAGACTGACAGAGGACTCATCATTCCAAAACATAAAGAATCAATTGCCCTTTTTTCCCTCACACGGATAAAATATCTCTTTGTATTTATAATCGACCAAATATGACTTATTGAGTAAATGTGATTTATTTCACAGTGATTTGCTCAAATGACATTTTAGCTAACATTTTTAAACAGAATCACTCTTATTTTAATTCACTATTAAAAATTTAAAAATATGTAACACTGTTCATAGACTCATTCAACAACACAAGCTACTACATTTTACATGGTTACCTGGAGGTTATACGTAGATCCTGGTGCATCATACAAATGGAGAGGTAGACGTTCGATAGATTCTAGTACAGCTATTAACTTTCGAATTAATGCAACTGCTGGCCGACTGTGAAAAAAATAATTATTAGGGGCTTTTCTACAAATGCAATAAATCAGGTAAAAATAGTAGTAACCAACCTCATGCAAAGCCCTACTTCTGAAGACAAGATTTGGTTTTAAAAACATTCATAAAAAAATAAAATCTTTTTGAAAGGCACAGATAGAGAGAGAGCTCTTCTATTTCCTAGTTCACTACCCAAATAGTTGTGAAAGTCTGGCCAGCCGAAGCCCAGAGTCAGGAACTGTCATCCCTGGGTGTCAGGGACTAGCACTTGAGTCATCATCCATTGCCTTCCCGGGCTCCACAGCAGGAGACTAGATCAGAAGCAGATGAGCCAAGATGTGATCCCAGGGGCCCCAACACAGGACACCATGTTCCAAGCAGCAATTTAATTCACTGACCTACAAGGTGTTTCTTTTTATAAATTTTAACAAGGACACACAATTCTATCTCTACATATCATCCATTATACACTCAGAATATATTTTTAAATTTATTTATCTGAAAATCAAGAGTTAGAAGGAGAGAAAGATATCCTCCATTTGAAGATATAATTATTTGAAAAGTGACAGTTTAAAAAAAAAAGAAAAGAAAACCAATTTTGTATTGGCTTAACTCATGCACATGTCAGTGGAACAGAACAGTGAGCTCAGAAATTAATCCACATAAACACAGCCAACTGATTTTTACCAAAAGTACTCAGAACATATAGTAAAGTAAGGATGATCTCTTCAACAAATGGTGGGGGCAAAACTGAATACATGCATGCAGAGGAATGAAATTAGATCCATATCTCTTACTATGTACAAAAATCAACGCAAGATGAGTCAACAACCTAATTTTAGACCTGAGACTAGAACCAGTGCTGTGACTTACTGAACTAAGCCTCTGCCTGCAGCACTGGCACTACACATGGGTGTCAGTTTAAATCCCAAGTACCGCACTTATGAACCAGCTCCCTGCTGATGGCCTGGGAAAGTGACAGAGGATGGCCTACGCGCATGGACCCCTGCACCCATCTGGAAGAAGCTTCTGGCTTCAGACTGGTGTAGTATGAACTGTTGTCATTTGGGAAGTGAAGCACTGGATGAAGAGCTCTCTCATTTTATCTTTCCATCCCTCTTTGTATAGTAAACAAAATATCAGCGTGAAAAGATATCAGAATGGGAAAAATATTTGTAAAACACCTATCTGACCAAAGAGAAATAGTCCAAATGTAACAGCATCTTAACCTTAACAAAACAATCCTTTAGTTGAGAAATGGACCAAGGACTTCAACAGAAAGTTCCAAAAGAAATACAAATGACCAACAGATATATGAAAAGCATTCAGCATCACTAGCCATCAGAGAGATGCAAATCAAAACCATCTCATGACTATCAGAATGGCTAAATTTCAAACCACAGAGAGTAACAAAAACACTGGAGGGGTGTGGATAAAGTGGAACACTTACATACTGTTAATAGGAATGTAAATTGGCACAGCCACCATAGAAAACTGGGGAGGTATCTTTAAAAACTAGAAATTGATTTCAGGTATGATCTAGCAATTCCACTACCGGGTATATGCCCCAAAGACTTGAACATGATGAATCAAAGAGATACCTTTATTGAAGCACTGCTCACAACAATCACAGTTTTGAATCAACTAATCCATCATCAAATGAAAAGGTAAAGAAAAAGCAGTATATGTACACAATGTGATATTACTAAGAGACCAAAATGCTACCATTTGCAGCAAAATGGAGTTTTCAACTGGAAGACATCATACTGAGAATAAGGCGACCCCGAAAGAAAAATACTACATGTTCTCCCTCAAATGTGGGCGCCAACGTTTAAAAAAGAAGTATTTATGGGCCGGCAGCATGGCCTAGTGGCTAAAGTCTTAGCCCTGATTGCGCCAGGATTCCATATGGGTGCCAATTCTAATCCCGGCGGCCCCACTTCCCATCTAGCTCCCTGTTTGTGGCCTGGGAAAGCAGTCAAGGACAGCCCAAAGCCTTGGGACCCTGCACCCGTGTGGGAGACCTGGAGGAGGTTCCTGGCTCCTGGCTTTGGATCGACATAGAACCGGCTGTTGCGGTCACATGGGGAGTGAATCATCGCACAGAGGACCTTCCTCTCTGTCTCTCCTCCATGTATATCTGACTTTCCAAAATAAATAAATAAATCTGTAAAAATAAATAAATAAATATTTGTTACCAGTATCGTTATAATCGTTACAAATATAGCTTGTAAAACTTCATTTTATACTATACCAAAACAACAGTTATAAATGTTATACAAGTTTAATTATCTGTAATTATTTCATAACTTACTGTATATGGGTGAAATGGTCATTTTTCTATTCAATGGTCATTTTTCTATTCAGTTATTTGTTTATAGCTGTTGTCCCTAGTCCCACTAAACCACAGTATTTTTGCTTAGCAAAAACAAAAAGCCAAAAATTAACAAGGAAAAGAAGAAAGTGTGTCATCAAGGATGATTAAAGCAAAAAAAAAAAAAAAGGAAGGAGGCAAAGGAGGAATGAGTGATGGTGAAATATATTCCTAGGGGCATGGCGCCATGGCCTAGCAGTCCTCGCCTTGAATGCCCTGGGATCTCATATGGGTACCGGTTCTAATCCCAGCAGCTCCACTTCCCATCCAACTCCCTGCTTGTGGCCTGGGAAAGCAGTTGAGGACCTCCAAACCCTTGGGACCCTGCACCCACATGGGAGACCTGGAGGAAGCTCCTGGATCCTGGCTTCGGATTAGCATAGCCTGGCTGCTGCTCTCACTTAGGGAGTGAATCATCAGATGGAAGATCTTCCTCTCTGCCTCTCCTCCTCTCTGTATATCTGCCTTTCCAATAAAAATGAAATAAATCTTATTGAAAAAAAAGAAATATATTCCTGGAACTATATGCATGAAATTAATGAAATCCATCTTTCTATATTAACAAGTTAAGAATGCAAAGTTTTTTTTTCCTTTAAAAAAACGAAGTTAGACCAATTCTGCAAACATCATCAATATTAGATTAAATTAACTTTTTTTTTTACCTTTCATCGTCTTCATTTTCACTAAAGGCTGTTTTGAAAACATTTATTCTTTCTACTAGCTGGCTACAATCTTGCTTCATATCCAAATCCATGCTCTAAAAAAAAAAAAAAAATAATCAAAAACCAAAAACTTAGAAAATGTTTATGGTTCTTGCTAAAATGTATTATGACTTCATGGTGACTAGAATAGTAATATGTTACTACAAATTTATTAATATGGTATTATAAAATTATTGAAGCAATCTGAATGATTGCTAATCATTTAATAATTGAAATTTTTTTACTGTATGACTAGCAGTATTACCAACATACACATGAAATTAAACAGATTCACCTACTGATTCAACTGACAGAACATTCAAAGTCATGACATTGTCTTGCAAAGAAATACTTAAAAACTAGCAAACTAACAATTGCTTTACCAAAAGGACAGCCACAGTAATTTTCAAAATTATGCATTTAGTCATTGGAAAAACTTACATTGTTTAAAACAGTAAGAAGTGCTTGCACCAAGCCACTACTGCACATTTCATAAGGTGAAATTGTGTTTTCATCCTTCAACAGTACAATTAGGTTTTCTAAGGCTGTCTTCATTAAGTCTCTCCAAGTGTTCTCACCCTCAATACACTAAAAGAAAAAAATGTTTTAAAAAGACAATCAAAAAACCATAAAATTCTTTAAACAGTTTATTATAAAATCAGTTCTCATGAAAATAAATTAGATATTTCAAAAGATTAAATTTAGCTAACTGAAGCAAATTACCTCTAGCAGAGGTTATCAAAATTTTCAATAAAGGGCTTACCAGGAAGATTTCAGGGTTTGTTCAGCAAGGTAGCCTGCCATAATTGTCCAACCCTACTACTGTAGCATCAAAGTGTCACAGAAAATATGAAAGTTAACATGGCTACATGGAAGAAAATTCTATTTATGAACACTAAAATTCAATTTAAATATTTGCAAAAAAAAAAACCACCTCATGTTTCATGATATTCTTTTGACTTCTCAATTTTCAACATATAAAATCAATCTTAACTAATAAAGCTATACCAAAAAGGCTGGCTGGTCATTATTTGGCTTGGGGTCAAAATCTGCTGATTCACTACTTAATTCCCAGTATATAAAGAATAGAGCAGAAACAAACTAATTAAAAATTTACTGGCAATCTTAATCAAGAGGCTGACATACTTGTCTGTTTGTATGAAGCTCCCAAGAGGACTCTAACTGCGTGGCTATGTTCCTGAGTGTTACCACTACTCCTCGAGGCATGCTTTCCACAGCTTTAAAGTGGTCATCATACAAATCTCGAGCCATAGTTCGTACCTAACAAAATGAACAGAGTAAATGTGAATTTTCACTGCAATTAATAATTTTACTAAACTTTTCCTTTTACACAGATAGTCTGTTTTAAGAATAAATATTGGTATTGTGGCGTGGCTACATCCCATATGGATATCAGTTTGAATACTGGTTGCTCCACTTCTGATAAAGTTCCCCGCTAGGCACCAATCGCCTGGGGCCTGCCCCCAAACCACGCCCCCCATACCTTGCAGACCCTGGAGCTCTCGCTCTCTCTTTCTTCTCTCCTCTCCTGTATTCTCTCCTCTCCTCTCCTTCCAGCCTCCTTCCCTCCTTCCCCTTCCCCCTTTTCTCTCCACCACCTCCACCCCATTCCTTTCCCGCTGGAATAAACCTCCTAAGATACAAAAAAAAAAAAAAAGTCCCTTGCAAGATAGCTTAAGTGCTTGGGCTACCACATCCATGTGAGAGACCCAGGAAAATCCCCTGGCTCCAGACTGTGCCAGCTCTGGCCACTTTGGCTATCTGGAGAGTAACAAGTGGATGGAAGGTCTCTAACTCTTTCAAATAAAGAAAATGAGTAAATTATAAATAAATTAACATCCTGGGGATCACTTTGTGTTGCAGTGGTTTAGAAAGGTATTGCCTGGGATACCAGCATTCCGTACAGGCACTGGTTTAAGACCCAACCCCGTCATTTCCAATCCAGGACCCTTCTAACGACCTGAGAAAAGCAGCATTTGATGGCCCAAGTGTTCAGATTCTGCTACCCAAATGAGCAATCTGGACGAAACTGCCATGTCATGGTGCTGGTCTATACTTTAAAGTGACATACCTTCTTAATACTTTTATAGATTCTTTCCATTCAAATTATGTAAACACACTATAAAATTCTCTCAATGTAAAGTTTCACCATGAGAATAAATGACTATGTCAACAGGGCAGCGATTACCTCATTTAAAATATTTTCTGGACAGAACAATCCATGAATGTTCTAGGTTTGGGTATGATTATATTTACATATGATGCTATTTGCAAAAACATGATTAAACAATGCAAACTTAAGATTTGAAATGCAGAGAGACAGAGGAAGAGACAGAAGTATGACTTCCAACTGCTGCTGCAACAACCTGGGCTGTGCCAGGAATTCCACCTGGCTTTCTGACAAGACAACATGGACACAAGCACTTGAGCCATCACCCACTGTCAGCCATGGCCTATTGGCAGGCAGCTTGATCTGAACTAGAGCAGCTAAGACTCTAACTGGAACTCTGAAATGTGATACTAGTGCTGCAAGAGACAGCCTAAACGGCGCACAGCATACCAGCTCCTGAATACATTTCAATCACAAACTAATCCAGCACAGAACTATTAAATAACATGTTTTCATTCTATTTTGATCTGCCTTTGAGAATTAAAAGTTCTAATCAATGAGCAACTTTGAATCCCTTTTATAAACAGTATCAATAAGGAACTGAGGTCAAAACAGTTAAAATTCCCACCCACTGGTTCTCTATCCAAATACCAGCAATAGCTAAGGCTGAGACAGACTGAAGACAGAGACTGAGTATTCAAAACAAGTTCCCCCCTAAGCCACCTCCTGCTGTTTTTCCCAGGCCAGCAGCAGGAAACTGGATTGCAAGCAGAACATCCAGGATATGAACCAGCACCCACATGGGACGCTGGTATCACAGGCAGCAGCTTTACTTGCTATGTTACAGTATCAGCATTCAAATTATTATTCTAATTAATTTACTTTTATAGGAATGTCAGATATACAGAGAGGAAGAGAGAAAGAGAGGAAGATCTGTCTGATTATTCACTCTTCAAGCAGCCACAATGTCCAGAGTTGAGCCGATCCAAAGCCAGGAGCATGGAGCTTCATCCAGGTCTCCCAGGCAGGTGCAGGGTCCCAAGACTTTGGGTTGTCCTCGACTGTTTTCCCAGGCCACCGGGATTAGAACAGGCAACCATATAGGATCCCAGTATATGCAAGGCAAGGACTTTAGCCACTAGGTTACCGGGCCAGGCCCCAAATTATTTTTAAAATAAATTACTTATAGACGCAGACATTACAACACAGCAGTTAAGCTGTGTTTAGGATAGTGCTGGTTTAATTATAAGCTATTCTACTTTTGATTCCACACTCTGTTAATGAAACCAGAAAGCAGCAAATGACTCTCAAATACGTGAGCCCCTAATACCTACACAGATCAGGACTGCACCCTGGCCTTAGCTCAGGGAGCACAGGAGTGAATGGAAGATCTCTCACTTCTCTCATCTGTCTCTCTGTTGCTTTGCCTTTCAAGCAGATGAAAATAAACAATTTCCCCCCAAATTTATATATTTTCCTTTTACTTGAAAAGTGGACATGGGCCTTCTATCTGTCATTTCAGTCCCCAAATTCCCCCAAACAACCAGGGCTGAGCCAATTCAAGGACAGCAGCCTGCAACTCAATCCTTGTCCACCAGTGTCTCCAAGCGTACGGAACTAGCAGGGAGCAGCAGTCAGAGCAGTCACCACCTGAACCCAGGCACCCCCGGCAAGTCCACCAAACAGCAACTTAACCAACCGCTCAGTGAAACGCTCACCCTAAGACTGCCGTGTTAAATGCTCATCCTAGGTATCACGCTTGTGAAACTGGAATCAGTAACACCTCTGCTCCCAAATCTTTCTGAAGCAGTGGTCATCTGGTGAGCATTAAACCAGCACCAAAACATTCTAAGGCTGTGCAGGTAAACTGTTGTATCACAGAATATTAGTTCTGGATTATGAAATATAATAATTACTATCAATCTCACTGTGTCACTAAAATTATTATCCATAATAACTTAAATGAGTTATTTTCCATTACTATGTCAAATAATTTAACTGTCGATTATGCTTGTTTTTATGTTAGTATATAATATATATGTAAAGATTATATGTAAGTCAACACTGGAAAATACTGAAAAGAGATATAATAGGAAAGCCACAAGTACATAATTATTAGAATGGCTTAGGCATACATCTTAATTTTTTCAGTACTCATTACCTATCATAAGATTTCACAAAGTCTATACAAAAGATTAAAAAATATACCTTTTGTTTTGTTTTTTCTAACTTAGATTTCAATTTTCTGCCTCTTTTGCCAGTCCAGCCAGTCACAAATTCTGAACCTTGATAAACAAAAAAAGGATTTTATGGTACACACTTTCTTGCAATTTAACAAACTTATTCATTCTCATCTACTAAACAAAGGTATCTCTACTTACCCAGTGATGTTTCTGCAGTAAATGAATGTTTGGTTCCTCTATTAGATTCAAATACAAAACCAGGCAAATCTTCTTTCAATATTGTAGCCTGTTGACCATCTGAGTTATGAATAGCAATTTCTCCTTCTTTCAAACATGTCAATGACCAATTTCCTACAGTGAGTTTAGTGGGTCCTGGTGCTGAGAGTATAGGTTGACTTGAAGTAGATGGCTTAACTTGACCTCGGGCTCTTTGTAACTTCTCTAGAAATTCACTTCTGCTTTCTATAAAGACAAAATGCTTGCTTTTAAAATCTCATTCTATGTTTTAAAAGAAAACAAACTACTGAACTGGAGTATCAATTTTACAGATAAAAATTAGTAACATTTTGTTCTTTGGAATCCCATCACTGATTTGATTTGCTTAAGTGCAGGCATAGAAGTAATCCTATAGGCAAAATAGCTTTATCTGACACTGCGGAGAGAGAGCGAACAGTGCTGCTGTGCTTGGTTTGGTAGCTAAAATACCTGTTGGTAAATGTGAGCCACCCTGCAGAGTTCTTTCTCTGCCACTCACACCTGGACTGAGCTCACAGCAGTCAGCATCCAGCCCAGGTCCAGCCACTGTAGGCATGTGAGAAGTGTATCAGCAGATAGCAACATTCCATCTCTCCCCCGCTGCCTGCATTTCAAATAAAGCACTAAACTTTTTTTTCTTTAATAGAAATGTAATTATAATACTGTTCTTGGTCTCTTATAATGAAGCATTTACAAGTTTTTTTCACAGAATAGTAAGTTTTTCTTACTGTTACTAAAGAAACTGGCCACATGGTCATCAAACAACACTCTCCTGTCTGTCTTCCAAATAAAGCATTTCAATTTTTCCTTAAAAAAATATGATAATAATGCTATTCTTTATCTCACACATGTTTCCATAACAAAACTAACAAAAATATGAGCAGGGAAAAACTTGTAGATACAAGTAATATATCTTATTTAAAGCAGATTATTACCTGAACTGTCAGATCCACCTTCTGGACTACCACTTGAATACATAGTGGCAAGCTTTCCATCCAGGATAAATCGGAACCATCCGTTACTGCCGTTAGATAACTCCAAGGCGGCCGCATCACTCCAGATATATAAGCAGTCCCTTCCCCTAATGACAGACCAGTCTCGCCAGTGATATGGTTTCCCTTGCTGCAATTCTTTAGCATCTTCCTGGGGTTCATCTTCCTAAACACAGAGATGTATTCAACAAGACATGGGAAACATTTCTACTTGGAATATTCCCAAGTATTTTAAAAAATATGATCAGAAATGAAATATACATTTTTAACCATCTTGAAGATGATATTCAGTGATTTGGAGTTAACTATCTTAACAAGCTAGTCACACATAATTAAATCATTTTTTTTTAAAATTTATTTATTTATTGGAAAGTCAGACATACAGAGAGGAGAGACAGAGAGGAAGATCTTCCGTCCGATGATTCACTTCCCAAGTGAGCGCAACGGCCGATGCTATGCCGATCCGAAGCCAGGATCCAGGAACTTCTTCTGGGTATCCCACACTGGTGCAGGCTCCCAATCTTTGGGCTGTCCTTGACTGCTTCCCCAGGCCACAAGCAGGGAGGTGGATGGGAAGTGGAGCTGCCGGGATTAGAACCGGCATCCATATGGGATCCCAGTGCGTTCAAGGCAAGGACTTTAGCAGCTAGGCCACGCTGCCGGGCCCTCACATAATTAAATCTTATCAGTACTGTCAGAAAATGCTAAGAAATTCATATACCAAATGAAATTAAACGTATTAGTGATGAAGACCAATGGGTTCTATATATAATTAGTAATAAAATAGAACCCTAGTAAATTCACTACAACGGTGGGCATAATCGAGTGTTACAAAAACTGGTAGGAAGAACATTAAGGACAAAACAAAATTCAAATACGGTATTGGGGTAGATAGTCGTCTTATAAAAACACTGAATTTGCGAAGCTGGTGCAGTGGCCTAGGCAAGCTATTCTTCCACCTGCAAAGTTGGCATGCCATATGGGCGCCAATTTGTGTCCTGCCTGTCTTACTTCCCATTCAGCTTCCTGCTTGTGGCCTGGAAAAGCAGTCGAGGATGATCCAGGGCCTGGGGACCCTGCACCCATGTCGGAAATCAGAAGCTTCAGGCTCCTGGCTTTGGATCAGCTCAGCTCCAGCTACTGTGACCATTTGGGAGTTAACCAGTGGAAGATTCTCTCTTTAACCTGCCTTCCAAGTAAAAAAAAACTGTCAGAAAAAAACTAAATTTTCTAACTTGATGATTGTACTATTATCTAGAAATATGTCCTAGTGTTTTTATGAAGTACTTCAGTGTAAAAAAGAGGCACTCTGTCCAGTACACCTTCAGTGATAATACACATAAACATGAGAATCTACAAAAATAATCAAGTGGCCAAGGTGCAGCATCCTAGTGGCTAAAGACCTTGCCTGAACATGCTGGGATTCCATATGGGTGTTGATTCGTACCCTGGCTGATCAAATTCCCATCCAGCTCCCTGCTTGTGGCCTGGGAAAGCAGTCAAGGACTGCCCAAAGCCTTGGGACCCTGCACCTGCGTGGGGGACCTGAAGGAAGGTCCTGGCTCCTAGCTTCGGATTGGCTCAGCTCCGGTCATTGCGGCTACTTGGGGAGTGAACCAGCAGATGGAAGATCTTTTTTGTCTCTCCTTCACTCTGTAAATCTGCCTTTCCAATAAAAATAATCTTAAAAATAAATAAATAAATAAAAAGAAAATACAGCAAATGAGGTAAATATTGTCTACTGAATTAGGAAAATTAGGAATAGATGATTGTGTGATATTCCTCAACCATATACACAATTTTTTTGTATATTTAAAAACTGACCAATAAAAAACTACTTCATAATACCATTATTTTTCAAAAATATTATAATTTGAAATTAGATTTTTCAAAGTAAATCCTATTCCTGTTACTACTATAGTTAAAACCACTTACTTTCTCTGGCTTTGACTCCTCTTCATTCTCATCATCAGAGGAAGGACCTGCCAAAGTTGACACTTTGCTAATCACGCCAAGCCTCGCTAGCTGATCCAAAAAAATATCGCCACCTTTATCTACCAAATCCCTTATGATCTGCAAAGCCAGCAAATGGCCATCATCATCATCCTGGAAAGAAAAATAAAATGTATGGTAGCAGGGAAATAAAAGAAATACAATAAATATAGGTTTATTTGTCTAGAGTAGCCAAATAACAATAATCTACATAAAACTATTTACACTGAAATTAGAAAAAAAGCTTTCTAGTATACTGATTACTACAGGGAAATGAAGTCACAAGAGTTTCAAAAAAGATACAAACCTCCTGATCTAGGACAGCTGCAGTGATTTCCACTAGTATTGTAGGCAGATTATGACCAACATCAGAATCACAGACTTCTTTTAATAGTGCTTCAGAACAAAAATGAATCATTTTTCGAATTAGAGCAAGACTTGCTTTCCTTAAAGAATAAAAAGCAAAATTTTAGGTTAGGTTGAGATTAAAAAATAATAATAAAATCCAACCATAGAGCAATAAAAACTAAAGCATCCAATATTGTTGTACAAACTGCCAAAAAAGTACACTTAATTTTTTAAAAACACGTAACAATTGAAGCAATAGGGCCCAGTGCAGTAGTCTAATGGCCAAAGTCCTCACTATGCACGCTGCTGGGATTCCATATGGGTGCCAGTTCATGTTCCAGCTGCTCCACTTCCCACCCAGCTTCCTGCCTGTGGCCTGAGAAAACAGTCGAGGACAGCCCAAAGCCTTGAACCCTGCACTGTGTGGGAGACCTGGAGGAGGCACTTGGCTCCTGGCTTTGGACTGGCTCAGCTCTGGCCATTGTGGCTTCTTGGGGACTGAACCAGCAGAAGGAGGATCTTTCTCTCTGTGTCTCCTTCTCTCTGTTTATCTGCTTTTTCAATAAAAATAAATCTTTTTTTTTTTAAATTTTAGATAATTGTTTACATAGTCAACCAGGATGGGGAGGATCTGGGGTTAGGGAGAAGCGGGTGTGATCGCTGTTTCCAAGCTGTCTATTTCTTTTTCCTATTTCTGGAGGGTTGAGGAAGGTAGCAGGACAGGTCCAACCATCCCAGTACCAAAGGATGGGGAAGGGCCACCCGATAACAACCCAAAGTCACAATGACACATGTTTCAAAGTTTTTGCCCAGGTACATGCAATAGTCTCGAAATGCTTGAAAAGCAGTATTAGTAATATGACTAAAGCTTAATTTTTAAAAAAGATTTATTTTTACTGTAAAGTCAGATATACAAAGAGGAAGATCTGTCTAATGGTTCACTCTCCAACTGGCTGCAACTGCTCGAGATGAGCCAATATGAAGCCAGGAGCCTGTAGTCTCTTCCGGGTCTCCCACATGGGTGCAGGGTCCCAAAGCTTTGGTTGGTCCTCGACAGCTTTCCCAGGCCACAAGCAGGGAGCTGGATGGGAACAGGGTTACGGGGATTAGAATCAATGCCTACATAGGATCTCGCCACGTGCAAGGCAAAGAATTTAGCCAATAGGTTATCACACTGGGTCCTAAAGCTCATTTTAACGTAATCTTTCTTAGTATATTAATAGCAGCAAAACTGATCATTTCTATAAATTTACTACTCTATTTTACACTTAATTGGCATGAGTGTTACATAATTTCAGAAGCTGAGTCAGAAGCAGACCAGCCAGATCTCGAACAAGTGCTCATGGAACGCCAGCACCACTGCAGCACAGCATCAGCCTTAGGTCTTTAGAAATCTTATCCCATGGCGTCAAGTCCACTCTTCATCTCACAAAAAACTCCTGCCATCTTCTAAACACTACTCACTGAGCTTCCCAATGTTCTCCATTAATCAAAGTACTTGCCAAGGGAAAAAAAATGTATCTACTAAGCACCTCAAGCATCCAGTTCTACTCTATACCTTCTTGTCTTTACAGCATTAACAACAGTACACAAGGCAGGATCTCAAGGCATTTATCACAGAGGAAAGAAAATAAAACTATAAACCAACCAATAAAATAAAGTCTGTGAAGACAGCAAAATATGACTGATGGTAACGCGGCCCTAGGGGTAAATATAAACTTTGGACACAAACTTCAGTGTATAACATTTCAACAGAGTTCATGAAACAATCACCCATTCAGAACATTTGACAGAAAATAGCAGGCAGATGGAAAACAAAGGCAATAGCCTTAGACATACTTGGGAATGTTTCAAAAACAGAAGCACGAGCACAGTTTAAGTGCTGGCGGTTAAATGGTGCTAAATAAGGTCAGAGAGCTGGGTGGGAATTACAGAAACCTTGGAAACCTGAAGGTTAAAGAATTTCAATTTAGACTAATTAGATGTAACAGAGGGCTCAAACTGAATAGTGATGATGATTGCCATTTAAGACATATACTGCAGGGGCAGGTTTTCAGCCCAGCAGTTAAGATACTCATGTCCCACTTTGGAGTACCTGGGTTCGATTCTCATCTATGGTTCCTAGCCCCAGCTTCAACTTAGTACAAACCCTTGGAGGCAGCACTTTGGGTATGTCAGCAATGAGCCATCAGACGAAAGTTTTCTCTGCCTCTCAAATGAGAATAATATGTATGTATTACACCTACATAAAATTCAACCCAATATGCAGCACAAACTGTAGAGTTGCAAGGGAGAAAAATAGCACAAATAGTAAAGAAGTTACTGATATAATCAAACTATAGTCAATCAGCTTGGGCCTTACTACGGGCAAAGACAGAAGTGATACACTCTGGATACTCCACAAGGAGACACACCAGGATCGGCTGACTGACATTTATCTCCACACACATGCACAACGCATGTTCAGACTAGGAAACTCCTAGGTACAGTTAAACCACTCTGAAAACCCTGCCACTGCAAGCATCTGAGATTTGCCAAGTCCAACTAGCGTTAACTCACCTATCATCCCAGAGAACTCCGACTCTGTGTCTAATCTACGGCTTAGCACTCTGCACTGTAACTTGCTGACCTGTGAGGGCACACTAAGCCAAGAGGCTGCACTCATTTATTTCAAGTGGACATGTCACATGGCCCCTGTTAGCAGGCCTCCACAAAGGTCAGAAAGTGTTGGCTACACTTCACAAACTTTTTCTAAATATCCATAATATTTAGAGATATCAAAGAAACATGTTAAGAAATTAGTACTCCTGGTATTCCAAACCCCTTAAAAACCAGATCACCAGGGAGGGAAAAAGGCCCAATTCCTATTTCCAATCTAATTTTTACTCCTACTGTAATTTTTTCAATGCTAAAATAAACCTCAGATGTTGCCTGCATCCCTCAATGGAGTACTTGGCTGCAGTTCCTGGCTCGTTTCCTGCCAATGCAGACTCTGGGGAAGGGCTGTAGTTTGCAGCAAGGACACAGCTCCAGTAATTTGATTCTTTCCACCTACCAAAAACGGTACCTCCGTGGTCCAGCTTTGGGCCCCACCCAGGCGCTGTCTTCTCAGGCGGTCAGGGAATGAAACAGTAGATGGGAACTTTCTGGGGAACTTTCTCTGGCTATCTATCTCTCCTTTCTCTCTTAAATACATAAATGCAAATCTTTACAAAAAAAAACCCAGGAACCTCAAATTCCTGTAGAAAAAAAATAACACCATACACTTGGTATCAGTTAACTAACAGATACAAATGGTGTGAATGATCACCTTATTGAAGGCAGCATAGTTTGTTGAAATGTCTGTGCGAACACTGGCAATAACCTCTTCAAATACATGGGCGCCATTTCTGGATCTCCTTTGGGCTCATTACATTCTTCTTCATCTTTATTTGTATCTTTTTTTTTCTTATCATCTCCTTTATTAACTGGGCACATCCAATCACCTGCAGACATATATTAAGAGATACCTATTTGGAAATGCTTTTTTTCAAGTAAATAATAAGATAAACCCATCTTCAAACCATTACATCACGAACACACTGAAATTATGGTATCATATCTATCAACAGTGTCTGTCAGAACACTTAACGTCACCAGCACTTTCGGTGAGCTGAATGACAAAGATAACTTCTGAAATTCTGTGACACCAAAAATTATTTCACAGGGGCCCTTTTGTTAGAATGCTGCATCTAAACATGCTCAATTACCTTTACCTGCTATTCCCACATCCTTTAAACTTCAGATTTTGTTCCTTTCTTAATCATGCAGTCACAAAGCACACCGAAGAGAAAGTTAAGGTTTTATTAAGAGAAGGCTATCAAACATCTTAGAAATAGCTAACTTACATTAATGTAAAGGCAGTACGTGTATAAAAAGCTACTTCCATGGAAGTGAAACTGAAAATACTAGACAGCTTAAAAAGAAAGAATTTATCACTCACCTGGAGACTGAAGAATAGCTACTACTTCACTATGGCCCCTTTCTCGAGCTTTATCTAAAGGAGTTTTCCCATCTTCATCTCTCAGATCTGGGTTTGCACCATGCCGCAGCAAAGTCTAGAGAAGAAAAGCACTTAATGGGGACTAACAACACCTTATTTCATTGAAAGGCAGCTCTGAAATCTAATTATTTCCCAGAGTAATTAAATCATACAGATACCAATACAGGGCTGTCTTTGCACTTATCACTCTAAAACCAGCCTATTCACAGCTACACAAATTAGATTAAATTTATCGCCCCCCCCCAAATTAAATTATGTTACCATACTAATCTGTCACCCACGTCATCAAATTCTTCCTCCCAATTTCTTTAATAGTGGCATCAGGGGCTGATGCTGTAGTATATCATATTAAACTGGTGCAAGTCCCAGCTGTTCCGCTTCAAACACTCTTTGCTATTGTGCCTGGGAAATCATCAGAACATGGTCCAGGTGCTTGGGGCCCAGAGCCCATGTGAGAGACCTGGATGAGGCTCTTGGCTTCAGACTGGCATTCTCTCCTATGCGGCGATCTGGGGAGTGAAACTCTCTTAATGTCTCCCTGCCTCTATCTTTAACTATGGCCTCAAATAAACCAATAAACACATCTTATTAAAAAAATAACAAGTTCATAAATAAACTCTCACATATTCTAAGCAGCAGTACAGATACAACCAATAATAAAAAAAAGAAAAGCAGAGGCATCAAGTTGTTACCTGGCAATCAACCTTTAATATATAATGTTAACTTTATGGTTCTCTGATCAAAGTGTCATCAATAAATGTCTTTCATCTGTTCATACATTGTCCTAAACCTTTCATAACCTCACATGGATGTAATCATAGTTAACTTGATTAAAGCTTTTTTTAGCTAGATGACTTTAGGAATACCTAAATTAGAACTTCTAAAACCTGCTTTGTTTATTCAGTATTAATCACCTCAGAAGCATCAGGTTCTCTAAACCTAATCAATCCAAGCTAATGGAATCAAAGCTTCCATCTTTCTCTGTTACAAAGTTACAAGCTGCGTCCAAAGGACTCCCCAGATGCCTCTGTTTGCTAAGAGAATTATTTGTTCTTTTAATGAACAGAAGTAACAGAAATACAAAGCTACTTCCAAAAGTTCATGAAGAAATGGAATTCAAAGATAAGCTCATTTTGGTACAAAAAATGTGAAATCCAACAACAGCTTCATGATGAGCTTTCTACAGACTTTATGGAGACTACCTGCATACACAATCATTCATTTCTAAGAAATTAGAAATTTCTTAGCAGGGGACTAGCTGAATAAACTTGTAAAAAAAAAGTTCTCTATATTGTAAGGGAGGTTTTCAAATAACTTGTAAAAAAAAAATTAAGATGGAATCAGTGCACACTGCATAAGGAGGAAATAATGCCCATCTATGTGCTTTATTATTATTATTATTGTTATTGTTATTGGAAAGTGAGATATACAGAAAGAAGAGACAGAGAAGATCTTCCATCCGATTATTCACTCCCCAAGTGACCACAACATCCGGAGCCAAACTGATCTGAAGCCAAGAGCCCAGAGCGGGTACAGGGTCCCAAAGCTTTGGGTCATCCTCAACTGCTTTCCCAGGCCACAAGCAGGGAGCTAGATGGAAAGTGAGGTCACTGGGATTAGACCCGACACCCATATGGGATCTTGGTGAGGAAGTTAGTTGCTAGGCTACTGCACCGGGCCCTATTCTAAGTGCTTTATTTGGATCTATATTTAGAAAAGGTTGAAAAGATAACAAAACAAAAAACTAAAGAGCCTTGCCTGCTCCTCCCTAAGTTGTAGCACATTAAGCCACTGCCAGCAGTGTTGGCATTCCATATGGGCAAGGGCTTGAGTTCCAGCTGTGACACTTCCAATCCGGCTCCTTGTTAATGAGCCTGGGAAACCAGAGGAAGATGGCAGGCAGCAAGTCCTTGGGCTCCTGCCACCCACGTGGGAGGTCCAGAAAAAGTTCCTGGCGTCTGCCTGGCCTAGCCTCACTTACTGCAGCAATTTGGACAGTGAACAAAAGGATGAAAGCCATTTCTCTCTGTTTCTCTTTCTTTGTAACTTTGCCTTTTCCAAAAAATAAATCTTAAAAAAAAAAAAAAAAGACAACCCCATCTGTTTAGACTTTAGACCCCAAACATCAGTTCCTACAATTGGGCACCTTAGGAGGAACAGTTGATACCCCAAGTACTTAGATCCCTGCCAGCCACATAGCAGAGCCAGAAAGAACTCCAGAGCTCCTGAATTTGGCATGGCTGAGTCCTGGCTGCTGAAAACATCTGGAGAATGAGCTAGCAGACAGACAATCTTGTTTGGTCTCTATCTGCCTTTCAAATAAATATGTACTTCAAAGGCATTTACATATTTTAGAAAAAGGAATGGAGTAGATGGAGATGGAATGGAGCCATGACTTACCAGAATGCTTTTATATCATAACTTTTAAGCACGTACATGCTGCAAATTCATAATTTTAAAACCTGTATTTTACCTTTGCTACTTGAGGTCTTCCAAAACATGCAGCATAATGTAATGATGATGACCTTTGACCCCTATTTACATCAGCACCTCTCTCACAAAGAAATTCTACCTGTAAAATGATAAAGAATCATAAAGTTGCTTCATTGTCTACCTTTGATATAAAATATTAACTTTTTTTTATTAGCTTACCATTTCCTGAGTTCCAAAAGCAGAGGCCCAGTTTAGCAAAGTCTGACCCACATCATCCATAAAATTTACTTCAAAGGCTGAAAGTATAAATGAGAAACAAACCAACTCATATTAAAAGCCAATAAAATAATAATGAACACTGCTAAGCTTCGAACCATTTGGAGATTAAAATTAACAATCCACTACACAGAATCAAGAGTCTTTCAGGACCAGTGCCATGGCAAACTAGGCTAAGGCTCCAGCTGTGGAGCTGGTATCACATATAGGCACAGATTTGTATCTTAGTTGCTCCACTTCTAATCCAGCTCCCTGCTTATGGCCTGGGAAAGCAGCAGAAAACGGCTCAAATGCTTGGAACCATGCACCCATGTGGAGACCTGGAGGAAGCTCCCGGCTCCCGGCTCTGTCCGCTGTGGCCATGTGGGGAGAGAATTATTGGATGGAGACCTCATTCTCTGTCCCCCATTTCCGCAACTCTTTCAAATAAAGATAAGTCTTTAAAAAAATTCTTTAAATATACAGTTGGTGAAGTACTCTAAAACACTTTTAACTCACTAAGGATTCACAAGGTTTTTAGGATGAAATGGAAATAAGAAATGGGCCTGATATCATGGCACAGAAGGCCAATTGCCACTTAAGATGGCAGCAGGCCATCTTAATGTGCCTGAGAGATGAGCAGTGGGTAATGGCGGATGTGAAAACTAAGTGAAATCTCTTAATTCTTTTAAAACAGAGCTTGGAGTAAATATGTTAGTACAACTGTTTACATTGCTACTTCAGCTGCCTGAATTCCATAGCACAGTGCCAGTTCTTGTTCCAGCTACCCTACTTCTGATCTAGCTTCTTGTCAGTGAACTCTGGGAATCATAACAGGATGAACAGAGGGGCCAGTCTAGTGTAACAGGCAAAGCCGCCACCTGTGATGCCTGCAATACTGGCTTCTTTCCAGCTGCTCCACTTCTGATCCAGCTGTTAACAAAACAGGAACCAGAGAAGAATGGCCCAAGTGTTTGGATTCCTGCCATTATAGGTGACACAATGAAGCTCCTTGGTCACCGCAGCCACTTGGGGAATGAACCAGTGGATGGAAGGTATTTCTACTCTGCAGCTCTGATTGTCAAATAAATAAGATGATGATGCTGAATCAGGTGCTTATGCCCCACCCATGTTCCTGTCTCCTGGCTTCAGCCTAGGCCAGCTCTGGCTATTGCAGGCATTTAGGGCATGAACCAGCAGATAAAAATCTCTTCTTCCACCCTTTCTCTCTCTCTAGTAAAGAAAATATTAAAAAACAAAATTTTAAAAATGAGACCTCTAATCAAAAGAAGATCAAATGATCCAAAAACATCTTCCACTAATTCCTATTTGAATATTGCTTGATGCAGCGATCTAAAAAAACTACTGTATAGGGCCTGGCATAGTAGTCTAGTGCCTAAAGTCCTCGCCTTGCATGTATCGGGATCCCACATGGACGCTGATTTTTATTCTGGCTGCTCCACTTCCCTTCCAGCTCCCTGCTTGTGGCCTGGGAAAGCAGGAGAGAAACGCCCAAGGCCTTGGGATCCTGCACCCATGTGGGAGATCCGGAAGAAGCTCCTGGCTCTTGGCTTCAGATACAGCCACTTGAGGAGTAAGCCAGTGGACAGAAGATCTTTCTCTCTGTCTCTCTATAGATCTGACTTCCGAATAAAAAGAAATAAAAACAAAACAAAGCAAAAAACAACAACAACAAAAAACCCTCAAACTATTGTATATATTTGAGAGCACTTTAGTGAGTGGTTAAGTCACTGCTCAGGACACCTATACCCCATGCTAGAACAACTGGCTAGAGACCCAGTGGCTAATGTGAATGCTGGGGGACAGGAGATGACGGCTCATGGATCTGGGTGAGAGACCCTGGAGTTGTGCCTAGTCAGTACCCTGGCAGTTACAGGCATTCAGGGAGGGAACCAGAGTATAATCTCTGTCTCCATCTCTTTCTATTTCTCACATAAATGTAAAGAGAAAAATTTTAAATGACTTTAAAAATTATATTTCAGTTTATATTAATCTTAAGAAAATAATTACCATTTCAATCTGTAAGTTCACCTTAGAACTGGCAGGATGTCCCTCACGTTATAAAACAGGTAAATGTCAACCTTCATAGAAGTTTTTCTCATTCAATAGGCATTTATTCAGGTTTTTCTATGCAACAGGCTGACATAAAATTACACTTGGGAAGGGGGAGGACACTGAAGAGATTGGCTAATCTATTATTTGGCATGACTGTAAAGAATACTATTAAAAAACAAAAATAAGAAATTGCCTATAATTCTTTATCTCACAGTTTTAAAATTAAAAAGTTTTGCTGACCTCCCGTGTCAATTGCATCTATAAGTGCATCGGTATCTTTACTTCGAATACAGTCTATAAGCTGCCGATGTGAGCGTTCGCCAGAACTATCCAATCTCCGAAGTCCTGGAATTCTGCCTGTAGATCCAGCACTAGACTTTGGCAAAGCCTTACGTCCTTCAAATAATAGCACCAAGAGAAGATCAACCAAACGCATGGTGTCCAACACACATCTTTCATCTCCTTGCAATGCACTTTCAATTGAATCTGGAAGCTCTGACCTCAGGAGATTCTAAAAATGAAGAAGGGAAAAAAATGTAAAAGATTTACATTACAAAAAAACACTTTTTTTCTGAAAAATAAAAAAGCAAATATTCAAAACCATTCTTACGTGTGTGACCACCGGAGAGCCTCTGCAGAGTGTAGAGAGCAGACTGACAATGGTCGACACCTGGTTACTGAGTTTGGAATCTGCAGTTGCGGAAGGCGCTCCTGCGCTGCTTCGGCCAGGCTTGCATGCTGACGATGGCCCTGATACGGTGCCACCAGCAGCAGCCATCCGAGATAACAGCTCCTCTGTTAATCCATGCTTGGCCAATGGAGCTGGGTCAACACCACGACGAGTAAACCGGTCAGCCAGTGATGCAAAGCACCGCAGAGCTCCATCTGAAACCTAAATGCAAAAGGAACATACACAGAGTTAAGATTCATCCCAAAGACCTAGTACTAACGACCTCAACACTGACATCACAAGAAAGGCAGTTGTTACCACGTCACAATTAATTTGATCATGGCTCCACAGCTGCTAACTATAAGATTATGCAAGTATACTACTCCTTGGATCCTTCCTCTGTGAGACAGGGACAACAGGATTGCATGTCTGACTGACATAGTCAATACAACAAATGGACATCCAGATCTATGTGCAGGTGCCTTGGTTTTAGTCCTCACTTTACTGCTGATTCCAGTTTCCAGATAATGCACAATCTGGGAGACAGAAGGTGATGGCTCAAGTAGTAGGCCCATGTCACCCACATGAGGAGCACTACCAAGTATCATGCTCTTGGTTTTAGCTGGGCCAATCAGCAGATAGAAGAGCTCTATTTCTTTATTAAAATAAAAATGCTTAAACAATATTTTCAAATGGAGATAATGGAACCTAGACCTCCTGGTGTCAGCTTAAATAACAGAGTATCATGCAGGGCTGGTGTGGTGGTTCAACAGGCGAATCCCCTCCATGCAGCAGCACCACCATCCCACATGGGCGCCAGTTTGTGTCCTGGCTGCTCCACTTCTTATTCAACTCTGTTTATGGTGTTGCAAGGCAGGAGAAAATGGGCAAATGCTTGGAACCCTGCACCCACATAGGAGACCCAGAAGAGGCTCCTGACTCCCAGCTTTAAATAGGCTCAGCTCTGGCGGTTGTTGCCCCCTGGAGAGTGAATCAGTACATGGAGGATCTTTCTGTCTTTCCTCTCTGTAAAATCTGTCTTCCAAATAAAAATAAATAAATAAATTTTTAAAAATACATAATATCAACCTAAGTGGGCAATGAAAATTTGGAAATATTAACTATTACTAGGTACAACTTTGCCAAGATAATCTAAGAATAGCACCTGAAAATAATATATGAACAGTTAAAAAGTTAGTAAAGCCCAGTTTTACTTTCTAAGCTATTTATTCCACAGAGATTTATAGGTAAGTTCACACTGCGTCACTTTAATGTAATCCATTTAATTTCAAGTCAATAAGCCAACAAAATTATGGGGTCAACAAAATCACATGGGAAGCAAAGCAGCTGTAAAATCATCATATTTCTATGACACTTAAAATCTAAGAGAAACTTATTACTTAAATAATTAAAAAAGAACAAACATTTTGACACCCCTGCCCCCCATAAAAGAGATGACTAAATAGAGATCCTAATGAGTGCAAGGGATGAGGTGGAGTAACTCTAAGTGAAAAAATCAAATTACTGGGTGTCAGTGAAATCAGGAAATTTAGCATACACAACAGAAATGTATGTACCTGATGATCTTCATGTTTCAATAAACTAGATAGAGATTCAACACAAATTTCTAAAGAAGAATCTTGAGGTTCCATCTTGCCACAGAGTCTTGAGACCACAGCCATGGCAGAGTGCAAGGTGTCCTTATGAACCAGGTGACCACTATCACGAATGAAGGTGAGCACACAGTTCAAGCCACCAGCCTCGAAGACTGCTCCGGACTCGCGAGTACAAATCAGTTCTAAAACCTGTAAGAGGAAAACAAAATTAACAAACATATACAAGCCTCATATCAGCTTTATGGAATCACAAAAACTATAATGCACACTGCAATTCTGCTACTTTAAAAAAAGGTATAGTGAATTTTAATATTTAACCCAATATAATGAAAGCATCATTTCAACATACAATCAATAAAAAATACAATTATAGTTTAGATTTTTTTACAAATTATCTTTCTTCATAGCTGAAATTTATTTATTTTTTAAAGATCTATTTATTTTTATTGCAAAGTCATATACACAGAGAGGAGAAGAGACAGAGGAAGATCTTCTGTCCAATGATTCACTCCCCATGTGACTCCTACGGCCGGTGCTGCACCAGTCTGAAGCCAGGAGCCAGGAATCTCCTCCAGGTCTCCCATGTAGGTGCAGGGTACCAAGGCTTTGGACCGTCCTCGACTGCTTTCCCAGGCCACAAGCAGGGAGCTGGAAGGGAAGTGGAACTGCTGGGATTAGAACCAGCACCCATATGAGATCCCGGTGCGTTCAAGGCGAGGACTTCAGTGGCTAGGCCACCACGCCGGGCCCAGAGCTGAAATTTAGAATATATCTTATACCTATAACACATGCCATTTAGTTCGCAGTGCTCAATCATTACCACACTGGACAGGCAGATTTCAATGAAGAAATCTACAAAGCAATCTAAGAAGCTAGAAATAATTCGGCAAAATCTTCTAAGTTCCTAGACACCAGGGAAAATGTTGAATACATGCTTCCTATTACTACTATCCATAATCCTCACTTTAAGTTTGTAAATATCAAAATTTTAAAAGCAAAATTTTTACACTTATGTAGATATCTACAGTGCTCAAGTACAGCTAGAAAGTTAAATGTAATCATCAATCTTACAGACATATCAGCAATTCATACCACCCTGTGTAGAAGATGTTCAAGGGAAATAGTGTAATGAAAATTCTAGTTTCTAATTAACCAACTAATAGGGTACAATGAAGCATTTGCAGAAAAAAGAAAAAACATCAAGCCTGATAAGTGAAGGAAGTGAACTCTCCAGAGGAGCAAACAGTAACTACACACAGGGCGCCTGCTTCCCTCTCCCAGCGGCTGGCGCTCAGCTCCACCTTCAAGCTCTGGGAAGCAGCACATGACAGCCCAGGTACTTGGGGTCTTGCCATGCACATGGGAGAACGGGAACAAGTTTTGAGCTTCTTATTTTACCCTGGCTTAGCCTCAGCTGCTGTGGGCATTTGGGAGTGAAACAGCAATGGAAGACCTCGGTCTTTCCCTATTATAATTTTTAAAAGATTTAATGGGATGGCAGAAGGACATAGAGAAGAGGAGAGGAAGAGTATCTTCCATCTGCCTGAAATCTCCCCAGATAGCCACAACTGTTAGGTCAGGACCATGTCAAAGCCAGGAAGCACCTGAACCACCTTCTGGTGCCTTTCCAAATTGCAGAAAGCTGGATCCAAAGCACAGCAGCTGCGACTCGAACACTTCAATTGGGAAGTCAGGCATCCTAAGTGTTGGCTTAATTCATTCTGCCACAATGCCTGCCTCAAATGAATAAATCTCTTCTAAAAATTTTTTTAAAGAAATTAGAAAAGGGGCCCCAGCGGGGTGGCCTAGCGGCTGAAGTCCTCACTTTGAACACACCAGGATCCCATATGGGCGCCGGTTCTAATCCCGGCAGCTCCACTTCCCATCCACCTCTCTGCTTGTGGCCTGGGAAAGCAGTCGAGGACGGCCCAAAGCCTTGGGACCCTGCACCCGTGTAAGAGACTCGGAAGAAGTTCCTGGATCCTGGCTTCGGATCGGCATAGCATCGGCCGTTGCGCTCACTTGGGGACTGAATTATCAGATGGAAGATCTTTCTCACTGTCTCTCCTCCTCTCTGTATATCTGACTTTCCAATAAAAATAAATCTTTAAAAAGAAAAAAAGAAACTAGAAAAGGATTTGATTATCAATTACATGAGTGTAACAGAAGAAAGAAAAATAAAGGATAAGGCATAAGTTTCTGTGTTAGGTGTCTAGGTAAGAGCTGAAGACAATTATCAGTTAAGATTGGTAAAACGTTCATGTATCCTGTTAAATACCCAGCAGGCGCCTGATTATGGAGGTTAGAACTCAAGAGAGAGATGGCGGTCAGAGCAATAACTCAACTGGCTAATCCTCCACCTCCAAGTGCCAGCATCCCAAATGTGTGCCAGTTCATCTTCTGGCTGCTCCACTTCACATCCATCTCCCTGCTTTTGACCTGGGAAAGCTTTAGACAAAGGCCCAAGTCCTTGGAACTCTGCATCCATATGGGAGACTTTGAAGAAGCTCCTGACTTGGTTCTGGATCAGATCCGGCCATTGTGGCCACTTGGCGAGTGAAACCAGTAAATGGAAAATCTTTCTGTCTTTCCTCTTAGTAAATCTGCCTTTCCAATAAAAATAAACAGAGAGATGAGGGTTAGAAATAAAGATGAGGAGAATATGCTTGTTAATAGAATTGAAGTGATAAATGAGATGATCTAGAAGCAAAATGTACATAATTTTAAGAAATGTATATAATTTTAAGAAAGTAAAAACAGAACCTTAGGAAATACTACCATTTAAGAATGAAGGCTATGTAAAGAAAAAAAGAGAACAGAAAATGCAGCAAAGTGTGACAGAATGTAGAAAATAAAGCTTAAGAACGAAATATTCAAAAAGAGCAAACACTACTGTTAAATGCTGCTACAAGGATCACAAAGTTTGGCAAGAGGATATCATTCATGACCTGCTCCTTTTCAGTTTTAGGGACAGTTACACAAGAGCACTCAAAAAATTTCATGAGGGCATGGCAAAGCAGGCTAGCGGCTAAAGGCCTTGCTTTGCCTGCGCCAGGATCCCATATGGGCTCCGGTTCATATACCAACTGCTCAACTTCCCTTCCAGCTCCCTGCTAGTGCCTGGGAAGGAGTAGGGGATGGCCCAAAGTCTTGGGACTCCGCAGCCACATGTGAAGCAGCTCAGGGTTTTTGGCTTTGGATTGGCTCCGCTCCAGCCATTGCAGACACTTGCAGAGAGAACCAGCAGATGGAATATCTTCTCTTCTCTGTAAATCTGACTCCCAACAAAAATAAATCTTAAAAAAAAAAAATTTGTCTGGCCGGTGTGATAGCTTAGTGGCTAAAGTCCTCACCTTGTATGCCCGGGATCCCATATGGGTGCTGGTTCTAATCCTGGCAGCCCCGCTTCCCATTCAGCTTCCTGCTTGTGGCCTGGGAAAGCAGTCAAAGACGACCCTGCACCCGTGTGGGAGACCTGGAAGAAGCTCCTGGCTTCGGATTGGCTCAGCTCCAGCCGATGCGCTCACTTGGGGAGTGAATCACTGGACAGAAGATCTTCCTCTCTGTCTCCCTTCCTCTCTGTATATCTGACTTTCCAATAAAAAAAAATGAATAAATCTTTTAAAAAAATTGTCACATCACTTCTCGGCCTTTTGGTTAAGATCAAGTGTAAAAAAAATTGTCATGAGGACCAACATTGGAGTCAGCAGGTAAGTTGCCACTTGCTCCACTTCTGGTCCAGCTTCCTGTTCATGTGCCTGGGAAGGCAGCCAGCACAAGACACCCCAATCACATGGGCCCCTACAATGTATGTGGCTTCAATCTGGCCCAGTCATCTGGAGAATGAATCAGCAAATGCTCTCTCTCTGGCACTCCACCTTTTAAATAAGTGTATCTTTAAAACACCTCATAGAAAGTTGTGCATTAAAGAAACAATTCCTGATTTTTTTGACTTGAAATTATTTTTCTACATAATAATCGTACCTTTTAGTCTATTTTCCACAACCTCTTTTTATATTTATTTGTACAGAAATAAAACTGATTTTAGCAGCAATAAGAGTGATTCAAGGGTGAACCTTTTACCAACGTGGTTTTTTTTTTTTTTAAATTATTTATTTGAAAGGCAGTTACACAGAGAACACCTTCTGTTTGCTGGCTCACTCCCCAGTGGTCCCAGTGGCCAGGCCTAGACCAGTCTGAAGCCAGGTACCCAGAGCCCCAGCTGGGTCTCCCTCTTAGATGACAGGCAGCTGTTGAGTTGGAGACAGAGTAGCCTTTTAAACCAGCACCCTTACAGGACACTCTGTTGCAGGTGCTGCTGAGAAGCCAGCAGAGGATGGCTCAAGTCCTCGGGCATCTGCACCCATGTGGGAGGCCCAGAAGAAACACCTGGCTCCCAACTTCAGATTGGCCAGCTCGGGTCATTGTGGCAAACTCGGGAGAATGAACCAGCAGATGGAAGATTTCTCTGTTCCTACTTTTCTTTCTGTAACTACATTTTTCCAATAAAAATAAGTACTAAAAAGAAAAAGAATAGAGAAAGAAAATCTTTCTGAGGCTCGACAGGACTTCCTTTGGTTCCACAACAGCTGTGATTAACATTGTTCTAAACTACACTCACTAAAGTATTATGAATGTTGAAAACATCTTGTTTTAATAAAACAGATTTTTTATTCTCTAATGTACAAAATGGCCAATGAACAATACTTACCTTTACACACTGTTCAGCTAAGTCTCTGCTAGTTCTGTTGTTAAGCTCAACTACAACCAAACGATTACAAAGTGCTTTTACAGCTCCATCTACCCCGACAATCCGTCGGGTGCATTCTGCAGACACATCCAGGTAGTATGTTATGGCACGGGCCGTCACCTCTAACACGTTGTCTGGAGCACTTTCATCAAGGAAGATTTTGCAGAGGGCTGGTAAGAAAGTGCGAGGAGGACATCTGTAATGAAAGAAATTATATTACATCTAGGACTAGTAAATGCTTAACATCAAAACATTATTAAATTAACTAAACATTTCTAACAAATGAAAAATTATACAATACTGAATTTAAGCATTATATAATATTTCTACACTATTTTTGCTCTAAGAACGATACTTAACAAATTTCACCACTGCTGAAAATAACAAGTTGGAACAGCTTAAAGCAGTAGCATTAACTTGAAACCATGTTAAAAAAGAAAATCACAACTCTTATTCAACTCTCAGCTCAAACTAAAAGGTTCCCCAACCTCCCTAGGTTAAGTAGTATTTTCCTGTTCTCAAAACAACAGGGCACATACTGTTGAATATATCGATTTGTTTCCTTATTTATATAAAAGTTCATGAGGGCCAGGGACATACATTGTTCAGTTTGTGTTTCGCAAGCACTTGATTTGAAAGATCAGGATAAAACATTAAACAGCAGCTATATGACCTTTCTGAGCCTGTTTTTCATTTATAAAGCAAATATAATACCTAAACAATAGTGTACTTTATATGGTTATGAAGATTTAATGAAATATATATAGACAACTCAGTATTTGGTATCATACTGAATAGTGTGACACCTGTTAAAAGATTAATTTGCTTAAGACTGTTTCACCAAAAATAGTATGTGGAGCTGATACTTGGATTAGCAATTAACATACCATATGGAACACCCAAATATGATACTGGAATGCCAAAGGTTCAAATCCTGCCTCCACTTCCAATTCCATCTTCCTGCTAATGAGCACCCTGGCAGCCAAAAGATAATGAAAGGCTCAAGTACTTGGGTCCCTGTGCCACCCAAACTGAAGACTTGGACTGACCTGTGAGCACCTGTCTCTAGCCTGGCTTAGCCCCAGCAAGTACAAGCACTCAGCAAACGTACTAGTGGGTGGGAGGTCTACCTGTCTCTCAAGTCAGCAACATGCTGCTTAAGAAATAATTTTTTTAAAAAACAGGACTGTGAGATATCAGTAATATTTCACATAGTTGATCCACTCCTAAAATATCAGAGATGGCATTATAACACAGAAATTAAATTAAACATGACTTAGATATCCAGATTCCATCATGAGAAAGAGACCTCGGTTTGAGTCCAGCTCCCTGCTAAGCAGTCTATGAAAAGCAGAAGACGGCACAAGCATTCTAACCTGACACCCCCACTTGGGAGCCCAAGATAAAGCTTTGCCTACTGTCTGCAGCCTGGCCAGCAATGGCGACTGAGGATATGTGGGGAGGATGCAAGATCTCTTTCCCTGTAACTCTGCCTTCCAAAATAAATAAATCTTTAAAACAAAAATTAGTATGAACTTTCTACATTTATTGGAACAACACACAATTAGCTAATATGGGAAATTATGATCCGATGATCTCTCCAAAATGCAAAAAATCTCCTAAAAGAACCAGTCTAAAATAAACAAAAACCCAGAAAATTCTGATCTTGGCCTCAAATGTTAATTGTTATTAATCTTATTACATGAGAAATGTAAGAACTGTGTACATATATTGGAGTTTATGCTACACAAAATGAAACACTATTTCATGAACTTCAGAAAAGTGCAAAACATCTGTTGTACTTCTGGCTAGGGGACAAACATTTTTCTTTCTGGCCACTGAGTTATTCTTTTCAACACTGGGACCACAATAAAAGAATATTCACACACAAATTGAATATCCCTGATTTCAAATTCTTAGCAACAGAAGTGATTTATGTTTCAGATGATAGAATATTTGCACACTCTTTGTACATCTTAATGAGATGTACTGAGAATGGGACCAGAGTCTAAGCACAAAATTTATGTTCCATAATGTGTCTTACAAATATAGCCTCAAGTTAATATTACACAATATGTTCATCTTTTAAAAAATGTATGTGTGCGCTTATTTGAAAGGCAGAGAGCATCAGAGACAGAAAGGTTGATATTCCATCTTCTTGCGCATTCCCCAAACAGCTGCCTAGTGTCAGTGCTGGGCCTGGCTGAATGAAAACAGAAGTCAGGACCGAGGCCTCGGATTTAGTAGCAGGGACCAAGTGTGTGAGCCATCCTCTGCTGCCTTCACAGGCGTACTAGCAGTGAGCTACCGGTCTGGAAGAGGAACAGCCTGGACTAGAGTGAGCATTCCTGAAAACAGGATTCCACTGTATCAAGCAGCGATTTATGACACAATGCCAGCCCCCTATATTGTATCCTTAATAATGTTCTGCATGAAACAAAGTTTATGACATTGAATTACCAGGAAGCTCAAGTGTCATCGCCTCTGCTAACTGCTAGACAAATTGGTTGGTGGCATCACCAGCATTTCTGAAAATGAATTTATATATATGCCGCCAACGAGGAATCATTTTATTACACTTCTTCATACAGAAAGATTAACAGTTAAAAATTAACATTAACACAGTGAAAAAAAAAGTGTTCAGGGTAACTGACACCATTACCAGGACAGCCACGTAAATTGTTAAATAAGACAAGCTTTTAATCTCTAATCACGATGCTGTGAGGTTTTTTTCACTGTTTCTCTCTCTTTTTTTTAGGATTTATTTTTATTTGAAAGGCACAATTACACAGACAAGGAGACAAGGATTTAAGTTCACTGATTCATTCCCCAAATATCTGCAACAGGAGCCAGGAATTTCTTTTAAAGTTTTATTTTTTTATCGGAAAGGTAGATTTACAGACACTGAAAAGATCTTCTGTCTGCTGGTTCAGTCCCTAAGTGGCTGCAACAAGCCAGAGCTGAGCCAATTCAAAGCCAGGAGCCAGGACTTTTTCTGGGTCCCCCATACTGGTGCAGGGTCCCAAGGCTTTTGGCCATCCTCTACTGCTTTCCCAGGCCACAAGCAGGGAACTGAATGGAAAGTAGAGCAACTGGGTAAAGAACTGATGCCCATATGGGAATCTGGTGTGCAAGGTGAAGATTTAGCCACTAAGCCATTGTGCAAGGCCTGGAAGCCAGGAACTTCTTCCAGGTCTCTCACGTGGGAACAGGGTCCAAGGACTTGGACCATTTTATGCTACTTTCCCAAGTTCATCAGCAGGCATCTGGATGGGAAGTGGAGGAGTCTGGTGTCAAAACCAGCACCAATATGGGATGCCAGTACCTCAAGCAACGGTTTTACACTCTAAGCCACAGAGACAGTCTGTACAGTAACCTTTTAAGCAAAACACAGCCCTGGGTTGCCTCTGTGGAGCATTGCAGAAACCTGCCTTTGATGCCTCAGGCCAAATGTGCCATTTGAGTACCCTTTATAGGACTTGGAGAGTCTTTTCCTGCTAAAAACACTAAGTAAAGCACTATGTGGACCTAGTATGATAGACTAGTGGCTAAATCCTCACCTTTGCAGGCACTGGGTTCCTACATGGATGCTGGTTCATGTCCTGGCTGCTCCACTTCCCATCCAGCTCCCTGCTTCTGGCCTGGGAATGCAGTCAAGCATGGCCAAAAGCCTTGGGACCCTGCACCCGTGTGGCAGACCCGGAAGAAGTTCCTGGTTCCTTCCTGCTTTGGACCAGCTCAGCTCAGGCCATTATGGCCACCTGAGGAGTGAACCAGCAGACGGAAGCTCATTTTGTCTCTCCTTCTCTCTATAAATTCCCACCCCTCCCACGGCCAAAAAAAATTGTACTACGTGCGTGTAATCACACTGAAAAGTTCATCATGTGATGGTCAGGTTGGAATTTTCCATGCCTGTCACATCAGTACTCAAAAATTTGGAATTTGGGGATATTTCAGATTTCAAATGTTCTGGTTAGGAATGAGCAACCTGTCATGTAAAACCAGTGATGTTTGCTTTTAGGTTTGAAAGAAAACCTAACTATGTCTTCAACAATCCTTTAAACTAGCAGTGAGGTAATGGCTATATCCATTTTTTTAAAACTAAAAAAAAAAATTCATGTTATGACGATAGACATTTAACCCAGTAGTTAAAAGTCCATGTCCATCACTGGAATGACTGAGTTTGATTACTAGATGCAGCATCTGTTTCTGGGTTCCTGCCACTGCAGATTCCAGAGGCAGCTGCAAAGGGTTCCAGTCTCCCACATGAGAAACATACACTGTGTGCCAACCTGGGGATCCAGCCTAGCTCTGGACATTGCCAAGGATTTGGCAGTAAATCAGTGCAAAAGAGTTGTCTCTCTCCCTCTCTAAGGAAAATTCAAAAAGGAGAGCTTGTCACAGCAGTGATGCTGCATATCATAGTGCTTGAGCTTTGGTTCACTTCCAAATCCAGCTCCCTGCTAACCTGTACCCTAGGAGGCAGCAGGGGAAGACACAAGTGCTTGGTTCGCTGCCTCCCCATGAAGGCTGAGCTGAGTTCTCAGCTCATGGCCCAGCCCTGGTTCCTGCAGGCATCTAGGGACTGAAAAAGCAGTTGAGAGATTTCTTATTGTCTGTCTCTCTACCCTTCAAATAAAAATAAAAAACTCATTTTCTGCTTAAAAGAAAAAATATTTACATGGTCAGGAAAACCTATCCACACCAACATTAAATAGAGTACAATGTGCGACAATGCTATATTTCTTTCAGTGTCAGCAATGATTTCACACTTTTTCTTAAATTTGCTACTGGTTTTCTGCTGTTAATTCCTCTCCCATTCTTCGTATATTATCTCCAACTGAGTTCATTCATTCTCTTAGTTCACACAGCATGGATACAAATCCCTTCCAAAGATCAGGAAAACTCCCAAAATGTTATCTCCAACCTAAGCATACTCTCTAGGATTATCTCCACCTATAATTATCACAGGTATCTCTCAAAACATTGTGTAGACTATAAAAACGACCCTTAGACATTCACGTATGTCCAGCGCTGGTGGTGAGCAGGGCATCCAAAGGGAAGAGGGACTCGCTGTACTATAAAGTATCAGCATATGAGTCAGGTCAAGAGGGTATCTGTGCAGAAGGGTGTGCCACTGATCGGCAACTGCAATATACACACAGGGGTCAAATACAGCACATGCATTAAAGATGCTGGAAGCTTGGGGCCAGCCTGGGAGCCATCAACTCCCAGGGCTTTTCTCCACATACCCTCTGGCTCACAGACTTTTAGGTGTGCCAGACACTGTAGGGTCAGGTACAGTCTGTTACCTGCACCAGCCAGTGCACATACCAGGGGATACAGCCTGGTCAATTCTGTCTCAGCCCCATATTTCACATAAACCAAGAGGTGCTTTAGCCCAGCCCAGCCAGTCCACCACAGACCTGGTCCTCACACATACCAGCAAGTCCAGCGGCCTAGTCAGGACAACTCCCAAGTCACTCCCAGTTCCAGTTTTTGTGTGTGCCAGCCTGGGCATACTGTCCACTGTATACACATCAGCAACTGAGGCCCAGTCCTGATACCTGCACTCCAAGTTTGGACAACACATCCTGCGCTTTTTCCCTAAGGTCAGGGTCTGAGTCCAGTGATTCAGTTGGGAAGTCACCACCAGTTCACATGAGGGTTGGTGCTGAGAGTGGGCCAGACAGGGCCAAGCTGCTACACACAAAGGTTGAGTCTGGGGGCAGGGTGGGCTGGGCTAAGCCGCACCACCCACAGATGCACATGAGAGCTAGAGATGGGATGTGGGCTGGGGGGGGGGGGGAGGCCTGGTGGGGGTTATTAGAGGTTGTGCCAAACAGGCTGCTGCACTCACTGGTGTGCACGAAGACTGGGTCTGAGGTATCCTGGGAAGGTTGGGCCATAGCACCTTTGGGTTTGCATTGAGATAAGTGGCTGGGGCAGAACTGACCAGGCTGCTGCATCCACTGGTATGTGAACTGGCTGTGCAGCTAACAGACTGAATCTGACCTTGCACTGTCTGGTGCACCCAGAGTCAAGTCTGACGTCAGTCTAGGTCAGGTTTCCTGGGGGACTCCCTTCCCTTTTCCTTCGTCCTTTCCTTCCTAGGACAGAGCCTGGGTCATGCAGGGCAAAGCACTTGACAACTCCTAGCTGGGAAAGGTCTTGGGGTCTGAGCCATGCCTTGCAGCCTGGGATTCACAGGCAGACAGACCCAAGGTGACCAGAGGCACACAGACCAGAATGGCTGTTGGGCTTGTCCTGTAAGGGCCCCAGCTGGGTGGGATATCATGTGTGCATGGGGGACCAGGTGTGCATGAAAGATAAGCCTGCATACTGCAGTGAACCCATGGAAGACCTCAAACACCTCTTCAACAGGCAGTAAGCACAGCCTTTGATTTCTATGTATTAGGACTGCAGCACATGTTTTACCAATCTCTTCATCTTCTCTGGAAGCTGCTATTGGCAGAACTCCTTAAAGAGTATTTATAATACAGTACTAGAAGATCTTAGTATGTCACATGAAGCCAATCTTTTCAATAAATTTATTTTATTTTTCATGATGTTTACATAGTTAAGAAGGATGCATGCTCATATGGACCACTGATTAGGGTGGGGAGCGTGGAGGAATGGGCAAAAATGGATGAGACAACCGCCTCCAATCTCTTTTTCTTCCTGCATCTGGGAAAAATGGAGTGGAAAGGGAGAGAGCTGCTTCCAGCAGCCCATCCGTGTGAGTGCCTGGGAATGGGGGATGGGACCCAATGTCATCTTAATGTTTTAAACACCAGACTACTGCTTTAGGCAGTATGGCGTACACTTTAGGCCAACTTCTATCGCACATTCTCAAGTCTGTAGACACTCTAAAATAATCATGGGTAAACCACAGGTCTTAGAATATATTCACAGGCCATGGCTTGCCATGACACTAATCTAGGGGCAACAGACCAAGGGTTAGGAAGCCAAGGGCTAGGAAGGCTGCACTTGCAGTGTGCTACCACACCAGTTTGGGAGGGGCAGACCAAGGGCCTGACACTGGAGTCCTGGGCAGGCTGCATCCACAAAGTACTGACATGCTGGCCTGGGAGCGGGCAGGCCAGAGTCCTGGTGGGAGTAATGTGATAGCCTCTAGCATTGCCAAGAACCCCAGACCCAGAGTTTCATGTCGAGTTATTCCCAGACACAACAGGATGGGGGGTGGGCAGATCCTGGGATCAGAGCACACGGTGCATATTGTGTTGCCTCCTATACTGACTTCTGTGCAGGGGAGAGGATCATGAACAGGAGCACACATAGGAGCTAATCTGCTCCTGGGAGAGGCCCTCGGATGCTGCTTCAAAAGACAAAAAACGCCAGCAACTCCTTGAAGCAGTGATGATGATAAGGTGGAACACAGCCACTTGTACCAGCTAGACCTATGGCTCCTGAGACAGACCCCTGGATGAGAGAGGAAAGGACTTTTAAATCTGGAACATGCTCCAGGCTTGAGAGAAACCAGGCAACTGGGAGGGATGCTCTCTCACCCCTACCTCCACCTGCCTCCACAGACACAAGATGAAAAAGAACCATCTCCCCACCTTTCCCTTTCCTAACCACCCTGTTCCTGAATATGTCAGTCATTCCCGCAACTTTTAAATAAACTTTTCAAAAACAAAAAGGAAATAGGTCAGATTGGTTAAAAACTAAAAGGTTGGGAAAAGATAAATCACATAAACAACAATCAACAGAAAATTGGAGTGACTGCTTAATGGGACAAAGTAGTCTTCATGATCAAGGATAAGGAGATACTATTTAAGAATATAAGAATAAATGCAACAGAAAGATTAAATCCCAAGCACAACTGGCAGAGCTTCAAAACACATAGGCAAAAACTGTGAGAAAAGAAAAAAAACAACCACGATTAGACTTAGAAACATTAACACTAACTCACAGAAAATCAGTAAATCAACAAGGACATGAGCTTTAATATACTACCAAGCTTAATCAAATTTGACATTTGTAGAAAATTGTATCCAACTGAATACATATTCTTCTCAAGTATGTGTGGGCAGCTGAACAAAAATAAGCTATACCTTGGGCCATAAAACCTTAAAAATCTTTTCATCAACAGATGAGCACCCAGACACCTGGCAGACCAAGTGGGACATTTCAGTTCAGTTTTAAATTTCTGCATCTTACCAGATGTGTCTTTCAAGAATTTAGAAGAAGAAATGAAAACATAAAACTCTGTATACTAATGTTTATACAGTCTTGATTATAACTCTGGTTTCCAAATACTATCGACAATGACATTAGAATCTTTTCTCTGATCAAGAACATACCAGCTAAGCCAGTCATGCCACTGCTTAGGATGTCTACAGCCCATCACAGAATGCCTGGCTCAAGTCCCAGCTACTCTGCACTTTGAATCCCACCTTCCAGCTAATAAGCCTAAACAGCAACAGAATAACAGCCCAAGTACCTGGGTTCCTGCCAGGCATGTGGAAGACCCAGTGGAGTTCCTATCTTCTGTCTTTGCAATGATCTAGCCTAGCTAGTGTAGACACTTGAGAAGTAATAGACAGAAGGTGTCTCTGTCACTATGTCTTTAAGAAAACATAGGAAAAACAAGAGAACAGCAACAGAAATGGGCATTTTGTGCAGTGGTTAAGACATTGCTCGAGACACTTGCATCACAGATTGAGATGCAAATTCATGTTCTGGCTGCTTTGCTTTTAATCTAGCTCCCTGATAATGTGGCTGGGAAGGCAGAAGGATGACCCAAGTACTTAACCACTTAGCTGAAAAACAAGAATAAATTTGGTTTCTTGAAGATAATAAAGATCATTCCTTTTTTATTCCACTTTTGCCTCTGTTCCTAGCCTTGATTTTCTCTGTATTAATAAAAATTATCTGTATTACTAAAGATAACTCCTAATACACTAGATGCAAATTATGGCCTTTCTTTGCAAAAACTTAAATACATAAAATTGCTTTTCTCCAATTAAAATACATAAACTTGATTGTAATTCATGATCTGTTCACTGTCTTTCTAGCCACTAATGTGAGAGGTGTTGCAGGTAGGATACAAAGATGGACAACAAGAAAGTGCGTGATTCTAAGGAACCCGATGTTGTAAGGGCAGTCACAACGTACCAATTTGTGTATATATGCGTCGTATGTAAAGTACAATGCTGTCTAATCCCAGAAAAAGCCAAGTTAAAAACTTATCTCCATAAAATAGTAGTTTTTTGGTTTTTGTTTTGTTTTAAGGTAGCTGACTTTTGAGTAAAAATCACAAACCCCCGTGAAGTTCACCCCTCATGGACCCCCTAGAGTCCCAGACCAAGAACGATGACAGGGTGGGAATTTGCAGGGTGCGGGGGGGAGGGATGACAAATACAATAACATAAAAAAAAAAAAGAAAGAATGACAGAACTTTCTAATTTCAGCATATCTCTATTTTGTGCTGAACAGGAAATAAACCGTGGCCATCAATATACAGAAACTGCACGATAACTAACTCTTCCTTTGCCTTGGATTCCTGACACCGGCTTCATGCTAAGGCAGATCCCAGCAGGCAGCAGTGGTAGCTCAAGCCATTTTGTTTCTGTCATCCTTGTGGGAGACCTGGATTGGGATCCTGGAGGCAATCACTACACACACTGAATAATGAGTCAATAGGTGGGAGCTGGTCGCTACTTCTCAAATATACAAATAAAAATCACTAACAAAAAGTTGATGGAAAAATGAATTCAATACTGTTGCTACCAAAAAACTTTGAATCCACCCATTCTGGTTATATGTACATTTTCAGTGAACTTGAACACTCCGCAAGCATACTTGGCACTATGACTGTTTCTGCTGCTAGAAAAAAAAAAGAGTTCATACTCTTCTTCTGAATCCTCCCAAGCTTTACCACTTCAGAAATAACATTCTACAGGCATTGTAAGCATAAGCGGAAAACCAACCAATATGAACTTCCACTCACTCAGTATTACTTCGCTTAACAATGAAAAAACAAAAGATGAGGACCTAAGCATAGTAAGCTGGTAGTCCTGTATATGTTTGAGAATACACAAAGAATCTTATAAAGGCATTTAATTTTGACCCACTGAGAGCACAAAGGATTTTGTAAAAGTGAGTGCTGCAACCAGTATGTTAAGGCTATAGCTGTTGGGCCCAGCACAGTGGCCTAGCGGCTAAAGTCCTCGCCTTGAACGTGCCAGGATCCCATATGGGTCTCAGGTCTAATCCAGACAGCTCCACTTCCCATCCAGCTCCCTGCTTGTGGCCTGGGAAAGCAGTCAGGGATGGCCCAAAGCTTTGGGACCCTGCATCCACATGGGAGAGCCGGAAGAGGTTCCGGGCTTCTGGCTTTGGATCTGCTCAGCTCCAGCTGAGATAGTCCTCTCTGTCTGTCCTCCTCTCTGCATATTTGACTTTGCAATAAAAATAAATAAATCTTTAAAAAAAATACAACCACTTCCTCTTTTCTCCAGATTATAGCCTCAACTCAACGAGTAAGGTCCTATTTTTTGACCCCCAGGCCTGCCACCATCTTTTCTCCCATGAGCAGGTAACTATATGTCTTCAAAACACAAATTGGGGGGAGGAGGGAACAGCACTTTGGCTTAGCAAGTGAAGCTGCTGCCTGCAAATGCCAGTATTTCAAATGGTTCAAGTCCAGGATGCTATTCTTCCAACAGGATTTTGGAAAGTGGTCGAAGAATGGTCCAAGTACTTAAGCCCCTGCCACCCATATCAGAGACTGGGAAGGAGCTCCTGGCTATGGGCACAGCCATTTGGAGAGTGAGTGGACCAGGAGATGGCAGATTCTCTCTCTCACCCTCTTTCTGCAAACTCTGTCTTAAAAAATAACAAATGTTTTTAAAGGACAAATTTAATCCCACCATTCATCCATTTATATATTGCAATTACTAATAACAACACATGTAGGGACCGGCGCGGTGGCGCAAGTGGTTAAAGGTCCTCGCCTTGCACGCCCGGGATCCCATATGGGCGCCAGCTCTAATCCCGGCAGCCCCGCTTCCCTTCCAGCTCCCTGCCTGTGGCCTGGGAAAGCAGTCGAGGACGGCCCAAAGCTTTGGGAACCCTCACCCGCGTGGGAGACCTAGAAGAGGCTCCTGGCTTCAGATCGGCATAGTATCGGCCCGTTGCACTCACTTGGGGAGTGAATCATGGGACGGAAGATCTTCCTCTCTGTCTCTCCTCTCTGTATATCCGCCTTTCCAATGAAAAAATAATTAAAAAAAACCCAACAACAACACATGTAGATATTACACTTTAATCAAAAAACTTGGGCAGTGAACCAATAGATGAAGATCTTCCTCTCTCTCTCTCGTCCTCTGTATATCTGACTTTCCAATAAAAACAGCAAAAAAAAGTTCTGTTTGCATAGGATTAACATTAAAAGTATTAAACAGCCCCCAAAAGGCAATTACAACATTTTGTCAATTTAGTGACTAATACGGCCTTTATTCCTACCTCAGGCCTATATATAATCTCAAAAATTTTCTTCTAATTTGTAGGAGGACATTATGACCCTGGAAGGTCAGCAGCACAGGATTGCAGTTCACTGGACAGTATCTGCATGACAACAACCAAATGGCTGCCTTTGGTATAAACAGCATGTAAATGAGAACACCTGGTGGGATATACAAAACAACAGGAATTCCAATCAAGAGAGGGAAACAGAACGGACACTCAGTGTATAAAGTCTGATGCCCCTAATAAACTTCGGCTTTGACCATCAGTCAGGGTCCACGCGTGTTATTATCGGCTCCGTGCACCAAGTCCATCGCTGCAGGACAGCGACAAGTGGCGCCTGAACAGGGACTTGAAAGAAGAGAAAGTGCAGCGGAGACCCCCACAGGAAGTGGTGAGTGGGACAATGGGCCAGAACCAGTGTAGAGCACTGGTTGTTTATCTCTCCTATGCAGAATTTTTTAGTGAAAAGTGGAGCAAAGGTAACTAGGCAGCAATTGTGTTCTTATTTAGAGCTTATTGGTGAATATAATTGTTGGTCTCCAGATGAATGGACACTAGAAACTGGACTTAAGAATTTTACTCAGAAAAATGCTGAAAAAGCCGGAAGGATATAAGATAATCAAGTTAGTTTTTGGATTATATCAGCTTTAATTAGAGCTGTTATCATAATTTTAGAAGGAGAATGTGCAAGAAACTCCTTTAAGAAGAGGAGACACCCCCCAAAATGTAGCTAAAAAAGAAGTGTTTCATAATACGGACAAGAAAGAAAGAAAAAGGGAACTCTTAAGAGGTCCACCTGACAGGAAAAGCTACCGTAATATTTCTAAAAAAGAAATGTCTCATAGTACAGATGAGGAGGATGGCAAAGAGCAGCCTGTGAGAGATTTCCCTAACGGGAGACGCCACCTTAACGTGGCTAGGAAAGAAATGGTTTATACTACAGATGAAGAAGATGAAAAAGAACGTGTGAGAGACCCTCCTAGATGCCACTGTAATGCAGCTAAAAGAGAAAGGCCTTATGCTGCAGATGTGGAAATTAGGAAAAGAAAACTCAGGAGAGATTCTCCTAATGAAAGATGTTACCATAATGTGACTGAAAATGAAATGAGAACTAAGAAAAAGAAGAAAATTTGTAGTGTTAAACCACAGGATTTCTCTAGTGAGGTAAACGAGGAAGGGATAAAGGAGCAGTTAAATACCAGCCCATGCCATCTCGCTCTTAAATCTGATCAAAGACATTTCCAAATGTCTGATGTTCCCCGGAGACCTCATGAATTCCGATTGCTTTTTCCAATCATACTTAGTCAAGAAAACCATCAACCTATCTATGAAAGCCCAGATGTTAATGCCATCACAGCTTTTAAAAAGGCTTGCTTGTCCTACGGACCTACTTCTTCGTATGTGTGGGAATATTTAAATGGCTGGAGCCAGGGAGCAAACTGGATTCCTTATGATTTTGAATAGCAAAAATAGGACTTTCTCCTTTTCAATATTTACAATGGAAAATGTGGAGAAGCGATATGGCTAAGGAAAAATTGCGATCATTAGGAGCATCAGGTCGCCAACTCCCTGGAGGGGGGCAATTGACTTAGTGGGTTACTACAGAGCAACAGATACTGCTACCTCAAGCTGCGTTCATTCATATACGAGACGTAGCATTGTGGGCATGGGAGAAAATTGAAACTGGGTCTGAATTTGCAGGCAGTTATACAAAAGTCTTTCAAGGAGCCAGAGAATCTTATGCTGATTTTATAAGGTGTTTGACAGACTCTATAGAAAAACAAGTTAGAGGAGAAGGCACTAGGAAATTGTTATTAAAGCAACTGGCTTTTGAGAATGCAAACGAGGATTGCCAGGCTGTTATTCATCCTGTAAAAGAAAAGGAAGATCTTTTGGGTTACCTCAAAGCCTGTCGCAACATAGGCACATTTAAACACTGTGCCCGCCTAGCAGCACTTGAAACTTTTGCCATTCAAAAGCAAATGAATGCTACATGTTTTAACTGTGGCAAGGCCAGGACACCTGAGAAAAAATTGCCGGATGCTTCCTACAACTCAAAGATACCACACTGATACTTCTAACAGTCACTCTCCAGGAATATATCCTAAGTGCCAAAGAGGCCAGCACTGCAAAAAGGAACGTAAATCTAAAGTTGATCATGGTGGCAAACGCCTGTGGCCAGAAGACTCCTGGAGAAGCCATTCCCAAGTCCCAAACGTTCAGGAGTTTACAAAACAAGAACATCCTATTCAATTTGTGCCTGCAGAGAAGCTTCAAACTTAAAATAGCCAGCAAGTAAATCCTGGAGGCTGAAATTTCAATCAATTGTGGTGAATGCATGTTATTCATATAGCACTTTTTCTACACAGCATTGCTTAATCATGTATGCCAATTTTTAAGTACAAGTTTTTACATTAAGTTATGTTCTCTGTCTCATTAAGTTCTTACTGTTTAAAATTAACAAAGTGATGTTCTTGCTTTAAGGCGACGGCATCATATCGTTATAAGGTGAAAGTTTGCTGTTTCTGTGTTAATGTACCCAGGTTGTAACTGAATGTCTTTTGGAATATTTTATAATGCTGAGGACACTGGAATACAAGAAAACTGGGATACAGGCCTTCAGTTTAACTGCTAGATTTCACAACATTGACCAATTTCAAGGTCTTTTGTTGTGATAAATGTTTAGCTAACTGATTTCATCTGCATATCCATTGCAACTTTTGGGAACTTGGAATTCAAAGAAAAGACTGGGCTTTTGTAAATCTTGAAGGTTTTTTGGGGAGACATTTTAAAAAAAGGAGTGAAATTTTATCGTAATTTTGGTATAGAATTGAACTGTAACACACTGTTAGATTATTTCAAGCTATAAGTTAAATTAATGTGATATCGTCTACAAAGTGTTTATTCTCGTATTTTTGGCTAGTAATCAAATCTCTCACTGCCTTTAATGTGTCAAGGTTTTGTATTTGTTTTAAAGATATTTGAGTGACGTTCTCACATCAATAACCAATTGTAATGTATAATGTGTCATGCTAACTTCAACAACAAATCTTTCAGATATTTTCAGCTACCTTTAAAAAAGCATTTAAGTATTCAAAGGTTTCAAATCCTAGGGCTTCCCTTGGTATTCTTACGAGGCCTCAAGAATGCCAACGGATCTATCTCCCATTTTGTGGAGACAGTTGACCAGACTATTGAATTATATTAAGATTATTGCCAAATGCAACATGGAGTAAAATTTTACTGTGTCAAAATGGTGTATGCTTCCATGGAATTGTGAAGGTTTAAATTTTAGTTTACATGCTTTTAATGATTTAGCTCTAAAGTTGTATCTGGTTGTTAACTATGTATTCTTAGGATGCCTATATTACTGGGAAGACTGAAATTTGCATTTTTAGATTGATAGAGGGATTTCATAGCGGCGATCAATGTTTTTCACTGAGTTTCTTGGTTCAAGACTATTGATTTAATATCATTTCGTTTACTATTACTAAGCTTGGTTGAGAATAATATTTTAAGTCTCCAAAAGTGTGTGTCTGTGTGCGCATACATGTGTGTCTTAACATTTTGTCTTTTGTAAAAGTTGTTTAAAATTGTTATCATGTGTTGCTGCTTGTTTATCAACAAGAGCAGGTTGCCTTAGGACTATGGCAACCTGCAGCCACTCCCCAGAGCTTTCTGACAGAATTGTAAAAGTATCTACATGATTTTAAACTGTTACTAAATCTAATTTACTTTGTCCAACAATATATGTTTTAAAATCAGAGGGGGGAATATGCTACCCCGTGCGTGCACTAATTTGGTCTTATTCACCTTAAATTTTCTTCAGATTTTGCCTTCTAGTGAGCAGCAGCTCTGTGTTACTGGAGGCAGTTTGCAGGCCCAACGCAGATGTCTTCGGTTTGATGGAGGGACCTAGCCACTCACAAGTGTAGAGGTCCTGACTCCTTGCTAACTGTGGGAAGAGGATATGCTTATTTTCCCAGGAACTGAGCTGCAGCCTGTGTGGATGCCTACTCGTAATGTATACAAGTCTTGGACTCCATTCACTGGAGGAAGCTCCTGCAGTAAGACAGCTTCACGACCTCATCCTGAAAGATCCATCACCATCAAGGAAATATTGGAGAAGGAGGACAGACCCCTCCCAATACCAGAATTTCCTGATAGATCCTCAAAACTGTGGTTTCCCTATGGCTCATCTGACCTTGGAAGTGCAGCTACTCCCTTCAACGCAGCGCTGCCCCTGGAGAAGATGGAACCCCCAGTGGAACTGCCTCTAAGAACTGAAAACTAAATTTGTTTAATATTCCTCTTGTTCCACTACAGGTCAGGAGTGCAGAGAAATTCTCCACCTTCTTAGGATGTTTGAGGAAGACTTTAAGTATAAATTATTATTCATAGATAATAAATTCTTAAGTGCCTTAGACATTAGAAAAGCCATATTAATTTGTGGTGGGACCCAAGGACGACTCTGACACCCTCTTAAAGGAGGTTGTGTGTACAGAGCAGGAAGGGATCTCAAGGCAGAGCAGGAGGGTAAGAGGAGCTCTCTATCCTAGTCCCAGAGACCCCCAGAGGTCTCCCATGTGCTTTCACTACAGAAGCAGTGGATGCCTGCCTCATCAAGGAGGACCATATCCCGACTGCCAAGGGGATTACAAGGAAGGTGAGTGCCCTTGGAGGCCGAGAACTCTGAGGTCAATCCTTTCCTATTGAATTTCCCACACGGGATTGAAGCAGCCCAGTTTCCTTGTGATAGGGTCTGGTGACATTGGAACTTCAGCCAGGAGAGACGACTGGACTCAGAGGAGGAGCTTTCCCTAATTCTTACCTAGCCCCAGCCATGGTTCCCAGCCCTCTCTTACACCGACCATCAGGGTTGCTTGTGAGCCCCAAAATTGTTTTAGATACTAGAGGCTAATAAAGGTCAGCTAACTGATAATCCCCAACTTGTACCTAACTGATCAGGCTACAGAGAGACATGGATATAGAGTATTTGGAACAGTCAGAACAAAGGCCATTAACTTATAATCGCTCAGCCTGTACTTACTGGTCAGGCTCCCTATTTGCTTTTCATGGACTTTACTAGGTTAGGATATAGAGTTAAATTCTTCCTCATTCACTAGGTTGTTGGACATTTCCCTGCTCACCTGCCTAACACTTTTCTATGATTTGGTAGAACTATAAGACTGTTTTGATTATCCTAAATGCATAGAAATCTGTAAAATCACACTTCAATTATATAAATGGCAAGGCTTAAATTGTAAGTTGAGATCCTCCCCAAAACTTTCATCAACTGTTAATACTAACTGTATAGAAACTATGATGTTAAGTTTATACTCAGCTGTTACATATGATGGATGTTCACTGTTCCTGTGCAACTCTGATTTAGGTTGAATTCAAAAACATGTTAGCTCTGGAGAAATTATAGCTGTTAATATATATAACATTGTTTCTCCCCATTCTTCTGCTCTTCCAAGAGCATGTTCCCCCAGCTACAAGTTTCAGGCTTAATTTTATAAAACACAGAAGGGGGATTTGTAGGAGGACATCATGACCCTGGAAGGTCAGCAGCACAGGATTGCAGTTCACCGGACAGTATCTGCATGACAACAACCAAATGGCTACCTTTGGTATAAACAGCATGTAAATGAGAACACCTGGCGGGATATACAAAACAACAGGAATTCCAATCAAGAGAGGGAAACAGAAGGGACACTCAGTGTATAAAGTCTGATGCCCCTAATAAACTTCGGCTTTGACCATCAGTCAGGGTCCACGCGTGTTATTATCGGCTCCGTGCACCAAGTTCGTCGCTGTGGGACAGCGACACTAATTACCTTAAAATAATATTAAAATACAAAAACACTAGTGTCTTCCATCATTTATTACTGGAATTCAAAACTGTAAATAAATATAAACGAAGCAGCAAAAACTAAATGTGTTCAGCACTCAGAATGATTTAATCTGCAAAGATGAGTCTACCTTATATAAGAGGAAAATCAGCTATAACTGTCTAAGTAGTAATTAATTCTTTCATTTTTGTATAAATTCCATTATATAAGTTCTAAATAAAATTATTTAAATTCATTACACTTAAGAGGTTTCTTTTATTCTAAAAAGTATGCTATGTGGTTAACATCCAATTTATAAATTCCCAAACTGAAATTTATAAGCCAATCATTTGCTTTAACAAAAGTACAATGTTGTTTGATTTAACACCAATAAAGAAGTGGGCAGTTCAAAGCAAGTCCATCATCATCTCTCTTTAATTCTCTAAGTCAAATTCACAGCACAAAATAGCTAGCTTTAAGGAAAATAAGTATTTGTATTGTCTCCAGTTTACAACATATTTTAAAAATGAATCAACCAAGCCATGGGTTAAAATTAGCATTCCTATTAATTACCGTCCCTCAACCAACGTGTATTTGTGTAAACAAAATTATCACTATGAGGGGCGCCCATTTTAGTTTCTCAGAGAAGCATAAATATAAAACTTTAAAGAAGTGTTTTTAAAGCACAGTTCAAAAATTCACGAGAGCAATTGCTACACCCACTGAAGTCAGCAAATGCTTGAAAACAGATGTCAATCCAGCGAAATCCAAAGGAAGATGATGAGGAATGTACTTACGTTTCAAAACATCGATCCACGTTGTCAGACATCAATAGCAGCATGCAGAGCTGTTCCAGCGCAATGAGTTGCATGTCCCTTTCATCTCCCTGTCCCATCTGTAGCCATTCCAGCAACGTGTCTGGATCCACATCTGCCATGGTTTTTTAAAGCCTCTTTACTTAAATGTAAAAAGGAAAGAAAAAAAAAAAAGTCCTTTAAACTTCCAGGACTGATGAGCTTGTGTTTGAAATGTTTTCATTTACTTCTGCTAGAACCAAATTTTCATGACGTCCTCCCTGAAATTAAAAGCAAAGAAATCATAAGTACATCTGCAACATATAGTGTTCAGTGCAGTTTTTCAAATTACTCCCTGGGGTTAACAGTTCGATATCACACTAGAGAAAAAAACCAGTTTTGCACAACAGCATAAGCTGATTAAGTTGCTGCTTAACTGGAAACCAGAGCTCTTTGTCAAATATCAACAAGCTTCAGCCCCACACTCCTATCACTAACGTCCGTGCCAAAAGGAAAAGAACACCTACTCAAGTTTTTTCTTTTTCCCTTCTACGCTCAAAAGCAATCCTCACTTAACGTGACGTTCAGTATTTTGACCCCTTCCAAAACTCAGTTCCTTCTTTAAATTACCTCCAATCCCACAAACCCCGCTTCTCAATGTACTTACCCTGAATCCTAACTACATAGAAGTTCTATTTATGAATCAAGAATTAGTTTACAAATTTTGGCAGTCTTGGCAGCTGTCCTTACAACTTAAAAAGAAACGCCAGAAGTACAAGTGCAATGGACTAACAGGTTATAGATCACAATACAGGTCAATCTAACGCTCTTTACCCGAGGGGAATGGGGCAGAAGGCTTAAAAAAAAAAAAAAAACCCACATATATACACAAAACCAAGAGGTAGCCTCAAAAGGCAAGTGATCCCATCACCCGCGCCCAGACCAGAGGACAGTTCTGGGTCCCTCGGAACCCCGCTGCAGGTGTAGAAATCAAGCGGCGGCGGGACACCCAACGGTGGCGACCACTGGGACGGACTCAACCTGAGCTCTGGCTCTCCCACACCGAACCCCACTTAAGTTAGCCACCTGTTCAGGAGGTGGCACAAGTCTACTGGAGTAGCAGCAGAAACCTCCAGAACCGGAGGAGGCCGCCAAGCCAGGCAGGGCGGACGGTCTCCCGAGAGCGCCGCCCGGAACCGAGAGGGCCAGAGGGCCGTCCCCGGCCCCCGCCGGGCCGCGAACCCTTCTCAAGGGCAACAGGAGCCCTCCATGAGCCCCAGCGCGGGCAAGCCAGGCTCCGCCGCCTGAGAGGCCCAGCGAGAGAAACAAAGGGACTAAAGAGAGTCACCGGCAGCCCGGCCGACCTCACCCGGCGCCGGGGTCTCGTTCCCCGCCCGCCGCCGGGCGTCCCGGATCCCGGGCCCCAGGCCTGGCCTTTCCGACGGCCGGAGGCATCCCCGCCACCTCTTCCCCGCAGGCTCTCACCCGAGCTTGTAGTCCCAAACCGCTGCGGTCCAGCTCCAAGCAGGCCGCGGGCAGAGCCAGGCCGAGCCGCGGCCCTCGAGTTCCCAGGAAGCCGCAGGCCGCGCAGGTCGAACCGGGCAGGCGGCACAGGAAAAGCCGAGTCTCGTCCCTCCCCTTCCTCCACGGGGGACCTGGTGACAGGGAAGCGAGAGGTTCGCCCTGAGCGGCGGCAGCCAGCCAGCCAGCGAGCGCGGGTCCCGTCCCCGGCACGCGGCTCCTCAGGCCCTGCAGTTCAGAGGGAGGGCCGCGCGGTGCTGCCGGCGGCGGCGGCGGGAGGAGGCCGCGTCCATCGCGATTCGGGAGGGGGCCGAGGGGAGGGTCGAGCGAGGAGCCGGGTGGGGAGACTGCGAGGGCAGCCGGGCCTGGCGGAGGCGGAGCGAAAACTGCTCTCCCGCCGGCGACCCTGCGGGCGGCCACCTGGGGCGCTGCGGAGATGGCCGACCCGCGGCGTTGGGGCGCCAACTCCGGGCGCGGGACGCCGGACGCGTCGCCGCCGGGCTCGGGCTCCCTAGGGCGTGAGGGATGTGGGTTTGTTGTTTTCTTTTTTCTCCTCTCGCACTCACACCTTAGCGAGCACCCTTCGGGCTCGGCCGGGGAGTCTGGACGCGCCCCGGCCTACCCACCCCGCGCGCGCCCGAGCGCGCACGCTCGGCTTCGTTTCTGCACGGCGGCGAGCGCCCGGCGCGACCCGCCGAGTCGGGGCCAGGGCCGTCCCCGGCCGAGCCTCTTCCCCCGCGCGCGAGCTGGCCGGCGTCGCTCGGCTCGCGGCTCCTCGCGCACGGAAGTGCGTCGCGTGAGGAAAAGCACCTCCCATCGGTCCTTGGGAGGCGAACGGTCCCGCGGGCTCAGAGAGCAAAGCTTTCACAACCAGCCTGGAATATAGGTACTGTATTATCACTGTTGTTCAGCTTGTCCCGAGCAGCCTCGCTAAATTCAGGCTCCAGGGCGTCCCAGTCGGCAGTACCAGCGAGGGTGGACTTTCTGCTCTCTTGCCTGTGGCCACAAATACATAAATATTCCGACTTCTTATTTCACTTGCGTGGAAAGTAAAAATACACCTGCTTACAGGACGTACAGGAGATAAAGATGTGTTGTAAGTGTATATATTTTTTTTAAAAAAGGTTTATTTATATTCTTTGAAAAGTCGGGTATACACAGAGAAGGAGAGACAGAGAGGTAGATCTTCTGTCCACTGATTCATTCCACAAGTAGCCACAACAGCCAGAGCTGAGCCAGTCTGAAGCCAGACACCAGGAGCCTCTTATGAGTCGCCCACGCGGGTGCAGGATCCCAGAGCTTTGGACCATCCTCCACTGCTTTCCCAAGCCACAAGCTGGATGGAAACTGGGGTCTCCGGGATATGAACCCGCACCCATGGCACCCATAACGGATCGTGCAAGGTGAACACTTTTTTTTTTTATGTTTTTAAACCAAATTCCCTTGGTTTGTGAGATAAGTAAACCCCTGCCCCTAAATAGTCATGATAATATTTGAAATATGTTCCTTTCAGCAATTAGGGACAAAACCTGTATTTTAGAAGTTACAGATTTGCCCCTCGGAGAGCTATTGGTACACGGGCTACTGTCACGGGGAATGGCCGCCTAGGTTTGCTGTTAACAAATCTAATGAAGAGAGGATGGTAGAAAATGTAGATGTCCCAGCCCCAGTACAACAGTGAGTGTACTTGGAGCTGCCAGGAACATCTTCCAGGTGGGAATGGCACAATCTGCTGAACCTCGGAAATGGGTAGAGGCCGAGGAGAGGGAAGAGTACAAGCAGAATCTGTGTTTCCAAGTGGAGGAAAGGGCCCCGGTGCCCCCAGCAAAGAATGGGCTGTGAAATAGGAGAAGGGGGATGGGGTGCAGACTTGGATGTGTATTGGATCAGATATTAGGCTGAGCTCAGTTACCAGCTCCAGACTGGAGTTTTAGAAAACATTTGTGGTTAGAGTGACAGAATGGGCTAGAAGGAGCTATCCCGCCAAGGATGTTAGCCGGGAGGGTGCTGCATTGTTCTAACCAGTGGGGAAAAGAAAGGTCTGGACATTGGCCGTAAGAATAAAGAAGGGACACGGTTGGTACAGCAGTTAAAATCTTGCTTGGACTCCCAAAGCCCCATGTCTGAGTTCCTGGCTTCAAGTCCTGCTTGCACTTGTGCTTCTGGCTTCCTGCTGCTGTGCACTGTGGGAGAGAGCAGGTGCTCGAGTCCCTGCCACCCCACCAGTGTGGTACACCTGGATTAAGGCTCCTGGCTCCCCACGTCTGCTTGGCCTTGGTTAAAGCCATGCTGGTATTTGGAGACTGAACCAGTGGATAAGAGCTCTTTCTGTCTGTCTCGCTCTTGCTGTCATGCCTTTTAAATAAAATAAAAAGTGTAAGAGACATACACTGGGACCAAATGTTGAAGGTATCGTTTCCCTGCATCATTGCTGCTTGTACCACTAATGTCCTACCTCCAAGATAAATGGTTTTAGTGTGCCTTGAAGACATTTTATCAAAAGATCCTATGACTTTTACTGTGCCTCTTAAGTAATTTATGATTACATTGTTATTTTTGCTCTCTCTCTTTACCTCTCGCTGCCTTTCAGGTAAGTAAATAAATAAATCTTAAAAGAAAGAAAGATGAGGTCCTAGTAGGAGAGTATTAAAAGCAAGAAGTGAAATCCTGAAGCCAGAAATGATTCCTGTGGAGGCAGTGGGCCAAATGACAGGAAACCAGGAAGTGTTTAGGTTCTAACAGTTCCCCTTGAAACCAAGGTCTGAAACTCATGGAACATTGAGAATTTCTCTGTCAAGCAATCATGGCCCAGTAAGTCATCACTCTGCTCTGCACATTGCTACAATTAACGCTGACATACCAAAGGCCATATTTAAGGTCCTCTTGTACATTTTATAGATTCAGATGAATGCACAATGACATATCCACCTGTATAATGTCCTACTGAGCAATTTACTGCCTTAAGAATCTCTGTGCTCCACCTAATTACCTGCCAAACCCTGCCAGCTGCTGATCCTAGCTCTCTCCCTAGATTTGCTTTTCCGAAAGTCAGGCAGTTGGAATCCTACTCGATATGGGCTTTTCAGATCAGCTTCTTTGATTAAAATATGCATTTAAATTTCTTTGATGCACTGTAATGGTTTGGTAGGCTTTTGTTTTGTTAATTTGTTTCCTTTTGTTTAAGGCAAAGTGACAAGGAAAGAGAGAATGAATGTGAGAGATCTTCTGTCTACTGGTTTCATTCCCAAATGTTTACAATACTCAGTACTGGACCAGGCTGCAGGAGTACAGTCCAGAACTCCATCGCAGTGTCCTGAGTGACAAGGATCTGCACATTTGAGCCATCATGTGCTGGCACCCTAGCAGCATTAACAGGAGGTTGGACCGACATCAGAGGAACCGGGACATAAACTGCGCTCCAGTGTGAGCAGCAGCTTAACCACTTTGCCTGATTGTCTCAGGATGAGGTTTTGGAGAAAAAAAAAAATGTAATCTATGGATAGTTATCCCATAGTACACATTTCCATGGGTTTAAAAAAAAATTATTTATTTTTATTGGAAAGGCAGGTACAGAGAGGAGGGGAGACAGAAAGATCTTCCATCTACTGCTTCTCTCTCCAAATGACTGCTATGGCCAGAACTGAGCCAATCCGAAGCCAGGAGCCAGGAGCCTCTTCTGGGTCTCCCACATTGGTGCAGGGTCCCAAAACTTTGGCCTGTCTTCGACTGCCTTCCTAAGCCACAGGCAGGGAGCTGGATGGTAAGTGGGGCTGCTGGGATTAGAACCAGCGCCCATATGGGACCCCAGCGTGTTCAAGGCGAGTTCTTTAACCACTAAGCTATTGTGCCGGGCCCTCCATGAGTTTTTGAAGAGCCCTTTATTTATGGATTTCAAAAATTGTGCACCCAATAAGCTTATCTTTTCACTGTAGTCTTTAAAGTCATGTTGTTTTGTGTGTGTGTGTTTTTCACCTTTTTTTAAATTAATTACATTGCATTATGTGACACTGTTTTATAGGTACAGCATGTTCTTAAAACTGCTAAATTTTATTGACTATATGTTATGTCTAAACATTCTTTAAATAAAAAAGATTTATTTTTATTTACTTGAAAGGGTTACAGAGAGAGACAGCCAGAGAGATAGATCATTTTTTATTTTTTTTAAATGCATTTATTTTTATTGGAAAGGCACATGTACAGAGAAGAGAAAAAGAAAGCTCTTCCATCCACTGGTTCTCTCACCAAGTGACTGCAGCAGCTGGAGTTTAGATGATTTGATTCGAAGCCAGGAACCAGGAGTTTTTCCTAGGTCTGCCATGTAAATGTAGGGTCCAAGGGTCCCAAGGCTTTGGGTTGTTCTCTGCTACTTGCCCAGGCCGCAAGCAGGGCCATCGTAGTGGACCCAAATTGGCAGTGCTTTAAAAACCTATTCTCTTTTTCTTGGGGGAAAATTAGTTTTGTCAGTTAATAAAAATGTTCTTTATATTAGTATGCTTAGATGCAAAATACATATTTATAAGCTTAAAGGAAAAATAGGATCCAATTTGCACAAATTCATTCAGTAGAATACTTTTAAGGACCAAGCTTTTATAAAAAATTATATTTTCTTATAACTACAGAAACATATTGGAGGAAAAGTTACATAATTACTATATAATTGTCAGAATTCTTCCTCTGGATATCTAATATTTTTAATTGTTATAACCATTGCACTGGTGTTGTCTCTATGTTTTCTACAAGTGTTCCAATTAGGAGGGAGAAGGAAAGGGATGAGGAAAAATTGGCCAGGTATTGATTCTATTGAATCATATAAATGGGTTTATTATATTTCCTGTAGTAGTACATACACTTTTTGTATGTGAGTGAAAATTCCACAACAAAAAGAATGCTGTAATATAGTGGGTCCAGCAGGATAAACACAATTCTAACATATACTATTTTGAGACAGCCTGCTTGGAAATCTCTCTTTGTAACAGCATCATCGTCTGTGGAAACAGAGATAGCTAAAGTCACGTACTTGAGCTGTTTGAAACTCAGAATAGTTTTAGAAAGTGTGTTTCCATGTTTACTTTGTTATGCAATAAGTTATGAAGAGGTAGCCTTATTCCAGGATTGTTAATAAGTGAACTTGGGGACTGACATCTGGCACAGTAGATGCCTCTCAGGACACTTGCTTGTCTGGGCTCAAGTTCTGCTTTGCATCCAATCCCAGCTTCCTTGTAGTGTACCCCCGCGAGGCAGCAGGTGGTGGCTTGGGCCTCTGCCACCCACATGGGAAACTCAAGTTCAGTTCAGGACTTCTGGCTTCAGCCTGGTCCTGGACACTGGAGGCATCTGGAGAGCAAATCAGCAGATGAAAGATCCTCCCCCTTTCTTCCTCTGTACCTTTCAGACAGTAAATAAATGTGTGGGTTTATTTTCTTTTTTAATTATTTGAAAATATGCTTCCTACAAACCAGGTACTACTTCAGATGCTTTGCAATTGCTGACTCATTCAGTCCACCTAGATCCTGACAAGGAGGATAATGTTTTTGTCTCCATTTTACAAATGAGATATCTGAGACCTGCAGAAATTAAGTACTTGTCCCAAGATTCTACCTAGAAAACCTGGCTGCTGAAGCTTTGTTAACTTCTGCTTTCTGAGTTTTAGCTCGATGGCTAAATCCTAATCTTACATGCATTGGATTCTCATATATGTACCAGTTCATGTCCCAGCTGCTCCACTTCTCATCCAGCTCCCTGCTTCTGGCCTGGGAATGCAGTCAAGCATGGCTGAAAGCCTTGGGACCCTGCACCTGTGTGGCAGACCTGGAAAAAGCTCCTGGCTCCTGGCTTTGGATCAGCTCAGCTACTTCGGGAATGAACTAGCAGTTGTAAGATAGTTCTTTATCTGCTTCACTCTGTAAATTTGCCCTTCCAATAAAAATAAATAAATAAATTTTTTAAATGTTTAAAAATTTATTAACTATACCAGGAAGCTTCCTGGAGCATTTTAGCATGTGTTAAGTGTTGAGAACAGCCTACATGCCTCATCAACAACAAAGTGAACAATTACGGTATGAGACATCCATCTAATTTGTGACAGTGTAGAAAAGATTAACTTAGAACAAGTGACAAACAAGAATAGTTACAGAATCATAAACGCATTCATAATCTCATGTTAAAATTTTATAATGGGCTTTGTGATAGCCTAATGGCTAAATCCTTCCCTTGCACACACTGGGATCCCATATACTAGCTGGTTTGTATCTCAGCTGTTCGAATTCCCATCCCATGTGGGCTCTGGTTCTAATCCTGGCAGCTCCACTTCCCATCCAGTTCCCTGCTTGTGGCGTGGGAAAGCAGTCCCAAAGCCTTGGGACCGGGCCCGGCGCGGTGGCGCAAGTGGTTAAAGGTCCTCGCCTTGCACGCCTGGGATCCCATATGGGCGCCGGTTCTAATCCCGGCAGCCCCGCTTCCCTTCCAGCTCCCTGCCTGTGGCCTGGGAAAGCAGTCAAGGACAGCCCAAAGCTTTGGGAACCTGCACCCGCGTGGGAGACCCAGAAAAGGCTCCTGGCTTCGGATCGGCATAGCATCGGCCCGTTGCGCTCACTTGGGGAGTGAATCATCGGACGGAAGATCTTCCTCTCTGTCTCTCCTCTCTGTATATCCGCCTTTCCAATGAAAAAAATAATAAAAATAAATCTTTAAAAAAAAAAAAAAACCTGGGGACCTTGTACCCATGTAGAAGACCTGGAGGAAGCTCATGGCTCCTGGTTTCTGATCGACTCAGCTCTGGCTGTTTTGGCCACTTGGGGAGTGAACCAGGGGGCAGAAAGTATTTCTCTCTGCCTCTGCTTCTCTGTAAAATCTGACTTTTCAATTAAAAATAATAAATACTTTTTTTTAAAAAAAGCTTTATACTATGTATAGAAGAGATAAACATAAAAGGCAAAGTGTAGTACAAGAACAGACAAGCTATTGAGTAATTCCTTCAAAAAGGTGAAACTGGTAAAAGTAATAAGGAAAGAGACTTTGGGATTTTATTTAGTTTTACTAATTTTTGTTGAGTTTAGAGACAATGAAACAATGAACAGGAAAAAATACAAGGAGACAGTTTTCATTTGCTAGTTCACTCCCCAGAAGGCCCAGGAACATAGCTCAGGTGTCCCTTGTGTATGGCAGGGTGCTAACTACTGAAGTCAGTGTAAACATGACCAGGAAGCTGGAATCAGGAGTGGAGCCAAGATTCAGGCTTGGCATTCTGATACAGATGTAATCGCTAGACCAAACACCTGCCCCTCTTCTTATTTCATATCCCTCTTTCCTGTTTGAATTTGTTTACACTCACTTTCATAATTTTTTTTAAAAACTAGATTAAACAATAATCACATACCATCTTGAGATCATTGGTAACATTTTAATATCAGTCTGTTGGGTTTTTTCTCGGTATAAATATATAACATAAAACAGTGTGGGTCCGGCGCGGTAACCTGGTAGCTAATGTCCCTGCCTTGCATCCACTGGGATCCCATATGAGCACCAGTTTGTGTCTTGGCTAGTCCACTTCCCATCCAGCTCCCTGTCTGTAGCCTGGGAAAGCAATCAAGGATGACCCAACGCCTTGGGACCTTGCACCCAAGTAGGAGAGCCGGAAGAGTCTCCTGGACCCTGACTTTGGATCAGCTCCAGCTGTTCTAGCCATTGCAACCACTTGGGAAGTGAACCAGAGGACAAAAGATCTTTCTCTCTTTGTCTTCTTCTCTCTGTATGTCTGCCTTTCCAATAAAAATAAACAAATCTGGGCCCGGCGGCATGGCCTAGCAGCTAAAGTCCTCGCTGTGAACGCACCAGGATCCCATATGGGTGCTGGTTCTAATCCCAGCAGCTCCACTTCCTTTCCAGCTCCCTGCTTGTGGCCTGGGAAAGCAGTAGAGGACGGCCCAAAGCCTTGGGATTCTGTACCTCTGTGGGAGACCCGGAAGACGTTCCTGGCTCCTGGCTCCGGATCGGCACAGCACCGGCCGTTGTGGTCACTTGGGGAGTGAATCATCGGATGGAAGATCTTCCTCTCTGTCTCTCCTCCTCTCTCTATGCATATCTGACTTTCCAATAAAAATAAATAAATCTTTAACAAAAATAAACAAATCTAAAAAGAAAAATACAGCACACTATGACCCTATTTTTATTTGAATGTTACGAAGATAAGCATGTCTTAACTTTTTCTTGTAGGCTTTTTAAACCAATGAAGTCCAAAATCCACTTATCCATAAAAATCCAACCCCATCTATTACTCTAAAAAAAGTATCATTTTTTTTTAATCCCTCTTATCAGCTAAGGAAACCTGAGGGCCAGGTTTCTTTAGCAGAGCCAGGGAAAGTAGCTGCTGACTTGAGGCGTGAGGATAACACTCCCAACGTCGGAGGTGAGTGTGTCTGAGATAGCAGAGTGCAAGTGGGGGCAGTTATCCAGCAAAGCTGCCCAAACTCAGCTGTGAAAACTCAGATGAACATTTTACTTCCTGCTATGTCATTTGCCATAGATTATCTGAATCCTTGTCTGTTAAACTCGGTTGGGAGATGAGAATTTGAGATAAGCTGAAAGCCCGGAGACTAGTGTTTGATTTACTAGGCAGATGCCATAGGCTGAGAACACAGAAAGACTACAGTTCTGTATTATTAGTGGGTGACTGTGGATATGCTGGGTTATTCCTCTGGGCCTCCCGTAGGGTTGCAGGGGTGCAAGCACTTAACCATCCTCTGCGGCTGCCTTTTTAGGCCATTAGCAGGGAGTTGCCTGGGAAGTGTAACAGCCCAAACTTGAGCAGGTGCACTTATGGGATCCAGCATCACAAACAGAGGCTTAACTTACTATGGATGGTCCCAGTCCTTCAAGTCTCCCACTAAAGATTGGTAGAAGCCAGGAGCTTCTTTGAATCTCCCACATTTGTGCAGGAGCCCAAGCACTTGGGCCATCTTTTGCTGCTTTGTCATGTCAGGGAGCTGTGTAGAAAGTGGAGCACCTGGGACACAAGCTGGCACCCATATGGTGTGCTGGTGTTGCAGGTGGCAGCATGACCCACCATGCCCTGGCACAGTCTCTTCAAGTCTTTTTGTTGCATGCATAGAAGTGGAACTGCTGAACCATATGGTAACCATATATAGCTTTTTGAAGAATTGTCAAATGTTTTCCAAGATTCCTGAATAATTTTATATACACATTGTCAACAGAAGGATATTCTAATTTCTTTGCATACTTGCCTAATTCACTATTAGCCTTTTTATCTTATCTATCCTGTTGTATGTAAAATAGTGTTTCTGTGATTTTATTTTTGAGCTTACTAATAATAAATATTAAGGATCTCCCATGTACCTCCTTTGGAGAAATCTCCATTTAAATCCTTGGCTCATTTTTAGGTTGAATTATCTTTTTGTTACTCTCATGATTGTTTAGAGGTAGAGAGGCAGAGGTGTCCTATGTGCTGGGTCACTTTCCAAATGCCCGTAACAGCTTGAAGACTGGAGATGAGCTGGTTTCCATTCTGGGTGTTCCACATGGTAGCAGGGACCCAAATAGTTGAGCCATCACCTACGGCATTCCCACATATGCATTAATAAAAAATTGGACTCAGAAGCAGAGCCAGGAATCAAACCTGTGCACTCCAGCATGGGATGCAGTTATCCTGATTGGAAGTTTAACATACTATACCAAAGCAATTCCCCCGAAGCTGTGTTTTTAATAGGGATTGCATTAAGTCTGTAAATTCATTTGGAAAATTATAGCATTTTCTTTCTTTTTAAAAAACATTTATTTTTTTTGAAAGTCAGATATACAGAGAGGAAGAGAGACAGAGAGGAAGATCTTTGGTCTGCTGATTTACTCCCCAAGTGGCCACAATGGCCAGAGCTGAGCCAATCTGAAGCTAGGAGCCCAGAGCCTCTTCTGGGTCTCCCAAGCAGGTATGGGTTGCAAGGCTTTGGCCCATCCTCTACTACTACAAGCAGGGTGCTGGATGGGAAGCAGGGCTGCCAGGATACGAACCAACGCCCTCATGGAATCGTAGGTGTGTGCAAGAGAGGACTTAGCTGCCAGGCTACTGTGCTAAGCCCCCCCACCTTTTTTTTTAAAGATTTATTTATTTATTTATTTTTATTGGAAAGGCAGATCTACAGAGAGGAACAGAGACAGAGATAAAGATCTTCTGTCTGCTGATTCATTCCCCAAGTGGCCACAACGCCAGAGCTGAGCCGATCCAAACCCAGGAACCAAGAGCTTCTTCCAGATCTCTCATGTAGGTGCAGGGTCCCAAGGCTTGGGACCATTCTCTACTGCTTTTTCAGGCCAAAGCAGGGAGCTGGATGGGAAACAGGATTGCCGGGATTAGAACAGGCACACATATAATATCCTGGGCATGTGCAACGCAAGGACTTTAGTCTCTAGGCTATTGTGCTGGGCCCCGAGTATTTAATACTCCAATTATCATTGTTTACTTTCCTGCTTTTCCCTTCAATTCTACTTTTACCTTACTTTCTGGTTCTATAGTATATATTACAAATACATAATACAAATATTTGTCATAACTGCTTTACATACTAACCCTATCCATTATAATACATCTCTGATGGCTCTGGTAACAGTTTTTACCTAGAAGTCTGTTTTGTCTGAGGCCACTTTAGCTCTCTTTGGGTGCTCTTTACGTAGAATAGCTTTTCTTTGTTCATTTCCCTTTAGGCTGTGTGTCTTTAAATCTAAGGTTCATTACTTGGCTGCTTTTTAAGTCCATTTTTCCAGTTTCTGGCTTTTCATTGGAGTGTTGAGTTCAATTGCATTTTACTAGCAGCATGGGATTTACATCTGTGTATCTTTTATTTTTATTCCTGTATTACTCTATTACTGCTTCTTTTTATTCTTGTTTAAATTTTTAAAAAACTTTTAATTTCAAAAGCAAAGAGACAGAGATTTTCCATCTGTGAATTCACTTCCCAATCCCTGAGAAAGTCATATTGCTCAGGCCAGAGCCAGAAGCCCAGACCTCAGTTTGGGTCTCCTAAATGAGAATCAGAGACCCGAGTACTGTGATACCACCTGCTGCATCCCAGAGTGCATGTTAGCAGCAAGCTAGATCAGAAACAAAGTAGTCCGGTAGAAAAGGGGATCCCAAGCAATGATTTAATTGCTGTGTCAATTGCCCTATGATTGCCTTCTTATGTTAAATAGTTATTTTCTGATATACCATCTGAATTACTTTGCGATTGTTACATGTTTGAACTGTTTTCTTAGTGGTTCTACTAGGGCATCTTTATTTGGAAGCAATGTAGTTGAGATTATTATTAATCTTATTTCAGGGCCCGGTGGCATGGCCTAGCAGCTAAAGTCCTTGCCTTGAATGCGCCAGGATCCCATAGGGGCACTGGTTCTAATCCCAGCAGCCCCACTTCCCATCCAGCTCCCTGCTTGTGGCCTGAGGATGGCCCAAAGCCTTGGGACCACGCACGCCCATGGGAGATCTGGGAAAAGCTCCTGGCTCCAGGCTCCTGGCTCCGGATTGGCTGGGCGTTGTGGTTACTTGGGGAGTGAATCATCGGACCAAAGATCTTCCTCTCTGTCTCTCCTCCTCTCTGTATATCTAAGCTTATCTAAAAATAAAGCTTTTTAAAAAATCTTATTTCAGTAGTGTATGAACATTTTTTCCCAATGCAGCTGTTTATTCTCCCTCATTTGTGTTATTGTTGACATATACATTACATCTTTGTACATTATATACCAATCAATTCTTTCATAATTATAGTTTGTATAGTTATCTCTTAGGAGAATGAGGAAGCTACATTTAGAATACACTTATGATGGGCCAGCATTATACTTCAGTTGGCTAATTCTTTGCCTTTAAGCACCCATATGGGCACTGGTTCATGTCCCAGCTGCTCCACTTCCCATCCAGCTCCCTGCTGGTGATCTGGCAGAGCAATGGAAGGTGGCCTAAAGTATTCGGACCTTGTACCCACAGGGGAAATTCTGAAGAGGTTCCTGGCTCCTAGCTTCAGATCAGCTCAGCTCCATCTGTTTGAGACCACCTAAGGAGTAAAATAGCAGATGGAAGATTTTTGTGTCTTTTTCTCTCCTTCTCTCTGTAAATTTGCCTTTCCAATAAAAATAAATATTTTAAAAAAGAAAATGCGGTGGGTCTCAGGACGGGGCATCTCATGCCAGGATCCCAGACACCAGCCACCATGTGCACCTGGTGAGCTGTCCCCAGGCGGCCAGTGTGCCATTTGGTGCCAGGCTCAGCCTACTGGTCGCCCAGCCGGGGATCCCTGGCGTTTGGTTCTTTCATCGCTTCTTAGGTAGCTCCATGTAGAACCCATTGTGCTTCTAGGACATGAAGCAATCATAAAGGATCCCAATGACAGTAACTCTTCCTTTGAAAAACTTGAAATCACTGAACAATGCTGACCACCAAATAACAGTCCATGCAAAAGCTATGGCTCAGGGCTTGTCCATTAGAATCATATCCTGTTACCTGACATGATGATGGATCAGGAGAAGGGTCACATTAAGCAGGGCCATTATGTTAACTAGCACTCAAGAACCATAACTGGGGGTAGATTCTGTCAGGGATGTGTGGGCCAAACCCTGTGGAAATTCTAGCCCCACTAGTTAGCTCAAGAGTTGGAGTGGTGATGGACTAAGCTAGGTGTGACCAAGAGCCTACCATGACTCACAGGTAAAGGAACCCCCAACAGTCTGGACTGGTCAGTGCAGCAGCACCCAAATGTGCATCCTGAATAGGGTGTGGGATGGGCCGGGCTGCAATGTCCACCAGCTCATACAAGGTCAAATGGAAGTCCAGACTTTGCCGGAACCTGGCCTAAACCCAATGGCATGTATGAGAACTGGGTCTGGGAGTGGATTAAGTGGAGGAACTTGAGAAACTCCCTTGGCAAGTCAAAGCTCCCGCTGGTGAACATGTGGTCCAGACCTGGGGATCAGACAAGCTGGGCAAAGTAGCTCCAACAGCTGGATAATGTGTCAATTGGTAATGGAACAGGGTGTACAGGGCAGGACTGAGCAAACCTTAGCCCACAAGTGAAACTAGAGACCAGGAGGGAGTACAGGTCATGCCGAGCTAGGCTCTTGCACCCACTGGTCTGCGTGAGCCAGTGTCTAAGGCAGAGGTCGGGACAGGTGAGGGGCTGAGCCAAGCTGAGTCAGAGCAACCACTGGCATGTGCGTGATCTATGGCTGGGAACAGGTCCAGTTGGGGAGCTAAGGAGATAACCCTAGCTGGGTTGAGGCTGCCACCAAGGGACGCATGGCCTGGAATGGGGGGCCGCGTTCTGAAGGGGAAATGGCTGTAGTCGCTCTTGGCACAAATGTGGACTGGGATTGGATGCACCGAACTAGGCCAGACTCCAACACCCTCTGGTGTCCTGGAGGACCAGGGCATATGTGGGATGGACTAGGCAATGTCTCAACCCCTACTGAGCCATGTGTGAGCCATATGTGGGTATGGACGAGCCATGGCTGGGTTGAAACATCCAACAGCGAGGACCAGTTTGGGTTGAAGACCAGTCAGGAAAAGCCACTGTTCCTGCTATGACAGGATGTGAACTGAGTAGGGCTGGCTCATGGACCCACCGGTATGCGCAAAATCTGGCATGGGGAGAGGTTCTGATGGAGGAGCCTGGGCAACTCTTCAGGCAGGATACAGACCCGGCAGGCAAGTGCAAGAAACATGATAGGAAACAGCCCAGACTGCTGGCATACATTTGGCATGGGTCGGGGGAAGACCAGGCTGAATCTGTTCACGTCATCCACTGGCAAATCCAAGCACCAGAACAGTGTGGGTTGAGCCAGGTTTGGTCGTGACAAAGTCCAGTGCACAATACGGAATGCCAAGGTGAGGTTGCCTGTCCTGGATGTGACCACAGCACCCAACCAGCACACATGAGAACCAGGAAGGGAGGGGGTGGGGCCGGCAGGGGAATAAGGGGTGGTTCCTTTGCTGGACAGCTACTCCCACTGGAGAGCATGAGCTGGGATGGGTGCAGACCAGACTAAGCAGGGCTACAACACCTGTACGCCTCAGGTGGACTAGATCAGGGAAAAGCCAGCCTGGGCTGATTATTCCTACTGCTGCAAACAAAATTAGAGTGGGTGAGGGTTGTTTGGGCTTAGCCACAGCATCAGCTGGCAGAAGCTGGCACTGGGGGCTAGTTCTATCAAGTCTAACCACAGAACTACCTGGAGAGAGCACAATCCGGGAGTGGGAGAGGCCTGGGAGGGAAATAGTGGGCTTCTCCCTCTTGGGTTACCACTTCCACAGGAGGGCACGAAAATCAGGACCGGGGCTGGGGTGGATTGGGGTGTGGGACAGCCTGGACTACTGCTACACATACTGGCAAACCAGGGTAGGGGGCAGGCCTGGTGGGGGTTATTGTGGGTCGCTCCAACTAGGCTGCAGCTCCCACTGGTTTATGTGAGGACCAAGTACGTGCTGGGCAGAACCAGGCTGGACTGCAACACCCATTGGTTTTAGAGGAAGGCGGGGCTGAAAACAGAACCAACCCAGCTATCGCAATCACCAGCTGATTAGAGTGATAGACTGAGCCGGGGCCTGTACTTGCTATTACATTGAAGAATCTGGTCCGAGAACACCTCAGACAAAGTTTCTTTAGAGATCTCCCCAATTGAAATGCTGGACTCAGAATCCTAACCAAGAAAAGAGAGAAGACAGGTCAATCAACCATCTCAGCTATAGGTTGACAGCGAAATACAGAGCAAACAGAGACTCTATGATGGACTGTATAAATCAGTGGATTCTTCAAAGACCTCATAGTGCTTGGAGTGGCAAGATTGGCAGCAATTCATAACTGGTGAACTATCAAAACCACTTGAGCAAGAACCTTGGAGCATACCCTCCATCCAGGACCTGGGGAGGGTGGGAAATTGGGTGGGCCTTCTCCCTTAATACCCCCCTTTAAACATGAAGGAAACAATAAGGAAATAATAGTCTTACCCACTTTCCTATAGCCTTTGAACCTTTTACCCTAATTATGTAAAGATTGTCAAAAATATAATTTTAAAAAATCTGAAAAAAAAGAAAATGCAAGTGGATTTCAAATATTTTTGCACCAAAATACTTACCTTTTAATTCTATTTTCCATAAACTTTTGAACTCCTCTTATATTTACCTCTACCAATGTAAATTATATGTTACATTGCATGTTTATTTTGAGCAGTTGTTAAACTTTTAAAAGTAGTGAGCTTACATTTGCTGTTTGCTTTAGATATTTTTCCTTTCAGTAGGTTTTCACACTGTAATTATCTAAAACAACGTGGCTTAGTGGAGAGACTAGTGAGTTTTAAGTAAAAAGTCGTAGTATCTCCTAATAGTTTTCAGTGTTCTGACTGCTTTTTTAATCTGGATCAAACTGAATAGTTCTCTCTGGGCTTCAATTTCCTTACCTGAAAAATAGAGGGAATTGCATCTAGCAGTGGATACCTGCTTGTATCAAATGTACTACTTATGCAGGCATAGATTTGAGATGTTCTCTTGCAATTTTAGCTTGCCAGCTGGATGCAAAAAGAAAGTCAGAAGCCTTTTAATGCTATGGACTAGCACCCCCTGCAACAGACAAAAATGACTGAGAATTATAAAAAAAAATTATGAATTATGTATTTTATTTGAAAGTGGGAGTGGCAAAAAGAGAGGGAGAGAAAGGGGGAGATCTTTTGTCTCTTTCATCCCCCAGATGGACACAAGAACCAGGTCAAAGCCAGGAACTTTGTCTATGTCTCCCACGTGGTGGCAGGGGCCCTGACACCCGGACCTTCCTCTGCCTGCTTTCTCAGGTCATCAGCAGTGAGCCTGATATCTGTGACATCTGTGGGGCAGCTGAGCCTCCAACTGGCATCTTCCTGGGATGCAGGTTGTGGCCCCATCCAACGCACCACAACATCAACCCTTAGGAACATTTCTATGAAGATGAGTAACTTAAGAATTCCTCTCGTGAACATCCTCCAAGATGTCCTAAATACCCCTAGTTGTCGGCCAGCACAGGGATCAGAAATACCTGAGTCTACTTGGCATGCTGTTTTTGTCTGCAGTTTCTCTGCTCTCAGGTCTCTTCCGGGTCTCCCACGCGGGTGCAGGGTCCCAAAGCTTTGGGCGGTCCTCGACTACTTTCCCGGGCCACAGGCAGGGAGCTGGATGGGAAGTGGGGCCGCCGGGATTAGAACCGGCACCCATATGAAATCCCGGGCGTGCAAGGTGAGGACCTTAACCACTGTGCCATCACGCCGGGCCCTGAACTATGGTAATGCAACCAAGGGGAGAGGGTTCGGGGAGGGGGGGCGGAATCCCAGTGCCCATAACACTGTGTCACATAATGCAATGCAATTAATAATAACAACAACAAAAAAAGATATTGGTATGAATCTGCCTTAATTATAATGCTATTCATTCTGTTTTATTAAAGCTTCCTTTTTATAAAATAAAAAACAGATTTGTCTCCTTTTATTGGAAAGGAGTATTTGCAGAAAGGAGAGACAGAAAGTTCTTCCATCTGCTGGTTCACTTCCCAAGTGGCTGCAATGGCTGCAGCTGCACCCATCAGAAGCCAGGAGCCAGGATCCCTTTCCAGGTATCCCACAGAGGTGCAGGGGCCTAAGGCTTTGAGCCGTCCTCTACTGCTTTCTCAGGCCACAAGCAGGGAGCTGGAAAGGAAGTGGACTAGCAGAGACACTTCCCTGCTTGTGGCCCGGGAAGGTAGTAGAGTACAGTCCAGAGTCTTGGGACCCTGCACTCATGTGGGAGACCTGGAGGATGCTCCTGGCTTCTGGCTTTGGATCAGCTCAGCTATAGATGTTGTGGCCACTTGGGGAAAGAACCGGTGGATGGAAGATCTTTCTTGGTCTCTCGTTTTCTTTATGGATCTGCCTTTTCAATAAAAATAAATAAATTTAAAAAGAAAAAGGAACAAAATTATGGGGCTAGGCATGGGAACAGGAACCTCTGCTCCATTAGCCACTTTTGGCTGATGGGCAGGGGGCACAGAGCTGGAATTGGCTGGGCCAGGCCAGGCTACAGTACCCACTGGCAAGTGCCGAGGTAAGGCGGACCATGCTAGACTGGACTGCAGTGCCAAACCAACACATGTGAGACCTGGGAGGAAGGGATGAACTTGGTAGGAGGTCTATAGGGGCACTCCCACTGGAGAACATGAGAGCTGGGATAGGGTCAGATCAGGCTGGGGAGGCTGCAACACCTGTTGGCCTGCATGTAAGCTGGACCAAGGGAAAAGCCAGGCTGTGTTAACTGTTTCTACTGATACATAGAGAAACCAGAGTGAGTGTGGGTTGGTTGGGCTTTGCCGCAGCATCAGCAAGCAGATGCTGGCATAGGGGAGCAAATTCTGTCAAGTTAAGCTGCATAACCACCTGGAGAATGCAAGGTCCACGAGTGGGAGTGGGCCCAGTATGGAAACAGTGGGCACCTTTCTTTTGGGTTGCCACTCTGATTGCTGAGCATGAGAACCAAGACTGGGGAAAGCATGGGTAGACAAAGTGGCACCCTCCGGCAGGTGTGTGGGCTGAATAGTGGAGCTGGTTGGGTTGCTCTAGGCTTCAGTGCCCATTGACATGTATGAGAGCTGAACGGGATATGGAACAGACTGGACTAGTCTGCTGTATATACTGGCAAGCATGGGACTCAGGGCAGGGGTGGGCCTGGTGGGAGTGTCTTTGAAGGCTGAGTGTGTGGTGGGCAGGATCAGGCTGGGCTCCAACACTCATTCGTTTGTATAGAAGACATGGCTGGAGACAGAACTAACCCAGCAATTATAACAACCAGTTTGTGTGACAGACTGTGCCAGACCCTGTATTGGCATGCACACACAAGAATCAGGTCTGAGATCACCTCAGATGAAATTTTTGTAGGGATCCCCCCAACTGAATTGCTGGACTCAGAATTCCGACCATGGAGGGAATTACAGATTCCATGGTCTCACCGTAGAGTGCATCTGTCAGAGCTGGTCTTCAGTGGCTTAGACAGAGCAGTGAACAGCATATCCAGATGGCACATGGAGGACATGGCAGTCTATTACCTGCAGAGGACACATAATACCACAACAAAGGACAGAGGACAGAACAAATTGATTAACTACCCCAGCCACATGTTGGCAGTGAATATCTGGGCAAATGGAGACTGTAAGGTGAACTTTATCAACCAATGGATTCTGGAGAGATTTCATCATGCTTGGAGTGGTGAGATCAGCAGTAATTCAGAACTGTTGAACTATCAAATTATCTTGAATAGGAACCTTGGGATTGCCCCACACTGGGGACCTTGGAGTGGCATCGGGTGGCTGTCCTCCATCCCAGGGGGCGGTTGGGAGACTGGGTGTGGCTTGTCCCCTAGTCTCCTCCTTTCCCCCCAGATACAGGCAGGAAAAAAAGAAAATGTGGAAATGGTGGTCTCATCCACTTTCCTGTAGCCCTTGAACCTTAGCACCCTAATCAACTATGTAAAAATTATCAAAAATAAAAATTTTAAAAATAAACAATTAGATATTTTTTAAAAGAGAAAAAGAATAAAATTATTTGGAGTTTTAAGTCTGAAGTGTCCAGCTTTTCATTTCTTTCACGCATAAAGCAGAAAGTGATGACAGGCTTGTGTCCTTATGTACTTGTGAGCGTTCCTCTTGGAGCCCCCCTCTCCTCCTTGGCCCCTCTGCAATATCTCACAACAATGTAATGTCAATGTCTTTCGGAAGGTACCGGGTGATGTTTACATGCTGAAAGCTGTTGGCCCTGGCAAGGTGACTGGAGCCAAATGTAAACCTGGCGTTCCTCATTCCCAGTCAAATACGTTGTGCAACAGTGGCCATGGGCACTGTGTGAAAGGTTGCCTAACAAGCTGCCCCAGTGTTCAGATTAGTCAGCTCCTTGCTGGGTGATGGGTGTGACCAGGATATTGAAGGTCATTACTGATGGAAAGGCTGGCTTGTCAATGACAGGCGCTCAAAGCAGGGAAAATTCAGTTCTTGGCACTCATTTGCTTCTCAGCGATAGGGGTTTGATCTCCAGGGTGCAGAGTCTGAGGGTACTGAGACATGTGGGATAAAGGATGTTGCTTTCTGAGTCTTTATTGTTTCCTGTGAAAACATAGCCCCTGAGTTGAACCTTAAAGGCCATTGCAGTTTCTGGCCACATTAGTTTATGGTGGAACCCAAACCTGTTTTCTGGGGAAATAGTTTTTGTACTCAAAATCTGAATTATTATGAACAACATAAACACTGTCAGAAATTACAGAAAGCAGAATAAGGGCAAAAAACATGCATTAATGATTTTGTTAAAAGTCAGTTTTTTCACAGTAGCACGTGTTCCTAATTTTTGAACTGTCTTACATGATTGTAATTACAGGGCGCTTTTTGTCATGTGACTTGTTTGTAACATATTAATAAGCTTCTTTCCGTATTGTGCTGCCTCACTGTAGCTTAAATAACTGAATAATGTTCTTTTTTTCCCCCTTGAATAATGTCCTTTTAAGTGGTGATTGAAGTAATGTACACTATAGCCAACCCAACAGAGGCGATTTCCCTTGAAATCACCAACTAAAAAGATATGAACATAACCAGAAATTTAGGCATTTCAGAAAAGTTTTGAAGATTTCAAGTGGCTAGGGCCAGTTATGTGTTGTTGGCATCTCATCAGGGCACTGGTTAGAATTCCAGCTGCTCCTCTTCAATTGAGCTTCCTGTTGATGTGCCTGGGAAAAACAGGAGATGATCCAAGTGCCTGGGCCCCTGTCACACACATGGGAGACCTGGATGGATCCTGGGTTTGGCCTGGTCCAGCACAGGTTGTTGCTGCCATCTGGAAAGTGATTCAGCACTTGGAAGATTTTCTCTATTTTTCTCTCTCTCTCTCTCATATACACAAATACACACATACACACTTTATGAAATAAATAAATGTTTTAAATGTTTTAAATCATCATGCAAGAAGCATGATGATAAAATCAGCAGTGTGTACAGCAGAATGTCCTCTTCCCCTGGAAGAAGCACTCCAGTGCTCACCACCTGGAAGGCCCCGTGTGACTTCCTGGTTCAGTCCTGCTCTTCTACCCTGACCGTGATTACCTGTAGCCAAAGTGTTTTCTGTATGCCATCAATTTTTTCTGTATTTTAAATTTTTCCCTTAAGATATACTTCTTAATCACCGAGAGAAATGGGTTATGCATGTTTTTATCAAGGCTGGCTTCTGGTGTTTGTGGAAAGTGTTAACTTACGTTTCTACTCCAGAAATTATCAGGTTGCCACACCCAAATAGGCAGGGCAGCACTTGACTGAGAAGAAGGTTTGCTTAGTGAGGAGGCGTGCACAGCACAGCTTGCTGCAGCATGGGGTATTAGCAGGTTGGGCCTGAGAACTTTACCCTGGAGAGGGATGGCTTTCATTTACTGTACACATAAGGTTTACCCTCCCTCCTTCCTATTCCAGAAGTTCTAACCCTAGTTTTATTCTCCCATTGTTTGGGGATGAGTTTATTGTTTATATACTGTCATTGTTTAAATCACTCATTCATTTCAAAATGAATGGTTGTTTTTGCTAAGCATATAGTTTGTGTCTTCTGGGATAAGTGTACCTATAATGCTTTCATCTTTATTGTCCCTGCTCCTCCCCCCACCATCAGAATTGTTCAGCTGTGTCTTTTCAGATTTGAAAATGGAGAAACTTAAATAATAATAGGCTAGGCTAAAACTCCCACTGGTTTACGTGGAGGCCGAGTGTGTGGTGGGCAGGATCAGACTGGACTGCAATACCCATTATTTTACATAGAAGACAGGGCTGGAGACAGCTGACCCAGCAGTTGCAACTAACAGTGAGTGCAAAGGCCAATTTGGGCGACAGACTGTGCCAGAGGCATGCACACACAAGAATTAGGTCTGGGACCACCTCAGATGAAGTTTTTGTGGGGATTCCCCCTAACTGAACCATTGCACTCAGAACTCCGAACATGAAAAAAATTGCAGATTCCACGATCTGACCATGGAGTGCATGTGTCAGAGCTGGGCTTCCTCAGTGGCAGTACACTGGAACCTGCAGAAGACACATGGTACCATAACAGAGGATGGAGGACAGAATTAATTGATCAACTCCCTCAGCCAAGAGTTGGCAGTGAATACCTGGGCAAAACGGAAACTCTAAGGTGGACTATATCAGCCAGCAGAGTCTGGAGAGATTTAATTGTGATTGGAGTGGTTAGATCAGCAGTAATACAGAATTGTTGAACTATCAAAACTACTTGAGTAGTTTCTTTCTTTTATCTGCTTCTCCAGGAAAAAAAAAAAGTGTGCAAGCTACATGCTAATGGTTGTTTTCTCCAGGTAATGGAATTATGGGTTATATTTATTGTATGTTTTAAAACAGATTTCACATATAACATTTAAAATCAAAAAACGAGAGCCACATCATGTGCAGAGACAATGATAGCCTTCTTTGTGGAGAGAATAATATTCTGTAAGTCTTTGCCTGTGGCTATCAAGGAAATCTTGTTTCTAAACAGATCCTGATCTATATTAAAATTAGAGGCTGTTTTTGTAAATTAAGGGTTTTTGGAGAGAGGAAGTAGAAGATAGTGCACTAAGTGGCTTTTTCGCCTGAGGAGAACTTTAATCTGTGCCAGCCCCACCACACACACACACACACACACAAAATGCATGCATGCACATGCATTCAACACAGTCCTCTGCACAGAGCCCTTTGTAAAACCAAAGGATGCTCTGAGTCACATGGAGAGTGGTGGAGGTAGCGAGCTGCAGGAAGTCCTGAGCTTCCCTAGGGATCACCTAATTCCAATTCTGAAGCTGGTATTGGAATTGGAATTTTGGTTATATGCTTTGGGTAAAGAAGACATCTGTTCATTGAAGGTAAATTCAAGCAATTTAAATGTTTAGCCAAGATAGATTAGACTTGTTAAATAAAGTATACAGGAGGCCATTTATTTGAACTGAGCTTCCATATTAGATCCCAACAGGCCCTACCAAAATGGAGTCAGTGATGCTAAATTCCAGGTCAGCAAACAAACTGTAGGGCTGGCCTGACCTCCGTAAGAGAGTGGCCAGTTCTTCAGGAGCCAATTCCCCAGTCAGCTTTAACCAGTGCAGTGAGGAAGTTCCTTCTGGTTTAATTTTTACAAGGAAAGTAATCTGATGCTAACCTTTTTTATTCTTATGTAACCCTTTTGTGCAACCCTTTAGTACTGTGCTACTTTATTATTTTTGCTGAAGCTGTCACACCTCTCAATTTTGAGGAGGTGCAAAGCCAGGAGCCAGGACCTCTGTTTTGGTCTCCCACTTGGTTGGCAAGAACCCAAGCACATGAGCCTTTCTCTGTTGCCTCCTAGATGCATTCGCTGGCAACAGGACTGGAAGTGCAAGTGAAGCGGGACATGAACTGGTATTTCCATACTGGAGGCAAACATTCCCAAGCAGCAACTTAATCCACTGGGCCATGCCAGCCCAATAAGTGCTTCTTACTTCTTTATCTCTCAAAATTAAAATTGTCGGGCCCAGTGCAATAGCGTAATGCTTAAGGTCCTCACCTTGAATATGCCAGGATCCCATATGGACGCTGGTTCTAATCCTGGCAGCCCTTTGTCCCTTCCAGTTCCCTGCTTGTGGCCTGGGAAAGTATTCAAGGACAGCCCAAAGCCTTGGGTCCCTGCACCCACATGAGAGACCCAGAAAGAAGTTCCTGGTTTCTGGCTTTGGATCAGTGCAGCACCAGCCATTGTGGCCACTTGGGGAATGAATCATCGAACAGAAGATCCTCCTCTGTCTCTCCTCCTCTCTGTATATCTGACTTTGTAATAAAAAATAAATAAATTTTTTAAAAAATTAAAATTGTCAATCCTCTTATTTCCTACTACCTCTGATTTTTTCTTTGGAAATATGAAGCCAAAATGTCTGAATACTGTTGATCTCATCCAGCTTTCTTTTTATGAATGAAGAATGGAGACTTTCCCAAAGTTCCTGTAGGAAGAGGGGAGGTTATTCCTTTTACCTCCTAGTTGCAGGATAGAGTCTTGCTCAAGGCCTTCTCATTTTCCAGTGGAGAATACCCAGGAGAGTCTTAGAAATACTATATGCAATAACTTCCACTTTTTAACTTATCATAGGAAAATGGTGGTTGGACTTTTGCCCTTCACTTTGCCATTTTGTCTGCCTTTGAAATAGAAAGCCAGAGACAGGCTCTGTTTTTCTTGCTAGAAGAAAACCAGAGCTAGGACAGGCATTTGATGGCAAGGAAAAGTCACCTTTGGGATCCCATATTCCATATCCCTTAAACCATATTAGAGTACTTGGATTTGAGTCACTTCCAACCCAAGTTTCTATTCATGTGTACCCAGAGGGAGCAGGTGCTGGTCCGAGTACTTGCGTCTCTGCCCCCGCTCGGGAGACCTGGACTGAGTTCTAGTCTTCTGGCTTCAGCCTAGCCCAGCCCCCCAGCTACTGGGGAGTGAACTATAGATGGAGGACCTTTCAGTCTTTCGTTCTTTCTCCCTACCCCTGTAAGTAAGTAAGTAAGTAAGTAAGTAAGTAAATTTACCAAGGGAAAAATGCCGACAGTAGTTAAAGCTGTAATAACAGCTTGTGTTCAGGAACTATTGCACTGGAGACAAACACAGACCCCAGTATGTACCTGTGCTGCATTTAAGGACAGGTTGGGACTTAACAGTGAGGGAATAGGGTGGGAGTCAGTGGGCTATGAAGAGAAGACCCTAGAGAGAACGGGAGATTCTGACTCAACGGAGCTGATAGAGTTCTTGCAGATGTCAGCAAAGTCATCTGATATGACTCACGACTGGTGGAAGATAAACAATTTAATCATACATGGAAGGTTATCAGGTATCAAGGATGGAACATTTTTCTATACTGATTTCACAAAACTTTTGCTAAAACACAGAAAGTCAGAAAAGAGAGTTCAGAAAAACCTCAGTGACATTTGTTCAAAGAACGAGTGTTAGTCTGTTGTTGGAAGAGTAAAAACCTGGTAAAGAGCCTTGACTGCAGATAGCATCCCCTGAACACTCAGCAGTAAACCAGCCTTAGAATACACTGAACTCAGAGAAATACTTCCTTCATCAGCTATAGATTGCCAGCTGCTCATAGAAAAAGTTCCTGTATATTTTTTTGTACTTATTTTTAATCTGTCTGTGTGGTTTCTAACCCTGACTTTGATTCCAGATGCTGCTCCTTAAAAACTAAATGAATCAGGGGCCAGCATTGTGGCTTAGCAGGTAAGTCACCACCTAAGGCAGCAGCAGTTCATATGCGTGTTGGTTCTTGTTTCAGCTGACCCACTTCTGATCCATCTCCCTGCTATTGGGCTTGGGAAAAGCAGCAGGAGATGGTCAAGTATTTAGGACCCTACCAGCTACATGGAAGATCTATATGGGGCTCCTGCTTCAGCCTGGCCCAGCCCTACCTGTTTGAGCCATCGTGTGGAGTGAACCAGCAGATGGAAGAGCTCTCGCTCTCGCTCTTCCCTTCCCTCTTTCTGGAAATAAGTCCTGGAAAAAAAAGTCAAAACATGGTATTTGGTGTCAGGCCAAAAAAAGCTTTCTCTTTATCTCTCTCTCTCAGCTTATTTCCTTACTTATAAAATAATGATCATTGGAATAATTACATTAGAATAATTATTTTGGAATCACTTATTTCACTGCTTAGGTATGATATACATAGAAACCCCCTGTAAGTTGTAAAATGAAGAATGAAAATGTTATCATTTAAAATGTGAACATAATGTTTGTTTTTCTCTCATGTCACACCAAGTTTTGTACTTATAAAATGCAGGCAGAGACATTTCTGCATCTTTGCACTCAGCAGGAAAATCATATAATTACCTCCTGGGACCACGGGTCATTTGAATTGATTTGGAAAATAATATAGCCATTTTCAGAAACTCCTCTTTTGAAGTATTCTGCATCACACAATGTGGCTCAAGAAAATGAGAAATTGCCCTTATTTATAGATCAAGATGGTAAAAAATGCTAAATTTCCTGTGATTAAGCCAACATTAATGCTAAGTCTATAAGTTTATTGCTGTCTTTGTTCATATTTGACTGCTGTGACAAAATATCTAGACTGGGTACTTTATAACAAGTTTGTCTGTATGTTTGTTTTTGAGAGGCAGAGAGACCCCATTAGCTGATGTATCCTACAAAGGCTTGCAAAGGTCAGGGCCAAAGTCAGGAGCTGGGAATTCCATCCAGGTCTCAAGGTGGGTGGCATCAATTATTTGAGCCATTTTCACTGTCTGCCAGGAAACTGCAATTCTGAGCTGAAACCAGGAATCACACCCAGGTAATCCTAGGAGGGACATGGGCATCTAACCCGTGGCCGAAGAGCCTGGCCAGATGCTTGCCCCACACTTGCAGTTTCAGAGGCTTCAGCCTAGGATTAGATGATGCCATTTGTTTGCTCTGTGGTGAGAGCCTCTTAGAGGGTAGCATCATGGAAGCATGTGCTACAGGGAGAGACCTCATGGCAAGACATGAAGCCAAAGAGCAGGGAAGGACCAATCTGCTCTGTTACACCAACTGTTTTGAGAAAACTGCTGGGACCCTTAAGAACTACTGAATCCCTTCTCAGAGCAACATCCCCAATGACACAATGACCGTATCTGAAATTCTACCTCCTGAAAGTTCCATCACCTCCTAATGTCACACAGTGGAATAAGCTTCCAGTACAAGATCCCTGGGGACACACTCAAGCCTTATCTGCACCATAGCAACCACTCACTACAGACCTCAAGGGCTTTCTCATCCAGCTCTCAAGTATTCTCTCAGAGCACCCAGGCGCTAGGAGCTGGGTGAGTGTTGCCACTATCTGTGATACAGACTTGCATCCCTGACGCACAGTCAAGTCAACAACACTCACTTCCTAACTGGCAGGACCTATTCAGGTCCTACTTGCTTAGATGATTGGACTGTAGAAGTTTATGGCTTAGACTAAGCGATCTTTTTTTTTTTTTAAGATTTATTTATTTTTATTGGAAAGTCAGATATACAGAGAGGAGGAGAGACAGAGAGGAAGATCTTCCATCCGATGATTCAATCCCCAAGTGAGAGCAACGGCTGGTGCTGTGCCGATCCGAAGCCAGGAGCCAGAAACTTCCTCCAGGTCTCCCACGTGGGTGCAGGTGAAAAGGCATTGGGCCATCCTCGACTGCTTTCCCAGGCCACAAGCAGGGAGTTGGATGGGAAGTGGAGCTGCCGGGATTAGAGCTGGTGCCCATATGGGATCCTGGCGCGTTCAAGGCAAGGACTTTAGTGACTAGGCCACGTTGCCAGGCCCCATTCTCTGATTTCTTAGTGCAGATTCTCTTCAAATTTGTTTAAACAATTGTGTTCTCCACTTGGGTCATCCTCCCAACTGCCTTCCCAGGCACGTTAGCAGAGAGCGGGATCAGAAGAAGAGCACCTAAAACTTGAATTGCCACACCTATGGGATGGTGGCGTTTCAGGCACCTGCTCAACCCACTAACCACAGCATTGTGCTTCATTCCCTGTGAAATTCAGCCAAACAGAATCCACATTGAATGTCTGGGGAAAATGGGACCCAGAGAGATTTTTCATCAAGATTGTAGTCACAGGCTAAAGCAGAACTTGGACTCAGGCCTTTTCAACTTGAAAAGCCACTGGTTTTTATTTCCATCCACACCTGTTGTTTAGAAATCTGCTGAGTCATATTTCTAAAAATTCCATTGACTTCTAATAGGAAGTCATATTCTTAATACTTGCTCCATGGTTACAAGCTTTCAACTTGAGAATCTCCTTGTTTCAGGAATGGTAAAAATCTCTCCTGTGCCCTGCCACTGCAGGGAAGGAAAAAAATGTTCAGTTCCCTATCTAGGTTCAGTGTCTGCAGTCTTTGAATTGAACTGACCAGTACAGTAGCTTAGCAAAAGAAGAGTTGATGTATTTATATATACCTGGGAGGAGGGCCCAGTGATAGAAACCGAAAGGGGTGATTGAGATCTGGGAAAGGTATTAGAAAAAGACCTAAATGACTTTAGGAAAGACTCAAGGGCTTTGGGGAGAACAAACAAGAGGTAGGAAATACCTGTGATCCTATTTGTCCCCTTCAGGGCCATGCAGTCCCTTCACTGATAGGACTGAGATGTTCTGTTTCCCAGGAGGTTCTGCTTTTATTCAGGTAAGGGAAGCTCAGAAAGGCTTTTTTAAAAATTATTATTATTCTGTGTTTTTTACTGACTTGCCTTTAGTTCAAAATGGTTTTTCTGCAAAAGTGGCCTGTTTTGGAGTACATATTTAATATTCTGGATGTTTTTACTACTTTTTGACATTCATTTATGCTGAACCTTCCCACTTAAGAATATCCCCTCATTTTAAAAAAACCTTTGGAGAAACAACAGCTTCCAACCTAAAGTCTCCCTAGGGCTAAAAGAGGAAACATTTCTGCTAGTGTGATCTATTTACAAGCACCACAGCTCCCACTCTGCTGTGTGGGTGACTATTTTAAGTCACAGGGCAACGGAAGGTCTGTGTTTAAAAGCCTCTGTGAGATGCACTGTCTGAAGAGTTGGGAAATATGGGAATCAGTGGCATCTAAGCGATGCAGGGAGCATGGAGAAGATGAAATCATAGCACTGGTAAACAGGAAGATGATGATAATGCCAATCCTGAAACATTTTTTTTTCATGGTACATGAGCCTATTTTCTATAGGTTTGGGGATTTCTCTTTCCATCCTCTCCCCCCGCCCTTTTTTTCCTTTCATATTTATTTATTTATTTATTTGAAAGAAAGAGAAAAAAGAGACAGACAAAGAGATCTTCATATGGCTGGTTTGTTCCTTAAATGCCCACAACAGTCAGCCACAAACTCCACCCAGGTGCCCTGTGTGGATGGCCAGGGCCCAGGTATTGAGCCACCCCATGCTACCTTTCCAGGCAGTCACCAAAAGTGAAAAGAAAAGCCCTGGAGATGACTTTGGTCCCAGTCACCATTCAGCTTCAACTGCATAAAAGAAACCAAGGGCAAACTCCTGAGCCAAGCCAACCCCAGGGCCAGGCGATATTAATAAGCGATTGTTGTAGTTTTCCATCACAGGCTTTGAGATGGTTTCACTGGCAACAGTAGAAAATTCAGACTTCTTCCTCAGTTGCGCGTACTGAGGCTGCCACTCACTAATGCATAGCTTTAGTACCTTCTCTATACCTTGCTGTTCCCACCACACTTCACTTCCCTTAGTGATTATGTCCTGAGGACTGAGCATGGGGTCAGGTTCACAAAAGCTAACAAAACTGTCACAGAGCTATCAAAGTTTTTCTTCCAGTGGTGTCCTCAGGCTCACAGTTACTCAGAAGCACAGGAGCTGGTCTCCCACAACCCTGGCACGTCGTTTCTGAGACTGTGCCGTCCACGAATGCACTAGGCAGGCAGGCTGCGGAGAGCCAGGGCTGGGCTGGCTGAATGTGATGACTGGGCCAGGGCTGCAGCAGAGCCTGGTGTGAGGGTGAGGCTCTTCAGGGCTTGTCATGCCTGCCATGGCTGCTGCAGGAAACAAGGAAAGAGCAAGTCCTTAAGGAAGAAGAGCAGGAGCATTTGAGCAGGAAGAGGCAGAAGAGAGGAAGCGGAGGAGAAAAAGAAGAGGTGAGGACCTCAACAGGAGATACTCACAAAAACGGCTGTACTTTGTCACATGCAGATATTGAAAGGGAATCTCTTGGTTAACTCAAACTACAATATTTGAGCATTTCCTATGTACCAGGCATTGCTCTGTTTCAAGTGTGACCCTCACAACCCCGTGAGGTAGGTGCTGTTATCTGCACGCCCATTTGTAGCACAGGAAACTCACAGTGAAGAGGTTCAAGAATGTCCGGAGTGGGAGCAGATCAGTCCCCGTGCTGTCAGCCCCGCCGGCTGTGTGCCTGATTCTCTCGCATGCATGCTCTCTCTCCTTCTCTCTCTTTTTCCTTCATTCGGTGCTTTTGAAGTTGCCCCTCTGTACAAATGTATTTTTTGTTCTTTCACAGAAGAATGAGGTTGGAAGAAAAAGAAAGTGGAATGCAGGCAGATAAAGACAAGACAGGAAACGAGAACCTCAAAATTCCAGGCAAGAGAAAGAAATCCATATGATCCTATAACAATTTAAGTAGGATGGGTTCAGGTACACACACACACTAAAAAGAAGAAAAAAAGGTTTTTCAGACTCACTGCTGTCTTGAACTGTCCAATTAGCTTTGTCTGCCTGATATTTATGGCAAACCTTTTCAGAATACTATGTATATCAAGGGTGGTAAGAAAGTTGTTCCTTAGAATTGAAAAAAAAAAAAAGCAGCCCAAAACAAAACAAAAAAACAGACTACTACATCTCATAATGAGACAGCTTTCTGGGATATTGTGTCTGAAGTCAGGTGGGAGGGGAGAAGCCCTGTAGTTACCTCCTCCCCCAGGACTCCTTGGTGTGTATGTCACTTAGCAGAAAGAATTCTTACCGGAACAGGATATCCTGACCTAAATAGTAAAGACAACACTATGTGGGCTCCAGATGAGGGTCTCTGCTAGTTTTTCCTGTTACCCAAATTAACAACTCTGTTCAAAAATAAGTTCCTCAAAAGACATCCAAAAGAGCTACTGTGTGAATTGGCACAGCTGCTGCCAGCTTATCAGCACGGCCCAGGGGGCTCCTGGGCAGATGTGTGATTTTATCAGGCCTTATTGTAAAACTTCCCTGGGATCTGAGGTGGGGCAGAGCTGGCTGCCTCTGCTCACTTCTCTCCCTCCCCTCACGCAGCCCGCCCTGCAGCGTCCAGGTTGTGCTCCCTGCCTGCCTGCCTGCCTTATGCTGGCTCTGAGTTTGTGTTCGCTGGCTGCTTCCATCCGAAGGGCTTCCAGAGGCCAGGGAGCACACTTTAAAGATGGCAAATGGTTGCTAAAAAGAATCAGTGATAAAAAGAACATCATTCTCTGACAGAAGCAAGCGATCCTTTAGAAGAGAGCAGACAGATCTAAAAGAATCCAAGCAGCTGGATATGCTGCCCCAGCAGTTGTCCCTGGTCCTTAGATTGCCTCATCTTCTCAGTGGCTGGTTGGAAATGGTGGGAAGAGTAGTTAGAAAATGCTAGAGTCATATTGGAACCCTTCTTCCTAACTGTTAAGAAACAAATCCATGTGGTTCATCTCTCACAGGAAGGGCCTTGAAGACAACAAAACATTTAAACTTCAGAATGTATGTCTCGGGGAATTATATGTCACGGCTTGTAACAGAACTACTGACATATTGTTATGTCCAGGCCCAGGGTTTCCCTGAGCTGCTCAACCACAGAAGCCAGTAGAAGTACTCTTCCAGCAAGTCTTCTTAGTGAAGGTTCAATAGCCCAGATGACTAGAGGTGATAGAAAAGTTGCCGTCAGAGGCAGTTTTATTAAACCTAGATCCAGCTCTGGAATTTTTGATTTTCAATGTTAGGAAGGCTGATCATGTTTTCAGACTGATAAATAATGTAACTTTTTAAATGCATTGACTTTTGGTTACTCAGTATTTAAAAACTTTTAAAATTATTTGGATTTTATTAGAAAGACAGACACAGAGGGCCAGAAGACTAATCTTTCAGTCGCTGGTTCACTGCTCAAATGCCTGACCTGGGTGCAGGGGATTGGAGCCCCAGCGTCTGAGCCATGATCAGCTGCCTCCCAGGATGTGCACGAGCAGGAACCTGGATGAGAAGTAGAGCAGCGGGAACCCTATCCGGGCTGTCAGACATGGGATGCAGAAATCCCAAGTGGGAAATTACTTGCTGTGTCACATACCTGCCCCATGTTAACCCACATTTTAAAACATTAAATCTGTGCCCTGTTGTGGAAATCCAAGAAGAAAGGAGGGTATAACGTGGGGCTAACACTGTGGTACCCTGAGTTAAACTACCACTTGGAATATCAATATCCAGTCCTGGAGTGACATTTCCAGCTGTTCTGCTTCTGATCTAGCTCTCTGCTGATGTACCTGGGAAGTCAGTGAAGAGGACCCAAGTCCTTAAGTCTCTGCTACGCCTATGGGAGACTGGGATTGGGTTCCTGGTTCCTCACTTCAGCCTGGCCAAGACCAGGCTGCTGTAACCATTGGAAAAACAAGCCAGAAGACAGAAATCTCTCTGTTATTTCCTGTCAGATTGCCTTTTAAACAAATACATCTGTTTTTAAAGGCTGCAAGTTAATTTTCTATTTCCAGGCCATAACCACCATTAATAGTTTCTTATATATCTTTTTCTATGCATTTAAGAGCATATATGTACATGCATACTTGCATATATGCATCAAGTATGCAAATTTGTGTATGAATAAATATATATATATAAAATCATGATTAAAAAAGCAGTGCATTCTGTTCTTCAGCTTTGTTTTTTCTCTAAATTCTTGCTTATTTTTATTGGAAAGGCAGAGAGCCGAGCACACACACAAATAGTAGAAAGCTCCTATCCATGGGTTCCCTCCCCAGATGCCTGCAACAGCAAGGGCTTGGCCTGCTCAGAGTCAGGGCCCAGGAATTCCTTCCAGACATCACCTCTGCTTGATAGGGACTGTGCACATCGCCAATGGCATCTTAATCCTTGTGCCAAACACTCCAGCCTACACCAGCTCATTTTTAAAAGAGGAAAAAGTAAAAGCCAGATACAAAACCAGATAAGAATATCTGAAAATTATTGGCTTCCCTTATGAACCTAAATGCTAAATCTCTAAATAATAGCTAACAATGCAACAAGGCACTAAAAAATGATTGATTAAAAGGCAAGAGGTGATATGTAGAGATGGAGATGTTCTACCTACTCATCCCACTGGGTCATGCATGTTAGCAGGAAGGGACTGGAAGCGGAGGAGCCAGGACTCCAAGCAGACACTCCAGTGTGAGGTATGGGCATCCCAACAGGTGGCTGAACGTACTGTGCCGTGACATCCTCTGCTTGCAATTCTGATTGTGGGAAAACATTACTGCCTGTTTATGATTAAAAGAAAAACTGTCAGCAAAGTTTAAGTAAAATGGAGCTCCCTTGATTTCATGTGGATTTTTTTTTATATACTAACTTTAGACACATTCCTTTAAAGATTGGGAACATCCATCTGTAATTTAACATCGTGCCATAACAAAGGAAAAAGTTATAGTTATCCAATTCCATATGTCACATAAATTCTTTAAAAATGATATATAAGCTGGTGAAAAACACAAAAAGAGCAAAAATTGTTGTGAGATTTTGTCATCTTGCTGGTGGTTCAGTTTCCAGTTCTTCTCCCTGCCTGGAAGAAATCCTTCCTTGTTTATCCCGTGGGTGAGAGGCAGGGTTCCACTCAGGTGGCATGTCTCTCCTCCTCCTGAGCTGTGGCCTCCACTGCAGCCAGGGAAGGCCATGGGCCCTCAGTCTTACCAGGAAGATGCTTGAGTCCTGAGCTTTGCTCCGGAGATGGCCATGATGTTCCTGCTTTGCCGGTTGCAACGGTGCCTAGTGGGGGCAGTGCCCAGTGGGGGCAATGCTTGGTGATGGCAGTGCCCAGTGGGGGCAGTGTCCCACAGTGTCCTACTTGGTCTTCTTTAGTGGCCAGGCTCTTGCACGGCTTCTAAGTTTGATTCTTCTTTCCCACTGACTTGCTGAACCTGTGAATAGCTTAAGTACATTGCTATTTTTATACACACTGAAAGATAAAAAACTTAAGATACTTTAGTGTTGCATACAACCAAGAATATTGACTGATAGACGCTCTGCCACCACGCAGGGCAGATCAGCCACCCACTCTGATATGGGATGCTGCTGTCACAAGCACCACTACCCCACCTATAGTTTTCTTATCAGTGACCCCATTCGACAGTTGAATTTGTTCCCAACAGGTTTGAATTATTGTAGAATCCTTCAATTAACTCATTGTGCATTTTAAAAAAGTATTTCCTTAGGATAAATTCTCAAGAGTAGAATTTCCATACCCAAAGATAGGAGTCCTGATTTAAATTTGAGATCATAGGGCATGGTATAGTAGCCTAGTGGCTAACGTCCTCGCCTTGCACACTCCAGGATCCCACATGGGCACCAGTCTGATCCCGGCAGCCCCACTTCCCATCCAGCTCCCTGCTTATGGCCTGGGAAAGTAGTCAAGGACAGCCCAAAGCCTTGAGACCCTGCACCCACGTGGGAGACTCGGACAAGGCTCCAGGCTTCTGGCTTCAGATTGGCTCCACTCTAGCCATTGCAGCCACTTGGGGAGTAAATCAATGGACAGAAGATCTTCCTCTCTGTCTCTCCTCCTCTCTGTATATCTGACTTTCCAGTAAAAATTAATAAATCTTTAAAAAAATTGAGGTCAATAAATACAAAATGGATAGGTATAGAAAGAGGGGAAAAGGCACTAATTGTTATAATTGTCAGCATAGTTTATTGAGTACCAATTAAATATTTGCAACCAGTGGTCACTAAGACATGATTGTTGCCTTTACAACTGAATCAAAGTTTCCTTGCTTCCAATTTTTTTCTTTAAGATTTATTTGAAAGGCAAGGTTAGGAAGAGACAGAACTCTTCCATCTGCTGATTCACTCCCCAGTTGGTTGCCACAGCCATGTTTGGGTTGACTTCAGCTGGAAGCTTCATCCAATTCTCCCAAGTGAGTGGTGGGGACACAAATATCTGGACTGTCAGAAGTGTTGCAGGGGCTGGTGCAATGACTCAGTTGTTGGCTAATACCTTCCTGTAAGCAGCCCCATAGGGGCACCTGTTCATATATCAACTGCTCCACTTCCCATCCAACTCTGTTTATGGCTTGGAAGAGCAGTGGAGGAATGGCCTAAGTCCTTAGAACCCTGCAACCACTAGGGAGACCCAGTAGAGGTTCTTAGCTCCTCCTGCCTTCGGATCAGCTCAATTCTAGTTGCTGCAGCCATGTAGGGAGTGAACCAATGGATGGAGGATCTTTACCTCTATCTCTCCTTCTCTCCATAGGTCTGCCTTTCCAGTAAAAATAAATCAATCTTTTTAAAAAAAGGAACAGTAGAAGAGCAACCAGGGCTTGAATCAGAAATGCTCACATGGGATGCTGGCATTACAAGTACACTACAATGTAGATGCCCATCTTGCTACTTGTGAAGCAGATCTGGGGCATAATCTCAGGTAAGTAGAGTGTAGAGTAAAAACAGTACATGCCATCAGAACGTGATATGATGGGGCAGGCATTTGATGTAGCAGTTAAGAGGCCCCTAGGAATTCCCATGTCCCATATCAGACTGCTTGGGCTGGACTGGTGGCTCCACTCTGGATTCCAGCTTCCTGCTCATGTACACCCTGGGAGGCAGCAGGTCATGCATCAAGTATTCAGGCCCATACCACCCAATTGGGCAACCTAGAGTGAATTCTGGGCTCCTGGCTTTGTCCTGGACCAGCCCTGACTGTTGCAGGTATTTGGGAAGTAAACCAGCAAAAAGCAGATCTCTCTTTTTTTTTTTTAAAGATTTATTTAATTTTTATTGGAAAGGCAGATATACAGAGAGGAGAGACAGAGAGGAAGATCTTCCGTCCAATGATTCACTCCCCAGGCAGCCGCGATGGCTGGAGCTGAGCCAATCCAAAGCCAGGAGCCTCTTTTGGGTCTCCCACGCGGGTGCAGGGTCCCAAAGCTTTGGGCCATCCTTGACTGCTTTCCCAGGCCACAGACAGGGAGCTGGATGGGAAGCGGGGCTGCTGGGATTTGAACCAGCGCCCATATGGGATCCCAGGCGTGCAAGGTGAGGACCTTAACCACTGCACCATCGTGCCAGACCCCAAAAAAGCAGATCTCTTAAAGAAAAAAATTTCTGTCTGTTCATCTCTCATAGATTTCTGATCTTTACATAAAGAGAATGTTAATTTAAAATTAAAAAGCAAAAGAGACCAAGTGATGGCCATAGTGATGTAACCACTCAAATTTGCTGTCCTACTTTGGTGAATTTCAAGAGAAAGATCCTTGAATGACTTGAACCAAGTGGCTAAACAGCTGAGAATCAAGGATCTTAAAACAGCCTGACTGGCCAAACTGCCAGGGAGAACAGAGACTGCTGGCTGGCCCTAAGCTAACTCTGAAAGGCAATACACTTGCCATGGATTTGTATGTGTTTAGAGGTTAACTTCACAGTCACCTTGTACATTTTCTGTACAGGGGACACCCTGTACAAGATGCCTGATTTCATTTTGGGTTTATGTTTAAGTCAGCTCCTAATTCTGTACACCACAGAACAAAAGTGGCGCGACTGACTTCTTTTCACTCACTCCCTTTTAAGCAGCTGGATCAAAAACACAGCCCCAAGTTACCCCAGCCCCAAGTTACCACTACTGGTGATAGAATGTTCATGAGCAAATCAGAAGAGCTAGACGACCACAGCTATTTAAGGAACTGAGAAACAAATCAGAGAACTTCTCTAACTCAGCAAATTCGGGCAGCAGGTATTTATGATCTCTTCTCAAACTTGGCCAATGAAAACTCCAGTCACACTCAGGCTGAACCAGTTGGAATTGATAGTAAAATCAAGTTAGACTGGTTTAAGAAGCACACGTCAAAGAGCAATGTTTCCCAAGCCATGTATTCCTTTCTCGTTTCTGTGAGATTACTTTTAGTAGAATCTGAGACTTTTAACAAAGGAAACTTTTTTTTTTTTAATTTACAAGCTACTACTGAGTTCACTATCTGGAGACTAATTATGCCTCCGATGAGAGTTCCTGTTTACACGTAACCAAGACCAAGTCATATGAATACCAGCAGAAGATATTTTTGGTGATTCACCATCAACAGAGGAGAGACGCGCTAAATCAGAAGGCTGAAAGCACATGACCTTACAGTCTGAATTCAGTGGAAGAGTATGTTACCTAATGGCCTGTGAAGGAATTAGAAGATATGTGTTCGTTTGCTCTGTGTACCTAGGCAGGTGGCCAAGGGTCTTGTAAGCAGTTAGGACTGGGCAACCTGCCCTGTCCCCTGATTTGGTTAACTCCTTATCTGCAGTGCTGAGATGTGTGGGAGAGAGCTTGGAACTTCTTGAAATCCTGGCCAGGAAGAAACTTCTGACATCAGATGTTCCCTGTTAAAGCCTGATTCAGCCCTGTGTGTTCGGAATCAGCGAGCCCAGGGCCGGCCTGCGCTGAGTGAGCCAGGCAGCTGTGAGCACCCTCTGTGTGCTGGAGACATTGAGCTCCGCATGCAGCACCAAGCCCTTCATACTTGTCTGCCTGCAAGACAGAGGACAGCAGATGCTGTAGGATAAATTCCTGCTTGTCAGGGGTCTCTGTGTTGAATGGTAAGGGAAATGTATGGAGTTGTGTCTGCCACCTCCTGGCAATTTCCTCAGGTCATTCATGCCTGCAGGGAATTAGCTCCCATTCCTTTGTCCGAGGGGAGAGGCTGTAATCGCAGTCCCTCACACTGTCTGGTGAAGAAGAGGTAGAGGTCCACCTGGACCCAAGAAGAGAAGGGCATTTGTTCTGGGTCCAGGTGCCCTGGGGCATGGCACATGGTATTCCTGTGACACCTGAAACCTTAGCACTTCAAGGGCCTTGTACCTAAAATTCAAGGATTCCCAGATACTTTCTGCAGTGTTTCCTTACTTTCTGGAAGAAGTGAGGCAAGGCCTGTGTGCCCTTTTTGTGGATCAGTGCTTGTGTCAACCTGAAAGTCTGCTTTGAAGATATGACTTCTCTGACCAAGTACAAGATCTCCAGCTGCTTTGGGGAGTGACAACAGTCCATCAATGCAGAGGTAACCTTGAGCAAGGAAGTGCAAGTGATGTCCTAGGGGACAAGAGTTTTAGGGACAAGCCTAAATGAAACAACTTTATTCTTCTTCAATGCCACAAATGAGGCAGGACTTCTCCTTTCTAAGTACCTCAGTCTTACCAAGAAACTAAAGTAGTTGTTTTTTGTTTTGTTTTGTTTTTCCCCTAGGAGAGATTCTCTGGGAATAACCTTATATGGAGAAGCAAAGAATGACTGGATTCTCCTCCAGCAGTTCCTTCTGTGCTTTTTAATCATAAGACGGTTGGTTTAATTATTTATCTTGACTTTATGTTCTTATGTTTATTTATGGTTTTCTCACAAGCACAGCATTGTAAACTCAAGACATTTATGGGTTCTGGTGCATTATTTTCATTTATTTATACTATAAAAATTCATACCACAGTTCTTTTAGAATTAATGTTGTTCCACCACAGCTTTTTCTTTGATTAGGATCTGTTGTTTATTTGAAGGAGAGAAAGAGACAGACACAGTGACCACCCATCTGCTGGTTCACACTACCCAAATGCCCAGACTAGCCAGGGCTGGGCCAGGGGCTGGGCCGGACCCTGACGCTGGGAGCCTAAGCCTCTATGTGGACTCACCATCTGAGTTCCACCACCTGAACTGTTCCAGGTTACCTCTGGGTTACCAAGGTGCACATCAGCAGGAAGGTGGAATTGGAAGAATAGTCAGAACTCAAGCCAGGCTATTGAGAGGGGATTTCCTTGTCTCAGGCAGCAAACTGCTGCACCAAATGTGCACCTTCTTTTTTTGTCTTGTTAAGGTCTTCGTTAGAAAGCTGTTTTGGGGCCAGCACAATAGCCTAGTGGCTAAAGTCCTTGCCTTGCATGCACCAGGATCCCATATGAGTGCTGGCTTGTGTCCTGACTGCTCTACTTCCCATCCAGCTCCCTACTTGTGGCCTGGAAAAGCAGGAAAGGAGAGCCCAAAACCTTGGGACCCTGCACCTGTGTGGGAGACCTGGAAGAAGCTCCTGTCTCCTGGCTTCAGATCAGCTCAGCTCCAGTCATTGTGGCCACTTGGGGAGTGAACCAGTAGATGGAAGATCTTTCTCTGTGTCTCTCCTTCTGTCTGTAGAATCTACCTTTCCAATAAAAATTTGTTCTTAAAGAAAGAAAGCTGTTTTCATGTGAACTCACACTGGAATCAATCTGTACCTGAGAATGCTAAAAGCCTTACTGCCAACCCAGTTTAGAGTACTACGCTGGGAAAGGAGCCTTCAATGGAATGATAGCCAGGAAGCTAGTCAGCTGTAGACACAGCTTAAAAAGTCACTGGCTCACTTGCAAGAATTCTGGCAGCCTTAACATTTGCTACAAATTCCTCTTATTAGTCAATTGTTTTTGAAATTTTTTCCCCCAAGCATGTGTTGCCTGAGTCTACCACACTCAGTGGAGCTCTCTTCCTGTGAGATGTTAGCAATGTGGCCTGTGGCCTCCCAAGTGAGTCAGAGGTCTGGAGGCGGAGGCCTTCCAGGTGCTCAGCATTCAGCCCCTACTGTGCTCCCTTCCTCCTTGGGACCCAGACCGTATCTCTAAGTGGATCTACAGCCTTGAGAAGCTGCTGAGACTTAGTTCTGGGAATCAGAACCTGAAGGGAGAACAGACCCCTCTCCTGACTTACAAGCAACTCAGGTCACAGAATTCTGTGCTCTCATGGGGCACACGCAGGCACTAGTGTCCCAACAGTTTCTGCAAGGAAGAGGCTGGCCCATGAGGCTAACAAAACTGGCCTGTGGTAGAGCTGGTGTTAACCCCCAGATGTGGCAGAGCTAGGGTTCAGGGCCCTTTCTGTGCCAGAATGACCTTGTGTTCCCAACAAGATGTTACACACAGTAGGTTGTGGCTGTTTTTTAAGTTCAAAGGTCATGCTCCTCAGGGATGAATATAATATTCCTAGTTAGTAATGGCTGTAACTCAACGTCACCATGAATCAGTGGTAAGGTCAGATGTCTGTATAGAAGAGGACAGAGGGAACGAAGGGACGGGGAGCTTAGTAACAGAAGTGATTAAGCAGATGGGATTGGGCCAAGGTCAGAGATCAGCATGCGGTCTGCTGGAGCAACACTGCAGCAGGGAGCGTGGAGAGATGCAGCATGATGTGTAAACACTGAGAAGGAAGAATTATTTTCCTGTCATCAGGGAAAGAGCGTGGAGCAGGAAAGAAAGGTTACCACGATGTACACACACACACACACCCCCAGGTGGTAATAACCTTGTGATAAACACTGTCACCTGACCTTCAAGGACTTATTTTTTCAGTATATTTTAAGAAACTAACCTCCTGGGACTGGCGGTGTGGCCTAGTGTCTAAAGTCCTTTCCTTGAATGCACCGGGATCCCATATGGGTGCTGGTTCTAATCCCAGCGGCCCCACTTCCCATCCAGCTCCCTGCCTGTGGCCTGGGAAAGCAGTGGAGAACGGCCCAAAGCCTTGGGACCCTGCACCTGCGTGGGAGACCTGGAGGAGATTCCTGGCTCTTAGTTTCAGATCAGCGCAGCACCGGCCGTTGTGGTCACTTGGGGAGTGAATAATCGAACGGAAGAGCTTCCTCTCTGTCTCTCCTCCTCTCTGTGTATCTGACTTTGCAATTAAAAAAAAAAAAACAAAAAAACCCAAAAAACTAACCTCCTAATGTAACTGTGTAGTAGAGTCATGATTTGCCCTTTTTTATTTCTTGTTTTGTGGTTTTTGTTTTTGCTAGTTTTCTTCCTGGATGCTGAGATTTTCATGAAGTATCCAGAAATCACCAAGGGCCATGAGTTGGTCATGTGTACTTCTTGAGGCTCACCTACACAGGGTTATAGTCCCTTTAATGCCGCCATCTTCCCAGCTGCAGCAGATGCTGGTGTTGCAGGTGCCAGTCAACAAACAAAGCATCCCCAGTGTGTCTTGCTGAGGCTGAAGACTGGAGAAATGACTGCTGGAAATAAGGGGCTGCAAGCCTCCAGTTCCTCCTGCCTGCCTTCAACAGCTTTTTAATTTTTTTTATTTGAAATGTAGATTTTATAGAGAGGAGAGACAGAGAAAAAGGTCTTCCATCTGCTAGTTTACTCCCCAAATAGCTGTAATGGCTGAAGTTGAGCTGATCTGAAGCTAGGAGCTAGGAGCCTCTTCTGGGTCTCCTTTGCAGATGCAGAAGCCCAAGGTCTTGGGCCATCTTCTGCTGACTTCTCAAGCCATAAGCAGAGAGCTGGATGGGAAGTGGAGCAGCCAGGACACGATCCAGCACCCACAGGGAATCTTGATGCCACAGGGTAGTGCCGGTTCCCAGTAGCTTGTTTTGTACTGGAGTGTTTGGCACTTGGTTTCTTTTGTTTGGGATGGAGCCCAAGGAAGTGGCACCTGGGAAGGGAGTGGCACAAACAAAAGGGAAGTGACTAAGGTGTTTTGATACTCATTAAGGTGGGTGTTACTCCTCAGAGAGAGGCCAGGCACCTGTATTGCTGTTCCATCACACCTCTTCCTGCCAATGACCAGTGATTCTCCTGACTAATGGCTTCCAACGTGGGTGAGCAGAGGCCAGGCTGGCCTACTTTGAAACTCCCTGCTGACCACCAGCAGTCTTCCTTAAGTCACTGGTCACGTGGCCACACAGCTGTCCTCCCTTGGGCTACGGGCCAGCCTGGGATGGCACTTAAGGCATGACCCTGCAGCTACCCCCTCAGAAGCAGAAGGAAAGGATGGAAAAGGAGGGCTGGTGAGATTGTGCAAATTCATGTACCTTACCCAGGATGCTCCAAACAAGAATTCCACCCACTCCTTTTTTTTTTTTTCCAAATAAACTTGGAAATGTAGAGTAGCTTGATATATGCAGCCAAGTTGTGAAGATGCACCACATACCCAGCCTCCCCCGCCATCACCACCTCACCCTCCCCTCTGCACTCTGTGAGAGGAAGTCACTGTGTGCAGCCCACACAGGCACATGGGGAGGGTGAGCGTCACCGCCCGGAGGGTGGAATATTTACATAAATTACAGGGAACCCTTTGCGGGGCAGGTTTGTTTGTCCTCCACAATTCAGTATCTTCCATCGTGTACAGACTGCGGACACTGGCTTCATACGTTGGGTTATAACCCAGAGCTCACGAAGGCTCCAGCTTTAGCCTTCTACAACTGTCAGACCTTGAGAAATCCCAGTTGTTTGCTTCAGGCTTTTCATGACTTTCTGGTATTTTCAGTCCTGGGAACTTTTTAAAAATTTCTGAAGCTTGCTTCCTTCCCCTCCACCCCAAGCAAGCTTTATTAATGTTGTCAGGCACACTGCACTGAAACATACAGGGAATGCAATGAAGGGATTATTGGAGTCCTAGGAGTCACATGGTATCATTGTCAGGATGGCCACTGTGGGTGAAGCCACTGCCTGGAAATGCCAGGATCCCATGTCGCAGAGCCTGGTTCCGGCTACTCTTCAGCTCCAGCTTCCCACTCAGGCATGTTGGGGGGCAGCAGGTGATCCATGCAAGTGCTTGGACCCTTGCTACCCATGCAGCAGATCCAGATGGAGTTCAAGGGCTCTGGGCTTCAACCTGGTTGTTGCAAGCACTGGGAACTAAGCCAGCCAATGGCAGTGTTTGCTTTTTCTCTGTCACTGTTTCAAGTAGATAAAAGGCGAAATAAGCAAACAGTCTTAAAAATCCAGTTTTTTAACATTCCTTTTCTGCAGATTCTGATTTAGAAGTGTTGGAGTAAGCTACAAGAATATGAATTAGTCTTTTTCATTTTGTTGTTTTATTTTCATGTCTTTGCAAGAGTTGCAGGGAGAAATCGGTCTTCTTCCTGCTGGTTTATTCTCCAGAAGCCCGTGGCAGTGGGGACTGGACCAGGCCAAAAGCAGGAGCCCAAACTAAAATCGGGTCTCTCACGTGGATGACAGGAACCCAAGAACTTGAGGAATCACTGTCTGCCTTCCAAGGTGTGCATTAGCAGGAAACTGGAACTGAAAGCAGAGCTGGAACTCAAACCCGGCCACTCTTATGTGGAGTGTGATGTATTAATCACTGTGTTTACTGCCTCCAAATGTCTACTTCAGGAATGTGGATTTTAATCTAGTATCTACAAATGGTTCTTTTAGTTAGATATTCTTGATAAAGAGGATCATAGGTTCATTTTAATTAAGACTTCTGAGCAACTTAGATAATCCATAATATGGAAAGAATAACTCTTTATAGTTGGACTCCAAATATTTCAAATTTCTTATCACAATTGGTCCTTACTATTAAAAATGAAGTAGGGAGACAGTGTTGCAGATGAAGAGAGAAAAACCTCAAAAAGTCAGGTGGCTTTGCTAAGGTCACAGCTGGATGTGTAGCCATCCCATGGACATCAGACGAGAAGCAACACAATGTATTCTATAATTTTTCTGTGATTTTGTAACAATATCATTAAGTAAAGTAACTTTAAAAAGTGGGTATCACGAACCAGTGTTGTAGTGCAATGGATTAAGCCACTGCTTGCTTGCTCTGATTCTGATCCAGTTCCCTGCAAAGGTGCCCGGGAAAGCAGCAGAGAAAGACCCCAAGTTTTGGACCCTGTACCCATAAGGGAGACTTGGATATAGCTTCTGGGTCTTTGCTGGGGTCTGGCTCAGCGTGCTTATTATATATTTGAGCAGTGTACCAATGGATGGAAGATGTGTGTGTGTTTCCTTCTTTCTCTATCACTCTGCCTTTCAGATTTTTTTTAAGAATTAAGTAATTTTTTTTTGCAAGAAAATGTAGGAAATACCCTGCAAGACCTAGGAGTAGGTCCCGACTTTCTAAGAAGGACACCAAAAGCAATAGCAGTTGAGAACAGAATAAACAAATGGGACCTCATCAAACTAAGAAGCTTCTGTACAGCAAGGGAAACAATCAACAAAGTAAAAAAGCAACCCACAGAGTGGGAGAAGATCTTTGCACACTATATAGGCGATAGGGGGCTAATTTCCAGGATATACAAAGAACTTCAAAACAACCAAAAAACCAAAACAAACAAGCCACTCAAGAAATGGGCACGGGAAATGGGCAAACATTTCACAAAGGAACAAGTCCAAATGGCAAACAAACATATGAAAAAATGTTCCAGCTCCCTGGCAATAAGGGAAATCCAAATTAAAACATCGATGAGGTACCACCTAACACCAGTAAGATTGGCCCACATAAATAAGAACACCAACGACGCTTGCTGGCGAGGATGTGGGGAAAAGGGAACCCTACTCCACTGCTGGTGGAGCTGCAAATTGGTACAGCCTTTATGGAAATCAGTCTGGAGAACACTCAAACAACTCAAAATCTGCATACCATATGACCCAGCAATAGCACTCCTAGGAATATATCCAAAACACCTGTTTTACGACAAACCAACATGCATCCCTATGTTCATTGCAGCACAATCAGTAATTGCAAAAACATGGAAGCAACCGAAATGCCCATCAGCAGAAGATTGGATAAGAAAGCTTTGGTTCATCTACTCCATGGAATACTACTCAGCTATTAAAAAAAACAAAATGCAGTTCTTTGTGGCTAAATGGGCCCAACTGGAAACTATAATGCTAAGGGAAATGAGCGAATCCCAAAAGGTTAGATACCACATGTTTGCCTTGATTTAACCTGTAATTTTTTGTTTGGTTGTTTGTTATTTTTTGAACCTGTCATTGATACTGTCTCAACCCAGATGTTTCGAAGAATGGAACTTGCATTATTTTTAACATATTGTTTACCCAATACTATGTCAATTAATTCCATAATGTTGTATATTGATACTGAAGTTTTGTTGGGGCTTTTAACTGACTGGATCTTTACTCTGTTAGCCCTACCTTCAGACCAGAGAAGGTCTCCCCAAGAGGCCACTGAACTTATCTGGACAATAAGACGCTGAACTTCATGCTAGGCATGTGTTTGCAAGGAATGAATCTCAACTGAACTTGAACTATGGTTATGCAACAAGGTGGAGGAATCCACCATGGGGGGAGGGGTATGGGAGGGGTGGGGGGAATCCCCAGCGCCTATAAAACTGTACCACATAATACAATGTAAACAACAATAAAAAAAAAGAATTAAGTAATTTTTAAAAAAGATTTATTCATTTTCATTAGGAGGATTAACAGAGAGAAAGAAAGATCTTCCATCCGTTGGTTCACTGCCCAAGTGGTTGCAACAGCTGGAGCTGAGCTGATCCGAAGCCAGGAGCCTTTTTGGTTTCCCATGTGGGAAAAGGAAGGGTGGGAAAAGGAAGGGTGTGTTTGTGTGCAGGGTCCCAAGGACTTGGGCCATCTTTGACACCTTCCCAGGCCACAATCAGGGTGCTGGAAGAGAAGTGGAGTAGTTGGGATGTGAACCAGCATCCATATGGGATCCTGACACTTGAAGGTGAAGGATTAGACTCGAGCTAATCCTTTCCATTAAGCAAAAATAGTATCAGTGCCTGCCAGCTCTGTATTGGCAGCAATAACTTATTTTGTTAAAAAGTATAGAACACTGAGAATTGTTGCAATACATTTTCCAAAAATAAGTTTTTTTTTAATGCACTGTCTACCTAAAGAGTGACATATGGACGTGTACAAGAACACCTGTCAAGTTTGTGAAGAGCGAACTATATGCAGTTGATCGAGAGGATTGTAACTGCCTGGACTACACAGTGATGAACAGGGCTTTGTAAAGAAACACATGAATGCAGCCTAATGCATGATAATGCAGTCCTTAGCCTGCTGTTTTATCAACTTCTATTAGTATTATTGTCTATAGCTTCGAGGGTGGATTTTTTTTTTCTCCTGTAATGCACATCCGGTATGAGAGTGAAGGATAAAGGGAACTCTTCCATAGGGTTTCAGGTGCATCTCTGCATAACGGAGGTCCTGCTCTCCAGGTTTCTATCAGAGGGTTCTCTGGCCAGGAACACTGCCTGGCAGTCTCTACGTTTCTTCTCTGGGCTCCCTGACACCTCCCTCTTTTACAGCACACCATGCTTCAAGCTGCTCAACTCATGTTCCTGTTAAGTTGATGGTGAGGTTTGTTTTACAACTAAAGATTTTGCTTCTGTTCACTGGTTCACTCTCCAAGTAGTTGCAATGGATGGAGCTGACCTGATCAGGATCCAGGAGCTGCTTCTGCGTCTCCCACTCAGGTGCAGGGTCCCAAGACTTTGGGCCATGCTTTATGGCTCTCTAAGGCCATAAGCAGGGAGCCGAATGGGAGGTGGAGCAGCCAGCACAAGAAACAGTATCCATATGAGATGATGGTGCTTGCAAAGGGAGAATTAGCCAATTGAGGCGTTGCATTGCACCCTCCAAAAGGCTCTAAGGAATGGATTAAACAGGATGAGACTCCAGTAGTAGCCTTGCCTCTATAAAGCTCTAGACAAACATACCACTTTAGTAAATGCATTAAAGTTGCTAGATGGCATTACTTAATTTGTGGTTTCCAAGGTACTAAGATTGTTACCATTTTATAATTTTTTCTTACTTCCATTTTCCTCCCCCTCTCCCTTTTTTCTTCTTTTCTCTCTGAACTCTTTATTCAAAGGCAGAGTTATATAGAGACAAAAATCTTTCATTATTTGGTTCACTTCCCAAATGGCCACAACTGCCAGAGTTTAGCTGATCCAGGAGTTTCTTCCAGGTCTTTCATGCTGGTTCAGGGTCACAAGGCATTGAGCCATCCTCTGCTGCTTTCCAAGGCCACAAGCAGGAAGCTGGATGGGAAGTAGAGTAGCTGGGACACAAACCAATGCTCATATGGGATTCCAATGCTTGCAAGGTGAGGATTAGCCATTGAGCAATTGTGCCAGGCCCTGCCAGTCACATTTCTTCAAGTTGTAACTGTAGGGTTTCTGGCTAATATAGTAGAACTTTACTTTTGTTTTGAAGTATGTTTCATGGTTTCTATTTAGTTATTGACCTACGTTCTGATTTTTAAAAAAGATTTTTAAAATATACAACCCAATACTTTCACATCTATTTTATTTTAAACAGTCTTAAGTTGTAACAGAGGCTAATGCTGTGGCATAGTTGGTAAAGTCACCACCTGTGATGCTAGCCTACCATATGGGCACTGGTTGGAGATCCAGCTGTTTCACTTCTGATCTAGCTCTCTGCTAATGTTCCTGGGAAAACAAGGGAAGATGGCCCAAGTGATTGAGCCCGCTTACCCATGTGGGAGACCTCTGGTGTGTGCTGCTGTTTCCTCAGAAACCTGCCCAGGCCTCATTCTTGATCAGTTGGCTTCAGCCTGAATTCGGGTTACTAAGTCAGGATTCCTGATGTTGTTTTCATACCCCAGGAGCAGCATCAGCACACAAAGTGGACATGAACGAAACCTGGTACATCTCCTAACCCACAGCTCCAAAAATGGGGGGAGGAAGGAAAACATTAGAGCCAGACATTTGGCCTGGGGTTGAATATACCAGTTGGGTCACTAAGAGTCCTGTCTTTGTTTCAGACTCCAGCCAGTACAGACCTTTGGAGGCACTGGTGATGGCAAGTATGGGAGAGCAGGATTATGTTCTCAGCTTCATTGGGCATCTAGGGAGTGACCTTGTGGATGGGAGCTTGCCACACGTCCCCAGCACTCAGATGAAGGGCTAGCAGCTTTAGGAAGAGAGGAGTCTGAAGACTGGCCATTCCTCATACTGACCAATCGACACATGGCCTGCCACAGGCCCAAGGCCTGTCCTCGCCCAACTTCTCTTTCTGAATTCTAGATTCAGGAGTGACATATGGGTTTGACACTGTGTCCCTTAACATAAAAAGCCTTTCTTCTATCACAAAACCATTGTTACAGACTGGGTTTTGCACTGATTCTACTTCATTTGGGGGTGCAGGGGCACAAGGACTTGGGCCATGTTTCCCAGGTGCATTGTCATGGAGCTGGATCAGAAGAGAAGCAGCTTTGACTTGAACTGGCACCTATGTGGGATAGGTCACTGTAGGCAGTGACTTAAGCCACTCTGTCAAGACACCAGCCCCAACTATTAAATTATCTTATCAGTAAGGAAATATTTATTAATTCAGTGTTGTATTAAATAAGGTGGTATATTTTTAAAAGGTTAAAATCTTAAACCTATGATATTAGACATGTTTTTGTTAATTACTGACATTCATATACCACCTTTAACCCAAACAATTCAGGACATCATTAATGAATTCAGTTCTTTTCAACAACTGAAACAATTAAGACAAAACAAAAAAGTAAAACCCAAAAGTCAGTATCTTGTATCCAGAGAATATGCTAGTCCAGCATTTGCCTGGGTAAAGCAATAATTTGAGTCCAGATTCATCTTATACCTGTGCAATTCAATAGCCGTTAAGTATTCAGTTAGAGCAGCAGAGGCAAAATTAAAGAGAAACTTCTTCCTTTGAGTAAGCAATCGAGGAGGACTAAAGTGCAGTGTGAAGTTTCCTGCATACTGAAGAACATATTGAGCAGTACGGGAACCAGTCAGGAAGCAGGTGAATTTGGTGTAGGAGGAGGGCAAGAACTGTGAGGGGAGGCAGGCAGGGGGCTGTGACATTTACACCAACCTGAAAGGAGTAGGAGGCCGCCAGTTAGAACAAGGGAGAGAAAAGGGCATCCCAGGTGAAAGACAGACACACCTAGTTCCTGGAACTATTCAGGAAGACTCACCCACTGTGAAGAAGGCTCCAGGGAAAAGACCAAGCTACAGAGATCTCACTCACCTGACAGATGTGCTTTTCTAGAGTCCATGAGACTAATCAGCCATCTTTTGTGGGTAAAATAATTTAAAATACAAGAAGGTTACAGAAAATTAACTTTATTTATGTATGTAGAAAAATTAATTATGTTAGAATTTGTCAAATGTGTTTATTCGCAACAATTTACAAGAGTATTTATGTACAAACATAATAAAATAAACTCTATCACGTTGCTCTTGCTGGGGCTGAAGTGGTCTCTCAGTATGCCTCTGTCACTTCAATTATAGTTAACAGGGAGATGATTTGTTTTGACTCACACAGCTTAACATGGAGTTGGAAGGAGAGTCAGTGGTCATGAACAGAGTTTAAAAAATACTTTTCAACCAGTAAGACTTTATTATTAGATTTTTTCTATATTAAAATATGTTTCACATTAAGAAAAATACTTGTATTCCTTGATGGATTACCTCAGTCTGTTGTACTAAATTTGGCATTATATAAACATACTGTTGATCTAAATATAATATAGATGTGAACAGATAATAAACTCATTGATATGTTTATCACAAACGAAAATGAACCAAATTATTTGTAATGAAGGCAGAAAATCCAACTCAGAAAGAGTAAAATGGAGATGCCCTAGTCTTTTGTAAAATAAATAAAACTCACTTTTGAGCTCAATACAAACTTAGCCAAAATGTGAAAAACCACAGTATTTATGAAAGCCAAAATCTTATGCCAGACTTTAGGGTAATGATTCATTTGTACTAATTTTTGTGGATAATTTTCAACCAGGTTTCCTCAATAAGTTTCCAATCCTTTTGTTAGAGGAGTGGAGGAAACTTTAATGCTATTATTGATGAAGTCAGATTTTGAACTCACTAATTGGATACAGTGTAAGTGCAGATCATTTGTACCAGGCAAATCTCTGTCAGTGTTTACACCATGTGTGCATGAACTGTTAAGAATCCAAGTTTTTAAAGTTGTTGACAACATAACATGTTTAGTAAATTTAGTTCTTCAGCACTTTTTTGAAATTCCTGGCAAAATTCTGTTAGCTTTATGATCTTAATAAATGGGAAAAAATTTCACCAAAAATGCTAAGTTTGCTGTCACTTCGAAAAGTCACAGCTATTAAAGTAAACACAACCAACTAGACTTGCAAGTGCACTTGTGTCTGAAAAGTCACTTTTGTCCCCAAACGGAGGAAATGACCAGGTATTACCTTTAAGGTGCTTTCAATTCCAAGAAGTAACATCAGAGGAAACTGGTCTTTAACTGGATGCTTGCATTCTTTCCTGGGTTCTTGTTGGCTTTGGAGGTTGGAAGTCGGCCTTTGACACTCTCCTGATTCCCCTTAATAGCAGCCTCGAGGCGGGCTTTCAGGGTGGGAGAGGAAGCCATCACACTTTTAAACACTGATGAAAACTGAGGCCCAATGTGCATGAGATTTTGCAAGGCAAAGTCGTGTAGACTTCTCCTTGCTGCAGATGTAGTTCCCAAAGCGTTCTCATCCAAGAGGAAGGAAACCAGGATGGGCAGAAGACAGGCCACCAGCTGGGAGCCTGCAGAGGAAAGAGATTTTGGATCAGAGGCAGAAAGTTGCTGTGAGGGCTGTATTTCACCTGACACATTCATCTTGACCCAGCGGGAAGATGATTCCTTTAGTTTCTCCTCCTAAATTAATACTTAATGATGTTAATACTTGGGATTAACACAACACCTGTCTTTCAAGCAGACATGGGACTAATGGAAGGTTGACAAAATCCTGAGGGATGGGCCAGTGGCACTGTGCTGATCCAGCTCCCTGCTCATGTGCTCCCTGGAAGGCAGCAGGTGATGGCTCTAATTCTTGAATCTACCACTGATATATGAGACTCAGTGGAATTCTGAGTTCCTGGCTTCAGCCAGGTCCAGTCCTGGAGATTGTGGGCATTTAGGGTGTGAGCCAGCAGGTGAAAGATCTCTCTGATGGGCCCAGCATGGTAGCCTAAAGTTCTTGCCTTGCACACACTGGGATCCCATACGGGCGCTGGTTTTAATCCCAGCAGCCCCACTTCCCTTCCAGCTCCCTGCTTGTGGCCTGGGAAAGTAGTTGAGGATGACCCAAAGACTTGGGACCCTGTATCCGCATGGCAGACCCAGAGCAGGCTCTGGGCTCCTGGCTTTGCATCGATGCAGCTCTGGCCATTGTGGCCGCTTGGGGAATGAATCACTGGGGAATGAATCATGGGACGGAAAATCTTCCCCTCTGTTTCTCCTCCTCTCTGTGTAGCTAATTATCCAATAAAAAATAATTTTTTTTTAAAGAACAATCTCTGCCTATCAAATAAATAAAACACAACAATAACAACAGCACATTCTGGCTCCAGAAGTCCTCGGCTGCCCTGAGTTTAGCTCCAACACTCACGATGTTGTTCTTCAGCGACCATCACCAATGCTTCCAAGACCTTGATGCCCTCCTGAAAGACCTGCAGCTCAGCGCTGTCCTCAGGTTTTCTCTTGTCCATTTCCTGCAGTTTCTCCACAATAGTGGAAGCCAAAGAGTGTATGTACGGGTAGGAAACAACTGGATTTGGATACTGGAAAATGGAATGTAAGAGCTGATAGGTCTTGATTTGTACCTAGACAGGAAGAGACAAGAACAGTACATACTATAAATTTAAAAATAAAGCTCCCTAAACAGGTCCCTGGGGACTCTAGGAGCCAAGGGGAGCAGACAGCCAGCCAGACAGTTGAGATGGCTGTGTCCCATACCCCATAGCATCCTTGGTTCCAGTGGCTGGTCTGTGCCTGCTGACTTCTCAGCTTTCTGCTTCTGCAGAACCCAGGGCAGCAGGTGGTAGCTCAAGTAACTGGGTTACTGCAATGCTCCCCCTTGAGTATAAAAGCTAGAGTGAGCTCCTGGCATTTGAGAAGTGAGTCAGCAGATGGCAGCTCTGTGTCTCTTTTTTTTAATCTTCTGCCTCTCAAATAAAAAATTTGAAAGGAAAGGCATTTAAATATATTCCTGATTAATCTCTAACCTGGGTAATCTGGGCTGACAGTTTCCAGATTCAATGCCAGCAGTGGCAATGACAGTTTGGAGTGGAACAGAGGCTTACAGGCTCCACAAGGGAGGAGACCCCTAGGGCTCACATTTCATCTTTGCTCTGGTTCAATAGAATAAGACCATCATTATTTGGGTTGATCACCCCAAGAACAGGTATTCATCTCAAATGAAAAATTAAAAAATTGTAATCTGATATTTTTGTTGGAGCCAACAAAATCAGCAAAGTTTTACAAAACCCTGAACAGTCCTAGCAGACACTTACCAGAGGATCTTTAATGGCAAGAGTGGCCTTGAATTTGTCAATACAGCGCTCCTGAAGACATGGGATGGTAGATACTTCTGGACTGGTGGACAAAATGAATACTGTGATAGCAGTAAGCAGACTGACTTCATCCAGTCCTTGGTGTGTGCCGTCAGCTAGAGGGAAATGATTCATTAGGAACAGAACCTATGAACTGCTTTATATATGTCTAAGACACTGTCTTTGGGAGCAACAATTTCTCTTTTGTTTATAACAGAGATAGTCAATAAACACCAACATTAAGATGGTGGCATAAGGACTGGGCCAGGCTGAAGCCAGAAACCCAGAGCCTCCTCTGGATCTTCCACATGGGTCCCAAGGCTTTGGGCTATCCTCCACTGCTTTCCCAGGCCACAAGCAGGGAGTGGATGAGAAGTGGAATACCTGGGGAGTGAACCAGTGGCTGCAGTCTTCTTTTGTTGCTCTGAATTTCAAATAAATAATGAACCAACTTAAGAAAAGTTATTCTTCTAAAGTCAAGAATTACCAAGTAATCACAGTGTGTGTTTTGTTATTTTTTATGATTCATTTATTTTTATTTTAAAGGCAGATTTTATTTCAAAGGCAGAGCTTACAAGGAGAGATGGAGAGAAAGTCTTCCATCCGCTGGCTCACTCCCCAAATGGCTGCAATTGCCAGAGCTGAGCTGATCTGAAGCTGGGAGCAAGGATCCCCTCCTGCTCCCCCGGGCTTCTCACATGGGTGCAGGTCCCAAGTATTTGAGCTATCTTCCACTGCCTTCCCAGGCCGTAAGCAGAGACCCAGACTGGAAGCTAAGCAGCTGGGACACAAACCAGAACCCACATGGTGCGCTGGTGCCACATGGTGGATTAGCTTGCTGTGCCAGTGCATGGCCTTTAAAGTAATTATAATCTCTAAAGTTAGGAAAGGAGAGGGCATGAGCTTTGTACTTGAGATACCTACTTCCCACATCATAGACCCTGGGTTTGAGTTTTCAGCTGTAGTTCTTGGTTCCAGACCTTGGGAGATAGCATTGTGGCTCATGTAGTGGGGTCCCTGCCACTCATGAGGGATACCAGGATTGAGTTTCTGACTACTGGCTTCAGCGCAGTCCAGTCTGGCTGTTGTGGATGTTTAAATATTGGATGGGATCTCTGTCTCTCAAATAGTTTTAAAAAAGAGAGATGAAAGAAAGCCAAGTCATTAGGATGTATGTCTGTGTTTGCTAGCAGTGTGACTCTGGATGCCTTACTTCAGTTTCTAATCTATAAAATGGGGATTAAAAAATAGCTCACAGTGAGGGGTGTAAGGATTAAAAGCAATGAATTCATGCAAAGCACCACATATAAGTTAGCTATTAATTATCTTTACTGTTCAGTTGTAGAGAAATGTTCGGACAATTGCTTCAATGGTTTTATTTCTTGGATAAGTTTAAGATATTCTGATAAGACATGTATCACATGAACTATCTTAGCACTTTGGCTACACGTACCATTTCTCAAAAGTCAAGAAAAAAGCTAAAACAGAGGTTGCAATCATTTGAAGAAATTCTATTTTTTAAAAAGATTTATTTTAAAGGTAGATTATTATTTTAAAGACAGATATGGGCCGGCGGGGGGGTGCAGATTTATCTTCAGTTCACTAATTCACTCCCAAACACCTGTAACAACCAGGGTTGTGCAGGTGAAGCTGGGAACTGCATCTAGGACTCCCACATGGGGAGCAGGCCCCAAGTACTCAGGCCATCATCTGCTTTCTCCCAGGTGCATGAGCAGGAAGCTGGGGCCACAGTTGAGTAGCTAGAACGAGAACTGGCACCATGATTGCCCACCTCACTGCCCTCCGCAAAATTTGAAAGGCAGAGATTCTGTTTCCATAAGCTAGCTCACTACCTGTGTTCATAAAGCCAAGGCCAGGACTGGTATAGATGGGGAGATGAGAATCCAATATAGTTCTCCCTTGTAGCAAGCAGGACCCAGGTTTCTGTGCCTTCACCTGCTGCCTCTGGGGCATGAGTTAGCAAGAAGCTGGAGTGGAAAGCAGAGCTGAGCCTTGAACTCAGGCACTCACACACGGGATGCAGGTATCTCAGTCACTAGGCCATACACCTGCCACCAGGCCTCCCCCGCCCCCCACACTTTTACTTAGGTTATATGCAGGGTTCCCTTAGCATTAGCTTTGCAGAGGAACACAGATGGTAAGGACTTGAGGTCTGGCTGGCAGCCCCATGAGTGAGGCAGCCATCCTAGAAGGAACCTCAATCTGCAGTGCTGGCCAGTGTTGTGACAGTAACTTCATGGAGACACCCTGAGGCACAGCCACCTCCAGCTGCACCTGAGTCCTTGACCCACAAACACTGGGACAATAAATCCTTGCTATTTTAAACACTCAATTTTGAAACACCTGTTGCACAGTGAATGTTTTATCTGGCATGATAGCTCCTTCTCTCATATCTTGAGGAGCTGTCTCCTAATAACTCACTTTAAATCCTAAGTTCTGGTCTCAATCCCTGGTAGAAGCTCCTAATCCCCCGTTCTGGTGTATGAGGAAAGAGGCAGGCTCATCCCTAGCCTCTACACACAGACCAACTAACTTAGCCTTCTTGCCTCCTGTTCTCATATTAGCAGAGGCATTTCTTCTTCAAAGGGCTGTAGATATTACTTCTTCAGGAGTAACACTTTCAATTCCAAGCTTGGCTTCATTTCTTCCCCCTCCCACTTCCAGAATGAACTCATGTTGGAGTTAGCATCCTAACAAAAGCCGGCAGCACTCCACCTTCCCCTCAGCTGCTTCTCCTCCTGTCAAAAGGAGACTATAGTCCATCTTTGTACTGCGATACTGTGAGCCGTAAATCCCATGCAACCGGACATTGTCTTTTTTTTTGTTCATTTTTAAAATTTCTGGATGTTGTCTTCATAGTTTTACACTTAGTTTTATGCATAGTTTTATGCTTCTGGCCATTCCCTTTTCAAAACTCTTTTCCTTTGTATTCAGTGACTGCATTACTTGTGAGTCTCGTCTTGATTCTGGACCTCTTCTTGCAATGTAAGCTCAAGCTAAGTGAAGTTAATTAGTTTGCAGGTTGCACTGACGACTCAAATAGCTACACAGACCAAAAGCACCTCTGGCCTAGGCCAACTCTTTTGAATTCCAGATCCCTGCACGTTCAGCCCCCACCAGACTTTATCATACAGCCATTTCAAACTCAATTTGCTATCTTGCCTCAAAAACCTGCAGTTGTTGTTCCTGTTAGCGGCACCATGTTTGCATCACTCTATACTTTCAACTCCTAAATCAAAGTATCAAAACTTCTGTTGAAAATGGTATGACATGGGGTCAGTGTGATGGAGAAGCAATCTCTCCTGCAGCACTGCCATCCCATATGGCTGCTGGTAAGTGTCCTGGCTGCTCCATTTCTGATCCAGCTCCCTATCTGTGGCCTGGGAAAAGAGCAGAGGATGGCCCAAAGCCTTGGGACCCTGCACCTGGCTGGGAGACCTACAAGATGCTCCTGGCTTTAGATCATCTCAGCTCCAGCCATTGCAGCCTTTTGGGGAGTGAAACCTCTTTTTCTATCTCCTTCTCTGTAAACCCTGTGTTTCAAATAAAAATAAATAAATCTTTAAAGGAGAAAAAAAAAGAAAGAAAACGGTGTAACATTTTTTTCTTCATTCTGCTTTTCCTTTCTGTTGCAGCTATTATCTTATCTAGCAGTCTTTCTTCTCCAGAATTGTCAGAGATACTAATGTAGATCCCGTCATACCGTTTTCCTCTCTGAAAACCATTTCACAGATTCCACAAGCTTATTACTAGCAACTCAAATCACAAATCATGTCAAATTCTCCAGCAGGCCCTGCCTATCACATGACTTCCCCACACGCCACCAGGCCTTTCCCTCCTACCCTTCCTTCTATTCCAAGTCCAACTATTCCACTTGCTGTCCCTAAGTGACCATATTTTTAGGTCTCCAGATTTTTTTATCTGGAAATTGTTGCACCTAGAATCCCCTTCTATACTATCACCATGAAAAATGGCTGCTCATGCTTTCTGAGGAGCCTTTTGGTGGCCTCCAAGATGCCCCACTGACGTTCCCCCCAGGGAGGGTGTTCTGTCAAGAGGGTGTGTGTGGTCACCTTCAGCTTCTGGAGCTGCTGTGCCTGAGGTCAGACCCATACCAAGGGGCTGCATGAGGCATGGCTGCTTCTGTGGCACGTGAGACACTTAACAGGCAGGCTTGGAGCCCTCAATACCTCCACCCAGCTTGGGGAACTGCACTGTAGTTTGCCTGCCTTTACCCAACATTCCTTCCCCTCCTCGCTTCAGAGATTGTTCTCAAAGCTCCACATCTCTGTGTGTGCTTCTGGAGAAACTTACTCGTGACACTGTTCAAAATTCACTCAACTGCTAATAACTCACAATGTTTAGTACCCTTTGCATTACATGACAGATGCCATGATTTAAGATACTGTCACTGCCCTTAGGATGGTATTTATCACATCCTACAGCACTTATCAGATGCTACTAAAGCTCTCAAATCTGGGGAAAATAGGTGGTCAGTAAATGCAGAATTCAACTGAAAATTTCTTATATATGAAACTGAGTATGTGACATCTGTAAACAGAACAAGGAAGGCAAATATGATGTATACTTCAAAACACTTTTTGCAGTCAAGGAAACATACTGTTAAAAATGAAAATCACATAGCATAGCAAGAATAAAAAAAAGAGAAAATCAAATTGAAATGGATCTTAAAGATAATCCTGGTTATAATGATATTGATATATATACAAGGGGCATAAATGAAATTCTTTGCACTTGCCATCTTAACTACTCCAACAATTTCTTGCAATATAAGACTGTCATTTATTAATGAGAAAATAGTCTCCTGGGAATTTAGTAACTTGGCTAGTCACTTTGTAACTCCTGGAGAGATTAACATATTGATATTGAGATCTTTTCTACTGGTAACCAATGATTACGTACTTGTGGTATATTGTGAGCATCAAATTATTCTGTTAACTAGACAGGGATCACAGCACATTTTTAAATAAACATAACATTACCCCTCGTGGTCTCACTGCCAACATGTACTCTTCCTATCCTGTGACTGCATTAGAATATGAAAGCAGAGAATGTCTGACAACTCTCTCACATGGCAATTACTTGGGTTTCTCCTCTGGATGATACACGGCATCTCCTCAAAAACCTGCTCCTTTCACTTCTTAACACACACTGCAGAGCTGCTTCTAAAAGGTCTTTGTTACCTGGATCCCAACAATCAAGGACTGTTGCTAAAGCGCTTCGGAGAAGGTCTGTCCAAGCTGTGCGGCTTTTTTCTGCTCGGGCCATAGGAGAAGATAATATTGCTTTCAGAGCCTGCAGGGAAGCTGCGACTGTGGAAGAGAGCTGGCCCCCCGGGAGCTTCACAGCAGTTTCACGCAGGACCCCAATCGTGAGGTACAGTATAGTAGGGAGAACGGAGATGCTTCCTGTAAGACAGGTTTTACAACATCTTGGATTTTAGCATTTCTTTTTCCTATATAATATATATGTGTTTCCTAGAAGAGATCATCAATGGGCAAGACATATCAAACAATTTTCTAGCTTTTAAGATTATTTTCATAAAGGATTATAACTATTAAGATAATACAATTTCATGAAGATTTTTAAGGCTGGAGGAAGTTTTGATGTTTGCAATTGGAGATGTCATTTAAATGGTAAACTGTAAAATTTAGTATCAATATACCTTTTCTTTTCTATTTTATTTATTTCTTCATTTTATTTTATTTTATTTTATTTATTTTTTACTGTGATAAAACGTACATTACAGAATCAGCACTGTGGTACTGCATGTTGAGCCAACAGTTGTGCTGGCATCCAAAATGGGTACCATTTCAAATCCTGGCTGCTCCACTTCCAATCCAACTCTGCTAATGCTCCTGCGAAAGCAATGGAAAATGGCTCAAGTCCTACTCCCCTGCCTTCACTCACTTGGGAGACCAGGAAGCAGCTCCTGGCTTACAGTTTTAGATCATTTCAGTTCTGGCCATTGTAGCCATTTGGGGAGTGAACCAGCAAGTAGCTGAACAATCTCTGTGACTCCGCCTTTCAAATACATAAACAAACCTTTTAAAAACCAAAATTACATAAAATCTACAATTTTTAACTACTTAGAATGTATAGCCCAATGATATTACACTGTGCAAACACTGTTACCATTTATTTATTTTTATTTTATTTGGTTATTTTTAAAGATTTATTTATTTTTATTGGAAAGGCAGATGTACAGAGAGGAGGAGAGACAGAGAGGAAGATCTTCCATCTGATGGTTCATTCCCCAAGGGGCCACAATGGCTGGAGCTGAGCCAATCCAAAGCCAGGAACCTGGAGCTTTTCCAGGTTTCCCATGCAGGTACAGGGTCCCAAGGCTTTTTTTTTTTTTTTTTTAAAGATTTATTTTTATTATTTTTTCATTGGAAAGGCGGATATACAGAGAGGAGAGACAGAGAGGAAGATCTTCCGTCCAATGATTCACTCCCCAAGTGAGCGCAACGGGCCGATACTATGCCGATCTGAAGCCAGGAGCCTCTTCTAGGTCTCCCACGTGGGTGCAGGTTCCCAAAGCTTTGGGCCGTCCTCGACTGCCTTCCCGGGCCACAGGCAGGGAGCTGGAAGGGAAGCGGGGCTGCCGGGATTAGAACCGGCGCCCATATGGGATCCCGGGCGTGCAAGGCGAGGACCTTTAACCACTTGCACCACCGCGCCGGGCCCGGTCCCAAGGCTTTGGGACTGCTTTCCCACGCCACAAGCAGGGAACTGGATGGGAAGTGGAGCTGCCAGGATTAGAACCAGAGCCCACATGGGATGATGGCATGTTCAAGGCAAAGACTTTAACTGCTGCATTATCACGCCAGGCGCCATTTTAATTTATTTTAGATTAAATGCTTTTTAAATTAAACTCAAGGAATTTGTACAGATTCAGTCAGTACAAAATATTAAAAGTTTTTGTGGCCATTAACGAGTTGAGAATTTAGTATCTAAGTTGAAAATAACTGTGAAGAAACTAAAGCTGAATGGTCAATTTCCATAGACTACTCAACAAAACTCATCTAATACAGTTTTATCCCCAATCATCTGCTAGTGTTTTTTTTTTTCTGCCACTCTTGGTATGAGACCATGTGTGAGAACAGGTGTGCAAGTTCTAATTCAAACTGGAACCTAAGGTCATTAGGCTAAAAAAAAGATCATATATGAATTGGTCAAGGCACACTTAGGCAGTGTATGCTTACCAACAAAGAATTCTCCTATCATTATGTTCTAGGTTTCACACACAAGTATAGTTGGAAACAAAGCACATGCATCTGTCTATAAAAATATGTTTTAAACATTTTATGCCTCATGTAGCGGATCAAAGCTATAGATCAACTTGCAGAAATACCATGTTTATACATGAAAAAGTAAAACTCAAAACTCAACATCAACTAGATTCTGGGAGACTTTATAGATTATGAATGTCTACAGCTGAGCCCTGAAGGAAGAAAAATCATGAGAAGCAGAGAAGTGATGGGGTCATTCCCGATCAAGTGCAGGAATCAGGAAAAGGCTGTGACTTGGCAGAGTTCCAGTGAAGAGCCTGAAAAGCTAGGTGAAGGTGTATGCTCTGGATCCAAATGGAGCTGGGGTTGACGAGAAGCTTCTCTCATCACCAGGGTGGGAAGAATCCACTAGATTCTGGTTACCACAATGTGACCAAGAGTTAGCAACTGCCACTAGCTAGTTTAAAACACCATTAACCATAGAAGAGAATATCCACTGATGGTCTTTTTATTTATTTTCACCCTTTAGGGAAAACAAGTCACTAAAATGTAATGCTAATCTTGGAGGAATAAAAAAGATACCTCAATGTTTCCCAGCATTCATTTAATCAGAAAAATAATAGCAAGAGGCTCCATTATCTATTAAAACCATTTTTCTCCCACCAGGTCAAATTAGGTAACCACAAGCCACAGCATACCTTCTGGAGAGCACACTGCAGGAAGTTCAGAAAGGATGATCAAGGCGGTGGACACCAATCTACCTCCATCTTCTGACAGCATCTGTGGCTTTGCAGCTTTCATGCCTGGGCTCCCTGTCAATTTCGGATTCAGTTCTGGGAGTTGTCTGACCAGAATGCAAACACATAACTCCAGGGTGGCGAAGACCAGAGACTTTCCCGGCACCAGGCCTCCTGTATCCTTTCCCTCTCCGAACTCTGGCAGCGTTTCCTTTTCAGCAGCCCCATCATCAACTAAAAGACAGGAAAAGTGGTTCTAATAATGCCTTTGTTTGCTTTGCTTCTGGATGAGTACAATTTAGCTCATTTCTGTTACAGACAACACACTCAATGGCTAAAGCCTTAAAAACAGAAAATGAGCACTTAAGGAGGTAAAAGTTATTTTGACTATGACTTCTACTGCACCCTATCAAAAGATATCCTTGTAATCCTACTAGCTTTAAAATATTGCTGTGCTCAAACTTCATTACTAATTGTGTGAATCTGTTCCTTTGTCTTTGGCACACACACAGAAATGGGTCTGACAGCTGAGGCCACAGCAGTGACCTTGGGAGATCAGCTCATGAGAGTGACGAGGCAAAAACAGAAGTCTAAGTCTCTGATATCTTTAAGAAGCTGTCCCAAAGTCCCAAACTGTCCACCTCTGGACTTCATTCTTTGCAAAATACATCTTTGTGTTTTAAATACACTGTTAATATTGGATTGTCTATTACATGAAGTCATGTTTAATCAAATAAAATAATAGACTTAACAAGGTCATATCACATTTGTGAACAAGTAATTTGCCAACTGAAGTTACAAACAGCTGCCAGCTCTTTCCATGTATAATGGTAAATAGCTTAAAATGTACTCTAGTAGTAGAATGGATTCCCTCCCATGCCAGATTGTTAAAATTTTAATTTTCCTAAAGAACAGCAGCTACTGACAATATCCAAGCTGCCAAGTAGAGATGAATGAGAGCATTTAAAGCTATGCCTAGAGATGTTTCATTTGTGAATACATTATCAAAACTCTACAGATACATGAAATAATGCTTCCCAAAATAATGATGCTCCTTGATTCACTAGGCATTAAAGTGACCTGTTTTACCTTCTGCACTTCGCCTTTTCTCCTTCACATGTTCTTGTGCTGCACAGATAATCTGCTTGACCACTTCAAGTGAGGCCAACTGAATTGAAGGGGATTCTCTTGTCAGAATTACTCGATGTAGCACATTCAGCAACTCAATACCCAAGTCCTATCAAAGAAAACAAGGTGGGGACACTGTATTGGAAATCACACTTTTAAACAGCTCACGAAAAAGACAAGTGCAATAAAAATATGTGACACTTGCTCCACTTTTACTTTAGCCAAGGTTGGGCCAGAGCAAAGCCAGGAACCAGGAACTGCTTCTAGGTCTCCCACATAAGGTCCATGCAGCAGCAGGAAGCTGTACTGGAGGCAGGGCCGGGATTCAAACCAGGAACTCCAATGTGGGTGTCAAGCAGCAGCTTAATATGCCACATCAGAAGGCCTGTACCTACTTGCTCCAATTTCAATTAACTCTAGATGTTTATTTTTTTCTTGTCTAGTTTTGTGGAAGATTACCTCCAAACAACCTGAACTGGGAAAATGGAAATTTCCAAAATAAGCTGGGAATTTTGACTAAAACAATATAGGGGCTTATACTAAGGTTTTCTTGCAATAATAAAGAATGAGGGAGAAGCATAACATTAAAGTGAATTGTTGGCCCAGCATGGTAGCCTAATGGCTGAAGTACTGGCCTTGAACACACCGGGATCCCATACAGGCGCCAGTTCTAATCCCAGCGGCCCCACTTCCCATCCAGCTCCCTGCTTGTGGCCTGGGAAAGCAGTCGAGGACGGCCCAAAGCCTTGGGGCCCTGCACCCGCGTGGGAGGCTCCTGGCTTCGGATTGGCTCAGCTCCAGCCATTATGGCCACTTGGGGAGTGAATCATCGGACAGATCTTCCTCCCTGGCTCTTCTTCTCACTGTATATCTGCCTTTCCAATAAAAATTAAATAAATCTTTTCAAAAAAGAAGTGAATTGTAAGTTAATATGCAGAGAATGTAATCTCTTTAAAGAGTAAAACACACTTGAGACACTCCATTTTCTTTTGAATTGGTTAATTATGGTTCTTTTATTTAATCCCTGAAAAAAGAGTAAATCAGTTAGTGAAATACTTCTTTTAGCATCTAGAAAAAATACAGAGTTTTAAAATTCATTCCAGTCCAATTTAAGGCAAGTAGGAGCCTAATTCATGCTTTAAACCTAATAAATCATAGCGTTAATTACTCAAATTACTCATATACAAGTGTATAAATGCAAGAAATACTACTGATCACTAAAGGAATCAGTGATAACAAAACTAATTATTGGCTAACATGTGATGCTAAGAATACCTGTCCAATGTGTATTTGCTTTGGAGAAAAGCACTTAAACAAAGCGCCATACTTTGGGTAGCAGTCCTATAACCATGGCCACAAATAGGACAGATACAAGCACTTGACTTCACCTGTAGGCTGGGCAACAATCTCATAAAAGGGCCTGGAGGGGGAATTCAGCCAACAGCAATACCATGCCACAGGCAGGAACTATATGGACCAACCCGATTCCCTGTGGGTGGGAGTGGGATAAAGCAGACAGGCGAATATGAACAGCAGGGTGCATGTGAGTGGAAAGCAGCGTAGTGAATGCCACTGTAGTGCACAATACAATGCGGAACCTTCCCATTGTCACAGAAACCAGAACAAACAGAAAATGACATTGGCTGAAGCAGAGGCATGTCTGCCCAGGCACAGCACAGAGGCTGGCAGCACTCCAGTTCTGAGGTGTGGCCACATGGCCAGGTGTGCTTTTACTGCTCTATGTTCACTTTGCATGTGCCATGTGTAGTAACCTGAACATGTTTCTGCTCCTTGAAATGAACAGACACCTAACAAAAACAAAAAGCCACCTACGTGATCACTGCCAACTTTACATCGGGGCCAAGGAACATCCAGAAGGGCCTGTAATGCGTGTAAACAAGCAGTTATGCTTTCCATGGTTGCATCTGCACGTAAGGAGCATAAAAATTCCACACTGATTCCTGTGAAAGGCAAAAAAAAAAAGTTGAGATTCATAGTTTATTAAGTTAATTATATATTTTGAAATTATATATATACACATATACACACACACACATATATATAAGTTTAGCAAAAAAGTAATACAAATGAGTCACAAATAATTCAATACTTTGAACAATTAAGTAGGCAATTCCCTTAACAGTTCATTGCTTTCTACATACTTAAAGAGGGTTGTGCACCATTGCTTAATTCTCGTAAGAATTCAAAGATGCACAAGTTACATATCGCAGAATGTAATGCATAGAATCTCATAAGCATATTCTGATTCAAGTTTCAGTGATTATGCTGTGCCAGGTACTGTCTTTTACAAATAATAATATATGAAATTCTTCTAAGAATTGATACAATTAGTTCCATTCACTTTGAGACAGGAAATGGGCACACAGAGTCTTAAGTTTTTGATTTATTTAAATCTTTTTTTTTTTTTTAAAGATTTCTCAATTTATTTGGAAGTCAGAGTTACAGAAGGAGAGAGGCAGAGACAAAGATCTGTCCACTGTTTCAGTCTCTAAACAGCTGGGGCTGAGGCAGGCAGGAGCAAGAGCTTCATCTAGTCTCCCAGGCAGGCATTTGGGTTACTTTCTGCTGTTTTCCCAGGCCCCTAAGTGGAGCAGCTGGGGCACTGATGCTAGCATCGCAGGTGCCAGCTTAACTTGTGGCATCACAAACTAGCCCCTGCATTCTTATTTTCAATTGACAAGTAGCTGTAAACTCATTTGGCTTTTAAGTGACAAATGGTAACTGATGTTAATTTAATTTAATTTAATTCATTCAAGTTTGGTCATGGTGCATCAGAAATTTGGATTCAAGTAGTCAAGCCAAACAGTTTATAAAAATGTAATCTTCATCCTATACGTTTGTTTTTTAAAAAGATTCCATCCTAAGATGGCTGGAAATCAATTTTTAGTGTGCTCAAGGATACAGAAATCTGGTCATGTCTGGCTTGGCAATGAACAGTAAATGTAAATTCTATGAACCATAAATCTTAATCATTTACTTTTATAACCCTCATATTGATATAATCAATACATGCTTTATAGGAAATGGTTTTAGTTTGTTTCTCAGAACTACACTAATATGAAAAACATTCCCTTTTTTCTAGAAGCTTACTGTTCCTAGAAAGAAGCCTCACTTTTAAAATGAAGTTCCAGGAAAGGTAAAAAAGAAAAAAGGCATTAAACTTCAAAATCTAATAATGTTACTGATCTTTGACCTTTAATACCTGCTTGCAATCTTAGCTAATCATCATAGTTTCTTGACCCTTGTAATCCTTGGAGGACAAGCAGGAAAAGTTCTAAGCGTATTTGTCTTCCCAAGAAATTGACAGTGTTTTTAGATGCCACCGTCTCTTAAAACAGTGTGAAAGAAGTAGGCTTTTACAACTTATTCAACTTGATACTGAAGTCACCTTTCAATAGGATTGGAGATGTAATACAATAAAATCCATATTACCTGAAATGTATACAAACCTCCCTACTTATGACCAGGCTAACACCTATGAGGGAGTGAAGGCAGTGAGGCACAAATCAGGAAGGCATGCAAGGTTGTAAACTTGAAAGCTTCTACTGACCTAAAATCAGATGGAATCGATCAGTGTAGACATCCTCAGGGGACTTCACAGTCGCTCCGGATGATGAGCCCTGCCCCATGGAAGTTGGTGTCACAGGCCTGGAGAGGTGAGCAGCTCCTTCATCGGGGTCAGCAACCACAAAGCCAGTGCTGGTAAGCCACAGCGCTGTGGCATGCAGGATAAGTGCCCAGGAGTTGGAATAATGAAGTTTTGCATTTTCGCTAGTCTCTGCTGTGTAGAAAGCACCACCTATCAGAAACAAAAACAAAGAAAGGAGTGCCGGAGAGCAAACCATTAAGAGAAAAAGCAGATTGGTTTCCAAATTCTGATTTCTTCTTTTTTTGTAACTGCTTCCCAGTCTGCTACCCCTCAATTCAACAGCTTATTGATTTTAAACAAAACAGCTATGTTCTGCTTGTTCCTGGACTTCATATAAATACACTCCTATGTATAGTATGTAGTCATTTGTTACTGTTTTCCTGCCTAATATTTTTTAGAAATGTATTATTGTCATTATTTTAAAAAGATTTATTTATTTGAAAGGCAGAGTCAGATATGAAAAATCTCTTCCATCTGCTTGGTCACTCCTCAAATGGCAGCGACAGGGCTGAACCAGGACAAAGGCAGGGGCCCAGAACTCCCATCACAGTCCCCTGTGTGGGTGGCAGGGACCCCAGTATCCCAGCCATCTTTGGCTACATTTCCAGGCTAATAACTGGGACCTGGATCAGAAGTGAAGCAGCTGGGACTCAGATTGGTGCTCATCTGTGAGGCTGATGTCACAGGGAATGGCTTAACCTGCTATATATACCACAATGTTGGCCCCTATTATTATTTTAAAACTTTGTTCTTTGAAACAAAGACTCTAGTCTTGCCAGATTATTTCCTAAATGCCCAAAACATATGGGACTAGGGTAAATTGCAACAAAGAGCTTCTTTCCATGTGGGTGGAAAGAACCCAAAGCTATCACCTGCTGCCTCCCATTGTGCTCATTAGCAGGAGTGCAGCCCAGACTAGAATGTACACTCTAGCAGTACAGACAGTGGGCATCCCAGTGATGCCTTCACTGCTAGGCCAAATTATTCCTTATCAATGTTGTTTCTAATGTTTTAATTTATCCTAGGAATACAACTACTGAGTCAAAGAACTGACTTAACATTCAACTTTATAGGAGATCCACAGGCAAATTCTTAACATTTAATAATGTAATTGTAAAATATTGCAAAAAAAAATTCATTTTCCTACCTCCAGTGCTGACATTACCATTTTGTCTCATTTTCTTAAAAGCATGAGTGTTACACCATTGATTGCTCTTTCTGCTGTCATCATTTTCCTTGAATCAGTCACTTTCATAATAATGTGTGTATTCCCAAACAAATTCATTATTTTATATACTTACAAGTTTACTTAAAAAGCATCAGAGGTTGGTGTTGTGGCATAGCACATAAAGCTACTACCTGCAATGCTGACATACCAGATGGGTACCAGTTCATGTTCCAGCTGCTTCACTTCCAATTCAGCTTCCTGCTAATTGGGAAAGGCAGCAAAAGTGATCCAAATGTTTGCGCCTCTGCCACGAAGCAGAAGAACCAGTTGAAGCTCCTGGATTCAGCCTGAGTACACGGCATAGCACATTAAGCCTCTGCCTGCAGTACCAGAATGTTATATGCACACTAATTTGAGTCCTGACTACTCCACTTTTATCCAGCTCCCTGTTTATAGCCTGGAGAAGCAGCAGAGAATTGCCCAAGTCCTTGGCCCCTGTGCCTACATGGGAGACCCAGAGGAAGCTGCTCACTCCTGGCTTTGGATCAGCTCAGCTCTGGTGGCTGTGGCTATTTAGGGAGTGAATCAGTGGATAGAATATTCCTCTCTGTATCTTGGCCTTAAAAAAAAAAAGAGAGAGAGAGAAAAGAAAGAAAGGAAGGAAATCTTAAAAAAATACGCTAAGAGTAATTTGTCACTATCTCACAAGACAGGCACATCTTATGATACTGTGAATCAACTTCAGGGCATGAAGCAAGAAACAACTATCACATGGTTATCCTGTGAACCAGCGTTCTGGTCAGCGCAGGTGTGGTGCCTCTTTGGGTTAAGCAGTTGCCTGGAATGCCTACATCCCATGCCTCATGTGCATGAGCCTGGAGAGCAGAAAATGATGGCCTGGTACCTAGGTCCCTGCCACCTAGGTGGAAGACCTGGATGGAGTTCCTAGCTCCTGGCTTTAGCCTGACTCAGGCCTGCCTGTGGGCAGGGATTAGAGAATGAACCTAACACATGGAAGATCTCTCGGTCTCTCCCTGTCACTCTACCTTTAGAATAAATAAACATTGTTAAAAATCCTTCAAGAAGAAAAGGTCTTAAGCCACACGATGGATTCCAGGGCCCAAAAAGAAGCCACCAACCCTGACACTAGCAAAACAAGATGCATCACTTCATAATACACATGCTGATGACACAAACACTGCCCGTGTGACTGTAGCTCAGCGCTCAACAACATAGCAAACTGCCTGCCCATTCAGAGATCCTCCTTCTGCAACAAAGGATGAGTTCTGAAACCTGTGTCATGGAATAGTTCCCTTCCATGCAGGCAGCAGACAACCCAGTGGTCCTCGCGAGTGTGTATCTTGCCTGCCCCTCCAAGCCTGTCAGTGCCCCAGAGTCGGCCACCTGTCGCCAGGTGGCAGTATTTGCATGGACTGCAGAAGCAAGTTTTTGCTCTGCTGGGAAGACTTCAGACATTGCTTCAAGACCACAAGAATCATAAGAAATTTATAAACATTCATCTGGCCTTCAGAGCATTGAATTTCCATGCAAGTGAAGAGTATTCCAGAGGCTTGGGGCTGTCTCCATTCCACAATGGCTTCCCCAGAGGTCTTTCGCGTGGCCTTAGATGGCCCAGTAAGGAGCATGTGCTTATCTTCAAGACTCACTGTGCTCACCCACTCAGTGATTTGATCTGCAGGGGAGGCCTACTGAGTGCCAGGCTGGAATTCTCTTCTCCACTTACTGCAAAAACTTGCATATAATCTCTGATTAATCAGAAATTAATTTCAGCACCCCCAGATTTAAAAAACAACAAACAAACAAACAAACAAACAAACAAAAATCTTCTAGCTAGAATGGGACAAGAATCGTAAATCTTTCTGGAAGTGCCCAGCTGTATTACCATTAGGCTTTTTATCTCCTGATGCACAATCAATGCAACTTAGGCCTTCTTGCTAAAGATTATTTCAAATAGAGAATCATTAGCAAAGTGCCATTTAAGTCCTAACAAGTCCTAGTTTGGCTTTGTTCTTAACTGGATCAAATAGAAGTAGTGCCCAAAGTTCAAGCTACAATGAATTTACGTGCAAAACTCTTTTCTCTAAACATCAATAAAATTGGAATGAAAGTTTTCAATAAGAAAAAAAAGGGGGAGGGGGGAAGAATAAAATTAGGGTATAATGGTAAAGATAAATAGAGGAGTTCTAAAAATATAATTTTTACTACCACTCTTGGAATTATCTAAATATTTTATCCCCTTACCTTCAACAGGAAGTTGGGAGGCAAATTCTGAAGGTAAAGTTAGCAGAGCAAAATCCTGAAGGGCAGCCAGCCAGAGTCTGCTCAGTGTGCTCAGATCAGTATGGACTAAGTCAAGCAGTCCATCTGAGGAACAGGACCCACTCCTGACACTTTCTTCTGAGCCGGTGGGGGTCTTCAAAGGCTGCCTGTGGTTTTTATGTCTTTGTACAGCAACAATGTAGACCTGTTAAAGGTTAGTTTAAAAAAAGGAAAATTTTGCATCTACTGAGTAGGTGTCATAATATATTACATATTCCTAAAGAGGCAAACTTATCTTTGAGCATATTTGAAATGTAATACAGTATCAAGAATGTAGATGTGTGAGAATACGCACACACCAAACTAGAGTAGAGGGGCTCCCACTGTAGCAGAGCATGTTAAGCTGTCACGTGTGATGCCAGAATCCAATACAAGAGCTGCCCCTGGAAAGGCCATGGAAGATAACCCAAGTGTTTGGGTCCCTGACACCCACAAGGGAGACCTGGGTGCAGGTCCCAGCTCCTGGCTTTAGGCTGGCCCAGCCCCGGCTGTTGCATAACCATTTGAAGAGTGAACCAGCAGATAGAATATTTCTCTCTGTCTCTGTTTCTCCATATTTCAAATAAATCTTTTTTTAAAAATGGCATATGAATCAAAATAGGCAAGGTCTGATAGCTGCTAATGCTCTGTGATAGATATATGTGTATTAATTATACCATTTTACCTTCTTTTGAATATGCCCAGTCATTTCAATAATAAATAGAAAATGATGTGGCTTTCCTGTTGTTTAGGATAATTAAACATTTCACAATACAATTTCTTTATTTGGGGAGAAGAACATGATTATTATTTAATATTCAAACTCATTCTAAAAACATTAAGAACACTAAAGTATGAGTTACAGAGTGGATAGAACACACAAGCAAACTCGTATTTCCATGAATTCAGATCTCAATAAAAGGTGATTTCCCTAAAATGTTTGGCTAATAACTGCTTCAGTTTAAATCAGTAGAAAAAAGACAACAGGAAAACTCTTCAGAAAGCTTGGGCAACATTTCTATTAACCTACAATTCAGTCTCAAGTTGGAAGTCTTTTGTTTACCTTAAAAATGGACTTACATAGGCTGGCAGTCTGGTGCAGGGGGCTAAGCTCCTACTTATAACACCAGCATCCCGTAGCAGAGTTTAGCCTTGACCTAGCTCCCTGCTAGCGCACCTGAGAAGGAACAGATGATGGCCCAGGAACTTGGGTCTCTGCCACCTACACAGGAGGCCCAAATAGAATTCTCAGTTCCTGGCTTCAACTTAGTCCAACTCTAACTACTGCAGCCATTTGGAGAGTGAACCAACAGATGGAAAACTCTTTCACTTTCCCTTCCTCACTCTGTGTCAACCTGACTTTCAAATAATATTTTTTAAAAGATTTATTTATTTTTATTATAAAGTCAGATATACAGAGAGAAGGAGACAAAAGAGGAGGATCTTCCATCTGTTGATTCACCCCCCCAGTGGCCCGCAACAGTTAAAGCTGAGTCCATCTGAAGCCAGAAGCCAGGAGCCTCTTCTGGTCTCCCATGTGGGTATAGAGTTCCAAGGCTTTGAGCCATTCTCTTACTGCTTTCCTAGGCCACAGCAGAGAACAGGATGGGAAGCAGGGATGCTGGGATACGAACAGCGCCCAAATGGGATCCCAGTGCGTGCAAAGGCAAGAACTTTAGCCACTAGGCTACTGTGCTGGGTCCTCAAGTGATAAATTTCTTAAATGGATTTATCTGTATTTTAAAGTTAATTTCAACTTATGGCCTAAGGTGTTTATTGACAAATTCCTAAATCCCACTTATAAATTAAGAAATACTAACCTCTGCCCAAGCTTTCAGCACAGCTAAGATCTCCATGGTAGAAGCACTTTCATTGTAGAAGTGACTTAGAGCTTCTTTTCCAGCCTGTATTTTGGTTAATGATGAAACAAGCAACTGGTGAACTCTTCGGAGATCATTAAGGTCACTCACAACTCCACTTGCTATCCAGGCACTGCAAACCTGTTTTTAAAGAAAATTTAAAAAGTTATATTTAAAAAGTATGAGTACCTCCCTTTTGAGTTTTGCATAGCTCACCCATTTCTCAGGACTCCAGTCACTGAAACCATCTTACTATCAAGAAATTCAACAGAAAGTGGCTGTTATTGGTCATTAGAAGGCAGCAGTTTAAAAGGGCAAGAAGTCAAACCAGGAAAACAGCATAACTAAGTATAAAACATTAAGTATAAGCACGACTAAGTCTATAAAATTTTAGATATTTTATTAATATGGAGAGAGAAATGAAGCCATTACATCATAACCTAAATGCATAAACAAACATCTGAAATAAATCTACTTCTCCTCATTACTTGAAAAAAAAAATTGTTCATGGGGTAGTTATTTGGTGTGGTAGTTAAGGTGGTACTCTGGCAAGGCCAGCGTTGTGCTATATAGCAGGTGGGACTTTCCTGTGATGGTGGCATCCCATATGTATGCCATTTTGATTTGTGGCTGCTCTACTTTCAATCTGGCTCCCTGCTAATGCACCTGCGGAAGCCCAAGTACTTAGGGTCTTGCACCTCTACAGGAGACTCAGATAAAGTGCCAGGTTCCTGACTTCAGTCTGCTTCAGTTCTGGCCATTCCAGTCATTTGAGAAATGAGCCAGCAGCAGATGAAGATTCTCTCTAGCTCTCCTTCTTTCTTTACAACTCTTTCAAATAAATCTTAAATAAATAAATGAGGGTGCCACTTGGGATGCCCACCACTCTCGATTCATTTCCTGCCAATATGCACCCTGGCAGGAAGGACTCAACTACTTGGGTACCTGCTGCTCACATAGGACACCAGGATGCATTCCTGGCTGCTGGATTTGGTATGGTCTACTTCACCAGTTGTGGACATTTGTGAATATCTGTACAGTGAACCAATGGATGAGAGATCTCTTTAAAAAAAAAAATAAAAAGTCTCTCTCTTAAAAAAAAAAACATGACTATCAATGTTTGGGTTAACACTGGAATAAAATCCTAATCTTGTTTATTTCAAGTCAGAGCTTACATAATTAAAAGACTTACAGCACTACACATTTAAAATTTCATTGGAGGTTTTTATTTGAGAGGCAGAAACAGAAACAGAAACGGAACTGTGGTCTGTTGGTTCACTCCACACATGCTTACAACAGCTGGCCAGAGCCAGGGGCTGGGAACTCAATCCAGATCTCCTACATGCATGGCAGAATCCAGTTATCTGAGGCATCACCACTGCTTCTCATATCTGCATTAACAGCACACTGAAACTAGGGGCCAAAGCCAGGTGCTACAACGTGGCATATGGAAATTCTACCCCGCACCTTAACTGCCAGGCTAAATGTCTACTTCCAAGTGAACATTTTGATTATCTGGAAGACAATGTAGTTTACATTTTAAAATGAAACATTACAAATAATTTGGCAATATACTAAGTTTACTCAGTTATTAGGAACAATCTAGTTTTTCCAGATGCCATATTTTTCTTTCCCTAGGAAAAAAATTTCTTATTTAGGTACAAATGGTCCATAACTTAATGATGGTTCAACTTAACAACAGTATAAAAGTGATATACACTTGCTACAAAATATACTCTGAATTTATTCCTGGGCAAGTGATATGTCATATTAGTTCCTCTTATGATGGTGGGAGGGCAGCAAAGTTCCCAATCAGTTATGTGATCACAATACCGTGTAAGGCAGTGTGTTGTTCTGATGCTCAATAGGTTTGATGTGTTAATTGTACCTTCAGCGGAAGACTTCAAGTGACTTATACAACATGGTAAATCAGATACTCAAACAGAACGCTTAACATCATTAAATGTTGAAGGCACTTAACTATTTCCAACAGAAAACTGATTAAAAGAAAGTGGAAAGAACTGATTAAAGTTTGTTTTTCCATAATGTTTACAGTTAACTGATTCACATGAGTTCCTGCTTTTATTCAGACCTTAGCCCATGAAGGTCTGTCTGAATTTGACAGGCTACTCAAAGAAAAGCCACTGCAATGCTCAACTTCCTTCAAAATAACAATTCTCAACTGTCCTGAAACACTTTTTACTCTATACCATACACAAAAATCTAAAACATAGATTGTTCTTGAGACTAGGAAAACACACACTTAGGTTTCCTGCTGGTGAGAGTTTAAAATGCTAAAATCCAAAGTATACCCTTTAATCCATCAATTCACTTTTGAAGGATTTAACTCACCTATTTGTATCTAGTGGCGTGAGCTATACATAAGGTCATCTATGGTAGCACTATTTGTGAGAGCAAAAGATGAGGAAAAAAGTCCCATGATTATCAGTATGGACTGTTTGAATTGACAATGACATATCCATACATTAGCTTGCCTTGTAGAGAATGAAAAGGAAAGGTGCAAGCTGAGACAGATGGGAAGAAATCATTAAGAATCTTGATGCTAACTATTACCTGCAGAACTACTTCCCCAGATGATTTTTGGAAGTTCATCTTTTTAACCACTCACCTGGCATGCTTTGGCAGTGACATCAGGTGGTGTCTCTGCAGTGAAGGCTGGTCTGAGTGCTGCTCCTACCTGGCAAGAAATTATGACATGAAACATCAGTATATGAGACTGTAACAAGTTCTCTCTTGAACAGTATTTTTAAATCGCTTGCTTATAAGAGTTAGCATGGATGTGTGCTCTCTGACTGCCTGTTATCTTCACTGGTTTTCAGATAGTGACCTCCCAGGTTTTCCTGGAGGACACCAGTTCCCCCTGCACCTCTCAGTCAGTGTAGTTGATCTGGAGACAGCAGCATTGCCTGGCTCCGGGGATGCATACTACAATAGCATAAATTCTCAAGACTTTTGACCGAGAGTTCTGAGAAACAAAGTCTTTCCTAGGGGCTGAGTTCTAGCAGAGCTATCTTGATTTCATGGGAGAGAAAAACTGAGGCTATCACCTACGTAGATGAAAGCAGAGTCAACTAAGAGATTCTAGACCCCAAATTTTCTTTTGTTTAAGTAAGTCTTAAGTTTAATATCTAATGCTTAGAACTCCAAAGTACTAACTGTATAACATAGCTCCTATATTTGATAGTCTGCGTAACTTCAATTGATTCATTCTCCCTAGACACACACTGTTGTTACCTGTTGAAAGCTGCTAACTAAATTGGTGAACTGCTCTGGTCTCCCTAAATGCTAATCTAAATCATAGTAATGAAGATTGCTAGAGGATTATAAGGCAGGTGAAGTTTTTGCTCCAAACACAATTAGTTAGAAAGACTACAGAGCCAGTAAAAGAAATCTGAATCCTTTCCTAAGCATGGGGGGAGGTGGGAAGAGGGTTATAAATAATATTCTATTCTAGGAGTAATGATCTGAAGATAAAACTTTCACGTGGCCTAAGTAGAATATTTAGCAGTGACTTAGTGTTATGTTACTTATTAAGATATTTTCAAAAGAATTTCATTACCAAAGTATCAAGGAAATTTTAATTGTGAAAATTAACACTTGAATTCATACAAGATTTGTTTTATATACCACTTTGCTTTTCTTTGAAGCTTTATAAAGAATTAGCTGTAAAATTTCCTCTTCAAACATATACATTTTATCTACTGATTATTCTAGTGACATGTTAGCAGAGGTTATATACTCAACTATGAATTAAGAGATGACATGTCAGTTTCAAGGACTTTTTATCCAGGTGTTTAATAATAAAACTCTTTTTTTTTTTTTTTTATTGGAAAGGCGGATATACAGAGAGAAGAGACAGAGAGGAAGATCTTCCGTCCCATGATTCACTCCCCAAGTGAGCGCAACGGCCGATACTATGCCGATCTGAAGCCAGGAGCCTCTTCTGGGTCTCCCACGCAGGTGCAGGGTCCCAAAGCTTTGGGCCGTCCTCGACTACTTTCCCGGGCCACAGGCAGGGAGCTGGAAGGGAAGCGGGGCTGCCGGGATTAGAACTGGCGCCCATATGGGATCCCGGGAATGCAAGGTGAGGACCTTAACCATTTGTGCCACCGTGCCGGGCCCAATAATAAAATTGTATAACAGAAAGTGCTTACATTGGCTTGATACTGTTCCAGGATCACATGACCTGGAAACTCTGGTTCAGGAACACTTGCAAATCGCCGAATAACAACTAACAGTGTTTCAAGGCCAGAAAGACGGAGCTGGTCGCTGTGATCTGTGGCCGCCATAAAAGCCATTCGAATCAAGTCAGCAAGATGGAGCACCAAAAAGTCATCTACAAGATCCAAAGTGTATTATCAGGAAAAAGAATGTGCTGGAACTAAGACTTAGGTTAAGTGATAATTTCTTTAATTTAAGTGACCCAGGCTTACTATTCCCGATTCCACGTAACTGTTTTATTATACTGTTTAATACAGATATTAAAGCTAGATTTAATGTATACTGTAAGTATACCCAAATTTAGCCCAAACCAAATAACTACACATAGCTACTCAAACACCAGAGGCAGAAATAGCATCTTTTAAAAGAGTATGAAGGGTATGCTCAAAAGAAACCTTGACCAGACTTCCTGATAAAAGCACATCAGCTGAAACTTAGTAGACTTTGGGTTTTGATAAATTAGGCAGTAATTTATTCTCTTTTGTCAAGTTGCAGGTAGAAGACTTAATATTGCTTTTGAAAAAAGTTTCATGTGGCTCTTCTTCTCCTTCCTTTCCCCAACCCCCAGTTAATTTACTTGAAAACCAGAATTACACAAAGAAAGAGAGAGATCTTTGAAATGATGGCCATGGTCAGGACTGGGATGGGCTGAAGCCAGGAACCTGGAACTTCATTTGAGACTGCCATGTGAGTTGCAGGGCACACAGGCCATTTTCTGATGCTTTCCTAGGTGTGTTAGCAGAGAGCTGAAGTAAGTGGAGCTACCAGGACTCTAAGTGGCACCCATATGAGATGACAACAGGTGACAGTTTAACCCACTGCATCACACAATGTTGGCTCTTCATGTGAGTCTTTATATGGGCTAGACTATCATATTTTTGTATGTCTTCTTAAACACACAAATGTCAAAAATATAAAAGACACTTCTGGCTATAGAAATGACAGTTGAGAACTCTTCATTCCTATAAGCCAGTCAGTATAAAATTTTGTCGGGCAGCATTGTGTTGTACTGGCTAAAGCTGTTGCTCTGACCCTAGCATCCCATAGGGGGCATGAGTTTGTGTCCCAGTTGTTGCATTTATAATCTCACTCTCTATTGACGTGCCTGGAACAGCAGCAGCAGATGGCCTAAGTGTTTAGGATGAACTTTTAGGCTCCAAGCTTCAGCCTTTTCCAAGCCCACCTGCTGCAGCCATGGGGACAGATGGCAGATGTCTGTCCTTTTCTGTTAAACTATGCCTTTGAAATAAGTCAATTAAATCTTTTTAAAAAAAGTTCTTCTGAATGAAAACTATTCTGGGAACAGATGCTAGAAAATCACTTAACAATGTTCAGTAATAAAACAATTAGGGGGTACAAATAATCGTTTTGAATATATGTGTGTGTGTGAACTTGAGAGTAAATATTCAAATGTATTAGAATTAACTATATAGAGATCAATCAGAAGAATAACAGAGCTATAGTTCACAGTAAAGAATTGACATATCTTAGTTAATGTCAACTATAATGTGAACCTAGGATTCATTAGTATTTATAGAATACTAATTTTATACTTGTTAAGGTTCTAGGAGATAACTAATTCAGACCAGCAGTACCAATATTCTATTTTGGAAAGGCAGAATTTACAGAGAGAAGGACAGGCAGAGTGAAAGATCTTCTATCTGCTGGTTCACTACCTAAGTGGCCGCAACAGTCAGAACTGAGACAATCCAGAGCCAGGGACTTTTAGGTCTCGCAAGCAGGTACAGGGTTTCAAGGCTTTGAGCCATCCTCTATTCTTTTCCCAGGCCACAAACAGGGAGCTGGATAGGAAGTAGAGCAGTCAGGACATGAACCAGCATCTGTATGGGATCCTGGCACATGCAAGGCAAGGATTTAGCCATTAGGCTATCTGTCTGGGCCCAAAGAATTATTTCTAAGGCATTTACAGATGATTATTGTATCTCTGAGCATATGTTCTTGAGTAAATTTAAAAAATAACAATAAGCCACACATGTACACCTATAGGTAAGAAATAATAAAACTGAATAGTAAGGATTAAAAACAGTGTTACAATTAGGCTTCCTTTACACTAAGATAGGTTCAAATGTTTTGTAGGCAACATCTATTACACCAAGATAACTGATAAGCAGAAGCTTCATAAAAGTTTCAATTCAGAAAACTGTTGGCATTTTCATTATATGATGCCACTTACTTCTTGAATCCCTTTTTTTCATTTCTTGTGCCAAAATAATGTCAAAATGTGCATTGTCGGCTTTCTCGCACTGGCTAATTATCTTACAGACACACTCAGCAGCAAAGACTCTCGTAGCCCATCGGGGGTTGGTAAAAGGGTGGGACTTTTCATCACTCCTGGTGGTCAGGACTGAGCCGTCATCCCCCTTATCTCCTTCTTCCTCTTGCATCATGTCCACAGACGTTATAGTAGTAAAATCTTTTATCAATGCAAAATACATGTTATAATTATTTAGAAGATGCATTTATGAAAGAACATAAAAAATATCATATGCAAACCAGAATTACTGCTGAACTAGCACACATTTTCTTAAAACAAACAAAACAAAACAAAAAAGAGTTTATCCTACTGGGCGATAATGCTTACCCCATGATACCTCTTTTTAATACCACCAAATGATTAGTTATAATACCACAAATAGCAGTACTGTCTAAAGGGACTACTCTAAAAATTCTAGGTCAAAATGACAAAGTCATTAAATTATATCCAATATGAAAAACTAAGATCTAAACAGAAGGATGGTCAGGACCCCCTGTGCATAGTTGGCAATCCTTAAAGAAGCTCAAAATTCTCTAGTAGGCAATGGAAGGAAAATATGCAAGGCCAAAATGTTCAAAGAATAGATCTTAATTACTGGAGGTGAAGAGCCCAGTAAGAATAAAATAGACATAAAAGAACACTAAAAATTTCAGCAATTATGTGGGTGACCCAAGTAGCATCTTAACAGTTTAGTCAAATATCTGCCACTACTATCTCAAGTTAATATTAACCATAGAGAAACTGGTTTGTTGAAAATCTATCTTTGGTGAGTTTTCCATTTAATTGATTTGAAGCAATACTTCAGATTATTTGTTATATTTATGAAAAGAAATAATTGGGCCAGTAGGAATCAGGTCATACTTTTTAGAGCATAAACATCAATTTTCTTTTTTAGTTGAATTTTACTAGAAAGCCATCCATCAAAATAAAACAGTCAAGTTTAAGTCTTACATTTTCATGACTAAACAACAATAACAAAAAAATTGACTGATTAATTAATAAGAATTAGACATTAGAAGTATTTTCTTTCTTTTTTTTTTAAGATTTATTTATTTTTATTAGAAAGTCAAATTTTATACAAAGAAGGAGAGACAGAAGGAAAGATCCTCCATCCACTGGTTCAACTCCCCAAGTACTCGCAATGGCCGGAGCTGAGTCAATCCAAAGCCAGGAGCCAGGAGCTTCTTCTGGGTCTGTCAAGTGGGTACAGGGTCCCAAGTCCTTGGTCCGTCCTCCACTGCCCTCCCAGGCCACAAGCAGGGAGCTAGATATGGGAAGTGGAGCAGCTGGGACATGAACTGGTACCCACATGGGATCCTGGCATATACAAGGCGAGGACTTCAGCCACTAGGCTACTGCGCCGTTCCCATGTGAGAATACTTTTAAAGTTTGTCAAATTACGGAACTAAAAGATAAATTTATTTTGGTGCAAAAACATTTTGAAACCCATGCAATTTTTTCATGATATGTAATTTCCACAAAATTTTGAAGACCTTCACAAAATCTTCATTTGCTTATTTATTTGACAGGCAGACACATAATGAGAGAGAGAGAGAGAGAGAGAAAGAGACATAGCCATCTGCCCCACTTCCTAAATGTCCCAAGCAGCTGGGCTGAGCCAGGCCAAAGTCAGCAGTCTGGAATGCAACCTGTCTCTCCCATGAGAGTGGCAGGTTACTAATTACCTGAGCCATCACCTACAGCCTACCAGAGTGTACACTAGCTGAAAGCAGAACAGGAAGCCAATGAAAATGGAGGAACTCCAACACCTGGTCAAAGGTGTCCCAAGCAGCATAAATGCTATGCCAAATGTGTATCGCAGAATCTTTATGTAAAGAAAGTAACATAGCAACATCCACACAAGTATAATCCAAATATTCATACAGGACTGAAGAACTGTCATTGCAAGACATGGTTTATATAGCTTTTGGTTTCAGCTTTATTATTTCAGTTTGTTATTACCAGTACTTACCAGCTGAGGCAGCGAGTACATCTTTACAAAGCTTTAACCAAAGGGAGAGTTTTTCCACGGCCATGGACGTGAGCATATGATGTAAAGTCTCTTTGATAACATGGCATAACCTCTGATCTGTTTCTTTGTCTAATAAGGACAATAATGCCCCTTCAAGGCCCAATTCTCTGATGTTGGCGTCTGACAAGAAGAAAATCACTGATCTAAGTAATACAGAAAACAAAACTGCCAGATGAGAAGCTCACACACCCCACGGCTGCTCAAATATTCCGTATCACTTTATTTCAAAGAACTACCTAAAATATTTTATTTTAATCTACTAAGACCCATTTAGTTTACACTGAAAGTTTGGGTTTATATATGATCTTGAATAGCTATTCTTAGGTAAGATCACTGAAAGGTAAATCTTTTTTTTTTTTTAATTATTTATTTTCATTGGGAAGTCAGATATACAGACAGGAACATCTTCTGTCCGCTGATTCATTCCTCACGTGGTCGCAACAGCCAGAGTCGAGCCGATCTGAAGCCAGAGGCTTCCTCTGGGTCTCCCACATGGGAGCGGGGTCCCAAGGCTTTGGTCTGTCCTCAATTGCTTGCCGAGGCCACAAGCAGGGAGTTGGATGGGAGGCGGGGCTGCCAGGACTAGAACCAGTGCCCATACAGGATCTTGGCACATGCAAGGCGAGGACTCCAGCCACTAGGCTATCATGCTGGGCCCGAAAGGAAGGTCTTTGTTAATGACTATCAACCTGTCTTCTTAAGTTGAAGTTGCTATACAAATATGTTTGGTATTGTAAATTTTGTTAAATATTTATTTTTCATTAAGACTGATTTATTTATTTGAAAAACAAAGGTATATATAGAGAAGGAAAGGGGGCGGAGAGAGAAGACAGAAGGGGATAGGAGGGGAAAGATATTGAAGCAGCTGATACCGAGGCAGCAGTTTAATCTGATAAGCCACAATGCCAGTCCCTATCCAATGTTTCCTGGTATGATTATTTAAATTCTTATCAAAAGTGAATTTCAAATAAACATAATTAAGTGTTTATGATTCTGGTAAAAAAAAAGACTTTAAATTTATTATGAGAATTGTATGGAGAATATTTAATTATTACACCTAGGCTATTGTAAACTACTGATTCAGTACTCATTTTGTTAATATTTAATTAGCAGTCACTATACAATATTCTCATTGTAAAATAATAACACATTTTAAAGGACATATATAAACCTTGATCTAGCATTTGCTCCTTTAATTTATGAAAATGCCCAAAGAAGCAAATAATTGCTGTCTTAGAGAATTAACTAATTTAGAATATATGATACCATTTAGGGTTTAATGATTCTGCCATTGAAGAACCATCTAAAGAACAGAAAGAAGTGGTAGGAATGTTTCAGAGGTTGACAAAGACATAACAGCTAATGCCATGTGTGACTCCTACTGGATCCTAGATTTGGGTGGGGTGTTGAGGTAGAAAAAGTCATGAAGGTCATTCTTCAAATAATTGGAGAAATCTGTCTGAGGATGATAAAGGCTGAGACATGAAATCAATGCTGATCTTCCTAGGTGCAGAAATATAGCATGTACTCATATAGCCGACTGTCCTTGGGAAACGCAAGGTGAAGTGTGTAGGGGTGAACTGTCATTGTGTCTGCAGCCTACTTTGAGATCGTTTAGTAAAAGGAATGTCTGTGGGTGTGAGTGTGATTGTGTGTGCATACATGCATCAGCACGTGGAGAGATACATTTATAATGAATATCACCAAGATATTAAGCAGACGCATCTGTGTAACCACTGCATAGGTCTTTCAATCTCTCTATGTATTTGAAAAATTATAAAGTGTTTGAAAGGAATTATATAAGGATAATTCTTCAGGATAATTTTGCTCACATAGCTAGAAACATGTGCCACTATGTTTACACCACAAAAAGCTAAAGCAATAGATGTGAGGTTCATTCTGGGGAGACTATATTATACTGTCAGAACGCAAAAACTTCTCTGGTTGAAAGAAGCAGTGCAATAAGAGCTTTGAAATGAATTCTGCAGCCTATTGATGATTACTATGCCAGGCCAGCAATGCTGATTAATCCAAGTCAGAGCAAAAGTTCTAACAAAATTGTAATTTAAACAGCACAGATTACTAACAGCAAAAACATATTATAAATCTGAAAGCTTTATGGTATTCAAGTATAAGATACTTGTGTTACTTTTTGGGAGACTAATACTTTCTTTGCATTTATATGCATATTTAGGTGACACAAATCAGTTTTAAAATAAAGGGATATAGACAAACTTTTAACTTTAGCTCTAAAAGTTGAAAAACAGCATAAAACTCTTAAATTAGGACTCATGCATAATACATTGTGCTAAAATGAGATTTGGGGTGAAAGGAGACAGGTATGATTAATTACTTAAAGGATAAATCCAATTTCAGTTGAGTGCTGTGAAAAAATTGTTCTATATAAGTGCCTCTAAAATTGTAGTAGTAATATAGGAAGTATTATAATACAAATTGTAAAAGCAAGGTTCTTACTTGACTTTCAGATTTCGGGTTTATTAGGTCAGGATGGGGTCCCAAAATTTTGTGTTTTGAGAAACTTTCAGATCAGGGGAATGTTGCTGGTGTGGGAAATCTTAGTTTGAGAACCATAACCTTAAGCCAGGAACATCACTAACCAGAACGACAGTAATCGTTAACAAATGTTTCTTACAATAGATTTAACATATATTATATATTAACATTTAAATTTTGTGCAAATGTAAATTCTAAGATCAAAACAATCATTTGAACTGGACATACTTTTACAAAAAGAATCACCTGGAGTACATTCTTCTTTGCTGTCCTTAGCAAACATAGCAGCATGTTCTGAAACTTCAGCTGCTTCTCTTTGCACAAGCTGACGTAAACAAGCCAGTACTGCTCTTCTCAGTAACAAGTAGGGACTACAAAGATTCACCTGAAAAATAGCATGAAAGAGTTGCAATTCGTGATGATAATCTGCAGGTCTACCACTATTCACTGGACCACACCTCCTGATCCTATCTAGCCCATCCCTGTACTGGACACAACTTATTAAATACACAGAAACTTCTTGAAACTATGCTAGTATGCACTTCTGAGTATATGATTTGTAACAGCTTATGGATTAATATGTTTACTAAATTATGCACTGTTCATAAACAAATCAAAAAAGCCTCTTGAAAATGTTAAGAAAAACAACATATAAAGGTAAAAAAAATTGTGAAGGAATATATACAATTGAAAGCATTTGTTTGTGCTCATGAAACTGTATTCCCAATTCCCTACACAGAAATCTGTGGGAAACCATATAAAGAATATAACATAGTAGACAAAATGGAGGGTCTGGAGCAAACTGCCTCATTTTGGGTCGTAGATCTATCAGTTATGAGCTGTGTGGCCTTGAGTAAATTATTTAATCTTTCTTTGCCTTAGTTTCCTCATCTGTAATATGACCTTTTCTCACAGGAATGTTGTAAAATGAAGGCAAAGTAACGTGCAAAGTGCTTACCACAGTAACTGGGCAAACATTAAATGCTCAATCAATATTAGTTACTATTAATGTAATTTCTAACAGTGGAATTTTATTCAGATGACATGGAGTAAAAAAATGCATTTTACAAATAAAGGCCGAAAGAACTTTACCAGAAAGCATTCACCAAAACTCTATAAAGACAAGTATTACAGAACAGCACATTTCACAGTTGCCAAATATACTTAGAGAAATCTGTACATGAAGACACCAGAGGAAACTTCTGTAACTCTTATCTACCTATGGCCAATGACAGACCTGTTAATGTCCCTCAAATGATCAATCACAAGTCAAGGAACTCTGCATACAAATTTGTACTGAGTGATTTCTTAAGTAAAATAAAATGTATAATTTTAAATGTACTTTGTTGTAACTATGAAAGTAGAGATCAGTTTGCAGTGGTCTTCAACAATAAATGTGTTCTTTTTTTCATGGTTTTTTATTTATTTTAAAGATTTTTTATTTGAAAGAGTGACAGAGACAGATTGAGGGAGGAGTCAGGGAAAGGGAGAAGAGATCAGATCATCTGTTTACTGGCTCAAGCCCCAGGATGGTTGCAACCAGCAGTACTGGGCTGGGCTGAAGCCAGGAGCTTCCTCCAGGTCTCCTACACAGGTAGCAGGGGCGCAGGAACTTGGGTCATCTTTCACTGATTTTGCCAGGCCAAGAACAGGGAGCTGGATACCATGGGGAGCAGCTGGACTCCAGGCACCCATATGGGAAGCAGGCTTCACGGGCTATGGCTTTACCCACAATGTCACGATGCCAATTCCAATATGTATCTTATGATTGTGACTTTCAAACAAAATTTGAGAAGTAATAGAATTTTAAAAATAGTGATCTTTGGATTTGGTGGATATGGGAAATACAAGCAATTTTGGTTTAAACATCAGAGACCAAATTTTGAGGAAAATAAAAAGTGGAACAATTAATTTCAATATATAAAAACACATTCAGGGCTCAGTGGCGTGGCCTAGCGGCTAAAGTCCTCGCCTTGAACGCACCGGGATCCCATATGAGCGCCGGTTCTAATCCTGGCAGCTCCACTTCCCATCCAGCTTCCAGCTTGTGGCCTGGGAAAGCAGTCGAGGACGGCCCAAAGCTTTGGGATCCTGCACCCATGTGGGAAACCGGGAAGAAGTTCCTGGCTCCTGGCTTTGGATTGGCATAGCATCGGCCGTTGTGCTCACTTGGGGAGTGAATCATTGGACAGAAGATCTTCCTCTCTGTCTCTCCTCCTCTCTGTATATCTGACTTTACAATAAATAAACAAATCTTAAAAAATAAACAAAAAAAACACATTGAAAAAACTGAATCCCCAATTTTATTAGAAGTCAAAAACATAAGATGTTTGTGAATATATATATCATCAGTGACTCATAGGGATAGAATATGGTATTAAAACGTGATCTACTATACCCTCTTCACACAGAATCATGAACTCAAAAGTGGAAGGACAGGAATGGCATTCCAGAAATGTCTCAAGGTAAGTCATACTTAGGAAGTCTGTTGTTAAAACGAGTACACAGGTTAACAGAGAAGATAAACATAAGACTAAGTTGTACTCATGCTCAAGATAACTTATGTATCCAATAACAATGACAAAAGCACACCACAAGACATTGTAAAGAAAAGTTAATAAACCTACTAGTTATTTCAATGGGAGTTTCATAAGCAATGTAATCAAGACGGTGCAGCATTTATTCAGGCTGGTCAAATAATTTTTTAGAAAAAGCATGCTTAAAAACTCTTGACTTGATTTGCAGAAAAAAAGTGAAGATTGTCAACAAAGCAAAATGGGAGGTTTAATATCTCCATGTCATTCTCCAGCATTTGCACCAGAAAAAGCAACACTAGGTTAAGGTAAGCAAAGAAAGCAGGCAAAATATGGAAACTCAAAAATGTGGTTCCAATTCCTTTCTGAATTGATCATATTAAATCAAAATTATGTAAATCTTAAAAAGTGCGGTAGCTGGAGAAAGTTAAGAAGGATTTATTTATTTTTTGCTTTAAACAAACACCATAAAACATGCTATGCATACTGGACTTTGCATTAATGAACAGCATAAACAAAGAGATGCAGATTAAAAAAAAAAAACTACAACCAAAAACAACACAAAAGAACAGCACTGCAAACCTCAAAAAAAAAAAAAAAATTAGGAATCAAGGGTCAGGGACCTACCAACACAGAATTATCCAACAAGATTTCCTGCACAAAAACAAATGACAGACCGGTCATGACAGAACCAAAAGTAAATACTAAGATGACTTTGAAAACAGTCAGCTCACTATTAAAATAGAAATATTGATAGAACTATTGCTCAAACTAGATTGGTTCAGTTGAAATAATGTGTCACAAATTCTTTTTTTTCCTTACCCATTATTTAAAATATGCGCTGTGTTAAGCAACTCAAAACAGTCAATTGAAAATTTCAAGATTGAGAATCTATGATAATTAAACAATACGTCTAGTGTAATTATGTTTTCTTTTGGATTCTCTGATGAAGCTTCATTATCAAAAGCAGACACAAGCCTGAGTGGAATGATCTGGACTGCATTCATAGGAACAGGTGTCCACCAAGAGTCACAGTTAATGATTTACCTCATCCTAAGCTATTTATAGATTTTTTTTTCTAATCTTGGAAGCCAAGTTATAAAACTGAGAACACTCAGAACTACTAATTAGGGCCACATGCAGAATGGAAGTTAAACAACCCGTAGATAGAGGAAAAACCCTTCTACTAAGATTTATGCCTAATAATGACATATAATTTCCTTACTCAGATGAATACTCTGAGTGATAAAAAATTTTCAATCTAATAAATTCAGACCAAATTACTAACCAAAATATTAAGGCAAACAATTAACACACAGTAATGATAATACTGTAAAAATATCTCCTACAGTTTAAATATTATGAAAAATGTGACTAAGATTTGGGACTATTACTTCTCAACTGCTCTGAATACACCCAAAGGTAAAATTTGGTAAGACACTAATTCTTCTTTATATGTAACCTTTTTGGTGTGTATAAGAAAAAAATTTTTGAGTTTTATTAGATTTTATTCATTATAAATTAGTGGCTGTTTTTCTCTTAAGTTTCAACACAGTTTAATTAATAAATGAATTCATGCATCACTTGAAGGAGATTAATGGAAATTTACCATTGTATGGTTTTAAAAGAAAAAAATGACAGTATCAATATATTTAAATGGAAAGTAAAAGATCAATCTGCAAAGGACTAGGAAATTTTTCAGTATTTAGTTCTAGCAATGGCTTCTTGAATACAAATAGAAAAATTCCTCAGGCAAAGTCCCTGAGTGACCAAGATTCAACCTTTTTCCTCTAAGTGTTCTTTTCCTAATATACAACTGACTGAAATCTAAAAATACAGGGACAAAAGTTTTTGTCAGAAAAGGTGTTTTAATGACTATCAGTATCAGTAGTTAATATGTGTTTAAGACATGCATCAAGAAAATAAAAACAGTTGCCATTGTTGAGTGCTAATTAAGTGCCTGGGACATGTGCCTTCAAATGCAGCATTGGTGTAATTGTAACATGTTGGTATGAGTGCTAGAACAGGTTATCCAGCTTTGGTCACATTACAGGAAGGGGGAAGAGTAGAGATGAAAGTTATTCATGAAACTCACAAAGACATCATAAAACAATGAAACAAGTATTGGAAAAGGAGTCCGGAAACCTGGATTCTAGAACCAGAGTTAGTTAGCTGTCCCTACCTAGATGTGTCACCTTGAGCAAGGTATGATGGTGTTTGTTTTGGCTTTGGTTCTTAGTTTATCTTTTGATGGAGAGGACTGGTTTCAATGACACACATAATCTAACTAAACTGGAATAATCTGTGTGACATAGTCTCTGAGGCTATGTCAGGCTCTGAAATGCTGCAGATTTTGCCTTAAGCTTGAAAATGAAAGGTATCTGAAAGAGTGATTCATCATAGCCATGTTACTAGAGGGACAGTGCTATGAACATGGCTGGAGTGGAAAAATGGGAAAGGAGTGGGTCAAGTTCTAATCCCACGAGCATCCCAATGTTTGAGGCAAGTCCAGATAGAAATTGATCACACTCAAGGTGACTGGATTAGGAACCATTTCATCAGACTACCTGTATATTTCTGTGTTCAGTAGAAAAAGAATTAGAATCTCAATGTTGATGCAAATGTTGCTAGAATATTAAGGGAAAACTATTTTCCATTCAGTTTGAAAAGAACTTTGTTAGAATTTGGAAAAGACAAAGAACAATAAGAGAAAAAGACCACATAAATTTCTGCATGTCTGAAAGCATTTACTGATACTGTAACTCAGGTATTTCAAACACCTAATAAATTACTGATTAATTCACAAAACATTATATATGTTATGTTCAACACTAGTGCAAGAAAAATTGATATGCATTTATGAGAGATTTAAGAGGTGAGGCTGAAAGCTGCTCCCTACCCACCTACATAGGCTGGAACTGAAGGAAAACAGCTATGTGTGATATATTTTTGTTCAGTCTAGAGAACTGAAACGTTTACTAGAATAAGTCTAAGCTTCAAATAAGAGAAACTAAGGAATCAGTTATAATTTTATACTCACACAGAGGCAGCTAACCAAGCTAGATAAGTTGACATATCTTGGGGCAAACATATGAAGCTGCTGAAGACAAGAGATGGCTTGAGCTTGCACAAGGCAGTCTGGGTTATCTTGCATCACTGCACAACCCAACAGACAGGAAGTCCTTAAGGTAGACATTGAAGCACTGTTACCTGAATGAAAAGCAGACTGGTTTAAAAACTAGCCCATAAAACCATTGTTTTTGAAACATATTTCATTACTGTTGAAATTTTACTTCCAGAGTTTTTTCTAAAAAGACTTGTTTACTTTTATTTGAAAGGCAGATTTCACAAAGATAGGAGAAATACAGAGAAAGTCTTCCATATGATGATTCACTTTCCAAATGGCAACAATAGCAGAGCTGAACTGACCCAATGCTGGAGCCAGGAGCTTCCTCTGGGTCTCCAGTGTCCCAAAGACCTGAGCCATCCTCTGCTGCTTTCCCAGCTCATAAGCAGAGAGCTGGACTGGAAGTAGAACAGCTGGGATATAAACTGGCACCCATGTAGGATGCCAGTGACGCAGGCAGAGGATTAGCTTGTGGCGCCACTGTGCTAGCCCCAACCTCCAGTGTTTTTTTTTTTCATTTTTAATGTTTTACTTTTGATGATATTTACATAGCTGATTAGGGTGGGAAGTGTCCAGGATCAGGGCAAAGTGGGTGAAACCTTTGTTTCCACATTTTCTTTTCCTTCTTGTATTTGGGGGAAGGGGAGAGACAAGGGGAGAAGCCACATCTGGCCTCCCAACTGCCTCAATACCAAGGGATGGGTAACAACCACCCAGTAACATCCCAAAGTCCCCGACGTGGAGCATACCTCAAGTGTTCTGCTCAAGCTGTTTTCAATTTTTCTGAAATCTGTTGATTTCACAAAAGCAAGGATAGCTAGACAGGAGGAGGCATTCCCTGGAATGAGTATAGGCTGGAGGGTGGAGTTGGTTGGGATGAGTTAGGTTTCAATGCCCAATTGTGTACATGAGTTCTGAATGGGATGTGGGACACACTGGACCAGTTCACTGCACATGCTGGCAGGCACAGGAACCAGAGTGGGGTGAGGGACAGTCGAGTGGGAGTTATTAGAGGTTGTTCTGACTGAGCTGCAGCTTCCCTGGTGTAGATGAGGGCCAACTGTGTGGAGGGCAGGACTGGGCTGGGCTGGGCTGGGCTGCAGCACCCATTGGTTTGCAGAGGAAGGAGGGCAGAACGAATTGATCAATTATCCCACTGAAGCTAGACAGAAAACTCCTAAGTGAATGGAGACTCTGAAGCACTCTATGTCAGCCAAATGACCTTGGAAGAATTTCCTTGTCCTTGAAGTGGCAATATCAACAGCATCTCAGAACTATGAACAGAACATGAACAGAACTCTCAGAACATGCGCTGCAACAGGGACCCTGGGATAACATCGGGTACTGAAGTGGTTGGGAGGCTGGACATGGTCTCTCCCATTTTATTCCACATAACTCCCCCACCAGATACAGGAAGAAAGCAAAGAAACTGTCTAAAAAGAAAAATTATGTCTGCATAAACTAACCAAGAAAGGGAAGGGAGATAAGGGGATTGCATGGGAGGAACCTAGGGAGTGAGGGAAGTGTGGCTGTTTCCTTGGAATTGTATGGAATGCCAGAACTCTGTTCTCTGTATATTAATCAAATTTTAAAAAGACAAAAAAAGAAATTGTCTCATACTGTTTCATATAAAGTGTAATGAGAAATTGCCAATAAACTCTGTAAATTCAGCCCTGCTTATATTAGTTGAGCTTACTTTGAAACCATTAATTTTTAAAGATTTATTTACTTATGTGAAAGGCAGATAGAGAGAGCAAGGAGAGGAAGACAGAAAGAGATATCTTCCATCTGCTTGTTCACTTCCCAATGGCCACTTAGCAGAACTGGGAAAAGCCAATGCCTTAGAAGCTCAGAGATCCACCAGGGTTTGGGTGGCAGGGGCCAAAGGTTTCGTGCCGTCTTCCACTTCCTTCCTAGGTACATCAGCAGGAATCTGATGGGAAGCAGAGCACTTGGGATTTTCTCTGATAGATATTGGCGTCACAGGTGGCTTACCCTGTATGTAGTGCCACACAATGGTCCCTTATTTCTTATACAGACATCACAATCATTTATTTATTACACAGATCATACTGATCCACTTTGTGTCTGTGATTTTAATTGTTAATGGCAGCATCTTTGGGAATCACTTGATCTTTCTAAACATATTATTGACTTTTCAAAGTGAGAGAAGTCTAAATGGCATTTATACATTCACTGAAAACCTACTGCGGTGGGTCTTGGGAGGCCCACATTCTGTGTCACAGTGCCTTGGTTTGAACATCAGTTCTACTGGTTCCAGCCCTCTGCCAACGTACTCCATGAGAGGGAGCAGATGAAGGCTCGGGTACTTGGGTCCATCCAATGGGAGATGTGGATTTTCCATGCTGTTGGCTTCAGCCTGGACCACCCCTGATTTTTGCAGGCACTGGGAAGTGAATCAGAAGGTGGAAGATTTTTTTGTCTCTGTGACTTTCACGTAAAATCGAAATAAACAAAGAATAAAATTTTCCAGATGCCAAGCATAAAATTTAAGAACAGAATTCATTTTTATGTGTATGTTTTAAAAAAATATTTATTTATTTTTACTGCAAAGTCAGATATACAGAGAGGAGGAATGATTCACTCCTCAAGTGACTGTAACGGCTGGTGCTGCGCTGATTTGAAGCCAGGAGCCAGGAATTTCTTCCAGGTCTCCAACATGGGTGCATGGTCCCAAAGCTTGGCGCCATCCCCAACTGCTTTCCCAGGCCACAAGCAGGGAGCTGGAAGGGACAAAGGGCTGCCAGAATTAGAACCAGTGCCCATATGGGATCCTGGCATGTTCAAGGCGAGGACTTTAGCTGCTAGGCCACTGCACCGGTCCCTATGTGTACATTTTAATATAAAACATTATAAAAGCAGTGATGTAGATAACTCTAGATTATGGGTTTGGTTTCCAAATTCATGCAAATATGTAAACCCAGACATCTTAAGAAATGTATCTATTTGAAAGACAGAAAAAGAGAGATTTCCTGTTTGTTGGTACATTCTCCAAATGCTTCTAAAAGCATCAGGACTCGGACACGATGAAGCCAGGAGCATGGAACTCCACTCAGGTATCCCACCAGGGTGGCAAACACCCAATTACCTGGCCCCCAGGGAACACAATAGTAAGAATCGGGAATCAGACATGGAAGCACGACTTGAAGCTAGGCACACTAATACCTGGAAGTAGGGGTCCCATGTAGCATCCTAACCGCTACACCATTGTCTGCTACAGAGTGCGGAAACTTATTCCAGCTGTGGTGTTTGAGGGAATGCCTAGCAGAAGGTCTTTAGGTTATTGGTAACATGTCCTCAGAAGGTAGTTCTTCCAAGATGCTTGGTTATGAAAACTTGAGTTGGGCCCCATCACTCTGTGTCATGACTTGTCGTATAATGCAGAGGAAGGACTCCTCCTCTGCACACACCCTGGCATTAATATCTACCACCCTTTTTAGAGGGTAAAGCAATGGGACTGCCGAGTTTTGGACTTGAATTTATAGAATTGTGAACTAAAGAAAAACCTCTTCATTGATAAAGTTAGTTGCTTTAGGTAGATTGTTTCAGTAGTGAGAAGGTGACTAATACACATACCTTGTAGTTCTGGGCCTAATGTGGTAATAAGAGCATTCAAACAGCGGCCAAGACTTTGGTGAACTTCAGCATGTGTAGGAGGTACATTTAACAATAACATTATGATAAGAGAAAGGGTAGGTTCCACATGTACATTGTAGAGTGGACCAGCAGAATCAATGATCAAAGACAAAGAATGTAGTGCCCAGGTCTGTGAAAATAGAAAAACACAATCAAGAATATTACAGCAGTATTAAGAAACAGAGATTAGGGTAAATTCAGTACAAAACTAACTCAGAGGAAATTGTGTTAGAATTGTATACTTATATGTAATTTAGCATCACAAGTTACCACATTTGGTACTTTTTTTAAAGATTTTTTTTTATTACAAAGTCAGATATACAGAGGAGGAGAAATAGAGAGGAAGTTCTGTCCAATGATTCAGTCCCCAAGTGAGCATAACAGCTGGTGCTGTGCTAATCCGGAGCCAGGAGCCAGGAACTTCCTCCAGGTCTCCCACGTGGGTGCAGTGTCCCAAGGCTTTGGGTTGTCCTCGGCTGCCCTCTCAGGCCACAAGCAGGGAGCTGGATGGGAAGGTGGAGCTGCCAGGATTAGAACCGGCACCCATATGGGATCCTGGCTCGTGCAAGGTAAGGACTTAAACTGCTAGGCCACATTGCCGGGCCCTGGTACTCTTTTTTTAATTTAAGATTTAGTTATTTTGATTTAAAAAGGCACATTTATAGAGAGAAGGAGAAACAGAGAAAGATCTTCCTTCTACTGGTTCATTTCCCAAATGGCCATGATGGCTGGAACTGAGCTGATCTGAAGCCAGGAACCACGAGCTTCTTCATGGTCTCCTGTGTTGGTGCAGAGTCCCAAGTTTGCAGACTATCCTGAGTTGCTTTCTCAGGCCATAAGCAGGGAGCTGGATGGGAAGTGGAGCAACGAAGACACAAACAGTCACCTATTTGGGATAGTGGTAGGTGGAGGATTAGTCAGTTGACCCACCATGCCAGACCCTATAATGTCTGGTACTTTAAAGGCTTGAATCAAATCTAGTTTGCTGAAAAGTGCTTATATAAGGAAAGAAACTTGAAATTTAAAGAAAAAACAATAAACTATGAATACATACTAAAGTATGGACAAATCTCTTGAACATAACATTAAATTTTTAAAAATGCCAAGGAGTATATACTGTATATTTCCATGTATATAAAGCAGGTAAAACTAATTTTTGCTGTTAACAAATTAGGAAAATGAATATGCTTGATAAGGCAGGTAGAACACAGCATTAAAAAATGAGTTGGGCAATGATAATACACTGTTTTTTGATTCAGGTGCTTGTCAGAGTATATTGATAGGTTCAATTACCATAGGAGCATTTGTCCAAGTGGTTAAAGTCCTGCTTGGGATGTCTGTGTCCCCTATCAAAGTGTGGAGTCCCAGCTCTACTTCTGACTTCAGCTTCCTGCTAGTGTGTTCTGGGAGGCTCAAGGACCTGGGTATCTCCCACCTACATGGGAGATCTGAACAAAGTTTCAAGGTTCCAGCTTTGTTCTCCTGCCTGGTCAGGGGCTATTGCAAGCATTTGGGGATTTTCTTTCTCTGTCACTCTCTCTTCTTTTCTTTGCCTTTCAAATCCAGGTTACTGAATACTACAGTAATCAGCAGCATGCTTACCAGGGGGACAGAAATGAGGGTAGGGGGAGCAAAAGAACAGGAAGAATAAAAATTTCTAGATTTACCATGAGGAGAATGATGAATTTACTGACAGAAATAGGTAAGATACATAATAATGCATTAAAACAATTAAAACCATGTTTCAAGTTCATGACTTATATTCCTGACTTAATTCCATCATTTATTAGCTTTATAGTTGTGAGCAAGTTATTCAATTGTGTAAACCCCAGTTTCATTTCCCTGTAATGGGAGATACCATATACACTAAACTACTTTGAGGATTAAATATGTTAACATTTTTAGAACATAATATAATCCCTGGTGCGTACTTAATCTTCCAAATCTTATTATTTCTATGTTGAAAAAGGGGATCCATTTTCAGAAAAGATTTGAAATTGCCTTTATACACTGTGGATCTATAATGTGAGAAGTAGATTTGAGTTTTAAAAAAATCCAAAGGTTAGCACTGGTTTTGACATTTATTATGGGAAAAAGACCATTATTCACAAAGATTACTGGTTAGTAACAGCATATTCATGAATTCCAAGGACAGTCCTAGGCGATACTCACCTGCACATCAGGAGAAGTGTTGTCCTGAGATAGAGTATAAAGGACTCCAACACAAGAACTCAAATGTTGAGAAGAACTCATTCCTCCTAAATACCTATGTAAGGACCCCAAAGCCAATGCGTGTCCTGTTCTGGTAACCACATCCCTTGCTGATTTCAATCTGTAATTGTGGAAATGAAAATAAATAATAACCTCATCTAATTCATGAATACTGTCACTTAAGTAAAGGCTTTTAAGTGAAATGCTGTAAAATTCAGAAATCTATTATTAGCTGATAACAATTCTGAAATAATCTGAATAGTATCCTACAAAGGAAAACATTTAAAAGTGTCTCTATGTTTTCAATGATTAACTTAGTATCAACAGTTTCTGTGCTTATTAAAATTTCTTCTGCACTGTGTGCTTATTGAAGTGCTTTATATTTAGTTTCTTAGTTCTCCCAGCAACACCAAGGTTCACTGCATTTTCAGTTCCTTTTTACACATAAGGAAGCCAAAAAGGCTAGCCACAGAAACTCTCATAAAGTAACTTGCTATTAATGAGAGAGTTGAAATTGTAGTAGTTAGTAATCTGACTCCAAACTAGGTGCTTAATCAAATCAAGTAAACACATTCAGCAGAGTAAAGTCCAAGTCCCACATGCACTGTCATCTCTGATGACATTGTATACATACAAGCCAACAAACACACACAAGTACTTAAAACCACAAAATGCCACTATCTTTTAATTCAGGTTTTCCAGGTACTCATATATATAAGAATAAAACTAATATAATTGCCAACAACACAGAAAAATTGAGAGGATTACATAATCTACTCAAAGTCAGGAAGCTGACAGAAATGAAAGAATAGGTTAAATTTCCTAATTTGCAGTTGACAACCTTTTTCTAAAGCAGATGGTTTTTACTACCTATATTTCACATGATAAAATCTCCTATCTCAGTGGCTTAGCGTATCAGTGGCCTAGAGTATATCAATTATACTACTCATATTAGAGATACTGATCTTCTTACTGTAAGAAGAGGAAAGCTAAAGTAGTAATCTTTATAAATTCTAAGACCAGCAAGCTAAATTTGCCAACTTTCCATTTCTTAGTTAAATCTCAGAATGCAGTTGTTACTGGTTCCAACAAGCTAGCAGGCTAAACAAGTTAGCCCATAAGTAGTAAATAAGAAATTGCTTACTTGTCAAAGCTCACTTGAGCTAATCCAGCAGTAAAAGCTCCATCATCAACCACTTGGGCTAACTTGGCCCATGCCTCTGCAGCTGCACATCTCAACAAGGGGTTGGAGCTTTCCAGGGCTCCAATCACTAATGTCAGGACAAGTCTTCTTACTTCTTCTGAACCCAAATTTCCCTTTGAGCCAGAAATGTACTGAAATATGTGAAGAACAAATAAAGATTACTATTGTAGTAAATTCTCTTATACATTTTGGAATGTATGTTCTGATTATCCAAATATGTTCAGAACATAAAGATCCACATTGTTCATACAAACATAATTTTTCTCCCAAGTCTATTTGATAATTTAAATCTTCAGGGAAATAATGTGGAAATCAATTATCACTGTAGTATAAACATATTATAAAACATTAAATTAAATATCCATAAAATGAATGATCAGGTGACTAATACTTCTTATTTTACTTAGACTCAATGATCAAAAATGCAGATTTGACTCACTGAATTTGATACACAAGGCAATGTCCTTCAATCCCTTCTCTAGGACTGTAGATTTAGTGGGTTAATCTGTGGCCCCAAGCCAGAGGTTTGATTTTTGACTAACACATTTTATATGGAAAAAAGTAAAAGGAAAATTCGAATTCCAGGAATAATCTTCATTATGAGGTTAAGGAAAATGAAAGAAAACAAAGGCCTTAAGAACAACATCTGGGAGATACACTTGGCCTAACAATGACTCATTGGCTGGTATGCCTGTGTAGCTGAGTGGGTGGCTTGAGTTAGAGTCTCATCTCTAACTGCTGATTCCAGCTTCTCACTAAAACTGATGCTGGATGGCAATTAGGTCCATGCCACCCACATGAAAGATCTGGATTAAACGCCTGGCAGCTTGCAGGATCTTTTCTGACTCTCCAAAAAATAATTAAACATAAAAAATCATCTTCCAGGGCTGGAGCTGTGACCCAGTGGATTAAATCACCATCTATAACACCTGCTTCCAAAATGGACCGAGGTTTGAGTTCAGATTGGTCTGTTTACTATTCAGCTACTTGTTAATGCACCTGGGAAGGCAGTGAAGCCGGCCCAAGGGCTCGGGCCCCTGACACTCAGATGGGAGCCCTGGATGCAGCTCCAGCTTCTAGTTTCAGGGCCGAGCCCTGGATGTTGGGCCATCTGGGGAGTGAACCAGTAGACGACGATTTCTTTTTTAATCTCTGCTTCTCTCTTACTCCACCTTTCAAATAAATAAACTAAAACTTTTTTTAAAAAAAAATCACCTTCCAATCTATTTAGGTGGTCTATTTATGCATTTTAAAAAATGAACATTTGGATTTTTAAAAAGTATAATTACCTTCAAGAAACCAGAAACTGAAGAAACAACATGCAACTGAACTACCTGCTGACGAGCTCCTTTAGTGTGCTTTATACTGCTCAAAAGCTGTTCCAATATAACAAGCCTAAAATCAGAAACAACAAGATATAAAACGTAAGACTTGCCAATATAGATAAAACAAGCTAAAGGGCAGTAATGAGTACCTTCTGTTAATTTATTTTGTTATATTATTTTGTTGGAACTACTGAAATGAGACAGACTACTGTGGTATACCTTGAAGCAGAAAAGAAAAACGTATCATAACAAATAGGGGAATATTTTGATGATAGGTCATTCTAACAGTGAGGAGAAGCAGTTTGTGAAAAAAAAATTAGAGAAAACCATTTAAGAGTTTAGCTGAGCAAATTCAGCTATTTCAGTGACTACTTTCTAACAAAACACATCTAAAAATTACTTACATCAACTTTTTGTCTTTCCCCCGCCACTTCAGTATCTTTATTTATCCTAGAACATGAATATAATGAACCTGGATATAATGAACACAGGTCAGTCCTGAATACCATTTACACCTCACAATTTAGGCTCCACAAATACTACAGTATTTGTGAGGATATGCATTCCACTAATCTGGAAACTAAAATTTAAGATTATATTAACAAATTTACCCAATATCTACATAACTACACAAAACATTAATATCTAATTCTCTTAAAAATGTGGCCTTTTGTGGTCAGTGTTGCAGTGTAGCAGGTAACGCGTATGACACCGATGAACCAGAGCCCCATATGGAAACTGGTTCCATTCCAGATGCTTTACTTCCAATCTGTCCCCCTGCTAGCGTGCTTGGGAAGGCAGCAGCAGGTAGTCTGAATGCTTGGGCTCAGGTAACCACACAGCAAATCCAGATACAGCTCTGGTTCCTGACTTCAAGCCTAGCACAGCCCCAGCCACTGCAACCCTCTAAGCAGTGACTCAGCAAATGGGAATCTCCCTTTCCCCCTCTCTCTTTCCTGGTAATTCTGCTTCTCAAATAAATAAATAAACTTGAAAAACACAAATTTACTGTTTTGATTTTTGTCTTAACCAATAGGAAAGATTACCATCAATAGACCTTTTTCACAGTGTTTTGCTAGATATTGAGAGCAGAGGTTTCTTTGTCTTAGGCAGGCGAACCCTTTCCCCAACACACACACAGTTAACCCAGCAGTATTAAATCTTCAAAAGTAGCAGCAGATTCAACCCCAGAGATGATGGGGAACCTGCAAATCTCTCACCCAAGCATTTCTTCCTAAGACTCACTGTTAACATTTTTGTTCTTAATAACATGATTCATTAGATTCAATTTTTTTGTTCCATTTAAAGTTAGCACGAACCAATGTCATCTGTAGTTAAGGAGAAGCCTTAAACCATTTCAATTTCCAACTATACTGTACTGTACCAGGATAAAAAAAAATCGACAGAATGTATCTCTACTACTGAATAAATAATAAAAGCTTCCAATGAAGCTTCTAAATATACCAATACAACAAAATACTAAACTTAATACTCATGCCTATACCAACAGTGCCATGACCTACATAAATAGCAGAAAGTTGGAGTCAAAACTACACCTGATAGATTATTTTACTCCAAAACACAGGGAATAATGAGGGTGGGAGGGGAGAAGAGGGAGGAAGTCCTATGCCTGAAATCTTATTGTATATGACAAAACTTTAATCCTTTGATTAAACTCATTTGATATTACATATATAGGGGCCAGCTTTATGGTATAGCAAATTAAGCTGCTGTCAGCAATTCTGACAATCCATATGTACACTAGTTCAAGTCCTGGTGGTTCTACTTCTAATTCAACTCCCTGTTATGCACCTAGGAAAGCAGAATGTGGTCCACCAAGTACTTGGGCACCTTGACCCATGTGGGAGGCACAGACTCAGGATCCTGGCTTTGACTTAACTCTGTTTCGACTATTGCAGCCATTTGGGAGTGAACCAATGCAATGGATTAAAGACCTTTCTCTTAGACTTTCTCTCCCTGTCTGTAACTCTGTATTCTAAATAAATAAACACTACTTTTTTTTTTTAAAGATTTATTTTTATTATTTTTTCATTGGAAAGGCGGATATACAGAGAGGAGAGACAGAGAGGAAGATCTTCCGTCCGATGATTCACTCCCCAAGTGAGTGCAACGGGCCGATACTATGCCGATCTGAAGCCAGGAGCCTCTTCCGGGTCTCCCACAGGGTGAGGGTTCCCAAAGCTTTGGGCCGTCCTTGACTGCTTTTCCAGGCCACAGGCAGGGAGCTGGAAGGGAAGTGGGGCTTCCGGGATTAGAACCGGCGCCCATATGGGATCCCGGGCATGCTAGGCGAGGACCTTTAACCACTTGCGCCACCGTGCCGGGCCCAATAAACACTACTTTTAAAAAACAACATCTATCCCACTTTTCACATCACTTTTATCCTGATAACTTTTGTGAATTCAAAATACATTAAACACTGTATACAACATCTATTGCAGAATTTTCTTTTTCCTTTTTTAAAATTATTTTATTTGAAAGGCAGATTACAAAAAGGAGACAGACAGATCTTCCATCTGAGGTTCAATTCCCAAACAGCCTCCATGGCTGGAACTGAGCTGATCCAAAGCCAGGAGCTATAAGCTTCTTTCATGTCTGCAACATAGGTGCAGAGTATGGCAATATAATAATTTATGCAACCATGTCCCTAATTTTGTGACATATATGGCACCTTTAATATTGTAAAATATGTGGCAATTTTGTACATATACAAAAACAATCATACATAAACATATAAATTCTGCCTTTCAAGACCATATTTAAGAAAATATGAGAACATATTTATGCTCAAATTGACCTCCAAGTAAATGTGGTATTAAAGGAGGATTAATACAACTATTTGGTCAAGCCAACAACTTGGAAATTGAAAACATCCTTAGGCCATATCCTATCCTTTATAATGGGATTGTATCATGTTGGGAGCACTAAAAATATGTAACATTAGAGTCTGAGAATTTTGTTATATTGTAATATAATTTGACCTACAATATAATTTTCCTACATTCATGGGCTCAAGATTATAAAAACAGGGCTGTAAGGGTCTGGAATCATCTCCTTCCTTTGTTTCTCAATCTTTTGTGACTATTACCTGATAAATGACCACACACATCCCTTCAGGGATCTCAGCGAAAAATTCTCAATCTATATAAAGTTGGAGATGACTGTTCTCAGTAACATCAAATTGGTATCCTAAGGTAGTATGTATTGTAATTATGGGTTTGGAAGGAAATAAGGTAACAAAATAAGGAAATAAGTTTACTCGGTACAAAATAAGGAAATACATGATTACTCAGTAAATGGCAAAAAACATCATATTTGAAAATGATGATTTACTTTACCCTTTCAGACAGGAGATGTAATGGCAAGATTTTTTAGTAATAAGAACTGTGAAAGTTCTTTTTCTTTGTTAATCAACTCACAGGCGACATCTTGTGTTGATGCAATGCACTTACAGCAGAGGTTGTCAACCCAAGACCCAAAGCAAGCTTCTGTGCCCACCATATTAATGTAGAACAATCTTTAGGATTTTTAGAGGTTGTTTATATGATTCCAATGTGCAAGCCAAAGTAGAATAATACTCCAATGAATTGCTTCATTATTTTCAACTAGATACAAAGTGTATTTAAAAATAACCAGAAACAACAGAACAAGATCAATACTTCTTTTTCTGAATAGGATATTTGGACTTTCTAGCCTTAAACACCATACTTGCAAAGTTTTCTTACTTATAGAACCCTTCAGCTATTATAGAGAGAATCAGCTGATTTAAAAGGTAGCTTAATTTCATTTTCCAATTCAAGCATACATCAAAACTTAAAATTTCCAATGTTATGGCAATCTCAAATTATAAAAAGTTCTTTTAAATTATTTAAATATAATGTTAACCAATAATAACAAAATCCTCTGAACTATTTCACTGCTAAATATATATATAGATATATTTAACTGTTAAATGCGTAAACATTAACTGAGATCCCTCTTCTTTATAAATGTAAAAATAAATCAAGAAAAATGTCTGCAATTAGCAAGTATCATATATGGAACAAGAGGAAATGACTAATTTTTCCCCTCTATGTAGTTTCTGGTTCTCTTATGACACCCAATGGAGACTGCTGTTAGTTGTTTACAACCTATTTCTGCATCTAGAGTCCTGGCAGACCATGTGCTTCAGAAATCTGCAATCTACTGCTTACTGTTTTATTTAGTTAAAATCCAAACAAAATAACAGGTTCTGCTTATATGATCTTTACAAAGAAGATTTTCCTTCTTTTGAATTCTCATTATATTATTTTTTATCCAGGTAGGGAAAAAAATTGAACATATTTTAAAGTTCACAGCTCAAACAATGTAAAAAAGGTTTGATTTAGTCAAATTCATTGTTGTGTGCCTAACCTGAGGCGGGCAAATATGAATGAATGTAAACAATAATAATTTGTCAACTGTTAATCAAAAGAGCCTAGTGGAGAGCTTTCCCTCTCATTCAGTATCTCAGCAGCAGAATTTCTAGAATCATGGATTCTGATCATTGAGAAAGTTATCTGCCCAATTATCAACTAAGAAACTGACATTCTCAGTGACAAATCATGAGTTTTTCCAAAACCAAAGTTCATTTTTTTGGGTATTTATTTCTTCACATATACCAGCATAAGACAGAAATCTCTACATACTATTTTATCTAATGCTCTAAATCTTGCATAATTAGCAAATAATTGGATGGATACAACATGTTTTGATACATATATATATTTATTTGGGGGTATACAACATGTTTTGATACATATATATATTATAAAAATTTATCGCAACCAAGCTTATTTATTATATCCATCCTCTGCCTCAGTTACCCTTGTTTTTGATGTATGTGATCCAAAGTTAAAGTATACTGATAAAATGAACATTTTGAAGTTGGCCTAATTGAAGAATGATCCCTGGAGACCTATAACGGATCTATAAAGTTGCCAAAGTAAGAAAACCTATGGGAGCTACTTAAGCAGGACAGTGGTTTTTTGCTTTGCTCTGCTCATAAATTAGTGTTTTTTTGTGTGTCATTATTGACCTTTTCATTTGCATTTTCAGCTAGATAATAAACTATAGTAATAGTATCCACAATAGTGCCTCATGGTTTTAGGCATTTAACCATTTATTAAAATACGGCCTTCAGCTGTCATTTTTAGTAAATTGAAATCTTCTCACAACATTCTTACCCACAAGTTCTCTATCAGGTATTTCATGACAAGGGAACCTCAAGAGGCTTACCTTTGCGCTTCTCCTACACGAGCACAAACAATCCCAAAGAGCTTGGCCGCAGAACTAATCACTGATAGTGCTGCAGGGAGGGGCTTAGGCACAGAATTTCCCTCTACATCTTTTTCATAAATAGAATAAGGGTCAAATTCGAGACTTCCACAAGCAATGCCATTACCAAGCAGCAACTAAAAAGAAAGAAGATACGTAAAGTTTTACTTACTTAATTTTAAGAGTTTTGCTGAAATTCAAGGGATAGGGGAAATAGATTCTATCATTCTTTATAAAAATCTTAATAAATACACTTTTCATTTGCTTGAATGAACAAGAACTGACAGCACAATCAAGACTGTTCTTCCATTTGTTGGCTTGCTACCTCACTTTGCTGCCTGTAACAAGCAGCCAGCCGGGCCAGGTCAAAGACAGAGCCTGCAGCTCCAATCCAGGTATTCCTTGTGGGTGGTAGGAACCCAAGTACTTCAGACATTTATGCTGCCTATTAGGCTGCATTAGCAGAAAGTATGTTTGGAACTGGTGTGACTGGGCCTTGAGTGGGCACTCCCACATGGAGCATGGCCATCCCAGGCAGTGACTTAACCTGCAGTGACACTATGCCCACCCAGGCATACAAAGTTTTTAAATCAGTGTTCACAGATTGGATATATCCAAAAGCTAATTTTCTAAATTTGCTATGTTTTAAAATGTATGTGAGAGGTAGACAGACAGAGACTGAGCTCCCATCCAATGACTGAATCTTCAAATACCTGAAGTGGCCAGGGCTGGACGGATCAAAAGCTGGAGGCAGGAACTCAGGCCAGCTCTTGAACTGACTCATCATTAGCTGCCTCCTACAGCTAGCAAAGGCAGGAAGCTGGAATCAGGAGGGAGCTGGGTTGAAACCCTCTACTAATCCCAGGTACTAACATGGGATGTAGGTGTCCCATCCTGCATCTTACTATTCTGCCACATGTCTATACCCAAGAATTATTTTAACATGGCCATACCTGTTCTTCAATAAATCTATGGTCAGTCTCTTGTAATAAAGGATTTAGTATCAAAAGATCATCCTGATGACATAGGGGTGGAAGTAAAAATGTAGACGCCGCCACCTGGATCTCAGAGGTAGTCAGGTCAGCAGCCAGCTCTTTGAGGATAGCACAGAGGTTTCCTATTGAGTCAAACAAAAAGCGCAAGTTAATAATGGTATCACTAGGAGGTAACTGTTTAAAGAGGAGAGGGAAAAAGCCAAGAGTGAGCTTTAATCTATGCACGGGCAGTTTCATAAATCATGATCAGAGACTATATTACTCATTCTTCAAAACTGTGCTACACATTTGGGTTCAGCTTAGTGTTGCAGGTTACGTTTGAGAATGAATAGCAAGGCATGATGGCTCAACTAGCTAATCTTCCACCTGCAAGCACCGGCATCCCATATGTGGTGCTGGTTAATGTTCCAGCTGCTCCACTTCCCATCCAGCTCCCTGCTTATGGCCTTGGAGAGCAGTGGAGGATGGTGCAAAGCCTTGGGACCCTGTACCTGTGTGGGAACCCAGAAAAAGCTTCTGCCTCCTGTGTTTGGATAGCTCAGCCCCAGCTATTGTAGCAATTAGGGGAGGGAACCAGTGGATGGAGAATCTTACTCTGTTTCCTTCCCTCTGTAAATCTGCCTTTCCACTAAAAACAAATATATCTTTAAAAAGGTAAAAACTGGGGCCCGACGGCATGATAGCCTAGTGGCTAAAGTCCTTGCCTTGAACATGCTGGGATCCCATATGGGTATTCTATTCCCAGCAGCTCCACGTCCCATCCAGCTCCCTGCTTGTGGCCTGGGAAGGGAGTTGAGGACGGCCCAATGCTTTGGGATCCTGCACCCATGCGGAAGACCTGGAGGAAGTTCCTGGATCCTGGCTCAGGATCGGCACAGCACCAGCCGTTGTACTCACTTGGGGAGTGAATCATTGGAGGGAAGATCTTCCTCTCTATTTCTCCTCCGCTCTGTATATCTGACTTTATAATAAAAAATAAATAAATAAATAAATAAAAGTAAAGATTGGGGCCCAGCGCTATAGTGTAGTGGTTAAAGTCCTCGCCTTGTATGCGCTGGGATCCCATGTGGTCACTGGTTCCAATCCCGGCAGCCCAGCTTCCCATCCAGCTCCCTGCTTGTGGCCTGGGAAAGGGGTCGGGGATGGCCCAGAGCCTTGGGACCCTGCACCCATGTGAGAGACCGGGAAGAGCTCCTGGTTCCTGGCTTCAGATTGGCTCAGCTCCGGCCATAGGGTTCACTTGGGGAGTGAACCATCAGACGGAAGATCTTCCTCTCTGTCTCTCCTCCTGTCTACATATCCACCTTTCCAATAAAAATAAATAAATCTTTAAAAAAAAGGTAAAAATTGAAGGGATATATCCATGTACATGTGTAGACGTACCTTATAGTACTGAGTAAATACTATTACGACTTAACATGACAGAGGTATGAAACATTTCTTAAAAAATCATTACAAAAGCAAGATAATTCATACTTATTTATTACAAAATATCCTGGAAACTTTTAGAGGAAACATCATTTGATGTAGAAAATCAAAACACACACAAAAGGAGACACAGAAGTAAAACATAGAGAGAATAACTCATCCATAAACACTTCAATGCATATCACCGACATTATGAACACAGATTTTAAATGTAACCCAACTATCATAACCTACATTTAAAACACTAATCATCAAATATCCATTCATTATTCACATTTCTAATTGTCTCCTAAGTGCGTTTTTCTTGGTTTCTATATGGATCACTACCTAAGTGGGATCCACACATTGCAGTTAATTGGTATATATGTTAAAATTATTCCTGTTACTCTCCTTATTTTTTCCCTCATCTTGTAATTTATTTAAAGAAAAGTTACTTAAATTCTGAAACTCTCATTATAACTAGAGCAAATTCTTATTTTGCCGTATAAACTGTGTGATAAGACATTTGAGCCACTGATCTGATCAGAACTTTAACATTTTTTGTTAATCATATTTTCCAAATTAATGAGTTAAGATGAGTATATTTAAATATTACTACATTTCACCTTATGACTTGAGCTGTGAGTTACGTTGTGTAAAATGAAATTAACATTTTATCAGTAAAGTTGTCACTATCATGCTCTACATACATTATATAAATCGGATAGAAAATAATTTCTTTTAAATTCAAAAATCCCTAAGAGGAAAAAAACAGGCTGGCTTCTATCATTAAATTGTTAAACATGAATAACACACATTACAAATTGGCAAATAATTATTTTTGGTTGAAACAAAAAATCTTACAAATTCATTTTCCTATAAATTATTTAATTATTCTCAAATTGTAATCTTGAATTCTCAAGTGTTAACTCAATGACGCCTTGAAAAGTCTATTTCCCATCTGTAATTTGAAAATAGTTACAAAATACTATAGTAAAAGTTCAAGAATTGTTCTTGCCACAACTTAACAGTTATCTGAGCACAACAACCTCAAAGTTATTTCTCAGCTTTCCTTTGCTGAGTTCCTAATAGCTTTTACATATGTAACAGGCAGGTTTTATACTGAGAGCACAGAGTAACACCCATCACAAAGCTGTGACTGTTAGGCCTCTAGCAAACGGAGAGGCAGCACAGCACAATGTAATTTTTTTAAAAAAATCTGGATTTCACTATTTACTGAATGTGTTTCCATAAATTGGTTTTGTAATCTCTGAGTGTTAATCTGTCAAATGATAAAAATGTAACAGCTCTTTATAATATCCTGTAATAAATGCAGCAGGATATACACTAGCACATTGCCTAGTACAGAGTTCTCTTGATAAGGTTTCTGAGAAAGAACAACGTATTTTTTTTCAGATCTTTAAAAAGTACATATACACTAAACAATGTATAACATACATTTTACTATGTGAAGTCAGAAGAGAGCTGATATGAATAAAAACAATTACATAAATGCTCAGACAATGTCATGGCCATATTTTGAACTAATGTGATAAATTGTTTGCAAAAGAAATCTGCAAATGTAGGTTATTTTTTAAAAGTTTTTTTATTTAAAATAAAATTCAGCTTAGCACAGGTGCCCAGAATTATAAAGACTAACCAAAAAAAAAAAAAAAAAAAAAAGATAAAATACAAGTTTTTATAGATGAGTTTCCAGTGTCTACTTCCTAGAACAAGCATCTTGAATAATCCATTTATACTGGAACTATAAATTACAACTGACTTTAGACCTAATTTTAAAAGGTCAAGTTTATTTTACAAAATGCAGAATTTTAGTAACTGAAAGTCAACTTTGAGGACAAAAACATCTAATCTCTGTAAAATCAATCTCACAAGTTAGCTTAACATTAAATTTCTATCTGGGCAGGTTAAAGAATAGAATAGAACAATGGAAAGAAAACTATGAGTGGACAAATTTACAGTGATTTACACTATACTTTCTCTGCAAAATGATGGAGATCCCAAATCAGTGACTCATTCTCTCCCACAGAGCAGAACGAAAGCATGCCCAGAGAAAAACAAGACATGAAAGATTGTTGCAAAGTGGGTTGAGCCTGTGCCTGTGGTACCAGCATCCCATGTGGATGCCGGTTTGAGACCTGGCTGCTCCACTTCCAATCCAGCTCTTTGCTAATATGTCCAGGAAAGCAGCAGCTGTCCCCAGTGCTTGGGGCCCTGCACCCATGCGGGAGATCTGGATGAAGCTCCTGGCTTTCACATGGCCCAGCCCCAGCTGTTGGCAGCCATTTGGGGCAGATGAAAGATTTCTCTAATTCACTTCTTTCTTTCTCCTCTTCTCTATGGAATTCTGCCTTTCAAATAAATAAAAACCACATCATTTTCAAAAAGAAGCTTTTTAAAAGAATGCATTTTATTCACTACAAAATGGTAGACATGTGCATTAAGATTGAACCTTTTAAGCCTCCTTCCTGGAAACAAGGCATTAGATAACTGCCAGGGTAATTGACAGATTCATTCAATTACTTAACAAATGACTATTACTTTCAGGTACTGTTCTACCACAAACAAGAAGACTTTAGTTTATCACACATACCTTCATAGGTCTCAGGAGGTAACAGAGCCAGCAGTTCATACAGTCTTTGTCTATAAACTACTGATGGTGTTTTCAAAGGACTTCCATATGTTTTTAATATTGAAGAAAGCCTTAAAATGAACAGAAAAAAAATTTATTTTAAGGTTTATGACAATGTGCAAACATCAAAAAGGTTGATATGTAAACCTAATTCAGTTATCCATATTATTAATAAACACTGGTGCTATCTGGATTTTTAATAAGGTGTTATAAGAGGTATTAGAAGCACCACATGTGGAAATCATTCTATCATGCTGTGTAAGAAAATATATATAAGGCCCAGTGTGGTGGCCTAGTGACTAAAGTCCTCGCCTTGCATGTACCGGGATCCCATACGGGTGCCAATTATAATCCTGGCAGCCCCACTTTCATTCAGCTCCCTGCTTGTGGCCTGGGAAAGCAGTCGAGGATGGCCCAAAGCCTTGGGACCCTGCACCCGCGTGGGAGACCAGGAAGAATCTCCTGGCTCCGGATTGGTGCAGCTCCAGCCACTGCAGTCGAGGATGGCCCAAAGCCTTGGGGCCGTGCACCTGTGTGGGAGACCCAGAAGAGGCTCTTGGCTCCTTGCTTTGGATAGGCTCATCTTCAGCCATTGCAGCTGCTTGGGGAGTGAATTAGCAGACAGATATTCCTCTCTGTATCACCTCCTCTCTATATATCTGACTTTGCAATAGAAATAAATTAATCTTAAAAAAAAAAAAAGTGAAGCAGATGGGACTCAAACTAGCACTCATGTGGAATGCTGGGTAGCTTTACCTTCTATGTATGCCATAACACTGGCCCCCAAAAGCCTCTAAAATATATATTTTTCAAAAAGAAATTCAGTGTCAATTTAAAGTAGAGACTCCATTTAAAAATCCAATTATACATTATTTATGAGACACACCTAAAAGCAATGCTATGGGGAAAAAAGTATAATAATCCTAAAGCTTAGATTCTAATGAGAAACACTGTCACAATAATGAAAGTTACTATTTAATGACAAGATTCAATTCACCAGAATATAATTCTAAATGTACATATGCCTACTTAATATCAAAGTATAAAAAATAAAACATTAATAGAACTTTGAGAGGTATATAACACAAAAAAGACTGAATTATGACTAAAGAAAAGTAGATTAAAAAGTTTTTTCTAAATATTATAGTTGTAGTATGTGTTGGAGTAGAACAGGGAAATAGACCAATGGAGAATAATAGGGCAGAAAGATTATGCATCGGCATAGAAATATATAATAATGAATGACAAAAGTGAATAGCATTCACTACAGGAAGTATGAATTTCTTTTTAGCAAGGTACAGGACAATTTGTTATCCATATTAAAAGAAAATGAATTCAGATCTTCTGGTCTGAATGTGTCTCCTAAATTTCTTGAACTTGGAATTTAATTCTTAATGCCAACAGTGGGAAGAGGGAGGGTATTTGCCTCTCAAAGGATCAATATCATGTTAAAAGGGCACAATGAAGGGACGGGGGCCTGGCCTCTTTTTGTTCCTTTGTCCCTTGTGCCCTGTGAGATGTTTTCCTTCTTTCTGGAGGATAAAATGACAAGGACCACCTTGGATGTAGGGACTCAGTTCTCAACAGAACTGAACCTGCTGGTACCTTATCTTGGATTCTGTTTCTTGACATGTGAAAAATAAATTTCTGTTCATAAAATATTCAGGCTTCGCTATTTCTTGAGAACCGCACAGATCCCTACTTTACATCTTTGCAGGAAGAAAGGATTTTTTAAAGTGAGAAGTTTATTTTTTATCATTATTATTTTTTAAACAATTTTTTCTTTTTATTGCAAAGTCAGATATACAGAGAGGAGAAGAGACAGAGAGGAAGATCTTCCGTCAGATGATTCACTCCCCAAGTGACCACAACGGCCGGTGCTGAGCCAACCCGAAGCCAGGATCCAGGAACTTCCTCCAGGTCTCCCACGCAGGTGCAGGGTCCCAAGGCTCTGGGCCGTCCCTAACTGCTTTCCCAGGCCACAAGCAGGGAGCTGGATGAGAAGCAGGGCTGCCGGGATTAGAGCTGACGCCCATATGGGATCCTGGCGTGTGATGGTGAAGACTTTAACCATTATGCCACCACACCAGGCCCCAAAAGACTTTTTAAATCAAGATACAGAGTACTAACCCAATAAACAGATTTGAATTGATAATGATTGTCAATCAAAAAACCTAAAAAATATTTTAATATTTTAATGAACAGGACAAGAATAGTATCAAAAGCATGTAAAAATTTGTATTACTCAATTATAAAAAGGAACAGTAATAGAAAAGAAAGACAGATTAAAAACATACATAAAGGGCTGACGTTTTGTCCTAGTGGGTAAAGTCACTGCTGGCAATGCCAGCATCGATATGGGCAGTGGCTCATGTTCCAGCTGCTCCATTTCTGATCCAGCTCCCTGCTAAGGCTCTTGGAAAAGCAGCATAACATGGCTCAAAGGTATGGACACCTGCCAGCAATACAGACAAGGGAAAGCTGCTAGCTCTTGGCTTTTTCCTGGCCCACCCCTGGCCATTGTGGCCATTTAGGGAATGAATCAGAGCACAGAAAACCTCTCTCTTCTGTGTCTCTCTCCCTCTCTTCAACTCTGCCTTTCCAATTAAAAACAAAACAAAATGTATGAATGAATGGGCATTTCATAGAAGGGGACATAATGAGGCATAATAAATTTATGATGCCTAAATCATTAAGAATCAAACACACACTTGAAACCACAATGAACTGATACCATTTTATGCCCACTGGATGAGATTTGCTTGATGTCTGAATAAGGGTGAGAGAAGTGGATCAAAAGGCACTCAAATAAATTACTGGGAGAAACATTAATTTTGAAAAATAATTTCATATTATCTCATCAAGGTGTTCACACAAATATCTTTTGGCATGGTCAGTTCAATGCTAGTACACTTCCTAAAGACCCAGACTTGAATAAGAATGTTCATATTATTAGCTTAAGGTTTTAAAGCAGAAAGTTGGAAATAAGCCATATATCTATTCGTAAAAGGATCAATATCTTGTTCAATTACACAATTATATAGCAGCCAAAATGAAGGAAGAGAATTTAGCTGAACAAGAGCTGAAACTCGGAATCCATGCTGAATAAAGAAAGGAAGTTTGGACAGATGTTTGTATGGCGATTAAACTGCCTCTTGGGTGCCTGCATCCCATGTTGGAGTGCCTGGGTCCAATTCTAGCTTCCTGCTAAAGTACATCCAGAGGGCACCAGCTCAAGTACATGGGCTCCTGCCACCCACATGAGATCCAGATGGCGTTCTGGACTCCTAGCTACAGCCTGGCCCAACTCTGTTCATATAGTGTTTTAGAGAGTGAATCAGTGGATGGACAATCTCTCTCTCTTCGTAATTCTGTCTTACATATTAATAGAAGAAATCTTAATAGAATATTGACTGGATCATAGTATGTACTCACTATCTATAACTCCTTTTGAGCTACCAAGTAGCTGTGACTTAGACCTCCTAGCCATAATGTATGTAACATTTACCATCTAGACCTTACAGCAAACAAATCTTAACTACTGCTGTTTTGGACCCATAGCTTTTTACTGCATTATCAAATTTTATAAGCTATATCTTAAATGTATTTCTAGCTATATATAAAATATTATATCACTAAATACTTTTGGAACAGACCTTCTCTTTACATTTTATTAATCTGGAAATTGCAAGCATGCACAATATACACTATCTTCATGCTTAACTCAAAGTTATGAAAATATAAACAAAATAGTAAAACTTAACAAGCACCTAGTTTTTATGAATGCAGACTAACTCTAACAATCCATTATAAGGACACCTGAAAAGGTTAGCAAATCTTATTATTTCTTGTTAAATCTGTCCATAGGAAGGTATACTCTTCATAAACAAGTTTCTTTCTATTAATGTTTCTTTCAAGATCTTAGTCTAATAAAACACCACACACGCCTAAACAATTGTCTCCCTCAGCAAAATGGAAACAATTTGCCACCACAGAAATCTGCCATATTAACATACAAAAAGAGTGCCACACAATCAAAGAGAACTCGTTGCTCTTACAAAATTGTATGGGGGCTAGAACTGAGGCACAGTGAGTTAAGCTGCTGCCTGCAGCACTGGCATCCTATATGGGCATTAGTTGAAGTTGCAGATTTTACACTTCCAATCTAGCTTCCTGCCAATGCATTTGGTAAAGCAGCAGAAGGTGGCCCAAGTCTCTGGGCCTCTAAACCCACATGGGAGACTCACACAGTGATCCTGTCTTCAGCCCAGCAACTGGCCCAGCCAATGGCTACTGGCAGCTGTTTGGGAGGTGAATCAGCAGATCAAAGATCTCTCTCTTCCTCTTTTTTCCCCTCTTAATCTGATACTCTTTCAAATACATATAAAATTAATTAAGAAAAAAAAAGAAAAGAAAAAATTTTATGTGACCTAAATAGCCAATCCTTACTGAGTTAGCAAATCCACAGCACAAGGAAGCGGCGGGAGAAGACGCTGGATGACTTCGTCAGTCAGGAGATCACCACAGTAGGAAACAAAGCTCTTCATAGCTGAAAAAGAGAACTTTTATTTGCCATGGTATAATCAATAATAAAAGGAGCACCAGAGCATAGCATTTTTATTAAAGAAATAAAGAATTGTGTTAAAAACAAAAACTAATATAAAATAGAAGCTACTGTATTCCATTCCTACTCATACCAAGACCAACAACCAGATTAAAGAAGAGTTTCTGTGCAACAGCTGCCCTCGGCTCTTGAGTTCATTCAGTCAAAATAAAATGACTCTTGAATTTGCATGCCAAGTTGAAACAGGTGTTGTGTGAAAGGATTTTCTCGAAGGAATTATTATAAAATTAATATTTAAAGTTAGACTGAAATTCAAAATAAATTCAAAATAAACTCTTCTAAAAAGTCTTAAGGAAACAAATATAATCAATACTAATCCTTCTTTATCTTTCCAGAATTCTCATCCATAATTCAAAATTTTGTGTTGGAATGCTATTTTTAACAGTCTACTATCAAAGGGTCCTATTTTAACCTTGAACCTTCTTACCCTAATTAACTATGTAAAGAATGTCAAAATAAATTTTATTAAAAATAAACATATGCATGTATATAGTAAATGGGAACTGTGCTAACTCAATGTAAATTAAGTCAAATTGAAATATTTCTAAAAGGAAGAATATTTAATATAAAGCATTTTAAGGGTATCTTGATAGTTTTCAACTGGACTGCCCTTAATAAAACATTTTCAACTGGGCTGTAATAATTAAAATATACATTAACTTAAATATTAAAATTGTTCAAGAGTGGTTCATTACATCATAGTTTGGCTGACAACAAATCAATTATGTTAAATATAAAAATCACTAGAGGCACACTTTCTTCCCTTCCAGTAGGTGAGATGCATGGTACCTGTAAGGACAAAGGATGGAAGGAGCCGAAGGAGAGGGAAAGAGAAGACTAAACTTAACCTACCGCACAGTGCACCAGCTCGTCCTTCCAGCGTTACCTGCCATGTGAATGAATCTCCTCGGCTCTTTTCTGTTTCTAGATCTTTAGGAGATGCTGGAAAGACACACTTCCACAACAGCAGAACTCGGGCAAGGTGATGACTAACCACTGCAGGACCTGTAATTCATTCAACTTGTCAGTGTAAGGGGAACTCAGACTGGTCACTCTTAACTTAGCTGGAACTTTCCGATTAATGCAAACATTGTGACTCACTACGGTGGTACTTTCTGTCTTTTCTCATTTTCTGGATCTGCTGTGACACATGAATGTCCTGAAGTGGAAGGCTATAAACAACCAAACAACTTACTAACATTATTTTAGAACCACTGCTAGAATCATTTCAAGCATTATTATTTCAGAATTTATTCAAGAGGCAGAAACAAAGACAGTTTTCATCTGCTGGTTCACTCCAATGTAATGTCTGTTTAAGAAATAAGAGACTATTGTGTAGCACTACAGGGTAAGATCTGTGACGCCAACATCTATCAGAACAACTGCTCAAGTCCCAAGTGCTCTGCTTCCCATCAGATTCCTGCTGATGTACCTAGGAAGGAAATGAAAGACGGTACAAAACCTTTGGCCCCTGCCACCCACACCCTGGTGGATCTCTGAGTTTGTAAGGCAAGATCTTTTTCTGTGTGTTTCTTTCTCTCTGTAAATCTGCCTTTCAAATAAATAAATAAACCTTTAAAAAATGATATAATAGCAATATTTAACAGCATTTATTTATTACATTAAAACATAAAATAGGGGCCCAATGCAATAGTCTAGTGGCTGAAGTCCTGCCTTGCAGCCAGTTCCTATTCCGGCTGCTCCAATTCTCATCCAATTCTCTACTCGAGAAAGTAGAGAAAGTACTAAGTAGAGAAAGTACTAGTAGAGAAAGGCCCAAAGCCTTGGGACCCCCTGTACCCGCACGGGAAACCTGGAGGGTACTCTTGGCTCCTGGCTTTGGATCAGCTCAGCTCCAGCCTTTGCGGCCACTTGGGGAGTGAACCGGCAGATGCAGGATCTTTCTTTTTGTATCTCCTTCTCTATGTAAATCTGCCACTTTTCCAATAAAAATAAATACATCTTTGACAACAAAATAAAATAAAGTGGACAGTCACTGAAAGAATCCATAACTGAGAAAATCTATACAAGTTACCTGCCAATGTTCCCTAAGATACATTACTACCTCAACAGTGGACAATGTGGCATCCGCTGCCTGGCTAGACTTGAAGACAATGCAATAACATAACACATATAGACTAAGTTATGAAAAATGAGTTTATAGTAACTGCAAAGTTAAAACACAAAATTAAGTTTTTCACACCTGAGAACAATATACATGCACACAGATATACAATATATGGTGGTATCATCTGTAAGTGAATCAAAGTTGCTTTATAAGACATTAGATGAACTGGGAAGTATAGCAACCAGGTCAGAAAAAGTAGTTTGCATTTCAAAAATGACTTAATGCAGTTTACTTGCATTTACCTTAGTACAGCAAAGCAAATATGTTAAAAGTAATTAAACATCATAAAATGGTAAAAGGAATGATGAAAAATTCATCACCATGAATGAGGTAAAACTAAATACCAGTGATTAATCATCAGGTATGATGTAAAAATGAATAAACCACTCAGATTATTGTCTAAAATTCACTTCTCTCTCACACACACACAAAAAAAATCATAGTTCCTTAGGGAAATGGCTGTGAATATAAAACTTGGGTATCTGGTCATGTCCCAGACAAGCACATTTTCAGAGAACACTAGATTTATGTTAAAAATACATGAACCAATTGGAATGATTTCCTCTAATAAAGATGAGACAATGTGAGTATTAAAAGGAATGATGAGGTGTTAGCATTGTAGTGCAGTAAGCTAAGTTGCTGCCTGTGACATCCCACATGGGTGCTGCTTCATGTCTCAGCTTCTCCACTTAGAATCCAGATCCTGACATTGGCTTGAAAATGCAGTGAAGGAAGAAGGCCAAAATGCTTGGGTCCCTTCCACCCACGTGGGAGATCTAGAAGAAGTTCTTGGCTCCTGGTTTCAGCTTGGACTAGCCTCAGTCATGGTGGCCATTTGGGGAGTGAACAGTAGGTGCAAAGACCTCTCCCTTTTTCTGTCTCTCCCAAAACACTTTAGAAGTGAAGTAAAGAAATGGCTTAAGGAAACTAGTTGAAGAAAAAGCGGGCAGCTATTTTAATTATGGCACATATGAAAAGTTAGTCGCATCAAATCACATAAAAGAATTCTTTCAGTCAGAAAACATAAAGCATTTAGTGGTTATATGAACTTTTTTTTTACTGTTTTTTTAATTATTATTATTATCATTTTATGATAAAGTTCCATAGACGCTGGGATTTTCCTTATCCCCTCCCCAATTCCCCACCCCCTCACTGAGTTCCCTTATATCAATACCATAGTACAGTTCCCCGCTTATGTGAACTTTCTACAAGACTATTACCTAATGTCATCAGAGCAGCAATCAGCAACCATCCAGCTTGTGTACGCTGAGCTGAAAGACGACTGTTTTGAGCAGCAGAACACAGCAAATCTTCTGCTAGTGTCATGATAATCTATTTGTGTAAAGAAGAATATGATAGAAAAAAATCATCAGCTTACAAGTCACTGGATAGTACAACTAATAACAACCTCTTGAAAACTTAAATATAACAAATAAAAATGATTATCAATCATAGACTACATGCTAAGACAATGTCATACAGGAAATTGCTAAAACTTCAGTTTTCAAGGTTAAATATTGGTATATTGGACAGTACATAGCAACCCTGTAATTCACTGTAGAGTACACAAAACACACATCTCTTGAAACAAGTCTGAATAGCCAGCATTGTAGTATGAGACAAAAAGCTAGATATTCAAATTTACAAATAAAGTATGCTTACACAGGACAAAGGCCAGGAAGCAGATAATATGCATGAGAATATATATCACAAATCACCTCTGCAAAAGCAGCAAGTGTTATGAGCTAGCATATAAATGTCCTGAAATGGAAGACTGGTATATTTTAAACAACCAAACTATTCAGTACCGTTATTTTAGAACCACCAATAGAACTTTTTTAATCATGATTTTAAAATTTATTCAAGAGGTAGAAACAAAGAAGAGTTCTCACCTGCTTGTTCACTATCCAAATGCCCAAATCTACCAGGGTTGGGCCACAGCAGGAGTCCCACACCAGGAGCCAGGAATTCACCCTAAGTCTCCTATGTAGACAACAAGGTCTCAACTACACTAGGCATCATGTGCTACCTCCCAAGGCCTGGACCTGGGAGCTGGAACCAAGACTCTGAGTGCAGATAGTCTAATATGGAATGCAAGTGTCTTCAGGTCCTAAGCACTAAGCCCTGACAGTAATCTGTTAAGACTTAGTAGTATCAATTTAGGATTAACTAGAATAAGGGCAAGATGAATCATTCTAGTCAAATAGGAAAACCAGACAATATCTTAGAATAGGATTTCAATAATATGGAATTGGAGCTCTTGTCTCAATAATGAGATCTGCAGATATTAATTTTAATTAAACAAATGCAATGATAAATTTTTTGCCTAGCAAGATGTGATGTGTTAGTGCAGAATATAGCTAAAAATTTTTAAAATAAATTGGTACCTCCTCCAGTTCATAACCACCTTACTCCAATGGCATTGTCAATACCCAAAGCATCTTTGTGAGTTGTTTAGTTATTGAATGATCTTTGACAGAGCTCCAACAGTGAAGGAAATATTACAAAACTCAATAACAACACAGAAGTGACCATGAGAAAAAAAGAATAATGATGGTTTATTCTATTAAAAACACTGTTAGATGTGTGAGATGTGGGCTTTAATATCAGATAATATCCTATTACATGTTGCAACGCATGCTTTGTGTTTGCATATTTCATTAAACTTTTATGTTTACTTCTCTTCACAATTCTTTGCATAATAAAACTAAGTTATTTACTTCCTTGGTTCAGCATTGAAAACACTGCATTCAAAAGCACAAGATTTATCCACAAAACTCTATTTTATATCACTACTACTTTGGGGGGTATTGTTGAGTATCATTATAAACTGATGAGGCTTTACATATTAAAGGTGTTTTAACCTACTGTAGCAATTATTTGTGATGTGCAAATTACTCAGTCTTTGGCCAGCGGGAGCCCCCTTACATATCACCTTTTACCTCTTTGATAAACAAGTTTCTTGCTTTCAGGCACAACAAGACACCATAATTTTACACTGTGCATTTTTCCTGTCCCACCCCTATAGTGAGTCTCTCTCTTCTATAAAAGCAGTAACTTTCTGGTTGAAATTCATATTTGGAGTCATAACTGGGTATGTTCTGTTACTGGATTATCATTGCTTCTAGGCTCTGGAGAGCCAAAACAATATAAGCATTTTTCAACAAAGAACATTTTAAGTTCATAAACATCTGCATCATTATATATCTAAAGTTGATATGCAAACAGACTTCAAAATAATAGCACTAATAAAACCACTGATTATAAAATTATTACATAAAGTTCTTCCACAGCTTAATTTGTCTTTTACAATGGAATTTTAAATGTATTACACACTATACAGCAGCAGGGCCAGACAACAAAATAAAACCTTCAGGAACCATTACTTCACAGAGATACTTCTAACTGAAAGTACAGAAAATATTCCTTTATTCGTATGAGTATAAAAATTTTTATACACTTTTAATAAGCTATCCTATCATTTTTCACAGCGATTATATTGACAATATTTAACTCCTTTTTTTTTTTTTTACAATATTTAACTCTTAAAGAACAGAACTAGCTGCTTAGATACGTGTCCTGCATGTTTTTGATTGGATGATATATGACGATGACATTTTTAGGAAACATCTGAAACATCCTTACCACATGTAAAGAATGAAATCATTACCTTGCCCTTTCCATGTGGAATTCCTAGAGGACAATGTCTCACTGCTCCCAACAAAGCCGCCACAGCAAAACTAAACCCAGTCACCGCTTCAGGTGAAGACTTGTGTACAGAGAGCCGTTCCAGGCAGCGATCTAAGAGTGGCGTTAAGTAGGAAGGTAATGCCACAGCAATGCAATGTAAACACCACGCTGCAGCTAGCCGAACGGAAACGCTAGGATGAAGAATAACCGAAATGACACTGTCAAGAAGGCCTGGAGGGACAGAATAAACAAGTTATGACTTAGGTACACGGATAAAACTACAAAATAGCCAAAAAAAGCCAATAGCCACATGTATACCAATAAGATCCGACTGATCGATCAATTGATAGATTGACTGACTGGAATGATAGAATAAAGTGCCATTTACAGGTTTACTTCCCAAAAGCTAGTGAGGCCTTGGGACCAATACCAGGAACTGGAAACACTCACATGGGTGGCAGGAATTTAATCAGTTGAACCATCACCAGTGCCTTCCCGAATCTGCATTAGCAGGAAACTAGGAGGCTGGAGCTGCAGCTGGGTAATGAACACAGGCTCCTCAGTGTGGGACATGGGCATCCAAGCCAGCAATTTAACTATCAAGCAAAATGCCTACTGAAAACTACAATCAGACATTAAGTGATAACTGGAGAAATATTTCTAACACTTGCATTTCTTCATGCAAACTAGATTAAATTAAGTCAGCAAACCAAAAAGTCTTTTGTTTCTTGAAGAAGCCAATATTCTGCCTTTTTAAAAAAAAAAAATATATTTACTGGGCCCGGCGGCGTGGTCTAGCAGCTAAGTCCTCGCCTTGAACGTACCGAGAGCCCATATGGCCACTTTTCTAGTTCCGGCAGCTCCACTTCCCATCCAGCTCCCTGCTTGTGGCCTGGGAAGGCAGTTGAGGACGGCCAAGGCTTTGTGATCCTGCACCCAACGTGGGAGACCTGGAGGAGGTTCCCGGTTCCCGGCTTCTGATCGGTGCAGCACTGTCCATTGTGGCTAACTTGGGGAATGAACCATCGGACAGAAGATCTTCCCTTCTGTCTCTCCTCCTCTTTGTATATCTGACTTCGTAATAAAAAAATAAATAAATCTTTTTAAAAAAGTATTTATTTATTTTTAAAATACAGGTCAGAGAGGAAACAGAGAGAGAAAGATCTTCCATCTGCCAGTTCATTCTCTAAATGGCCACAAAAGCCAGGACCAGGCCAGGCTAAAGTCAGGAGGCAGGAACTTCTTCTGGGTTCCCCACTTGAGTGGCAGGACCCAAAGACTTTCTCAGACACACTGAAAGGTAGTTGGGTGGGAAGTGAAGAAGTGAAGCAGCTGGCACTGCAGGTGGTAGCTTAACACAGAAAGCCATACAGCCAGCCTCATTGGCTTCATTGGCCTGACATCAGTACTAAGTAGGTACTAGGAATTAAAAATCATCAACAAAAAATAATGGACTTAAAAAAAAGTGTCACACTTTGACCCATGCTTTTATGGTTTTTCATCTCTTCTAATTCATTTACTGCATAACTGCTAATACTTCCTATCTATTGAACTACTCATATTTGTGGACAAAATGTCATTATCCAGGTTTCACTGGGTCCTTAGTGAACTGCTAATCTATTAAAAATCTACTACCACTAGTGAGAAACCAAAAACATTGATATTTACTAGGATTCAATATCTCATCCAAAAAGACTGTGTTTGGCATAGTAGTTAAGACACTAGTTGAGATGCTCATAACTCATACCAAAGTGCCTGGCTATGAACCCAGCTCAACCTCCAATTCCAGCTTCCTGCTAATGTGCATCCTGGGAAACAGTAAGTGATACAACTGAATTAGTTAAACCCCTACCCCCAGCAGTGGGAGACCTGAATCAAGCTCTGCGCTACTGATTTTAGCCTGGCAGTCCTGGCCATTACAGGCATTGGGGAATGAAGCAGCTGTTGGGAAAATTCTGTGTATATCTTTCTTTCTGTGTCTTTTCAAAACTATGCAAAAAGAAAAACCATTTAAATTTCATGTCAAACTGATACCTAAAATTCTAATCACAAATGCGATGTAAGGATCTAGGCAGCAGGAAATCTGAAAAAGCCATTTAAAATATACTTTGAAATGTAAGTATTTCAAAGAAGAGCGTCACTAGACACCACATATTGCACAATTCCTTTGATAGGAAATGTACAGAATGAACAGAAGTTGTCCGGGGCTAGAGAATAAAGCAGTGGCAGGACAGCATGTGATGAAACATGAAGTGGACACAGGTTGTGGGTGTGCAACTTTGCATATATATCAAAATCACAAACTGCTATGGTGAACTTTGTTTTTTGAATTTTATCTCAATAAAGATATTGTGAAAAGTGATCAAATAATTTGAATAAATCAAAGACTCAAATACATACATATTTTAAGATAATCTTGATTATAAATTTCTCATGAAACAGTTCTAAGAAATGTAAGGTAGGATCTGTAATCAGTGAGTTATATGAAGGAGATTTCCTTCGCTGGGAGGAATCTATCTAGTATACAAATTAAAACAAAAACTCTGATAATTCACAAACAAGAGATGTACCTGCACTTGAATCCAACAGCAAAGGGGCAGCTGTGGTGCCCAGACCATGTATGAGATTTCCAAGCTCTTGTAACGCACATACTAGCATATGCTGGCTAGCTGCTACGTCTGTGGAACCAAGCCGGGTTTCCAAATTACCATCACTCATCCCTGCATCTAAAATAAATGCAAGAATTCACTATGTATCACCATTTTATTAAGATACACTGTAGGGAATGGGTATTAGAAGCAGAAAAGCACAGAAGCAAAATCACCAAAGCTACTTAATCTGTATGAAACTCTTGAGGCAATAATGAAATGTCTGAATAGGAACTTACAGTAAGAGAAAAAACTGAATAAATTCAACTCCCAAGTTAAAGCAACCTAATCAGAGATTATTCTTTTAGCAAGAGCCACTGAAAAGGAAGACTTGGAAAACTAAAAGATATTTCAATAATAGTGATAGTAAAGGTAAATAGAGTAGGGTTAAGATAGCACAGGAGATAAACTAATTAAACACTATTTTCTGGTACACTATTATCAGCCCCCAAGATATTTGTATTAATATAGTAATATACCAGTTCAGCCTTTCCAAAGGCACAATCCTCTTAAAACTGTTTAAATAGACAAGAAAATCCATACCCATAACTTTCTTTAGTTTCCAGATGGCCTGGCAAATCTCCTTTGCAGCAGCAATTTGAGCCTTTTCTCCAAGAAGGCCTCCTATGGTAGCTCGGAGGACAAATGAGACACAACGACGAGAGCAGACGGCATCAATCTGAGCTTGGGCGGCTTTCGGGTGTGACTGCGACACAAGGCTTAGGACATGAGAAAGAAAGGCAGCAAAATTTTTCTCTAGCCAACCTCCTCCTAGTGTTGAAATGAATGCCACATAAGCCTAAAAGAGAAAGGAGTTCATCTTCAAAACTGTTTCCAACTCTTTGCTAATATTTTTTCACAATATGTAAAATTCACCAATTTTCTTCTTTCTTCACTACAAATTAAATTTCCTTACTTGTAACCAGTTGATATAAATAAATGTAGCACCGTTTCTTTTAAAAATCAAAAGTGCAGTGCAAAGATTTTCAAATCAGATTTCATTCATGTTGCTTCTGTCTTACTTTGGTGAGATTATGAGAAGTTTTAATAGACTCAACTTAGCCAGCTCATATGTAAAAACTGTCATAGCTTTTCTGAACAAAAGTTTCAGGGTACTTAGCATTCTGAACAAGACATATCCAATTTAAACATATGAACACATTATAAGAATTAATTATGCTCCAGCACCATAACTCTAAGGGAATTGAGTTCTAAAAACCTGAAAGGCAAGTTTATAGTGATGAATGGCACTATTCGGCATTTTCATGAATGTTAATGATCTGTCTTACTCCAGAGACACAAAGGCAAGCAGTTTTCTCAGTAATCTGTTCCTTAGAAACACACAGTTTAATTCCAAGTATCCTGGAAAGCTCATGTTTTCATGAAGTCTATGTACAGTATAAAACAATGAATTTTTCTAAATACAAGATTGCTGTGAACCATAGCAACATTAAGGAAGAAAAAAAGGTAATTCATGGGAAAGAATGCAAAAATCTTTGTTTTATTCTGTGATACTTTCTCCTAATTCATCCATTAAAATTTTATTAAGGATCAAAAATCTAAGAACCGTGATATTTATTTAGAGTTGAAACAATACAAATATTATTGCCTATACTGAATAATATGAACTAAATAGCTTACATTTGGGTGAATAGGTTCAAAGAAACATAATGGAAACACATCAAACCATAAAATCCCAGAAAATGCAAAGGCTCAAAATAAAGCAAAAAAGTAGCTTGTTTGTGTTTCAAGAAACACAAACAAAAAACTTCAATATTGTGAACTTCAAAAAAACGTTGTGGGTAACAGAGTTGTGTTACTTGTAACCTAGCTTTTAAAAACTGTTTCGGCCTCCCATGATCTATGTATAAATATGAGAGCATGAAAGGTAAGCAGTGACATTGCAGAGTATCACCTTGGGGAAATCAGACGTTAAAATCTGAATGGTAGGCCAGTAAGAATTACACATGTACACTGATTTGTGATTCCAACCTGTGTAACTCCAACTCGAACATCTCTACTGACTGAACTGGTTCCTTTCAGCATATCTCCGCTGGCCCGAAGAAAGCCTGAACTCCCACGAAGAAACCCTGTTCCTAGCAATTCCAGAACTTCCTCCAGAGTTACTCTGCGTGTGCTTTGACGTGAGGCTGCTATGACAAAGAACAAAACATATTTTTACTTGATAAATTTTAATGCATATTCTTGATTTACAAAAAAGTCAGCATGATATATAGGACGTTGTACATATCACAGTACCACAAAAGTCACAGGGTTCAGAGGTGAAATCAGAATGGACTCGCAAATTACCATGGCAAGGATATCTATAAAGTGTATAAATCTTTTTTTTTTTTAAAGATTTATTTCTTTTTATTACAAAGTCAGATATTCAGAGAGGAGGAGAGACAGAGAGAGGAAAATCTTCTATCTGATGATTCACTCCCCAAGTGACCACAATGGCTGGTGCTGCACCGGTCTGAAGCCGAGAACCAGGAACCTTCTCCGGGTCTCCCACCCGGGTGCAGGGTCCCAAAGCTTTGGGCCGTCCTTGACTGCTTTCCCAGGCCACAAGCAGGGAGATGGATGGGAAGTGGAGCTGCCAGGATAGAATCGGTGCCCATATGGGCTCCCAGTACGTTCAAGGCGAGGACTTTAGCCTCTAGGCCATGCTGCCGGGCCCAAGTGTATAAATCTCACAGACCATGCCCCAATGCTCTCTTTTCATCATTAAGTTGAAAAGATACCGGTCTTCTGAACAAGGGAAGGGATATGTGGCTGGCCTTGCAGTTAAGATGATAACACTGTACTGGGCCCGGTGCGGTGGCGCAGTGCTTAAAGTCCTCGCCTTGCATGCCCAGGATCCCATATGGGCGCCGGTTTTCTAACCCCGGCAGCCCCGCTTCCCATCCAGCTCCCTGCCTGTGGCCTGGGAAAGCAGTCAAGGACGGCCCAAGGCTTTGGGACCCTGCACCCACGTGGGAGACCCGGAAGAGGGTCCTGGCTTTGGACCGGCATAGCATCGGCTGTTGCGCTCACTTGGGGAGTGAATCATGGGATGGAAGATCTTCCTCTCTGTCTCTCCTCTCTGTATATCTGCCTTTCCAATAAAAAGAAAATAAATCTTAAAAAAAAAAGATGATAACACTGTACACCAGATTACTGGGGTTTAACTCTTGGTTTCGGCTTCTAAAACCAGTTTTCTGTCCACGTAGACCATGCAGGCAGTGGTGACAGCTCAGGCAGTTGGGTTACTGGCATGTGGATGGAAAACCATGTGAATTCCGAGCTTTGGCCCTAGGTGCTATGGGAATTTGGGGAGTGAATCAGCAGAAAGAAGTGTGTTCTCTCAAATAAACGTATGAAAATCCTTTCACATACTAAAAATGCCAAAAACCATAGTTTTATTTTTTTAAATGCTACAACTTTTAATGACAATTTTATAAAGCAACCACTATGCCATATTTTTAAAAAATTCTCCACTGGCAATACTTTTGTTACTTTCTTAGTCTCTGAAGAAATTAAAATTTAATATTACTAAATTACTCTGCTGGCCCCTAGGCTCTAATACTCAAGAGAAAACTGGCAAATGCCATATGAGATGCCCCATAATTTGGGTTTCAGCCCCAAATGTATTTTCAGTTCCAGTTTCTTGCTAGTGACACCCTGAGAGGCAGAAAATGATGACTCAAGCAGTAAGGTTCTGCTGCCCACATGAAAAACATGGCTGGAGTTCCAGGCTTCTGGCTTTGGCAGTGGCCCGGCCCACTACTCATCCATATGGGAATGAACAAGTGGATGGAGATCTTTTTCTAGGTGTGTGTTGTATGCCTACCTTTTCTCTCACTCTCCCTTTCAATTAAAATAACAAAAATAATGTTTATTCAAAAATCAAGACTAGGGCCCAGCACCATTGCGTAGCGGCTAAAGTCCTCACCTTGCACATGCCGGGATCCCATATGGGCAGCAGTTCTGGTCCCGGTGGCCCCACTTCCCATCCAGCTAGCTCCCTGCTTGTGGCCTGGGAAAGCAGTTGAGGATGGCCCAAAACCTTGGAACCCTGCACCTGCGTGGGAGACCTAGTAAAGCTCATGGCTCCTGGCTTCAGTAGGTGCAGCACTGGCCATAGCAGTCACTTGGCAAATGAATCATCAGATGAAAGATATTTCTCTCTGGCTCTCCTCTCTATATATATACTTAACTTTGCAATAAAAATAAATAAATCTTTAAAAAATTAGATAAGTTAAAAAAATCAAGAGTAATAAGAGATAAGTTAGGTGAAGAAGTATTACAGCTGCCTTCAGTTATACACAGTTGAATTTTACCCACTTAAAATATAGGAAACAATATTTACTTGAAAAAAATACAAAAGCTGGGGCCAGTGTTGTGGTGTAGTGAGCTAAGCTGCGACCTGTAATTCCAGCATCTCACATCAGAGCTTTTTGGTTCAAGTTCTCCTGCTCCACCTCTGGTCCAACTCAACTTCCTACCAACGTTTCTGGAAAGGCAGGAGGAATGCCAAAATGGGATCCCTGACAACCACATGGGAGATCCACATAGGGTTCCATGATCCTGCTTCCATTTAGATGAACCCAGTCATTTGGGGAGTAGACCATCAGACAGAAGTTACCTACCCCCAGTCCTTATGTCTACACATATATATCACTCTTTCAAATAAGTTAATTTTTAGAAAAATCAATTTCCCTTCTTTTATTTCTCTCCTGAAAATTTATGGTCACAAGATCTGACCCCTACTGGTCACACAAATAGAGAAATAAACAAACAACAAAACACAGGAACAGAAAAATAAACTCAAAAATAAACTTATGAACAAAAATCTATTCCATAACCTAAAGAGAAAAAACCTTCAAAAACAAATCTAGCTTGGCTCTTGGGGACAACCAGTAAAGCTCATGTCCTTGTCAATCACAAATTTTAGGAGTATGTGTAACAGTAAGCACAACAAGTTTATAGTATATTAAATAGTGATTAAAAAACAAGCAGAGGGTCCAGAGCTATAGCATAGTGGTTAAAGTCCTCGCCTTGCACGCACTGGGATCCCATATAGGTGTCACTTCTAATCCCGGTGGCCCCACTTCCCATCCAGCTCCCTGCTTATGGTTTAGGAAAGCAGTCAAGGACAGCCCAAAGCCTTGGGATCCTGTGCCCATGTTGGAGACCAGGAAGAGCTCCTGGATCCTGCCTTTGGATTGGCACAGCTCCAGCCGTTGTGGACACTTGGGGAGTGAACCATCGGATGGAAGATCTTTCTCTCTGTCTCTCCTCCTCTGGATATCTGACTTTCCAATAAAAATAAAAAGAAAAAGAAAACAGAGAAGGGTAAATGAAGTCAAGATTTCTGGGGTGGGGAATCACTGTGACTTTAAAAAGACATCAGGACAAGATTCATTGACAGGCGACATTTCTGTGAGTATAGTGACATTTGTGTGAATGTAGTGACAGAATAAGGAGGAGGCTATCGAGGGAAAAAACATGTTAGAAAACAGGGAACGCTATAGTAACGCAGCCTCTGGATGGGTCCAAGGCCCAGCTGCGTTCACACAGGGTAATGAGGAAGCGGTGACTGAGGAGGTAGGGGAGAAGACAGGCTATGGAATCATACATGACACCTTGCTAACCTCCCTAATAAGCATGTTACTGACATAAGTTAAGTTGCCAGTCAAGGAACCTGAGCAGAGGAGTGAGAGAACAGGTACGGAGAACATCTTGCTGCCTACGGGCAGAGCAGAAGTACGGAGAGCTACGCGAGCTGACGGTGATTTGGATCAAAGCACAGCAGCGTAGATGCAGTCTGGACATACACATAGGCACAGTTTTCAATTTTCCTAGAAAAAAATCACGCCTACAAAAAAAAAAACCTTGTAAAAACAGCATAATAAACATCCATTTACTTCTCACCTGGACTCATTTCTGTTACCCTCATTACTTTCCACAATAGAATTACAGCCAGCTGTTCTACAGGATGATCCTTGATACGAGTTTGTCTGGAAAAGGACTACGCAGACACACTGCATCCTCAATGTATAACACCAACAAGCTCACGATGGTGTTAATATGTCCCAACATTGGGGAACACTTGGATGAGTCTCCAGAGTCATGTACTGCAAAATTTTCATTTATAATTGTAATGCAATCTGGCAATACGTTAAGATGCCATAAATATTCTGTAATCCATCACATTTTCATTCAGAAATCATTTGAGAATTCCCACTTCCATAAATTATTTCTGTAATGATTATAAAAGTTAATTTCTAACAACTATTCCTTGTATAGTTATGAGTTGCCATTCCGCCATAACATTTTTTTTCTCTCTTCTTTTTTATTTATATTTTGTCTGCATTGATTTGATTCCCTTCTCACTTAACTGTCACTATGCATTTTGGTGTCAATGCATCCTAGGTTTGACGTCTCTTGAGAATGTTAATCTGTGCACACTGCTTCCTTCTGGTATCAGATAGTTGGGCTCATTGTGAACTTTCCCAGCCCTAACCCCAGAATTAGCCATTTTCTCAAGGCGGCTGCTTCTAAGATAACCACGTACAACAGATGTTGAGTGTGAAAGTGAGGAGTCAAGGGTGACTTCACAAATTTTGGCTTGAACACCTGTGTGGAGAGCGGAGCCGCGCCTCAAAGATGGCACTTGCTGACCATTGCTTGGTGGCACAAAGGTGATAAACAGGTTTTGAGAAGTTACTAAGGATTGGGCCGAGCACGCAGAGAAGCTACGTGACCTAAGTCATGATTGGTGTGTTTACCACATGATGTGAGGAACTGTGTATGGATTGGTTTGTGTAATGTAAAAAGGTCTGGGTGAAAAATAGTTAATGAGGAGATTCCACCAGGCACACTTCAAGGCCAGAGCTAGAGCTAAAGCTATCGCTATCACTTCAAGGCTATTGCTAGCTAGCACTAGGCTGCTTTTGCTTTACTGTAATAAATCTTACAAGTGCTGTAACTGCTTTCACTTTGCCACAACGCTTGAAGTCTTATCCAATAAACTTTTTTTAAGAATCTTTACCGTATCGGGGTCTTGCTCGCGGGACGAGGGACCCCGATAACCTGGAAGGACAGAATTGTCAAACTATTTAAGCAAGCATGCAAGTACAGCAAACACATGTATGTATGGGGGAAGGAAGAACAAGAGTTCAGTTCAGGACAAGGTAACTTGAAACAATAAATAAGCATCCAAACTGAGGTGTGAAAGGGCAGCTGAATATCAAAAGTCTGAAGTCCAAGACAGAACTTGGACTAAAGATATAAATACAGGAATCACAGATACAGAGATGGAATCTAAGATGACAATGAGTGATCTTATAGAGAAAAGCAGAAGACCAACTAACAGGCCATGAGCTTTTTCACAGAGAAGGCAAACCACTATCAGAAAAGAATGAACAGGACTACACAGTGAGGAGGAAGGAAAACCATGTGAGCATGAGGCCTTACAAGGCAAGAGAAAAAGGACAGAAGAGGAACACTTGATTGGGAGGAAGCTTGACTGGAAAATGCCCAATGATTTGCCTAAGCTACTTGTAAGAACATAAACTCCACAAGAACAGTTTGTTTATGTTTTATTTATATATCTCATGTTCTCAGAACAGATCCTGGCCTAGTATAAATATTCAAAAATATTATGATAGGAAAAGATTTAAATATGATAAGTAAGAATAGGAAAAAAACTGTTCTATATCACTAATCAGCAGAAAAATACAAACTAAAATCACAGGAAGAAATCACCTAATAACCTATCAAAATAGCTATCAGCAAAAAGCAAAATATCAGTGTAACCAAAGACATAGAGAAACTAAAGTTCTTATACACTGTTGGTTAGAACACAAAATGGTATAGCACTATAAAACTAGTATGAAAGTTCTTTCAATAAAGCAAAAAATAGGGGTAGGCCTTGTGGCACAGTGTGTTGAGCATCTGCTTTGGGATACCATTGCCTCACAGTGGAATGATTCAAGTTTCACCTGCTCCATTTCCAAGTTGGCTTCCTACTAATACACCTGGGAGACAGTAGCTGCTGGCTCACATACACAGTTCCTTTCACTCATGTGGCAGACCCAGCTGGAGTACCTGGCTCTTGGTTTTGGCCTGGCCCAGTTGTGCTGCTGTAAACAACTGGAGAATGAATCATGAATGACTCTATCCCCCAAGCCCCATAAACTTGAAAGAAAAAGAAGTCTTCCGAAGACTTACATTGCAAAGAAAAGACAAAGCAGGCTCTTAATTGCTGGAGAAGGTTTTATTTATTTATTTATTTACTTACTTACTTATTTAAAGATGGGGGGAAAATCAAAGCATATTTAGTAGAAAACAATGAGAGGAAAAAATCTGATACTGAAGAGAGAATGGGAGACATCTTAGAGCAAGGTCCTCATGTACATAAGAAGATGAGTTGTAACAAGAGACAGGATAATTCCTTTTTAATAAAAATGATAAAGTCAGGAAGAGATTCTGCTTTGTAGGTAGAGGAGCCTATAGAAGACAGACCATCACATAAAGGTACAACAATGGAAGAGCTCTAAGGTTAGAAGAGGGAAAAATATTCAAGAAGTAGTGAGTTAAGCGACCACTAGTGACACCAGCAGTCCATACTGGAACATCAGATCAAGTCACAATTGCTCCCATTCTGACCCAGCTTCCTGCTAGTGTGTCTGAGAATGTACCAGATGATAGCTAAGAAAATGGACCCTGGCTTTAGTTTGGCCCAGCATTGCCTATTATATTCATTGGAAAATGAACCAGAAAACAGAAGATGCTTTCTTTTTTCTTTTTCTCCCTCAGTTTCATTCTGGCTTCTAGATCAATAAATCAGCTACTGAATATTTTATGATTGAACATAGCCCATTACACTCCAAGAGTGTTTAATATTTCCTCATACATCTCCTGAAGTATTTGAAGAAATTTTAGGACCTATAGCAGTATCTGTGGGGAAAAAAATCGTTTAGAAACCCGGCATTGCAGTAAAACAGGTTAGACCACCACCTGCCAATCATGGCACTCCATTTGGGTGCTGGTTTGGTTCCGAGCTGCTCTACTTGTTATCCAGCTCCTTACTGTGAACATGGCATAAGTCCTTGGATTCAACCACGTGGGAATACAGATGAAGTTCAAAGCTCTTGGCTTCACCTAGGCCTAGTCTCAGTCACTGCAGCTATTTGTGGAGTGAACCAGCAGATAAAGAGTCTCTCTCACTGCCTCTCCCAATCCCTGCAACACTGCCTTTAAATTAAATTACACATACATATGTAAATAGATATAAATGTTTTTAAAAAGAAAATTGGCTGACAGAATGCTTCTTCTTAAAAATAATAGTAGGTAGCTATAATGCTAAACATATTTGTTTATATCAACTGGAAAATTATTAAAGATATTCTGCAAATAATTACATTAATTTACCTGCTCCTGGATGTTTAGAAATTATAGCTTTAGCCAATATTGTGCCCAGTAGCTTTGAAACTGAAATCCGCACATCATAATTAGAACCTTCAAAGGACTTAAAACATAGTGTGGCCACACTGTCCAGGTCTGTACTCCACATAAAAATGGCCTCATTCTGAAGTTCAAGGAGACACTATTCAATTGGATAAACAGAAATTAATGAAAAACAAATAAAAATGTCAGGGTTAAATTTATGTAACTTGTAGAAACTACCATAATCTAACAAAGAAAATTCACAAATTCAAGGTAGCAACCTAACGATCACAGCAGTTATAGTAATAAAATTCATTGCGATTATAGCATATAAAGATAATGTTCCCACTAAAGGTGTTAAAATCAATCTGTCAGCTATGTACAACTATAATTTCAACATAAAGAGAAAATTTTATGATCTAACCTACTGTATTAATAAGGCATGACTAAATACAGAGTTACTACGAAGCAAAATAAAGTTTACAAGTAAATTTTAGCTTGCAGAATTACAGAGGGAAAGCGTAACAGAATGGAATGAATACATAAGAATCTGGAAACAAACTTCTGATGATGTGTTGCTAACTAACTGAGCCCTGGGCAAATCCTTAAACTCCTGACCTTGCGTTTCCTCAGCTGATCATCAAGGCTATAGCTCTCCATGATGAGCAGTTGCTAAAACGCATACACAAAGATAATCTGACTTAATTTCTTTACACGTACTTTTAGCAAGGCTGCTCTACAGACCAGTTTACCTTTGCAGCAGCACAACGAACGGCCATGGATCTATCTGTTAAGCAGGATCTAGCTGCTTTATAAATATCTCTGTGGCAAGGTGTAGCAGCAGCTCCTAGTCCTTTCAAGATATTTTGCAGACTCAACATAATCTCATAACGACCTTGAGACTGTCACAAAAAAAGGAAAAAGAAATATTTACACAAGAAAAAGAATATTATGAAGAATGACACCAAAAATCGATATTTATTTTTGTGCATAGCAACCAACTCATTCAGACACCAAGAAACATTAATAGTTACTATCATAGGAGGTACTTACTATTTAAAAAGTAGAAACATTCCAACAATACACAAAGTTGTCATGAAGATTATACAAAATTATATAGGAAATGCTTGGCAGGCAATTATATAGCCTAGCAATTGAGATGCCTGCATCTACCCAAGTTCTTGGGTCATTGCTACCCACAAGAAGATTCATATGAAGTCCTACCTTCTGGTTTTGGCTAACCCTGGTCTCAGCTATTAGAGCATCTCAGTAATAAATTAGCAGATGGAAGCTATCTCTCATACAATTTTTTAAAAAAGTGGTCCCGGCACAGTAGCCTAGTGGCTAAAGTCTTCACTTTACATGTGCCAGGATCCCGTGTAGGCACTGGTTTGTATCCCAGCCCCCCACTTACATCCAGCTCCCTGCTTGTGGCCTGCAAAAGCAGCAGAGGATGGTCCAAGGCCTTGGGACCCTGCACCCATGTGGGTGACACAGAAGAAACTCCTGGCTCTTGGCTTTGAATCAGTTCATCTCTGGCCATTGTGACCACTTGGGGAGTGAATCAGCAGACAGAAGATTGTTCTCTCTGTCTCTCCTCCTCTCTGTGTATCTGTCTTTCCAATAGAAATAAATAAATCATTAAAAAAACAAAACAAAACAGGGATGGCTTAAGCGCTGGAACCCCTATACTCATACGGAAGAGCTAGAACAAACTCATGGTTCCTAGCTATAACCTGGCCCAGCCCAGAGTAGAGTGACCACTTGGGGACTGTGCCAGCAGATGGATAATCTCTCTCACTCTCTAACTTTGTGCTTCAATTAAGTAAGATAAATATTTAAAAGGAAAAAAAAAAGAAAAGAAAGAAAGCATTAGTAACAGAACAGATAAACAGGAGAATGCACCAGTAACTCGGGATGAATCACACAGCTCAGAGACAGGCTTTTTGAATATATATTCTCAGAGGCAAAAAAAAAAAAAATCAAGAATAAAGAAAGCTTAAGGGAAACAGCACAGCATGAAAACAGCAAATATCCGGATTATTGGGACTCAAGAGAAACTTGAGAATGCCAAATGGGAAGAAAGCATAGTCAAAAAGAATATGATAATAAACATCCCAAATGAAGAGAAATATACAATCGCCCAGGTACTAGACGGTGACACAGCACATAAAACTGCTGCCAATAACACTGGCATGAAATATAGGCACCAGTTCAAGTACCAGTTGTTTCATTTCTAAACCAGATCCTTACTAATGAATCTAGGAAAGCAGTAAACGATGGCCCAAGTGCTTAGGCCCCTGCATCCATCAGAGAGACCCAGAAGAAGCCCCTGTTCCTGGCTTCAGTCTGGCCCAGCAGCAGCCACTGCAACAATTTGGAGATTGAACAGTGGATAGATGACCTTTCTCTTATTCTGTAACTTCGCCTTTCAAATAAAAATTTTAAAAAGCAAATAATTAATGGAAAAAGTTTACACGTATTAATGTATTTTGTCATATTTATCAAAAAAGCACAAAACATGAAAAATCCTATCTTTTTATTATTTAGTTCAATATGTGACAACTTACCTCAGCACTCTTCATGGCTTTAAGAATATTCCCAACTGTATCAGTAAAGGTGCTACCCAGTATTCTGCCCAATTTCTTGTATAAGGAACCCAAACATACCACAGCAGCACTGAAATGATATTTAAATTATAAATTAGTCAGGCTAAGAAAACAAATATAAAAAGATCTTAGAATATACAAAAGTGATTTAGAAAAATTTTTCCACTGTTGTGGTCTTGTTTTCCCTTTCTTGGGAATATCTTTTGAAACAAAAGTGAGGAAGTCTCATTTACTATATTTTCTCTTGCTAGTTACACATTTGGTATTTTATCCAAGAAACCACTGTCATATTCAAGATTACAAAGATTTTGCCTTGAGAGTTTAATAGTTTAGCTATTATATTTCAATCTATGACCCATTTTGAGTTAATATTTTGTAGATGATACAATAGAAGGATAAGAAAACCACTGTTTTGCATCTTGATAGTCAGCTGTCTGGAAGGAAAAGATTAATTTTATGTTGAAAGGATAAAATTCCCCAGAATCTACTCTGTGGACATAACACTGAGGTGAATAAGCTAAGCATACCTTTGATAACAAGAATTTTAAAAGGATGTATCATTCTTAATTTAGATCTCACCAAAATGTTCTATCCATCCCTCAAATTTCTTACAAATTGAAAATTTGCAAAATATTTTAATAGCATTTGAGTCATATACCAGATAATCAAAGATGGACTTACTTATAAAGAGTAAGAGAAACAAGCCATAAAGCTCCCATCAAATTTGAAACCTGAAAATTTCATGGGAGAATATATTCTGTTACAAGCAAAAAATCAGAACAACATTGCAGTCATTGCTGTGGAACCATGGTGCTCATGGCCTATTCTAAAATCAAAGGAGATATAAGGAATTGAATCCCGTGAAACAAACTAAGCCATTACTTTTAGGTTCTTAGAAGAATATTTTCCCAAGATACTTATTGTCAGTTTCACTACCAAAAACCAAGAAATTAAAATAACACCCCAAATCTGAAGAACTCCGAATATTTTCTTTGTAGGCACTCAAGTACTAAAATTTGAGAAAAACATCAAATACACATAAGAGTTTCCAAAAGGAACTTTCTCAGCCAAAAGGACAAAGTTAAAGTTAGATTTTAAAATTCAGTTTCAAAACACCTGTCAAATAGTTTTGGTACTTAATAAATAAAATTGGCACACGAAAGATACAATTTAACTTACAGTTTAGTGGGAAGGTAACTTGGAGAATCATCTTTACTACGAATAAGATCATTACACTTATCGATTGTCTCATAAACAGAGAATGTGTCTCCAATACTATAAAGTATGGCTAGATTCTTGGCAAGAAGTTTGCGAGTAGGAGGCCCTGGGGAACTGTTCAACAAATATAGAAGCTGTTCAACAAGACTCTTCTGTTTCTCCCTAACATCATTCTGGAAAGAGATGGAACAGAAACATAATTCCAAGTCAACACAGTCAAAGGTAACCCTTCAATTTCTCTTTTACATACTTAAGAATTAAAAAGGCTCTAAATAAGCTGATATCATGGCCATTGTGCTACACTAACAAGTAGTTTGTTGCCTGTTAACATCTCCAAAAAAATAAATTCCAAGCCACACTACTCTATAGTCTCTGTTAACAAAGAAAAGAGCTCTATTTATTAAAAACCTTTCTTCTTACATTTGAAAGGCAGGTCAAATTCATACTAACCAGAATCTCTTAAGTAGGTATATGTAATCTGATTATATATATGATTACATATGAGCTTGTATACATAATTTGATTATAGAATGTATGTGTATAATGAGATTATATATGTGACATAAATTTAAATACATGCATGCCGTAGTAACCTATAATGTAAAACAGAGTTGATTTTGTTATAGCTATCCACTTTGTTGATTTTTTTCTAAATTTAGTGTAAATTTAGTGTAATTTCTTCTTGGCAATGTTGATTTTTGAAGCAAAGAGCAACAAATTTACCCTATGTAACTATTCAAATCTTTAATAAAATCTAGCATTTTGAAGTTAATTTTGGTTATTTTAAACAGAACTAGAAAAACAAACTGAATAAACCAAACTTCACCTGGCACTTAAAACAAAAACAACTTTTATAATTTTACCCACCCTGCTGGTTGCTAGCAAGAGTTTCTCCAAATATCTCAACCACTCAAAAATAAATTCAGCCTTCTGAACTTCACCTAGCTGATTGTATGCTTCTTCATTAAGCAATAAACTATGAGCTAATTCCATTCCTTGAGCAAATTCTCTTAGCAGGTCACAATTCTTCTCCTTAAACTTCAGTCAATATGCCTCAGAACAAAAAGCTGCAACAGAGAAAGATAACACATTAAAAGAAAAGCAATCATAATACCAGAAATCTTCTACAGAGAAGTGAAAGCATGATTAAATACACACATCTTTTTTAACCATTCTAATAGGAACTCAGGAAAATCCTAGCAACAAATTTTGGTTGACAGAATCCACCTCTGTATCTGTTAATGGCAGACAGGCAAAATAAAGTAGTATTATCAATATTCATATGCAAAAGTCTGTTAAATAAAACAAGATTCCACTAGAATCCTGTAAATTTTAAAGTTAGTTATACTGAGTATCAGGTTAACACTCATTTACTAAAACAAGTCATAGGTACATATCAATAACCAAATATCCAGATCTCCTACTAAAATTCTGCCATGTCTTTGGGACTTGTCATTTATCTGAAACTCCAATCCAGGAACAAAAGGACTTTTACCTACTGGCATTGGTTCCTCACTCAGTCTAACAAAAGTACTCTTTGTAGCTATTGGATAGGAATTTTAGAAGAGTTCCATATCAGCTAATAGACAGTGTCCTTTTTGTTGTGAAAGCAGGCATTTTTTTCAAGGCACTTGGATGAATGCTGTCCAGGATTGAACCAATGTATAGGATCTGCTCTGACCCAGATTCATTGTCTTCAAAGAAGACAGAGAAGAAAACAATAAAATAAGCCTTTAAAAAAGACAGAAATTTTATTTTTTTCGTTATTTTTGTATTCTTTTGAGTTGATCCTATTCATCATTATTTCCTGGATACACTCTAGTCTTTCCAGGACACACATACCGTATAAGCCTGTATAAATATACACACATCCACAAATTTCCAAGATGGCATTGCAATGTATAATACTTTTTTTCTTTTCAGAGTGCATACTCAAATATACAACAATAAAACAAGTATGTTTTGCTACAAATAGCTTCAAATAGTTAAATAAATCAGTCAATAGAATGTTACCTATAAATAGTGGATATGTGAATATTTAGTTTACTATTCTTCAACTTTTTGCAGTTTTTTTAAAAGATCACAATTAAAAGTAAGAATATTTCAAGTAAGGAAAGAAACTAGCTTTAAAAAATAAAGTATTACTTCCTAACTGTGGACAATTGACCAGGTTGCCTAGAACCTAGGCAAGTGTTAAACTGCTGGAAGGAAAGCAGCCAACAGCTGGCGGGCATCCTGGGCCACTCATCGCCAAATCTGTGCTAATTAGGCCCCAACTAGGACCAGGCAGCAGCACCAGTGGCAAATGTAAGAGTCTGGACTAAGGGTAAGGGTCAGCACTAAGAGTAGACTATATCAAATAGGGTTGCTGCCCCAGCTGGAATGTGTGACATCCAGAGCTGGGAGTAGGCCTGGTAAGAGAACTTTCCTGCTAGTCTGCAGCTCCCTCTGAGGAGCACGTTCACCATGGCTAGGGCGGGCCAGACCAGACAAGGCTGCAACACTCATCCGCATTTGTGTGGGCCAGGTCTGGAGACAGGCTGGGCTGGGCCAGGCCTCAGCATCTGTTGGCACACACAAGAGCCAGGACAGGCTGTAGGAAATGCCAGCTGGGTTGGGTTGTAACACCTGCCAGAGAGAGCTGAGACTATGGGTGGGTTATGCCAGACTGGATCAAAGCACCTACCAGCACGCTCAAAACCTGGGGCTGGGAACATGGCTGGTAGAGAACTCTGGAGACTTCCCTGCTGAGTTGCAGCTCCATTAATAATTGCAAGAGCCGGGGCTAAGGGCAAATCAGAATGAGCAAAGCTGTAGCACCAATCAGCATGCATGTGGACTGGGTCTGGGGCAAGCCAGACTGGGCTAGGCTCCAGGACCTCCTGGTGCTCACAAGAGCCAGAATTGGTGTGGGACAGGCCAAATTAGGCCATGGTATAAGCTTGGGGGGTAGGCCAGCCTGGGACAGGCTGTAGCACCCATCAATGAGAGCCAGAATGGGTATAATCAGTTGGACAAGACTGCAATACCCACAAGTGAGTGCCAAGACTGGGGTCAGCCATGTCAGTCTGGGTAGCAATACATGATGCCACATGCAGGATCCAGGGCTGGAAGCAGGTCTGGTAGGAGGGTTTGGGGAACTCCCCAACTAGGTACAGCTGCCACTGGTGAGCATAAGAGCCAGCTGAGAGCCAACTAAACCAGCCCTTTGGCACAAGTGTGGCCTGGGTCAGGGGGCAGGCTAGGCAGGGGCAGCCCACAGCAAACACTGGGCTTGGTTGAGAGCCATGACAGGATGCAGGTCAGGTATTGTTGGAGCGAAATACCCACTGGCATGTATGACAGCCAGGATGGGTGTGGGCCAGCTGAGCTGGGCCCAGCACCAGCTGCAAAGTGCAGGGTATGGATGTGAGTCTTTCAGGCTGGCTGGCAATACTCCAAGACAGGTGCAAAATCTGGGGCTGGGAACATGCCCGGCAGGGAAACTGTGGGCACTCCCTTGGTAGGCTGTACCTATTGCTGATGAGCACAAGAACCAGGGCTGGGATGGGTCAGGCTGGACAAGGTGGTGGCTCCTGTCAGTATACATGAGTGCCAGGTCTGGGGGTGGGGTGAGCTGATCTGAGCTGCAGCACCACGGGTATACACAAGAGCCCGATGGAATGTTGGCTGGGTGGTTTAGGCCATATCAGACGCTGTCAGGCATAAAAACTGGGGCTGGGGTGGGCCTGGGGGCGCTTATTGGGGTTCAGCCTGACTAGGCTGCAGCACTTGTTGGTATGCGTGGAAACCAGGTCTGTGGTATAGGCTGGTAGGATTGTGGCGCAGCACCCATCAGTTCATACTGGAATATGCACTGGCTGGTGCAGGCAATAGAATGCACCTGACCCTGTACTGCCTGGTGCACATAAAAGTTAAGGCTGAGGGCCTGGTGCAGTAATCTAGTGGCTAAAGTCCTCCCCTTGCATGAGCCGAGATCCCATATGGGTGCTAGTTCGTGTCACAGCCACCCTGCTTCCCATCCAGCTCCCTGCTTGTGGCCTGGGAAAGCAGTAGAGGACGACCCAAAACCTTTGGACCCTGCACTCATGTGGGAGAACCAAAGGAAGCTCCGGACTCCTGGCTTCAAATTGGCACAGCTCCAGCCACTGTGGCCACCTGGGGAGTGAACCAGTGGATTGAAGACCTTTGTCTCTATCTCTTCTTTGTAAATCTTACTTTCAAATAAAATAAACAAATCTTAAAAAAAAATAAAGAGTCAAGTCTGAGGTCACTCCAGGCAAGCTTTGTTGGAGGACTCCCTGACTAGACCACTGGACTCAGACCCTGGCAACAGAATCACAGAATGTGTATTCCAGCTTTGGAGTGAATGTATCAGAACTGGGCCTTCTCAGCTGCTGATGCCTGTGCAGTGAACAGCATGTCTAGTTGCACAAAGAGGACATGATAGCCAGCTCATCTAGGCAAGAAGGGGATGTTAACTGCCATGTCAGAGAATGGGAAATAGAATAGGTTGGAAAATTCTCCTAACTAAGCTAGCAACATGGTCCTGGGTCTGTGGATGCACTAAGGTAGACTTTTTAAACCAGCAGACCTTAGAAAGATTTTCCCAACACTGGAGCAATGAAACTGACAACATCTCGGGACTATTGAAACCACTCAGTTAACACGCTAAGAATACTCCTTTTCACACTGGCATCTCTAAGCATCATCAAATGACTGCCGTATGCCCTGGTGCTGATGTAATTTGACAGCAAGGAGTGGTCCTTTCCCCCTATCCCGTGCACACAGGATAAAACAAAACAAAGAGACTGAAACATGTGTCCCATCCACCTTCCTCCATACCTGATCCTCTACACTCTACACTCTAATCAGATCCCCACATGGCGTGTATCCATCTCAACTAAGTAAACACTATTAAATATAAAAATGTTAAAAGTAAAAAAATAAAACATTACTTGGTATGACTGCAAGAGTGGCTGTGAACTCCTACCATCTCACTTTCTGCATGCTTCCTAACAATAACTACAATTCGAAATGAGATATTAGGAACTGCATAAATAACTGCAAAAGAAGAGCTGGTAGGCTCTACTCACAGAAAAAAGAAGAATTAAAAGTGCTGGCTGCACTGCCTCGATCAGCGCATGCTCTATACATATGCTGACAAATCACAAACTGCACTTCAGCAAGATACATAAGCATTGAAGATTAATTAAAAATGGGGCAGTCGAACCAACCTGGTGCAGCAAGCTAATCCTCCACTCTTGATGCTACCATCCCATATGGATGCCAGCTTGTATCCCGACTGCTCCACTTCCAATCCAGTTCTCTGCTTATGGCCTGGGAAGGTAACAGAGGATGGCCCAAGTCCTTGAGACCCTGCACCCACATGAAGACCTGGAAGAAGCTCCTGGCTCCCAGCTTCACATTAGCTAAACTCTGGCTGTAATGGCCATTTGCAAAATGAACCAGAAGATAAAAGACTTCTCTTTCTTTCCTCTCTCTGTAAACTCTGCCTTCAAATAAGATTAGGTTAAAAATTATTACTACTATTATCCTTTAGAATATTAAATAGAGAAGGCACTGAGGGTACGTCAAAATTTGGTAGAAAGGGCCCGGCGGCGTGGCCTAGTGGTTAAGGTCCTCACCTTGCACGAGCCGGGATCCCATTTGGGCACTGGTTCTAATCCCAGCGGCTCCACTTCCCATCCAGCTCCCTGCCTGTGGCCTGGGAAAGCAGTCGAGGATGGCCCAAAGCCTTGCGACCCTGCACCCGTGTGGGAGAACCAGAAGAAGCTCCTGGCTCCTGGCTTCAGATCAGTGTAGCACTAGCCGTTGCGGTCAATTGGAGAGTGACTCATCGGATGGAAGATGTTCCTCTCTGTCTCTCCTCTTCTCTGTATATTTGACTTTGTAATAAAAAAAAAAAAAATCGCGCCCAGCACGATAGTGTAGTGGTTAAGGTCCTCGCCTTCCACACCCTGGGATCCCATATGGGCGCCAGTTCTGGTCCTGGCAGCTCCACTTCCCGTCCAGCTTCCTGCTTGTGTCCTGGGAAAGCAGTCGAGGATGGCCCAAAGCCTTGGGACCCCACACTCATGTGGGAGACCTGGAGGAAGTTCCTGGCTCCTGGCTTTGGATCGACGCAGCACCAGCCGTTGCAGTCACTTGGGGAGTGAACCATCAGACGGAAGATCTTCCTCTCTGTCTCTCCTCCTCTCTGTACATCTGACTTTCCAATAAAAATAAATAAATCTTAGAAAAAAATCTTTTAAAAATTGGTAGAAAAACATAATTATTTTCATACAAAAGCTTGTGAAATTCATTTATATCTTTCATAATATGCATTTCCATGTACTTCTGAAATTTTTCATACATAAATGTGGATGCTTCCTTTGCCAATGTACTAGCAGTAAATCAGGAGGCTGGCACAGTGGTTAAGCTGTCACCTGAGAGACTGGCATACCTTACAAGTACCAGTTCATAGCCCAGATGTTCTGCTTCTAATCCAGCTCCCTGCCTATGGCCTGGAAAAGTAGTGGAGGGTGGCTCAAGTCCTTGGGTCCCTGCAACGCTGTGGGCAATTTGGAAGAAGTTCCTGGTTCCTGGTCTGCTGAGATCCCTGCTAATGTACCTGAGAAAGCAGCAGTAATGGCCCAAATGCGTGCACCCCTGCCACCTAAAGCTTCTGCCTCCTAGCTTTGGCCCAGCCTACCCTAGCCACTCTGCCCGTCTGAGGCGTGACCAGTGGACAGAAGATCTGTCTCTGTCTTTCCCCCTCTTTCTTTGTAACTTTGACTTTCAAATAAATAAGTAACTTGGAAAAAAAAGTTCTTCAAAGCAACAGGAAACTAAATGAGGAAAACTCCAAGCCTAATAGAAAGAAATAACTGGAGTTTTAGAGTAACATGTAGAATTTGCAGGTAATAAAACAGAACTTTCAAGTAATATGCTTTATATTCCTCTAAATAAATCTCAATCTTTTACAGAGAAACCAATAAATAAAAATGTATTAGACTACCAGGCAAGAGACATAGGGCCGCTCTTTCCTTTCTTTTCACCCAGAATTTACTGGTATAACATTACTTAAGAGAATCAGATCACCATGATTATCACATAATTGAAAAGATTCTCTTTAAAAGAGTCACAATCAGGTTCCCTGTTGGCCAGATCTAGTCCACAGGGACTGAAAAATAAAACCAGTTGTTAACATTTAAACCTTAGAGGGCTGCACATGAAAACCTGAAACAAATGACATTCCAAAAGGGCAGGGATGATCCAACAGCCCACAGTCATACCCTCGTCTGCTCATTTACTTATGGTATTTCTATAGCTTTTTATCTTAAGCTCAATTTAACTTGTATGGATTTGTAACTTTTCAACTCTAACTCTTTAATCTCACCTCCACTCCTCTGGCTTGCAGGACTCTATGACACTACCCCAGGGGCAAGGACAACTGTCACCTAGCCAGTCTTCCCAGGTATATGCCATATGGGTTGCTGCATCCCAGTTAGTCCCGTCTGCCTACCCAACCTACCCATGACCTGCCTCTGACACTCTTAATTAAAATAACATGGGCAAAGGTTATGTTCTAGAGACTAACTTTTAAGGACCAACAACAAAAATAAAGATAACAGGGCCCGGCACGGTGGCGCAGTGGTTAAGCTCCTCGCCTTGCACGCCCGGGATCCCATATGGGCGCCGGTTCGAATCCTGGCAGCTCCACTTCCCATCCAGCTCCCTGCCTGTGGTCTGGGAAAGCAGTCGAGGACGGCCCAAAGCTTTGGGAACCCACACTCATGTGGGAGACCCGGAAGAGGCTCCTGGCTTCGGATCGGTATAGCATCGGCCTTTGCACTCATTTGGGGAGTGAATCATGAGACGGAAGATCTTCCTCTCTGTCTCTCCTCTCTGTATATCCGCCTTTCCAATAAAAATTTAAAAAATAAATGTTTTAAAAAAAAGATAACAGTGCTAAGAAATTCATTTTTACAGACAGTATGATTTTCAACTTCAAAATAAACTCCTCTGAGTATAAAAGTTAATCATCCAAAAATTTTCACGATCAAGAATAAAGTCAATGCTAGAGCAGTAATTTCTGGAAGAAACTAAATGCAATAAACAGAGGATGAAAAGATGGGAGGTGTTTGGCACCATGACCAGTAGTCACCCGCATCCCATATCAGAGTGCTTGGTTTGTATCAACCTTCTGTGGTTCCAAACCACCTTCCTGCCAACGCAACAAGAAAAGGAGTAGATGATGGCTTAAGTACTTGGGTCCCTGACACGCACATGGGACACCTGGAAGGAGTACCAAGCTCCCGGCTTCAACATGACTCAGACTTGGTCATTATGGCCAGTTAAGCAGTAAATCAGTGGATGGTTTGTCATTCTCTCTTTGTCTCTTTGTATGTGTCTGTCTCCCTCTCTGCCTGTTTTTCAAAGCAAATGAAAATAAATATTAATTGCCAATAATAAAAAAATGATAAGTTTATAACCAATGCCTATGATTATTTGAGGGGAAAAAAAAAACCCTCAGTAGCATAAAGAAACTTTACTATAACCACTGGGATGGGAAAGAAAAACCTACTTTTAGAATCCAATTACCCTTTCTGGGGGTAATTTCTTTTCTTCTTTCTCCATGGCAGCAATTTCTAAAGGTCATTAGGACTGTTGAAAAGATATTTTGTTCCTTAAGTAACAGCAACTTGGTGGTGTAAAATGATCTATCAAGAGGCAAAATAGCTAACACAATGTGGTAATAAATAATTCAGTGAAAAGCTTCAGATCATAATCACAGCATAAAGTTAGCTCTAATGCCCTCAACACATTCCTCATATAAATTACCCTGAAGTAGTCCCTAATGGCAATCTCCTATCTAAAATTCCTCATCTAAAAGGCACCTAAGATCTCTACATTTGCACAGTGAATGTGATAAACAAGCACTTTGCAAATTACAGACGTCCAGTTCTTCCCTGAAGTGTTACCCAATGCTAATGGCTGAGTTTATAAATAGAATTTCAATCCCACACTTATTTGAGAAATATTTATTCTGATTTTTCATATTTTTCATTCTCATGTTTGTGATTATAAAGTGACTAATTATTTAACCAAACATTTTTGGTTAGTTGCTACTTGATAAGCATGTCATAAAACTGCTTCCAGACACTTTTCTTTCTTTTTTTTTTTTAAAGATTTATTTATTATTATTATTTTTTTTTATTTTTCATTGGAAAGGCAGATATACAGAGAGGAGAGACAGAGAGGAAGATCTTCCGTCCGATGATTCACTCCCCAAGTGAGCGCAATGGGCCGATACTATGCCGATCCGAAGCCAGGAGCCTCTTCCGGGTCTCCCACGCGGGTGCAGGTTCCCAAAGCTTTGGGCCATCCTCGACTGCTTTCCCGGGTCACAGGCAGGGAGCTGGAAGGGAAGCGGGGCTGCCGGGATTAGAACCGGTGCCCATATGGGATCCCGGGCATGCAAGGCAAGGACCTTTAATCACTTGCGCCAACCCGCCGGGCCCCAGACACTTTTCAAAGGAACAAATTCAGAAGCTAATAGACATATGAAAAAATGCTCAGGCTCCCTTGCTATAAGGGAAATACAAATGAAAACCACACTGAGGTTCCACCTAACTCCAGGGAGACTGGCCTACATTCAGAATGCTATTAACAATACCTGTTGTCATGGATGTGGGAAGAAAGGCATCCTCCTGCACTGTTGGGGGTGGTGTAAGCTAGTACCACCACTATGGAAGTCAGTATGGAGAGTGCTAAGACAACTGAAAATTGACCTGCCATATGATCCAGCTACCCCACTTCTGGGAAATATATCCAAAGGAAATGGAATCTGCATGAGAAAGGGATCTGTATTCCTATGTTTACAGAAGCACAATCTACAATAGCAAAAATATGGAAACAACCCAGATGCCTGTCAAAAGAAGACTGGATAGGGGCCCGGCAGTGTCGCGCAGTGGCTAAAGTCCTTGCCTTGAACGCACAGGGATCCCATATGGGCACCGGTTCTAGTCCCGGCAGCTCCACTTCCCATCCAGCTCCCTGTTTGTGACCTGGGAAAGCAGTTGAGGACAGCCCAAAGCCTTGGGACCCTGCACCCATGTGGGATACCTGAAAGAAGTTTCTGGCTCCTGGCTTTGGATCGGCATAGTATCAGCCGTTGTGTTCACTTGGGGAGTGAATCATCAGAGGAAGATCTTCCTCTCTGTCTCTCCTCTTCTCTGTATATCTGACTTTCCAATAAATAAATAAATCTTTAAAAAAAAAAAGAAAAGAAGACTGGATAAAGAAACTGTGGTACATCTATTCCATGGAATACTAATCAGCCATTAAAAAGAATAAAATTCTGGGGCTGGTGCAGTAACCTAGAGGATAAGGTCCTCACCTTGCACATGCCTGGATTCCCATAGAGGTGCCAGTTCATGTCCTGGAGGCCCCACTTCCCATCCAGCTCCCTGCTTGTGGCCTAGGAAAGCAGTTGGGGATGGCCCAAAGCCTTGGGATCCTGCACCCACATGGAAGACCTGGAAAAAACTCCTGGCTCCTGCCTTCAGAACAGCTCAGCTGCAGCTGTGGCGGCTACTTGGGGAGTGAACCATTGGATGGAAGATCTTCCTTTCTGTCTCCTTCTGTGTATCTAACTTTCCAATAAAAATAAATAAATCTTAAAAAAAAAAAAAAGAATGAAATTCTACCATTTGATTATGCTCAGTGAAACAGGCCAATCCCAAAAGAAAAAATATCATGTTTTCTCTTACATAAGGCAATCTTAATGCAAAATACAAAATCAATCAGCATGCATGTACATATAGTCATCTGGAGCAACTGTATAAGACACCAACATACAGAAATGTGAAGATACAATGCAGTATACATCTCTACTTCCAAATAAAGAATGGACTCTCAACAAAACTGTAAAATACATCTCAACAATGGGATGCTCGACTCTGTCATTCTCCACACCTACAATGTTAGGATACTCTTAACTAGCAGAATGACTGACTTGTGACTGTTTTTGAAGGACTATACTACTGTAATAAAAAAGGAGAAATCAATGGGGGGAGGAGGTCTAAGGAGAGGAAGGAGGGAAGTCCCAGGGCCTTTGGAACTGTACCATAAAATCAATTAATTTTAAAAATTCTGTTGCTATTCCAACTTTCTATTTCCTTATTCTGTGTTTAGAGCCTACCAGCTCCTCTCTTCTACCTCTTTACATGTACTATTACAAACTACAGTAATCCCAATGTTCTTTTCTGACTGTTCTGGTACCCATAAACACTCCCCTCTATTACTCACCAAAACCTTCCCAACCTCTTTTCCAACAGTAATTACTGTTCTAAGCTAAGTCACTATTTTTCCCCCAAGTTGCACATAAGAAATACAGTATTTGTCTTCCTGTGTCTGGCCTATTCATTGAACATCTGTGTGTTGCTGCAAATGACAGACTGTATTTCAGTTTGCAATTAAAAATATTCCATTGTGTGTACATACATTATCTTCATCTATTGATGGATATTTGGGATGATTCCACACCTTGGCTCTTGTGAACAGTACACAGCATACACACAGAAGTGTGAGTATCGTGCATCTGTTGGTTTCATTTTCTTTTTTCCTTTTTTAAGATTTTATCTATTTTTCTTGGAGAGACAGATCAGATATATAGAGAGAAAGATCTTCTCTTTACTGGTTCACTCCACAAACAGCCACAATAGCCACAATTGAGCCGATCCAAAACCCCGAGCTTCTTCTGGATCTCACATGGATGTTCAAGGTCCCAAGGCTTTGAGCCAGCCTCTACTGCTTTCCTGGGCCGTAAGCAATGAGATGGATGGGAAGTGGGCACAAGCCAGCACCAAGTGGGATCCTTGTGCTTGCAAGGTGAGGATTTAGCCATTGAGCCATGTGTTACTCTCCAATGGATTCATTTTCTTAGAAAGGGAATACATACAGAAGTGGGATAGCTGGGTCATACAGCAGATCTACTTTATTTTTCTGAAGAATTTCCACACTGCTTTTCACAGGGGCTTCACTAATTTGCAATCTCACTAACAGTGTGAAATTGTACTCTTCTGTCCAACCCTTTGTTTGGACCAGCCTTTCTACCAGGATTAGATGATACTTCCTCATGGCTCTGTTTCTCTTCTCTGATAGCTGGTGATGCTCAGCATGTTTTCATGCATTTATTGGCCATCTGTATTTCCTCTGCAGAGACCCGGGGATTCAGATTTTCAGCCCCTTTAAAAAATATAAATAGGGCCCGGCAGCATGGCCTAGCGGCTAAAGTCCTCGCCTTGAACCCACCCGGATCCCATTTGGGTGTCAGTTCTAATCCCAGTAGCTCCACTTTCCCATCCAGCTCCCTGCTTGTGGCCTGGGAAAGCAGTCAAGGATGGCCCAAAGCCTTGGGACCCCACACCCATGTGGGAGACCTGGAGAAGTTCCTGGCTCCTGTCTTTGGATCGGTGCAGCACCACCCATTGCGGTCACTTGGGGAGTGAATCATCGGACGGAAGATCTTCCTCTCTGCCTCTTCTACTCTCTGTGTATCTGACTTTGTAATAAAAATATAAATAAATCTTTTAAAAATATAGAAATAAATAAATAAAAAGCAGCAGAGAAGGTAATGAGAGAGTTCCCACCTACTAATTCACTTTCTATATGCCTGCAACAGGCAGAGCTGAGTCACAAGAGCCCTAAACTCATCCTAGGTCGGCTATGTGGGACCCAAGTACTAAGTCAACTCCTCCTTCCTTCCAGGGTGCTGTATCATCAGGAAGCTGCATAGGAAGAGGAGCCACAGTCTGAGCCCAGGGGCTATGATGTGGTATGTGGGCACCAAAGTGGCAATGAACAAAATAAAAAGCACACCCTTTTATCCACTTCTTAACTGCACTTTTTATGTTTTTGAATTTTTTTAGTTCATTTATTCTTGATACTAATCCTTTGTCAGATGCAGTATGCCAATATTTTCTCCAATTCAGTCAGTTCTCCTTATTCTCTTATTATTTCTTTCACTATGCAGAAATTCCTTAATGTGATATAATCCCATTTGTCAATTTTTACTTTTAATGTCTACACTTCTGCAGTCTTACTCAAAAAATCATTGCCTATCCTCATATCTTAAAGTGTTTCCCTTATGTTTTTATCTAATAGTATGAGATCTTAGAATGACATCTTTGAATTGATGTTTGCATAGGGTGACAGGTAAGTAGAGGGAGATCAAGTTTCAATTATGTGCACATGGCTATCTGAATCTCCCAGTATCATTTATTCATGAAATACTGACAATCATTTTTAATAGCAGCTAATTCTTTTTAAATTTAATAAATTCAGTTTTTTATGATGTTTGCATAGTTGAAAAAGATGCATGCCCTTGTGGACCTCTGATTAGGGTGGGAAGTATTGAGGAATGGTGAAAAGTGGATGGGATGATTGCTGTTCCATGTCTGGGTTCTTATGTTAGATTTCCACCATGGTCTCCATAGCTTCAGCTCCTGGCTCACCAGTCTCCACCTCCTGTGATCCCATGCTGAGGCTGCACCATTTCTGTACAACCTTTCTCCTACTTTCGGTTGGAGCAGGTCCCAGGATCAGGGAGATACCAGGTGTCCTCTATAGCTAGGTGGTTGGTGATGCTGATCTTACCAGAACCTGTTGGCCGTTAGCTCTGAGGGCCACATGGATCTATTTTGACCCGTGCAATGCCATAATTGGTATTATTTTCCTGTGGAATCAGTGCAACCCACTGAGCTCAGTGAGTTTGCTCCCAGCTCAGTGGATACGTAGCTCACTGTTGTCCCCTGAAGTCTTAAATTCTTCGCCACACTGTAAGAAATGACACCTGATGTGACACTACTAGAGTTCTTGAACTGTTGACCATCAGGTCTGAGGGCTACCCGGACCTGTCTTGGGTGGAACCTTGTTGCCGGTGGAGTTCAGATAGCTGTTCGCTGAATGCTGCTGGGGTATCAGTCATTGCAACGCCACACCATTGTGTCCACTGCTTTCCTGTGTCTGTCAGTCTCCAGGCACCCCTCTGCTGTTGTTCTGTCCTGTCCTATTTCCTGGAATGTGACCTCTCTGCTTCACATTGGCTAATATTTCTCTGTCTGTCTAAATGTGTCCTTAGCCTATTCTGCCATCTTGATTCTCCTTTTTTTTTTTTTAATTTTTCAAAAAGCTCAATATCGAGTGTAAAAATTTTGTATATGTTCTACTGCTTTCTGAAGCCACAGGCAGGGAGCTAGACGGGAAGTGAAGCAACCAGGATATCAACCAGCACTCATATAGGTTTCCAGTGCATGCAAGGCAAGAATTTAGCCACTGACCCATGGCGGCAGGCCCAAAAACTAAAATTATAAAGGTGTTATTTCAATATCTATTTAAACCTTAAAACAATAAAGTACAGTAGAGAAGTGTATTAAACCACCTTTGGGATCAAGCCTGGAGGTATGAAGGGCAGTAACGAAAAGACCTCTTCTTTCAGCCAGGGTGGACTTTCTTGCAACATAACAAGCATGACCTAATTAACTTGTGGGTTCCTTTTTTATAATGTATAATTTTACAAAGCCTGAATCACAAATGGGAATGTGAGGTCAGTGTAGAATGATCCAGCATCTTTCTAGATGAAAGCTAATTACTGTTATTTTGGGAAGAGCTGTGGGTTTTAAAATTTATGTCTGCTTCCAGAAGTATCAGAGTAGTTGAGAGTTGCGGGTTTGTTGTTGCTGTTTTGGGTTTGTTTATGCCTTTTGAGAAACTGAAGAACGAATACTTAAAAGTTGTTGCGATGTCTTTTGAAGGAAAGTCAAAAGTACAGATTTAATTATGACAAGTGTCAGAAAAGGTCCGTTTTCACTTACTGCTCTTTTTCATTTTGTGAATTATACTTTTCAAGTTTTAGAAGGAAAAACAGACAAATAATCCAACCAACAACTTGCATTTGATATTCTTTTTGGTTATTTGTAATTTTTCTCTTCTCCCTCCTTAAAATAGTATAATTTTTTTTAAAGATTTATTTTTATTTTTATTGGAAAGGCGGATATACAGAGAGGAGAGACAGAGAGGAAGATCCTCCGTGCCATGATTCACTCCCCAAGTGAGTGCAACGGCCGATGCTATGCCAATCTGAAGCCAGGAGCCTCTTCCGGGTCTCCCATGCGGGTGCAGGGTCCCAAAGCTTTGGGCCGTCCTTGACTGCCTTCCCGGGCCACAGGCAGGGAACTGGATGGGAAGCGGGGCTGCTGGGATTAGAACCGGCACCCATATGGGATCCTGGGCGTGCAAGGTGAGGACCTTAACCACTGCACCATCGTGCTGGGGCCAAAATAGTATAATTTTTTTTATTCAAAGATTTATTTATTTTAAATCTTTGAATAAATCTTTGAATAAATAAATCTTGAAAACACAGGGGGTTGGGGAAGAGATCAGTGAGGGAGAGACACAAAGAGAGGGAGACAGAGAGTGTCCATCCACAGACTGATTCACTTTCCAAATGACTGCTGTGGCCTGGACTGGACCAATTTGAGGTCAAGAACCAGGAGCATCCTCCAGGTCTCCCACTTGGGTGTCGCCATCTTCCACTGACTTCCCAGGAATATTAGCAGGGAGATGGATCACGAAGTGGAACTAACTGGGAGCTAACTGGTGACCAAATGGTATGCCTGCACTGCAGATAGTGGCTTTACTTGCTAGGCCAACACCAACCTTGCATGGTATAATCTTTCACAAAACTATCAAAACAGGCCCGACATGGTGGCCTCTTAGCTAAAGTCCTCATCTTGAATGTGGCAGGATCCCAAATAGGCACAGGTTCTAATCCTGGCTCCTGGCTTCAGTTCGGCTCAGTTCTGGCAACTGCAGTCATTTGGGGAGTAAATCAACAGACAGAAGATCTTCCTCTCTGAATATCTGACTTTGTAATAAAAATAAAATAGATCTAAAAAAAACCCTATCAAAACAAATCTCTGAACCTTAATACAGAAAACTATGTTAGGGCCCGGCACGATAGCGTAGCAGTTAAGGTCCTCACCTTGAACGCCCTGGGATCCCATATGGGCACCAGTTCTAATCCTGGCAGCCCCGCTTCCCATCCAGCTCCTTGTCTGTGGCCTGGGAAAGCAGTTGAGGATGGCCCAAAGTTTTGGGACCATGTACCCATGTGGGAGACCTGGAAGGGCTCCTGGTTCCTGGCTTTGGATTGGCTCAGCTCCAGCCATTGCGGCTGCTTGGGGAGTGGTCCATCATATGGAAGATCTTCCTCTCTGTCTTTCCTTCTCTCTGTATATCCGCCTTTCCAATAAAAATAAATAAATCTTTAAAAAAAGAGAGAGAGAAAGAGAGAAAACTACATTAGCATTTCTCATTGAACTGGTATAGTTAGCAGTTTCTATATTTATATATATGTGTCAGTCTAAGTGTGATGGAGTGCACAGAAAAGAATAGCAAGCAAAATACAGTCTCCCACACACTATGCCAGATCTTTGAAGACTGAGGTGAACTGCAAGTATTCAGCCATCTGTCTTACTGCTTTCCCAAGCCACAGGCAGAAAACTGGATGAGAAGTGAAGCAACCAGGACACCAACCAGCACTCAAATGACCCTGTACCAACAGGTCATTTCAAATTCTTAGCCCACTAGGTAGTTAGTGGTTCTAGCATTCTCTCTCTTTTTTTTTAAGATTTATTTCTTTTTATTGCAAAGTCAGATATATATAGGAGGACAGACAGAGAGAAATATCTTCCACCCAATGACTGACTCCCCAAGTAACTGCAATGTCCGGTGCTGCGTTGATCCAAAGGCAGGAGCCAAGAGCTCTTCCTGTTCTTCCATGCGCATGCAGGGTCCTCAACTGCTTTGGGCCGTCCTCAACTGCTTTCCCAGGCCACAGGCAGGGAGCTGGATGGGAAGTGGGGTCTCCAGGACATGAACTGGCACCTATATGGGATCCCGGTACATTCAAGGCGAGGACCTTAGCCACTAGGCCACGGCCCAGGAAAATGTACCCAACAAAACTTTACTCTGTCTTTGAAAATGAAATAAAATTCTTCCACAGTTAAAAAAAAGTTAAAAGAATATGCCTCTTCCAAACCTGCCCTACAAATGATACTTAGAGGTTCTCTTGACAGAGAAAAGGAATAGTGCCCATCAAAACCAAAGGCAAATGCGACGAACATCCCAGTGAAATAACAACAGAAGACTATGTCAATGAACAACCCATTGCTAAAATGACAGAACCAAAATGGCACCTATTTGTATTACCCCTGAACGTAAATGGCTTAAACTCATCAATCAAACATCATAGATTAGTAGACTGGACTAAAAAAACAAAATCTATTTTTTGTCTACATGAGACATATCTCACCAACAAAGATCAGTGGAAACTATATCTCATGGATTTGGATATTTTTGTTAGTTTCATCTCTTCCAAACACTTTCTTCTGATTAAATTCTTCAATGACTCATAGATCACACTATATCATCATTTTCTTCAAGAAGGTTCTTGATTTTCTTTTTCACTTTTTCACTGACACATCAGTCATTCTACAGCACGTTATTTATTGTCATGGTGTTGTTGATTTCTTTTTTCTTCCTGTTGTTTATGTTTCGTGGCTTTTCATTTAAGGGGATGTATAGTAACAGTGTAATGAAGACTATAATATTTAGTACCATGTAATTTAACTTCATGGCATTGTAAATTTCTACTTTTCTTCCTATTGTTGATTTTGATTGTGACTTTTCATTTAGTGGGATACATAGTAACTGTGTAATGGAGACTATCATATCCATATGTGAAGATACAATGCAGTATGCATCTCTACTTGCAGACAAAGATGGACTCCCAATAAAACTGTTTACTATATTTTGACAATAGGATGCTGGATTCTCTGCCATTGTCCAGGCCTGCAACAATGGACATACGATTGTTTATGAAGAATTATAGTATAATAATGATATAGGTGAACTCAATGAGGGGTGAGGGATTTGGGGAGGAGATAAGGGAAATCCCAGGATCTATGGAACTGGATCATAAAATGATTATAATAAAAAGAAGTAAAATTAAAAAAAAGCAGTGCTTGTGAATAAATAGTGGCAGCAGAAATGGTTCAACTCTTTGGAAAAATAATGTATAAGAAGTCACAAAAATATCAAACTGACAAAAACATCTAATTTTGAAAGAAAAAGGAAAGTATCACTAGTATGAAAGCACTCATTAAAGTGCTATAAAAGTAAAAACTGGAAAGAACACATCTTCAGAAAAATAGTTAAAGTTTGACATATTCAAACAATACTACACTTTCATTAAAAATTCTAAAAACTGTAAATACTTAACTTTCACAGACTAAGAATAAAAACTACAGATAGGTGGTATTTACCAAAGAGTACTTTATGGAACAAGTACAGTGGCAGAGAGCGAGTAGTATTCTGATGGGGGCAGAAACCGTGCGAAAAAGACTTTTGGAAAATGCTGAGCTGGCAGTTTTCTGTACCATGACTCCCCCAGACCTTCACACAGATACGGGATTGAACCTTTCTGAACATGTGCTAGCTACAGGTCTCTGGCCGACGCTATCCTCCCTCCAGTTTTGTTAAATATTGTTAGGAATTAGGCAGACTTGGTATTGTACATAACACAATTTTTGAAATATCAGTTATTCAAGACTAGTATAAGTCAAAGAACTGAAAAATTCCTTTTGTTCATGCCATAATAGAATATTTTATTAGAAATAGACACATAAGAAGTTAATTCCATATTTCTATTTAAAATAGGCTGTTTCCAATGGTATTTGTATCAAATTATTATATCCACAATTTTAAGTAGCAATAGAATATTTTTAGCTATTCCTGAAAAAGATAACTTAAATCAATTCAATATATTGGAACCTATTAGATCACATAAAATTTGTGTTATTCATACTTTTCAGTAAGTTTTACATACACATCCTTTTCAAACTAAAAATGGCTTGTACTGCAAATTTTGAAATTCAACTTCTGGGGATTGGTGTGGTGCTTCAGCGAGCTAATCTTCCACCTGCAGCACCAGCATCAAACAAGGGCACTGGGTCAAGCCCTGGTTCCTGCCCTTCTGACCACTTTTCCTGCATATAAACTAAAAAGCAGCAGTGGATGGCACAAGGTCTGGCACAGACCAGGAAGAAGCCCCAGGTTCCCAGTTTTGGTCATCAAAATCATTTAGGGAGTGATCCAGCAAATGGAAGATCTCTCTGTCTCTTCCTCTCTATCTTTGTAACCCTTCCAAGTAAAACAAAAATTTTTTTAAATTCAATTTTTGGAATTCTGAAAATAAATCCCAATCAAGCAACTGTGTTTCCTAAGTCATGCCACACACAAAAGCCTAATTTATACTTGCTCCAGGCAGAACACTAATAAACTATTTTAATATATAATGAAAACATATTCACTGTACCAAGATGCCAAGAATATTTCTGGCAAATGTGGCATGAATGGCAAAAATGTTGCTTCTCACCACTGTGTAATTCAAGATAATAAGAAGAGCAAATACACACCACTCCAAATGTAGGTGAGCAGCTTGAGCAGCTGGATGGTACAGGAAGGGCACAGGAATTATAGACAAGGACTATGAACAAAGTGCTTGAAAAACAGCCAGAAGTGGAAACAAAGTTTCTTTGCTTCCTTCCCCTCACCCCTCTCAAAATACCTGTCTACTATGAGGGATGAGAGTAAACCCTGCCCATATAACACATTGGATATACACCTTCTATTGTGTCAAACTCCTAAGCTGGTCTAGGGCTGTACCCTATAATCAACCTAATTTGGTATTTTTGCAGCAAATAATAGACATATTTGCATAAGATGAGATGACTAAAAACACTGTTCCAGCAGTTCAGGCCATGTTTTCAAGCCTAATAAGCAAAAGAAAAAAACTTTTCAGAGCCTTTTGAATAATGGAATAGACAGAAGTTGCACTAGGTGGAAGGACACATTGCCAATGGGAACCCCAACTGGAGGAACCCTATTTCTGGTATTCACCCTCCAGATTACAGAAGAGAAAACCTATAAAGGTGGATAGGGGAAAGCAGAAGTTGGAGATCAAGTAGTATGAGCCAACTTCTTTTGTTATTTTGTAAAAAGTTTTATTTTTATTGGAAAGGCAGATCTATAAAGAGAAGGAGAGACAGAAAGAACTTCCACCCCCTCGTTCATTCTTCAAATGGCTGCAACAACTGCAGCTGAACTGATCCAAAGCCAGGAGCCAGGAGCTTCTTCCTGGTCTCACACGTGAGTTTAGGGGACTAAGAACTTGAGCCACCCTCTACTGCTTTCCCAGGCCACAAGAAGGTAGCTGGCAGTTCCCACTGAACCATGTGAGAGCTGTGTCAGAGCATGGACCAGGTGTGGCGGGGCTGTTACACCCTACAGTAAGAACCGGAATGGGTACAGGTTGGTTGGTCAAGGCCTCTGTTCCTGTCAGGACTGGAGGTGGACTAAGTCAGCTCGGGCCAAGGACCCACTGGTGTGTGAGAGATCTGCTATTGGTAGGTGACCTGATAGAGGAACTTATGGAACTCCTTTGCCAGGATGCAGTCCCTGCAGGTGAGTGCAAGAACCAAGACAATGAGCAGCCCAGATCAGACAAGGTACAGTACCCACCAGCCTACATGTTGGTCAAGTCTGGGGATAGGTCAGGTTGTACCAGTTCATAACACCCACCGGCAGATTTGAGAACCAAGACAGGGTGCGGGATGAGCCAGCCTGGGCCACAGCACCAGCTAGTTCACATGAAGGCTAGAACTGGGGCATAGTGGGCTGGGCTAGGCTTCAGTACCCACTGGCAAATGCCAAGGTAAGGTGGGCCACACCAGACTGAATGGGCCACAGCACCCACCAGCACACACATGACCTGGGGGTGGGGGGCATCGAGCCTGGTAGAGAAGTTGAGGGGGGGCACTCCCCTGCTGGGCCTGGCCTTCACTGGTGAGCTTGAGAGCTGGGACTGGTGGCAGAAAAGGCCAGGCATGGCTACAACACCTGATGGCCTGCATGTAAACTGGGTTGGGGGAGAGCCAGGGCTAACTGACTGAATCCACTGATGCAGGTATAAGCCTGAGTAAAGGCAGGCTGGTCAGGTTTTGTCACAGCATCAGATGACAAGTGCTTGGACTTGTGGCAAGTCCTGTCAGGCTAGACTGCAGAACCACCTGGAGAGTGAAAGACCCAGCATAAGGAATGGGTCCAGTAGGGAAACTACGGGCACTTTTCTGATGGGCTGCAACTACCACTGGTGAGCATGAGAACCAGGCCTGGGGGGTGGATCTGGTGAAACAGGTGTTGGCACCCCCTGGCATGAGTGAGGGCTGTAGGGTGAAGTTGGTTGGCATGAGTTAGCCTTCAATGCCCAATGATGTATATGAGAGCAGAATGGGATGTGGGACAGACTGGACCAGTCTACTGTAAATGCTGGCTAGGGGCAGGGGTTTTTGAGGGTCATTCTGACTGGGCTGCAGCTCCTGGTGGGGGGGTGGTGGCAAATGTGTGGCGGATAGGGTTGGGCTGAGCTGTAGCAACCCATTGGTTTGCATAGGAGATGGGGCTGGAGATAGATCTGACCTAGCAATTACAACTATCAGTGTGTATGTGTGGGCTAATGTGTGTGACAGGATGGGCCAGATCCCCCACTGGTGGGTGCCTATGGGAGTCAGGTCTGAGATCACTTCAGACGAGATTTCTTTGAGGGTAACCCCAACTGAACCACTGGACTCAGAACTCCAACCATGGCAGGATCTGTGATCTGAGAGTGGAGTACATTTGTCTGTATGGAGTCTATTCAGTTACTGAGAATGGTGCAGTAGATGGTATACCCTGAGGAACACAGAGGATTGGGAGGTCCATTGGAGCCTGCTGAGGATATCTCGTGCCGTGGCAGAGGAGGGAGGGCAGAATAGGTAGGCTACCCCAGAGAAGCTTGACAGAATTTCTGGGCAAGTGGGGATTCTGGGGTGGACTCTGTCAGCCAATGGAGCTTGAAAGGGTTTCTTCATCCTTGTATAACTGAGATTGACAAAATGTCAGAACTATCAAAGCCACTTGAACAGGGCTCTCAGAACATGCTCCACACAGGGGATTCTGGGATGACATCAGGTGACTGTTCCCCAACCCGGGGTACTGGGTTACTGGGGTGGTTGGGAGGTTGGACGTAATTTCTCCCCTTGTCTCCCTCCCCGAGAGATACAGGAAAAACATGAAGAAGGTGTGGAGATAGCAATCTCACCAGCTATCTCCTTGTCCTTGACCCTTCCCACCCTAGTCAGCTGTGTAATCATGAAGGATTAAAAAAAAAAAAAGCAGGAGTTGGATGGGAAGTGGAGCTGCTAGGACCAGAACTGGCACCCATATGGGATCCTGGCACTTGCCAGAGAAGGAGTAGGGGGAGATTAGCCAGTTGAGCCATCACACTGGGCCCAGAAGCCAACTTCTTACCAGACAGATTGGAAAACAGAATCAGTGATTTTTTGAGGATTTATTTGCTAAAACATCTTAACTCCCTATCTTACTTAATCTCGTAACGCTGATATTTAGATAGTGTTCTCATTTTGCAAAGGACAATGATTTTAGAAACTTACCCAATGCTGAAATGACTGAAGTGGAGGAAAGTATTGCCCACCTCTACATAGTGTTAATGTCCATGTTCTCCCGAAACTGGAGTTTTTTGCTGGTCTCCTATCATGACTGTTGCTACAAGCTATTGCCACAGCTACTGAGTCATCTAATCCTCCCAGCTTCACTGTTCTTTGTTACGTCACTCTCCTTATATGTTTTCAAGAACTTTGAGATTTTTTGCTAAACTGTTAGGTCTTCTAAACAAGTCCCTTTCCCTGGACAGGAAATCAGCAAGTCCTAAAAGGACTCCCTAAGTCTCTGGACACTCATGACAATTTTTCCACTCTTTATTCCACACAACAACTCTTCCATCTCCCTGGGAAGGGGGGTTTTCTCTGGGGACACATTTTAAGAAGTTTTACTCTTATCCAATCTCTTACCACATTCATCTCAAAGTCACAGCCTAGCAATTTCACTACTTAGTACTTCATGGCTGAGAATTCCCTAACAGGAAGTGAAAGACTGTACCAAGTCTATGCATTAGTTAATTGTTTCAGAACTCATGGATTTTGCTATTGTAAATCCTTCAATGCCTATTCATTCATTTTGACAACGATAATGACAGTTATCCAGAATTCCACTGAGGGGGTACTGAGAGCACCCTATTAGAAATGATGGAAAGAAAAACTGAAAGCAGGAAGAATTCAGTGGAGGTAGCTAACTGTGATGAAAAAGTCTGAAATGCTACTTCTTAAAAATATTTTAATAAGAACAGCAATTTAGTGTGATTCAGGAACAAAATATGTAAGATTCCATTACTTCCCCCAGCACAGCAGAATTCACAGGTCAGCATCCTTGCTCAGTTTTTGAAGTAACTCCGCCCTTATACTTGCTACTCTCCCATGTGCCACTCAGGACTTTCCAGATCAGCCATCAGGGCCTGACTGCCACAAGAATCCTGCTCTGCTCATGGCTCTTACACCCTGGCTGGCGTTCAGTTACAACTTCAACCCACACACTAGGCTGACAAGCTGGCTGTTCCTCACAGCTCCTGCTTCTATTTTCAACTTTTTATTTATTTATGTAAAAGCCAGACAAAAAGACAGAAACAGATCTCCCACCATCTGGTACTTACTATTCAAATGCCCTCAACAGCCAGGAACCAGGCCAAAGCTAGAGCTATAGGAACTCAATCGCAGTGTCTTGAACCAGTGGCAAGGATCTAGCTCCCTGACACATCACCTGCTGCCTCCCAGGGTATCCACAGCAGGAACTTGGGATCAGGAGTGACATCAGGACTTGAACCCAAGCTCTCCAACATGGGATATAAGAGTTTCAAGCAGCAGCCGTGAATACAGCTTCCCATAGAGGCACTACCTCTGAGCCAGCTCCCAGCTCATATGCCTGGGAAAGCAGCAGAGCTGGCCCTCAGAAAGCAGTTGGAAGAAGCCCCTAGCTCATGGCTCCACACTCTAGCTGCTGCGGCCATTTGGGAAGCAAACCAGAAGACACAAGATGTCCCTCTTTCACCTTTCAAATAAATAAATCTCTAAAATAATAGTAATAAAGAGTCTCAAGTAGTATTGTGAACCACCAAGCTCCTTTCTCCCACTTTTTCTGCAATATGCCTTAAGAAACACCTAGTCTAGGATTTAGTTCTATTTCTGATTTTCTGGGGCCCCACTTGAGGGATGTCCACCGCAAACAGTGCTTCACTCTCCTGGTCTGGTGTCTAGTTGGGTTGCAAGGAGGAACTCCATGCTATCCTGCCTCTGGATGTCACTGTCATAGGGATTCACCCACTGAATCGAACTCCAAAACGGTATGGGGGAACACTCCATAACCAAACTAATTGATTTTTCTGCAGAAACAGACAGAGTCAGGAATGGTAGCGGCTAAGGTCTTCACCTTGCACGCACCAGGATGCCATAGGGGGTCGATTCTAACCCCGGCAGCCCTGCTGTCCTTCCAGCTCCCTACTTGTGGCCTGGGAACGCAGCTGAGGACAGCCCAGGGCACTGGGACCCTGTACCTATGCGGGAAACCCACCCAGAGGAAGCTCCTGGGCCCTGGCTTTGGATCCACTCAATTCTGATGGTTGCAGTCACTTGGGGAGTGAATTGGCAGACAATCTCCCTCTCTGTCTCTCCTCCTCTCTGTATATCTGACTTTCTGATAAAAATAAATAAATCTTTTAAAAAATGAAAAAGACAGACATAATCACCTCTCATGGGACAAATAGTAAGTCTGTAGTCATCCATGCTATGTTTTTCTGCCAAGTAAGCAAAGAAGAAAACTTACAGTAAGACATTTTGTATAAGTGTCTTCCCCTTCTTGATTTACATTTTAAAAATGTATTTCTAATATGAAATGCATACTCACAGCAAGAAGGAAAGATAGAGAGTTAGAGGTTTTCCATCCTCTGGTCACTCTCCAAATAGTCCCAATGGCCAGAGTGGAGTCAATCCAAATTCAGGAGCCTGGAGCTTCTTCCAGATCTCCCACATCGGTGGCAGGAGCCTGAAGACCTGAGCCATCTTCCACTTTTTCCCCAGGCCATAAGCAGGGAATTGGATCCAAAGTGAAAACAGCTGGAATTTGAACCGGTACCCATATGGGACACTGGCATAGCAGGTGGAGGCCCAGCCCACCACATCATGGCAGTTGCCCCCAAAATATATGGTTTTAAACTTCTGATGTTTCAATGGGTAAGCTCATTGTGGTATACACACAAAGGCATGCATATATTCAATACATAAAATTTACAGATGCAACAGAAATAGGCATAAATCTATCGCATATTGCATAGTTGGCCACAGGGAAGAATTAATTCTCTATATACTTTATTACTTGGGCAATAATGATAATTATCTTACACACAGAAAATATATACACATAAAACATTTTATTTAGTAAAATTAGCACAAGGACTAGTATGATAGCTCAACTGGCTAATCTTTCACTTGCAAGCGCCAGCATCTCATATGGGCATCAGTTTGTATCCTGGCTGCTCCACTTCTCATCCAGCTCCATGCTTATGGGAGACCTGGAAGAAGCTCCTGGCTCCTGGTTCCTGGTTTCAGACTGGCTCAGCTCCAGTTATGGCAGTCATTTGGGGAATAAACCAGTGGATGCAAGATTTCTCTTTGCTTCTTGTTCTTTCCATTAACTTGATCTGCTTTCCCAATAAAAAAAATAACAGTAAATCTTAAAAAAAAAAAAAAAAAAACAAGATCCCATTTTAACCTTTGGGTATCTATTAATTGACAAAATTATAGAACTTTACACCAGGAAAATGCAGCAGAAAAGCCATGCCCTTCTTCCATGTCTAGAACCCAGCAGCATTTATAAGGAAAAAGCAAAGTCAAGAATTAAAACTGAGTTTAACCTATGACCTTCTCCAAAAGATTAGAGATCAAGCATTTAGTTCAGGAGCCAGGGACATACACTTTTTTTTTCTGTAAAGACTCAGACAGTAAATACCTTAGGCCTTATGGGTTATACTCGGGCACAGCAACATCTAACCAACACATAATCAGACAAAAGGAACACATAACAACTGAGTATGGTTATGTTTACACACAACTTTACCTACAAATCCCACCAGCAAGATGGATTTGCTGGCAGGTTATAGACTATAGTTAGAGATTCCTATTCTAATCCATGGGATTTAAAACCAGAACTGGCAGAGGGATTCAGTTAAGAGATAGGCAAGTGTTTACAAATTCCTGGAGCCTTGTTAATTCATATCTCAAGTGAGGCTTAGTAACAATTTCTCTTTGTCTCAAAAAGCAGAAGTATTTACATAAAAGCACTTTGGTTTCATTAAAGAATTGTTCAAATTCTTCAATCATACTCTAAGATAATGAATGAACCACAAGACTCAATAAAGTCTTTCTAACTCAGATGCCAATAAACTGGTTAACCAGGATTTTGAATAATTTTAAAATTAAAACAACAACAACCCTACAGGGCAAGCATAGTGCTGCAACAAGTTAAGCTGCTGCCTGCAATGGCAGCCTATCAGCCTGGAGTGCCAGTTCAGGTCTCAGCTGCCCCGCTTCTGCTCCGGCTCCCTGCAAATGCACCTGGGAAGGCAGCGGAGGACAGCCCAAGTGCTTGGGCCCTGCCACCCATGGGGGACACCAAGATGGAGTTCCTGGCCCCTGGCTTCCACCACTGCAGTCACTTGGGGAGTAAACCCAGCAGATGGAAGACTTCTCTTTGTAACAGTCTTTCAAATAAACAAATAATCTTTCAGAATATGTAAGCAAAATCATAAAGACTTTTTTTATCTAAAAATGTACAATTTGGGACCTGGCACTATAGCCTAGTGGCTAAATCCTGCCCTTGCATGTGCCGGGATCTCATAGGGGCAACAGTTCTAATCCCGGCTGTCCCACTTCCAGCTCTCTGCCTGTGGCCTGGGAAAGCAGTGGAGGACAGTCCAAAGCCTTGGGACCCTGGCACCTAAGTGGGAAACCCAGAGGAAGCTCCTGGCTCCTAGTTTCAGATCAGCTCAGCTCCAGCCATGATGGCTACTTGGGGAATGAACCAGCGAATCATTCTCTGTGTATTCCCTTCTCTCTGTATATTTGCCTTTCCAACAAAAATAAGTAAATGTTTAAAAAGATAAAATAAAATGCAAAGTTTTGCCCCTTGTTTTATTGTCAATTAAGAAAGGCTTGTACAGGTTTTTATAAACTACCTCAATGACTGCTTCAAAGAAAAGCTGTACTCAGAAAGGTACGTCTGTTTGTTGGTTAAAAACAAGTGAGAAACATTTTTTGCATAGAAAACACATCTGGTAATTTAAAGGATCATAACAAAGTCAGATACAATAGAAACAAAAATGGGGGGGAAGGGAGAGCGTCTTCATCTAAGAAGTTTAAGTTAGAATGAAAGTTACCCTACTGTTCAGGAGTCCCCTCCTATCCCGTAGCTTTCAGTAAACTGCATGGAAAGGCACGAGGAGCCCAACCTCGCCTATTCTCCCACTCTCAGCGTCCTTACAAGCCCTGACTGCAAGAAAAACCTTTTCACTGCTGGGAGCATGAAAAGGTGAAACAAATCGCAGTTTCAAGGCTCCTCTCTGGAAAAAAAAAACGCTTTTCTCAAATGTCTCCCTCAGCTAGCTAACACCGGCCTTCCCATGCTGACAGCTTTCCCTACCTCTCAGTCACTCGCTGAGTATTTCCTCTTAAAAGTTACTGGTATTACCGGCTCCACGATTTCCTCCTTAAACTTTTCAGAACTCCCCTAGGCTGACGCCTGGACCTCACAGAACGGGCGGGGGGGGGGAGGGTGACTTGCAGCCATGAATGTGCACAGAACACAAGATGCTTAAGACCCCTGGAAAAGGAGCCCCAGCCCTGTAGGCATCATCTGCCCTGACGGTTAAGAACACCATGTTAACCAGCCAGAGATGCACAAACCCTGTGGTTAATAAGTATCTCGAAGCGCTTTATGAAGTTTCCCCCCAAGACCTGATAAGCACCTGTGCTGACGTCGGGCTGGCTCAGAGTCCGGGGAGAAACGCTTTCCCGGGCTAAGCTAAGGGTTCTTTTCCTTGAGGACAAGACTAGAAACTGAAAGCCACATCCTCTCTCCAACGGCTGGCTTCTGGAAACCTCGCCCGAAGCCCGGGATCGGGCCGGCCCGGGGCGCCGCAGAGGGCGGGTCCCGGGAACCGGCCGCCGGAGCTCCCGACCCTCCCCGCACGCCGGCCGTCCGGAGGGCTCAGGCCGACCCGCAGAGTCCACGCCTACCTGTTGTGCCCGCCTGGAGCCCGGGAGCCGGGACAGCTGCCCAGCGGCCCGCCCTAGCCAGTCCCTCCTCGGTGGGCTCCGGCCCCGTGGCCGCACGCCGGCTCTCCCGGTTCCACCACCGTCCCTCCGGCGCCCGGCACTCACAGAGCGGGCCGCCGTGCGGTGCTCCTCCCGGCCGGCAGCCGCCGTCGCCCCACGCCCGCGCGGCTCCCGCCACGTTCCAGGCTCTGAGGGGGCCGCCCGGCAGCGCCGTGACTGGCCGGCGGCGACGCGCGCGGGGCGGGGTCGTGCTGCTCGTCCGGCCGGGCGCGCCGGGAGGCAGCGATTGGGAACGCGCCCAGCGCCGCGCCGCCAGCCCGAGGCGCCGGCCGCCGAGCCATCGAACGCCCACTCGGGCAGGCGTGACTGCTCCACTGCGGAAAGAGCGATGGAGACGGTCCGCAGGCCTGGTGGGAGACGAGGGCGACAGCTTGGCAGTCCCGGGATTCCGGCCACAGCTATTTTCGTCTGCCTTTTTTTTTTTTAATCTCTAGCCGGAATCTGCGGTTGCAGCCTTGGGGTATCCGAGAATAAAGAAATAGCTGGAACCTGGAGAAATCCAGACAGGACCAGTTGTTGCTGTAGGTGGAGGGGGGGAATGTTGTTGCTTAAGGAAGGGACGGACTCCCCTGACGTGAAGTGACTTGCTCAAGGTCACACCCTAAGCCAGCGACTGAACTGGGACTAGCTGGCTCTGACTCCTGTGCGTTTTCCAACCGTGTTCAGCATTTTTTCTATGTAATGTTCCCATTTTTATTCTGAAAAAATTTCAACCTCACAAAAATTGCAACTATAGTACCAAGAGCAAAGAATGTTTCTTCTTTGAGACTTAAGTTGCTGGCAGTGACACTCTGCCACATTGTCTCTAGCTGCCTTCTGCCGAATTATAACTAAAAACAAGCTGCATGGTGCATTATGTTTTGCAAATTGTCCCAATAACGATCCTTATAATGAGGGATTCAGATCGATCTAAGCAGTATATTTTCTTGTATCTGGTTCCCTTCAGCATAGAACATGACCGCGGTCTTCTCTTCACTTTTATATCCTTTGCGTTTTTGTATTTGAGAAGCAAAAAGAATTCCCCATCCACAAGGAAGGGTCAGGGAATGCTTAAAATCCCAAGACCCTTCCTCAAACCTTTGGTGTCTCTCCCTCCTCGTCTGAGAGCCACCGAACCTCCTGGCCTTTTCTCCGGAGGTGCTTCCCCTTTCTTCTCCCTTCCCTGCTCACCTGGTCCTTTCGCAAATAATTCTGTCTGCAACAGATTCCTGGCTTTTTATTTCTATACTAAGCTGAGGAAAGAACCCACTGGGTATTTCTGGTAACACAACAATTCTGAATTGTTGCCAATCTTGCCATTCCAAGTATGTCAACACATGGCTGGCATAGTAGATTGATTTGTTCTGTCCTCCGTCCTCTGTTGTGGTACCAGGTATCCTCTGTAGGTTCCGATGGACTGCCATATCTTCCATGTGCACCTGGATATGTTGTCCACTGATAAGCAGACTTAGTTTTGCTCCAAAGTTGATGTCATATTTTATACACCAAGTCATTTAATGTCTTTGAACTACATTTTCCTCCTATGGAAAATGAGCACATTTTATTGTAGCAATAGATCTTTAATACAGCTTTCTCTCTGTGTGTGTTTTAAGATTTATTTATTTATTGAAAGTTAGAGTTATAGAGAGAGGGACAGACAGAGGAACAGATCTTCCTCCACTAGTTCACTTCCCAGATGGCCACAACGGTCAGCACTGGGACAGGCCAAAATCAGAGAGGAGCTTCATACAGGTCTCCCACATGAGTAGTGAAGAACCTCAGTATCAAAATCCCAACCATTTGTTCATGGCTCACTGCTACTAAGAAACTGAGCACGCAGGCCAAATGGCTTATGCGACCTTTAGCACTGATGGGCCCCAATTCTTATGAATCAAGGCCCACCTAAGTCTGGTTATCTCACAGGTGGCTCCAAGTAATTAAGTGGATGCTTACCTTAGTTGCTGGAGCCATGGGCTGTCCAGCCAAGATAGGTAGGGAATGTGTGGCATTTTCCCCTCACCTTGCAGGCTATTGTGAATTGCCCTTTTCAAGCTATTGTGGACTGCACTTATGAAAATCCTATGACTGTGCTGTTGGGACCACACTCCAGTAAGGGGTGTTGGGCTGGCCGGTCAGTAAACCATCCTTGTGCACTTGGGTCAACTTCAGACCCCTGGTGATTTCTAGGGATCTCAAAATCTGAGCACAACAAGCGGCAGGGGCCCAAACACTTGACCCATTTTCCTCTGCTTTTTCATCAATCTTGAGCAGAAAGTTGGATCAGGAGCAGAGCAACAGGGATGTGAATAGGTGCCTGTATGGGATGCCAGCACTACTGGAGGCAGCTTCACCCACTATTCCACAACACAGGGTCCATATTTTTTAGTTTTTAAATTATTCGTTATAGCTCTTACAGAACTCTCTTCAAAGTAAACAGAGTCCATATTATTTTGGGCCCAGCATGGTATTTTGAAATTTTTTCATTTGAAAGATAAAGAAATAGACATCTCCAATTCATTGGCTCATCCCTCCAAATGCTCACAATAATGGAGGCCATGCTAGGTTGAAACCAGGTGCCTAGAATTTAGCCTAGTCATTCACATGAATGGCATGGCTCCAAGTACTTCAGCCATCACTTATCACATTAGTAGGAAGCAGAATTGAAAATAGAAACAGAATTCAAACCCATAAACTCTGGTATTGGATGCAGGCTTCCCAAGCAGAAACTTAATTACTACACTTGATGTGCCATTATCTGAAAGAAACAGAAAGTCAAGTCCAAAATACCTAAGTGGTTTATCCATGTTCGGAACAAGATTCCAGAAGCAATATTTTATTTTTAAAGATTTATTTTTTTTAATTGCAAAGTCAGATATACAGAGAGGAGAGACAAAGAGGAAGATCATCCATCCGATGATTCACTCCCCAAGTGAGCACAATGGCCGGTGCTGTGCTGATCCGAAGCCAGGAGTCAAGAATCTCCTCCAGGTCTCCCACATGGGTGTGGGGTCCCAAAGCTTCGGGCCATCCTTTCCTCAACTGCTTTCCCAGGCCACAAGCAGAAAGCTGGATGGGAAGTGGAGCTGCCAGGACTAGAACCGGTGCCCATAGGGGTTCCCAATGCATTCAAAGCAAGGATTTTAGCTGCTAGGCCACCACACTGGGCTCCAAAAACAATATTTTAAAACAAGGCTTTCTGAATCCTTGCCTGATATTGTCATATTATCACAGTACTATATTCAAAAACCCTATAAAATATATTAACAACAGTTTGTTTAGAAGATTTCTTATTTGTTTGAAGGTTAGAGTTATAGTCAGGGAGAGGGAGAGAGAGATCTTCAATCTACTGGCTTACTTCCCAAATGGCCATAACAGGGCTGAGCCAGGATAACTCCAAGAGCTAGGAGCTTCATCAGGGTGACCCACATGGTGGCAGGGGCGCCAGCACTTGTGCCATTTTCAGCTACCTTTCCAGGCCATTAGCACAGAGCTAGATGGGTAGTGGAGCAGCTGGGACAGTGGAGCACTTAGGATATAAGCTGACACCCATTTGCTATGCCAGCATCACAGAGGGCAGCTTTACCTGCCATGCTCCTATACCACTATGCTTTCTAACATTTTTTAAAAAGAGCTTCTTAGGTATGTATTCACCTGTTTATTTGGCAATATTATTAACTTCAACTCAGAATAAATATTTCTGAGCTCTAGGAAACAAATTGAATACTATTACCCACACATAATAATTATTTTCATCTATTTGGTTTTCTTCGCATGGCTATGCACATACTGGCATGGTTTCAACAGGATATGGCCAGCAAAGTCATGCAGACAGTTATATTCCAAAGTCAAAAGTTGGAAAGAAACTTTCTGAGAGGAAGGAAACTTATTCCAATCATGTTGCCCTGAATGTAGAACTTGCTACAAGTCCTCAGACTTAGGAGAGGCTGACCCTCAGAAATGAGTTCTCATTATGGAGTAAGAATGTGAAGGCCAGTCAGGTCTAGCTGTTTTCTTTTTTCCCAATTTATGATCCTTCTTCTATCTGCACTCTACCCTTGCATCCTCCACCATCACCAGACTGCTGAATCAACAGGCCTTGACTGATCTTGGAGTATGTATGAATCACCAAAACCATAAGTTCAAATAAATCTTCCTTGGATCAGTGACTTGTCTTGAGTTTTTCACTGTAGCAATGAAAAGCTTATAAATACACATTTGTATGCAAAGTTAATTGTATGCAGCATGTCAAATTTGTACTCACAGGAATTATATCATAGTGGGCCATCTTCACAGCAGATATGGGCACAAGGTTAAGGAAACATTTCTGTGATCTACACCTTGTGGGGAAAACTGCTTCCTTCCACACAGAAGAAAGTGTATTTGGCAAGGAATAAAGAGCAAGTAAAATGATTCTCCTTTCCTCCCCATATGGCTTTAACATCTCCTAGCTAGTATCATCCCCCCGGTTTTCACAAGACAGCCAGGGAGAGAGACTTCAGGAAGCTAGTGCTAAGATGATGTTGCCTGGGTGGGTCACAGGAGACTGAACATCTCCTTTAGCTTACTGCTTCAACACAGTCTCCACCTTGGGACCCGGGAGGTTTTGACCCTGTGGAGTGAGCAGCAACACGGGAAGGTTTTGCGCATAGTTGGAGGTGGATCAGGCAACAAGCCTGCAGTGACCATGCAAAGCCAACTCTCCAGAAGGGAAAAGAAGCGGCATGTGGAGAATCAATAAAAGTGGGGCTGAAAGGAATTAGAAGAGACCTTGGTCTGACTGTCAGTGCTTACCCTGCCACAAGGTTCCTGCTGGGAACCACAGGAAACAGCACCGTGTGCCAAAAGAATCATAAACTTGATCTTCAAGGTGAAGGTGGAAAACTTAATGACATTAGCTGCTCAAGTCTAAACCTGAGCCAAAACCTAAGCAAAGGATATTTCAAGCCCTGGGACTGAGAAGGGCTATGTTAATTCAGCATTACACAGACCCTCAACTCCCATTGGCTCTAAGGGCTTCAGGTAGACCAACTGCTTACCTGTAGACAAGTAGGAAAGTCAAGGGGGCTTACCCAAGTAATTAGGAAAATAGACTTAAGAGACTTCATTTTGATACAAACAATGTGGAATCCTTGAATACTTTTTTCATAACTACCAATTTTGTGAACTCTTTGGAGAGCTTGGAAAGACAATCTTTTCCTGTACTAATGGTTCATCCTTAACAACTGATATATAGGCATCTCACAAAAATTTCATTTTCCAATGGAGATATATTTGTAAATTCTAGTGTGAAACTGTGAAAACTGATGATGAAAATTAAAAATCTGGGCCTGGCACAGTGGCCTAGCGGCTAAAGTCCTCACCTTGAACGCACCGGGATCCCATATGGGCACTAGTTCTAATCCTGGCAGCTCCACTTCCCATCCAGCTCCCTGCTTGTGGCCTGGGAAAGCAGTTGAGGATGGTCCAAAACTTTGGAACCCTGCACCTGCGTGGGAGACCTGGAAGTTCCTAGCTCCGAATTGGCACAGCACCAGCCATTGCGGTCACTTAGGGAGTGAATCATCGGATGGAAGATCTTCCTCTCTGTCTCTCCTCCTCTCTCTATATCTGACTTTGTAATAAAAATAAATAAATCTTTTAAAAAAAAAGAAAATGAAAATAAAAAGTCCTTGTAGTCAAATTCATACTTTCAAATTATTGGTCTATCTTGAGAAATTTCACTTATGCTATCTAAATGAACCATGCTGTCATATATGTGTGGTTATGAGATATGGAATAAATTACAAATGTACAGGGCCTGGCAAAATGGAACAACTGGCTAATCCTGCCCTTGCAAGCACAGGTATTCCATATGGGCACTAGATCTTGGCTGCTCCCCTTTCCATGTAGCTCCATGTTTGTGGCTTGAGAAAGCAGCAGAGAATGGCTGAAAGTCTTAGGACCCTGCATTTGCATGCAAGACAAGGGAGAAGCTTCTGGTTCCTGGCTTCAGACTGGATGGGCTTAGCTCCGGTCGTTGCGGCCATCTGTCTCTCCTCTTTGTGAATCTTCCTTTCCAATAAAAATTAATAAATTTTCTAAAAATATATAATTGTATAAATTGGGAGCTAACTATAAAATTGAAGACTTCTATTTGAAAAATGAAATGGCAATAACTTAATTCATAAAAAACCTTCTTCTTAACCTTTAATTTTCATTTATTTGAAAGACAGAATAGATGCCAAATTTTGCTAGATCACTACCAAATACCTACAATGACCTGAGTTGGGCCAGGTCAAAATCAGGAGACTGAGTCTCAGTGCAGGCCTCCCACATGGATGGCAGAAACTCAAGTACTTGAGCCATAACCTGATGCCTCGTAGCCACATATTAGCAAGAAGCTGCAATTGGAGGTGGAGCCAGGACTTGAACCTAGGCACGCTAACATGCGAAGTGGCTGTTCCAAGTGGTATTTTGAATACTGCCCCAAACTACAATGTTTATCTTTTCAATATTTGTAATGGTTAACTGATTTTACAAAAAGGAGAAAGGAAAACTTTTTAAAATGATGTATTTACCTATTTGAAAGGTAGAGTAAAAGAGCAACCATTCTTCCATCTGCTGGTCACTCCCCAAATGGCTGCCATGGCCAGGGGAGGGCCAGGCCAGGTGCTCCAGGAGCTCCAGCTGAGTTTCCCATGTGGATGGCAGAGGTACAAGTACTTGGGCTTTCCTGTTCAGCTTTCTCAGGTACAGTAAGTGAAGCAGCTGGACTTTAACTCAATATGAAATGCTGGTGTTTTGGGTAAAAACTTTGCTCACTGCACTATCATACTGGCCCCAAAAGGAAAACATTTTTGAAAGTTTTCTCTGCTATTGCTAGTGCAAACTTTTCTCTTTGGGAAAGTACATGACACATAGCAGGTATCTAACACAAACTTCTTTAGTAAGTTTACAAAATGACAACTGAAATTACTGAAAGATTTTCTTTAAAAAGAAGCCAAAGGACAGCACTAGCCATAGGGTCATACAGATAAAATAAGTTAGCAGTTGTCCACTCACCTGCCTAGCTGTCTCTAATTGCCAGTCCGTGCTTTCTTGAGCTGGAAACAGATATTTATCAATACAGGATCCAAATTATTTATTGTCTAGTAGAACAAGTTTGAGAGTTAAAAAGAAGGCTATTAAGTTTTTCAGATACTGTGCTTTAAGCACAAGTCATCACAGGAAAAAAAAAGCATAAATCAGACTTCATCAAAATGAGAAACTTGAAGGGTTGATATGACACAGTATTAGGCTGTGATTCCTACATCCCAAATCAGACTACCAGTTCAAGTTCAGCTCCTTTCCTGGGAAAGCAGCAAATGCTGGGCTGAATAATTTCCTGGCTCTTGGCTTTAGCCTGGACTAGTCATGGCTGTTGTAGCTATTTCTGGAATAAATGGATGAATGGAAGCATTCTCTCTCTCCCTTTCTCTCTCTCTTTTTGCCTTTCAAATAAACAAATAAATAAATCTTTTAAAAACTATAAAAACTTCAGTGATTCAAATGACATTATCAAGAAAGCACAAACAGAAACCCATAAAAGAGAAAGTATTTGCAAACTATCTGATAACTCTAGTATCTATAATGTAAAGATAATTTTAAAAAACCAGAAAGACAAAAACCCAACTTAAAAAGCCACCATCGTCCGTAATTGGCCAAAATGACAAGCACAAAGGGGAAGAAGGGAGGTGCCCACTGTGCGCTCTCTGTGACTTTTAGAAAACACCGAGTTGTTCCTTCAATTGTACCTTGCACATCTACAAGAAAGGCAAGAGAACAGGTACTTTCCAAAAGAGAAGGCTGCAGAAATATCACTCTGGCTAAAACGGAAGGGTTGAAATGGTGCCCAGCAAATGCTGGCCTTGTAGCGGACCAGAGCAAGACTCTGACTAAGAGAAGGCAGGTGAGCAAGGGGCACTGGAAGCACCCTTGGAGCTGAGCAGCTTCCTGCAGTGGAAAAGGAAGCCGATCAGAGGGAAGCCATAGGATCTGGTTCCCCTGAAGCAGCAGTCCGTCCCTCTCAGAGACACACATGTGACAGCCAGTGGAAAGGGGTCTGAGCCGCTGGGCCCTCTGTCCTAGCAATTTATGAATCTATAATTATATATATATATATATATATAAACCTCTGGATTATAAAAATGTTTCTCCTAAATGAGTAAAGGTGTGGTGACCTCTTCCCCTAAGAAATATTTAAAGTAAATTATATCCTGATTTATTGTTTAATCTCTTCACTTAGTGTTCTTGCTGTGGAGGATGTGAAGTAATTTCTACAGGCCAGGGACAAACATGAGCAGAAGATTTTAATGGCATTCCTCTAAAACATAGGCTATGACATATGAAACTGTTAGTTACTAAGAAATTGGAAAGCAAAATCACAGTAAGCCATCATTTCACATCCTCACGGATGACTGTAATTTTTTAAAACATATTTACTTATTTGGCACAGAGAGAGGGAGAGAAAGAGAGAAAACCAGTCATCCAACCATTGTTTCACTTGCCAGAAAAGCCAGGGTTGTGCCATGCCAAAGCAGGGAACTTGGAGCTCCATTCAGGTCTGATGTGAATGACAAGGACCCAAGTATGTCAGCCCACGATGTGCATTAGCAGGAAGCTGGATAAAAAGTGGAGATGAGACTTGACTCCAGGGACTCTGCATTGGGAGCCTAATCAACAACCTAACCACTGGGCCTGGCGCAGTGGCGCAGTGGTTAAGGTCCTCACCTTGCACGCCCAGGATCCCATATGGGCGCCGGTTCTAATCCCGGCAGCCCTGCTTCCCTTCCAGCTCTCTGCCTGTGGCCCGGGAAGGCAGGGACCCTGCACCCACGTGGGAGACCCGGAAGAGACTCCTGGCTTCGGATCGGCATAGTATTGGCTGTTGCGCTCACTTGGGGAGTGAATCATCGGACGGAAGATCTTCCTCTCTGTATATCCACCTTTCCAATAAAAAAAAATAATAAAAATAAATCTTTAAAAATACACAACCTAACCACTGTATCAGATGTCTGCCATGGATCATATATTGACTCAAAAAATAAAAAATCAATCAAACAATAAAACAAGGTTCTGGCTTTGCAGTGCAAAGAATTAAGCCACCACCTATAACACTACCTTTGTATGACTGTCAATTCTAATTTCTGCTGCATCACCTCCTATCTGGTTCCCAACAAATGCACCTAGTAAAGGAGTGGAAGATTGTTTAAGTTCTTGGATTCCTGTCACTCTCGATGGAGCACAGGACACACTTCCAGACCCTTGGCTTCAGCCTGGCCCAGCTCCAGCTGTTGCAGCCATTTGGCAAGTGAACCAGCAGCAGATGGAAGATCTCTCTGTCTCAGTCTCCACCTTTCTCTGTAACTCTGACCTTCAAATAAATCAGTGAATATTTAAAAACAATAAAATGGGAAATAATCTATGATAGTTAGGAAGTGAGAAATAGGAACTTTCTTATGCTGCTAGTTGGAGTGTCAAATGACGCATTACCTTTGGAAAACAGATGGGCAGCTTCTGAAAAAGTTAAACATAGAGTTAGCAGGTGACCCAGAAATTCTACTACTAGTTATATTCCCAAGAGAACTGAACTGAAAACACGTTATCTACACACAAATTTGTACTTGAATGTTCAGTACTGTTAGAAAAAGTAGAAACAATGTATTTATTGACTGATAAATGAATATACAACTGTGGTCAGTAAATACAAATGAAATATTCCTTTTTATAAAAAGGAGTGTAGCTCTCGGGCCCAGCGCCGTGGCCTAGCGACTAAAGTCCTCACCTTGAACACATTTGAATCCCATATGGACACTGGTTCTAGTCCCGGCAGCTCCACTTCCCATCCAGCTCCCTGCTTGTGGCCTGGGAAAGCAGTCGAGGAGAGGACGGCCCGAAGCTTGGGGACCCTGCACCCATGTGGGAGACCCAGACGGAAGAGGTTCCTAGTTTCCGGCTTCTGATCAGCACAGCACTGGCCGTTGCAGTCACTTGGGGAGTGAATCATTGGAGGGAAGATGTTCCTCTCTGTCTCTCCTCCTCTGTATATCTGCCTTGTCAATAAAAAAAAAATAAATATTTTTAAAAAAAAGGAATGTAGCTCTCATCAATGGATTAATCTTTATTTTATTTATTTATTTTTAAAGATTTATTTTTATTATTTTTCATTGGAAAGGCGGATATACAGAGAGGAGAGACAGAGTGGAAGATCTTCCGTCTGATGATTCACTCCCCAAGTGAGCGCAACATCCGATACTATGGCGGTCCGAAGCCAGGAGCCTCTTCCGGGTCTCCCACGTGGGTGCAGGGTCCCAAAGCTTTGGGCCGTCCTCGACTGCTTTCCCGGGCCACAGGCAGGGAGCTGGAAGGGAAGCGGGGCTGCCAGGATTAGAACCGGCGCCCATATGGGATCCCGGGTGTGCTAGGAGAGGACCTTAACCACTTGTGCCACTGCGCCGGGCCCCAATGGATTAATCCTAAAAAACACTATGCGAAGTGAAATAGGCCAAACAAAAAGACCAAATATTGCATGACTACACTTAAATATCTAGAATAGTCAAATTACATCAAAAGTACATTCATGTTTACTAGGAGCTGGAGGTAAGGAGCAAACACATATTGTGAGCAACATTATAGAATACAGAAATTGTTTTCAACAATATATAATTGGAATTATACAGCGGGTATGCTTTGTATAATCTTACTGCAATACTGTACAATATGACAATATTATGTCACCTCATGAATATTCTAAAATTATTGAATTATATACTTTACAGAATATAAAAAAATGAATGTACTTGCAATCGCAAGAGACACATAACTGTACAAAGTTGGGTTTGGAGAATATGCCTGCATGTCTTTCCTAGAACAAACTATTTGAAACTAAAATCTGAGACTTTTTTTAAAAAGATTTATTTATTTTTATTGGAAAGTCAGATATACAGAGAGGAGGAGAGACAGAGAGGAAGATCTTCTCTGATGATTCACTCCCCAAGTGAGCACAACGGCCGGTGCTGTGCCGATCCGAAGCCGGGAACCAGGAACCTCTTCCGGGTCTCCCACACGGGTGCAGGGTCCCAAGACTTTGGGCCGTCCTTGACTGCTTTCCCAGGCCACAAGCAGGGAGATGGATGGGAAGTGGAGCTGCCGGGATTAGAACCCGTGCCCATATGGGATCCCAGTGAGTTCAAGGCGAGGACTTTAGCCGCTAGGCCACACTGCTGGGCCCAAAATCTGAGGCTTTTAAGGAGAAGCAATACTAACATTATTTATGGCTTTTAGATAATTTCCATTTGCCTCATCTCTCCAAAGAATATTAAACCTAAATATATCACTTTCATTTGATTTACATCACTACCATTTACTTTATCTCTTAAGTAATATTAAGCCATAATTTATGTTTTAGTTTTATTAATATTCTATCTCTCAATTCCTTTGCTTTACCTGTCCCAAACACTATTCAGCCTAAAAGTAGCATTACAATTCTGTGCACATTCCTTATTTCTTCTAAAGATTTCATTTATTTGAAAGGTAGAGTGACAGAGAGGGAGAGAAAGGGAAATCTTTCACACACTAGTTTATTCCCCAAATGGCTTCAGTGGTCAGTGTTGGACCAGACTGGCCAGAAATCTGGAATTAAGTGGGGCTTCCTAAGTGGACAGCATGGGCCCAGGCACAAAGCTCACCATCCACTACTTTCCCAGGCACATTCACAGACTGCTGGACCAAAGGCTCAGCAACTAGGACTGAAGCTGGCATTCTGAAACAGGATCCCATTGTTACCACTGGCAGTTTAACATGATGTGCCTCACCAGCCCTGTTCACATCTCTTCTGTCCTTCCCTACAGTTCTGTGTATTTCTCAATGCCCTGTCTCCCTTGTAAGTCACTCTGGTCTTTCCCATTGTCAGCTTGCTGACTCTCCTACAATATTATCCAAAACACCATTCTGTTACTAATAATCATCTCAGTACTGCAAAACTTTCTCTAACAAATCTTTGTTCTCTTGACCATAAACAAAACCTGCTTTCCTCTGATCACACAGGTCCCTTTGAGTGAAACGTGATCCAAAGGCAGGTGCCATTATTCTCACTCTATCTTAGGTTTTCAGACCATGGTTCTGCTTTAATCCTCCAGAGGCTCACATCCTTTCCACCCAACCTCAGCCCTACCTTTATTGACTTTCATGTCATACTCTCACCTTGATAAGATTGGAGCACAGGGTTGTGGGTATTTCTGTTCTGAGTTTTATCATCCTGGTTTACTTTTATTGTTCACATAGGCTAGCAATCCTCTTACTAACTTTTAAATGCCTTGGCCTCTTCCACTGCAACTGTACATTTCCACAGTCTCATTCAAGACCTCGTTACACTCAGAATGGCTCTCCTTCACAGATGTCATTCTGTGAGCAATCATTGATCTTTCAGCGTCACCCATTCCTATTCTCTTTGAATATGCTCCTTCTACAGTCTTAAAAGTACTGCCTTCTCTCTCCCTCCCTGTATTTAAAGATTTATTTATTTATTCATTAGAAAGAGCAAAAGAGAGGGAGAGACAGAGACAACCTTCCACCCTTGGTTCAATCTCCAAATGTCACAGTAGTTGAGTGAAGTTCAGGGACTTCACCCTGCTATCCCACATGGATGGCAGGGGCGTAAGTACTTGCATCCATTGCCTTCTCAGGCACATGAGTGGGAAGCTGGATCAGAAGCAGAGCATCAGGGACTCAAATAGGCATTTTGATATGGATGCCAGTCAGAGGTGGTAGTTTAACCTGCTGAGCAAATTGCAAGCCCCACTCTACTATTCTCTCTCTTTTCTTTTTATACATCTATTTGAAAGATTTACAGAGAGGGAAGAAGAGGCAGAGAGACAAATCCTTCATCTGCTGGTTCACTCCCCAAATGGCTGCAACAGGTAGAGCTGGGTCAATCTGAAACCAGGAGCCAGGAGCTTCTTCTGGGTCTGCTACATGGGTGCAGGGCTCAAAAATGTTGGTCATCCTCTACTTCTTTTCCAGGCCATAAGCAGTTGGATCAGAATTAGCGAAAACTAGAACCAGTATCCATTTGGGATATTTATGTCAAGTGGAGGCTTAGCCTACTATGCCACATAACTGGTCCCTGTACTTATACTCTTGACCTGTTTACTCTCCTTATCTAGTCAATTAGCTCACTATTAATTTTTATCCCTACCTCATTTAGTTTGGATTGTGGGGTCATTTGTTTCAAATAGTTACTAGTACTCACAATTCCTTCTGTTCCATGAACTCAATACATTGCATCTCTTTGGTCATCCTTGTATTTGGAGCTAACTAACAAATTACTTTATCCCAATCTGCTCTTGGACTGCCAAGAAAACTGCATAACTATGCTTTCCAACTTGCTGCATTATTTATGATTTATTCTCAGTTAGTTGGCTAAATCAGTCACTACTTTCCTCAAATCATACTCATTACCTTTCTCATTGTGATCAAATTTTATATTTTATAGGAAGCTGAAAGCAGGAGCTTCTTCTGGGTCTTCCATATGGGTGCAAGGACCCAAGGACTTGGGCCATCCTCCATTGCTTTCCCAGGCCTTAAGCAGGGACCTGGATGGGGAAGTAGAGCAACCAGGACACAAATTGGTGCCACAAATGAAAGATTAGCCAGATTTGCCACTACACCAGCCCTGTTTTAAACTTCTTTACAATAGCTATTCCACAATATGAATATAATATTCTTACATGCCTTATCAGATACATACCACAGAGTATGTGTTTGATTAAATTAGGCAACAATTTTTTTTAAAAGATTTTTTTTCTTTTATTGGAAAGGCAGATTTACAAAGAGGAAGATCTTCCATTTGCTGGTTCACTCCTCAGATAGCTGTAACAGCTAAAGCTGAATTGATCTGAAGTTGGGAGCCAGGTGTTTCTTCCAGGTCTCCTGTGCAGGGGAAGAGTCCCAAGGCTTTGGGCTATCCTCCAATGTTTTGCAGGCTATAAACAGGGAGCTAGATGGGAAGTGGAGCAGCTAGGATATGAACTGGTGTCCACATGGGATGCAGTCACTTGCAGGCTGAGGATTAGCCAGTTGAGTCACAGAGCTGGCCCAAATTCAGCAATAATCTTAGCTGCTTATTGAACTAAGATCCAGTATTGAAACAGTTGCATAATTTTTCTTTCCTATTTCTAAAGGAAAATGGGAACAGTGGGATGGTACTAATGGTACCAGTCTAAGTGAAATTTTAAACGGGCTTTAGGATAAATGCACATGTGGATCATACATTTGATAAATTTTATGCTGACCATATAACATCAATAAATCAGAATATGCCAAAATTTTGTTTGGGAAGATCTTTACCAGCACTATTGGAAAAATAATTAGAAATCTTGTTGGAGGATATAGAAGCTCATTATTATTATTTATTAGATGATAGCAAGGCCCCTGAGTAACACTTTAAACAACATTTTGAAGTTAAACTTAGACTCTGATTTATAATGGAAAAGAAACCTAACTGACACCCAGGTGACTGAGGGCACAAAATTTAATCTTTGCTTAAAGACTATCACACTTTTCTCTTTCACTAGCGAAGAGAGCTGGAAAACTTGCAGTCACTTCTGTCAATTGAGAGCCCTGAGAAAATAAGTCACTTTCTTTATGGGAAGAAGCAACAATGGAAAAGGCCTGGTAATGGCTCCGAGTGGATCCGGCAGACTGTGAACACTAGAATCACCAAGGAAACCTGCAACTATGAAATGTCAAAAGACTGTGTGAAAAATGCCTGAAGCTCTGTCTATGGTTGGGCTTTAAAAACCAAATGAAAAGTGCACAAAGAAGTCTGTAAATGTTTTGGTGAATAACTCATATACTAGTTGAATTAAAAGAAACAACGATGGCTCAAGTCTTCACAAATGTAAATATTTTTACAGTTTGCTTTAAAGTTATACCAACTCCTTCTAATCTTAAAAGGTTATTACAAAGTGGTAGAATTGATCAATCTTACAGTTTATCAAGTTCAGTTCCCTTCCTTTTGGGACAAGTCTTGGAGTGATTGAATAACACAGGATTCATGGGAAAACACAATCTCCAACAGAAGCTTCTTGACGTTGGCTCGTCACGATTGCACCATCAGTTCTCAAATGCCAGCCTGCGTGAGAGAAACTAGGTCGGGAAGTGATTGTTAAAAGTTAGGTTATAAGGTACCTTTCAGAAATTCTGATTCAATAGAGGCAGGAATTTGCATTTTTCACGTTTTCATAGTAATTCTGATTCAAGTGGTCCTCAGACCATATTTGTTAGACTGCTTGAAAACAAATCAAACTCTGTCTTCTAGTTTCAATAACAGTTAATAAACTTTAATGGAAGGATGGATATCATTCCTTCTGAACCATCATTTGGGATCTTCTTCAAAAAGGTTTATTGGGGCAAGTGCAAAGGCGTAGCAAGCTCAGCCTATGCTGCTGGCGTCCCATATGAGCACCACTGCGAGTCCTAGCTACTTTAACTATGATTCAGCTTTCTGCTAATGGCCTGGAGAAGTAACAGCGGATGGCTCCAGTCGTTGGGCCCTGGCTCCTAGTTTTGGATCAGGCCAGTTCTGGTTGTTTGTGTCATTTGGGAGGTGAACATGAATAAAACATAAAAAATAAATATTTTATTTATTTATTTATTTTATTTGAAACATGAATAAAACATAAAACAAAGATTTATTTGCTTTTTAAAAAAGACCTATTTATTATTATTACAAACTTAGATATACAGAGAAGATCTTCTGTCCGATGATTCAAATCCCCAAGTGACTACAAGGGCCAGTGCTGTGCTTATCCGGAGCCAGGAGCCAGGAGCTTCATCCGGGTCTCCCACACAGGTGCAGGATCCCAAAGCATTGGGCCGTCCTTGACTGCTTTCCCAGGCCACAGGCAGGGAGCTGGATGGGAAGTGGAGCCCTGGCATTAGAACCAGTGCCCATATGGGATCCCAGCACGTGCAAGGTGAGGACTTTAGCTGCTAGGTCACAGTGCCAGTCCCAAGATTTATTCACTTTTAAAGGCAGAGTTACAGAGAAGGAGTGACAGAGGCAGAGAGAGAAAGACATCTTTTATCTATCCTCTGGTTCACTCCCCAAATGTCTGGGATGGACAGTGCTGGGCTGGTCTGAAGCTATGAGCCAGGAGCTTCATCCAGGCCTAATAAAGGTGCAGGGGACCAAGAACTTGGGCCATCCTCTGCTGTCTTTAGCATTTTTTTTTTAACAGGCAGAAGAGCATACTGATTAAATAGGCATTCCTGTGAAGCAAACCTAGAGAATCAGAGCATACTAGTTAAATTCAGCAGACGCAGCCTGGACCTCTGTGAGAAGTTAAGTGATAAGTGCAAGAAAAGAAGAATGAACTTTAAAACCTGGAAATAAAATAACCTTATTCTTGAAATGGATGACTAGACAGGTGGGCCAGTGTGGTAGCCTAGTGGCTAAAGTTCTCTCTTTGCACTTCCCAGGATCCCATATGGACTCAGGTTTTAATCCCAGCAGCCTCATTTCCCATCCAGCTCCCTGCTTGTGGCCTGGGAAAGCAGCAGAGGATAGCCCAAAGCTTTGGGAACCTGCACCCACGTGGGAGACCCAGAGGAAGCTCCTGGCTCCTGGCTTCATACTGGCTCAGCTCCAGCCGTTGCGGCCACTTGGGGAGTGAATCAGCAAATGATTCACAAAGATCTTTCTTTGTGTCTCTCCTTCTCTGTAGATCTGATTTTCCAATAAAAAAAAAATAAATAAAAATTAAAAAAAGAATTTCAGGTCCTCCCAGGTGGATGTCAGGAACCCAAACATGTGGACCATCACCCGCTGCCTCCCAGCTGCATTAGCTGGCCTAGAAGTGGCGGATGGGTTAGAAGTGGAGGCAGGACTTGATGCCAGGCACTCCAGGAAGGGTTCTCGTCATTCAAGTAGTGATTCAATTTCATGCTCCACAGAGATTGCTCCTCCAATTCCTGAAACAAATACTACATGTTTGTGCCCAGTTCCCCAGTTCTTTAATCAGTTTCTATTTACTTCTCTCTCTCTCTCTTAATATTTGCTTATTTTTTTTAAGGCAGAGTTAGGGGGAAGAGAGAGGGATCTCTACCTACTGGTTCACACCTCAAATGGCTCTGTCAGCCAGGGCTGGGCCGGGATAAGGACAGAAAGCTGCAACTCCGTTCAGGTCTCCCACATTGATGCAAGGGCCCAGACACACAGGCCATCTGCTGCTGCTTTCCTCGGTGCATCAGCAGGGAGCTGGGTTGGAAGCAAAATTAACAGGACTCATTCCAGTGCGTAGGTACAGGATGATGAAATCACAAATGAGGCCCCATCCACTTTGCTTTTTCTTCTCTGTCTCTTCTTTCGCTTTTTTCTTTTTTCCTTCCATTCTCCTTCTTCTAAATTTACTTATTTGAAAGGCAAAGAGAGGGCAAGAAAGTGCACACAAAATTTTTTATTTTTTTTAATTCTTTATCTTTAGCCCCATTATGAGTAGCTAACCAATTAACTATTCTGAAGTGTATTTTTTATTCAAAACTCTGTTAGGGATCTCTAATTGTGTTCCTTTTCCTGCTCACAGCTTGTGAAATGTGAATTTTAATCAATTCCTGTCTCCAGTATTCAAAACAGAAATCTGCCGTGCTACAACTTCTCTTCTTCCTGTAATCCGCATGTACCACACTACCAAGCCAAGGCTCCTCAACCTGCTTCAATGATGTCGCTCAGCTCTTTAAATCTCAGTGGTACCTTATGATTCATTAATCCCTGCAAAACTTGAAGCATCTCCCTACTCTTTTGCCATAGAAATTCTTCTTTAATGGAAGGTTCAAGTTGCCATGCCTTTAACAGTGACTTGCCACTGCACAGACACGCTCTCTCCTTCTGCAGTTACCTATATCTAGAGCAGTTAAAAATCATCATCATAAAAAAAAGAAGTCCTAAATCTAATTGCTAAGGCCAAAAGGCAGAGAGGGAGAGATAAGGAAAGTGAGTCACTTGATAGATGTAGGCCGAGGCAATAAAAGACTCCCACGCTGGCTAGCCACCAGGCACCACTGGTTTACTACAGATCCTCTAGATTTCTCAGCCAAGCAAATCAGAACCTTTTTACTGACCATCCTCCCAGACCCAAACTTTCTCCTACTGGCATTATACTACCCTCTTAACATTGGCTAAGTTCAGGGTAAAAGAATTTGTTCTCATATTCCCCTAAATTCTCATTATAAAAATTCTCTTGGCCTTGCTGCTGATAGATACAGAACTTGTTCCAGCATCTGGGGCGTTCCTGGCTAGCCTCTCCGACACAGGGTGGCAATGGTTGAGCCACCCAAGCTAGTTCCTATTATCTCAAGGTCTACTGGCTGAGAGTTTGATTCCTCTTGTTCTGGAGATGAACGGCCCCCCGCCTAGACCACCAGATTCCTACCAGTTTACAGGGCTAAGACTAATCTAAATTGATCTAATGAGCATTATATGCTCTTTAAAACACATTGGTATGCTAAATGACTCACCCACCAGCCCACCAAGACAGGAAAAGTGAAAATATAAATGAAAAGGATTGGTGGCTAGCCACAAATCTTCCTCTCCTTCATTAGAATGTATCATTTCCTCTTTCATTAAACAACCATATAATTTCCACAAAACCCAGAGACCGTGGACTCTGACCAGGAGTGTGCACTTGTGTTCTATCAATGAAACACTTGCTGCTTGCTATCCTGAGACTGGCTCATGAATGACTGCTTGAGCCAAAGTTGAGAACCTGGGTACTGTACAGCTAGAGCTCGCTAACCCTTTAATGTCAGAGAACAGCCATTCTTGAGAATTCTGATTTACAGTTTGTATAGAACGCCTCATTCAATGGTCACAGACCACAGCAACCTGGTGCGTTTCTATATCTAGCATGTTTCTTACTGATACAAGTTTCTTGAGCTTAAGGGTCTTACTTTGAAAAATGTCACCCAGCTCCCGACTCTACTGCTGACCTGCAGATTGTAAAGACAACAAACTTTAAGTAGAGAATGGCTATTCAAGATGCAGTATCAAGCATATGTGCAAACATTTCAACATGTAGGTTAAAGACATAATGAAAATAAACAAAAACCAAAAACCATAACAGAATCAAGAGATAAGATAACCCAGGCATTAAGCAAACGTTGCTTGAGGCTTCAATATCAATCAAAAGAGTGCAGGGAACAGAAATGGGGCCCGCAAGTCTATCCACAATAATACAAGGCTTAAGTAAACATTATCTCCAAGGGGGAGCCAAGGATTAGCTGTGCTTGAGTGGGCCAGACGTTTCCTAACAAACCTTCAAACTTTCCCTTTGGAAAAAGCCCCCACTTTCCGAAGCCTCAAGGTTCATAACAGTAACAGTTAAGGGCACTGACTGCTCCATAGGATGTGGTGCTTTCTCCCCATAAATTCATCTTTTCACAGTCTGATAAAGGCTAAATTTTATTACACTTCTTAAGAGAAAAACACTAGCTAGCTCAGTACCAAATAATTCAATAACATGGAAAAGTTTGGGAAAAGGGAGGCTAAAATTGCCTATATATCAGTTGCTCTATTGATGAAATTATTAGGTATCAGAAAGTTATATTTAAGACTTATTTATTTTGGGGCCTGGCATGAGAGCCTAGTGGCTAAATCATCACTTTGCAGTTTGTATTCCAGCTGCTCCACTTCCCATCCAGCTCCCTGTCTGTGGCCTGGGAAAGCAGTCCAGAGCAGCCCAAAGCCTTGGGACGACCCTGCACTTGTGTGGGAGACCTGGAAGAAACTCCTGGCCTCAGATTGGCTCAGCTCTGGCCATTGTGGTCACTTAGGGAGTGAATCAGCAGATGGAAGATCTTTCTGTCTCTCCTCCTTTCTGTGTGTCTGCCTTTGCAATAAAAATAAATAAATCTTAAAAAGTAGTATTCCTCCTAATTTTGTGACCTTGGCAAAATTACTTAAGTATTGTTTATTTCCTTACTTCTCAGGGCGCTATTCTCATAATAGATACACTATGAGCATATCTATTGAAGTTTCTTTGAGTATCTTGAAGTTGAAGAGCCAGCCAAGGGGTAGCTATTTTCACAGCTACCATTTCTCTTGTTGCAGCTTCTCTGTAAATGAAGCAAAGTCAGTCATCATCTTCTGCTTAATAACCTATCACATGTACTTGAAATTGCTGTTCTCTACAAATACCTCAAGCAAATTTTTTAAGAAAGAAAATTGCCTGAACTATAAAATGGCAATCTAGGACTGTGAGTCAGCATTTTACCTAGACATAAAGTCAAAATGATTTAAAATCGGTAATATAATCTTTCTGAAAGACATACATAGCTTTCAGGAGTAGCTTTGAGAGAACTGGGAGTTTGCAAGTTTATGAGTAGTTTATTACATTTCAGTAAGTATATTGTGAATCAATAAAGCAAGAGTTAGGGACAATGAGCTCATTACAGAGGCAGTTATTGATTCTCAAATCTCAAAATAGAATTGTACAGGAAGGGTATAGAAAAAATAGGATTTTTTGTGGTATTAGATTTTAAGTGGCTTAGAAAAGATACCTAAAGAAATCAGAATGAAGAAATTTTCTGCAGCTACTTAAGATGTTTATTCAAGCTTATTTCTTCATCTTGTAAACTGGAAATATTATTTGGTCTTGCCTCTCAAAAACATCTTTGCAAGGTCAGAGGGGTTTGCAAAAACTGGGTATTATTTTTCACTAATGTATGTTTTTCTAATTTCTTATTTATGTTTCTCTTTTACCTTTGCAAGTTACTTATTAGCTGTACATTGCTATTTTATTATCTTAGCTCAGTGAGCTATTACAAAATACTCCAGACCAGGTGGTTTAAGCAATGATTTTCAGAGTTCTGGAGGCCAACATTTCAAGATGAAGGGGTGAGCATGGCCAGTTTCTGGCGAGAGGTCTTGTCCTGACTTGCCTTCTTGCTATATCCTTGGAGAGGGGTGGGAGAGTCTCTGATGGCTTCCATCTAGCCTATCTTAGGGACCAACTCCAAACAAACCTGATTATCTCAAGAGCCCAAAAGCAAATATTAACACAATGGGAAGGGGACATTTAATCTGTTACACAGACTAAAAAAAAAAAGTGCCACTGGATTCAAGTGATCAAACAGATCATATAGAATGAATAAATCAATTTGTTTCCAAAGTATTCCTGCAGAAAACTTCTTTTCTTACTCTGACAACAATCTTATCCAACAGTAGGGCATGCTGAAAAATTTATGAACCAGCAAAAATCTTGTGAAGTAGAATTTCTTTTAAAAACCAGTAACAGAAAGTTAAGACATACATCATTTTGGTAAAAAAAGAAAAATAGAACATCAACTAATTTTTATGAAAGTTTAATAAAAATAATTTTTAAAACTCTTATATCTTGCTCTTTTATCAATTAAAGATGCTTAAAACAATGTAAAACATTTGGATGTTTATGGAAAATAATATAATGCATTTCAAGATTACATTTTTATAGATAATATTAAATGGAAGTAAAATACGTATTACTCATTCCAAATACAGAAAACTGCCACAACTAAACAAAGTTCACAAGGTTATCACTGGTTTATGCTGGTTTTTACTAGTTCTAACACAAAGGTATTTTTTAATCGCATACTGAGTAAAGTCGGGGGCATAAACATGTTTTGTTCTTGATTGCATAAAATACTTAAACTATGCTTTTAAATATGGCTAAGATTTCCCTAGTCAGTATTCAATGAACAGACAGTATTTTTCAATTTTTTTGGATGGCAAACTGGAGAAAAACAGGACAAGAGGTGACTGAGATCCTGAATTTAGGATGCAGAATTACTTATGGGTCCCAGGATTTTCCTACCTAAAAATGCTGCAGAACAGTATATTGAAGGTGAAGGAGAAGAAAATCTAGTTATAGTCTGGGTCTTTTTGTGCCATAAGCCAGCTATAGAAAGTAAATTTTTCATGTGTTCAAAACTCAATCAGGTGTGTGTATGGTCCATTGGTGTCCAGCTTCAACACTTGCCGGTTCCCGTAAGTGCCATGTTTCACCACAACCCCGGCTTCAGCACACTTGCTGTTGGCAGCTAACTCTTTCTCACACAAAGACACAAACTGGGCGTAAAGTTCTGAGCCTTCTTCTTTCCCAGAGTTCGAGTGATACTGCATGCTTCTTCCTTTCACTCGCCCTCCAAGGGTGGCCTGAGGGATGATAAGCACGTTGCCAGGCAGATCCAGTACAGAGACGTGCTTGCCGTTTTCTGTCTCACTTAATTTCACGTTCAGCAATGTATTAACTGGGTGGGGAAGAAAGACAAAACATCTTGAAAGTGAAAAAACAAGAAAGGAGAAATCATTGACCTTCTTGGCAAATTTCATGTTTAGGTCTGATGTGTCAGCTCAAACTCTTTTAAACTAGGTTTTTAAAAAATGTTTACTCTATTATTTATTTGCAAGGCAGAATTATAGACCAAGCGAGATACAGAGAGAATCTTCCATCTGCTGATTTACTCCCCAAATGGCTGCAATGGCTGAGGCTGAAGCAAACTAAAGCCAAGAGCTTCACCTTGGTCTCCTGTGTGGGTGGCAGGGTCTCAGACATTAGGAGACTGTTCTGCTGTTTTCTCAGGTGCAGCAGCAGGAAGCTGGATCAGAAGTGGAGCAGTCAGAAATTAAACCAGCACTCATTTGGTGTGCCTGCATCGAGGTGGCATAAAACACAGCATCACACCCGGCCCCTCAGCTTATACCTGTAAAGTCTCTACCTAGATTTTAAAAAATTGCTTCACTAAGCTATTAGCATGAAAAATAAGGCAACTTTTAGGCAGAAAATGACATAATGCTTTAAATTTAACTTGAAATTAACATTACTTAACACTAAATTTATCTGGAAAGTTCTAAAGAATTCACTGTATACTAGAACCTTAAACATTGTTGCCTGTGGGTAAGGGGCAAGCTGGGGGAAGAGGATATTTAGTCTATAATATCTATTAACAAAGAAAGTGCAATTCACTTCAAGTGATCAAGCAGATAATACAGAATGAATAAATCAATCTGTTTTCAAAATAATTCTGTAGAAAACTTTCCCACAAGCTTTTACTTCTTTGTTCTACATTTTAAGCAAATCCCCCTGGAAAAGACTATGACTAATGAACTTTTCCACATCAAATTCTGCTTCTTGGCAAAGAATAGCAAACACAAATTTCAGTGTGTTTATTATTTTAAACATAGTTGCCTGGAGTTTGAAGTTGACACAAAGGTTCCAGATTCAATCTCACTATAAGCCAGTCAACTCTGTGGTTTCATAGCCTTAAGAGCACTACATATTTTACAAATACAACCCAGGAGAAAAGGGCAAAAGTACAACCAAGAGTTACCAGAAATTAATCAATACAACTGGAAAAGTATATCAAAAGACATGGAGCTTCTGGCATTATCTTTATATACAAGGAAGAAAATATGATGTTATCACCTATATAACATTAATGAGATTATTTATGGCTAGTAAGTGTAAAAATCATAAATATTCATGTGCAGCTAAAACAATGTTGGAAGACAATTATACCTCAACCACAATCATTTCGAAACAATAAATAAGTATGGTATTTAATACAAACAGGTTTAAGGTTTCTCTGCTTCTATAAAGGTATGAACGACTCTCACTTGTAAAGAACCATCCTGAGAGGACAAAGGTGAAAAAAAAAATTTAGTAAGAGGACAGAATCATGGTACAGCAAGTTAAGCCACTGCTTGTGATACTGGCGTCCCATATGGATACTGGTTCAAGTACTGGTTATTCCACTTCTGGTCCAGCTCCCTGCTAATGCTCATGGCAAAGCAGCGGAAGATGGCCCAGTTTCTTGGGACCCTATACCCACATAGCAAACCTGGATGACGCTCCTGGATCCTGACGCAGGCCTGGAACAAACCTGGTTGTACCAACTATTTGGGGAGTGAGCCAGCGGATGGAAGTTATCTTTGTCTCTCCCTTGCTCTAACTCTTTCAAATAAGTAAATAAATCTCTAACACTAGGTAAGCCCCACACCCCTGCTCCCAAAATTAGGTTTCAGAAGGCATTTCTGGGAAGGAGGTCAATTGTTTTAATTATCAGAGTTTGTAGTAAATATCAGAAAGGATTTAACATGACTGTCACAGTTTACAAACTCTGGAATTGGTAAACATCATCAGAGGGCACAAACTAATGAATTCCTAAGCTATTCTTTAAGCACCATCGTCTTTTAAACAACTCCAATTTTCTCTATTACAATTAGGGTTTACTATGAAACCAGTAGTTCTTACTGACTTCTTTCTAAGGAAACTGTAACCCTCCAGAATACTCTATTCCAGTGGAAATCATTCCTTAGCTACCCAGGCCTTGGATTACATAGACAATTTTAGAATATGATGCCTGAGAGGTAATGCAGTTTATTACACTTCCACACACCTCCCTCTACTGGCAGTGAATGAGAACTCAACACTGTTAGTATATACATGTAAGTACGCACAAGTCAACCCAATGCAAATAAAACAGAATTAAATTGAGACAATGAATTAATAACACATTGGAAATGCAAAGGTTCTAAGCCTGGTTACCAATCAAGCGCCTACAATGTTGAAAATGGAAAGGTAAGCTTGTATAGGTCCTTGAATCTCTATACAACTATACAAAAGATGAACTGAGGAAAATTCTACACATCTCTATGTTAGCTATGCTATTTCAGACATTCTAAATACAACTAATCGTTATGTTCCCAAGTGATACATGATTTGACTGGAACGACCAAATCATGAATCCATGTAGTAAGTATGAAATGGAGTTGAGAGAATCTCATCTTGCTAGCTTACTCTACCTTTCAGACTGGACGGCAAACACGGCAAGCAGCACCTTAACACACTGCACCACACTGCTGACCCTTTTCTGGTATGTGTAACATAATTGATATAGCCAAGTATTATCTTGACACGGTATGATTTGATTTGGTTCATCTAAAAAACATAATTATTATGATGAATATGCAGTGATAAAAACTGTCCAGAGTACTAGAAAATTGGAGGCAGGTTAATTATTGCTGAGATCTTTGGACATGGCTCTACTTTCCACGTCCCTGTAGGAGGTTGGGCTGTGGTGACACTGAGTTTGAATCAAGAATCAGGAGAACCTTATATTTCAACATATATACAACAAATAAGAGCAGGAACAGTCAGTAAAGTTTTCTTAACAATAATTTAAGCCTGAGTTGGCAAGGTCTGATATGACGCCCCTTCTTTTTACAATGTCATCCACTATCCCTGTAAGGGACTCCGGAGGGTAAGGAATACTGTATTAAGACATGTAGCACCTATTTCTCCTGATGTGGCCACCTTGTTTCCAAAAAGTTTCTGTATCCTGGGCTCAAATGGGTTGTATATAAGTGCATGCCCTCTGATTATTATTATTTTTTAATTTATTTATTGAACTTCAAAGTCAGAGTTACACAGAGAGGGAGAGACACATAGAGAGAGATATTCCATCCCTGGGTTCACTCCTCCAATGGCCACAGCTGGGCAGCTCTAAAGTCAGGAGCTAGAAGCTTCTTCCACGTCTTCCACGTGGGTACAGGAGACCAAGGACTTGAGCCATCCTTTGCTGCTTTCCCAATGCATAAGCAGGGAATAGAAGGACTCAAGAAGGACATGAGTCGCCACCCATAGGGGATGCAGGCACTGTGGGCAGAGGATTAGCACGCTACACCACCACATTGGCCCCAAGCACACTTGGCGTGATAGCTTAGTGGCTAAATCCTCATCTTGCAGTATGTTGGGATGCCATATGAGCTCCAGTTCATATTCTGGCTGCTCCACTTCCCTTATAGCTCCCTGCTTGTGGCCTGAGAGAGCAGTAGAAGACGCCCTAAAGCCTTAGGACCCTGTAACTGCATGAGAGAGCTAGAGGAAGTTCCTGGCTCCAGATTGGCTCAGCTCTGGTCATTGTGGCCACTTGGGGAGTGAACCAACGGAAGGAAGATCTTTGTCTCTGTAAATGTGACTTTCCAATAAAAATAAAATAAGTCTTTAAAAAATCGATAATGCCACCTTTAATGTTGCATGTATCTTAAAAGAATTTCACTATGTTCCCTTAAGCTCTGGAATACTAAGATAATGACAGTTTGCGACGCTAGACAGAATTACATAATTTAATGACATATCCTACCACACAGTGTGGCACAGAAGGTCAAGCTGCCGTCTCTGACATCAGCATCCCCCAAGTACTGGAGCCTTTGCCACAGATGCAAAATCAGGATGGAGTTCCAGGCTTCAGGCTGGCCCAGCCCTGGATGTTGTGGCCATTTGGGGAGCAAACCAGCAGATGGAAAATCAACCTCTCTCTCGTTCCTGCGCACCCTTTGCTTTTCCTTCTCTTGCTGTCACTCCTCCTTTTAAATACACAAGTAAGTAATCACATATTTTTAAAAACACCTCGTGCTTTTTACCACTGCTGATTCATTTGTCTGCTGGTGTTCTTTTTCACTCTTAAAAAAAAAAAGAACATCAACTACATACCCATTTTAGGAAGAAGCTCTTTGTCAGCTCCCTTGAAAAAGCATACATAGATTACCAAAGCTCTCTCAACCTGCGAGAAATCAACACAGTAAATTCAGATTAGAAAGACATCTGTATGGAGAGATGGAGCTACCTAAATATAATTTCACAATTGTTATTGACACATATGAAAAAAAAAAGACAAAAATTTCACAAAGTGATTTCTAAAATACATGAGAAAACAAAAATCTTTCAAATTTCAGTCACCTGTTAATCCACCTTTCATTAAGTTTAAAATTTATCCAAGAGCACTAAAGAGCAAAGTTATACCTCTAAACATTAACTCCTAATCAAATTCACTCAGCCTGTCAACCAGCTTCCTCTCCATTAGACAAGACTGACAAACTTGGACACTCTCAGTCGGTTTGCAGGCCCTATTTATTCAGTACCAGCGGACTGACATTACACCGGATGTGGCTGCTGGAGGGCCCACATGCAATGAACGGCTTCTGACAGCCTCACTCCTTATCTCCCCAATCCATTTACTAACATAGAAGAATCCACTCGGTACAACTCCAGGAAGCAGAGCAATTATTATTATTGTTAATGCTTTAAACATAAATAATTTGGCCTTGAAAGTTACATTTATGATAATTAAGTAGGGTTTTTTTTTTAAGATTTTATTTTCATTACAAAGTTAGATATACAGAGAGGAGGAGAGACAGAGAGGAACATCTTCCGTCCGATGATTCATTCCTCCAAGTGAGCGCAATGGCCGATGCTATGCCAATCCGAAGCCAGGAGCCACATCTCCCACACGGGTGCAGAATCCCAAGTCTTTGGGCCATCCTCGACTGCTTTTCCAGGCCACAAGCAGGGACCTGGATGGGAAGTAGAGCTGCCAGGATTAGAACCGGCGTCCATATGGGATCCCGGCATGTTCAAGGTGAGGAATTTAGCTGCCTGGCTACAGTGTTGGGCCCATAAGTAATTTTTTAAAAATTTATTCATTTATTTGAAAGGCAGAATTCCACAGGGAGAGATCTATTTGCTGGTTTACTCTCCAAATGACCAAAATGGCAGGGCCAGGATATAAGGCTTTCATGCTGGCCTTCCACATGGGTGCAGGGGTCCAAATTTCTGAGTCATTTTCTACTGCTTTCCCACATGCATAAGCAGGGAGCTGGATTAGAAGCAGAGCAGCCAGAGCACAAACCAGTATCCATACGCGATGCTGACGTCCACTGGTTTTAGACCTGTGTCACCAATGGCACCCAAGACAAATTCTATATCACAAACTTAGTTAGTTATCAGGAGTTTAAAGGTATTTATTTTAGATAATGACTTAGATATTTATTTATTAGCTTTAATACCATAGAAATGTTATAGAAGAGACACAGAAAAGGAACAACGGCCTGGTGCGGTAGCCTACTGGCTTAAGTCCTTTCCTTGCATGTGCCGATTTCCCATATGGGTGCCAGTTTGTGTCCCAGAGACCTTGCTTCCCATCCAGCTCCCTGCTTGTGGCCTAAGAAAGCAGATGAGGATGGCCCAAGTCTTGGGACTCTGTACTCAGATGGGAGACCTGGAAAAGGCTCCTGGCTTCAGCTCCAGCCGTTGTGCCACTTTGGGAGTGAGTCAGCGGTGGAAGATCTTCCTCTCTATATATTTGACTTTGCAATAAATAACAACAACAAAAAAAAAGAAATGCACATTTTGTGCCATGATGAAGTCATCTTTTGCATAACCACATCCCACACTGCAGTCCCTGCATCCATGACCCAGCTCCACTTTCCCTCTTTTTTTTTTTTTAAAGACTTTTATTTTATTAACTTGAAAGACAGTTACAGAAAGAGAAGGGGAGATACAGAGAGACAATTCTTTTTCTGCTGGTTGACACCCCAAATGTTTCCAGCAGTCAGGAATGGGCCAGGCCAAAGTCAGGAGCCAGGAACTTCATCCATGTCTCCCATGTGGGTGCAGGTGCCCCCAAACTTGTGCCATCTTCCACTGCTTTCCCAGGTGCATTAGCAGGAAGCTTAATTGGAAGCAGAACAGCTGGGACTTGGATTGGCAGCCATACGGGACAGTCACCCTAATGGGAGGTGGGTGTTGCAGGCAGCAGTTTAACTTGCTGGGTTAAAACACCAGCCCCTGGTATTGCTTTTGGCATGGGTCAAGGTTTTAAGCCTATGCATATTCATTCTACTTAACCACATAACCTTCTCATCAAGATAAGCCTCTCTTCAAATCACAACCACTTCCATTGTAGCTTCTTTGGTATAAAATATTTCAAATATAGTTCATTTTCATTATCTATGAGGGACTAGCTCCAGGACCTCTGGTGAATACTCAAGTCCTTTTTATAAAAAGGCATACTATTGGCATATATCCTATATACATCCTTCACCTTTAAAATACTTATCTGAGACACACAGAAGCCTTATTTGCTAGCATACTCCTCAAATGCCTACAACAGCCCAGACTAGGGTGGGGCTGAGTCAGGAGACAGAAACTCAATCCAGCTCTCACACATTGTGCTGGAATGAGCCATCCACTTGCGCCATCACCACTGCCACCCACGATCTGCATTAGCAGGGGTCAGTCAGGTCTCAAAACCAGGGACTCCAACACATGATATGGGCATTTTAATCACTAGGCTATGCTCCCAATCCTCGCACTTCCTCCTCTGCTTTACCTAGATCATTTAAATATCTAATACAATGTAAATATGATGCAATAGTTGTTGTACTATATTGTGAAAAAGAAAACTATCTAGTTTAGAAATTTATAAAAATTTTTAGTTTTTTTTAAAGAATTGCTAAGAAAAAAAGCATACATTCAGTAAAGATGCTGGGTTTTTTTTTCCCCCTTAAATATTTTCCATCTGAGGTTAGTTGAAATCCTGAAGGTATAAACCACAGAAACTGAAGGCCAGATTGTATATAGAAAAATATAGGGGGTGACCAGTGCAGTGGTGCAGCGAGGTAATCATCCATCCTGTGACGCTGGCATCCCATATGGGTGCTGGTTTGTGTCCTGGTTGTTCAGTTCCCATCTAGCTCCCCGTTTAACGCTTGGGAAAACAGTGAGAGGATGGCCCAAGTCCTAGGGACCTTATACTCACAAGTGAGACCTGCAAGAGGCTCCTGGCTCCAAGCTTAAGATCAGCTCAACTACAGGCATTGTGGCCATCTGGGGGAATAAATCAGTGATGAAATACCTTTGCTCAGCAAGATCTGTCTTTCTGATTTATCTTTTTTTACTACAGGGAAGATTTACAGAGAGAAGGAGAAACAGAGAAAAGAGCTTCCATCTGGTTTACTCCCTTAAATGGCCACACGGCCAGAGCTGAGCAGATCCAAAATCAGGTGCCAGCAGCTTCTTTTGGGACTCCCACGTGGGTGCAGGGTCCCAAGGCTTTGGGCTGTACTCCACTTTCCCCAGGTCACAGGCAGTGATGGGAAGTAGAGCAGCTGGGACATGAACCAGCGCCCATATGGCATTCTGGTGCTTGGAGACAGATTAGCCAACTGAGACATTCTGCCAGTAACCCCAAATAAACGAAATCTTTATATATATGTGTGCGTGCGTGTGTGTATATGTATGTATATATGCAGAGGGGCTGGCAATTGTGGCACACCCACTGCTTTTGAAGCTGGCATTCTACTTTGGCATACTGGGTTGAGTCTCAGCTGCTCCGCTTCAGATCCAGCTTCCTGCTGTTATACCCAGGAAGGCGGCAGAAGGAGGTCTGAGTCCATGGGTCCCTGTCATCCAGGTGAGACCAGGTTGGAATCTCTGGCTCCAGGTGTGGCCTGGCACCGACATGGCTGTTGTGGCTACTTGGGTAGTGAACCTGCAGACTGAAGGTCTCTCCCGCTGTCCCTCTGCCTTTCAAATAGAATTTCTTGAAAAAAAATCCTATAAAGTACAGAGATTTCTCACTGTAGCTTAGAAATATCTAACTTCCAGGGGGGAAAAAAATTTTATCTGTGATGGCCAAGTACTAAATGGTAGACACAGTAACAAAATAACCTTCACATGTTTGGTCAATCAGAAAACTGCTTCTAAAAGAATTCTTCATGAGGAGCAGGGCAAACAGTGCCTGAGAAAGAAGAAAGAATTTACACTTAACATCTAATTACTTGTCAGCTTTTTAATTTACTCATGTGTGTGGGAGTAGAAGGGAAAGCCTTAAAAAAAAAAAAAACCCGAAACTTACAAACACAAGCCAATAGTTTGGAAGCCTGCAATAAAACACGTAGGATTTTTTTCTAGCACAACGAATATAAGAAGCACAGAAGGAGCCTAAATGCTTACTAGCTTGGAATTCATATTGATAGGAGGCCACTACAAACATGAGTGCTTCTTTAGACAGCTCAGCAAAAAGAAAAATAATTTCAAATATGGCAGACTTTCGTCCATCAACAAAAGCTCAACAGAAATAAAAGTGAATTTCTGAGAAGAGGGGAGAATATAGGATTTTTTTCTACCTATCAACTTTATATGTGTCAAAACAGCACACAATAAGATTCCAACAAGCACGGCACGCTGTGGTTCAAGGGTGATATTTCAAATAATGACTTGGATTGTGTTGAGGAATCCAAGATCTGGGACCCACATTCAAATTTCTGACACCTCAGAAACTCTTCATTATGAACAAACTGCCTTCCTGCATTTCCAGTTACTCCCCCAAATCTGTCAGGAGCTTTAAAGAACACCTGACTTATTCTTGCCTGGAGTGGGGGCAGGCTGTCTTGAACAAGGCAAGGATGCAAGCACTGACATGTTTCAAATTCTTTGGAGGAAATGTGTCCGAGGACAATGTTCCATTTTTATAAACGTGGTGGTCTTTGTATCTTAGTCGGGAAGAGATTAGATTCTGCCTCTGTTCGGTTTCTCGAAGTACCATAGTTTGCTTTTTAGGACGGAAAAGACCCAAGCTGCAGTCAGCTGCAGGTGGCTCATTCGGGGCCATCTGGAGCCCAAGCCAACCCCTCACCGGCCACGCCTGACGTGGACCGGATCAGCACGGGGCGTGAGGAGGTCTACACCTCCGTGGTCCTCACACCCAGGAAGGCCCCCGTCTTCCTCTGCGGGCGGGCAGGGAGTGTTCGTTCGGCACCCCGGCCGCGAGGTCCCCTGCCGCCCACCGCACAAGCTGGGGAACCCGGCAGCGAACCACGGAGGGAGACGGGGCACCGCGACGACGCAGGAAGGAGCCGACGTTACCTCCACCCACTGGGCCGCGGCGTCCCCCTCGGCCGGGCGAACCTGCAGCCGAGCGTGCACACACTGCTGGAGGAGCGCACGGGCTTGCGGCGTCCGGCCGCCGTCGGCCATGGCAGCTGCCCTCGCTCCAGGATGCCACGGGTTCCGGCCGCGCGTTCCGGAGGCTCCGCCCCTGGCCGGCCGGCGAGGAGGATGGGGCGGGGCTCGGCCGGGGCGGGGCTCGGCGAGGGACCGCCCCCGCACGCCACCCTGGGGGCGGGGCGTCCTCCTAGCTCCGGGTGTCCCGGATGTGCCGGCCTCAAAGACGGTGCTCCCCTCAGCCCCTTTGCTTCACCTGCCTGATTCTAGAAGGCGCTGGGTGTGTGTTTGAAACCAGTGCAAAGGCTCATTGGGTCTCCGCTGCGCACATGTTGAAGAACCATTTTTCACCTCAGAAAGCTGAGATTTTCAGGTGTTAGACATTTAAATATGCTTGATATTTTAAGTCCATATTATGTTCATTAGGAAGATCAGTAAATACCATGAAATCAATTGGGTGTGACACCAAGTGCCGATGGAACGAAAACCTTATAAATCCTTCAAAATTGTCTTTACTCCAGTCAGTAAGATGGCACTGCCTCCTCCATCAGGAATGCTATTAATCATTCGGATTCACAGCTGTGGGAATTACTGGTATGCCACTTGAATACACATTTGGAGATCCATTTGCTAGGAGATAACCTCTGTAAAAACATTCTTATTCAAGCAAGTGTGTGACTGCTAATAAGCTATGTAGCCTGCTACAAAAATAAAATAGTATATCCCAACGCACATATGATGTTAGTTTTTGCTATGGATTCTCTGTGAGTACATGTTAAAATGCAAATCAAATTAAACAAGGGCTTGACTTCGCTTTCCCACGCAACACATTCCTGAAACATGCATCAGATTAGCATGTATTTTTCAACGGGCTTGGAGGGTTTTGATGAAGAATAATAGTGTTACCCAGACTGCATTACTCAGGTCATTGATCTAGGCTCGGTTGGCACAATATGCCTATACATTCTGTACCGTTGTTGCAGAAGATGACATCACAGACAGGACTGCTATTCATACAAAGTGGCATGACTGAAATAATCCAGGCATAACCAAGGATTCTTTGTACCTAACATTGAAGATGTGCATTTGGTAGTTATCATGCAGCATGTCTTACACTTTTAATAATAAGAGAAGCAAAATCTCTTATTATCTGACGGCTGTGTTACAGGGGGTCCAACATTTATTTACATTTGTCTGCCAGCACAGATAAATTGAATTGCTTAATGTCTGCATCTTTATGTCATTGTAACTCTTGGATCTTTGTTCTCTTTCTTTCTCTTCCAGACCCAGATTTGGAAGGAACTTTATCATAGAGATCTTTAGCCTTGAAAAAGAAAGCTTTTGTGTCCATTTTGCACATGGATGTTAGAGAGAGGGAGGTCAAGTGAAAATCGGGCTTAAGGTTCCCAGAGATCATGGCACATGGACTAGCTTGTGGTGCACGGATGTAAGTAGCCGTCAGAATGCCAGCACCCCATGGCACAGCATCACTCCAGCTGCTCCGTTTCCTTCTAGCTGCCTGCTATCACACCTGAGAAGGCATGGCCCAAGGTCCCTGCCACTCCTGTGGGAGAACCACATAGAGCTCTGGGCTCCTGGCTTCAACCTGTATCAGCTCTGGCTGTTGGTGGCTATTTTAGGAAATTATTAATAAATGGAAGATTTCTCTCTTGATCACTCCTCCTTACATATTGTAACACACACACACACACATACACACACACACACAGCAAACGAGAGAGAGAAAGAGAGAGAGATCTTTTCACCACAAGGGATCTTTAACACATTGGGAAATTCTTGAGAATAAATGGAGCCTGTTTGTAGGTAGCTTCCCAAATAGGATGAGGGTCTCTTGAGTAATGCTGTGGCCCAGCACTTTTTCCTTCAACCTGTAGAGGGCAGTAACAAATAGCCATTGAAGAAATATCATTTCCTTTATTTTGTTTTTGGGGTTGAAGAGTTGTACACAGAATGTCAACTATGTCTTCAATCATTTTTTTTAAAGATGGACGTACAATATCTATAAGTATTTATGGGATAAAGTATAATTTGATCAAATGAGAATTAGTGTTTATGTCTCCTCTAACACTATTAATCATTTCTGTATGTTGAGAACTTCTGAAGTCGTTTAGTGCCATTTATCTAACCTCTTTCTGTCCTCTCTTCCTTCTCTTCCCAATTGTATATTTTGCTTCTTGAAGCCTAGTTTAATTTCACACAGAATTTACAAATTAGACATTTCTTTTTTATTATTAATTCTACATAGAATTTAAGAAGACAGGTCCCAGACGCAATAAAATAGTAGTATGTTGAGTGTTGTGGCTTAGTGGGTAAACAGCACTGCAGGTAGTGGCTTGACCCAATACACCACAATGCAGGCCGCTGTAACGGATTCTTTGCTGTTTCTCCCCCTTACCTTCCTGATTCTGAAGAGGAAAAGGCCAGGGAAAGGAATGATGATCAGTTTCGTAGTTCTCAAGAAAAACAAACATTTCCCCAAGTTTAGCATGATCTCCTCACGTGAGACTTTGCATAGAGGTGTATTTTAATCAGCAAAAGTACAACAACAAGAAGTGGACTCTGTCTTAAGAAAGGCAGGCCCAAATTCAGCCTTCTATTTTGAAGCACAGTGCATGGGGAGATGCACTGAGCAATTGATTCACATGAACTAAATTGCTTATTGCCAGTTGAACTCGCATGCTAATTTAGTCATTCTTAATGAAAAATATTAACATAATATGGAATAGAATTTCTCATATCAAGCATGTGCCCTGTTGATTAACTATAAGAAGTTTCAATTTACTATGAGAAATAATTTGTCTCTATGACCAGTATTTTCTTTTTACTTAGGCAAAGTAAAAACAGAAGTTAGAATGTTTCTTAGTGAGGAGTCAAAAAAAAAAAATGAGGTGAGGAAAACTTAATTCTCCAGGGTATGAAGAAACATGACCCCAAGTACTAACCACAGGACACAGTGAGAAACAATGGAGGACTGTCACTATGGCAACTGTAGTATCAGATTTCCTAGGTTAATTTCTTAAAATGTTTCCTGATAAAAGCATAATCTCAGGGTGAACGTTTGCACAGTGGCTAAGATACCACTTGGGACTCCCATGGTGGAATGTCCTGTTCGAGACCTGCCACCTCTGCTTTCAATCCAACTGCCTGCTAAAGCATAACCTAGAAGGCAGCAGGTGATGGCTCCCCACCCATAGCAGAGAATTCAGTAAAAACAAAATCGTTTTTTATATGGCACTGGTGTTGTGAGTAGTGGGTAAAGCCACTGCTTGTCTCTTTGGCATCCTGTAGGGATATTGGCTCATGTTCCAGCTGCTCTACTCCTGACCAAGCACCCTAGTCTGGGAAAATCAGCAGAAGATGACCCAAGTGCTTGGTCCCCTACCACCCACCTAGAAGACACAAATGAAGCTTTTGACTCCAGGCTTCAGCTCAAGTCGTGCTGCAGCCACATGAAGACTGAACCAGAGGATGGTAGATCTCATTCTCTCTCTCATTGCCTTTCCAATAAACAGATACATTTTTTAAAAATTTATTTTTGATGATGTTTATATATCAATCAGAGTGGGAGGGTCGAGGATTAGAGCAAAGTGGGTGAGATGATTGTTTTCAGAAAAATTTTTTTCTTCTTTGTGTACTCAGGGGAAGGGGGAAGATAAGAGGAGAAGCCATATGCAACCTTTCAATTGCCTCAGTACCCAGGAATGGGGAATGACCACCTGATGTCATCCCAGGGTCCCTGATGTGGAGCATGCTCCAAGGATTCTGCTGAAGTGTTTTCGATAGTTTTGAAATGTGATCTTGCCAACCCAAGCATCAGAAAATCCTTCCAAGTTTCATTGCCTAACATAATCCATCTTGGACTTTCCATTACCCCAGATACTTGCTGTCAATGCTTGGCTGGGTAGTTGACCAATTTATTCTGTCTTCCTCCCTGATGTTCTGTGCAGGCTCCAATGGACTGTCATATCCTCCATGTGTATCTGGGTATGCCATCCACTGTTTTGTCTAAGCCACTGAGGAGACCTAGTTCTGACACTTGCACTCCACAGTCAGATCACAGGTGCTGTAATTCTCTCTATGACTTGCTTTCTGAGTCTCCAAAGAAACCTCATCTGAAGTGATCCCAGACCAGACTCTTATGTGTGCTTGATAGTGCAGGGTTCAGCTTTGTCCATCACCCCCATCAGCCTACACATACACAGCCTTGCAATTGCTGGGTTGGTTCTGTCTCCAGCCCTGTCTCTTATGTAAACCAATGGATGCTACGGCCTAGCTCAACCCTGACCACCTCACACTCATCCCTCACATACAGCAATGGGAACTACAGCCTAGTTGAAGCGATCTTCAATAATCCCCACTAGGCCTGTCCTCAGTCCTGGTTCCTGTACGTGCAGCACACTGGTCCAGTCTGTCCCACATACCATTCTGCTCTGCTACACATCATTGGGCATTGGAGCTAGATCAACCCAACTGACCCCTCTCGCTGGTCCACACTCATGTCAGCATTTGCCACTAACTGTCTAGCCAGACCCACCCCTAGCCTGGTTCTCATGCTCACCAGATATGACTTTTTTGTTTATTGGTGAGGCAATGTGACAGAGAAAATGGGAAATAGAGATTTTTCCACCTGATGGTTCAGCTATGTCTATTCCAGTTTGAAGCCACGAGCTCCATCTGGGTCTCCCACATGGATAGCAAGGACTCAAGTGTTTGAACTACTGTCCTTTGTTTTCCAAAGAGCATTAGCAAGAAGCTGGACAGCAAGCAGAACAGGTGAGACTTAAACTGGCACTCCGGTGTGAGACATCAGCAGGGACTAGCACCATGCCAGAACCAGGAAGCCTACAAGGGTTGAACCCTGGCTGATGCAGACACTGGAGGAATGATCCAGCAGATGCAAGACCTCTCTCACATTGTTTCTGCCACATTGCATATCAAACAAAATAGAAAAAGAAAAGCAGAAAGTCTTCGAACATGGTCATGTACTGATCTGACAGTCATATTCTATCAAAGATTAATGTATAAATTTTGTGACCTTTACCTAATCCTAATGACATGAGATGAACGCTCTAATCTGAGCATTTGAGAAGTGTTGACAAATGGAGCACTTCAAGGTTTAATATTTGGCTAGGCTTGTGGAGTAGGATAGTCTATATTATCAAGTCTTATTATCATACTATAATTTAGAGATCAAAAGAGCAACTGATGAGGTCACCGTTTTTATTGAAAAATGAGTGGCTACATTAGGACTTTGATTTGGATGACTAGCTATGCTGGTTCTACACAGGGAGAGACACAAGGATTTCTGGAGGCAGTTTTATGCGTGCTATATCATACAAGTAAGAAATTAGGACACCCAAGACCTATACAATGGCAGATATAACTCTGGTTTGAAAAAAATGTCAAAGTGGCAGGCTTGATAGAGAATAGAATGCCATACTTTAACAAATGGTGGCAGGGATGAAGGAGCCTCATGCATGTATGTGGAAGGTTAAGGTGAGCGGACAGGCCTCAGTTGGGCAACAGCAGGAAGCAACTACTGCTCTGAAAGAACAGGAAGGAGGAGCAGTTGCCTTTAAGAAGGAATAATTGTGGCTGAAGGAAAAATACTTGAGAGGACTTACGGCCTTCCAAGGCTGACCCCTACAGCCACTTTTACCTCCCTTGCTACCTTTTATTTATTTATATTTCAGTTTTTTAATGTCTGGAATATAAAGAAGAATCCCAAACCACACCTTCTGGAAGAATTACTTATTGCCAGATTTGTACCTGTCTCTGAACTTGACTTTGGTCTTCTGGCAGGCCTTGCATTCCAGAGCACGATCTCTGATGACATGCTTTCTGATTATAGTTTTGACCACAGGAATATCCACAAAGTACCTCGTGGGCAGGAGAGGATTGGGCATTTAATCTCCTGGTGATTTTCTTCTTTTCCCTGGCCATTGTCACTTTACAGGGAGAGCAGTCAATCTCAGCCATCCGAGCTTGACCATAGGGGCCAGGTGAGATGACAGACTTACATCCTGTCTGGCTAGAACCAGTTTGACTTTAATACATCCTGTGTTTCATGAACTTACCCATCTCTGTAGAAAAAAGGGAGAAAGAATTACTGAGAAATCCATAAAACCAACCTGCCAATGGCTGCTGGCAGGCTTAGGTCATAAGCCCAGAACTTGAGCCTGTGCTCATTGCATAGTAGCTCTCACCTCGATATACACTAATGATAAGAAGTTATTTTATGAAACAATTAAATTTTGAATGGCAGCTCTTAAGAGTAATTATGTTAGCTAGAATATGAAGGACAGTTATTTTTATTTATTTATTTATTTATTTATCTTTACTTAACAGGACTTTATTGGATTTTGCGATAGTATGGTTGGTTTGATCCTTTAAATGGGTTCACAATGATTTTCATACGACTGTGTAGGTATTAAATATTTGTTCAGGTGTGTATTACCTTTCAGCACAGGTTAATAACATCTCTTCCAGATACATCAAAGATCAAAATTACCTGGTGGGTATTCTACCATTTGTGCAAGAATGAAACTTAATATACCTCAAAGCCTAAACACTAGAAGGTATTAGAATAACTTAATAATCATCAGAATAAATTGTCCCCTTCTTTCATATCTCCTAGGTAGCATACATTTATTCAAAATAGCTAATATGTGGATTTGGAGTATGTCAAGTGCAGAGATTACATTATCGTGTTAAAAAAAAAACAACATTTTCCATTTCTGGATGACTCTTTTACAATAGACCAGATTCTGCAAGATGCTGGGCATATTTCTGAGTGCTGCCTCAGCTGCAGAAAACAGTAGGCTGCTGCACAGGGTGGACAGCAGCAGCTGAGCTGGAAGGCAGAGTTGAAGGTAGCAGTGGTGGTGAAGATGAGGATGTGGAAGATGTGGAAGGTAATGGTGAGGGGCGTGGTGGTGACCTGCTGCAGATGTACCGCCATTGTAAGCCATCATCATTTTTGCATAGGCTCTTGGGCCACAAAGAGACATTAAAAAAAATCCTTTGATTGGAAAGCAAACTGGATCAAGCTGTCACTTGACCATTCAAAAAAAAAAAAAAAAAAAAAGAAAGAAAGAAAAGCAAAACCACTCCACCTCAGAAAACAAGGAGTCTAACTGGCTTTATGTCTTCAACAGTCAATCAAGTAAGTTAGAAGATCTTGGTGTTCAGTTTTCGAGGGGAAGGTTGTGGGTCTTCCTGTACCAAAAAAAAGAGGAAGAAAAACAAAGAAGAGGAAGAAAAACAAAGAGGAAGGACCACTCCAGTCCCTTCTCCTGACCCCCTAACCCTCAGGAATTCCTGCCACAAGTGGGTACAAAAAACTCTATTCTTAATGTGGGGGAGGCACCAACTTTGAATGTGGGAATACAGGCCAAGCCTTTAGACCTCCTGAACTCCACACATTAAAAGCGCCAGATAACAGAGCACCCCTGGAATTCTAAGAGAATGGACTAATCTATCCTTTCCATTTCCACATAACTTTTTAAAAAAAGATTTATTCTATTATTTTTTATTGGAAAGTTATATATACGGAGAGGAGTTACAGAGAGGAACCTCTTAAACCCACTGATTCACTCTCCAAGTGGCCACAACGACTGGAGCTGAGCTGAGCCGATCTGAAGCCAGGAGCCTGTAACCTCCTCTGGGTGTAGGGTCCCAAGGCCTTGGGCCGTCCTTGTCTGCTTTCCCAGACTACAGGCAGGGAGCTGGAGGGGAAGTAGAGCAGCTGGGATTAGAACCGGCATCCCTAAGGGATCCTGGCGTGTGTAAGGCATGAAAGTGGCTTTAGCCACTGGGCTATCACGCCAGCCTAGATTTTAACATGCTTTTCTAAGCATCTACCACCCCCTCAAAAACATAATGGGTAAAAAATTCTAAATGCCGTAAATTAGACAGAGGAGGGGGACAACGTTCAGGTAAAGCAGCTTCCTCCTCACATCGAACTCAGTCAGGCTGGAGCGACGGGCGCGGCGGAAGTGAGCAGTGGTAACAAACCTCCAGGGTCTCAGACAGAGCCAGGGTCAAGAGAAGGCTGGACGGAGGGGGTCAGGAGAGAACGTGGGCTAAACCAAAGGTAAGGAGGTGCAGGGCTGAACCCCAGATACAGGGACCCGCTGGGGAGGAGGTGAGGGTTCCCAGAGCGGTCCGGCTCCTGCCCTGACGCCAGCTGCATATCCTGAGGAGGACTGCCGGGGGGAGGGAGGGAGACCGGAAGGGCCCCCTGGGCTCGAGCTGCGGGTCTGCGGGTCTGCGGGTCTGCGGGTCTGCGGGTCTGCGGGTCTGCGGGTCTGCGGGTGTCCCTTCCCTGAGCCCACATCTGTGGCGGCTTTCTCCTCAGCGCAGCCTCCTCAGCTGCTTTCTCCTCAGCTGTTGCCGCTGCCGCTTCCTCGACAATTGTCTTTTTGAGATTAATCAGAGGATGCTAACAAAACTATATTTAAGTGAAATTAGGTTTTTGTCTATTATTACATCCTACCAAAAGTTCAGACAATGCGTGGAAAGTTATGATTAGGTCTGTGCAAACTTCACGCGTGTTGAGGTGTGAGGCATCAACAGATACGAGGCAGGGGCCCCGGCGTGATGGCGTAGTGGTTAAAGTCCTCGCCTTGCACGCACTGGGATCCCATATGGGCACCGGAACCGGCGGCCCCGCTTCCCATCCAGCTCCCTGCCTGTGGCCTGGGAAGGCAGTGAGGACAGCCCAAAGCCTTGGGACCCTGACCCATGTGGGAGACCTGGAAAAGCTCCTGGCTCCTGGCTTCGGATTGGCTCAGCACCAGTCGTTGGGGTCACTTGGGGAGTGAAATATCGGATGGAAGATCTTCCTCTCTGTCTCTCCTTCTCTCTGCATATCTGCCTTTCCAATAAAAATAAATAACCAAAATAACAACAATAACAAAAAGATGAGGCAGTAGCCAGGTTTCCCTGAGGCTGAAGACCCAGGCGAATTCTGAAGGCATAGAGCTTGGCACACATGCATGAAGATTACGAGGAAATACAAGACAAGCAGATTGAAATAAGAGCCAGGGATCAAAGGCCCACGGCAGATCACAAGCATAGGGCTGGTGGTGGAGCTGATACTGATACTGAGGCTGGAAATGCCAGTCCATGGAAACTCCTCTGTGTGGCAATGCAAGACCCACCCCATGATGGTTGTCACCTCTGAACTGAGTCTGTTTTTCCCATGAATAGTTTGTATAGCTAGCTTAGTGGATGGGTTGTGGTTTGGAGCTTTCTATCCATCGGTCGTCTCTATAATTTGCCTTTAAAAATTCATATTTGTTACTGCATCACTTGCTAGTGTGTTGCCTAGGTAACAATATAGCAAGTGCTTTTAGCTGTAAGGCAGTGATGTATATCTTTGGCAGTCTGAAGGGTTTCCCCAGGGTAGGCTGATAAATTATCTTAATCTTGGGTTATTTTTCAAATGATAGTGTTATGATAGCAAAGCATTCTGTGACCTTTTGCATATTTGCGTATGTCTGTGAGGCCTTTTGCCAAGTCAGGTTAGCCTGTTTTAAAACATTTTTCCTACTTTGGTAATTTTTCCTTTTTTAGAAGGAAACTGTGAGGGTGGATATTTGGTTTGGCTGTTAGACCTCAGCTTGGGATGGCTGCATCCTACACTTAGAGGCCCTGGGTCCAAGTCCTGGCTCCGCTCCTGCATCTAGCTTTCTGGTAATGGGCACCCTGGGCAGCAGTAGATGATGCCTCAGGTATTTGGGCCACTGCCATTCGTATTGGAGAGCCAGACTGAGGTTCAGGCCCCTGGTTGTGGCCTGACACTTCTCTGGTTTTTGCTGGCATTTGGGGGAGCAGGGGAGTGAATCAGTAGATGGAAGATTTCTCATTGTCTGGCTATTGCTACCTTTTGATTAAGTGCATCAGTTTTCTTAAAAAAGAGAAAATTTGATTTGGGTGAGAGACTTCTGGTTATTGTTTTAATGGAATACTGAAACCTGTGAGGATTTCCTGGTCCTACATAACATTTCTCTTTGTGCCTGCCATCTCTCTATGTCCGTGAGGGTGCGGACTTGAGGGTGGCCTGGGGAATGGAGCTGAGGGGTGTATGCAGGGACCTGGGGGCTCATACCCAGGCAGGCAGAGTGAGTCTGAGGATTTCCCCAAGTACTTGGTCTCAGATGAAGAAAGGGAGGGAGAGCCCTATGTTAGCATGCAGGCCTAGTGTGCTGGTGGACTGGGGTTGAGGAACTTGGATCAGTCTGGGACTTCGGTGTGTGGAGGGGTAGGGTCCTGGGTCAGCATATGTGCCAGGAGCTTGTGACCCTGGTGCATGGGCAGAGCTCCAGGCCAGCATACCACCCCTCTGGAACACTGGGCTGAGCTGGAGAACCCAAGTGCTCCTGGCTGCAGGGACTAAGGATTGATCAAGGGAAAAGATGCATTAGAGGGAGGACTGCCGAGGGAGTGTGTTGCAGGTGAGGAGTGACTTCTGAGGGACTTCAATAACAAGGCCACTGTACTTGATGGTAAGCAGTTTGGAGAGACCAAGCAGTTTGGAGAGAGTAGCTGCAGACCTTTATGGGTCAGACAGAGGCACCAGCCCATGTGGGAGACCTGAGCTGAGCTAGTTAGCATGGGTCACTGCCAACCTCCACTCACCAGTGCACACTGAAGGCTGGAGTGCCTACCTGGCAGGGCTAGATCACAGTACCTGTCAATGAGTGTTGGAACAGGGGATGGGTCACGTTAGACTGGGCCTACACCTGTATGTGGGCCCACACCTGTGGAACTGCAATGTCTGCTAGTTTGCTTAAGAGCTTGGGGGTAGTGACAGGCTGAGCTAGGAATGACCATGGAGCTTATGGACACTCATGGGTACTGAGGTTTTGAACACACTGGCCTGGTCCAAGCTGCAGTACCTGCAAGCACACCCAAGAATGGAGTGTGGGGCAGGCCAAGCCACAATATCCACCAGCTCATACAAAGGCTGGGATGGAGGGGGTAGAATATGCCAGGTAGGGGCCTAACACCCACTGGTGCATGTCAGATCTGGGTTTAGACGTAGGCCTGGTGGGGGAACTTGTGAAATTTCCCTGGTGGGCCGTAGTTCCTGCTAGTGAGCATGTGACTCAGGCCTGGGAGGGGTTATTCAGGCTGGGCAAGGGGACTCTACCCATTGGGAAGTATGTGGGTTAGATCCGGAGGTGGGCAGACCAGGCAGGGCTGGGACAAGCTTAGCCCACTGGCATGTGCAACAGCCAGGCTGGAATGCAGATCATGCCAGGCTAGGCTATCACAGCTATTGGTTTACATGAGCCAGGGGCAGAGGCTCACTGGACAGGGCTAGGCTGCAGCACCTGCCAGTGAGAGTTGGAACTGGCAGTGAGCCGGGTTAGGCCAGGCTGCAGCATCTGATGGCAAAGGCCAAGTCGGAGGGTGGGCTATGCCAAGCTGGGTCAGAGCAGTCACTGGCGCAAGCAAGATCTGTGGCTGGAAGCAAGTCTGGTTGGGGAGCTAAGAGGATGCCTGGTTAGGTTGTGGTTCCCACTGGTTAGCATAAAAACTGGAATGGGGATGACAACTGGGGTTGGACATCACTGCACTGTCTCTCAGCATGGATGTGGACAGGGTCTGGGGTGTGCCAGACTGCGCTTGATACAGCACCCATTGGTGCTCATGAGAGCCAGGGTGGTTGTAGGACAGCCTGAGCTAGGTCTCGGCTCCTGCTGAACCATTTTGGAGTTATATCTGCGCATGGACCAGGTGTGGCTGGGTTGTTACATTCAGTATTAAGAACCAGAATGACTGGGCCCAGCGTGATAGCATAGTGGTTAAAGTCCTCGCTTTGACGGCACTGGGATCCCTTATGGGAGCCGGTTCTAATCCCAGAAGTCCTGCTTCCCATCCAGCTCCCTGCTTGTGGCCTGGGAAAGCAGTTGAGGACGGCCCAAATCCTTGGGACCCGGGACCCTGCACCCACGTGGGAGACCCAGAAGAAGCTCCTGACTTCTGCCTTTGGACTGACTCAGCTTCAGCCATTGTGGTCACTTGAGGAGTGAACCATAGGACTGAAGATCTTCCTCTCTGTCTCTCCTCCTTTCTGTGTACCTGACTTACCAATAAAAATAAATAAATCTTAAAAAAAAATTAAAAATTAAAGCCTACTTTAAAAAGAAAAAAAGAAAAAAGAACAAGAATGACTGTGGGCTGGTTGGGCAAGGCCACTGTTCCTGCCAGGACAGGAAGTAGATTAAGTCAGGCTGGGTCAAGGACCCACTAGCGTGCGCAAGATCTGATAAAAGAATTTGGGGAACTCTTCTGTCAGGACACAGTCCCTGTGGGTGAATGCAAGAACCAAGGCTGAGAGCAGCCCAGACCAAGCCAGATTATGGTACCCTCTGGCATACATTTGGGTCAGGTCTGGAGTCAGGCCAGGCTGGGCTAGTTGACAACACCCACTGACAGATCTGAGAACCAGGATGGGATGCAGGACAGGCGAGGTCAGACCACAACACCAGCCAGTTTATGTTAGGGCTGGGACTGGAGGGCTGGGCTGGGCTGGGCTAGGGTGCAGCACCCAGAAGCATGAGCTGGAACTGGGGGCAGACTGGGTTGGGCCAGGTTTTAGCACCCCCCAGCACATGTGAAATCTGAGGGGGGTGGTGGTGAGAGCCTGGTGTTGGGGCTGCGTGAGATGGGCTACCCTGCTGAGTCACCACCCCTACTGGACAGTGTGAGTGGAGATCAGGAGCAGACCAGACTGGGCAGGGCCTTAGTACCTGTTGGCCTGCATGTGAACAGGGTTAGAGAGAGTGCCAGGCTGGACTAACCAACTGTATCACTGGTGCAGGCATGAGCCAGAGTATGTGTAGGTTGGTTGGGCTTTGCCATATCATCAGCTGACAAGTGCTTGGACTGGGGGGAAATCCTATCAAGCTAGACTGCAGAAGCACTTAGAGAGTACACGATCTGTGTTTGGGAGTGGATCCAGCAAGGAAATGGTGGGCACGCCTCTGATGGGCTGCAACTCCCACTGGTGAGCATGAAAACCATGGCTGGGGGCAGGCCTGGCTAGACAGGCAGTGGCATCCTCCAGCATGAATGAGGGCTGGACAGTGGCATCAGTTGGGTAGAGATAGGCCCCAACGTCTGCCTCAGTCTTCTGCACTTACTGGCAAGCACAGGAACCAGGGCTGGGTCTGGGCCTAGTGGGGGTTATTTGGATTTGCACTGAGTAAGCTATTGTTCCCACTGGCATATGTGAGGGCTGAGTATGTGGTGGGCAGGGTTGGGCTGGGCCACAGCATCCGTTGTTTTACATAAGAGACATGACTGGAGACAGAACTAATTCAGTAATTGCAACTACCAGTGAATAGGCTGATGTTGGTGGTGGACTGAGCTAGTTTCTGTACTAGCAAGCACACACAAGAGTCAGGTCTGCGATTACTTTGGATGAGGTTTCTGTGGGGATCCCCCAACTGAACAGCTGGACTAAGTACTCCAATCTATTGTGCCACCACACAATGTCCCTTTCTCTTTTTTACAGCTTCTTTACCTGTATTCTGTTGTCTTCAGAGTTTCCACAATTTGCTGCAGGCTTGACTTCCAGTCCCAATTGTTTCCTTCCTCTAAGCTATGATGAAAAGTGTAATAGTCAAAGTACTGTGTTTAGATACACTCTGCTAAGTGTGAAGCTGATTAAAGCAATTCCCATTAACTTGTGAGTGAAATTTATCCTTCTTAAAAGGTATATTTGCATTTTAATAGCAGTTCTTTAACACAAATTAATCTCTAATTGGTAGAATGGGTGAGTTACTTTATTGTGGAAGGAAGAAGACAAAAACTATCCCTGAGGATCAGCACATTGGGTCAATTGGAGAATCCTCCAACTCCAAGTGCCAGCATCCCATATGGTACAGGTTCACATCTGTGGGTGCTCCACTTCCAATCCAGCTCCTTGCTTATGCCCTGGAAAAACAGTAGAGGATGGCCCAAGTTCTTGGGACCCTGCACTCACCTGGAAGAGGTCCTGGCTCCTGGCTTTGGATTGGCTCAGCTTCAACCATTGTGACCATTTGAGAACTGAGTCAATGGATGAAAGATCTTTCTCTCTGTCTCTCCTTCTCTCTGTAAATCTGCTTTTCCAATAAAAATAGATACATTAAAAAAAAAAAAAAGAATAGTACATAATAATAGGGGTGGGAAGAGTCCAGAATAAGGGGAAAGCGGGTGAGATCGTTGTTTCCAAAATTTATTTTCCTTCTTTCTGTATCTGAGGGAAGGAGGGAGAAAGGAGAGGAAGTCACACCCAGCTTCCCAACTGCCTCAGTCCCTGGCGATGGGGAACGGCTACCTGATGTTATCCCAGGGTCTCAGGTGTGGAGAATGTTCCAAGTGGTTCCGATAGTTCTGAAATGCTGTTGATCTTGCAGATGCAAGGATGAGGAAATCCTTCCAAGGTCCATGGGCTGACACAGCACAGAGAGAGAATTTTCCATCCATTGGTTCACCCCTCAAATGACAGCAATGGCAGGTCTGAAGTCAGGAGCCAGGAGCTTCCTTTGGGTTTCTCACGTGGCTGCAAGCAGTTGGGTCATTGTCTGCTGTTTCCTCAGGTCATTAGCAGGGAGCTGGTTGGGCAGTGGAGGATGCTGGCAATGCAGGCAATGGCTTCACTTGCTATAGCACGTGTAACATCAACATTTTAACCAGACCAGTAGGTAATTCCTTTGAACACTGAAGTGCATGTAATGCTATTTTTTTTTTTTTGAAGCAGTGTACACCTGCTTTTCCAGTTGAATTATTTTTTACCTGCCAGACACCATTCTATGTGACTTAGGTTGTCTTTTACCAAAGAAAACTTTTGCTTCCTGATGAAGGATTGTCTGGGGACATTTGCCTGTTCTCTGGAACACGAATCTTACTCTTTTGTACTATAATTGCCTTTTGATGTTTTTTTCGCTTCCCTAAAATCAAAGTTTTCTGGTTTTGGGCTTCCTGGTTGTAATTAGAGTTAGTCTGAAAACTTTTAAAAGATAGCAATTCCGGGGTCCTTGTCCCGGAAATTGTTGTTTTAATTTGGCTTGGTTAAGGCATCACCACTGGAATGTTTTTAAAAAAGTATCCCTGATGATTATAACTTGGAGCCAAATTTAGAATCATTATGCTAGGCATTTAGGTTCTGTAAGGATGGAAACTATCTCATTCCTGCTGCACCTGCAGAGGTCGCCTGAGCCAGGTGTACACACCACCCTAGGAAAGGATGACTCTCCTGGTCCCTCACGGTTACGGACTTGGGTGTGCCTTGCCTTCCTACCTTTCACCTTCACCCTTTCATGTGTCCACAGCTGGCCAGTCTATTTATCTGCTCCAAACAAAGAGCTGTTTTGTGGCTGTTTTCAGCTATAGCAAAGCATGTTTACATAATTGGATGCTAATGAGCACATTGTTTGCAAACACGGATTCCCTTTAGCAGCTCCCCCAAAGAAAAACCACTCATTCTTTGCTCATAAAACCTCCTATGTCCTGAGAATTCCAGTGAAGAGTTGATGAGATCAAGAGAATTTGACTGAGATGGTTTAATAAAAAATTAACCATATCTTGATTGGAGGCTAAAAATATATTTAGAGGAAAATTCCTTAAGTCTATATACTCTTAAAATCATCTCTTTTAAAAAAAACTTAATAGCTTATATTTTGTATGGTACTTTATGTATTGTATTTCTATATTTGGTTTTCATTAAATATCTTTTACCAGAGAGCAGTTGTGTATAATACTTTAGAAAAGAATTCATGGGCTTCTTTTTGTCCATAAGGAGTTTACAGTCTATGGAAAGATGAAAAAAAATTCCTAGACATGGACACTCAAATAGGCCTCATAAAAAAAAAAAAAAAAGAGACAGCCCAAAGCATACAAAGATAGCAACAAGGAACAACAGCATACAACTGGGGGGTGAAAAATATCAAAACTCTCAAAATTCACCCAAGCCAGAAACTGTTCTTTATTTGTTATTATAGAGGTCTTGGGAGGCAGACAAAAGGCACTCTCTGTGGTTGTCGAATTTTCAAAGGACAGTTGTCTTTTCAAAGATTCCTATGTTCTGTTCAAGAGTTTTGCTTCCTGAGTCTGCCATGACAGAGCTTCAGTTGGGCTTGTCAGGACCCAGAGGGCTGTGGGGAGGTTAGGAAAGCCCCTTGGGAGCCACAGGCCAGCCACTAACTAACCCCATCTCTCCATCCCCAAAAAAACTAGGCTCAAAAACCTTGACAGGGGTGAGTTTTCAGTCATCCAAACTTTTTGTCATACTCAAAATAGAACAAGCATGTAGGTGCCGGGGGAAGTCCTAATGACAGACACATCAATTCACAGGATTTCTAGAGCATTCCTCTCCCCCTGTTGCTTTCTCTCAGTAGAAACGAATCAGGAAGATTAATCCCCCATTCTTTCTGTAATTTGTAATTAACATCATCCATCTTGGGCAGGATGGGGAAACGTTTGTCTGCCAAGGGTTATTTGGAAATTTATGACATCACTTACAAACCATATAAAAATTTCAATTTAAAATTAGTCTGGGGCGATTCTGGTTCATGTCCTGGCTATTCCACTTTCAATTCAGGTCCCTGCTACTGTGCTGGGAAACCAGAAGTGCTTGGCCTAAGTGCTTGGGTCTCTGCTACTTGCATGGAAGAGCTGGGTGAAGCTCCTGGCTTTGGCCATTGTAACTATCTGGAGAATGAGCCAGAAGATGGTATGTTAGCCGGGCTGGCTGGAAACTGGAGCAGCTGGGACTCGAACTGGTGATTTGGGGGTGCTGTAGCAGCAGATGGCAACTTAATCCATCATGCTGGCCCCATATTGGGAGATCCTTAAGCATTGTAGTTGTCTTAGTCCAATATTTCAGAGATAGCTTGGTCTATAGGTATTAAAAAGAGATTTAATTAAAAATTTATTAAAAGAGATTTAAGATATCTTTATAACATTAAAGTTTAAGTGTATGCTTCAAATGAATATGACAAGTTGAATGTCTTGTCATCCTCATGTTATTTTGGTGTTAAGCAAAGAAAGAGTTCTGTCCAAGATCTGTTTTATAAATGATTCTGTGATAGGACATTTAAATACACTAGTACTATTGAGATTTGAAAATTGGTATCCTAGCTAGAATCGCATATGTACTAATTCAATCTAATAGAATAACTATTCAAACAAGGAAAGCAGTAAGCTTCGCTGAGGATGTTACACAGCTAATAATTTTTAATTTTTATATTGCTGGTTGGAATATAACATAATGTAAACTCAAAAGTTTGATAGTTTCTCAAAGAGTTTAATGTAGTAGCCAAGCAATTCAGTGTGCATCAATATGTGAATTAATTTTTAAAATGTGGTATAAACATAAAATGGAGTATAATTCAGCCAAGAAAAGGCATGAAATTGTGATACATATTACAAATTGGATGAAACTTTTTAAAGAATGTATTTGTTTTTATTTTTATTTGAAAGGTAGAGTTACAGAGAAATGGCGGTTTACTCTCTAATGATCTCAGTGGCTAGAACTAAGCTGATCAGATGCCAGGAGCTTCTTCTGGGTCTAGAAGAAGCAATGGGTGCAATGACTCAAGTACTTGAGCCATCCTTTACTGTTTTCCCAGCCCATTAACAAGGAGCTGGATAAGAAGTGAAGCAGTTGGAATATGAATCCTGGTATCCATATGAGATGTCAAGGTGGAAGCTTAGCCTAGTAGATCATGGTGCTGGTCCATGAATGCAATTTTTTAAAACAACTTTTAAAAGTTGTTTATTTATTTTTTAAAGATTTATTTGTTTTTATTGCAAGGTCAGATATATGGAGAGAAGGAGAGACAGAGAGAAAGATCTTCCATCTGATGGTTCACTCCCTAAGTGACTGCAACAGCCGGTGCTGAAGCCCAGGAGCCAGGAGCTCTTCCAGGTCTCCCATGCAAGTGCAAGGTCCCAAGGATTTGGGGCATCCTCGACTGCCTTCCCAGACCACAAGCAGGGAGCTGGATAGGAAACGGGGCTACCGGGATTAGAACTGGGATTAGAACCATGTGGGATCCTGGCGTGTTCAAGGCAAGGAGTTTAGCCGCCAGGCCATCGCGCAGGGCCCTGTTTATTTATTTTCTAGGATTGATTTTGTATGATTTTGCTTATATGAAATATTTACAAAGGCAATTTAATAGACACAAAGTAAATTAGAATAATGTGTCTTGTTGAGAGAAGAAATGGGAAATCATTGCTTACTGGCTACAGTTTCTTTTTGGAACATTGAAAAATTTTAAAATAGCATTAAATATATTAAATTGCACTGAAACATACATTAAGATTGGTAAATTTTATCTTACATATACTTTATCATAATAAAAAATCACACAGTCACATTTGTGGTATGACCTATTGTTTTCTCTCCGCTGTTTTAATATCCACAGATATAACTCTAGTACAGTATTGATGTTTCTCTAATATAGGGTACACAGTATATAATAGCCAAGGACATGTATCTGGTGGTGTAACTGACAGTCTAGGTTTGCTGGAGAATTCGGAATTTAAATTTTGTCTCCTGAGTGTAGGTTTTGTGTTCTTTCTGCAGAAGTATCCTCAGTGAATGTTGACTCAAACAGAGTAAGAATCGATTTCTTAAAAACATTTTTGAAGTTCTCCCCACTAAATAGATAAAGGATGGGAGAAAAGACAGCATTGAAAGAAGTGGTCACCACTGTAAGAGTCAGAGTCAACTCTGTAAGTGGTGGCTGTTGCTTGGTGAGAATTAAGCCCTGGTGTACATGGTAAGGCATCCAACACATAAAGAAAGAGATAACAGCAGTCATCATGACTTTGAAGGGTTTGCTGGATTTAAAGAGGCCCCTCTCTTTCATCTTGCAAGCTACTCTTTGGTAACAAAAGATGATGAAGAAGAAAGGCAGAAGGAAGGCCAGTATGAAGCGGCTGATGAAACAGGCGGCATGGATCCTTTGCCTTAATGTCTGCAGCTCTCTGCTTTCCCAGTCAGTAGACACAGCGTAGTTATTTCTGCAGATCACTTTTCCTTGCTGGTCATGATATGTCTCCCTGAAAACCAAATAGGGCACACTGGAGGCCACAGCAGAGATCCATACAGCCAGGATGATGCCGAAAGCCCAGCGAGAGGTTCGGTGCTGTTGGCACCACACTGGGTGAAGTGTGAGAAGATAACGGTCAAGACTGATGGCTGAGAGGAACAGCACCGAAGCGAACATCCCCACAGTCAAAGTGCTGTTGCAGATCTTACACAAGGCATTTCCGAAGATCCAGTGATAGTCCTGAAGAAAGGACGTGGCTATAAATGGCAAAATCAATGTTGAAATAAAATATGAGAGAATCAGATGAAAAAATAAGAGTGTGTTGACCGATTTTTTCATTTTGAATTTTAGCACCCACAGATAGAGGCCATTGGTGATGGCACCAATTATAAATGTCATGAATAAAGGAAGGACAATGACAACTTTAATGGCAGGAACTGTGAAGTGAGTGCTGTTTCTTACTACTGCAGAGTCATCAACCAAGTAATCTGTAGTGTTGATCAGATCCATAGTTTCCTGTGGAAAAAAAGAAAACAATGAAAATAACAATAATAAAAAAATCAAAAAGCAAAAACCTAAAATGATTGCTTTGCATGGCAATAATCTGAATGATAACATTTTTTAAAAAAGATTTATTTATTTTTATTGGAAAGTCAGATATGCAGTGAGTAGCAGAGACAGAGAGGAAGATTATCTGTTTGCTGATTCACTCCCCAAGTGGCTGCAATAGCTGAAGCTGAGCTGATTTGAAGCCAGGACCCTGAACTTCTTCTGGGTCTCTCACGTGGGTGCAAGGTCCCAAGGCTTTGGGCCATCCTCTATTGCTTCACCAGGCCACAAGCAGGAAGCTGGATGGGAAGTGGAGTCACCGCCAGGATTAGAACTGTCTCCCATATGGGATCCTGGTGCATGCAAGGTGAAGACTTTAGCCATTAGGCTAGCATGGCAGGCCCCTAAATGACAACATTCTGAAAGTGGCAAACATGATCTTCCTACAAGAATACCAATCAAATATTTTCATAAGGTCTATACTTTGATGTTGCATGAGAAGTTAAGATCATATTAATTTGAACATCAGAAAGAGCAATGTTACAGATGAAATGAAATGCAAGTGAAAGAAAAAGGAACATTTTGACAAGTATTAACAAATGCATTTAGGTACGTAGAAATCTACTTGAATGTTTAACAGAAGTTTAATCTCTCCTGGGCAGGTCTTAAATATGGCAATGTAAGATTAGTTGTACTTGATTAAGACACAGGGCAATGTTATTAATGAAATGAACCAAAATAAAGGAAAAAAAAAAAAGAACCAAAAAACCAGCAGCTGTTGGAAATCATGGACTACTAAATTAGATTTCCTTTATATGCTAGCTATATTAATAAGCATTACTACTTAGTATTCTAGTACTAGACATGTGGTAGAAAGCAGCCACATTCATCTAGGAATCCTAGGGCACTATGAGCTTGTGAGGTGCTTTCAGAACCACCAACAAGGAGAAATCAGTGCTCTGCAGGATTTTACTGATAGTTTTTTTTTAATGTGGTAAATGAAGGAGAGAAAAGTTAAAGAGCTCACATTTACCCAGCATTTTTCATGTGCTAGGAGATGGCCATAAGAACAATTCTTCCCTCAAAAAAAATATAATGGAAATCTTTAAATAGAGCAGAAAGTGGGGCATTCAAATGGTCAACATGTCTTATCCATCAACACTTCCCACCATGCCTCCATTGCATCGCCTCAGAACCCCTGCCATTCTTTCATACTACTTCGATGTTCCTCTGCAGTGTTTTGATGGTACTTTATGAATCAGAGTATTTGATACCCTAAAAAAACCCAATTTGTTGGAGCTAATGGTTCTTAAACTATGAAAAATATAAGCCTGAGAATATTCTGGAAAATACCTATTATATTAGTTATATAAGCAAATCAATTTTCAATAAGTTGGATAGAGAAGTGGAAATTGCTAATGATTTTTTTCCCTCACTGGACAAAACGTTCTACAACTACAGAGAGAATAAAATAGTTTTTAAAAACAGTGTGTTTGGCCAGTGATTAAGATGAAGGTTATGATACCTGAGTCCCATCCATGGGAATTTCCAGGGATTTTCACTAATTTGATTTCACGTCTTACTCCAGCTTCCTAAGTGTCCATGGCTGAAGTGATTGGGCTCCTGTCATATATATGGGAAACCTAGATTGTTTCTGGCTTCCTGTTACAGGCATTTGGAGAGTGAATCCACAGATGGGGAATCTCCTTTTTGCCATCACTCTTAAATGAATAACAAATACATAATTTAAAAATTCCTGCAACTGCCGTTAGCTAATTTTGCCTTCTAAAGAACTTGAATCACCTTTCTCTAAGGTAGAAAAATGGTCTTCAGAAAACACCTTAGTAGTCTACTCTGGGAAGAAATGTGGAATCTGAAGGGAATGGAATCACTAGGGAATGGCAAGTGAAAGTGAGAAGTTGAGAAAAAGGGTTTGCGTGCAGGTCTTGGGTTTCGAGGAAGAGGGAGAAGTGAGTATGGCCTTGAGAGAGGAGATGTGGAAAATCCAGGAGGAAGGTAGGAGGCCTCAGGGGGAGAGAGGGTCAATCAGATATTAAAAAGCAGAAAAGACTCAGGGCATTGAAACATAGGAAAGCCCAATTTGGAATTTTAATTCCTTTGCTCTGCCTTGGTGTAGCATCATCTCCTTCCTGTCTTGTGTTGGAACTGGTTCTAGAGAAGCAGAGAAAAAGACTTTGTGCTCCTATTTAGAATTGGAAAGGAGAGAAATGATTAGCAGCAGGAGTTGAGCTGTGAATGAGATGATGAATGTGGTGAAAACTGGATAGATATGGGGGCTTGAGTGGAAAAGGAGAAACCAAATCCCGAGGAGAAGTTTCAGTGCTGTGTGTATACCTGTGTGTGCATGTCGGTGAATACGTGCCTATGGTCTTTGTATGCATCTTGTGGTTTATTGATGGGTCTCTGTGGTGAGTGTTTTCATCCATGGAATAGGTGCAGGGAGTTGAATGTGTGGTCTGTGTCTCATTGTCAGTGGTGTATTTGTGTGATCTCTGTGTGTGTGTGGTATGTGGAGTCTGTGGTCTTTGTGTGCTTATCTGTGGAATGTGAGTAGGTGTGATATTTGTGTGTCTGTGCTTTCTGTGTGTGTGTGGTCTCATTTGGTAAGTGCATATGAGAAAACTTAGCTATAAGAAAGGTTTTAATTAAAAACATTCTGTGACAAAGCTCTGGACAGGCATCTGAAACTAACCTAAGACTTGGACAGAATCCAAGTAAAACTTCTCTGAATATCATTAAGTTTCCTAGGAATTTTGATTTATTACACATATTCAGGAGAATCTTTCTTCCTTAATCCTCTTTTAAAACATGTTTAAAGTGCTTGAATATGAGTTAATGTTCAGGTGCTGGCACCCACAGTCCTGGGTTTACTTGCTATCTTTGACATTTACCTCTTCAAGCCTTTCCCAATTCTAAAACCCTGTGTTTTTATGAGGTCTAAATGAGATAATGTGCATTTCACGGCACACAGTGTTCAATTTTGTTTGGTCTATTGTTTTGTTCAACTTGTCTTAATAAGGCCAACAAGGGGCTCCTTTTGCTTTCATTACCACGGCTTGCTTTTCTTTCTTCCCCAAAGCATCTATACTGAATCTTAGAATATTTCCAGGGATTTTCAGAACAATTTAAATGTTCTGAAATCTATTTGGGCAGAACTCTGAAATTTACAGCTTCTTTGTGGCTCTGATGGTAAATGTCCCACTGGCATATGAGGGTGACAGGAGACTCCAATTCCTCAGTGGAGACACTGAGGGACTTGGAACATGGAAACTTCAGGAAGCTGATCTGATGCAAACCTTGTCTCTTCATATGATGAGAGCATTAAAGTAAACCAGCTGGTCCGTGGACTCTTACCTTGGGGTAATGTTGTCACACCAGGAAGGTCTGGAGCAAGCCGAAGTGACTGTAAATCATCAATCTTCTTTGGACAGGGACAAAAATCACTGGCACTTGACCTTCATTTCTTGCTGAAGTTGTTTCCAACTCTGAACGTACTATTTAAATATCTTCCTGTTCCTTTTGGTTTCTTTTTGTGTGTAAAGTAATGTTTAAGGGGCGGAGGGAGAGATATGAATACTTCTTCAAATTATTTCCCTATTTGGAAAGGATAATTTAAATATTTTATAAACAAAGCCACTCAATTTATGGTTGATAAGCTGGTGTTAAAACGTCGGTCGTAAGCTATCTTCTTTTTTTCTTAAAAAAAAAAGATTTATTTATTTTTGGGAGTCGATGTAGGTCTGGGCAGAGGCACAGGTGTCTGAATCTCCCAGCCACGTGGCTGTGGCTGGGTGAATCTGTGTTAGGCCAGGCTACCTACTGGGGATCATAGCTCTGTCCACCACTGCCAGGCAGTGGACAAATCCTGAGCTCGTTCAGGCCTGAGGCCTGAGAATCTTCTTCACCCAAAGCAATCACACTGTGGGCAGATCTTGGGCGGCTCTCAGCAAACTCAGGATCCTGGCTCTGCCCACCACTGCCAAGTTGGTGTGCGGAGTCCAGGTAAGTTTTGGCGCGGTGGTGCAGTGGTTGAGGTCCTCGCCTTGCACGCCCAGGATCCCATATGGGTGCCGGTTCTAATCCCGGCAGCCCCGCTTCCCTTCCAGCTCTCTGCCTGTGGCCCAGGAAGGCAGGGAGCCTGCACCCACGTGGGAGACCCGGAAGAGGCTCCTGGCTTCGGATCAGCATAGCATCGACCGTTGCGCTCACTTGGGGAGTGAATCATCAGATGGAAGATCTTCCTCTCTGTCTCTCCTCTCTGTATATCTGCCTTTCGAATGAAAAAATAATAAAAATAAATCTTTAAAGGTAAGGAGCAACCAAAATCAGACCAGATTACAGTACCTGCTGGCATATATGTGGGTCAAGTCAGGGGGTGGGCCAGGCCACTGACAGATCTGAGAACCAGAATGGGTTGTGGAGGGGTTGAGTCAAGCCACATCATCAGCCAGTTCACACTTGAGTTGGGACTGGGGGCTGCTGAGGGAAGATGTGCCATGTCAGTCTGGGGAGGTGGGTGCCATTCCATGAGCCCCAGGGACTTAGGGGTCTTTGGGCCTGCCATGGATGTGGGTGCTAGATCCATGAACTCCAGAAGTCAGGGACCTGGAGGGGCCAGGTCACCCAAGCATGCCTGCATATGACAGCCAAGTCTGTGAGCTCTGGGGGTGGGGGTTAGGGGTCTGGTGGGTCCTGGGTCTCATGGCTCAGGGCCATGGGCCTTCCTGTGCAGTGGGTGCTGGCCCATGAGCCTTAGGGGTGGAGGATCTGGCTTGGCCCTGGGTCTCCTGGTCCAGGTCCTAGGGTCCACCTACGTGGTGGGTGTCAGGTCTGTGAGCCTCACGGGAGGGAGGGTTCATTGGATCCTGAGTCTCCTGGCCCAGGTCCTTGGGCCTGCCTATGTGGTGGGAACTAGATCAGTGAGCTCCAAGGTGGGGTCCAGGAGGGGCCTGGGCCTGGGTCTCCTGGTTCAGGTCATCAAGCCTGCCTGCATGGTGGGGGCTGGGTCGATGAGCTTCAGGGGTGAGAGGTTTGGTGGGTCCTGGGTCACATGGCCTTGGGGCTATGGACCAACCTGCACCTTGGGTGCTGGGCCTGTGAGCCTTAAGGATAGGGGGATCTGGCTTGGCCCTGGATCTTTAGGCACAGGTGCTAGGACCTACCTATGTAGTAGGTGTCAGGTCTGTGAGCCCTGGGGATGGGGGCGTGGGTCCTGTGGGACCTGGGTCTCCTGGCTTAGGTTGTTCGGTTCGCCTGTGCAGTGGGTACTGGATCCATGAGCCTCAGGGATGGGGAGTCGAGAGGGGCCTGGATCTCCTGGTCCAGGTCACCAAGCTCGCCTGCATGGTGGGGGCCGGATCTGTGAGCCCTGGGGTGGGAGGTCCAGCATGGCCCAGGTTGCCTAGCTCAGGTCCATGAGCTTACCTAGAAGAACTGGTCTTCATCAGTGTAATGGATGGAGTACTGGAAGGCAGACCATGGTGCATATGGAGGACATGGTAGCTCATTGGGGCCTGCAGAGGATATCTGGTACCATAGCAGAGAATGGAGAACAGAACATATGGCCAACAACCCCAGCCAAACGATAACAGCAACTATCTGGGCGATTGGATACTACTAGGTCAATGGTGTCAGCCAATGGACATTGGAAGGGATTTCTCATCCATAGACCAGCAAGATCCACAACATTTTGAAACTACACATCCACCTGGGCATAACCTTTGAAACATGTCCCATTGTGACCCTGGTTTGGTATCTGTTGGCCTTATCCCATCCTTGGATATTGGGATGGTGGGGAGGTTGGGTATGGCTTATCCCCTTATCTTTCCCCTGTCCCCAGAAATGGAAGGAAGATATAGAAAGTTTGGAAACAAAATGATCACATCCACTTCTCCCTAGCCCTAGATCCTCCTCACTCTGATTGACTATGTAAACATCATTTTAAAAAATATATATTTATTTATTTTTATTGGAAAGGCAGATTTACAGAAAGATGGACAGACAGAAAGGTCTTTCATCCACTGGTTCACTACCCAAGTGGCCACAATGGCCAGAGCTGAACCAATCTGAAGCCTGGACGGAGCTTCTTCGAGGTTTCCCACGTGGGTGCAAGGGTCCCAAGGCTTTGGGCCATTCTCTGCTGCTTTCCATAATCACAAGCAGGAAGTTGGATGGGAAATGGAACAGCTGGGACATGAACTGACATCCACATGGGATCCCAGCAGACGTAAGGCAAGGACTTTTAACCACTAGGACAGCAGGCTGGGCCCAGAAATTACCTTCTTACATCGAGTCATACCACCAGGCATCCAGTTAGTCTCAATTCTTGTATTTCTTAGCATGTGGATGGTTGGTGTTGGTACATAAGGAGGTGTTAAATATGAACAAAAATAGAAGTGAGCTACCTAAGCTTTCTGGAGAGAAAATGCTTGTAAAGAAAAACTTCAACAGTGAATCTCATGTTAAAATGGAACGCATGAAAAAACTGAATTTCACATTAAAATGCAATGTGTGAGGACGGGGCCAGGATTTGTGCTATTTAGTGTGGCAAAATGAGGACTGACAGGCAGAATGATCTGCATTTGCACAATTGTGGAGAATAGCTGGAAAAAATGGAGAGCTGGTGAACACATCCTAGAAGGTGAGCTCATTATAGGAAACCCTGCCACACAGGTAATGCACTTAGGAACCATTACTGACAGCGCTGCATGTTCTGGCTGCCTCGTTGATCTGTCTCCGAAAGGTTCCTGGATCCTCCTCCTGCTGACCTCAGTACTCTGATTTCTTTTCTTCTTGCTTTCCAGTTCATTTCTTTACTGTTAATGGACAGAAGTCATCCAAACCATTGTGTAGCTTCTGTGGCGAATCAAAACTGTTATCTGTGACAGAGTTTTAAAACTTGACTGTAGTTTTACTAAACATAGGCTCAGAGTTTAATTCTATCCCCAACATGAGGCGCGCTCCAAGGGTCCTGCTCATACAGTTTTGATAGTTCATCAGTTCTGGATTGCTGCCAATCTCTCCGTCCCAACCGTAATGAAACCTATTCAGAGTCTACTGGCTGACAGTCTCTTGATGGTTGGGGTTCCAAGATCAGCAGTTCAGTTCGAGAAATATCCAAAGAAACTTCATCTGAGTTGATCCCAGATCTGATTCTTGAGTGAGTTTGCTAGTACAGACTCCAACACTGTTGTCACACCAATCAGCTTATGCATATGCTGGTCGTTGCGATTGCTGGGTCCGTTCGGCTTCCAGCCCTGTCTTCCTTGTGAACCAATGGGTGTTGTAGTCCAGCTCGATTCTACCCACTTCATACTCGGTCTTCATGCAAACCAGTTGGAGCTACAGCCTAGTTGGGGCGACTCCCCAAAACCCCTACCAGTTCTGCCCCCTACCCTGGTTCCCATGCTTGCCAGTATGCACTGCAGGCTTGTCCAGTCTGTCCCACATCCCAATTAGCTCTCGCACACGTCAATGGACATTGAAGCCTGGTTCAACCCAACCAACCTATTATCCAGCCCATACACCCACTGGCAGGTGCCTTTCTGTCAAGCCACCCCTGCTCCTAGCCTGGGTTTCATGCTGTCCAGTGAGGGTGGTAACCCTGAGGGAGGTGCCCACTATTTCCCTACTAGGCCACACCCACTCCCAGAGTATGCAGTCTCCAGGTAGTTTTGGCATTTGACTTGTCAGAATTGGCTCCTAGTACCAGCCTCTGCCAGTTAACGCTGTGGCTAAGCCCAAACACCCCTCAACCCACTCTAATTTTAACTTGCACCAGTCAGAACAGTCAGCTCACCGTGAGGCCCACAGGTGCTATAGCCCTGCCTAGTCTGAACTGCCCCCATCCGCATTCACACTTTCCAATGGAAGTAGTTATCCAGCAGGGGTGCCCACGTTCCCCTGTTGGCTTTGCCTCCTCCCTGATTGTCACATGTGCTGTTTGTGTGCTGCAGCCACATCTGGTACGGCTCATCTCACCTTGGCATTACTTGTTGTGTACTGGTATGTGTTGCAACCGAACCTGGCTCGGCCCACACTCTGTTCTGGTGCTCGGATTCACCAGAAGGTAATGTGAACAGATTCAGGCTGGTCTGCCCCCAACCCATGCCATGTGTATGCCAGTGGGATAATTTTCATTGCCTGTTCTGGGTTGTTCCCTATTGTGCTTCTTGCGCTTACCTGCATGGGACTGTGTCCTGCCAGAGAAGTTGCCCAGGCTCCTCCACCAGAACCTCTCCCAATGCCAGTTTTCGCGCATACCAGTGGGTCCATGAGCCGGCACTACTCAGTTCGCCTGCTATCCTAGGAGGAACAGTGGCTTTTCCTGCCTGGCCTCCGATCCAAGCTGGTTCTTGTTGTTGGATATTTCAACCCATCCATGGCTCTTCCATACCCCTACCCAGCTCACACATGGTTCAGTAAGGGCTGAGACCTAACCTAGTCTGTCACACAACCCTCCCTGGTCCTCCAGAGCACCAGATGGTGTTGGAATTTGGCCTGGCTTGGTGCTTCCCATCCCAGTCCACAATTGTGCCAAGTGAGATTACGATCGTATCCTGATCAGAATGTAGCCTCAGTTCCAGCCCATGCGCTCCTTGGTGGGAAACTCAACCCAGCTAGGGTGTCCCGTTATTTCCCCAACCGGGCCTCTGCCCTGCCATAGAGCAGGTGTAGGCCGGTGGTTGTTCTGTCTCCGCTTGGCAGAGCCCCTCACTTGTCCTGGCCCCTTGGATGCTGTGGCTTAGTGCCTCTGCCTCACACAGATCAGTATGTGCAAGGACCTACCTGGCATGAGCTGTGCTCCAACCTGATTTCTGTTGTTACTTGTGAGTTAAGGTTTGTTCAGCCCTGCCCATTCTGCCCCCTTCCAGTGGCAGCCCGGCCCACCCCACATCTTGTTTAAAGATGCACATTTGGGTGCTGCTGCCTTGACCTACCCTGACTGTTGTGGATTCCTTTACCCATGAGTGATGGCAGATGGCGTGGTCACACCTAGCTTAGACCATTGCAACCCCAGCTTGGGAACTAACCCGGGGGACTTGTATTCCAAAGGGTTGGGCCCACACAACCCCACAGAGCCTACCCCCAGCCCAAGTTCTCTTGTGTGCTGGAGAGTGTCTTGATCCTGCCAAATGTGACCACTCCACACCTCCAACACTCAGTCGGGCAATGATACCCAACACTGCCAAAGAGGCCCCCATCCATAGCTTCGGTGTGGGCTAGTATGTGGTGATCAGTGATGTTCTATACTAATATCCCATCTCTGTATTCATAATTGAGCTGTTGCATCTGTCTTACTAAAATTATCTTCTGGACACTTCCCCCAAACCATTAGGTCTTGGTCCCCTTGCCTGCTTAAATCTTTCATGACCCTGTCACTGAGAATACCCGAAAATTCACTTTGCACCTACACTCAACCTAGTCTTAGTCATGAGTGACCCCAGGCAGCAACTACATATCTTGAGTTTAATTCTTAATTCATTTGTCTGACATTCAGCCTAACAACTGATACTCTTTGCAAGTTAGAAATGACCTTTTCAAATTGGGTACTGCATTAAAATTTTTTTTCTTAGTTGAAAAGCAGAGTGATGGGGGTAGGAGAGGAAGGCAGGGAGAGAGAAAGAGAAATTCCTTCCATGTGCTGGTTCACTCCCAAATGGCCGCAGGAGTTGCGGCTGGGCCAGGCCAAAGCCAGGAGCCACGAAATCCTTTCACATCTCTCGCTTGGGTTGCAGGGACCCCAGCACTGTGCCATCTTTCACTGCCTTTCCAGGTGAATTAGCATGGAGCAGTAATGGAAGCCAAACTTGAACTGGCACTCCCATATGGGAAGCTAGCATTGTGGCTGATGAACCCATATGCCACAATGCTGGCCCTGCTACTGCATTTTAAAGGCAATTCTTGCTATGTTTCCATCCCCTTTGGGTTAATTTACAGATTCAGAACCAACATGGATTATTTGATTCCAAACTACCTCATTTTGAAGATTAGCAAGCTGAGTACAGAGACGCTGAGTGAATGAATGAGTGAGGTTTTTACCAAGAGGAGAGCCAAAGGCTTCTTCCTATGGCTCTTCACTGATTAAAAAGGAGGGACGGATTTGGATCAGGCTCTTCCTCCTTTCCTTCTTCTGTATTTCTCAATTCTACAATGAATAATATTCAGAAATAACAAATATAACAGGGAGCAGTGCTTAATTCCTCCCTCTTCCACCCAGAACATGCACTAGGGTGTGTACCACTGTCAGTGGCTGCATTTGAATTCTTCCCTGCAATACTCTAATTAGCAAGTATTTCCTCCCACGGGTAATTGAACTCACCATGCTGCTAGGAGCTGCACAGGCTGCACTTGAGAAAGGAACTTCTGTGGCTTTGTGATGTTCCTCTGTTCAGTTCACTTTTCATTTCAAATGAAGTCAGTTTCAAGGAAAGAACTACGGAAATAGAAAGTGTTTTGTGCCTTTTAAAAATATTTTTGAAAAATTTTTTATCGGAAAGTCAGATATTCAGAGAGGAGAAGAGACAGAGAGGAAGATCGTATGTCTGCTGATTCACTCCCAAAGTGGCCGCAATTGCCAGAGCTGCGCCAATCTGACCCAGGAGCCCAGGGCCTCTTCCAGGTCTCCCATAAGGGTACAGGGTCCCAAGGTGTCGGGCTGTCCTTGACTGCCTCCCAAGGCCACACGCATGGAGCTGGATGGAAAGTGGGCTGCTGGGATTAGAATTAGTGCTGATACGGAATCCTGGCACATGCAAGGTGAGAACTTTACCTACTAGGCCACCTCACCGGGCCCCTTTTTATGGTGTTATAATACAACCAGTGTGAAATACATAGAAATATGGAAGCAGATAGTGCTGCTGAAAGAGATAGTGAGTTAATTTTACCTAATTCCCATTCTGCAGGTGAAAAGAATAATCTCCTTGAGATGTTTAAAATCTTGTCCTATACTACATAATTAGTTAATGAAGGAGTTGAGACAAAAGTAATATACACTAAAAACAGTGAGGTACTTCTGGGGATTATATTGATTATACAAGACAATATAGGATAGAAAACAAAACTCTTGATATACATCCAAACTTATTGATTATCCGCCATATACATAAGTGTATATATGAGAAACCTTTTTGAGTCTCAGCCCATCATTTTAAGTGTGAAACAATTTATGGGGATTAAGTGACACACTCTAGACAAGGTCTTATACAATACCTGGCATATAGTAAGTATAATCATGCCTTGATTAACCACGAGCATACATTCCAAAAGATGTATTGTTGGTGATTTCATGATTGTGTGAACATCGCAGTGTGCACTTGCACAAACTTAAATAAGATAGCCTGTTCCATACTTAGCTATATTACAGCCATGTGGGATCACTGTGCTATATGGGGTTCATTGATGCTGCAGTGCAGGATTCCATTAAATAAACTGTGCAATGTTATCTAAGTGATAGACAACGTCAGCAAGCTCAGTGGGCTGGAGCCAATCTCGGAATGATGGAATTCAAGAAACACTTAGTGAGGATCTGTTGCATGCCACGTAGTGTTTAAAAGTGGTGAGAATAAAGTTCGTAATTCAGACTAATTTTCCTTGATGTTGGAGACAGCGTATTGTAGAGTTTCCATGTATAGCACGTAACAAGATTAGTAGTATGTTTACTTGCATAGCCAACAAGAGCAATGTTTCGTTGGCCTGCCTCGTTTTAAACATTTCAAACTTCTTTCTCGCCACTCTCCACATCCTGGCATAGGGGAACAAAAATGTAGTCATTAGCCCTGTGGTTTCCAGGATGGCTGGAGTCAAAAAATCACCTGGAAACCTTTAAAAACAATGCTGGAGGTGAGGTGTTTAGCTTAGTGGTTAAGACGATCGCATCCCACGTTGGGGTGTCTGGGTTCAATAACCATCTTCTGACTCCAGTTTGCTGCCAATGCAGATATTGGGAGGCAGTAGTGATGGCTCAAGTTGTAGTATCCTTGCCAGCCACATGGGACACCTGGACTGAACTGTCAGCTCCCTACCTTGTCTGGGCGAGCTGCTGTTGCAGACATTCGGGAAATGAACTGGTAGGTGAGAGTGCTTTCTCTTTACCTCTTAAATAAAACATGATGTAAAAAAAAAAAGTATGAGGTGTTTTTGAGGTTTAACTCATCCATGCACTATTTGCTGAGTTTTAATGTATTTGAAGCAGTGTTATTATCATTGGGGGTACTGAGTAAAGAGTTGTGTGTTCTTGAGTCTTACATCCTAGTAGGGAGGGAAGGGCAATAGATCAGTAGCTGAAATCATAAAGAAGAGGAACATTAGCTAGTGGAGTAAGAAGATGCAAGTACTTGGGTTCCTGCCTCCCACGCAGGAGACATGGGTGGGGTTTCAGGCTACTGTTGTTGCAGCCATTTGGGAAGTGAACCAGCAGTAGGTGGATATCTGTGGGGTATGTGTAACTTTGCCTTTCAAGTAAATAGATAAATAAATAAATCTTAAAAAAAAAAACATGGAAATGTGATGGTGACCAAGTGGCTGCTTTTTATGGGTGTGATCCCCAAAGGCCTTCCTGCAGTGATAATTAAATGAGGTTACTGTGACACAAAGAAACCAACTCTATGGTGAAGAGTAAGAGCTTAACCTTGGACCTCACATACCTGCTGCATTTCTATTCTTCTCCATAATGACTCCTTTCTACCTCTTGTTTGCTCTTGTTCTAAAGTGGCTTTCCATTAGCTAGAATCCTTGCTTCAAAATTTTAAAACTTTACTCCACAGTTTATAGCCCGGCTTCTCCCTCCTTCAAAGGATGCTGAGGTCTGGATGTGGTTTGGTTTATCCCCTAAGGGCTCACGTGTGGAAAGGCTGGTCTCCAGAGGGAGTGGAAGCTTTATAGGATGAAACTATCATTAGTGAGGGGCCTGGACCTCAAAGAAGTTGAAATAGTTCTCATGGTATCCTTGCTAATTCTCAGGAGAAAAGAGGTGGTCTCTCTTAGTCTATTGCTTAGGCCACCTTTCTGGGGTGCCTGCATCCACATCAGAATGCCTATATTGGAGTCCCAGCTCTGCCAACAACTCCAGCTTCCTGTTTATATTGAAGTAAGCAGGTAAGGAAGCAGTTGGAACTCAGGTCGTAAGGGAGACTTGAGTTCTCACCTCCATTTTGCTATGATAACAGAAAGCAAACTGATACATGAGCTCCCAGTTATGACAACATTTGTGGAAACAGGAATTCAGTTTTGTGTAGGAGACGCTCCTGGGAATCTGCTTCCAGCAGGTGGCCTTATTGGATCTGATCCACTACGATGAACCCTAGATCCTCGCCCGCCCCCCATGCCTGGATACTATTCCCAGGGCTGTAGACAGGATGTGCCTGGAGGGGAAGCAGCCAGTGAGGCTAGGATGTTGGCCTAGATCTTGATGATAAAAGGACTTGGATTTAGGTTCAGTATCAAGGGAGATAGGGTTGGGATTTGGAGTACAAGTGGGAAAGATTTTGTACAGGAGTGAAAGTGTTAAGGCCTTGGATAGATTTGTTTCTCTGTCAATGAAGAAACAGGATAATCTGCTGAGAGTTAACAGATGTAGGATGTTGGCGAGTATTGAAGGTTTAGAGTTGCCTGAGAAAGTAATGAGACATATAAAAATTACAGACTGATATTAAGGGTCTGTTTTAGATTAGGGAGCATTTATGTGTGGGTCTGTCCTTCTGGGAAGGAGGCTGCACTCCGTCATGCAAATTTAAAATTCTGAGCAGTTAATTTTGTTCCATTTGATTCCAGTCTGGGGTAGGAACAGAAGCAGACTGTGAAGATATCTAGGATGATTTTCAGGGTGACACTACCAGAAGGGGGGCAAACGGAAGGTGCTGACAAGATAGCAGTAGACGCGATAATGGTGAGGCTTAGGTGGAACAGGGGCTGTACAATACATGATGGATCTGCCAGTTTGGGGGACTTGAGGGACTGGGTGTCTTAGGGCAGGCAGATTGGGAGTGTTTGTATGAGCAAAGGCATCTGAGGCATGTCGTTAGAATCTAAAATTTTTGAGGTGCAGCAGCTTTCTGTGATGGCAAGTTCTTTAGAATGTGGCTAACAGGGCCTGGGACTGTAGCTTAGTGGCTTGCAACTGTGAGACTCCCATATGGGTGCTGATTTGTGTCCCCATTGCTCCACTTTCCATCCAGCTCCCTGCTTGTGGCCTGGGAAAGCAGCAGAGGATGGCCCAAAACCTTGGGACCCTGCACCTGCATGGGAGACTCGGAAGAAGCTCCTGGCTCCTGGTTTTGGATTGAGCTATTGCAGCCATTTCAGGAGTGAACCAATGGATGAAAGTTCTGTCTCTTCCTCCTTCTCTGTAAATCTGCCTTTACAGTATAAATAAATAAATAAATAAATAAAAGAATAATGTGGCAAAGGAAATCAAGCAGTAAATCAGTCACTAGAATTGACATGAAGAAATCGAATGTAAGGTGGTCAGTATCATAAGAGCAACAGGAAAGATGTTAAGCAAGAACTGATAAAGGAATGGTTGTTTAGCCTAATGGTTAAGATGACCGTCATGACCTGAATTAGAGTAGCCGGATGCGATTCCTGTTTGTGGCTCCTGGCTGCATCTAGGTGCTGATGACCAATCTCTGCTTCTCTCTTTGGCTTTATCCCAGCCCAGATTGTTGTGAATATTCAAGAGCAAACCAGTAAATGGAGTCTCTCTGTTGAAGGAAAGAAAGGAAGAGGAAAGAAAGAAGGGAGTGTATGGTCACAGCAATAGTTTAAAGAGTTAGCTGGTATTGAGGTTTAGAAAGTGTGAGAGTGAAAGCTGTAAGAACAATTATTTTCTTGATTTCAGGTTGCCCAGAAGCTGACCCTGAGACAAAAATTACAGGGCAGATGGTTTATTTGTGATCTCAGGAAATCTGGTAAGGTTGAAGAGAAGAGAAGGGAAGACAGTAAAGAGTGAACTGTCAAACAAGTTTCAGCTGTGGGTAGTTAAGTTGTAATCCCACGGGTGAACTCGTGAAGAGTTGTGCAATGCATACTGCGGGGCGGCCTCACAAGCTGGAAGGAATGGCCAGTCATTGGTTGCAGTATATAAAAAGTCTATACAAAGTATATAGTGTACTGAGCCAAGATGTGACAAGCCATGGCTCCAGAGCAAAAGAATTTTAAAAGATGGCACCTCAGAACAAAAAGTTGGTTTTCACGGAAGTCCTCTACTTTATTTTATTTAAAATTTTGAATGATTTGTTTAGTTTTATTTGAAAGGCAGATTTACAGAAAAGAGAAATCTTCTATCCACTGGTTCACTTGCCAACTGGCTGCATAGGCTGGAACTAGACTGATCCAAAGCCAGGAGCCAGGAGCTTCTTCTGGGTCTGCCATGTCTGGGCCCCGGCACGATAGCATAGTGGTTAAACTGCTCACCTTGCATGCCTGGGATCCCATATGGGCGCTGGTTCTAATTCCAGCAGCTCTGTTTCCCATCCAGCTCCCTGCTTGTGGCCTGGGAAAGTAGTCGAGGACGGTCCAAGGCTTTAGGACCCTGCACCTTTTTGTGAGACCCGAAAGAGGCTCTTGGCTTCGGATTGGCTTCAGAGTGGCTCAGCTCCAGTTATTGCAGCCTCTTGGGGATTGAATCATTGGATGGAAGATCTTCCTCTCTGTCTCTTCTCTCTGTATATTTGACTTTCCAATAAAAATAAATTAAAAAAATTTTTTTTAAAAAGGCAGGGATCTGAAGACTTGTGTCATTCTTTGCTGCTTTCTCAGGCCATAAACAGGAAGCTGGATTGGAAGTGGAGCAGCTGGGACTCAAACTGGTGCCCATCTGGGAGGCTGGCACTGCAGGTAGAAGCTTTATATACTGCAGCATGGCACTGACTCTTAGTTTATTTATTTAAAAATGTTTGTTTGGTTATCTGAAAGACAGAGGGGTGGGGTAATGGGAGAGACAGACGGAGAGAGAGAGATTGCTCATCTTTTGATCTTCTGGTTCACTCCCAAATGGCTGCTATAATCAAATCACCCAGGCCAAAGCCAGAACCTGGAACCCCCTGCTGGTCTCCCTCATGAATGACAGGGGCCCATGCACTTAGATGATTTTCTGCTGCCTGCCAAGGTAGGTGATTGGAAGCAGCTGAAACTCTGGTGGTATGATGTGCAATACTGGTGGCATTGCAAATGGGAGCTTAATTTGCTATGCCACAATGCTGACCTTGGAAGTCCTTTGTTATTGTATTGATTTGTTTTTATTTTACTTGAAAGGGAGAGAGAGAGAGAGAGAGAGAGAGAGAGAGAGAGAGAGAGAGAGAGAGAGAGAGAGATTGAGAGAAGGGCTCTGGAGAGAAAGTGCTTCCATTTTCTAGGATCTCATTTCAGTGAGATCAGAGCATAGGGAACATTCCAGATTCCTAATTGAAAATACATGTTCCTCCTACTGTATTTCTAATTTTAAAACACCCCCTTTAGCATTCCAAGATTTAATTTTATAAATGATCTTGGCTTCAATTCAAAGCACTGTAGCCTTGGGTGAGCTGGTTCATGGTTTCCCTCTAAATACCATGTATAGAAGCACTCCCCGATAGTCTCAGGTTCCCACACATCTTCTGATGCCTGATACATGCCTGACAATGGGGCAGAGCCTAGGAGAACATCGCAGTCTGTTGGTAACCATCCTTCCAGCATATTATATCTCCTGCTAAGCTATAGGTGCTATGTGTGGCTGTAGAGTACTAAGAGAGATATTGTCAGATTAATGAGTGCTGATTGAGAGCATGCTATGTGTCAAATACTCTGCTGGTTCTGTAAATGGAGAAGTGATGCAGACAGGAATGGTTGAATCATTGCGGAGCCTCTGAGTTAGTGGAAAACATCATAAATAGGAAGTAAATAATAGCAATTGTGTGTAGTGATGTGAAGGGGGATTTGACCTTGACCAAGCGGTTAGGGAGATTTCCCTGAGGAAGTGAGATTTGAGCTCAGGCTGGATGTTAGATGCAGGGTAAAGAAGCACCAAAAGGACCTGCACACCTTGTGAGGAGGCTCCAGGTTTGTTTGAGAACAGGTCAGTCCAGCCAGAGGGCAGAGAGCTAAGGGGAGGGAGAAAGCAGCAGGCATGTATAGGACCAATCCAGGGAGAGCTTTCTAACCACATCAAATCTATCGTATTCTATTTTAAAGATGATGGGAAGTGGAATATGCCATCTGTATTAATTTTCAAGGCTGTCAAATCAAACTGTCATAGATTGTGAGGCCTAAACATCAGACACTCATTTTCTCAACACTTCTGGTGGCTGCCAAGTCCTAGGTCAAGATGTTGCAGGAGCTATATACATAGGGGCATCCTTCCTTAGCCTGCCTACCCTCCTGTTGAGGTCTTAGACCTCATGGATGAGCTCCTGGTTCCTCTTTCACTTTGCATATTTCTTCTTCTTCTGAGGATTCCAGTCAGATTGGATTAAGGCCTGCAGTCATATCTTCATTTCACTGAGTCATTTCTTTGAAGGAACTATCTCCAAATGCAGTCCCATTCTGAAATACAGGCATTGGGACTTGAACATACAGATTCCATAGGACCTGCTTCAGTTCATAGCTCCATATCCAAGTATGTGATTGTAGCTGTAGGATGAGGAGTGAATTAGAGGGCAGTGATTGTGAGGCTGTTGTGAAAGGTGATTGTGACCTGGGGAGGCTGTGTGCTGTAAGGACAGGGTAGAGCTGATGAGAAATTGCTCAGAAGCATTTCCTGGGGGGAGGAAGGGTTCAATGGCATAAGGGGCACAGAGAGAGTAGGGTGACCTGTATTTCTGGTTTCTGCATTTGATAGGTGCTACAAAAGAGAAACAGTGGTGTGTGGGGAAGAAAGTGCAGTTCTGTTGATGTAGCTGGAACACCAATGGATGAAACAGAGCTTCCTCATTGCAGAAGAAATTAGCTTCCATCACACAGGGAGTTGCTGTCACACTGACCACTCTCCCTAACAACCAATATCGCTTGTTGCTTCTGCTTTACTTTTCAGTACAAATGTATAGCCCCTGTAAAAAAAATCATCCTCTTAGAAATGAAAAAATTGCTCACCTAGGTAGTATTAGCATCTTGCAGTTAACATTGAGGACTATTCCTTTAAATAAAAATTTTCCAGTCAGCTTGATCTGTGATTGCTATCATGTACCTAAAGATACTGCTTAATATAATGACTCTTTTTGAGGATGAAATCTCTCTCCGCTTCTTTCCTGCATGCCAAGTCTTAATAAAGAATGAAGCCATCACTGAAAATGAAGTCTATAAAACTCTGATGTAGCTGGTAAAAATCAAGGGTCTTTGTGTGGCACATAGAGATCCAGGGGTACATCTGTTACTTGCCCCCTCCCCCAACACACACACACACACACACACACACACACACACACACACACACGGCACAAGGCGTTTGTGATACCAAGGTCATGGTCAATGGTGTCCCTGGGCTAAAGGTATGTTCCAGGGGAAAGTGGGAAACAAGCTAGATCTGGGTCAAGGTTGGTCAAGAAAGAACTGAGTCAACCATTTTTTTTCTTTTTTTAAAGGGACGAACTATTCTTTTCCATGAAGAGTGAAACAGAAAGCCTAGACAAGAAGCAAGATTGTTATATGGAGGCTGGTAATAGACAGAGGTTTGCTTTGAGTGCCCTTATCACATCAATGAGGTGATGCCATCAGGGATTAGCGTCACTAGCAGGCCTGGGTTGTGTGGGGCTGACAGGTTCTTGAGATGTGGGGCTTTTTGTTTTGAAACTGGGGATGTCTCAGGGTAATGGAAAACTTGGCCTCCATATGAAAAGATTCCAATAATTCAATGTCTTTGGTTCTTTTGTGATCTCCCAAAAAACAGCTTTAGTTAAAAGCAAACAAAGCACTAACCATAGCCTCTTTAGTAAAAGGATTGCTACATTTTGCCTTGTATTTTTATACTTTAGTTTTGATTTAATTTATTTGAAAGCCAGATAAGTTCCATCTTCTGACTCATCCTCCCAAAAGCCTGCAACAGCCAGGATTGGACTGGAACTCAGCTGGGTCTCCCACATGATGACAGGCACCCTCACATTTGAGCAGTCACTGAGCACCCCAAGATGTGCTTCAGCTGGAATTGGAAGTGGAGACAAGTTTCTAATGCAGGCACTCTGATATGATGTCTGGGCATTCCAAGCCTCATGTGAACCACCATGCCCAATGCCTGCCTTGTTTTACCTTTTAAATATATGAAATCAATTATGTTTCGGGGGTCAACATTGTGGCAGAATGGATTTTACCACTACCTACAATGCCAGCATCCTATATGGGCTACAGTTTGAGACTTGGCTGTTTCACTTTTGGTCTAGCTCCCTTATAATGACCTAGGAAAGCACTGGAAGATTGTCCAAGTGCTTGGGACCTTGTACGCACAGGGAGACCTAGATGAAGCTCTTGACTTCAGCTTGGCATAGCCCCGGCCGGTGCAGCCATTTTGGGAGTGAAGAAGTGGTGGAAGATCTTTCTCTCATTCTGTCTCTTCCTTCTTTCTCTCTGTGTAATTGTCTTTCAAATAAATACATATATCTTGGAAAAAACAAATTTTTATTTAAAAAATTTTTAAAAATTTATTTTTATTGGAAAGGCAGATATACAAAGAGGGAGAGAGACAGAGAAGAAGATCTTCCGTTCGTTGGTTCACTCCCCAAGAGGCTGCAATGGCTGGAGCTGAGCCAATCCGAAGCCAGGAGCCTCTTCTGGGGTCTCCCATGCAGGTGCAGGCTCCCAAGACATTGGACCGTCCTCGACTGCTTTCTCAGACCACAAGCAGGGAGCTGGATGGGAAGCGAAGCTGCCGGGACTAGAACCAGCACACATATGTGATCCTGGTGTGTTCAAGGTGAGGACTTTAACTGCTACACTATCACACGGACCCTAAATTAAGTTTTTAATAAAATACAGATCATTTGAGTAATTGAATGTTCTAACTTGCCTGGGAGATTCTTAATTTTTGCCTGTAGTCCTATATTATTAATAGTGTCTCCTTAATTCTCAAAACTGTCCCAATTTTGGAGTTGGTGTTGCAGCACAGTGAGTTAAGCCTCAATCTGCAATGCTGGCATCCTTTGTAGGTGCTTGTTTAAGTCTTGTCTGCCCTGTTGTGATTCAACTCCCTGTTAGTATGTCTGGAAAAGCAGCAGACCATGGCCCAAGTGCTTGGGCCCCTGTACTCACATGATGAAATTTCAAGGTCCTGGCTCAGGTATGGCCCAGTCCCAGCTGCTGGGGCCATCTGGGATGTGAGCTAGCAAATGGGAGATCTGTCTCTCTCTCCTATCTCTCTCTCTCTCATTCCCTGTATCTTCCTATTTTTTAGTCACTCTCCCTTTCAAATAAATAAGTCTTAAAAAATAACGCCCTAGTTTCAATGACCAAGCACATTTTTGTCTTTAACAAAATGACTTTCCAGTTTCTTAAAGAAAAGTACTAGTTTGTAGACCTTGGCAGAGCAGGCCAGCATTTTATAACGTTTGACAGTGTTCTGTTTAAGATTATTCACTTTGTATCACTTATAATAAAAACATTTAAAAAACAAAATGGGTTTTCTTTTCAGAAATATTAGATCATATTCTTCCAACTCTGAAACAAGAATTTCCCAATTATGCTTCTAAGCACTCTGTATCTCACATATATTAGAATCTCAACATTTACCCAAAGTACCATGACATTTAAAATTTTTTTCTAATTAAAAACAACTTTTTTTTTCAGTCAAAAGTATAACCTTACAGAACATCAATGAGGCAATGCAAATTGGATGGTGGTGGGCTTCAAATTAAGGAAACATTTAAAAAAGAAACTTAATGTTGTGCTTGCTACTCAACTATATCAATTTATTTCCAAATCAGGAATTTGGGAAGTCATATTTTTCTTAATTGTATACCTACCACGTAAATAATTGTTAATATAACACAGTAGTATCCATTATTGAGAAGAATAAAGATAGAGGTTTTTTGTGGGGTTTGTTAAGAAACTGCATCTCAAATAAATCACTTCTTAGGTTAAGAGACACAGATTTAGAAAACTTTCACATTTATTTGCAACAAAATTGAGTGCTCATTCCTACCTTTCATCTGTGTTTAAGATCATCTTACATGGCTTTCCATTTTAATGAATGTTATTGACCACTAGAGGGAGAAACAAGAAAAGCTTTGAAAATTTTGACATGTCTGAAAGATGATTGAAATGCCAACCATGAATCATTCTAATTGTAGTAAAATCTAAATTCAAAGAAGGCGTTGGTACCTGCTGTGTGCTGTTGGAGAGCTGCGGGTTGGACAGATCCCAAGGAAATCACATAGCAGAATGATGGGACTTCTCTGAAAACTGTGAAATCCCACATTCTAGGCTTGACCAGCAGTTAGTTTTGTTCAAACTGTGACTTTATCAAATAAACTTGCCTAATAAGGAAAAAAAGTAAATGTTTCAGAATTTATAAACTAACCTATCATTTTAAAAGATTCATTTGTTTATCTAAAGTAGGAGTTACAGAGGAAAAGAGAGAGACAGAGATTTTTATCTGCTGATTCACTTTCCTAATGATGACAATAGCTGGAGCAGGGATGGTTAGAAGCCAGGAGCCAGGAGCTTCTTCTGAATCTCCCTGGTGGGCACAGGGTTTCAGGCGTTTGGGCAGTCTTCCACTGCTTTCCCAAGTGCATTAGCAGAGGGCTGGATTGGAAGTGGAGCAACTAGAACTAAAACCTAAACCCAACTGGGATGCCAGTGCCACAGGCAGCAGCTTAATCCACTACACCACGGGGCCAACCTCTAATAAATCTTTTTATGAAAAGCAACAAAACAAGAGTGATATGGGACATGCCTTTAGAAAAGCAGAACTGGGGCATTTTGTGTGTTGAGAAAGGAAAATCATTTCTAGTGTAACATGTCTCAGGGGGTGTGGTCAAGATTAGGGAGCATGAAGACCGTAGGATTCAGAAAACATTTCATGATGGTTATAGCATTGGAATAGAGCCTGAAGTGGTTTAGGGTTTAGAAATGTCACAACTACAGAAGAAGCATCGCAAGTGTAGAGAGCAGAAAGAACAAAGGCATGGAAAAGAACAAAGGCATGGAAGAAAAAATTCCTGCTGTGTAAAAGCAAAATACATGACCCCCACAAAGGCACTAAACAGAGGAAATAAATGATCTAAAAATATATAAATGTAGGGGTAGGTATGGGGTGCAGTGGTGAAAATGATGCTGCTTTGGATGCTTGCCTCCCATATCAGAGTTCAAGTCTTACCTCTGCTTCCAGTTTAGCTTCCTGCTAACATGCATGAGGGCAGGCAACAGGTAATGACACAAGTAGTAGAGTTTCTGTTACTCTAGTGAAACACCAGGATTGACTTAGTCTCCTCCAGCATTAGGGGAACAAACCAATATGTGGAACGTCTCCTTCTGACTTTGTCTCTCTGCTTTTCAGGTGTGTAAAAATATTTACCTTTTTCTTAAAAAAGACCAAAATGTAGAAAAAAATCTAATGTAACATAGGACATACACTCAGTTTATCCTATAACTATCATGGATGATTTTATCTGTCAATTTGATTGAGCCACAGAGTGCTCAGATGTTTAGTGAAACAATTTTCTGGTCATTTCTCTAAGGAAAGTTTGGAGAAGATTAACATTTAAGGGACCAGTACTATGTCATTGCAAATGAGTGAAATCTTGACTGCTCCACTTCTGATCCAGCTCTGTGCTAATGCGCTTGTGAAAGTAGTACAAGTTGGCTTAAGTGCTTACACGCCTGCACCCACACGGAAGATCCAGTAGAAGATTTAGACTCCTGAATTTGGCATGGTACAGCCCCAGCTATTGTGGCCATTTGGAGAGTGAGTCAGCAGATGAATGATTTCTCTGTCTCTGAGTCTTTGTCTCTAAGTGTGTCTTTCCTATTCTCTCTGAAATTCTTTCAAATAAATTTTAAAAATTTTAAATTTAATTGTCATTATTAGTAATTATTAAAATGATTTAATTTTAAAATAAATAATTTTATTTAACTTTTAAGTCCATAGACTGAGTAAGGCAGGTTGTAGAACAAAAGGCTAACCGTTCCCCAAGTATAAGAGTGTAAGTGAATTCTGCCTGAAAGCCTTAGAAATGGTACTGGACTCTTCCTAGTTTTACAATAGCCTATTAGTCTTCAGACTCAAACTAGGACAAAAAGCTCTGCTGATTTTGTAGTTTCCGGCCTTCATGATTATGTGAACCAATTCCTTATTGTCTATCCATTCATGGAGCAGGCATTTAACACAGTGGTGAAGATGGATGTTTGAGGTACCCACATCCTGTGTGACATTACCTGTTTCGAGCTCTACATTTGCTTATGATTCCAGGTTCCTGCTAACGTACACCTGGGGAGTCAGGAGGTGAAGATTCTAGTACTTACTCCTTCCTACCCAGGGGGAAGAACTGGATTGAGTTCTCAGTTCCTGGCTTTGACATGATCATGCTCTGGTTATTGCAGGAATCTGGGGAGTGAACCAGTGAATAGATTCTCTTTCACTCTTTTGAGTAAATAAAAATAAATTTAAAAGATAAATGAGCAGTTCACAAGCGTTTTATCAGTCTGTAAGGACACTGAGATACTCCAACTAATAGCCATTCTTATTTTTATTAATAAAAGCTTTTTGGATAGGAATGCACCTTCTTACAAAACCTCACTTCTTCTGACTTCCTTGCAGTTACATAAGTTCATAATACTGCACTCTGTTCTATGATGATGGTTGGGTTCAGTTTCTAGAAACTTCTTAAATTAAGGAAAGGAACATGTTGGTGACCCAATACTTTTCCCTTTTTTCCCTTTTTCCCCTTTGTTGCTTCTTTCTGACTCTTAGTGCAGCTTTTTGCAACGTTGAAGATGAAGGTCACAGTTAAGATGGTAGAACAGGAAGTTGAAAGAAGCTTGGTACTTTCTTGAACACGTACATCAACTCTAGAATTCTTCCTCTATGCTATTACATGAACAGTCAATCACCTTCACTAATTCATGGGACTGGCACAGTGGCAAAGTAGACTAATTCTCCACCTGTGGCACTGACACCCCATTTGGGTCCTGGTTGGTGCTTTAGCTGCTGCACTTCTGTTCCAGCTCTGTGCTAAGGATCTGGGAAAGCAGCGGAAGTTGACCCAGGTCCTTGGGCCTCTGCACACAGTGGGAGACCTGGAAAAAGCTTCTAACTCCTGGCTCTGGACAGGCTGAGCTCTGGCTTTGCAAAGTGAACCGCTGAGTGGGAGATCTTTCTCTCAATAATTCTAACTTTCAAGTAAAACAAACCTTTAAAAAAACTAGTTCATAAAATTAATGATTAATTATACAATTACTCAATTTTCTACTGAATGAAACCACAAAAAACCCTAATAGTAATACTCCTATATGTTTGTAATTATCCTTAGGTACATTAATGAATATTGTCATTAAAATTATTAATTACAGGGCAGTCTGTTAGTATTCTTGATTGCAAATGACAAAAACTTGTAGTTTTTGGTTCTTGTACTGGGGTAAGTGCAAGAGTTTGGAATCAGGCTTTACTGGCGTTACTAACGGGTCAGATCTCTTTCACCCTATCTGCTTTATCCTCCTTTCAGTGTATTTCCTGTACTTTCCTCCATGCACTGACGTCTTCTCTCTTACTAAAAAGGAACTTCTATTTGACCAGAGAAACTGAGCAACAAAGAGTTCCAGCATTGTGTTAGTTCAATGTTAGCAGAGAGGAAGTTATGCTTTTGTCCATGTATACGGGTTCTGAGGGAGGACTGACTGATGATGCCTATGAGGGGGGAAGAAGGAATATGGGTCAACAGTGGTGATCAACTTCACCAAGATCCTTGGAACAAAGAAGGGGCAATTTCTAAAAAAAATTTTTGACATCACAAAGACAGAAAAGCTAAAATCACTCTTTTTTGGTGACCATTTTTACTAGGAATTTTTTTTTTCTTCTTGTTCCACATTACCTTTCTTTGAAGTTGAAGATTTTTTTGTATTTATTAATTTTGTTTCTTGCTTTTTGAAAATTCCCACCTTTAGGTATTGATGATGCATTGATGAGCAATCAGAATTTTATGTTTGACCAATTGGAGGTAATTCTCTTTATTTTGGACTTGACCTCAATTTTTTTTGTTTATAATCTGATATTATGTGCCTGGAAATTCCATCCAGAAGAGGGAGAAAATATATACTCCTTATCATGTTTATGTATACATACTCTAAATGTCTTAATTATGGTGAAAATTATAGCAGTGGTGCTAGACATAAATTTAATCTGTGAGTATATTTGACTCATATAATTTATTCAGGTTAAAGAGGTTAAAAATATAGCAGATTTCCCCTTCTAGAAGCAAAGTAAGCTGATTTTTAACACACTTTATGAGAAAACTTCTTTAGCTATTACACTGGCACGTTGGCATTATGAGTATTTTCCAAAGTTTCTGAATGATTCAAATTAAGATTTAAAAATTTAAGCTCTAAGTTATAGCTTAAAAGTTAAGGAAAAATGTAAGTTGTCTGTAGGATCTTTTAGTGAATAATTTAAATATGTTGATGCTTGCATGTTTTCTACATATTCATTTAGTTGGTGTTTGTGGCCATCCCTGGTTGTGTGGTTAAGGTCTTAATGGGTTTTTGAGAACAGAGGCATTGCCTGTGGATGCTCTCGTTCTTTACTTCGAGGCTTTGGTGTGAGGGTAGCTCTAGGGTATTGCTTGAGACAAAGGGAAGAGAAACCCAGCACACAGCTTTGCTCGCCTCATTCTATCAGGCTGAATTTAAATGTCCTTCAGAAGAGGGAAGATTGAGACTTAAAGTAAATCTCATTAATCATAGCATGTACCAAATAAATTAAATCAGCATGATTGCCTTCTGCCCTCCGGGGAAAGGGTCCATGCTAAGAGGGCAAGGATTTTTTTTCTGCTTGACTGTGAGTTCTGCTATTTACCTGTGGTCTTGCACCCTGATGTGCTAGTTGTTGCCCAGATTTCTTTTCCTTCTTAGTGTATAAATGAAATAAACGGTGCAAAATGCCTGATATGTATGGCTGTGTGAGAAATATTAATTATGTCTGGATTCACACCATCAGAGCTTGTTCAGAGAGGTTTTTCATGTCTATCACAAAGGATCAATTTTCTTTTTTTTAAAGCTTTGTTATTATATTATTATTATTTTAAAGAATCAATTTTCAACAGATATCAGGTGTCCTGGTTGGGGCTACATGAAGCCAAACATGTCTTGATAGCCAAGTGATTTCATGCTTCTATACTTTGCTTGCTTTTTCTCAACTGTTTTTTTTTTTCTTTTTCTTTTTGTCTTCTGTCCTTTGGAATTTTCCATGGATTCAGGCTCTCTTAGAAGTGTTTTCTGATCATTTCCATTCTGTCTGTACTTCTATAACTTCCTGTACTTAATCATGTAATTGATTTTCTCACCTGCTTGCTCACCTGTAATTTCAGGGCAGGGGGCAACTATTTCATGAATCATGGAAACCCTGTGACTCAGCAGAGCATGTGCCTTGTAAAGTTGATCTCTGGTGTCTCCTCATCGCCTGCTCCTCTTATGCGGTGCCCAAACCTGCCCCACCCGACGTTGTCATGACTTTACTATCATCCAACTTGCTGATGATTTTCATGGTCAGCTCTTGACGGACTTTAGAAATGACTTTACGTGTGATGCAAACTTTGGATGATTGGAGTGTAGTAAGAATGTTAATTATCCCAAAGTACAGAATCCTTCAATAATTAGCAGAATATTTGTCATGTACTAGGGATTTATTTAGCTTGTATAATAATTTTCTTTTATTCATGTATAAAATTAATACATTTTCATTATGGAGATGTTTTCAAAATATGGAATACAATTAATAAGAACAATTGCTTGTCCACTACCACCAATATTTAGGTATGTTGCTGTATGCAACAATTCCTTTCTATGTGTGGTACTCTTTTCTTTTTTGTGAAATTGGGATCAAATTATACATTTTGTGTGTTGCTTTTTTCCCATTTGACAGTATATCCTAGACATTTTATCAAAATGTAGTTTATTTAAAATTTATGTCTGAGCAGCCAGGTCTTTTATAGTTATGTATTTTAAATAAATAAATAAAAATATAATATTTGTTTATTTTTTATTGGAAAGTCAGATTTGCAGAGAGAACAGTCAGAGAGAAAGATCTTTCGCCTGCTGATTCACTCCCAAAATGGCCACAATGGCCAGAGCTTAGCCAATCCGAAGTCAGGAGCCAGGAACTTCTTCCAGGACTCCCACATGTGTGCAGGGGTCCCAAGGCTTTTTGGCCATCCTCTACTGCTTTCCCAGGGTACAAGCAGAGAGCTGGAACGGAAGTGAAGCAGCCAGGACACAAATGAGTGCCCATGAGGGATCCTGGTGCATGCAAGGTGAGGAATTTAGTCACTAAATTACCGCACCGGGAGCTTGAAAACTATTTTCAAAATATTTAATCTTTATGTCTGGTGTTATGGTACGGTGAGTTAAGTGCTGCCTGAAATGCCTACATTCCGTATCAGAGCATCAGTTTGAGTCCTGACTGTTCTGTGTCTAATCCATGTCTCTCATGTTGGTAACAGATACCCAGAGACTTGAGCCATCACTGCTGCCTTCCCTGATGTACATTAGCAGAAAGCTGGCAAGGAAGCGGGGCTAGGACTTGAACCTCATATCTATAAGGCACTCTGATACGAGAAGTGAACGTCTTAAGCAGAATGTTAACCACAGTGGCAAACATCAACTCCAAGATGAATTTTTAAATACGTAATTTAAATATACTTGCTACATTTACCCTGTGTCTAATATACATATTTATATTAGACTTTAGATCTTAATATATTAGAAGTTAAAATGTATTGGATGAAGTAATTTTGTATTATCTATAATTTTATGTAATAGATACAGAGATATAATGTATCTGGACATTGAAAATAATTTTTTGCATAGATGATTAAGAAGGTATTAATTCCAAAAAAGTATTTATAGCTTTATCTGAGATGCATATTGACATGCATTGGTCAGAGCTGTTTCAGACTCTAAATTCCTGGCTTTGATTAGGTTGTGTTTATACTAGGAGGGAGGCTCTGTATTCAGCTTTTGGGTTTATTTTTGAGTATTGTGCATTGATGTTTACTGAATGCTTTTAGGTTTGTACATATTTATACATGAAAAGCTTATTTATTTATTCTTTTTGGAGCTGGATTTTTTTCTTTCCCATCAAAAGAAAAATGGTCTTCTATTAGAATTCAGGCTTTTTCAAGACCAATCTAAAATCAAACAAGATTACAGTGAGAAGAGCATTATTTCAGTTCTTCACTAAAAAGGAGATCAAGACAATACTATTCTGATTGTTCACTTTCATAAGAAGTATTTTTATAAACAAACAAAACAAAGCTGCCTTGCATCAAATCAAAGAGAATCCACAGATACTTGCTGAATGTCTGTAGTGCGCCAGGACCCGAGTAGCCACTATGAAGGTGATGGGGAAACAGAATATAGTCTTCTGGTCCCGTAGTGCTTACAGCCCAACAGAGACAGAGGCCTGGGGGAGGGTGGCAGGAGACAGGCTGCTCCTATCTGTGCAGCACTTGCTCTGGCCTAGGACTTGTGTTCATTGCTTCCCCCACTGAGCTCATGCATAGCTGAGCTCATACCATCCCCCACATTTTTCAGTTTTTCTACCTTTCCACTCATTTAGGTCATTCTCAATCATCCATCCTGCTTCTTCTCCCGCTTCCGGTCAACATTAAATTCTGTCTCTGGATCCTTCCAAGGGACTCTGTATAGATTTCATCGTTTCTCAACCCCTCCCCTTTTCCCTTGTTTGTCTATGTTCCTTCCACATGTGGACATAAAGAATTCTCTGAAATGCAAATATGATTAATTACCAGTCTTTGGGGATTCATTTCAGATTACCCAGCAAAGGGTGTCATTTATTATTATGATTGCAGTGGTGACTTTGGGCCTTGTGAGCAGGATGCAGCTGGGTTGGTTGAACAGAACCAAGAGTGTGGTCCTTCCTTCTCTTGTCTTTGTTCCTATTTGCATGCTTACTTCCTTTCCCCTTATAGTCACTTTTTCCTCTTTCTGGTTTGTTTGACAGAAAATGACAACCTCTGCTTGGAATCTTTCAGTTCCCATTCTAAACTCTTCAGGGACGGGATTCACTGGATCAACGTAGATCAGGCACCACTGCAGGATCCATCATGATGTTAGTCAAGATTACCTTGGAAGGACATGGCAACTGAAACCACGATGGTGGAAAGGAGGAGCCTCTCTCAGACCAGGCTGGAGAATCAGGGGTGTTTCTTAGAACCACTGCCCAAAAGGCTTGATGGGAACTTATGGTTGAATCCGAGGTCAAAAGAGAGACTGCAAATCTGATAGTTGAGGGCATATGTTTAAAAATCTTTATGTGAAACAAAAAAGTTTGAGCTTTATTTCACAAGCATTGGGGGAGTTACTGCAGTTTTTTAAAAGGGAGTGATGTGATGAAATACTGTTAAGGATGTTAATCTGGAAGTGGATGAGATGAATTACAACTGGGAGAAACTGGTGCAGAGTCCACTTCAAAGGGAGTCTGCCCTGATGGCAATAAGGGCACTGCAAGAATGTGAGTTAAAAACAAATCCACAGGAAGGGACAGAATACTTGGACATAAGATTTTGCCTTTTGTTTTTTAATCTTTGTGAAATGTTTGTGATTATAATACTGCTATGGAATACAATGAAAGCCAGGCCAAACATTTCATGGTTCGTGAGGCAACTCTCTGATACAGAGTTAGTGTTTTTTGTTTGTTTTTTGTTTGTTTTAGCTCTCTCTCCTGTTCTCTCCCACCCAGCCCTAACACATACTGGGAAGATTTTATTGGAAATAGTAATAAAGCTGCCAACTCTGAAGCCTGAATAAGTGGAAAGGCAGAGAGAATGGGTACACCATAATAAATTGTTTTCAATTCCAGATTGGAGTTACTGTAACAAGGAAAAAGTTGATATCATTAATTAAGAGTACTGTTAAATAAGTTAATTTTCAAGGACCTCTGTCAACTTTCATAGCGCTTTCTGTGTCAAGTTAGTTTTAGCATTTATCATGTGAAGTTGTGGTTATCTGCCCAAGTGTTGCTTTCACACTGGGCCGTGGAGGAACTTTCCCATGGCCAGGAATCTTGCTTGTTAATTTTTGTGTTCATAGAACTTGGCACAATGCTTGACTTGTTATGGGTGACCAGTAAATTGAAGATTCCTCATTTGAGACAGGCGTTTAAAGGTTTATCTGTGTTCATACATCTTCTAAAGTACTTGGAATGGATAACCTAACAAACATTATGAATGCATGATTTCTAGCCTTGATTATTTTGGATTCTTATTATAAGAATTGGGATGTAGATTTCCAGAAAGGAAAAAGTTTGGGTTTGATATGAGGCCCAGTGGCTAAATTCTTGCCTTGTACATGCTCAGATCCCACATGGGTACCAGTTCGTTCCCAATGCTCCACTTTCCATTTAGCTCCCTGCTAGTGGCCTGGGAAAGCAGTAGAGGCAGGCCCAATGCTTTGGGACCTTGCACCAGCATGGGAGACCTAGAAAAAGCTGCTGGCTTCTTGCATCAGATTGGTTCAGCTCCAGCTGTTGCAGCCACTTGGGGATTGAACTGACAGATGATAGACCTTTATCTCTGTCTCTCCTTTTCTCTGTAGATCTGCCTTTCCAGTAAAAGAAACATTTTTTTTTTTAAAGAAGAGGGTTAGGGTTGGGTGAAGCATTTTTTGGGGGAACTTGAAAATAAAGAAACCAGGGGTTGCCTGGAATATGTGCAGAGAGCTGATGGGAGACCATGGCAGGGGATTTTAGGAAGTGTGGGTGTGAGCTGCCCTCTCTTCTTGGCATTGCACAACATCAGTAAAGGACTAGCCCTACGTTTGAATCAATTTTTGTTCTTGGACTAGGTGCCTTTGATAACATCGTTCTGGCATTTTCACATACATTTTATATTCATTTAGGAAATATTTATTTAGGAGAAGAAAAGACAGAGTTAAGGACAGAAGATGAGGGAGAGCACTTTGGTGTCATAGTTCATAGAGGAAATTCACATTGATGTCTGTTTTGAAATTGACATAGTTCATTAGCAGCATATCTACAGTTATTAATTCTTTTCTTCCCTGAAATTGGTGAGATTTTCTGCTAGATGTAAAGGGCTGGATGGGTTTCAATGAAAATCAAAAGCTTTAGGCCATGCTCCTTTGCACTAAGACATTCAGCAGATACTTTGTCATAAATAAAAAAAATATACTAAATAGTAATTCTCGTTAAGGAAAGGGAGCATTTGCCATCTTAAAAAAGATCTTAATTATAATTTTTCAAATAGTTTATTTTATAGTAGGGTCTAACACTTTTCTCCAAAGAAAATTCTCTCTTAAAATTCAAAATTTTTATTAAAAAAACATTATTCCTGGTATAAATAAAAATATACTAATTTTTTCTGATTGATATATTTAGACGTTGAGACTAATGTGTTATGGATCACATGTTGAGGAACTTTAAAATGGAACATTGAAACTATTCAAAGGGCAAAGACTAAAGTGAATTTTAGGAATGAGTTGGCTTTTAGGAACATGTAACATAATTCTGAATGTATATGAACAAGCTATTAAAAGCTTCCTGAGTTTTTTTCCCCACATTTAAAAAAGTCAAGCTATTGATCAGCGAATTATATACCTTTAGAAAAGAAAAGGACTTTTGAGATGATCTTGTCCAACCCTCTCATTTTGTAGCTGCCTAGAACATGCTACTGGGGAGAAGCCAACTAAAAAGTATTCAGAGACGATTCTCTCTCTCTCTCTCTCTCTCTCTCTCTCTTTTTGTAAGTTTTACTTATTTTTTTCTGGAGGGGGATAGATTTACAGAGAGAAGGAGAGACAGAAAGATCCTCCACTCACTGGTTCCCTCCCAAAGGGCCTCAACGTCCAGAGCTGAGCTGATCCGAAGCCAGGAGTCAGGAACCAGGAGCCAGGAGCCAGGAGCCAGGAGCCGGGAACCTCTTCCGTGTCTCACACATGGTGCAGGGTCCCAAGGCTTTGGGCCATCCTCTACTGCTTTCCCAGGCCATAGGCAAGGAGCTGGATAGAAAATGAAGCAGCTAGAAGTTAATCAATGCTCATATGGATCCCAGTGCTTCCAAGGGGAAGATTGTTGAGTTTTTCAACTGTTCTAAATGTAAGCATTCCCTCATCAAATCACAGCGGAAAACGTCAGAGACACAGAAAGAGCAAAAGCAACAACATCAGGCCTTTGCTAGCATTTGTATCATCCCTCCCTGCTGAGCTAACACAGCTTGAGCCAGCAAGGCAGTTATTTTTTTTACACTGTGTTTGCCTCCACTTTATAGTGGTGGATTGAGTGGCCCACTCCGCTGAAGCAGTTGTATGGCCAGAGAAGAATGATTCTCATCCTTGTTGAAAATGGCCTGAACACTGCCAAATGGTTTCATTGGAATTGTTAAGTGAGACTATTGTCAAATCAACCCACAGATGGAATCTGCAGCAGAACAGCCTGGAATGGCCCCTGCTGACCCTTCTACATACAGTTAGACATAACATGCATGTTAGTCTTATGATACAGACAAGTAAAAATACTGCTATGATCAAAGTAGTTTTCAAGCAAGTTTCTAATGACTTTTTAGAACCCGTGCTAATCCTGATGCATCCCATGTTGTGGTACATCTTTTCCTCTGAGAAATGTTGGTTTTTGGAGTGATGAAAACAGGTCCATGGAGAAATCAAACAGCTATACCAAGTTGTTCAGCTCTTATTTAATTTTGGTCGGGCCCGGCGTGGTGGCGCAGTGGTTAAGGTCCTCACCTTGCACGCCCGGGATCCCATATGGTCGCCAGTTCTAATCCCGGCAGCCCCGCTTCCCTTCCAGCTCCCTGCCTGTGGCCTGGGAAAGCAGTCGAGGACAGCCCAAAGCTTTGGGACCCTGCACCCGCGTGGGAGACCGGAAGAGGCTCCTGGCTTCGGATCGGCATAGCATTGGCCATTGCGCTCACTTGGGGAGTGAATCATGGGACGGAAGATCTTCCTCTCTGTCTCTCCTCTCTGTATATCCGCCTTTCCAATAAAAATAAAAGAAAAGAAAAGAAAAGAAAAGAAAAGAAAAGAAAAGAAAAGAAAAGAAAAGAAAAGAAAAGAAAAAGAAGAAAAATTTTGGTCTGTGGCAGATGGGAGGCCACATGCCTTGTTTCGCACTGATGCTTTTATTTTGTGCTTCTCTTTTTGGGATAGCATGGTCTCCTGGTCAGGGGTGGTCAGGGGTGTGTCTGCTTTCTTCCTTTCCATTTGAGTCCTAGTTTTGTGTCAACTCTTTATCCTTTTTGACTGAGGTGAATCCTGATTAGTCTAAGTCAGTTATGTTACGTTCCACCCCCTCAAATTCATTCAGTACTGATATTGGGAAAGATTCTGCACCCTGGTATTCAACCTAGTGAACAAGACCAAGGTTAGGACACCCACATCCTGTACATGAGTATTTACGTTTGATAACTGGTTGCGACTCCAGACTCCAGTTTCCTTTTTTTTCTTTTTAAAGTTTTATGTATCTTTATTGCAAAGTCAGATATACAGAGAGGAGGAGAGACAGAGTGGAAGATATCCCATCCAATGAATCACTCCCCAAATGACCACAATGGCCGGTGCTGCACTTATCCGGAGCCAGGAGCCAGGAGCTTCTTCCAGATCTCCCACACAGATTCAGGGCCCCAAGGCTTTGGGCCGTCCTCGACTGCTTTCTCAGGCCACAAGCAGGGAGCTGGATGGGAAGTGGAACAGCTGGGATTAGACCTGGCTCCTATATGGGATCCAGGCACATTGAAGGTGAGGACTTTAGCTGCTAGGCCATCACGCCAGGCCCTAGACTCCAGTTTTCTGCTAATGCAGACCCTGGGGGACAGTGGCTTTGGCGGAAGTGATTGGGCTCTACCATCTGTGGGGGGACCTAGATTGAATTACTGGTTCCTGGCTCTGTCCTGGTCCAATATTGCTGTTTGCCTTTGCAGATATTTGAGGAATGACCAGTAGATGGGAGATCTGCTGCTTATGTCTCTCTGACTCAAAAGAATAAAAACGAATGCAAAAGGAAGGAAAGAAGGAAGGAAGGAAGGCAGGCAGGTGAAAGATAATGTTGGTTAATGAGAAATGAAGGCAAGCTTGTCGGGAGCTTCTGAGAAAGGTCTCTTAAGTGTTAAAAGCAGACAGATAGCGAGAAGCATCCTCTGGAACTGCAGATGCCAGGATGGGGTGCTGAGCATTATGGCGGCTATCTTGTAAGTATGAGAGGAGACAGATCTCAAAATGGAAACGCATGTTCTCTTTAGAATCAACAAGATTCTGTGATAAAAACGTGAAACGCATGCCCATGTGTGAGGTCACTTCTTCCACATCTCTGGTGAAGTTTGTGATTATCTTGGTATTCCATTCTAGAGTTCCAGATTTCAGTCAAATCCATCCAAATGTGTTGCCAATTTTTTAAGACTATAAATATGGGAAACTGGCATGGTAGCATTCATGCTAATTCTCTACCTGAGGTGCTAGCATCCTATTTGGGAGCTGGATTGCAGTCTGCTTCACTTCTGATCCAGCCCCCTGCTTATGGACTGGGAAAGCAGCAGAGGATGGCTCAAGTCTTTGTGACCCTGCAACCACAGGGAATTCCAGAAGACGGTCCTGGTTCCTGACTTCAGATTGGCTCAGTTCTGGCCATTGTGACCATTTGGGCACTGAACCAGCAGAGGAAAGACATGTTTCTCTGTCTCTTTTTCTCTTTGTGTGAAATCTGCCTTTCAAATAAAAATAAACAATAAAAACATCTTTTTTAAAAAGGAGTTTAAACATGTATTATTGGAGCAGGGATTGTGGTTTAATGGGTAAAGCTGCCAGCGATTCAAGTCCAACCGAATTCCCTTCCAAGCCAGATCCTTGCAAATATGTCTGGGAAAGCAGTGGAAGATGACCTAGAGTGCTTGGGTTCCTGAACCCACGTGGGAACCCCCGGTGAAGCTCCTAGTTCCTGTCTTTAGCCTGGCTCAGCTCCAGCTATTGTGATTGTGGGGAGTGAACCAGCGGATAGATATCTTCCCCGCTACCCTTTGTCTCTAACTGTGCCTTTCAAATCAATAAATCAATAAATATGTACTATTGCCTATTTCAAATTTTTGTTTCTTGTTTTCAGAAATTTTTCATTCCCATTTTTAAAAAGATTTATTTATTTTTACTGGAAAGTCAGATATACAGAGAGGAGGCAAGACAGAGAGGAAGATCTTCTGTCCGATGATTCACTCCCCAAGTGACTACAACGGCCAGTGCTGCACCAATCTGAAGCCAGAAGCCACGAGCTCTTCTGGGTCTGCCATGCGGGTGCAAGGTCCCAAGGCCTTGGGCTGTCCTCAACTGCTTTCCCAGGCCACAAGCAGGGAGCTGGATGGAAACTGGAGCTGCTGGGATTAGAACTGGCATCCATATGGGATCCAGGTGCATTCAAGGCGAGGACTGTAACCACTATGCTTTCGCACCAGGCCCATTCACAATTTTTCATAACAAGTTCATGAAAATATAATTCACCTACTATGCAATTCATCAATCTGAGCTTCATAATTCAATGGTCTTTAGAATATTTACAAAGATACACATTCATCTCCTTAGTTAATTTTGAAGCATTTCATCGTCCCCAAAAGAAATCTTACCAGTAGTTGTTCCTCCTTATTATTTTATTTTTTTAAAGATTTATTTATTTTATTTGAAAGTCAGAATTTCAGAGGAAGAGAAGGAGAGACAGACCTTTCATTCACTGTTTCACTCCCCAAATGGCACAATGGTCATAACTTTGTGAATCCAAAGTCAGGAGCCAGGAACCTCTTCTAGGTCTCCCACTAGGGTGCAAGGACCCAAGGACTTGTGCCATTCTCTGCTGCTTTACCAGGCCATTAGCAGGGAGTTGGGTTGGAAGTGGAACAGCTGGAACAAGAACCAAACTGGTGTCTATATGGGATGCCAGTGCACAGGGGAAGGATTATCCCATTGCGCTACTCCACCATCTCCCTTATTTTGTTTTAGCATTAGAAAGGCTAATATCCTTTTTAAAAGGTTGATTTATTTATTTGAAACTCAGAGTTACAGAAGAAGAGGTGGGGGCAGATTGTCTACCTGCTTATTCATTCCCTAAATGGCCACAAAAGCTGGACTAGGCTGAAGCCAGGAGTGAGAATATTCATGCAATCTCCCACAAAGGCGGCAGAAGCCCAAGCACTTGGACCATCTTCTACGGCATTCTCAGGTCATCAGTGGAGAACTGGACCAGCAAAGCAAGAGCCAGAACAAGAATCAGTGTTCCTGTGGAATGCTGGTATCACTTGCCACAGCTTGACCCACTCTGTCATTTATTGTACTTTCAAGAAAAATTTTATTTAATAGGCAGAAGTACGTATTAAGAGAGAGACAGAGAGACCTTCCCTCTGCTGTTTCACTTTCCAGATGGCCCTTAATCTTCTGATGAGCATCTTGGTTGCTTCTAAATTTTGGCTATAGTAATGTCTCTAAACATTGGTGTATGAGTTTTGTTGTTTGATTATTGAGTTGTAAGAGTTCCTTATATATTCCTCCAACAAGTAAACGATTTGCAAAACTTCACATTATATGGATTATTTTTAGTTTCTTGTTGGTGTGTTTTAAAGTACAAAATTTTTGAATTTTGATGAAATCTTTTCATCTTTTATCTTTTGTTGTTCCTTTTAGTGTCTTGTCCAAAAGGGCTCTGCTAAATCCAAGATTATTATTTATTTCTCTGTTTTTCGGAGGTTTTTAGTTTTTATCTCTCTGACTCACTTAAAATTAATTTTACGTGTGACTCTGGAGTCCAATGTCCTTTTTTGTGAGACTGTTTTGTTATTCTGGCAGCATATGTTGTAAGGACTGTTCTTTCTCCTTTGAACTGCCCAGGCACTCTGGTTACACTCAATTAATTATTACATGCAAGTTTGGTTTTTGAACTTTCTACTTGAGTCATTGCTCTGCATTCATATCCTCACGTCAACACCACACTGTCTTAAATACAGTTGCTATGCAGGAAAGTTTGAAATTGGAAAGTAAGTGTGAGTCTTTTAACTTTGTTCTGTTTTTCTCAGTATTGTTTTCTCTATTTTGAGTCTTTGTATTTCCACCACACAAAGTGTAGAATTGGTTTGTCAATTTCAGTAAAGAATCATAGGAGTTTGACAAGGATTGGATTAAATTTATATAGCAATTTGGAAGGATATTGCCATTTTAATAGCAAGATCTATGAACAGGAGGTGTCTTTACATTATTTAAAATATTGTTTTTTTGTGGGTCTGGCACTGTGACATAGTAGGCTAAGATTCCATCTGTGGCATTGGGATCCCAGTGGGTACTGGATAATGTCCCAGCTGCTCCACTTCTAATCCAGTTCCATGCTTATGGAATGGGAAAGCAGCGGAGGATGGCTCAAGTTCTTGGGCCCCTGCACATATGTGGGAGACCCAGAAGTAGCTCCTAGCTCTTGGTTTCACATTGGCACATCTCTGGCCATTAGGGCAATTGGAGAAATTGAACAGCAGATGGAAACCTTTCTGTTTCTCTTTCTCTGTGTAACTTTGCCTTTCAAATACAAATAGATCTTTTAAAAATATTATTTTTGTTCAACAATCTATATAGTAAAAGTCTAAATTCTGGGCCCTGTGCAAAAACCTAGCAGCTAAAGTCCTTACTTTGTACACACAAATATGGATACTGGTTCATGTCCTGGAGGCCCAGCTTCCTATCCAGCTCCCTGCTTGTGGCCTGGGCAAACAATGGAGGATGGTCCAAAGCCTTGGGACCCTGCACATGGGAGATCCAGAAGAGGTTCCTGGCTCCTGGCTTTGGATCGGCACAGCTCTGACTGTTGCGGCCACTTGGGGAGTGAATCAATGGATGGAAGATCTTGCTATCTGTCTCTCCTCCTCTCTGTGTATCTGAGTTTCCAATAAAAAAAAAATAAGTATATCTTTTTTAAAAAAAGTATAGATTTTACACTGAAAAGCTATACTTGTTAAATATTTTATTCTTCATACTATATAAATGGACTTTTAGAAGTTTTCATTTTTGGAGTATTTAATCTCTAATGAAGAGACATACACTGACTTTTGTGTATTGATCTTCTGCTGCAAACTTTGCTGAATTTATTGATTAGGTCTAATATGATATCATCTGCAAGCACAGGTGGTGCTTTCTGATTTCTAATCTAGATTTCTATTTCAGTGTCTTGCATACAAGCTCAAACCTCTACTATAAAAACTGAATGAAAGTACTGAGATTGGACAAAATGATTTGTGCCTGATTTTAGGGAAAGAGCCTGCTGCCTTTATTAGTAATTGTAAAGTAGCTATGGATTTTTCATAGACGTTTTGTTTGAGAAAATACGCAGGAAAACATGGGAAAGTAGATGCTGCTGGCTCTTTCATAGAAGGCCTTGTGCTCTGACTTCTGGACAGAGCCCCAAAGAGAAAGAGATCTTGTGACTGTCCAGGACAGCGGAGAAGAGGACCGGGCTGTGCCATGCTCCACGCAGACCGAATTGAACTTCAGTGTAGAGACCAATCTGGGTTGTAAGAAAATTGTTATTTAGCTTGTCTGTACCAACTGTGAGCTGAGGTCCCTTATCACTGTTTTAATATTAATCACTAAATAGCTTTTATATCAAGTCTTTCTCTTTCATAATTAGCAATGACCTATGTAATAACTTTTAGTGATGTCTTTGTGTGCTTGTCCACCTAATATAAAGCAAAGTAGTGTCTTAGAGAACACATTTTTTAAACACTAAAGCACTTTTTGGAATTCTCAATGATTTTTTTTTTTTAAGATAGACTCCTCTGGCTATAGCAGAGTCTCTTTAATTGAGTGAGAGAGTAATAATTTGTAGAACAATCTCACTTTACGTACAAATCAATTACATTTTAATGTAAAAACTTTTGGAAAGCTGACTAAAGATTTGAATTTTGAAACATTTCTTTTTATACAAAGGAAACATTTATTCACCTGTATGAAATTAAATATTATGCTTTCTTATTTTGTTAGTTTTTTTGTGTAATCAGTAGCAGACATTCATGCAAAATGTAGATTTTCCAGAGCAAGAAAAGTACTACACTTATATTTTGATTTTAAAATTCACTTGGTTTCTTGAATTTGGTCCTAGAATTTAAAGTAAAAATATTTAAAATACGCTTTTCACAGAAATGTACCCATTTTGGGATGTCTAAATCTTTATATCTGTTGCACGTTTGTTTTTTGAAATCTTAGAGAATGGGTGGGTGTTTGGCCTTTTAGTTAAAATTACAGTGGGGTCACTTGCATCCCTTATTTTTGCACCTACATTGAAAGCCTAGCTCCAGCTCCTGAGCCCAGCTTTCTGCCAATACAGACTTTAGGAAGCAGCCGTGAATGCTGAGTTAAGTGGGTTCCTGCCACCCATGTTGCAGATTGAGTTCTTACTCCAAGCTTTGGCCTGGTCTGGTCCTAAATCGTATCTGAGGAATGAACCAGTGAATGGATAGCAGTTCTTTGTCTTTGTCTTGGAAAAAAAAAAAAAGAAAGAAAGAAAGAAAGAAAAGCACTGATATTATGAATGATTATTTTAACTAAACAGGCCTTAATCTTGGGTACATTAGAAGCAACTGGGTTACTTTTGAGAATTACACGTGGGCTCTGTTCACTCCAGAAGGAGATCTGTGACTGGCAGGCATTGAAAACTCCACAGCAGTGTATTGTATAGCAGCAGGAATTATCTTCTACCCACTGGTTTGCTTCCCAAATGACCAAAATGTCGGGCTGAGACATGCCAAAGCCAAAAGTTTCAGTAGAGGCCTCCCATGTGGGCACAGTGACAGGCTCATAAGCAGGGATCTGGGTAGGAGGTAGTGCAACAAGGATAAAAACTGACACCAATAGGAGATGCCAAAGTTACAGCAAGTGTATTAGCCTTTTATATCACAACAACAGCCCTGTAACTCTGCCTCTCCAACAGATATATATATCTTTTAAAAGCAAAAATTAAATTACATAAACTTACAAATAAATTAGGTTAAAAATAGCAATAACAGATACTCAAAGCTTATAGCAACCTAATTATTTCCACTATATTTTTACTTTTATCTATTCTTGAGATTATTTATATTGGCTACCTGTATAGCAAAAAACCCACATAATGGTGAATTATTGTGCATAGCTTTTCAAGATCACTTTGAAGTTGGCCATTGTGAAAATATTTACATTGCAGATTTTGGCAAATGCCACGAAGCAACAATCTCCTCAGCACCTTTGTTAAAGTGAACCAGCTCATCATTGAGAAGGACTGGTGAAGGTGCAGGTAGTGGGCTGAGGCTCTTTCACCTTCCTACTCCTAGCATCTTTGCCTGTATCTATATCCCTCTTAAGGATTCCTCTTTGGACACATCAAAAGCTAAAAGAAAAGATCTGCAGAAAACTCTAATTTAGAAACCTTTAACAAAAAAGCTTACTACAAAAAGCTCCATTCAACATTTTAGGATCTTTTGTGAACATAAAAAGACAAATTATGTCATTCAACCATTAAGCAATACCTGCAGTCTCAAAAGGCAACAAATAGAACAAAGGCACTCAGAAGAGACTTCAAATGGCAAAAGAAAAGCTTTCAAAACACTGATGAACAGCAGAGACTTAACAGAGAAAGTTATTTTCATTAGATAAGATGTGTTTCTCTCTCTCTCTCCCCCCCTCCCCCTCTCCCCCTCTCTCCCTTTTAACATGAATTAATTTACTTGAAAAACGGGTAGAGTGAATGAGCAAGTGCCCATAAGAGCTTTCATCCATTGAGTTATTCTGTAAATACTTACAGTTAATGCTGAGGCAGTAACTTACCCAGATCTGTAGCATTAGTGACAGGGACCCAACTACTTGTGCCTCCCAGGTCATGGTGTCTCCTGGATATAACCAATGCATTTTTTCAGTTTCATAGGGGAAAAAATAGTCTATTTTGTCAAGGCAACTAGAGTTGACTGGGCTTGCAACAATTAATATGTGCTAAAACTACTGATAGAAAGTCCGAATTAAGTCAATAATAACAACAGATAGGTCAATCTCACATACTCACTAACCCCACAGAGAGAAATTTGGAAAGGGGCAATAGTGCCTCTGCCATAGAATCTGTCCACCATTTTCTCAGACCAAGGTAGACATGTTATCTAAGTCTTCCCCTTCTACTGCCTCCAACTTTAACCAATTCCTCCCCTGCGTGCATTTTTACTTAGAATATAACATCATACTTTCATAACTGGGATATAGTTAGATGTAAAGTCAGAATCCATGGAATGTTGAGGTTTCCTGGAAAGAGAACGGCTTCATCTTTGAATCATCTAAATCCACCTTGGAACTTTCCCAAGGCTCATGAGTAGAACTGACTTATCACAGATACTACGACAACTCAAAAAAACACTCAGAACAAACCTCTTCATCTTCAATCAAGCATTTTTCCCCTTCCCTCCCCCCCCGCTACTCATTTCTTTTCTTTTTTTTTTTTATAGGAAAGTGGGTAAGACTATTATTTCCACATTGTTTCCTTCATGTTTAAAGGGGGGTATTAAGGGAGAAGGCCCACCCAATTTCCCACCCTCCCCAGGTCCCAGATGTAGGGTATGCTCCGAGGTTCTTGCGCAAGTGGTTTTGATAGTTCACCAGTCATGAATCGCTGCCAATCTTGCAGTTGGGGTCAACCCAAAGCCTTGGGACCTGCACCCTTGTGAAAAACCCATGTGAAAATATCTTTCCAATAAAAATAAATAAATCTTTAAGAAAAAAAAAAGAAAATCACAATCTTTGTGTCTGATTGTGGAGTACATGTGTCAGAATTGGTTCTCCATGGTTGTTGAGGTCTGTGCAGTTGACAGCATGCACAGATGCTCATGGAGGACATGACAACCAGTTCATTGAGGCCTGCAGAGGACATCTAGTTCCACAGAGGGCAGAACAAATGGAATAGCTCCTCCAAAAAAATATCTTGAATGGAGACTCTAAAGTGGACTATGTCAGCCAATGGACACTGGAAGGCTATCCTCAACCTTGGACCAATGAAATACACAGCATCTCAGAATTATCCAAACCACTGAAGCAGTATCTTCAGAACATGCTCCACATCGGGGACCCTGTGATTACATTAGATGGCTTTCCCCGTTTCTGGGCACTAATGCAGTTGGGCTGCTTGGAGCAGCCCTCTCCTTTTCTCTCTCTACTTTGCCTAGGTACCAGCAAAAAAAAAAAAGAGAGAGAGATTAGAGGCAGTTGTCTCACACACTTTCTCCCATTCCTAGACCCTGCCATTCTTATTGGAGGTCTACATAGGCATGCATCCCTCACAACTAGTAAACACCATCAAAAATAAAATGAATTTATTATTTAAAAATCCCTGAGACCCAGCCTGGAATACTTGGACTTTGTTCCTGGCTCCAGCTGCTGATTCTTGTTAATGCAGACCCTGAGGGGCAGCAGCATGTAAATGCACATGTTTTTAGCTCCCTGTCACCCACATGGGTTATTTAGAGAGAGAGTTCTTGTCTTTCGGCTTTGGCCCAGCCTTCTTGTGGATGTGGGGGACATTTGGGGAGAAAACTAGGAGATGGAAGGTCAATTTCTTTCTCTTTCTGTTCCTCACCCTCACAAGTGTTTAAAAAGCAGAGAGATTGATTGATAGCCTTAATGCTCCAATTGTGAGCAAAACAAGGAATCTTCAACTTACAGAATTGGCTTTGATAAACCCTGTATTTTCAATCTCAAACCCAACTCTTTCCTTCAGTGGAAGCTCATAGTGCAAAATCCTTTGCCCTTCTTGTCTCTGTCAGTAAAATGAGCTTCTGTGTTGGTGGTTATGTGCAGAGCCATTTGCTGCTGTCCCTTCTGCTTCCTGTCTTCTAGGATGTTGACAATATATATAGTTGATTGTCTTCTCTTCCATTCCTTTCTGTTCTTATGGGTTCATATCTTTTGTATTTTCCTTCCACATTTTGGTGGCAATAGATAAATGTCTTCAATTAACTTTGTTTAACTGGAAGGATAGCTCAGTAAGTACATTTATTGAATTAAGTCTCTTTGAGTGCTTGGAGCAGAAACTAAACCATGTCAATTGATAACCACTCACTAGCTTCTGATTTATTTAGTGTATCAGTTGTATTCTAGGCCATTAGATAGCTACGTTAATTTTTCTCTCTGTGTTCTTTTAACCAACAAAACCATGTCTTTTAGAACAATTTTAGATATATAGAAATGTTGCAAATATCATAAAGAATATAGTTGTAAATCTCACACCCACTTTTCCCTATTATAAATATCTGTCCTTATTAAGCTACATTTGTAATAATTAGTGAAACAATGTTGATGCATTGTTATTAATGCCTATGCTTTATTCATGTATCCCTAGTTTATATCTAATGTCATTTTAGTGTTCCACAGTATTGCATGTACCACAGATGTCCTTGTTTATGGTGACTTTGACAATTTTGAGGAGCACTGATTATGTATAGAATGTCCTTAAACTAGGATTTGTGTTTTTATATTATAAAACTGGTGTTAACGGTTTATAGGAGGAAGATTACAGAGGTTAAGTGCCATCTTAGTGACATCATAACAAAGTTGCTATAATACTGCAATTCTGATACTAACCATTTGGAATTAGCACAGATTCTGTGTTAAGGATCCTTCAGTTCTTAAATTGGTCTTAAGTTTGGGAGTTTCAGGTCTTCTGTGCTTCTAACCAGCTGCCTGCAAATTCAGGCTATCTCATAAAACTTTTGAGCTTCATAATTAATGGGAAAGACTCACAGACAGTTATGATTCCAGCTTTATTACACAGAGAGATTGTAATGAAGAGACATAGTGAAAGATTGTGGAGGGTCTCAGACATGAAGCTTTTATGTCTTTTCTCCCACAGATTCAGGCTGCATTAGCCTTCGGGAAGCTCTCCTGAGATTATTTAGTGCCAAGTTTACACTGGAGTTCCATGACATGGGCATGATTGATTGAATTGTAGACTTCTTGATTGAACTCAATTTCTAACCCCCTCCCTCCTCTCAGTGTAAGTAGTTGTAACTGGGCTGGTTGATTTGGTTCAAAGCCCTCAAACAGCTAACACATGATTGGTCTTCTTTCAGCACACAGCCCTAAGCCATCTTGAGATTAATTCTGAGCTGCTCCCTAGTGACAGATACACTACCATTACTTGGGGAGTTCCAAGGTTTTAGTGTTTACTTTGCAGGAACCAAAGCTGAAGACCAGTCAAATTCTCTGTTATGCATCGAGTACCTACTATCAACATGATCCACTATTGGTGTTGACCTCAGGAATCTCCCTGAGGTGGTATTTATTAGATTTCTCCTTGCAAAAGAATCCCCTCCTCCCACATTTTCATACTATTCTTAGCTTTCTTTCTTTCTTTCTTTCTTTCTTTCTTGTGGACTTATTTGAAATGCTGTGTTAGACAGTGGGGGACGAGGGGGAGAGAGAGAGAGACAGATCTTCCATCTGCTGACTCATTTTTCCACCAGCTGCAATGGCCTGGGCTGGGCCAAGCCAAAGACAGAATCCTGGAACTTCATTAGAAAGTTATATGTAAGTGGTAGAGGTCCAAGTACTTGGGTTATTTTCTGATGCTTTTCCAGACACATTATCCAGGAGCTGGATCCAAAGTGGAGGAGTGGAGGCTAGAACTAACATCCCCACAGACTGCCAGTCTGTCAGGTAGCAGCTTAACTTACTGAGTGTAAGATCAACCATGCGTACTGTATACTCTCCAAGGTAAAGTGTGGGGAGTTATGCTCCACCTTGTAGAGGAGACAATGTTTACATTAAACTATTTAATGAGAGAGATTTGTGTCTTCCCCAAGTTATTTACTATCATTTATTAATATCTGCATGGGTTCATGAATATTTCATGCTTTGGGTCACTGCTTACACAGTTTCTAGCTTTGATTATTGGGACCACTTTTGTTTGGCTTCTGTGTCATTTTGACATATTCCCACCAATGTATTTTGTATTGGTTTTGATTTTTTGGTTGTGTGTTTGTTTTTAGTGCTTCCTTACAATCTTGCACTACAAGCTCAAGATAGTCTAAGCTCATGTTACCATTTCTGCAAGTACTGTCTCCATTTATTGGAGAATCGTTATTATCTATGTTCTTTTAAATCATTTTTCCTTCCTGATTCCTTGTTTAAACTTTATCTTTGGAAATAATATTACTAGCCAATGCTTCTTCCCATTTTGATTTGGATGAGATTACCAAGATACAAGAAATGTAAATCATAGTCTTTTTCTTTTGCACAGGAGAGAAAAACAGAGCTTTCAATAAGAATTGCATTGTGAGAACACTGAATGTTTAGTTTTTGATAACACTCTCAATCCCTAAAGGGATGGAATCATCTAGTATGAATGAGAGGGGCACAGATCAGGGAGCTGTAGGATCAGGCTATGGAAAAGAGAAAATATGAAAATCTTAAAAAGAAAGACTTTGTTTTGAAAAATTCAAGTATTTGTCAAGTTTGGAAGAATGTTAGAACAAAATTATTTTATAGTGAAATTTATTAATAGCATCTAGCTGTTACCATTAACTTTTTATTCTACTTGCTCTATCACAAATCTAGGCAACTATTTATCACTCTGTCCACATATTAATCTGTTTTCTTTGTTTTACTTTAGAAATTTATATAAAGGGAACAGATTTTAAGTTGTTTGTAGATATAATTTAAGAAATTATTTGTTACTTTTCATTGGAAAGTCAGAGATACAGAGAGGAGCAGAGACAGAGAGGAAGATCTTCTGTCTGCTGATTCACTCCCCAAGTGGCCACAACAGCTGGATCTGAGCCGATCTGAAGCCAGGAGGCAGGAGTTCCCTCCAGGTCTGCCATGTGGGTACAGGGTCCCAAGGCCTTGGGACATCATCTACTGCTTTCCCAGGCCACAGAGAGGGAGGTGGGTGGGAAGTGGAGCAGCCAGGTCATGAGCCAGTGCCCATATGGGATCCTGGTTCTTGCAAAGTGAGGGTTTAGCCATGGAGCCCTTGCACTGGACACTGTAGATACAGTTTTAAGAACATAATGATACTTCCCACTTTACCCTCCCCCTGCCCCATACTTCCACATTTCTTTTTTTTTTTTTTAATTTTTAGAGATTTACTAATTGGACAATGAGAGACACACAGAGAGAAAAAGTGAACCAACAAGACAAGAGAATTCCCATCTCTGGGTTAGCTCCTCAAATGTCTACAATAGCTAGGGCTGTGCCAAGACCAAAGCCAGGAAGCAGAAGCTGAAAACTCAGTCCAGATCTCCCATTAGGGCGGAGGGAATCCAGTTATTTGAGCTGCTATCATTGCCTCTCAGAGACTGCATTAGTAAAAACCGGAGTCAGAAGCTGGAGTCAGGAATCAAACCCAGGTACTCAATTGTGGGATGTGGACCTCTTAACTGGTGTCTCAACCATCGTGCTAAATACCTTCCCCATTAATCTATTTTATATTCCAGGTGTCAGTATAGTTCTCATTAAATACTTCAGCATGCATATCAGTAACTATGGTTTCATGTAGTGTTTGTTCACAATTTTTAAAATAAAACATTTACTTACAACGGAACTTGAGTCTTTCGTTTATATTCACCAAGTCTCAACAGGCATATATGCATAGGTAACTCAAACCACTGTGACAACAGAGAATGTAACCATCACTACTGAGTTCTCTCCTTCCCAATTCCAAATAATTCCAACCCTCACCTTCTCCAGAGGAACTGAAGAACTTCTCCAACATTGATCAACTCTACTATTCTAGATTTTTATGATGGAATCATACAGCACGTACTCTCATGCATTAGGTTTCTTTCATTTGAATGTTTTGGGATTTTTATGCTGTTGCATATTTTATTCATTATTCATTAACTGTCTTTTATTTATGAAATATATTATAATTAAAATCTCTTGATTGACATTTGAGCACTTTCTTTTTTGGGTTATCATGAATAGAGTGGTTACGAACATTTGTATTCAATTCAATACATATTCCTATATTTTTATCCTTTATTTTTTTCCTTCGGAAAATGGCTAGTTGATGAAATGCTGGATCTCAGAGTAAGTATACGTTTAAATCATACAAGGCTGCTTTAAGTTTCCTACAACAGCAGTGGGTATTGTCCAGAAGTTAAGACAGAAGTTAGAGCATCTGCATGCCAATGTGGAGTGCCTGGGTTCAGATCATGGCTCCAGCTCCTGCTTCCAGCTTCCTGCCATTGTGGATCCTGGGAGGCAGCATGATGGTCCCCCAGCTTTGTTCTCTCCCAATCCTAGCCACTGGGAGCATCTTTGCATTGTGCACTCAGCAGGTATTTTTGACAACAATTTATTTGGCAGAATCTGGGGTTAATGCTACAGACTCCCTGGATCATAAAAAGTCAAAAGATCTAAGTTTCATAAGCCAAAACAAAAGCCATTTCTAAGATGAAGCTACACTAATAAATATGAAACATTCCTTTATAAATCTTTGATTTGTGCCCTCCCTAAGTAAAGCAATACACGTTTTTCTTTTTCTGGTCTGTGATATTCCCAAACTGCTTGTTTTTTCTCAAAAATTATTTTAGAGGCATCTGGTTATACAATTTTATTGTCTTCAGTTCTAACTGTAATTCAATAACAGCTTGGAAGAAAAATTTGCAGATTATCTAGTTCAATGCCTTCCTGTTTTATGGAATAATTAAATTTGAGAAGCTAAATGATTTGTACACAGTCATACAGCAAGTAATAGAGTTCTGACAATATCCCAAGCTTTCCAATTTCTCTTCTCCATTGACATTTCCACTGAGCATTGCTATAATGATAGCTAATCATTCAGCAACTTCTGAGTCCTTACCATGTACTTGGCACTGTACTCCTTATCATACAATCATTATGATGTAACTCTGACTCAAATTCCAGAGTCCTAGGTAAGATAAGACAAAATTAAGAATTGGTATAAGGTGAGGTCAGCACTATAGAACAGTAAGTTAAGCCTCCACATGCAGCACCAACATCCCATAGGGACACCAGTTTACGTCTCAGTTGCTCTACTTTCCATCCAGCTTCCTTCTGATGCCTTGGGAAAGCAGTAAAAGATGGCTCCAGTGCTTGGGCCCCTATCCCAACATGGGAAACCTGTAAGAAGCCCCTGGCTCCTGGCTTCAGATCTGCCCAGCTTTGGCCATTTCAGCATTTACGTAGTAAGCCAGCTGATAAAAGATTCTCTCTCTCCTCTCTGTCATTCTTTCAAATAAAAATAAGAGAAATATTTTTTAAAACACATAATGTAAGGAAATGGGTAGTGAAGTTCAAAATTACATAAAATTAAGGATATAGTGAAAAGGATAAAGTACAATCTGTTAGATGGCTTGTGTGGTGATAATAATAATAATACTGTACAGATAATAAGAGACCTTCATTTCCATTTTACCTTCAACAATTTGCCCCCCACACAAGCCATCTAACCTCTCTGATTTCTCATTTTCTTCTCCAGAAATGGGACTAACAGATTGTACTTATTATGGCCTAATGGATTGTATACAGCAATTTTACAGACAAATTCTCCATGTTTCTCTGCAGTATTGATTTAGATTGTCTTCAAAGATTCTAAGAGATTATTCTATTTTACCTGAAATGTAGACAGCTATATGATATATGTGCAGTGCATTTAATGGAATGTTTTATATGAATTAAATAATCTTTCATCAGCAGAGCTAATTTCCAGCTCGGCAGTTAACTGTTCTTTACAGTATCATTGGAAAGCATCTTATTTATATTACATTTTATTTGGATATGGAGTATTAAAATTTCTTTCTTCATGCTTCTGTTCAGATTAATTACTTTATTGAAGAGTGGTAATGAACTGCTACTGCAGGCACTGGATGCCAATGGAATTCTTAGTTTTCTTACAAACATAAAGAGATTATTTGCTTATCAAATGAAAAACAGAACAAGAAGTATTAACAGTAGCTAGTTTTTCTTTCACCTATAAATGACTGCAATACTATCTAAGAAAACAGAACTTGGTTTGTAAAGCAGATTTTTTTTTAACTCACTGCCTTCATGTCTACATTCTCTGGCCCTCAAATGTTAAATAATATTATACTAAGTGTAGTAACAAATATTAAGATTTTATGGTTTTGATAATGTCATAAAAACAAATGAATTTTTAATATTTAATAACTTTCAATAGAGGTCACAATTGCTAAGAAAATCCTTTTTTTTTTTTTTTTAACAAAACAGGTACTTTTTCTACTCCCAAACTGGCAGAAAGAATTGCCCACAAGCAACTATAATTTCATTGTAGTTTTATTAAAATCTGGATGACTGAATGTGTTATTTACTGCTGCATAATAAATTATCATAAGTTGGGGTTTAAAAAAACCTACACATTTGTTACTGCTTATTTTCTGTGGGTCAGAAATCGTAGTACAACTTAACTGAGTCATTTATTTCATATCTCTCACAAGGCTGCAATTAAGGCTTCAGTCCTAGCTAGAGACCCGTTTGAAAGCTGAACTGGAATGGATCCAGTTGTGATGTCATTTGGTTGGTGAAGTCAGTTTCCAGCAGCTGTTTGGACTGAAGTCCTCCTGTTCTTTGCTGGATGTTGACTCTTCCTGACCAATGGGCATTTCTATGGGACATTTCAGAATGTGCAGCTTGGGCAGGGGCATTTGACACAGTAATTACATTCTGAGTCATGTTCATCTCACATCACTGAGTGCCTGGTTTGAGGCTCTGTTCCCCCACTCCTGATCTAGTTTTCTGCTGATGTACAACCTCAGAGGCGACAACTAGTTGGATCTCTGATAACCACATGGGAAACCAGGATTGAACTTTTGCATTCTGACTTTGACTTGGCCTGTTCCTGAATAATGTCGCCATTTGGAGAGTGAATTAGTAGAATGAAGATGTTATTCTCCAGCTATAAAATAAAATGAAAATAAATAAAGAAAAATGTATAAAAGGAACATGGCAGGTTGCTTCATTAGAACTAGAGGGTGAAGGATCTTATAGCAATACAAAAGTTACAATCTTCTTAGATAATGTCATCACAGAGTGATGTTGTACCATGTCTATTTGTGCTCTGCTCCTTAGAAGAAAGTTACAGGTCTTGTTCCTTCTTGTTGGAGGAAGATTACACCAAGGTGAAAATACTAAGAGGAAAGATCACTGGGACCATTTTAGAATCTTTTGGGCAAGAACTGATTAATTTGACACATGGTGTAGGTAAAAATAAAAAATAAAGAAATTCAAATCCTCATTAAAAATCATACTCAATTAGTTTTATAATCCAGAAGCAGACAAGTAGGATTGTCTTAGAATTTTCAGCTGGCTACTTGTCTATTGTATTACAAACCAGTAAGTATTTTTTTGTATTATTTTATATTTTCTTCTGTGCTGTCATCTATAAAATGAGAAAATTTCACATTGGGTCCTAGGAAAGAGATAAAGAATTGTATTCAGAAAAGTATTAGAGAAAAATATAATCCTTTAGAAAATTTGAATAATGTATTTCATCAGCAAATATTGTTGATTTTGTTTAACTTATCAAAAATGGCATTTCCAAGAGTAAATTGCCAAAATATCACCCCATAAAAGTTATCTTAGGTGAATAAAATATTTTTTTCATGTGATTAGAATTTGTGAACAGATTAAATATAGCATTGATATATTAAAATATTTGATTTTGATTAAATAACAAAACTTCATCAGATATCTGAAAGAGGTGTTGATATTCCTAATCAGGTCAAAACATTAGCTATCATACTACTTAGAGCAATTAGGCCCCAACTGAACATATTTCATGCAAAGCCATTTTAATCTGTTTTGAAGACCAGCAAAGGCTGGCAAAGCATAAAATGAGAATGATTAGAAGTTATCACTTCAATAGAGTTTGGATTGTTGAGTTATAGTTAGCGGATGGGATTTAACAGGATTGAGAGGAAACCCATTAGCTTGTTTCATGGGTGGCCAGTAAAATCCTATTTTCAAATTGTAATACAGTTAAACCACAGAAGAAGATGCTGTGGAAAATTGACCTAAATACTGCCTGCAAGAGTGACTGGTATAAATTGGAACACTTCATGCAGCAACAGAAGACAGAAACAGGGATAGACTTCATACTTTAGGTCTGCCAGCCTGCCCCAAAATAAATTGATATTATAATCCTTAATTTGATATTTCTGCTCTATTGGTATAAATAAGAACATATAATTCATTTTGAGAGGTTATAATGATTTGTAGGTATTCCTCATTCACATAAATGGATTGAGCAGACATTGGCCCTGCTATATTTATTACTTACAATCTATGATATGTTAATATATGGTTAATAAATTACAAAGAGAAAATCTAATAAATGAAGCAATACGATTTGATATGGAACACCAACTGCATGTGATATTATCCTAGCCAGATGATTAGAGAGGGCATGCACGCACTTTGGTAGTACAGACACAAACCAAGAAAGCACAGGTCCACATCCTCTGGATTGAAAGTTTGGTGTGTTGGTGGGGCTTGGCTCTGCCATTGTCCTTGAAATGGCTTCTAAAATGCACACAGGAACATCTCTTGTGAATATACAATTAAATACGTTTTTAGTAAAATTTTGTGGAAAGTCATGTACTTTAATCTCTAGGACAAAATCTAGGGGTAGGATGAGTTTGACTAAAGAATACAAGTTTGGTGCTGTGGAGAAAACATAAGCAAAAGTAGGCAATGCTAAGGTTCCATGTGTAGCAAGTTGTTGTCTAGAAATGACAAAATTCAGCTTCCTAATTCTGATTATGTGGCTGCTTTCTCAGGATAGGAACTTTTTGAAATTTTAAACATCAAGTAGAGACTATATTCATTTGTAGTGCAAACCTGTGAGCTTTGTCCAAGGATTCATTTCAAATTTACAAATCAGATATTCAAATGTCAGGTCATCTATGCTTCATTCAGCTCTGGAGACTGGCATTTGGAAAGTAATTGTGTCACATTTTAGATGTGTACTTTTAGTCTTTGGAGGCAAATTTTCAGATGTCTACTCAGTTTAAAATGTATACATACATTTGCTTTGTGTGATCTTAAAAATTACCTATTTGAGAGGCAAAGGGACAGAAAGACAGATCTCCCATCTGCTGGCCCATTTTCTGTATTTCTTCAACAGTCACAGGGTCATAGTCAGGAACAAGGAACTCATGCAGGACCCCAAGGTGTGCCACAGGAACCCACCTGTCTTTACAGCTATGTCACATTAGCAAGAAGTTGAATCAGGAGGTAGAGTTGGTTATCAAAACCAGGTAATTACAATTACCTGGGAATTGTACAATGTGGGAATCCAGAATCCTAACCAACATCTAACCTCCAAGCCCAATGCCTAATCCTTTGTCTAACATTCAATAAAAATGGGGGCATTTCTCTGTCTAGCTTATGTGAGCTAAGATATTGGAAGGCTAGTAAAATCTTTGCTATGGGAAAGTTTCCACAAATTTCCTAGCCCAGGTTTCCTGTAGATAGATCGGATCAACGGGAAGATATTTAGAGACTTAAAACTCCGTATTTTAATGTGAAAATCAGGGTTTAATGTAGATAAGAGGCAGTTTCATGGCTAAAGCTGTGAACGGAGGTTTGAGAGATCATGCTATGAGGAAAAGTAAGGTCATTAATGCGGTTGTCACCTACACAAGTCCTAAAGATGAGGTAAGGCTTACCTTTTGCTGACTCTGGATAGTATGAGAGGTTCATTTGTGGACCGTATTCTTAAATAGAAGGAACTTTATTCACTGTATTCAACAAAGAAAGGAAGTCGTTCTTAGTGAATTGAGTGGAGAACATGTTCTCAGCTGTCACTGAGACACGTGTAGGTTTATGGACAGGTAATGTGATAACTCCCTCAGTGTGCAGGAATCTGCTCTTCTAGGGAGTTGCTGGTCACTTAGGATGATTAGTTTTTTTTTTCCCTCCCGAAGGTAGAAGCCATCTAACAGGTGCAAATACATGCTCTCTAGAAAGCAACATATCATCTTGTAATTCAGAGACATACAAAGGATTCCTCTTTGTTACGAGCAGTGTTTATTTATTTGTACATCTCTGTCAGGGTGGTTGAAACTTAATTTTTTTCTATGTAGATTGCACCAGGCTTATAGCTAGGTTACAGGAGCTTATGCAGTACTCAGATTTCTACGTAGTAAGGTGAATTTAACCCTCAAGGTCTTTATTCCTTCTTCTCAGCATTCTTGGAGATACCACATACATAAACAGGCATATCATGTTTTCCCTCATTCTTGACCTTGAGGTCTCTTCAGGATCAGCGACACCTTGAACCACTCAATTATCTGTCTAAATCTTCCTTCAACCACTTTTTCCCCCTGTGGTCCTGCATTGAGCTCTGCCTGGGAATGGCAGTCTTGAAATTACTGCTCTTGCATCACCCAAAAGGATTTGAGATTTTGTTGGCTCCTCCCGGAACAGTAATAGACATTGATGATTTTAGTTTGGGTAACAGTAGTGCTAACAGTAGCTTGAGTAATCCTGCACAACAAGAAGGCTGGAGAAAGCTGTTATACAATGTCACCAAGAACTCATTTTCCTGCCTTTTTCTTTTTCTTTTTTTTTTTTTTTTTGCTGTTTTCTCAGTTTAGGGGAGTCTTTTGTCATGGTGCTTTTCATGGTGACAAGATTGCCATATCTTCAGGCATCACACCCATGGTTAAGATGGGGAAAAGAAATAGCACCAAAATGCTTCTTTCTGTTGTAACAGTGAAAGTTTTCTCAGAAGCACTTATCCCAGAAAAATTTCCTTATAACACATTGTTCAGAATTAGTCATCCATATCTGGATGATGTTCTGAGTTGGCATAGAAGACTGGGAAAGTATGTATGTGGATTTCTAGTCTCTGCAATTGAAGATGGCAAAGGAAAAGAGGCTTGAGAAAGCTACTGGATTACTTAGTTACAAATTTTGTTGTACAAACCAATGGATGCATTCATTCCCAATAATCTCAGAAGCTTTATACAGTCCCTTTAGGAGACACTGAGGGGATCTGTTCTAGTTATGTCTCCATTGCTTTGCTCTGTAATATGGTTAGAGATGTCTAAATGCTTGATGTATCAGCTTTCCTGGTTTCCACAAATAATCTTTTGGCCTGGTTTTCCTCCGTTTGGGATTTGGGTGTGTGGGGAGGTTTTCCTTTCCTGAATTAAAAAATGCAGAGGCTCAGAGAGAAAACTCTCTCTCTCTCTCTTTTCTTGTTGTATTTGAAACACAGCCTTGGTGTCTGAAGGTACAGCGGTCATCTTGTGACTGTGAGGCCACCAACATAAGCATAACAAGCTAACGACACAGAAACATTTCAGACTTTATTGCAAAGCTCTGTAAGGAAGGCCTACCTTTGCATTTTTATAAATTTTATTTTTGACGATGTTCCCATAGTTGATTAGAATAGGAAGGGTCCAGGATCAGGGAAAAATGGGTGAGATCTCTGTTTCACATTCTCCTTTCCTTCCTCCTCTATCTGGAGAACAGAGAGAGACAAGGGGAGAAGTCAAACTCAGCCTCCCAACTGCCTTGCACTTGGGGATAGGTAACAGCCACCCAGTGTCATCCCAAAGTCCCCGAACTGCAGTGTGCCCCAAGGGTTCTGCTCAAGTGGCTAGGATAGTTCTGAAATGCTGTCAATCTCACAGATGCAAGGTTGAAGAAATCCTTACAATGTCCATTGGCTGACACAGTCCATCTCTGGGTCTCTGTTTGCTCAGATATTTGCTGTCTTGCTTTACTGGGGATAATTGGTCAATTTGTTCTGCCCTCCTTCCTCTGCCATGGTACAAGGTGTCCTCTGTAGGCTCCGGTGTTCTGACGTATCATACATATGCCTCTGTGTGTGTCATTAAGGTCTGGTTTTGACACTTGACTCCATTGTCAGACCACAGGTCCTGCCACTCTCCCCATGGTTGGAGTTATGAGTCCAGTGATTTCGTTGTGAGGACCCTCAAAGAAATCTCATCTGTGGTGGTCTCAGACCTGTCTCACGTGTGCTCCCACCTGTATGGGTTCCATTTCACCCTGTCACCCACATCAGCCTATGTCCACACTGGTAGTTGCAATTACTACTACCTTCACATTTTTCATAAAGGACTGATATGCCCCCATTTGTTTCAGACACTTGCATACTTTTTTGCTACCTATAGTCAAACATAATAGCAAAAAAGATAGGAAAGAAACATTAATTTTTATCATGATGCAGGTCTACCAAATTTATTTTCCATGCGAGAGCTGTCCTCATTCTCCTGGGGGGGGGGGGAGGTGGTCCCAACATTTAAAGGCAAAGAAACAATAATTTTTCTCTGACATTTTGCAGTTCCAGACATTTCTCTGTTTCAGAATATGCCCCATCATTTGCCTAATGAGGAAGAGTTATTGAGATATAAGGAATTCCAGCGAGAAAATTCTTTGGTTAGTTATCAAAAATATATCTCACAAGGTAGTAGAAGGCTAAGGCAGAAGCAGAATTGACAGGATGCATGTGAGTGCATCTCAGACTTCAGAGAACAGGTGCAGGCCTCACTGTGCACTGCAGTGGGAGCTAGAAGGTGATTTGGAACCAACTCGGCTCTTCTCCCAGGTCTCCATGGCTGCACCATCTCTTTGATGTGCTTCCTTCTGCTCTGTTAGAACCGGCCATTTCTGCTTCACAGAATGCAGCTGAAAACAATCACTTCAGCTCTGTCAGTTCAAAAGCAAGCCCATGGTGAACAATATTTTTTTTTACCTTTTAATTTCTCTAGTGAGAGAATTCGATTAGACCAATTTTCAGCTGTGTGTCAATCTTTGCATTAGTGACTGTGGTAAAGGGGTCAGAGGATGTAGTATTTCTTAGGAGCTAAAGGAGAATGCTCTTTTGAGAAGAGACTGTGCCTATGTGTGGGAGGTAGTGGTTGTTGGAGAAGAAACAATGGACAACTCTACTGCTCTCCTGAAATCTTCATCTGCTGGACTATAAACCCAATGAATTCAACTCCAAACACAGTAGTCTCACTTTTTCTGTATATTCTCTCCCGATGACTGTCAGCTCATTCATCTAGTTGCCCATGCCACAAAGCTCCACACACACATCACAGTAGGTATCATTTATTGACTATGAACACACACTATGTAATAGACGTTCTTCATGCATTCTTAAATTCAATACACTACTGCACCACAGGTAGGCATAATGTGTGTTGCTGATAGACAAGTGAAATCTAAAATTGTTCAGTCAATGCTTCAACGTCTCTTTTGGATTCCTAAAATAACTGTCTCTTCTCTTTGATGTTTCTCTAATTTTGCCATTTTAAACTTTAAAAAAATCTAGTACTAATAATGATATTTCTAAAACACAAAGATTATCATGTTATTTCCTTGCCTGAAATTTTTCTATGAGTCTCTCCAAATGATTTGGCATTCTTTAGAGACTTTCATAATCTGTGGAGCTGCCTTATATGTATTTTAAAGATTTCTCTTATTTACTTGAAAGGCAGAGAAGGAGAGAGAGAGAGAACAATGAAGAGTTGGAAGAGATCTTTCATCTGCTGGTCCATTCTCCCAAAGTCCATAACAGCTAGTGCTGGTCCAGGCAGCAGCCAGGAGCCAGGAACAAGGCGCTCAATCCAGGTCTCCCATGTAGAGGTAATAGGGATGCAAATAAGTCAGTCTTCTTCTGCTGCCTTCCTAGGTGCCTTGCATGGAGCTGGGTGAGAACTAGTGCAGCTGAAACTTTAACTGGCACTCTTTAGTCTGCTGTGCCACATGCCAGTTCCCAGTCAACCCGCATTCCATCCTCTTCTCTGTCACTTGACCCTCAAGCCACACATGATGTGTAGTTCTTTATGGTTCATTTTTTTTTTTTATCTCTGTGTGACTGTTTCTTCTTCCAGTTAATCCCACATATTACCACACTCAGGGTTTGGAATAGATTTTGTCCTATGTGAAACTTTCCTTGGCTGAACTGGGCACTCTTTTTTCTTTTTTTAAGATTTATTTATTTCTCTTGGAAAGGCATATTTATGGAGAGAAGGAGAGACAGAAAGATCCTCCATCCACTGGTTCACTCCCCAAGTGGCCATAATTGCCGGAGCTGAGCTGATCCAAAGCCAGGAGCCAGGAGCTTCTTCTGGGTCTCCCACGCAGGTGTAGGGTCCTAAGGCATTGGCTCATCCTTTACTGCTTTCCCAGAACATAAGCATGGACCTGGAAGGGAAGTGGAGCAGCTAGGACAAGAACAAGTGCTCCTATGGGATCTCAGTACTTGCAAGGTGAAGATTCAGCCATTGAGCCGGGCACTCATGGTGGGCCGGGCACTCTCCCTTTGTATTCTGGTATTCCTCAGCACTATTCTGTTGTATTTATCACACCATAATGTAATTATATGTTCATCTAGTATATTTTTTGCCATGACTGTAAAATACTTGAGAGGAAGGATTATTTCTGAGTGTTGAAAACCCTGACTAGAGAAGTGTTTGCATGTCATAGTTGCTTTAAATATTTTTCCTAAATGAGTGGATCTGAGGTAGAAGCCTGGATGGGTATTAGGAACAGGGCTTAAGCTTCTGTTTTGGATACCCACACCCCATATTCGCTCATCTTGTTGAGTCCTGGTTCTTCTTTGGCTCCAGCTTCCTGTTCCTGAGCACCGAGGAGGCAGCACATGATGGCTGAAGTGCTCAGGTCCTTGCCCCTGTGTGGTCTCCCACGTGGAAGTCTTCCCAAGGGATTTCCAGGCCCCTGGCATAGCCTGACTGTTGTAGGCTTAGGGGGCAAACCAGAAGATGTAAGATCTCCATTTCTGCCCCTCTGACTTCCAAGTAAAATAAAAACATAAAAAGGAAATGTTTGAAGGACATTGCAAAAGTATCTGGAGAGAAATATTCAGCCTTTCTTGTTTAGTGAGTAGATCATTCTGACAGCTGTTCCCCTTACCTTTATGCTTTTGCCTGACAAAGCAAAGCAAACGCATAAGCTAAAAAAATTAGAAAACTGCAAATACAAAATTAGTTGAGCAAATATGTCACAAAATAAGTGATGTAAGACAGTAAGCTAAGGGCCTGGAACGGTAGCCTAGTGGCTAAAGTCCCAGCCTTGCACGCTGGGATTCTATATGAGTGCCGGTTCTAATCCTGGCAGCTCCACTTCCCATCCAGCTCCCTGCTTGTGGCCTGGGAAAGCAGTCGAAGATAGTCCAAAGCCTTGGGACTCTGCATCCATGGGGGAGACCCAGAAGAGGCTCCTGGCTCCTGGCTTCAGATTGACTTAGCTCTGGCTCTTGCGTTGTGGTCATTTGGGAAGTGAATCATTGGATGGAAGATCTTTCTGTCTTTCTTCTCTCAGTAAAATAAAAAGTAATTTTTAAATTGAAAATAATTTTCTTTTCAATAAAAAATAATTTAAAAAACAGTAAGCCAAAAGTACCAACTCCAAAATAAAATAAACTGAATGGAAGACCAGATTATGAGATTGGGGAAGAAAAAGCAAGGAACTCAGTTTTTTTTTTTTTCAGAGTTTACTAAATGGAATGTATTTCCCTGACCTGTGTTAAAGATCAGGCAATTAAAGTTCACACTAGAGCAAAATAAAGTGAATGATCTTACATGTTTGATACAACAAATGTCCTTTAAATAAGAAACAAATACAGGATACATGTACTACATAATAAGTAAATCTAGAGTCATCTTCAAGTTGTACCATTAATTCAGGTCAAATTTCTTTCAATTTTCCAATGTTTCACCTTTCTTACTAGAGCAAAGAGGATAGTAGCAGGTTTTCTGCCAAATCCGGGAGTTCAGTAAGAGCCAGATGAGATGCAGGTGAAAACATTTCTCAAACATTTGGGAAAACGCTGTGAACTGTTTTAGTAGCTGGCCGTGAAAACAAACTGCAAGTTGGGTCCCTGGGGCTGAGGAAACCCGGAGCCCGTCGCTAGGGAGGGGAAGCCGCGGGTTGCCAGGTGACGTCATTACTCTGCGCCGGGCACCGCGGTTTCCTACCTGGTCCCAGGGCAGCGTTTCGCGCCATGGGGTCTTGGCAGCGTTTGTTGCGCCTTGGAGGGACGTCGCTTTTGGGGGGTGGCGGGGCCGCTGCCCTGCTCGGGGGAAGGAGAGTGTTGGTGTGTCGGCGCCAGGTCCGTGGTGCTGCGGGGCCGCGGGAGGCGGGCGGGGAGGCTCTGCCTGGCTGCAGGGCCGCGGGTGCCCGGGCGCTGCCCCTGGACTGCCTCAGTTTTGGGGCCGTGCCCACTGGCGACTCCGTAGGTGCTCTGTCAGCTGCACGTGCCCACTTCCCACGGGGGCGCCCAGCGTGGTCAGGCAGAGGCGCCTCGGGGCCGGAAGCTGGTCTTTAGAACGTGGAAGTGCAGTGCACCTCGCCAGGAGGGTAGGCAGAAGGAAAACACGTGGAGGGTTCAACGCCACAAAGAGGCACCCGACTTTCCATGTTTAATTCAGCTCCTGCAGTATGTTCTGCAGTTGTGACAGTAGTAATAGGTACTGAATTAGCACTGAAGGCTGAACTAATATTTAGTCCCCTTAATGGCAAACTCCTAATTTCTACTTCTGTAGTATGAAAAAAGAGGTGGTTATTCTTTTTTTTTTTTTAAAGTTATCTGGTGCTGACAGCAAGACCATGGAACAAAGAAGAGTTCAAATCATGGCCCGCGGACTTCCGAAGCAGAGACCCATAGAAGGTGTTAAGCAAGTTGTGGTTGTGGCTTCTGGCAAGGGTGGAGTTGGAAAGTCAACTACAGCAGGTATCATGGGATGTTAATTCTGGTCCCCATTAGGGATTTATGCTCACACCCAAGTACATGCTCGCAACATAATGGCAATCCTAAGCCCTGATTCCTTAGTAGTAGGTGTTAGCAGTTGTAGGAGTTTTAAGTCTTTAGAATTAGATACAAACAGATAAGAGTGGCCTGGGAAAAGTGGCCTAAGATCTTGGGAACCTGCACCTGCTTGGGACACCCGGAAGAGGCTTTGGGCTTCTGGCTTCAGGATCGACGCAGCTCTCAGGCCATGTGGCCACTAGTGGAGTGAACTAGTGGATCTTCCTCTTCCTCTCTCCTCATCTCTGTCTGACATTCCAATAAAAATAATGTATAAATCTTAAAAAAAGATTTCCTAATTGGGTAAATATTGGTCAGAGTGTCGGGCAGATTGGCAGTTCACTTATAGGTAAAAAGGGGTTAGATGATGCGAGCATTTTTTAATAGGAAGACTGTGCAAATTCAGTCAGCTGACCACTTAGCCCCGCATCTCCTGCATTGTAAGTGTTCAGTGATTGGTTGCTGTTGCTGTTAAACTGTGGAGTAAATTTAATTGTAAATCATTTCTGGTCTTTGATTTTCCTTTCTGTCTTCTCTCAGTGTGTCAACAGCCACATATCTGTAATTAGGTTGCTTGTTATTGTGACCTTTTTGCATTTAACTGTAATGTATTTTTCACAATTCCTAGTCTGTGCAGATACAACATTTGAAAGGTGCTGAAGGGTTTTAATATTGTCTTAAGAACCCACAACAGTGTCCTCTAGCTTGTCTAGCTTATCTGAATGTGCTGTGAACAGTGAATGTTGTTCGTAGCCCTTTTTATGGATTGTAGTTGCTCATAAAATGCTGCTTTCAGAATCCAGACAGGAAGTGCTGCCAGAAGTAATCAAGACTGCATAGCATGTGTCCAGAATTGTCCAAAAGGAAATATCCACTTTTTAAAAGATCTTTCTAGCATAATGATATACATCTTTTTTAAAATGTATTTTCTTATTTACTTGAAAGGCAGTTAGAGGGAGAGAAAATGAGGGAAATAGAGCTTCTGTCTGCTAATTCACTGCCCAAATGGCCACGGTTGTCAGGACTAGGCTAAGCCAAAGGCAGGAGCCAGGAACTCCATCTGCCTCTCCCATGTGGGTACAGGGGCCCAAGCTCTTGGACTGTCTTATAATGCTTTTCTAGGCCATTAGCAGGCAGCTAGATTGGAAGTGTAGCAGGTGGGAGTTGAATTGGCACTCATAGAATGCTGGCACTGCAGATGGAAGCTTAACTTGTTATTTCACTGTGCTGGCTTCTTGTGTGTTCTTTAAAAGCTTCATGTGTGTAATTTTAAATAACTTTAAATTTTTCATTAGTGTTTGGCAAGTACAACGTAGTTTGCAGATAGAATTCTGAGATCATGAAATTCTCTTCTTTCCCTTTGTCTCTCTCCATTCTACCCTTTCTGTTAATTTTTGATATATCATATTTTAAACTTAATTGAAAAAGGTTAATGCTTCTTCAAATTAGAAGTTTAGCAAGGAAAAAGCAAAAATATCCTCGTTAACTGGGAATATGGACAACAACTATAAACACTAACTGAACGGAGGGGTTAGCGTCTTGGTGTAAGCCTCTGCCTGTGATGCTGGCATCCTATGTGGTCATCAGTTTGTGTCCTGACTGCTCCGCTTCTGATCCAGCTCCCTGTTTATTGCCTGAAAAAATAGCAGAAGATGGCCTAAGTCCTTGGGCATCTTCACCACAATGGAGAGCTAAAAGAAGCTCCTGGCTCCTGGCTTTGGATTGGCTCAGCTAGGTCTTTGCAGCTGTTTGGAGAGTGAGTTGCTGGGAGGAAGATCTCAGTCTCTCCTCTTTGTAACTTTGCCTTTGAAGTAAATATAAAATAAAATCTTTAGAAAATAATTGAATGGAAAAATGATCATTTCACCCATGTGTGGTAAATTTTAAAGTAATCGCAGCTTAAAACTGTAGTAGTATAAAATTCTTAGCCATTGGTTTAACAAAAATATAAAACAAAGTTCTATGAAACTATATTGTAGTAATACTGATACATAGAAATTTCTTTTGTTCTTTTAATATTTATTTATTTTGGTTGGAAAGTCAGATATGCAGAAAGAAAGAGAGCCAGAGAGGAAGTTCTTCTGTCCACTGATTCACTCCCCAAATGGCCGTAATGGCTGGAGCTGAAGCCAGAAGCCAGGATTCAGGAGCCCTCTCAGGGTCTCCCATGTGGGTGAGGGTCCCAAGGCTTTGAACTATCTTTGACTGCTTTCCCAAGCCACAAGCAGGGAGCTGGATGGGAAACCAGGCCACCAGGACATGAACCGGCATCTGTATGGGATCCCAGCGTGTGCAAGGTGAGGACTTTAGCCACTAGGATACTGCGCTGGGCCTATTACAAAGAAATTTCCAGCATGTTTGTCATTTTAAATTTTAGCTCCCACATGTAAGAGATGACTTGTGGTTATTGTTTTTCTGAGTCTGTCATATTTCAGCCAATATGCTCTGGTTGTGTTCATTTTGCTCCAAATGTTAGAATTTCATTTTTTTTTAAATAGCTACATAAAATTACCCATAGCTATATAGATAGAGCCATATCTATGTGGGTATGTTTACCCATAGCTATATAGATAGAGCTATATATCCACATATACATATATCAGCTTTTCTGTATCCATTCATTTGATGTTGGACATGTTGGTTAGTTACAAATTTTGGCTATTGTGAATAGTTCTTCTGTAATCATGTTGGTGCAGGTATCCTTGATTCATTGTGTTTAAATAGTGGGATTGCTTGATCTCATGGCAAGTTTCTTTCTTTTTTTTTCTTTTTAAATATTTATTTTTATTATTTTTTTGTATTGGAAAGACGGATATACAGAGAGGAGAGACAGAGAGGATCTTCCGTCCGATGATTCACTCCCCAAGTGAGCGCAATGGCCAATAACATGCCAATCCGAAGCCAGGAGCCTCTTCTGGGTCTCCCACGCGGGTGCGGGGTCCCAAAGCTTTGGGCTGTCCTCGACTGCTTTCCCAGGCCACAGGCAGGGAGCTGGAAGGGAAGTGGGGCTGCCCGGGATAGAACCGGCGCCCATATGGGATCCCAGGGCGTGCAAGGTGAGGACCTTAACCACTTGCGCCACCGCGCCGGGCCCGGCAAGTTTATTTCTAGTTCTTTAAAAAAATTATTCTATTTGTTTTTTATTGGAAAGTCAGTTCACAGAGAAGAGAAAGGAAGAGAGCTTCTATCCACTGGTTCACTCCCCAAATGGTGGAAAATGGCCAGAGCAGTGCTGATCCGAAGCCAGGAACCAGGAGATTTGTCCAGGTCTCTCATGCGGGTGCAGGGTCCCAAGGCTTTGGGCCATCCTCCACTGCTTTCCCAGGCCACAAACAGGGATCTGGAAGGGAAGTGGAGCAGCGAGGACATGTGTTTGGGGTTCTGATTTGTGCAGTGCGAGAATTTAGCCACTGAGCCATTGAGCCAGGCCCAATACCTGGGAAATTTTTAACCATTGCTTTATTTAGCAGGTTCTGAACACTTTTTCCATTTTTTTTTCTTCCATGGATACCTATAATATAAGTATTTTGTCATTTAGTGGTATGTCATATTTTGTATAGACTTTATTCTTTTTAATTCTTTTCTCTTTACTTTTGCCTGATAGGGTTATTTCAGAATTCCTTATATCAGAGATGTTTTGTTTCAGTAGATCACTTCTGCTGTTACAAGCTTTCAGTCATATTCCTTGTTCATGGATTGAAGATTTCATCTCCAAAATTTCTGCTTGCTTCGTTTTGATGAGTTCTGTCTTCATAGTGGTATGCTCATTCATGTCAGTAATTGAGTTCTTCATTTCTTTAATGTATCTGTGTTTTCTTGTGTCTCGTTGAGTTTTCTTAAAATTGTTATTTTTAATTCTATACCTATTATCTCATAGATTTAAGGATATAATTCTGGAGGGTTTTATTTTATTTTATTTTTTAGAATTGTGTTCTTTTCGAGACATTGGACCTTGCTCCTTGATGTCTTCTGTGTCCCCTATACTGACATCTGCACAAGTGGGGTACTCATGCATTCTTTTTGATGTGGTAAGGTTTTGTTGGAAATGAGTTTATATGGTTTAGTTGGAATATAAGGTATCACTTGGCTTGTTGCTTTGACTCTGGTTCTGAATGAACCCAGGAGTGTATGTAGTCTTTGAGTGATTTCTTTTTATGTTAATCAGTGCTAACTAAGTCACACAGTGGTCTTGTCTGCTTAACAGGGATAGAAGTGTGGCTTTGAGATGAGTTCAGATCATCCTGGGAATGTATCTTTATTCTGCACAGAGTTCAATGTCTGTCTCCCTGGTGAATGTGATGCCCGGGGCCTTGTTCTTGGTGCTGGGGAATACAGGTGTAGCTGTTCCCTTTGCTGCTGGGAAGCCTGAGTGATGCCAGGGCTTGTGGTACCAATTGCTGCACCTCTAGGGCTGTGTGATATGGGTGGACCCTTCCACAGGGTCTGCTAGGAGTTGAGCTCTTGCTCTGGTTTGTAATGGCAATAGCCTTAGTCCTAGGATTATGTGATGTGAACTGAACCCTGTTCCAGTCCTACAGGATGACTCCAGGGTATACAGGAGGGTATGAGTTCAGAGAGCTGAATGTGTGTAGAGTCTTCCCCCCGTCCACCATGTACATTCCAGTGGCACTGAGAAATTTAGAGCAAGTTGGCATAGTCCTGGTCTTGCAGCCAGTCACATCACCCACGGCAGCAGCAGATTTGTTTTATGGGCTGCTTCTGGTGTTTGTCCCTAGTAACTAAGATGAATCCCTATGGCTCACATAGAGTCCATGAACATAGCTTTGGAGATAATGTCCATAAAGTCCCATAGTTCTGGGGTGTGGGATCTGCCCTCTTTCCCATGCTCTGTATGGATGGGAGAGGGGAGGAAAGCATTGTACCCGTCTGCTTGAAGCCTGGCAGCTGCTCAGTCCTCATTGAGCATTCCAGGCTGCAGTCAGTCAGTGACTAACTGTGGAATTCCTTCTCAGCTGCAAGTGGGAGGAACAGGGCACGTGGCACTTTGTCCTTCCATTGACATGTGAAGATGGTGGCTCCCAGCCAGCAGCTGGCAAGCTGCAGTGCCGTCTCTGTCCTTTCTCCTCTTGCTCAATGATTTTTCTTTCTTTTATTATTTTTTTCTTCTTCCTTGAGAATTTCTGTCAGCCAAATATAAGGAAACAGCATGTCCCTTGTTCTTTCCTATCAAGAGCAGGTTACGCTAGACCCTAATCAGCCATTGTGGATCTCCTTCCCATTGAAGTTAATGACTTTTAAAACATAAGATGGTCAGTAGAGATGTGTATTTACTTGATTTTGTAGTCTATAGTTTATTTATTTAACTTTTTATTTTAAGTTTTATTTTATTTTTATTGGAAAGACAAATTTACAGAAAGAATGAGATACAGAGAAGAGGATCTTCTGTCCGCTGGTTTATTCCCCAAGTAACTATAATGGTTGGAGGTGAGCTGACCTGAAGCCAGGAGCCATTTCTTGGTCTCCCGGGTGGGTACAGAGTCCAAAGGATTTAGGTCATCCTCTACTGCTTTCCCAGGCCATGCAGGGAGCCTGGAAGGGAAGTGGTACATCTGGGACATGAACCAGTGTCCATATGGGATGCTGGCACTTGCAAGGCGAGGATTTAAGTCAGTGAGTCGTCCTGCTGGGCCCTCTACTTTCTTAATGTAGAAGATTTATAATTATTCAGTGAGCTACACATTCAATTATTCAGTGTTATTAGTTCCATGTCTGAATTGTTAAAGAGTTTGTTAGATTTGAAGAATCATGATTTGAAAAATACTTGATTTACCAATTATTATACAACCTACTATAGTTTGATATGTTATTAGAAAAATATTATTCAGTGATTTGTGCTCGATGAATTCATGCTGAATTCTACACACTTACTTTCTTTTTCCTAAAGGTTTACAAATCTAGATGCTTAGTCTTTTGGTTCTAGATTTTTCCTCTTCCAAGTTTGTGAAGACGTGAAGTACATTTCCTTGCAAAGTACATTTCAGTGGTGTGAATCCTTTTGCAAGTTCTGTGATTGCGTGGACTGGATAAAGATAGAACATGTTTTCATGATCAAAGTCATAAAATCTTTGGGTTGTATGCAGTGTAATTTTTATGTGTCTATACTTGTGTTATTTTTCTTTCCCTTACTTGTATTTGTCCTTGCCCCAAGCTGTTTAAAAATACTACTGTTTGAATATGTATGCCTGAGATGTTTTAAGATAGAATGATGGCATTTTACCAATACAAACATGCTCAATGATTATGTTGTATAAATGCAGGCAGAACCTAACTTTTAAGATAAATTGCACTCTAAACATTTTTGCTTGTAAGTGGGGTTTTGCTTAACTTATCAGATAGGCAAAACTCAGAATTAATTTATAATTTATAAGAATGAGAAGTTCCATGCCTTCAATTAAGTACTTTGCATTTATTATTTTATTTAAACTTTATACAATTAAGAAATAGAAATTATCCTTGTTTTATAGAGGAGGAAACAGGCTTATGGGTGAGGTAACCTATTCAAGATTAAAGAGTGGAAGATGATGGAGATGGAATTTGAGCAAAATCTGCCCTAAAAACTGTAGTCTTTTAAATACTTTGAAGGAAACATGCCCAATATAATATATTTATTTATTTATTTATTTTGCCCAATACAATTTAGAACATTGTTCTTTAAGGAAATGTGATTGCCACAGCGGTAGGCACCTGCTTAGGTTGCCTTGTACCTAGGCAAGTGTTTCACTGCTGGGAGAAAAGCAGCCAGTAGCTAATAGGCATTTTGGGTCTAGTTAATGCCAAATTTGTGCGTACCATACCAATCAGCCAGCATAGTTGTCTATTCTCTTTCCGTTCTTTCTTTTTTTTTTTTTTTTTTAATTTTAAGGTAGGTAGGGAAGGTGGGGAACAGTAGGCCAAGACAGGCCAGCCTGGGCCCTAGATGGAGGGACTGCAGATTGCCCTGGAAAGGTCATCTGAGGACGTGTTGGAAATGGCTGAGAACATGTTTGACGGGGCGGATTGACTCTGGGGTCTTCCATAGACCAGGCCACTGCACTTGCTGGTAGATGAGAGCTGGTTTAGAGGGGGAAACTGGAGGTCTCCATGTGGAGACCTAAATAGTATTGTCTGCCACCTCCTGCCCACTGGCAGAAGCAGATGCTGGGGCTGTGGGGCATGCCTGCACACAAGTCAGAGCAGGGGTTGGGCCACATTAGGCTGGGCCACAGCAACTATTGCCCTCCTAAACATGAGAGAACTGAATCTGGGGACAGATTCTTTTTTTTTTTTAAAGATTTATTTATTTACTGGAAAGTCAGATATACAGAGAGGAGGAGAGACAGAGAGGAAGATCTTCTGTCCGATAACTCACTCCCCAAGTGAGTGCAACGGCCAATGCTCTGCCAATCCGAAGCCAGGATCCAGGAACTTCTTCTAGGTCCCACACGGATGCAGGGTCCCAAAGCTTTGGGCTGTTGACTACTTTCCCATGCCACAAGCAGGGAGCTGGATGAGGAGTGGAGCTCCATATGGGATTAGAACCGGCGTCCATATGGGATGCTGGCGCGTTCAAGGTGAGGACTTTAGCCGCTAGGCCATGCCGCCGGGCCCTGGGGACAGATTCTATAGGGGACTTGTGGGCTTGCATTTGTGGGATTGTAGCAACTAACCACAGAGACCTGGGGTTGGTGCTGGGTTGAGTCAGTTGAATCACAGAACTCATCTGTACTTGAGGAAGCCAGGTCTAGGAGCTGGGCTGAGCCAGTCTGCTACACCCACAGGCAGTGGCACATATGGGGTCTGGGGCTGGGTGCAGGCCTGATTGGGAAACTTGGGGAACTCTTCTATTAGGCTGAAGTTCCCCCTGGGAAGCACAGTACCCAGGCTGGGCTAGGTTGCAACACCTGCCAGTGAGAGATGATACTGTAAGTGGACCATACCAGGCTGGATTGAAGCACCCACTAGCATGTGTAAGATCTAGGTCTGTGAGTGGGCCTGGAAGGGAAACTTTGGAGACTTCCATGCTAGGCTGCAGCTTCCACTGGTAAGTACGAGGGCTAGGGTTGGAGGGAAACTGGGCTGGGCAAGGCTGCAGCACCTGTTGGCATGAGTGTGGGTTGGGTTTGTGGGATGGCCAGACTTAGCTAGGCTCCAGCGCCTGCTGATGCTTGTGAGAGCCAAAATGGTTGTGGGTCAGGGCATGCTAGGCTGTGGCACCCATTGGTTCACATGAGAGGAATCAGAGCTGGTGGTGGACTTGACTGGGCTAGTCCATAGTACCCAATGGTGAGAGCCAGAACGTGTGTGGGCCAGTTGAGCTAGGCCACAGTATCTGCCAGTGAGTGCCAGGACTGGGGCCCGGTCATGTCAGACTGGACTGCAGCACCTGCAGGCCACCATGAGCTCCAGGGCTAAGAGCAGGTCTTGTAGGGGAACTTGGGGAAGTCTCCTGCTGGACCCAGCTCCTGTGAGTGAGCATGAGAGCTGGGACTGGGGTCAGCTCAGGCCAGGCTGGGCTGCAGCATCCGTTGGCACATGTGTGAGCCGTGTATCATGGCAGGCAGGGTTGGCCAGTCCACAGCACGCACTGGAAGGGGCAAGAGCCAGGATGGGGTGCAGGCCAGGCTGGGTAGGATAATAACACCCATCAGTTCACATAAGGACTGGAGTTAGGCTAGGCTGAGCTACCTGCTGGTAATAACTGGGACTAGGGGCTGGCTGGGCTGAACTAGGCAATAGTACCTGCTGCTGACACTTGGAATGTGCCACCTCAGACTGGGCTGCAGCACCCACTGGTACTTGAAAGACCCAGAGCTGGTAGTAGTCCCGGTAATGGAACTTTAGGGACTCCCATGCTGGGCAGTTGTTTTCACTGGTGACTTTGAGAACTGGGACTGGGGTTGGCTGGTATGGGAATAGATTATGGCAGGCTAAGCTGCTGCAACTGCTGGCACACACAGGGGCCAAAATGGGTGTGGCGTAGCCAGGCTGGACCACAACACCAACTGGCAATTGCTGGGACTGGGCGTGAGTCATGTTGGGCTGGACCCTCTCTACTAGGTATAAGGTCCAGGACTGGGAGTATGCCTGGCAAGGGAACTGTCAGTACTCCGCTTTTGGACTATATTGTCCACTGGTGAGCATGAGAGTCAGGCTAGAGGCAGGCCAGGCTGTTCAAGGCATTGGAATCTGTTGGTGTATGTATAGCCAGGCCTGGGGTGGGTTGGACTGCACTAAGCTGCAGCACCCATGGGTGTGCATGAGAGCCAGATGGGATGTGGAACAGACTCATTGCTGACATATGGTAAAAAAAAAAAAACCAATAAAAATAAAACCAAACCAAACCAAACCAAAAAAATAGGGCTTGGGGCAGGGACTGATGGGGATCTTGGGGATTGCACTGACCAGGCTCAGCATCTGCTGGTTTGCTTGAAGACTGGTCCTGTGGCAGGATGTGGTGTGCTGTGCTAGGCCACAGCACCCATCAGTTCTCATGAGAGACAGAGCTAGGGCGGAATTAACCAAGCAGCTGCATCTACTGGTTTGAGCATTGGCTGGTGCAAGTAACAGGCAGAACCTGACCCTTCACTGGCTGGCACACACCAGTCAAGTCTGAGGTTACCCCAGGCAAGGTTTCTTGGGGTGGACTCAAACCCCAGCCACAGGTAAAATCACAGTATATGTGGTCCAACCTTGGAGTGCATGAATTGGGTGGGACTGGGCCTCCTCAGCTGTTGATGCCTGCGTAATGGATAGCATGCCCAGATGCAAACAGGGGACATGACAGCCAGCTCATGTCTAGGCTAGCATAGGACATCAAGTGCCTGGTGAGAGGATGGAAAACAGAACCAATCGGACCATTCTCCTGGCCAAGCTTGACAACATGTTTCTGAGTCTGTGGCTGTTCTAAGGTGGATATTGGAATTTTCCCAATAGGTTTTAGGGGAAGATTTTCTCAACCCTGCTTCAGATGAAGCTGATGACATCTCAGAACTATCAAAATCACAAAAGTAATACCCTTGGAACACTCTTGTCCACATCGGGGTTTCTAGGGTATCATCATTCCCCCATTCTAGGGTGCTGATGTAGTTTGACCGCAAGGAGTAGTGTCTAGCTTTCGCTCCCTGTGACACAGGAGGCAGAAAAAGTGGGAATGTTTGTCCTGTTCACCTTGCTCTATACCTTGACTTTCCCCACCTCAATCTGAGACCCATATGGATATGCATCCCTCTCAATTATGTAAATATTATTTTAAAAATGTAAAAAAAATTTGAAGAGAAAAGGAAATGTAATTCATGGTATCAGAATCTGTTGACTTCTTAGTTTCGGAAACGTGCAGTTTGTAGCCCAGACACAACCTATCTGTAGAGGTGGCTAATGGTAACTCTGAGGTGACTACTTTCCACATTTATTTCTCTAGGATTCACTCGCCTCGGCAGTTTTTGGAGTGAATTTTGCCCTTTTTGCTTTCTACCCCCTGTGAACAGCGGGCAGGTCTTTTCTATGCATAGGTACTTGGAACACCTTCAGTGTCAGTGCTGATTTCCAGTGGGCAGTGGCATCTTTTGAATGTTGTTGTTTACTGTAGATAATTTTTGTACAAATACACTTGCAAATAATTGAACTAAATGTTCTTTTAACATTTGTTTTAAAAATGTAAGTAGCTTGTTCAAACAAAATTGTAACAGATAAGTAGACTTTAAAGTGGTAATTTTGGGACATGCAGCAAATGGTTTTGTGTGAAAATGACTTTTTCTTGTCTTTTTACTTTCTGAATACTCTCTGTGTGTTCTTTACTAGTCAAGAAAAGATACTGAACATTTCTGTGTTTTGCTCATTACGTTTTAAATAGCAAAAATCAGGGCCCGGTGTGATAGTGTAGTGGTTAAAGTCCTCACCTTGCATGCGCTGGGATCTCGTATGGGCACCGGTTCTAATCCCGGCAGCCCTGCTTCCCATCCAGCTCCCTGCTTGTGGCCTTGGAAAGCAGTCGAGGATGGCCCAAAGCCTTGGGAGCCTGCACCCGTATGGGAGACCCAGAAGAGCTCCTGGCTCCTGGCTTCGGATTGGTTCACTCCCCATTCACTTGGGGAGTGAACCATTGGTTGGAAGATCTTCCTCTCTGTCTCTCCTCCTTTCTGTATATCTGACTTTCCAATAAAAATAAATAAATCTTTAAAAAAAAGTAGTAAAAAGACAAATTGAGTTTTAATAACAAAGTTGCTAAGGTTAATTTACATCTGTGTTTCTTACAGTGAACCTTGCCCTTGCACTAGCAGCGAATGACTCGGTAAGTATTTATTAATACATGCATTGATTCACATATTTCAAGGCAATGGTAGAAAGCACATTAGCCTTGTTAATTACTCTGTTAGAAGCTACAAAATGCATTGTCATTTAAGGCAGTTGCATATCTTTAAAGACTTCAAATGTTGTTAGTCTTGGTTTCATTTAATAATACTGTTTATGTATTTGGATGGTGATTATTTCGTGTTTGCTGTATATCACATAGGAGCTTTTGTGTTCTTGCTTGGAAGCAATGCCTTAAGCCAATTTTCTGATTAAGATTCTCATGTAATAACATGTGTTGTCCCTATGAATTTTAAGTTGAACAATGTCACCCATATATGTTTAGTTGTTAGTTTTAGAAAAATTTGCCTGGTCAGAAATAAGTCTTTTTCAGTATAGGGAAAACTTCTATTTAATGATTCCTTCTTGCAATGTTTGTTCTTTTTCCAGAAACCTTTTAGGTAGATATTGGTTTTATGTGTTTGCTAATTTTTCTGTCATATTCTTCATCTCCTTATCTTTTGTGTTTTGAAAGGTGTCTTAAGAGTATTTCTCATATTGCTGTGTTGGATTTAGGTTTTTTTTTTTTTTAACTTTTCAAGTTACATTTTTCCTGTTTTCTAGAACTGTTTATTTTCTACTTTCTATCTCCTAAAAGAAAAAACAAAAGATGTACCATTTTCTTAAATCTCTCTGAGGATGCTAATTAAAAATGTTTAATGAAACATGTTTCCTTTCATTTCTGATTACTTGCAATGGTGGTTTTCAAAGTGTGACTCTCTGGCTAGCAGAACCTAGGTTTTCTAGGAACTTGTTGGGAATGCAGTCCTCAACCTGCAGAATCAAGAACCCTGGGGTTGGAGCTCTGCCATCTATGTGTGCGTGTGTCTGTATTTTAAGATTTTTTTATTTATTTTCAAAAGTTACAGAGAGAGAGAGAGCAAAAGTCTGCCATTTGCTTCTTCACTTCTCAGATGTTACAACAGCTGGGATTGGGTCAGGTAAAAGCCACGAATAAGGAACTTCATCCACATCTCCCATGTGGATGACAGGAGCCCAAGTACCCAGGCCATGCTCTGCTGCATTTCCCAGGCCATGAGCAGGGAGCCAGATTGAAAGTGGAATGATTGAAATATCAACCAGAGCCTGTATAGGATGCTGGCATTGTAGGCAGTGACTTTACTCATCACGCTGTGGTGCCATCTCTGTTTTCACCAGAGCTGTGAATGATTTGATGCTAAAGTTGGAGAACCAAGGACCTGAATTTTGTTTTTTAAACTTCTGGTTTGCTATTAGCATCCTTTATTATTTATTTTTTCTAGTGCTGATAGTTTAAATTTTTTTTTTTTTTTACATTTTTAAAAAGAATTTATTTGTTTTTATTGGAAAGGCAGATTTATAGAGAGAAGGAGACATGGAAAGATCTTGCATCTTTTGGTTTACTCCTAAAATCACAATGGCCAGAGCTAAACTAAGTAGATGCCAGGAATTTCTCTGGGTCTCCAACGCAGGTGCAGAGTTCCAAGACTTTGGGGCATCCTTCACTGCTGTTGTAGGCCATAGCAGGGAGCTGGATGGGAAGTGGAGCAGCTGGGACATAAGCTGGCACCCATTGGAATCCCAGCACTTGAAAAGTATGGAGTTAGCTAATGAGCCATCGTGCTGGGCCCCATAATGGAATTCTAAAAGGACTATTTAATATGAATAGAAGTGGAATAGAAGTAAGAAAATCACAAAAACTTCAGTCAAGCCATTAGGGTGGATTGCCTAAAAGTTGTGCAAGCATGGGACAACTGGATAGCAGCTTGCAGAATAAAGAAGCAAGACCCACACCTGTCACAGTATACAAAAATTAGTTCTTAATGGATCAAGGACCTAAAGCTACACCCAGAAACCATCATACTAGTAAAGGAAAACATACGAAGCACTCTCCAAGAAATAGGAAGGGGGAATGACTTCTTAGAAAAGATACCAAAATCACAGACAGTCAAAGTCAAAATGAACAAATGGGGGCTACGTCAAACTTAAAAGCTTCTGTACAGCAAAGGAAACAATTAAAGTGAAGAATCAACCAACAGAATGGGAGAAAATTTTTGTATACTACACAAGTGATAGGGAGTTAATATCCAGGATTTACAAAGAGCTTCAGAAATCCAGGGAAAGTTAAAAAAACAAAACAAAACAAAAAACCCTGTGAAAAGATGGGCAATGGAAATTAACAGACATTTTTCAAAAGAACAGATCCAAATGGCTAACAGACATATGAAAAGATGTTCAGGCTCCGTAGCCATCAGGGGGACACAAATGAAAACCACACTGAGGTACCACCTAACCCCAGTGAGACTGGCATATATTCACAACTCAACTAACAACACCTGCTGGTGTGGATGTGGGGAGAAAGGTACCCTTCTTCATTGTTGGTGGAGTGTAGGCTAGTACAACCACTGTGGAAATCAGTATAGAGAGTGCTTAGAGAATTGCAAATAAACCTACCATGTGATCCAGCTATCCTGCTCCTAGGAATATACCCAGAAGAAATTAAAACTATGTATGAGAAGGGGATCTGTAATCCTATATTTATAGCAGCACAATCTGTGATAGCAAAGACATGGAAACAACCCAGATGCCCATCAAAATAGGAGTGGCTAAAGAAACTGGTACGTCTACTCCATGGAATATCATTCAGCCATTAAAAACAATGAAATTATACAATTTGCAACTAGATGGTCCCAAGTAGAGTCCATTTTGCTCAGTGAAATAAGTCAATCACAAAAGGAGAAATGCCATATATTTTCTCTAATAGAAGGAATCCAGCATGCAAATTGGAATGTATAGTGGTGGAGTAATGAAGAGCACCATATCCAGAAGTGAAGATACAATGCAACATGCATCTCTGCTTCTAAACAAAAGATGGACTTCCAACGAAAGTGTTGGACATATCTAGACAATGGGATGATGGACTGTCTGACATTGTCTGTACCAGTATTGTTGGGGCACACTTAAATAGCAGACTGATGGAATTGTAACTTATTATGGAGAGTGGGAATCAACTGGGGGTAAAAATGGGGGGAAAGGGAATCTCAGACTATACAAAATTGTATGATAAATTTCAAACATAAGAAATAAATAAATTAAAGAAAAAAACTAAAAAAAAGAAGTTGTGCAAGCTGAGGCTCTACCTATATCAAAAGAGAATATCCTGGCCTATCTATGGGTAATGTTTAGACGAAATTGAGAGAGAGGTGGAATAACAGTGCTGCACGTGACAAGCAGCCGGATGGAAAGAAGGCCACTAAGCTGAAGGAAAAATAGGAAAAGGACATGGCTGCATGCTGAGCCAAGGGAAAACCCGATGCAGTAAATAGGAGGGTATCAAGGCTGAAAGGAACAACAGCAAGAGAATAGATGAGGAAGAGGAAAATGAGATGCTGCTGATGAATAAGTTTATTTCCTTGTTCACAAACAACCACCTTTTACACAAGCCTTTTAAAGAAAATAATTGAAATGTAAGGCTGCGTAAGATTTGTTTTTACCGTACAAGTGTTTTTTTCTTTTTGTATAGTTAACACACTAGATAGCCCTTTCCTTGTGATATTTTCATTGTCTGCGAGTTTAACCTAGTACGATGTAGGGATTGTAAATTGGCATGGGAATTCTTTTTTTAAGATTTATTTTGTTTTTATTGGAAAGTCAGATATACAGAGAGGAGGAGAGACAGAGAGGAAAATCTTCTGTCTGATGATTCACTCCCTAAGTGACCGCAATGGCCGGTGCTGCGCCAATCCAAAGCCAGGAGCCAGGAGCCAGGAGCCAGGAGCCAGGAGCCAGGAGCCAGGAGCCAGGAGCCAGGAGCCAGGAGCTTCCTCTGGGTCTCCCATGCGGGTGCAGGGTCCCAAGGCTTTGGGCCATCCTCGACTGCTTTCCCAGGCCACAAGCAGCGATGTGAAGTGGAGCTGCCGGGATTAGAACCGGTGCCCATATGGGATCCCAGTGGTTCTAAGCGAGGACTTTAGCCACTAGGCCACCATGCTGGGCCCAGTTATGGAAATTTAAAGCAAGTTCTTGTTGGTGTACAGCACAAATTAGTTCTGTATGGAGATGGGGATTTTCTCATCTTCTTTTGATGTAGTTTATACAACTACACAAATGCAAAGAAAAAAGTTGCAGTATTTTATTGATAATTCCAAATGCTTCTTAGCAAATACATTTTTAAATGAAAATATTAAAAAGATTTCTTTTGGAAGATGTGGGAGTATGGGGAAGGTTAGGAAGAATAGAGAGAAAGAGAATCCTTAATTCATTGATGTATCTCCTGTCTTACTGTATAAATACTTGTTTCAGCCAAACTGAAGCTATAAACTGGGAACTCTGTCCTGGTATCTCATATGGATGGCTGGGACCTAAGTCTTTGTCTGTTCCCTTCCAGGGTGTGTGTTGTTAGCAGGAAGCTGGAATAAAAAGTGGCCCTGGGACAGGAACCCAGGCACTTTGAACTGGGTGTGCCAAGTACCTGCCCCTCAAGTGTGTGTGTGTGTATTTAACTGATTCGGGTGCAGAGTCAAAAGTATTTGAATGTCACTGGCCTAACCAAAGAAGTTTCTGGGTTGGATTATAGCCCTACTTACAAAACAAACTACCTTGTGGATTGGGGTAAAGACCTTATTGAAATATAGTGCAGATTTTTCCTTGCATTTTATGCCCTCCTTCAGTGATACAGGACATACACGGGACAACTTTTAGATAATTTGGGGATCACATGTGCCGGATCCGCATCAGAAACTGTATGAAGGAGCTGGGGAGTTTGTTGTTAGGTTTCCAGGAATTTTATAAATTTAATATGTACCATGTTGTTTTCTTGAAAAAGGCCATGATGGGAGTATTTAAGCCCAGGAAATAGACCCCATTTGAGCTAGCCCCTTCCCAAGCTGCCTGTAAAGCATTTGTTGATACCGCACTGATCATACATACTGATGATCTGGTTTTCCTATTGTCCTCTTTTCTATTTTTTCTAGAGCAGCATTGTTACAGATTTCATTCTTTCGTAATACCCATTTAAGGCACAGTAGGAAGGTACGCAGACTGGGAGAGGGGGGCAGAAAGGCCGCCTGAAGCTGCTGAGAAGCTCGGCGAGAGCCCTGTGTCAATCATTGTAGTTCGGCAGATTTATTGAGCATCTACACGCTCGCTGCCAGACACTCTGGGAATGTAATGAAAAATGCCTCTGAGGCTTTACTCGCAGAAGTGTTTGTGTGTATAAATATGTATACAGGATATATTTATATAAGTGTGTGTAGGTCTAATCTGTATTTTGGGTGGCTTATAGCTGAAATTTGAGCAATAACAGTTTCATCTATGATGAGATAATGTGAATGCAGCATTTGGGGTTTTATTATGCTTTGTAACAAGTAGACACACACTGGGCACTCTTCAGGTTTTATAAACTAGTGAAACCAAAAGAAGAGAAATTCTTAAAAGTGAAGAGTTGTATCCTTGTCAAAAATAGTGGTAAATCTGTGGAAGATGAGTAGCTTTTATTTCAGAGAAAAATAGTCTTTTTTTTTTTCATAGAGCATTTTCATGAACACAATTATATTTGAGTTTTCACAGAAACCTGTAATGCAGTCTATGTCGTATTTATCATTTTTACAGTCTATTGATTCTGCCGTGTCTTTGCTCACATTTCATCAGCCAGCAAATATCCTCGTCTCTGTCTCTGTCATATTTTCTCAATTTTTATCTTTTTATTTCCACTACTGTCGCATCAGTTAAGGCTCATGTTCCTCATTTCTGACTCATTCATTGACTTATACCTCAGATAATGATTGAGTGCCCAGTCTGTCCCAGGCACCCTGTTAGTATGGAGAACACAGAAGCTAGTGAGACACACAGTTCCTGCCCTAGAGGAACCTGTAAGGCTCGCACACCGTCCGGTCACTGTGACGCTCAGACCCTTTGACTGTGTCATGCCAGATTGCAGCTAAATTCCTCCCCTGCCCAGAGTCGCATCTAAATGCTTTCACTGGGATTTAGGATTTGTGTCTGCTGGTTCCAGTTGACTTTTCTGTTTGTTTTCAGCTCCTCCTTTTTTTTTTTTTCTTATCTTCCTGAAGCATGGTGGGGCAGGTGAGCAGCAGCTGTGGGCACTGTGCCGACCTGAACCATCAGTGTCTCCTGTGAGCTATTCTTCTAAATGGTTCCTAACTCGGGCATTGAGAGTTACTTGCCAAAGCCAGTTTGGTCTGGGTAAACCATACTCCTGAGAGTTTATAGCTTTTCTTTGACATTTCTCCTGGGATGTTTTCTCTTTATCTTTCTCCTGCTTTCTTTGTCTTATCTTCCAGGCTACCATGTCTGGCTATCCTGGTTGTATCCTGTACAAGAGGGTGCTGCATAAGGAGCTGGAGTGATGACAGAAATCCTGCCTTCCCTCCTCCTGGTGTTTACCTGTGAACTGCTTTTTAATTCAGAATGAAACACTGCAGGAGCTGGTCTTTCCCTAAGGGAGCTCACTGAAGTGTTTCCTGAATTGTTGCCAAGTGAGGGTCCCTTCTCTGCCTTGTGAAATCCGGTGGCTCTGCCTGTGTTATTTTTGTACTCACATAGCCTGTCTGGTATTCTGTAATGACGTAACTAATGTTTATTGAGCTTTTAGCTTGTCAGACACCCTCGTAGGTACTGTACATGGACTGATTTAATCCCGGTGACGAAGTTCTTAGCTCATTGCCCCTTCAGAGCAGTGCTGTGGGAATAGGTACTATTGTGTTGCTCATTGTAGATGAGGAAGCAGAAGCACCTGGGAGTGATTTCCCCCAGGACATCCAGGGAGTGAATGGAAGAGCTAAAATTTGAATGTCAACCTCAATTCTGTGTTTTTAATCTAGTTGCTATGCTGCTCCTGTTTTAGTTAAATGCTTATGTTGGAAACCTGGGTTGTCTTCATCCCTGGTCATCCTCAGCAGCTAACTTTGTGCTAACCGTGCTTTGTGTTTGCTACGTGCATCAACACTACAGTGTGGATGATGAATTCATCCTTGTAGATGATCAGTTCATCATTGAGTACATAGAGTTCACAATGTGCAAGGTGCAAAGTTTTGTTTTGCTTTGCTTTTCTGAATACTGTTGTAGGATGGGAGAATTTGTCTGACTTAGTGACCTGCACGTGGCTCTTTCCCTATTTCTCCAAAGATGATGCACCCCATGATTTATTGGTCCTCTTCTCACCTTATACACTACCACTACCCAGCATCACGCATGTGCCCTGGACTCCCAATGCATCTGTCTAGTTGTCTCCTGTGTCTTTAAGGTATAAATATTTCAAACTTAGCATCTTTTGTAAAATCTTATGGGCACTCTGTCCTATGTGGAACCAATCGTCTGTTCCCACTTTTTCTAAAACTTAAAAAACTGTATAGAACATATTTTTCTGTCTAATTCCTTGATGCCACTGACTTATTCAGGCTCATTTATGATGTCCACTGGTATTCTAGCATTAGGTGTCTCCTGTTCTCTATTTCCTTGCATTGATGCTTGTAGGAAAGGACTGATTCTTTCTATATGAGAATTTGTTTTCTTATCTCCTTTGCAAGTATTGGAGCTTTTGGGGACAATGATTGTTGACCTTTTTTCATTTTTTTCCCTTCTAATCCTTAGTGCCTAGTGTAGGCATATAGGTGGTGAGAACTTGTTAAGTGAGGGGAGATTATGAATATTCCACCCTTAATATAGAAAGCACACAGTAAATTCCAAGTGTTATAGATATCTATATTTGTTCACTAATTTTTTTCCCCTAAGAAAGCACAGTAGTTAAAATCTACGTGACATAAGGATATGAAGTGCTCAGCCCAATGACTGACCCTAAGAAGTTGTAAATCAGTTTTTGGTATGGACAGCTAAATAAAAGCTTTTTGTAAGTAATTCTTCTTCTTTTTTTTTTAGATTTTTTTTTCCTCCACAATACAGATTGATAAAGAGTAGTGGGTCAGCTCTGCCTTGTCCCTCCTCCCTTAAACCTCTGCTCTCCTTATAAATTTTCTCCCTTTCCTGTTAATTGTCTCCAAGGTATAGCATAGTCATTTAGCTTAACTTTCTGATATATAATGTTTCATGGCATGACAAGCATTGAAATACTTTTTTAAAAAGTAGATATATATTTTACTTACCTGTTTCAGTAAAATTCCTTTTGAGTTTCTTTCTTTCTTTCTTTCTTTCTTTCTTTCTTTCTTTCTTTCTTTCTTTCTTTCTTTCTTTCTTTCTTTCTTTTTTTGTTTCTTTTAATAATCTTACTTGATTAGGGTACAAAGGGTCAAGGGCTACAGGGTGAAAGTGAGTAAAACCATTGTTTCCACGCTAATATTATCATTTTTCCCTGTGTCTGGGGTTAGGGGAGTAACAAAGGGAAGAGCCCCACCCAACCTCCCACCTATCCCAGATCCCCAACGGGAGGCTCGCTCCAAGGGTCCTGCTCAGACAGTTTGGATAGTTCATCAGTTCTGGATTGCTGCCAATCTCATGGTTCCAGTCACAATGAAACCTATCCAGAGTCTGTTGGCTGACAGTCTCTTCACGGTTGTGACTCCCCTTAACCCCCACCAGTTCTGGCCCCTGCCCTGGTTCCCATGCTTACCAGTATGTACCGCAGGCTTGTCCAGTCTGTCCCACATCCCATATAGCTCTTGCAGATGTCAATGGGCATTGAAGCCTAGTTCAACCCAACCAACCTATTATCCAGCGCATACACCCACTGGCAGGTGCCTTTCGGTCTAGCCACCCCTGCCCCTGTCCTGGTTTTCGTGCTGTCCAGTGAGAGTGGTAACCCTGAGGGAGATGCCCACTATTTCCCTTCTAGGCCACACCCACTCCCAGATTATGCACTCTCCAGGTGATTCTGGCATTTGACTTGACAGAATTAGCTCCCAGTGCCAGCCTCTGCCACCTAATGCTGCGGCTAAGCCCAACCAACCCTCACCCATTCTAATTTTTGCTTGCACCAGTAGGAATAATCAGCCCATTGTGGCCCTTCCCTTATCTAGCTCACATGATGCCCACAGGTGTTATAGCCCTGCCTAGTCTGATCTGCCCCATCCCAACTCACACTTTCCAATGGAAGTAGTTGTCCAGCAGGGGAGCCCACTTCCCCTACCAGCTTTGCCTCCTCCCCCTGATTTTCACATGTGCTGTTTGGGTGCTGCAACCACGGCTCATCCCACCTTGGCATTCCTTATTGTGTACTGATATGTGTCGCAACTGAACCTGGCTCGACCCACACTGTTCTGGTGCTCGGATTCGCCAGTGGGTGATGTGAACAGGTTCAGCCTGGATGGATGTGCCCCCAAACCATGCCATATGTATGCCAGTGGGATAATTTCCTGTTCTAGGTTGTTCCCTATTGTGCTTCTTGCGCTTAACTGCAGGGATTGTGTCCTGCCAGAGAAGTTGTCCAGGCTCCTCCTATTGTTGTTCAGAAACTCTCCTATTGCCAGATTTCACGCATACCAGTGGGTCCATGGGCCAGCCCTACTCAGTTCACCTCCTGTCCTAGTAGGAACAGTGGCTTTTCCTGACTGGCCTTCAACCCAATCTGATTCTTACTGTTGGATGTTTCAGCCCAGCCACAGCTATTCCATACCCCCATACAGCTCACACATGGTTCAGTAAGGGCTGAGACCAGTAAGGGTCTGTCACACATCTCCCCCTGGTCCTCCAGAGCACCAGATGGTGTTGGAGTCTGGCCTGGCTTGGTGCTTCCAGTCCCAGTCCACACTTGTGCCAAGTGATATTACAATCATAATATCCTGATCAGAATGCAGCCCCAATTCCAGCCCATGCACTCTTTGGTGGGAAACTCAACCCAGCTAGAATGTCCTGTTATTTCCCCAACCGGGCCTATTCCCAGCCATAGATCAGGTGCAGGCGGGTGGTTGTTCTGTCTCAGCTTGGCAGAGCCCCTCACTTGTCCTGGCCCCTTGGATGCTGTGGCTTGGTGTCCCTGCCTCACGCAGATCAGTAGGTGCAAGGACCTACGTGGCATGACGTGTGCTTCAACCTGATTTCTGTTGTTTCTTGTGAGTTAAGGTTTGTTCAGCCCTGTCCATTATGCTCCTTTCCAGTGGCAGCCCGGCCCACCCCACATCCTGTTTTAGGATGTACATTCAGGTGCTGCTGCCTTGACATGCCCTGACTATTGTGGGTTCCTTTACTTGTGAGTGATGGCAGGTAGCATGGTCACACTTAGTCCATCGCAATCCCAGCTTGTGAGCTAACCAGGGGACTTGTATTCCAGAGGGTTGGGACCACACAACCCCACAGAGTCTACTCCCAGACCAAGTTCTCTTGTGTGCTGGATAGTGTCTTGACCCTGCCAAATGTGACTACCACTCCACCACCCAACTGGGTAATGGTACCTAACACTGCCAAAGAGGCCCCCATCCATAGCTTTGGTGTGGGCTGGTGTGTGGCGATCATTGATGTTCTAAGCTAACAGCCCATCTCTGTATTCCTAATTGAGCTGGTGCATCTGTCTAACCCAAATTATCTTCTGGATACTTCCCTCCAAACCACCAGGTCTTGGTCCCCACACATGCCTGAATCTTTCATGACCCTGTCACTGGGAATCACCCAAAATTCACTTCTCACCTACACTAAAGCTGGCAGCAGCTATATATCTTAAAAACCCCAGAGTTCACAGGCGGGCAGCCAGCAGGCAAAGCCTGACACCACTTGGTGCACTGGCCGCCCTGGGGAAGGCTGAGGACTGGTTCACTGTCTTCTGGCAGTGTCTTTGGCGTGAGTCCCCAGTGTTGGGTCTGACCGGCAGGGGCACCCCCCACAGTCGCCACACTGCAGGGAGGGGCAGATGCCTCCAACCCCAAGGCCTGAACCCCTCCCAAACTCGCCCAGCTGCAAGGTCTTAGTGGCAGGGCGGAGCTAGGATTTTTAACCCAGTTCCCAAGTTCCCTCATCGTGGATTTATCCTGAAGGAAGAGCTCTCTTGGGTCCTGGGTGAGGCCGAGGACTCGTTCGCTGCCTTCTGGCAGTGTCTTTGGCGTGAGTTGCCAGCATTGGGTCTGACCCGGCAGGGGCACCCCCCACAGTCGCCACACTGCAGGGAGCATCAGATGCCCCCAACCCCAAGGCCCGAACCTTCCTTTTGAGTTTCTATTTGTTTTCTGTGACTGGAATGAATCATTAACTAGAATTTTAATTGGCCTTAAAAGTGGAAAGGAAACAATATTATTTTCAAAGAATGTGTGTTCGTTTGTTTTTTCCTAGTTGGTGTTCATCTGAAAATATTTATTTTTTTCTATGATCACATTGTTTTTACTTATTCTTTCCAGGTATATTACTTTTTTCACAAATTTTGAGTGGGTATTTTAAACTAATTGGGATGACCTAAGCTTTTGAAGTTATGTGATCATGTAAGGAAAAAATAGAAAATTTTAGTTTTAGGTTTTGGTTTTATAAATTGAACATATTTGTGGCAGAACAGATTATATGTATGATATGAAATACAAAGAAACTACATGGATTTCAAACTTTTGTGCCTTTTCCCCCAAATTTATAATTCCATTCTATTTTTTCATAAACGTCCTAAAGTACTTCCATGTATCTCTTCTTATAACTCTCTGATGTTCTTGATTAATGGTTATTTGTATAGTAAAAATTTTAGCTTTTTGGTATCTAACAGACTTGATCTGATTCTGACTTTGCCTTTTGTAAACTGAGTTGAATCCTGCCTTTAGTTGAGTTCACTATTGCTTGTTGTATGTAAGAAGTACCAGTAAGAGTTTTTATTTGCTTATAAGTTGTTATAATACAACAGATCCCAGGTTGTATGCTAATGTTCTTAATGTTTTTTATTTTAGCTTAAAATTATGTACAGCAGATCATTTTTATGAAAAAAATTTTGTTTCAATATGATGGCTAGCCCTTTTGGAGGAAGGGTTGCTTTATACTGAAGCAATGGGGGCAATAGGTCATATCCAGAAGGAATGATTGCAGAATAATTTTCTTTTTATTCATTTTTAGATTCATTTTATTTTTGATGATATTTACATAGTTGAGAGGGATGCATGTCTATGTGAACCCAATTAAGGTGGAAGGTTCTAGGAATGGGGAAAAGTGGATGAGACCACTACCTCCTATCTCTTTTTTTTCTTGTGCTATCTAGGGAAAGTAGAGAAAGAAGGGGAGAGGGCCACTACAGAGAGAGAAGGGGAGAGGGCCACTACAGGCAGCCCAGCTGCATCAGTGCCCTGGAATGGGAGATGGCCACGTGATGTCATCCCCAGGTCCCCACTCCAAATATACTGCTTCAGTGGTTTTGATGGGATTCAGCTCAGTCCATCACCCACATCAGCCAACACACACTCTAGTGGTTGCTGGTCAGTTCTGTCTCAAGTGCCATCTCATATTGCAAACCAATGGATGCTGCAACCCACCTAACCCTGCCCCCATCACATTGTATCTTAATGTATACCAGTGGGAACTGCAGCCTAGTTGGAGTGATCCCCAGTAACTCCCAGCAGGCCCGCCCCAATTCTGGTTCCTGTGTGTGGCACTGTGTGCAGTGCATTGGTTCCATTTGTCCTGCATCCCACAGAGTTCTCATTCATATCAGTGGGTTTAGAGCCTAGCTCAACCCAGCTGTCCCCACTATCCAGCCCACACTCATGCTTGTGGGTGCTACCACCTGTCTAGTCAGACCCATTCCCAGCCCTGGTTCTCATGCTCACCAGTGGGTGCTGCAGCCCATCAGAAGGATGCCTGCAGTTTCCCTACTGGGCTATCTCCCAGCCCTGCATCTTATACTTTCCAGGTGGTTCTATGATCTAGTCTGACAGGGCTTGACCCAAGTCTCAGCATTTGCCAGCTGATGCTGTGGCAGAGTCCATCCTGCCTGCACTTACTCTGGCTCATGCATATATCAGTGGATATCGTTGCTTAGCTCAGTCTGGCTCTTTCCCTAAATCAGCTCACATGCAGGCAGTGAGTGTTATAGCCCTGCCCAGCCTGATCTGTCCCTAGTCCCAGCTCTCATGGTCTTTAGCAGGAGTAGTGGCCCAACAGGGGAGCTGAGGGGCTTGACCGCATCCTGGGTTATTTGTGATGGTGGGAGCTGTGGCCTGGACTGGAATGATTTGCCTCACCTTGGCATTCGCCAAGTGGGTGCTATAGCCTATGGGTGCTATAGCTATAGCCTGCCTACCCCCAGTTCCAGCTAATGGTGGTGGATGCTGCAGCATAGCCCAACCCAGCCCACCCCCAGTCCCAGCCATAATGTGAACTGGTTTGTGTTGTGGCCCAGCCTGGCCTGTCCTGTTTCTCAGATTGGCCCTTGGGTTCTATGAACTAGCCTAGCCTGGCCCACTCCTATAACTGACCCACATGTATGCCAGCGGGTACTGTAAGCTGGAGTGGTCTGGGCTGCTCTTGTTCTCACCTGAAGGACTACATGCTGACAGAGGAGTTTCCCCCTCTACCAGTGGCACATCTTGAGCACACTGGTGAGTCCTTGGCCCAGCCTGACTTGGCCTACCTCCTGTCCTGGTAGGTACAGTGGCCTTGCTGGATGGCCCATACCCATTCTGGCTGTTACTTTGGGGTGCTATAGCCCAGCCACACCTGGTCTAACCCCATACCCATCTATCACATGGTTCAGTGGGTGCAGAGACCTAGCCTAGCCTGTCTTATACCTAACCCTAGCTCTTGTGAGCACAAGCAGATGCTGGAGCCTATCCCAATCTGGCACACCCCAGACCCAGTCCACACCTGTGCTGAAGGATGCTGTAGTCATATCCAGCCCAGTTTGCCATCCCCATTCCAGCTCTTTCACTTGGCTGTCTGACCAAGCTTGCTCCAAGTCACTGATCCTGCATGTGCCAGTGTTTGCTCTGATCCAGCCTGGCATAATCCATCACCCAGCTTGGCCTTTGCCGTTAGATGATGCAGCTTGAACTGGCCTGGTCCCAGTCTTTTCTTGGTGGGTGCTACAGCCTAGTGCTACCCAGCCTGTCCCCATCTCTGGCTTTCATGCAAACTGGTAGGTGTAATAGCCTAGCCTGGCTCAGCAAGGTCCATACCCCATCCTGGCTCCCACATATACTGGTGTGCTATGGTTCAGCCTGGTATGCCCTCTACAGAGCCAATCCACACACTTGCTGACAAATGAAGCAGTGCTGCCCAGCCTGACCAACACTCAGTCCTGACTCACATGCTCACCAGCGGGAGCTACAGCATACCAGGGGAATTCCCCAAGTTGCCCACTTCCCAGGCCCAGCTCTCATATGTGCCAGCATGTGCTAGGCCCTTACCCATCTTTCTGCTCCCCAGTGTAGGTCTTTGCTTGTGCTGGTCAATGCTGTCTGGCCCTCTGCACACCCAATTCTTGGGTGTACCTGTGGTTGTTACAGCCTGGACCAGTACAGCCCATCCTGTTGCCAACCCCAGTACCCATAAGTGTTGGTGAGTACCATGGTCATGCCTAGCTCAGCCAATCACCACCCCAGCCCTCAAGAAAACCAGCTGAAAGAGCAGTCCCATGGGAGTGAGCTCATGATTCCCCCATAGAATCTGCTCCTAGACCCAGCTCTCTCAGGAGCTGGTTATTGTCATAGCCCAGCCTAACATGGTCTACCCACTATCTCAGCACTCACTGGTGGATACTGTGGTCAAATCCTGCCAGTCAGATCCCCCAACCATGGCTTTTTTGTGTGCCAATAGGTGGTGGTTGATGGTTGATACCCACAATCCCAATTCAAGTCTCCCACGTGGGTGAGTATGTTGGTCTTGGCCCCCAAAGGTCTTCTGTTTTCCCTCCTTTAAACTACCAGGTCTCAGACATCTCATTTACTTCCAGTTGCAGAATCCTGGTTGGGAGAAGTCCCCCAGAATTCACTCTCATGTGTCATATTCTCCTTCATTAGTTCTCCCTCTCACACTTCTTCATATCTGCTTCCCTGAGCAATCCACCCCTCCCCCCGCCGCCCCATGCTTAGTCATCTAGCGGTGTGCTATGTCAGCCTAGGGCCCTGCATGCCTACCCGCCTACCCAAGGTCCACACACACTTGCACACTAGTCCTCAGACCCTGTCTGTGGGCGTGCTGGAGTCTGCCCCCTACATATCTTTTTTTGTTTGTTTGTTTTAGATTCTTTTTTTTAAAATTTATTTTCAAATTATTTTTTTATTTTGACAATCTTTACATAGTTAATTTGGGTAAAAAGGGTCAAGGGATACAGGAAAGTGGGTAAGACTATTATTTCCATATTGTTTCCTTCATGTATCTGAGGTAAAGGGGGATATTGAGGGAGAAGCCCCACCTGGTTTCCCACCCACCCCAACTCCTGCATGTGGGGCATGCTCTGAGATACTCGCTCACGTGGTTTCAGTAGTTCACCAGTTATGAATTGCTGCCAATCTTGCCTCTCCAAACACGATGAGGTCGTTGAAAAATCCACTGATTGACATTGTCCATCATAGCGTCTCTATTTGCCCGGTATTTTGTTGCCAACCTATAGCTGAGGTGGTTGATTAACTTGTTCCATCTTCTGTCCTTTCATGGTTAGGGTTCTGAGTCTGGCATTTCAATTGGGGAGATCGCCAAAAAAACTTCGTCTGAGGTGTTCCCAGGCCAGATTCTTGTATGCACCCAGCAAGTACAGGGCCCAGCACAGTCATTGCCCCGATCAGCTGGTGGTTGCAATTGCTGGGTTGGTTCTGTTTTCAGCCCCACTGGTATAGGTAACACAAATTCGGTATTAACCAGGCCCATAATGTCTGCCAGCTGTTAGCTGCTTTTTTCTCAGCAGTGTAACACTTGCCTAGGTACAGTACAACTTAGAAAGGTGCCTGTAGTTGGGATTCTTTTGCTTTTTATTTATTTTTTTTATTTCACAGGTAATTCTTTTAAGGAGCATGTTTTATGTTTACAAGAACATTTGAATTCACAAGATTTTATATTTACTGGGGAGAGAAAGGGACTAAAAAATGTTTCAAGGTAGAATCAAAGTGTTTCTCAAAACTAAGAATTTCTTTTTGGGTAAGAACTAAAAATATTCATTGTTGATGAATTTTGTTAGAAATATAATTGTGGTATTCATATGCATTCATGCATAGTAAATATGTTTATGATGCAATTACCTCTTTTTTTTAAAAACCATTATGTATAGGTTTTATTACCAGATATTGGTTGAAGGGTAGAGTTTCCTGTGTGTTCTGCTTGTTGTGGAGTACACAAAGTTGAAATGCTTTGTCCTGGCTCATCTTCATTTACAGATGGGTGACCATGAGAGATTGCGTGCACCAGTCTCTGTATGACTTGGGAATTCTTTGTCTTGTTTCCAATCTAGTTCTGACTTACCCTAGACGTAGTTCACAATCTTGTTAAGTCTCCTCTCTTTTATAAATAAAGGATTTTATTAATTTAGAAGTTCAAGAAGCAGAGAAAGAGGGAGATGGATGTTCCATCTACTGGTTCAGCCCCTAAGTGTGCAAGGATTGAGGGATTGCCAGGCTGAATACAAGAGCCAGAAATTCCATCTGAGTCTCCTGCAGGGGCCCCATTACCGAGGCCATCTTCTATTGTTTTACCAGGAGCATTAGCAGGGAGCTGACTTGCAGTTGGTTCAGCCAAGACTCAAACCTTGGCTTTGATAGAGGATGCCCAGTTTGTAAGCAATGCCTTATTCTATGCAACACAGCTGGACCCTTTGTTTAAGAGTGCTGTCTCCTGGGTCTAGTGATAACCTAGTGGCTAAATCCTCGCCTGGGATCCGCCAGGATCCCAAATGGACCCAGGCTCATATCCCAGCAGCCCCACTTCCCATCCAGCTCCCTGCTTGTGGCTTAGGAAAGCAGTAGAGGATAGCCCAAACCCTTGGGATCTTGCACCCTTGTGAGAGACCTGAAAGAAGCTCCTGGCTTCTGGCTTCAGAAACTTTGGGTATTGCAGCCACTTGGGGAATGAACCGAAGGACAGAAGATCTGTCTTTCCTTCTCCTTGTAAATCTGACTTTCCAGTAAAAATAAAATAAGGGAAAAAAAAAAAAAGAAAAAGGGGAGTTGTCTTCTTCCAGTTTCTTTTTTTCTTTTTTTTTATTAAAGATTTATTTATTTATTGGAAAGTCAGATATACAGAGAGGAGGAGAGACAGAGAGGAAGATCTTCTGTCCCATGATTCACTCCCCAAGTGAGCGCAATGGCCGGTGCTATGCCTATCCGAAGCCAGGATCCAGGAACCTCCTCCAGGTCTCCCACGTGGGTGCAGGGTCCCAAGGCTTTGGGCCATCCTCTCCTTGACTGCTTTCCCAGGCCACAAGCAGGGAGGTGGACGGGAAGTGGAGCTTCCGGGATTAGAACCAGCGCCTATATGGGATCTCCGGGCGTTCAAGGCGGGGACTTTAGCTGCTAGGCCATGCCGCGGTGCCTCTGTGCCCCCGGTTTTTTTTTTTTTTCATTCACAGTTTGTTGACTTGCTTGCTCTTTCACATGGATAAAGGGCTTTATATCAGTAACTTCTTTAATGCTCTCTCACTCTTTCAATTTTTATATTCAGAACTACTAATGTCTCAGTCAGCTTTTCAGTATCATAATGGAATGCTTGAGGCAGGATACTTCATAAAGAAAAGGAGTTTATTTTGGCTCACAGATTTCGAGATTCAAAGTCCTAACAGCTTGACATAGACTGTGGTGAGGTGTGCCGTTGTCTGTGTCACATCGTGTTGGAGGCGTGTCTGTGTCAAGGCTCTCACCCTTTGATCTTGAAGGCACGAGCATTTCATAATGGGGTTAGATGTGGTGACTCTAGTGTCACTTTCTAAAGGCCTCACCTGTAAACACAAATAATGAATTGTGTTTCCACTTTTTAAATACCATTGTGGGGGACAAATCATATTCAGATTGTGGCAGTTCTTCCCCTTTCTACCTCAGAGAAAGTGCAGTCAGTCTTTGTTGCCACCTGTGCTGATTTTTGGGTGCTTTTTTTTTCACCTTCTTCCAGGACTTCATTCATTCCTTTTTGTTACTTTTAGTTTCTCTTTACTTCTTCCTTCCCTTTGGTCTATGGACCTACCCCATCTATCTATTTTTCTTTCCTTCGTTCCTTCCTTCTTTCTTTCCTTTCTTCCTCTCTCTCTCTTCCTTCTTTTCTTTCTTCTTAAGGTTTTATTTATTTTTATTAGAAAGGCAGATATATATTAATATATTTATATGTAAATATTACATGCATAATATATTCATGTATTTTTATTGGAAAGACAGAATGAGAGACTGAAAAGTCTTTCGTCTGCTGATTCACTCTCTAGTTGGCCAAAATGGCCAGAGCTAAACCCATATGAAGCAGGGAGCCAGGAGCCAGGAGCTTCTTCCAGAGTCTTCCACATGGGTGCAGGATCCCAAGGTATTGGGCCACCCTCTACTGCTCTCCTAGGTTACAAGCTGGATGGGAATTGGAGCAACTGGGACATGAACCAGCACCCATATGGGATCCTGGCCCATTTAAGTTGAGGATTTAGCCACTAGGCTACCACGCTCGGTTCTACCCACCTTGTATACTTGTTGTGGGTCATTTTATGACTCCTGCTTTCCCTGAAGCTTCTCCCCTCCTTGTTACTTTCTAGATTTAGATGTACTTGAGACAGTAGTCTGCATTGAATGTGTCAGTTTACCTGATTCTTACTCTTTTTTCATCTACTTTAGTTTGTCTTTTTATCACCATACTCCTGAACCTCTTCTCTCCCTCGTTGCTGACAACTTACCAACATGTAAGTGAGCATAATGGACAAGTGGAATTAAAAGGTGTTATTTTGGAATTTTGAAATCCACCTTTGTTCCCCCTCTCAGAATGTGCATGTTATGTAAATAAATGTTTTAATGACCTCTCATGTGTATAGATTTCAGTTTTTTAAGAGCTAAAAAAGGCTTATCTTTTAATTCTATTTTCTGCAACCTTTTTGAAGTTCCCTTGTATTTATGTATTTCTCTCTTGATTCTACTTGATTTCCTGCTATATTTGGTATTGTTGGCTACAGATAAAGAGACCCTAAGATATTTCTCATTTGCCTGGATTTTCCAGTATCATTGTTTCCGTTTTATTTTATAACATTTTTTCTATTTAATCTCTTTCACCTTCAATAATGGTGAGTCTTTGGACTATAATCATAATGTTTGGAGTTTGATTCCCCATACTGATTGCTGGATGATCCCCACTGCATGTAAGTCTCTGCCTAAATTGCTTTACACATTCCATAAAGAGGGGCTCTGCCTGATTTTTCACGTTGAACTTGGCCTTGGTTGAACTGGTCGGTTGCACTCTTTCCCTTGCCTTTTTCACCTAGCTCCTGTCATGCTTCGGTTCTCATGTTGGAATGTACTTCCTCTCTGAAGCCTTTTGAGTAGCTTCAAATAATGTCACTTCCTCGGTTGGTTCATATGTTTCCCTTTTACCGTTACACTGTCCATCACGTCCATAACATTGAGGACTATATCTTGAATCATCTGCCACTATTGCCTGAGCAGTCGTTACATAGTCAGTAAACACTTGCCAAGTGATTGAAGACAGATCATACTTTTGATGGAATTTTCCAAAGATTTGAATGAGTTATTGGGTTTTATAAAATACCCATAAACTTGCCAAGGTCTCTTTTTTGCCTTTGGAGAATTGTGCTTAGAGCTTTTAATTGCGTTTACATCCTGTACTTCAATATTTTTATTTCAGTTAAAATGTACACAACAATACCGCTAACAACTTTGAAATGTTATTCTTTTGTACCAGAAAATTTAGAGAGATGGGCAAGCATTACATTGAAAATATGTTTTGGTGAGATTAAAGGATGTGAGAATAAAATTGGAATCTGAGCAGTGTGGTTTTGATGATGGCATTTTTAAAGCTTTGCTTTTGGCCTGAACTATTTCAATGACAGATTTTGTTGCAGCCCATTTCTTTCTGGTCACAAACGTGTGATAGTTCATTTTTGGCAGTTGTACTGTGTGAAAAGGGTTGGGGTCAGCACCACTGTGCAGAAATGGGTCAGTGAGTGTTCAGATGAAAGTGGGAATGCTTTTAAAAAGCCTTTATTTATTATTGGTGTAACAAGACAAAATAATTACAAGCTTGAACCTTTCACTGTGTTCTTGCTTCCTCCCTGTCTTAAAAGCATTGCCAAATTAACCACATCAACCAGTTTTACGTAAAATGGATTGCTGTTTTAAGTAGGTCTTTATTTTTTCTAACAAGTGTCTTCAGAAAGTCTATTTTGTCTTCCAAAGGATGTAAGTCTTCCTTGTACTTCCATAAAAATCTCAAATGGCAGCGTACAGAGAGCAGGCAGCATGCTCTGCTTCCGTGGATGATAAAGTACAACCACCTATTTTTCAGTTGAGCTGGGAGGAAGAACTCTATCCTACTGTTGCTTAAAGAGGTGATTTTATTACTGATAGAACAGATTACAAGCCAGAATTTTCTGAGAGTAATGAATGACAAGGCGGATTATTGCCTGTAACTTTGAAGCAATGTGCCACATTCCTGAATCCAGTGAAGAAAGTGCTCAAGGTATTCTGGAAAGCAGTTTAGATCCTGCATGGAGACAAGAAGGTTGCTCTCTGTTTCCCTTCTCCCTGAATAGAGCAGGAAGCAAACCCTGGAGCAACTTTGCTCACAGATTTGTGCTGGAATGTTTTTGGAATGTGAAGAGATTCTTAACCAGTCACCATGGAAACTGATCTAGGGGCTAGCCCTGTCCTTTGGGCTATCTGAGGTGGGTTAAATAAAAGATGACCACATGCATTATTCTGTTAAATATATGTGTATTTTCTTTAAAAAATGACTAACAATACAGCTTGCTTAAGGGAGAATAGGATATCTGTATCACATGTCACTATAAAATATTCCATGCAGGTGAAGAGTACCCTAAGAGACAATTATCATTTTAGGTGGTTGAAATTCCATTGCATTGTAATTTTGCCTCCCCTGTTTATACACAATGGAATGATAAATGCTAAATTTTCATTTACCTGCTTAGTAATGGAGTGAAATTTGATTTGGAAATGCAGGTAAGTGTATTATTTTATGAAATCATTACTTAGTGAAAAATAGTTTAAGTGATGGTGTCAGGAGCATAGCAGTTAAAAGCATTCAGGAGTAACTAAGGCAATTGCATACTAAGATATTATGAACATCTAGGAACATACTTTCCAGTCTGTGCAGTCTATTGCTGAGGTAAGGCAAGGTGCTATATTATGGTCATCTTTGGAAATCCAGACCATGGCATTCCCTCCTAGTCCTTGTGGGGCACTGGTGAAGAAAGAAGGAAGTTCTGGATAGAACTTATCTGGAGAGTTATCTGGTACTGATAGAAGGGTTTTTTTTTTTTTTTTTTTTTTTTTTTTTTAACAAATTGAGGTGAAGTTTATAGAAGAGTGTTACATTGTGAGGTACACAGATTGCTTTAAGAGGGTTTGTTTCATTTTCAAGATCTAACCTTGTCTGAGAAGGCAAGATAGGAAGAGCCAATGCTGTTTTAATTAGTTATTGATTTGAAAGGCAGAGGGAGAGAGAGCCAGCCAGCCAGCCAGCCAGCCACAGGTCTCCTATCTGCTGGTACACTTCCTAAATGCTCATACCAGTTAGTGCTAGGCCTGGCTGAACCAGGGAGGCAGGAACTCAGTTGGATCCCCCATGTGTGTGGCAGAGGCCAAAATGCTTGGTAGCCACCTGCTGCCTTCCCAGGGTGTGTATCAGCAGAAAGCTAGAATTAGAAATAGAGCTAGGGCTTGAACCCAGGCACTTTGACGTAGGATGTGGGTGTCCCATGGGATGTGCTAATCACTGCTTGTCCCATTTTCATTTTCTTTTATTTATTAATCTTTTAAAAAGATTTATTTATTTTTATTGGAAAGACAGACATAGAGAGAGGAGGACAGACAGAGAAGATCTTCTGTCCAATGATTCACTCCCCAAGTGGCTGCAATGGCTGGAACTGAGCCAATCCAAAGCCAGGAGCCTCTTCTGGGTGCAGGGTCCCAAGGCTTTAGACTGTTCTCAACTGCTTTCCCAGGCCACAAGCAGGGAGCTGGATGGGAAGTGGGGGCACTGGGATTAGAACTGGCGCCCGTATGGGATCCTGGTGCGTTCAAGGTGAGGACTTTAGCTGCTATGCTATCATGCTTGGCCCGTATTTATTAATTTAAAAAAATTTTGTTTTACTTGAATGGCGGAGTCAGAGAGAGTGAGTGAGTTAGAGGGAGAGAGAGAGAGAGCTCTTCCATCTGTTGTTTCACTTAGTAGCTGGGTTAGGCCAGACTGAAGGCATGAGCCAGGAGATTTTTCTAGAGCTCCTCTGTGAGGTCAGGGGCCCTGGCACTTGTGTAGTCTTTATTTTAGCTTCTCTGAGGAGTTACAGAAAAAAATATGTCAGGATGAATTTGGTACTGATTAGAATGGTTATTTCCAAAAGCTACACAGAAAAGAGATTTTATCATGGTAAGGACAACCTAAGAATTAATAGATGCCAGTAACAGTAGGCTAGAAAGGGTTTGTTTCTGAATGGAGTATTTAGTGAGCAAGCACCAGCTGTGCATGGCAACCGACGGCACCTATCCAGGGGGTGGACGGTTGGGAAAAATACTTGCACTTTTTTTTTCCTTTCATAGCAGAGAGGCTTTTTAGTTAGACTATTGGTCTCTTTTCTTTACAAAGGATTAAATTTCAAAAGAAGGATCAGTCCATTCTTGTGGGGTGAGATGGAGATGGAGGAAATATTTGGAACAAGAGGGATATTTGCTGCAGTGCTGGGGTAAGGCATTTCTTAGACGCTGTTGTTCGTAGGCATTTGACCGAGTACTTAAGAGGCAAATTTTAGTCCTACTTGTCTTCTTTCTTCATTTAATGAGACTTGCTCAGCTTGACTAGCTCCCAGTTTTGTCTTTACGATAATCCTACCATGGAGCGTGTGAGTCCCAACTCTTTGAATAAGACAGTCTCCCCCATTAGAAGTAACACTTTATGTGTTAGCATCAGATCCTTGGAGAAGTAGTCTCTAGTAGAAATCGTTTTTGTAATGGACAGAAAAGTGTTTTGTTCCACGTTGCCAAAAGGTGTTGTAAATCATCAAAAGAAAAGGGAAATTTTGAGAATCTAGAGTCTTCCAAATGCCATTTTTCAGGGAGCAAATTGAAATCAGGAAAGAAAAGGTTTGCTTAGAAACGAGGCCTACAAATGGAACTTGAGTAGCTAACATCTGCCTCTGATGAAATCCCATACAAGGCTATTCCTTTCCTTGTAGTCCTTGAGTTAAGGCTCTGACATTTTTGTGTTTGCCATGGAAATGATTGTGATAATATAAATGGTGTTTTATTTTTATACATGATTAGATAGGGAAGATGGAAGCCAGCTGTTGTTTAAGTGCATGTCTTATGATTCACAGCAGAAAATATGACATAGGCAGTAGTAAATCAAAGGTGACAGGGTGTATTGCTGAGGCTCATGAATATGGGCATGGGGCAGATAACCTTGATTGTTTGTCTCAAGTGTCTTGATTTTGGCTCTGGCAGAATTGGGTAGATTAGTTCATTATATCACATCATCTGTGTTTTATGATTTAGCTCGTGAAATTGGAGACCCCCACACATTTTTTTAAGCATGTTTGTTAACTATCTTACAAATGGCAAACATGATAAAGGAAGTTTTGAGAGAATGGTAACTAACACAGTTCACATTATGTATTTACATCTGTGGTAAGTGTTACAAAGGAAAAATCTTGGCAGAGAGCATTTAACAGGATACTGATTCTAATCTGAGGATTGAGAGAAGTCTTCCCTCAGAAACTCATAGTTAGCATATCTGCCTTCTTTTTGTTTAAATCATGCATTTATCATTTTCCAAGATATGGTTTTCTAGGAATAGGGCTGATTTTGTATAAGGTGGAAGGTAGGGGTCATATTTCTTGCTTTTTCAAATGTATTTCCAATTTTCTCAGTCCCTTCTTTCAAATTCCTTTAGTGTCTATCACATTATTCCACTTTATGTTTTCATGGCAATCATTATTCTTACCCTAATTTTTTATTATTCAGCTTTTTCTGTGTCTCCTCTCCCCCATCATTATGATGAAGCTGTTGGAGTGCTAAGACCAGAAAACCCTAAGTTAGAAGAGCGTGGGGAAGTGGAGGTGCTGAAAAGATCCACAGGGTGGTGATCAGTGTGAGAGGGAGGGTAGTGCCTTTGGAAACCATGTCAGCAGTTTTTGAATTAATTTAAGGCAATGGGAAACCAGTTTCAGTGGATATAGATTTGAATGACTGAACTATTTCATGGAGGATGAGGGAGGATGTTGGAGCAAACACAGCAAACCAGTGTGAGCTGTTACAGTAAGCTCTCCTGAGGAGAACGTGGTGATGGTGTTGGCCCTGAAAATGGAGAAGGAGCTGGAGCTGTGACGTTGTCATTATAGAGTGTGTATGAAGGATCAGATCAGGGAGTCAGGTACAACTTCCAGTGTAGATTTTTGATGGTTACATTTGATACATTTTTCCAAAACAATTAGAAAATAATAATAGTGCATTCTTAAATTGGACATACAGAATTTCTCCTGCTTATGAATATTCATAAGTGTGTTGAACTTTGCTGGTCATCTTTTGGTTAAGATGGAAAGCACACTACTTTTTAGCCCGTACTGTTTTACTTACTAATTAATCATTGACATCTATCTTTTTTTTTCTTTTTTAGGATTTATTTTACTTATTAGAAAGGAAGGGTTATACAGAGGGAAAGAGAAACACAGAGGGAGATCTTTTATCTGCTGGTTCATTCCCCGAATGGCCTCAGCAGCTGAGGCTGGGCCAGGCTGAAGGTAGGAGCCAGGAGCTTCTTCCAGGCCTCCCACATGGGTGTAAGAGCCCAAGCACTTGAACCAGTGTCCCATGCTTTCCCAGGTGCATTAGCCAGGAGCTAGATCAGAAGTGGAACAGTCAGAGCTGGGACCAACAGCTGAGTCCTGGTGTTCTAGGCACCACAATTGTGACCCACTTGCTATAGGTCTTAGCAACCTTAGCATGTGATTTGCTGCTTTCTTTAAGTCATAAGCTTTCCTAAAGGAAGTATTTTCTGGTTTCTGTTTCTAACATGCAAATTGCAAGTATACAACTCTTAGGCTTTGGGACCATCGTTAAGTACGGTAAGGATTGCTTGACCATAACTGCTGTGAGTTCATACCATGATGATTGATCAGTAGCTGAGATGGCTACCCATAGTGACTAATGAATAGGAGGGTGGCGAGTACAGTGGATTCACTGAACAAAGGAACAATTTGTAGGCTGGACTGAAATTTCATTAGAATGGTATGCAATTAAAATCCTGTGAATCACTTATAGAATTTTCCTTTTTCCTAATATTTTCAGATCATATTGAGTACAACTGACTGAGACAGCAGAAAACAAAACCAGTTAATGGAGACTACTACCAATTTCAATACCTTTTTTATTTTTATTGTTGGATAATAGTCTATTGTAAGGATGGTTCATGTTCTGTTTACTTCATCATGTAATAGACATTTGGGTTGTTTATACTTTGGTTATTATGAATAATTTTGCTGGCAACATTTGTGTACTAATTTTTTTGTATGCATACGTTTTAGTTCCTACTGGTAAAATTGCTGGGTCACATGAAAACTGTGTTTAGAAGCTGCCAGACTGTTTTACACAGTGGCTGTATCATTTTTCACTCCTACTGTCAACCTTTGAGGATTCCAATTTCTCCACATCCTTATCAATTCTTATTTTCTATCTTTTTGATTACAGTCATCCTCATGGGTGTGGTATGTCATGGTTTCTATTTGCATTTCTCAGTGGTGTTTCTACTGAACAAAAATGATAATGAAATTGAAGATGGGCAGTTTGCTGACTGACATAGAATTTAAGAAGTCATTTTAATTATTAGACAGTTGATGTGTTGGCATATACAGTAAGTATTTTAATCTTTTGTAAGACTTTTATTGCCTTTGGGATTCTCACTTAGCAACTAACAGTTAAAACATTTAGGTTTTATAAAACCCTCAAATATTTTTGTTATAGCTTTTTATTTTTTCTTTCAAATACAGCCATTATTCCGTGTTTTCCAAGCACTATAGGTGAGACTGTTTTAAATGATTCATGGACAAACATGGTTGAACAACCCAAGGACCAGCATTATCTAGATATTGTTTACTCATGGGTACTCCTTTCAGGAGGCCTCCGGAGTTGTGATTAATGCAGATAGATACACATATGCAAGGAAGAATGTGGCAAGTGTAGCTGTTGGAAGATATACAGAGAATTTACCAATTCCATTTCAAAAAGAAATTAGTCCCAGTTCTTGAAAGGTAGTACTTTAAAGATGAGTTAGAATCTTGGCAGGTAGATAGCATAAAAGAACAGAATGCTAAGTAGAAGGAACTATGTGAGAAAAGTTATAATAATATAATAATTTAAGTCACTTGAAATTAATGATCTTCATGCTTTCAGTCTGTTATGTGTTGGGATAAGAGGACTAGTGGGAAATCCAGGGAGGACAGATTGAATGCATATGACATGTGAAAGTTAGGTTTTTAATCCTGTGATCAGTGAGGGTATTTCAGAGTGTTTCTCTCTAGTGTGCTGTTCTTGATGTGTGCTTTTAAAAGTAAAATTTACAGTGATGTTAATGAACAAATGGTATTGGAGTCATGGAAGGCTGTTACAGTAGCCAGATTCAGAGATAAATTATTAAGTATAACTGACTTTAAGGTACAAATTGCATATAATAGGAAATCTAGAATCTATAGAGTTGGTTAAAAGGCAATTCAGCTTCATTACAGCTCTTAAGCTGATGGTTTCCTCAATCACAGGAAGAAAAAGGGGATAGTGCTATTTTTTCTTATTGGGGCTAGGGAAGAAAATTTCACTAGGGACTAATTTTTTACCGGATTTTCACTAACCAAGATTTGATGTTGGGACTATATTTCAGTTGTGGTGGAAGCTGGGAAAGTGAGAAATTTGACACTTTGCACCTTACACTCTTTGTATACCATTTTTATATATTTGCATACCATTTTTACATATCTGTATACAGAGGAACTCTGCCCATGAAAGGAAGCTGTGGGGTAAGCATTACTGTTAGGTACCAACCAATGGTGTCTACAAATAATGTTCTTTACTTTATAATCAAAAGCAATAAAACAGGTAGATTTAAGGGTTTGATTAGAAGGGAGGGAGGCATTGAAGGTGGTCCTGGATTTTGTTGGAGAATGAAAAGGTGATGATACCAATTTGCCAAAATGAATTTCCAAATCTAAAATTGAATTGGATACTAACTACCTTTGTATCACTTAGTTGAATCTAAAGCTTGATTCTGTTCATCCTAATGGAAAATGGAGGAGGCATTTGAAGATTGTACAGTGGTTTTACAATTTTTAAAAAGTTATTTATTTGAAAGGTAGTAGTAGAGAATGAGAGACGGAGGTTGATAATCTTCTGTTCTCTGGTATACTTCCCAATGCCTGTAACAAGGCAGAGGTGGGCCAAGCTGAAGCCAAAAGCCTTGATGTCAGTCTGGATCTCTCACATGGGCGCCAGGGACCCAAGACTTTGAGCCATCATCTACTGGCTTCTCTGGTCGGGTGTACATTAGCAGGAAGTCAGAATCAGGATTGGAATTTGAACTGAAACTCAGGCACTTCAACATTGGAAGTGGGTGTCCCAGGCAGCAGCTTAAGCACTGCACCAAACACCTAGTCCCCTACAGTGGTTTTTAAATATAACTCCTAGGACCAGTGCAGACTTGCTTCATGAAAATCACCTAGGGGCTTGTTAAATAAACCAGGATCCTTGGGAATTGCTATTTTTAGGTCCTGGATTTGGCCATCAGTTTTGTTAACAAGCTCCCCAGATAATTCTGATAGGCTAGATTTGGGTTTGTGTGGTGGGAAGAACATGCATGGCCTCTGCATTCAAACAAAGCTGAATTTGCTTCTCTACTCTTCATTTACTTTGAACTCCATCAAGGAATTTGACCTCTCAGGGCTCAGGTTTCTCCTCTGTGAAACATGGTATAATAACAATGGCTGCTGTGCAGGGTCTTTGTAAGATATAGAAATAACACCTCTGCCATAAGGCCTGGCGTCAAGTAGGGGTTTAGTAAACTGGTTTCTGTTATATGTGTCAGCCAGCAGTAAGTAGTGTGTTTGATTCCCTGTAGAAACATATTTCTATATAGCAGGAACAGATACAAAATAGGAAAGAGGTGTTTTTTTTTTTTTAATTATTGGAAAGGCAGATTTGCAGAGAGAAGGAGAGAGAGAGAAAGATCTTCCATTTACTCGTTCTCTCCCCAAGTGGGAGCTGAGCTGATCCAAAGCCAGGAGCCAGAAGAAGCAAAATTCATATGCATTTTTTGTTTCTTAGTGTCCATTGTGATCAACGGCTGATTTCCTTTTGGCTCTGCCAAATGTCTTCTGGACTTGAACAGATGATTATTTCTTAACAGCAGCTTGTTTTACGTTAAATGTGAAACTTAAAATTTGGTTAATATCCCAAAACTCTAAATCCAATTTCTGTGAAATAACATTATAATGTTTAATGGAATTTTTTTTCAGTGATCTGATATAAAATTTTAAACACAGGTTTCTTGCTCTTCAAACAAACAGCAGACAATATCAATCAGACAAAAGTATTAAGTGCACATTAAGGATCATTTCGTTATTCTCAAAGCCGGCTTTATGTAGTTGTCTGGGTTAATATTTAGAATGTTGGATGGTTCCTTTGTGTGGTTAGTGCTCTCTGAGAATGAATGTTTATTTTTTCTGCTTTCAGTTCATAAAGAGGTTTTGGTGGAAGGGAGACAGACACTGACATTTATACCTTCTTTGTCCTTGGAAATGGACTTGATTTGTCTTTGGAGAGAGACCACCTGTGGTGGTTACCTGTGTGTAGGCTCTGAAAGCATTCTGTGTGGGTTCCTTTCCCAGTCCTACCCTGAGGGATGCTTGACCTTTGCCTTGGGCAAGTTAGTACCCTTTCTGTGCTGTTTCACCAAGCAAGGTTATTGAATACTCACTTCTTAGAGCTATTGTGAGCAGTAAATGAGTTAACAGATGCAAAGTGTATGGGAAGTACCTGGGAGATGGTACTTGGCTATTCTGTGAGTTTTACAAATTCATACTACTCTGCCTTAAAGTAGATATCCGTTTAAATAAAATTCATTTATAATCATTTGGGTTTTTTTTATTTGAAAGACTGAGACAGACAGGTGGGGGGTGGTGTCAGGGGGAGGAAGAGAGAGATCTTCTACCCATTTGTTCATCCTCCACATATCTGCAGCAGGCAGGGCAGGGCCAGGGTGAAGCCATCCGTCAGCAACTCCTTTTGAGTTTCCCTTGGGGGTGGCAAGGACCCATGCACTTTGGCGATCACCGCTGCCTCCCAGAGTTTACATTGGCAGGAAGCTAATTTGGGAGTGGAGCTGGGATCTGAACTGAGGCACTCTGATGCAGGACTCCCAAGAGGTCTCTTAAGTGCTGTGCCTAACACTCATCCCCAGTGTTTCTTTTTGATCTGAATACGTCTTCATTTATTTATTAAGGAGATGCCTGTTTTACACATAAGGAAGCTGAGGCTTAGTGAAGTTAACAACCCTTAATCACCTATTAAGTGATAGAAATACTGATATCCTTCTTTGCATAATCCTGTTTTTAATCTGTTAGTTTAAAAACTAAAAAATACTAATCATTTATGTGATTCTTGTCACATTCAGGTAATGCTGATTTTCATTTATCAAAAAACATTTTTATTACCTAGTAATAAAATTAATAAATGTTTTGAACCTTGAGTGATGTGTTTAAGGTTTTTTTTTTTTAAAAATATTTGTTTTATTTATTTGAAAGGTAAAGTGGTAGATGTAGAGAGAGGGAGATTGCTCATCTGCTGGTTTAGTCCTCACATGCTCTCAATGACTAGAGTTGGGCCAGACTTTGAAGCCAGTAATCAGGAAATCCCTCTAGATCTCCCACATGGTGGCCACGGCTTCATGGCTGGGACTGGCTTCTGCTACTTTCCCAGGCATATTAGCAGGCAACTGAGTCAGAAGTGGAGCTACTGGGGCTTGAACTAGTTCTCTCATATGGGATACTGGTGTTTTCAGGCAGCAGTTTAAACTGATGTGCCACAGTGCTGGTCCCTAGGTGTTTTAAAATAAATTTATTTTGATCCTTAATTTAAAATATTGTGTCAGTGTTCAGCTAACAAAGCTACTTTTAAAACCTTACTTATTTGAAAGAATTACACAGAGAGAGCAAGAGACTAACAGAGAAAGAGCTGTTTTATCTGCTGATTCACTCTCCGCAGGGCTGGGCCAGGCAGGCCAAAATCGGAAGTCTGAAGCTTCTTCTTGATTTCTCATGTGTGTGCAGAGGTCCAAGCACTTGGGCTATCTCCTACTGCCTTCCCAGGTAAATTAGCAAGGAACTAGATTGAAAGTGTAACAGCTATGTCTTGAACCGTCACTTATATGTGATGCCAGCATTGCAGGAGCTAGTTTACTTGCTGCATCACAAAACTACTCCAATGAAGATATTTAAAATATACTTGGTATTTCGATAAATAGCAATTCAGTTGAAATGAACTATATAGGTATCTTACCTAGGCTTGGGTTATATTTTTATGCCTTTATTTTATAGATAGTATTCATTGTTGATTGGAATAAAATGTGGCTGTTTGAATAATCGAACGTGCAGTTTATTCAGAGTCAAGATGAGGGCTTAAACCCTGGAGAGAAGTCTCAGAATAATTAGAATGGCTGTTCCAAATCCTTCAGTAAGAAGACAACTTTTTAAAATTTTTTACAGAAATGATATATGCAGGGAGTTGGTTATGTATCAAAGTGATGTTAATATTGCTTCTAGTTATGCTTTACATAGTGTATGTGGTTATGGTTTTAAAAATATATATACTATCTGCAATGCTGTCTGTATGGGAAAAGACATGCACTAAAATCTTTAAGTACTTTCCTAAAGATTGCCTGAGATGTAAGGAACCTGCTTCTATCCTTTATTATCTACTTTAAGCTTCTCTGATCTGCTTTTAGCTAATGAATTAATTAATGAGAAAGAACCCTACTATCTGATAGTTTATTCTCCAAATATCCACAACAACCAAGAGTAGGCCAGGCTAAAGCTGACAGTCAGGAACCTAATCCAGGTCTCTCCTGGGTTCCAGGACCCACTTCCTTGAGTCATCAGCTGCTACTTCCCAGGGTACACAGTAACAGGAAGCTGGAATTGGGGTGCTTAGAATTGGGACTTGAACCCAGGCACTTGGAAATGGGATGTGGATGTCTTAACCACTAGGCCAAGTGCCCCCTACCCCCTCCCTCTGCCATGTTAAGCTTTAAGCAGGATTTTTTTAGTTCTGGTTTGAAGGCGCCTGAAGTCTTACTGGTATAATAGAATATCCAGCTATGTGGCCTTTTTATAGCACAAAAATCAAAATTCTGATTCAGGGCTTCTGCAGCTTTCATATGAGGAAAAACCACAGTATAGACTGTCTTTAGTTTCACTCATGATGGCACCTTGAGGATTTTTATAGTTTTTTGACACTTACTTTTAATTTTACATATTTGAATAATTATTTGAATATAGTAAATTGTCTATTATATTTGTGATCTTCATGCTGTTATCTAGATGACCTGAATCTTAAAGTTTCATATATTTTATTAAGAATATAAGTAATTATATTTGCCAATTGAAAACCATTAATGTATATTAATAGTACTAGTTGATTTGGGACATGTGACTACCTCTGTAGTATCTTAAAAAAACATTGTTTTCCTTTATTTAATTAAAAGGGATAGAGTGAGAGAGAGACACAGAGAGAGAGACAGAGAGAGAGAGAGAAAGAGCATTCATCTGCTGGTTTATTCCCTGTAAGCCCACAGCAGCTGGTGGTGAGCTAGGTTGGAGGCAAGGCCTGGGAGTTCAGTCTGCATCTACCCTGTGGATGGCATAGACCTAGCCCTAACTCCCGAGCTCCTACCTATTGCTCAGTACTAATAGGAAGCTGGAATTGGGAGTTGAACTGAGGCACTTTGATAAGGGATGTGGGTGTCCCAAGTGATGAGTTAACCACTTCATCAAATTCTTGTCCTTACAGTGACTTTTAAAACATATATTTTTATTCTTTTTCATTATAAAACATGCTGATAGACTTTTGGCACAAATGCCTGCAGTAGATGGGCTGGGGTCAAAGCCAGGAGCCAAGGAACTCAGTCTGGGTCTACCAAATGAATGACAGAAACCTCATTATTGGTGCTGTCAGTGCTGCTTCCCAGAGTGTGTGTTGGGTAGGAAGCTGGGAACTTGAGCTGGAAATTCAACCTAGTTCCTTTAAAATTCCTTTAAAAGATTTAATTAATTTATTTGAAAGGCAGAGTAATAATGATTGGGTGGAGACAGAAAGAGATCTTACAATCTTACTCATCTTCCTATGAGTGGCAGAGGTCTAAGCACTTGGACCATTTTCCATTGCTTTCCCAGGCACATTAATGGGGAGCTGGATTGGAAGTGGAGCAGCTAGGACTTGAACTGGTCTGATATGGGATGCCCGCACTGTTTAACCCACTGAACCACTCAGCTGGTGCTGAATCCAGTTACTTTTATATGGGGAACTGACTGCTTAGCCACTTGGCAAACTCTTGCTCCTATGGTGTCTTGGTAAGAAATATTGAAGGCACTGAATTAGCAATTTAACATCAAATATTAAAAGGGAAGATAATTTTTTTCTTGTAGTTGTGAAAATGTCACACTGCAACCTAAAGCTAATTTTCTGTTAGGATATTTTCCTTACCTTTTCTTCTCCACAAGCACACAGATACAGCCACCACACTCAGTAGAAAAATATAAGCTATTGTACTAAGAATTTTTCAGATAGATTAAAAAAAAAAAACTCCACCTGTTTCTTTCCTTGTATTTACTCTATGATTTTAGGTGGTAGGCATTAGCACAACACGCTTTGAGATGGGCAATTAGAAGTAATAGCAGTTTAATTTTGAAAAGTTCTAAATACGTTATTGTAAGATTTTTTTCCTTTTCAGTAATTCTTTGCCCCACTTTTTTAAAAAAGATTTTATTCTTATTATTTTTTTACTGGAAAGGCAGATATACAGAGAGGAGAGACAGAGAGGAAGATCTTCCGTCCGATGATTCACTCCCCAAGTGAGCGCAACGGCTGATGCTATGCTGATCCGAAGCCAGGAGCCTCTTCCGGGTCTCCCACGCGGGTGCCAGGGTCCCAAGGCTTTGGCCCGTCCTTAACTGCTTTCCCAGGCCACAGGCAGGGAGCTGGAAGGGAAGCGGGGCTGCCAGGATAGGACCGGTGCCCATATGGGATCCCGGGCGTGCAAGGCAAGGACCTTAACCACTTGCGCCACTGCGCTGGGCCCCCTTGCCCCACTTTTAATTTTCTTTTGGTAAAGTGAGGGTTGCCACCAATGATTGATTTTCTCACTTTTTTCAAGGAATTTGCTTATGAATTAGAAAGACACCAGTTGTGATAATTTTATATCTAGTATATTATTCTTTAGATTTTTCCTTATATAGCCTATGAGTGACAAAATTGTTACACATATTTTGAATTTCATTATCTGATTCTGTCTAGTAAGAATTTATATCAGAGCAGGTGTTTAGCTTGGCAGTTAAGATGCCCGAGTTCCACACAGAAGTGCCTTTATTGGATTCCAATATCCTGCTTCTCATTATGGTTTCCACCATGCCGACCCTGGGAGACTGTGGTGATAGCTCAAATAATTGGATTTTTTCCCGAGTGGAAGATCTGGCTTGCTGCCGTCTTCTGGCTTAAACCCTCACCTAGACTCATGGGAATCTCCCTCTCTTCCTCTCTCCCTCTCTCCCTCTCTCTCCCTCTCTCCCTCTCTCTCTCCCTCCCTCCCTCTCTTCCTCTCTCCCTCTCTCCCTCTCTCTCCCTCTCTCCCTCTCTCCCTCTCTCTCCCTCTCTCCCTCTCTCTCCCTCTCTCCCTCTCTCCCTCTCCCGGCCTCTCAAGTAGATAGAAAATCTTACAGCTTCTCCAGGTTCTTTTCAGAGAATAGCTTATCTTTCAAACCAATTTCTTCTTTCCAACCTTGACTGTTAGCATTGCTCTCACTTTTCCTCCCTCAGTAATTTATTTTCCTCTATTCTATGTCATTATTTTTTTTTGCAAAAAAGATTTATTTATATAGTTGAAAGGCAGAGTGACAGAGAGAGGTGGAAAGACAGAATGTTCCATCAGTTGGTTCGCTCTTGAGGTGGCTACAATGGTGGGGGCTGAGCCAGGAGCTTCTGGATGTCTCGCACATGGGTGCAGGTATTGCTGAACAACACCGCAAACTAGTTGTAAGCATTGCTGTACAACCCTAAAGATTGACCTCCCTGCCTGACACACAGCAATCCAGTCACAGACATCAGAGTACTGGAAGAAAAGTAGGTTTTTATTGCAAAGTGCTGAGCCAGGAGTCAGACAGCTATTCCTTAATTCCTGGGCACCCTGAGTAGTTAGGGGTAAAGGTTCTTATAGTTTGAAATTGGGATTGAGAGGTGCATGATCAACTCATGTCTAGGTTCCTGGCTGGTCAATGGAGCTTGTAACCTTGTGATTGGTTAGTGATGCTGTGCTCTTTAGAGAATTTATGATGACCAGGTGGGCACCAGTTGGTCTGGGGGTTACCTGAAGGTGGCAGTTGCATTCTGCCTAGACCTGGAAAATTCCCCCACAGAAGTCACTTCAGAACAACACTGGCCATTAATGTTCTTACATATTGGAGAAGCAGCTGTCTCCTTGAGTCCAGTGAATCTTGTAAGGCCAGCAGAATCATCCATTAAGTCTGTGAATTGCTGTAGAGGACTGGCAAGAGCACTTTGGCTTAAGGGGGACAGATGAGAATCTGGGTCCTGCTTTTATACTACAGGGGTTTGGTTTCATAGGGACCCAAACACTCAGGTCATCTTTCATTGCTTTTCCTAGGCTATTAATAGACAGCTTGGTTGAAAGTTGAGCAACCAGGGCACAATGGGATTCTGGTGTAGCAGATTGCAGCTTTACCTTCTATGTCACTGTGCCAGTCTGCTATTTTATGCACTTGATCAATCAGGAAAGCCCTGAGTTCTCGGCAGGGCTGTGTTGGAAGGGCACCAAGAGAAACAGAGCAGAGTACTTGGAGTTTGGACGTCAGAACCAGCTGTTTAGTTGCTGTGTTTTTGAGCTTGGAGGATAGATCAAGGGGTTGTGTGTCTGAATCCTGTGACTGCTTTTCCTTGGATAGCTGGTGTCAGGACTGTAAGTGCTGTTTTATGTATTGCAGTTTGGCTTAGGGACACATAATGAATTGATGTTGGTTTTTCAGTGCTGTGCTGCAGTGCTCTATCTGTTTTGGGAAAGGTTCTTGTTTAATTAGGTTTCTAGGTCCCCTGGCTTAGCTTCTGCCAACAAAGTGACCAATTGATATTACAAATAAGATGACTTATTTCTAGGGCTGTTTGGCTGTATGCATCTTTTTCTGTTTTGTAAACATTCCATTGTGATAAAATGCTTTAATTTTCTCTGCATTTGAAGTCTTTACTTATAAGACCATTAGGACATTTTTTTTAAAAAAAATAAATATCAAGGCTTTAAGGTTTTCTTTTCTTCATCTTAATCAAATGCATGTCTCCCTGTTACTTTCTGAATGAAAATGTAGAGCTTAAAGTAATTGTTGCTTGTTAAGGTGCTGTATATCCTGCTCTGGGAAGAATTTTTTTTCAAGTCCTTGAACTTCTATGCAGTGTTTTTTTTTTTTTTAAAATCCTATTGTAACTGATCTTCCTAGTGAACAGATTTTAAAAATTACTAACTTTTTGGATAGATTTTTATACCACATTGTAGTTTTAGTATTTAGAGATTTAGACAGTGTCCAATCATATGCTATGTGTGACATTTCAGTTAGCAACAGACAGGTTCCATATGTGTGTATGTGTGTAATATATATATTACACATTTACATTATATTTATTATATATATTTAATATATCACACACACATATATGTATATGTATATATGTATATGTGTATATATGTATTTGTATATATATTGCACGCAATATATATATATATATATATATCACTGAGGCTCCATAAGATTGTAATGGAGGGCCTGGTGCGGTGGCCTAGCGGCTAAAGTCTTCGCCTTGAACACACCAGGATCCCATATGGGCACCAGTTCCTGGCAGGCCTGCCTCCCATCCAGCTCCCTGCTTGTGGCCTGGGAAAGCAGTTGAGGACAGCCCAAAGCCTTGGGACCCTGCACCAACGTGGGAGACCCAGGGGAGGAAGTTCCTGGCTTCTGGCTTCAGATTGGTGCAGCACTGGCCATTGTGGTCACTTGGGGAGTGAACCATTGGATGGAAGATCTTCCTCTGTCTGTCTTCCTCTCTGTATGTATGACTTTGTAATAAAATAAATAAATCTTAAAATAAAGATTGTACAGGAGCAGAAATAGTCCTATTGTCTAGTAAAGTAGTAGCCATCCTAAAACTATAGCATAATGCAAGCTCACATGTTTGTGGTGATGCTGGTATAAACAAGCCTACTGCACTGCCGCTTGTATATATTTTTTAATTGCCTGTGGTTTTGGGGTCTTCTCTAAAATTCTTTCCCTATGCCCACGTCTTGTAGAGTGTTTCTGGTGTTTCGCTGTGGTAATTTGGTGCTGTCAGGTTATATGTTTAGGTTCTCAATCCATTTAGAATTGATTTTTGTGTAAGGTGGAAAGCTAAGGATGTTGTTTCTGACTTCTCGAGGCATATATCCAGTTTTCCCAGCACCATTTGTAAAAGAGACTGTCTTTTATCCCTGGGTTGATTTTGGTTTGTTTGTCAAAAATTAGTTGGTTATAGATGTGTGGGTTCACTTTCTGGATGTCTGTTCTGCTTCACTGATCTTCGGGTCTGTTTTTGTGTGAGTACCAGGCTGTATGGATTACCACTGCTCTGTAGTACATCCTGAAGTCTGGTATTGTGATGCCTCTAGCTTTGTTTCTATTGTTAAAGATTGCCTTATGTATTCAAGGCTTCTTGGCTTTCCATATGAATTTTAGCATCATTTCTTTTCTAGTTGTGAGAAGAATGTAATTGTCATTTTGATTGGAATCACATTGAACCTGTACATTACATTCAGCAATATGGGCATTTTGATGATGTTGATTCTAGCAATCCAAGAACATGGAAGATTTTTCCATGAGTTGGTGTCTTTTTCTATTTCTTTAGTGTTTCTTAGTTTTTTATCACAGAGATCCCTTATGTCCTCAAGTTTATTTCAAAGTATTTGAATTGTTTTTGCTGGTATGGTGCATGGGACTGATCTTGCAAGTTCCTTTTCAGCTATGGAATTGTGTATACCAAGGTGATTGATTTTTGTGTATTGATTTGTATCCTGTGACCTTGCCAAACCCTAATGAGTTTCAGTAGTCTCTTAGGTGTGCCTTTTGGTTCCTCTGTATAGTGAATCATGCCATCTACAAACTGGCATAATTTGACTTCCTGCTTTCCAATTTGTATTGCTTTGATTTCTTTTTCTTGTTGAATAGCTCTGGCTAGTAATTCTGGTACTGTGCTGAATAGTAGTGGTGAGAGTGGGCATCCTTGTCTGGTTCTATATCTTAGTGAAAATGTTTCCAGTTTTTCCCCATTTAATATGATGCTGGCATTGGGTTTTTTCATATATTGCCTTGATTGTGTTGAGGAATGATTCTTCTTTGCCTAATTTGCTTAAGGTTTTTACCATGAAGGGATGTTATATTTTACTTTCTCTTCAGCTATTGAGATACGCATGTGGTTTTTATTCTTCAGTTTGCTTAGTGGTGTATCATGTTTGTTGACTTGTGTATGTGTTGAACCATTCCTGCATACTAAGAATGAATTCCATCTAGTCTGGGGAATGATCTTTCTGATGTGTTGTTGGATTTGATTAGAATTTTGTTGGGGATTTTCATGTCTACTTTCATCAGAGATATTGATCTATAATTTTCTTTCTCTGCTGTATCTTTTTCTGATTTAGTAATTAAGGCAATGTTGGCCTCATAGAAGGAATCTGGCTCCCTTCCTATTTTTTGAATACTTTGTAAGGTTGGAATTCGTTTTTGAGATGTTTTATGGAACTCAACAGTGAAGCCCTCTGGTCCTGGGCTTTTCTTTATTGGAAGAGGATATATTACTGATTCAATTTCTGTGCTAGTTATTGGCCTGTTTAAGTCTTCAATGTCCCTGTAATTCAGTTTTGATAAATTGTGTGTGTCCAGAAATTATCCATTCTGATTTTTCAACTTATTGGTCTGTAGTTATTTGTGGCAGTTCCTAATGATTCTTTGTATATGCATAGTGGTATCCATTGTTATATTTTCTTTTTATTGATTTGGGTCTTCTCCCTCTTTTTGCGGGGGTTAGTTGGGCCAGTAGCACATCACTGGTGTTAAATTTTTCAAAGAACAAACTCTTCAATTCATTGATCTTATGTATCATTTTCTGGTTTCAATATTATTTCTTTTCTAAGTTTAATTATTTTATACCTCCTGCTTATTGTTTGTTGGATTAGCTATTGTTTTTGTAGCTCCTTCAGATACATTGATAACTTGTTTATTTGATGCCTTTTAATTTTCTTGATTTAGGCACTAATTGCAATGAACTTCCCTCTTAACACTGCTTTTACTGTATCCCATAAATTTTTATTATGTTGTATCTTCATTTCCAGGAATTAAAAAATTTTTCATTTTGATTTTTCCTGTGATCTACTTTTGGTTCAGAAGCATGTTGTTCAGCCTACATGTATTTACTGGAGTTTCCTGACTGGCTAGTTTCCAGCTTCATTCCTTGGTTGTCTGAAAAGACACATAGTATGATTTCAAATCTTTTGAATTTGTTGAGACTTGTTTTTTGGGCTATCATGTGGCCTATCCTGGAGCCGTTTCCATGCATGGGTGAAAAGAATGTATGTTCTGGGTCTGTAGGATGAAATGTTCTGTAGATATTGGTGAAGTCTGTATGATCCATGGTAATATGCTTGGCTATATTGTTTTTTTGTTGAATTTCTGTCTGGTTCATCTGCCTTTTAATGATGGTGCAGTGTTGAGATCCCTCACCATTGTTGTATGTCTGTTTCCCTTTAGGTCTGTTAACAATTGTTTTACATAACTGGGTGTTCTGGCACTGGGTGCTTATACATTTACTGTAGTCATTTCTTCTTGTTCAATGGATTGCTTGATCATTATGTCATGCCTTTATTCATATTTTTAAAAATGAATTTATGTTCTTGTCTGTTTTGTCTGAAATTAGAATGGCTACACTAGCTCATTTTTCCTTGCCTTTGGCATAGCATGTTTTTTTCTCATTCTTTCACTTACAGTCGCTGTGTTTCTTCATTGGTGAGATGTGTTTGTTATAGACAGCAGATAGGTGAATCTTATTTTTTGATCCACTCTACTAATCTATGTTTTTTGATTGAAGACTTAAGGTTATTTATGTTCAAGGTTGTTATTGAAAGATGGTGACTTGGTCCTATAGTTTTAACCTAGGTTTTTTTCTTTGTTTAGTTTAGGGTGTGTGTGTGCGCGTGTGCTGCTTTACTTTGATGTTCTCCATTTCTGTCTTCTTTGATTATAATGAGTGTTATTCTCATTTTCTGTGTGTAACACATCTTTAAGCATATTTGTAGGGCTAGTTAGGTACAGGCGATTTTTTACATATTCTGTTTTTTTTTTTTCCAAGTTCTTCACTCCATCTTCACAAAGGAATGAAAGCTTTGGTGGGTATAGTGTTCTGGATTGACAGTTTTTTTCTTTTAGAATCTGGATTATGCCTCTTTATAAACCTGCCTGTTTTATAAAAGTACCAGAATAGTACATACAGTTGTGTAGAGTATATAACACTTGATAATTAAATGACTTACTGGCTTACATATTTACTGTAATATACTTACTGTTATTTTAGAACACACCCGTCTTAAAAATGTTTATTATAAAGAATGTGCTTTGTTAACATTGGCTGCAGCGTCATATATTGTGGGAACTTCATCTCATGATTTTACCATCTATGTTGTACTTGATCTGGTTTTGTTTATCATGACTCTAGCAGCAAAAATCTTTGCCCATTATCTGCACATAGTTTAGGTAAGTAGTAGGTTTTACTGCCTAGGCTTTTATAAATATTGTCTGTGAGGTTTGCATAATGGCCAAATTATCCATTCCCATTGCTAAGTGATGCATGACTAAACTTAATCACATGTTTTACTTTTTAACAATATTTATTTATTTGAAAGGGAAAGTGGAAGAAGAGATGGAGATAAAGAAAGGAGAGAGGGAGATAAAGAAAGAGGCTTTTCCATTTGCTGTTTCCCAACAGCTACTCATAAAAGCTAGGGCTGGGGCTAGGAGCCTGGAGTGAGGGACTCCGTCTGAATTTAACAGGTTAGTGGCAGGAACTCAAAGCTGGAACCATCACCTGCTGTTTCTGAGGGTGTGAGTAAGCAGGAAGCTAGAATTGAGAGTGACCTGGTCCTTGAACTAGAGTATAATGATACGGGATATGGACATCTCAAAAGCATCCTATCCATTGCACCAAATGTCCATCCTCTATCATATATTTTTTTTTTATAGCAGCCTACTATAGTTGTTGTTTGCCGTGGATTTTTTTTTCATAAAGTTCCCTTTTCTTGAGTTATAAGATAAATTAAGATGGGTTTAGCTTTTCTCAGAAAATTGCTTATAAATAGACTGCAAAGGAATTTACATCCTCTTCAAGTAAATTTTTTAGTTTGTCTATTTGATATAATTCTGAGCCTTATAATTTAAAATGTTAGTATAGAAGTTAGCAAAGGGAATTTTATGAAATCATGGAATATTGCATCTAAGAGGGAATTTTGGGATTATATAATAACCAATTTTCATAGAAGAATAGATATATTAATTCATTTATAAGTTCATTCATTCATTTACTGATTTATTTGACAAATATTTATTTAATTTTTACTGTTATATATGTTTGGGGATATCCATGCTCTTATAGACTCATAGTTACTAGACAATGCATATCATAAATTAAATTAAAAGTGTTACAGCATTACTTGAATGCACTGGAATGGAGAGAGAAAATTCTTGTAGATTTGCAATTTACAACAGAGAAAATAACATTGAGAAATAACATTGAGAAATAACATTGGAGCAGGGGCTTGAAGGAGGTGAGAAAGTAGACCATGTGACCATCTCAGGGAGGAGCATGTCAGGGAGAAGGAGCAGCCACTGCAGAGGCTGGTAAGTGAGAACATGCCTCAGTTACCATTCGAGGAATAGCAAGAAAGCTGATGTGGCTTCTGCAAGAGGTGGAGGGGAGCAATAGGTTGAAAAATTAATACAACGGGGAGGCAGAAGGTGGCTAGAGATCAGGATAGCTTATGTAAGGTCTAGTACATAGTTGCAAAAGCTGTAGCTTTGACACGAATGAAATGGGATTGATGTGCGTGAAAGGTTTAAGTGGAAGAATAACACAATCTGGGCGATATTTTAGGTTAGTCCTTCAGGCTGCCCTGTTGAGAAGATATGCTGGAATAGGATAGCAAATTAAAATACAGAATATCCATCTAAATTGAAATTTCAAATAAATAACATTTTATATACATATTTTCTGTTCCGTGCCTTTAAAAATATTTTTAAAAATAACCTCTTGATATTACAGTTAATTGCTGTGGTTTTCTTCTTGCTATCATTCTACTTGTCCTAGGACTTGGGGCCTTAGAGCAAATTTTCCCCTCCTTCTTTCCTGGGCAATATGTGCTTCTGTTTTTCATGTTGTGGTTATCTTTTACCTTGAAGTGTTATATAGGCAGTTTCTTGGAATCTAGCCTAACCCTAGTGAATCAGAATTTTTGGAGTAAAATAAGGAATTTCCATGACTGCTGAGTCTTCTAGTTTCTGGGTATACAGTAGTGAACAAGACATAGAAAACCTTTACCCCCATGAAATTGACATTCTGATGGGAGAGACACAATAAATAAATAAGTGTATGAATAATAAATAAATAAATAAATAGGTGTATAGTATGTTGAATAATGATGTAGATATTAAAGAATTCAAGAAGGAGAAGCAGAAGGTGGAATGGGAAATGTGTAGTGTAGTGATGAGCAGGTTGTATTAGACAGGGTGACCTTTTTTGCATGATTATGTTTGCGTTAAGCCTTAAATGGTGAAGGAGAGACCGTGAATAAATGGGAAGTTGGTGTGATCATGACAGGATTTAAAGTCATGGCAGGTGGTAGAAATGTAAAGTACGTGATGTGTGTGTTGAAGAAAATACCAAGGGGACAGTGTGTCTGGCATGAATTGAAAAGAGGGAAAACGGGAGAAAAGATGTAGATGAGAGGCTGGTGATTGTTAATGGTGTATTGTAGAGACTTGGATCCTAGCCTAGCTTTGGCATTCTCTTTGGGCCTCACTTTCTCTGTCCATGAAATGGGAGCAGAAGACGAGGGTAATCTTCCAGGTTTCTTTCTGCTGTAAGGCAGTATTCAATTTGAAATCTAGTGTTTCTCCACGTGTATCTTTTTAGCTCTTTTGAAAGCAATTACTTCATCTTTTGGGATCTTGCTGTACTTTTTCTCAACTCCTCTCTGGTGTGCTCCAGCCAACCAGAACTTTCCCTTCTTTTCCCGTTGTGCTATCCTGGTCATCTTTTTTTTTTTTTTTTTTTTTTTCTTGACTGAACTTGAAGATTTAGGCAGTCCTTAGATAGACAGTAGAAAACTGTTCTCTTGTCAGCTTGTTCAACTATTATTTATTTTGTCATTCAGATTCATATTTAATTCCAGGTAACAGAATTAGGAAACAGGTATTTTTCTCTACTAAGAGGTTGGAATTCTTATAAATGGCAGTTTTACATAAAGTTTGGGAAAAAGTGAATGATAGAGAATACTTCAGTCAACTCTATATTGAACAAATACCCAATTGCCAGGCTAACATTAAATTGAGTATAATGTGCTGGAGATTGTGGGAGTCTTAACTGGCTGGGGCTCTGGAAAACATGAACTTTGGACAGACCTTAAGAGATCATGCAGAAGTAATTAGGTTGGAGCATTCTGTTGCTGTTTTGATGGATTCTGTTAGCAGACCACTTGGATAAAGGTAGCATATCATGAAGCCTTCCAGTATTCTTTAGCATAAACTCTGTTGGTGCCTTTGAAATCACACACAGAGAGGACATGTAGGCTCTCAAGTTGCAGCTTTCCAGCAGTAGTAATGAAACAGTATAATCTGAATTGTTTTGTCACCTTTTACAGCTTTCGCAGGTTGTTATGAAGAAACAAACCCCCCCAAAAAATGGTGTCTTAGGGGTTTGATCTTATTTTATGTTATCTGCTAGGTTTGAATACTGCAGGAGAGTCAGAAAAGATTATGTTATGTTGCTGCATATGTTCATTAAATCTATGGTGATTTTAAAGATGACAATCGAAATTTGTAATTGTGTACAGTTACTTTTGCTAATTACCATTTTCTTGTGTCTGATATGTATTTATAATACTTTTTTTTTTGGTGTTTTTTGTCTTGTTTTTTAGGCCAGCTAAAATTAAAGATAAAATCCTGGTTGATGCTTTCTTGACTCAATATAATTATTTTAGGAGTACTTAAGTGGAAAGAGTTTATAAAATTCAACTATTTAAATACCCAGCTGCTTGTGTTTATTTATAGCCTGTATCTGGCTCATTTATTTTCCTAAAATAGAAAACTTTCTGGAAGTTTAAATTGAAAGATTTCCTATATATTTAAAATAGAAATAATGGATTAAGTTATGAAATTTAATTGGCATCTTTGAACATGACTGAATTCTATCCTTGAAAATCTAAACTTATTTTTATAGCAACAGTAATAGTATTGGTAAAGTAGTTATACTAATTTATCCAAGTACAAGAGGCTTTCATTAATATAGGCCTTAGTATTTCTGTTGATGGACACAGATTTTATTAATGACATATAAAATACAAATAAGACATAGTCTGAAAAGTATTTTCTTTATTACTTAAAAAAATTATCCTATTAAAGAGGAACAGCTAAATCTTTACTGAGATTGCTACCGTGACAGGGAAAGAGAAGATTCTCTCTTACGTACTGTTGGCTTTACCGAGATGACTTAGTTGGGTGATTGAGTATCTTGATCATAAAAAGTAATGGATGTCAAGAAGCTTTGACTTATGAAGTACTACCAATTTTTGTAAACTTTTATTGGAATACAGCCAAGCGAATTAATTCGCATATTATTATTGACCTTTTTGGTTATAATGTTGATGTTGAGTAGTTTTCATAGAGATTATATGAATATAAGGCCTAAAATATTTATTGTTAATCATTAATTAAGAAGCTTAGATTAGTGTCTCACACCCAGAGGAATTCAAGCAATAAAGATATAATCAGAAAAAGTCTGGGTGTCCAGGGCTCAGGCTGGCAAAATTAGGATTATGGATCTATGTTTTAGCTGTTTATGATTTGGCTGTAGTGCTGGCTCTAGAGGCCTGGTGTACTCCAGGTTCTTTCTTCCTTTGGCCCAGGCTCCTTTTCTGCTTCCTTCACTTTCCTTCCTCTGCTTCCTGTTGGCTGTGTGTGTTCATTGAGGTCTAAATTTAGGCAGCCCAGTAACTACTCCTAATGAGAATATAAGAGAGCCTAATTATGTAGATTATGCTGGCTTTCCTGGTGCATTAGCAGGGAGCTTGGAGTGGAAGCAGAGAAGTAGGACTCTGCTGGTGTACAGATGTGGGATGCTGGCACTGTAGGCAGCATCTAACCCTTACTCTGTCCTACAACACTGACTCTACTAGCAGTGTTATATTAGCTGTAACATTTGTTATGTTTTTGTTTTATGAAAGCGTAAAATAAAAAAGGTAAGTTTCAAAAAATATTTATTTTATTTTTATTGATTGGAAGAGATACAGAGAGAGAGAGAGAGAGTCAGACAGACAGAGAAGACAGAGAGAGAAACTACAATCCGCTGATCTACTCCCCAGATGGCCACATTGGCTGGAGCTGGGCCAATCTGAAGTCAAGAGGCAGGAGCTTTTTCCTGGTCTCCCATATGAATGCAGAATTCCAAGAACTTGAGTCATCCTCCATTGCTTTCCAAGGCCATTCTCAGGGACTGGGTCAGAGGTGCAGCAGTTGGGACATACTGGCACCCATGTTGGGTACCTTGGTACCAGCTCCAATGCTGCCTTATTTACCATGAAGGTATTATTAGATCAATTAGAAACTTAGGACCTAACCCATTCCAGTTATTGTAAAATTAACAGTGATGCAAGTAAAAGATTAAGGAAGAAGAATTTTAAGTATTTTTCATTTTAAAGATTTATTTTTATTATTTTTTTTATTGGAAAGGCGGATATACAGAGAGGAGAGACAGAGAGGAAGATCTTCCGTCCCATGATTCACTCCCCAAGTGAGCACAACGGGCCGATACTATGCCAATCCGAAGCCAGGAGCCTCTTCCGGGTCTCCCACACGGGTGCAGGTTCCCAAAGCTTTGGGTCGTCCTCGACTGCTTTCCCAGGCCACAGGCAGGGAGCTGGAAGGGAAGTGGGGCTGCCGGGATTAGAACCGGCACCCATATGGGATCGCGGGCGTGCAAGGCGAGGACGTTTAACCACTTGTGCCACCGCGCCGGGCCCAGTATTTTTCATTTTAATTGGTATTTATTATTTGTAGTAGTTTTTAGTTCTTACAAAAATGTGTAAAATTCTAGGATGATACAGCATCTAAGCTAGATCCTTAGTTAATAGAATTAGCAATTAGGCACATCTTTAGAGTTTCGAAATCGTGCTAATCTTAGTAAATTGAATCCTGTTTTGGTTAAATTACATTTTCTTGTTTGTGGTTTAAATAAGGTTTAAATAGATCTGAATTTCTCATTGAATGTATTTTAAAGCTCATACCTAAATGCATTAAACTGCAATTTATCTACCTCTACTATATTAAAAACTAAAATATTCTTCCTATTTTCTCATTGTTGTGGTTGGCTGCCATTTTGATACGTGCAGATATCAGTCCCTTCTTTTTCCCTCTCAGAGTTCTGAGTCACACAGAGGTATTAAGTGCTTTTCTTGGAACTGCAGTTTGAGTCAGTATAAAGTTAACTGTTGAATTTATTTTATAAGTTTATAGGAACCAGACAACAAAGTTTAAGAGGTGTGTGTATATATTCCGAAAACAGATGGATGCCATGGAAGATGAGGGAGTGTTTTAGGTTTTAAGAAAATATTGTTGAGTGGTTAAGAGTTTTATCTTGCCAGGATATGGGAAGAGGGAGGAGAGTCTTGTTTGGGGTAAAGTGAGACTCTGAGACATACAGTTAGTATCAGCATTCTGTCCACTTGTAAATGAGAAAAAGCAGCACCAGAATGACTTCATCTATCAAGGGAGAGGAGAGCAGACAGAAAAATTTGGCCATGAATTCTGCTTTTCATTCTTGGCTAAGCTGCTAATTAGCTGGCAGCTAGTGGGGAGACCAGTCAGGATGTTCTGCCCTGCGGCAGCTGGCTAGGTCATAAAGAACACAGGTTTAGTTTCGTATGAATCCTTGAGAGGACTGTGGATGTTAAACTGTGACGTACGTGGAAGAGGCTGTCTGCCAGTGTCCTTGTTAGCATGCCTGCCTCTCTTATGCCGGATCCGCATGCTTGCTTGCTTATGATCTTGTTCCTGTGATCTTTTTTTTTTTTTTTTTTGACATCCATCTTCCTGAGATTTTGTTTGGTACTATAAATCATTATTTTAAACATTGTTTACATGTAATTTTTTCCTTAAAATCGTGTTCCGGTAAAAAGATATTAGCCTGATTAGGACTATGGGGAAGCATCCTATTCCATGATACAGCTGGTTGAGCCACCATCTTCAACACTGGCATCCCGTGCATGAGTTCTGACTGTTCCACCTCTAATACAGTGTGCTTGGGAGGGATAGCAGAAGATGGTCCAACATGTGTGGGCCCCTATATCCATGTGGGAGACCCTGGCTGTTTTCAATCTGGCTAAACATTGGTCATTGTGACCATTTGGAGATTGAACCAGTTGATGGTGAATCTCTCTCTCTCTCTTTCTCTCTCTCTAATTCTATCTTCAGATAAAATAAGTAAATCATGAAAACAGCAACAAAATGTATATGGGAAACCTGAACTACAATTTGTAAGCAGTATGGATGGAATTCCCTAATCAGTTATCTAGACAATATTAATAAATCCATAAAAATGTATTTATCCTAAACAGTGTATGCTTTTCATTGCTGTTGCCCTGAAAGCTTAGGTTGTGCCTTTGGTTTGTTTTGCAGATTTTTTGTACTCAGTATTCTGATAGGTTATTTTTCTTTGATATAGAGTGAAAATATGGTAAATTATGATACATTCTGTTTTCTTACAGTCAAAGGCAGTCGGCTTGTTAGATGTGGATGTGTATGGTCCTTCAATTCCAAAGATGATGAATCTGAAAGGAAACCCAGAGTTATCACAGCGTAAGTAAAGCAGAGCTGAATAGTACAGCTGTAATTGCATTTCTGTTGAGTACCTACTGAGTGTCCACTTTGTGCCAGATATTGTATAAGCTTTTCTCAGAAGTCGGGTAAGGCACCGGACCATTGGGGTTTGACTCTCAGCTCTGTAGCTTGTCTTTGACTGTGTGGTTTTGAATAAATTGTCTATCCTGTTCATCTATTGCCTCCTCTCCTTTAGCATGTATAAAAGAGTCACTGTTATTTATTGGGAGGGTTTATTGTGTGCATTTACCACAGTTCCTGGCACAGTGTAATAAAAAAATACTAGATCATCATCATTGTTTTAAATGTGTGGATACATAAGAATACTTGAATACAAAATGCAAGGATACTTCAAAAAATTCATAAAAAATGGAACCCAAAGATAATTTTATTCTGGTATAAAACATTTTGAAATTTGGGTGTAGATTTTTTTTTGTAATGAACATTTCCATGACTCCTTCATACAATATATTCGTGGTAGAAATAAATATTAATTTATTAAATCTATTAATTTAATTTAATTTATTAAATCTATTAATTAAATTATTGATTTATAAAATCTAAAGATATGTCTCGGTTTTGAAGTGTTTTTAAAAAATCTTCCAGTTGTTGCTTTCTCTCCCTTTCTCTTCCCTGTCATTGATAAAAAGTACTAAGATCTTCCATCCGATGGTTTACTCCCCAAGTGGCAGCAGCCAATCTGAAGCCAGGAGGCAGGAGCTTCCTCTGGGTCTTCCACGCAGGTGCAGAGTCCCAAAGCTTTGGGCTGCCCTTGGCTGCATTCCCCAGCCACAGGGAGGGAGCTGGATGGGAAGCAGGGCTGCCAAGATTAGAACCGGTGCCGGTATGGGATCCTGGTGTGTTCAAGGTGAGGACTTTAGCCGCTACACTAATGCGCCGGGCTCCAACATACATGTTTTAATAAAGGTAGCGTGTCAGTCGGCTCCTTATTACTTTAACTGAAACATCCCAGAGAGACCACCATGAGGGTCATGAAGGTGTACTGTGGCTTATAGTTTGGAGTCTCACAGTGCATGATCAGGTGGATATGTTAGTCTGGTGTTTGACAGTGGTGGAGGATGGAGCATGTGCACAAGGAGGCTCACATGGGGTGCTTGGAAACAGAGAGAAGGAGTCAGGCTAAATGTGATTTATATTGCTAACCTTCTCTGAGAATTACCTTTTTAAAGGCAGAGAGCTCTCAGTGACATCAAGAGCTCCCCTTGGGCCCACCTCTTAGATGTCATAATTAGATACAATCCCTCACCATAATCCATTAACCATGACTATTAATCCATGAATATTAATATACGACTTTGGGGACCAAGCCCTTAATATACAGACCCTTTGGGGTTTACTCAAACTATTATCCAGATGAAAACAGCTAATAGAAAACTTTAAGGACAAGAAAGTGCTCTGATGAAGAAGTAAAGAATTGGGGGCTGGTGTTACGTTAGAGCAGGCTAAACCACCACCTCAGGAGGGCCATTCTACCTGTGAGTGCCGGTTCCAGTCCTTTCTGCTCTGCTCTGATTCCCATTCAGCTCATGTGCCTTGAAGACAGTGGAAGGTGGTCCAGGTACTGGCACCCCTGCCCCCATGTGGAAGACCAGGATGCAGTTTCTGGCTTCTGGCTTTGGCCTGGCCTAGGCCTAGCTATTATAGTCATTTAGGGAGTCAAACAGCTGATGGATGGTGTCTGTCACTCTGTCTTTCGGATAAACAAACCTTTTTTAGAAAATGAAGAATTGGAAAAATTGGTAATGTTTTTGAAGAATAATTTTATGTGAAATTGGCTTAAAAATTGAAATTGGTTTCTAAATATGAGTATAAGATTGAATAATTTCTTTCCATTTCATATTGAACTTTTTGTTATGCATAGATCTGGGACAAAATGACCAAATTTATTGATGAATGTTTATTGGATTACTATGTAGGTGAAAGTATTGTTTAAAAATTAATTGGACGTTGTTTGCTATTTAAGGTGCTTTTGTTTTGGGCTTATTTATTAGAGTCAATTAAAGTAAATTCCCAACTATTCTTTATGACATAATAGTCCTGAGGGTCTGGTGTGATAGTCTATTGGCTAAATCCTTACCTTGTAGCTGCCAGGATTCCACATAGGTGACGGTTCATGTCGCAGCTGCTCCACTTCCCATCCTGCTCCCTACTTGTGCCCTGGGAAAACACTGGAGAATGGCCCAAAGCCTTGGCACCCTGCACCCATTGTGGCCACATGGGGAGTGAGCCGGTGGACAGAAGAGCTCTGTATCTCATTCTTTCTGTAAATCTGCCTTTCCAATAAAAAATAAGTGTATCTTGAAAAAAAGGGAGAAAAAGAAAAAAGATAGTCCCTACTATTTTGAAGAAAACTTGAAAATCTAGTGATGCTAAAATTGTGTGTGACCAACACTGTGGCACCGTAGTTAAGCCTTGGCCTGTGGTGCCATCATCCAACATTGGTGCTACATTGAGTCCTGGCTGCTCCAGTTGTGATCCATGTGTTATGGCCTGGGAAAACAGCAGCAGATGATTCAAGTCCTTTGGCCCCTGCATCCATATGTTAATCCAGAAGAAGTGCCTCGTTCCTGGTTTTGCATTAGCTCAGCTCTGACATTTCGTCCATTTGAAGCAGCAGATAGAAGATTTCTGTCTCTCTTTGTCTCTCCCTCCCTCTCTCTCTGCTTCTGTCTAACTATAGTTTAAATTGCTAGCTATACCTTATATTGATATAAGGTATACTATATCATATTGATATAAGGTATACTATATCAATACTTTATATTGCTAGCAATTTGCATGGTTGATTTTATTTTATGGAAACAAACTTAAAAATCTATTATTTTCCTGGTTTCTTTATTTGTATTCTTTTAGTGGAATAATACTTAATTTGAAAATATGCAACATGAGCCAAGATATCAAACTTTCACAAAGAAGGAGCAATGAATTTGCCTATTTTAAATGACAGATTCATGATGTCTACCTCTTGATTAAAGCAATGTTAAAACTTGTAGTGCGTGAATGATGGAAAAACTGAGCCCTCAGTTATCAGGCTTTTCTAAGTAGTGTATTCCGTCTTTGCCAACATAAATGCTTGGAAGTGAACTTTAATTTCTTTCTTCATGTTTTACTGAATATGTAATCTTAAATTTGATGTTTGCAAATTTGCTGCCATTAAACAGGTTTTCTGAAAAAGATAAGATACTGGAACTCTGAGGCAACTGGAAAAAAAATTGCCTTTTTTCGTTGACAGCTGATCTTAAGTCTCCCAAGAAATCATTTGAATGATTTGGACATTCATGCAAAACAAAGTGGGTTTTAAGAAATTCAACTTCTAAATTATTTTTTGGTTCCTAGTAAAACCTGTCAGCATTATATTAATTGGCATCATCCTGACTTTTCTTGGTTTTATCATGTCAACCTATCCTGTTATATTCTCTATTACAGAAAGAAAACCATGAATAAAGTTGCTCAATTAGTAATAGAACTGTGAAATACTTGCTCCTAGAGTTCAGTTTGGGGAGTGACAGACCAGTGCACAGAATCCTAGGCATGTAGGCCTTATTCAGTCTTTACACTAAACTGAACAGCCTCCAGGTTCTGGGGCTTAAATGTTGGCTTCTTTCTGTCATTTAAGCAGGTACATGGTAATGCTTTTTTTTTTTTTAAATGAATTTGTTCCCTCTTTACCCCCTGCCTCCCTGAAACTTGTTTATTTTAAAGGCAGAGTTACAGAGAGAGAGAGAGAATGATAGGGACAGAATGAGATCTTTGATCTACTGGTTCACTTCCCAAATATGTAATGTTTGGAACTGGTCCAAACTGAAGTCAGGAGTCTGAAGCCAAGAATTCTGAGTCTCCCATGTGGGTGACTCCAAGTTTTTAGCTGGATGCTCAGAGAGGAAACTGGATTAGAAGGGGAGTAGCCGGGACTCAGAGCAGCACTTTGAGATGGAATGGCAATGACGATGTTAATACCCGTACTAGCACCAGTTCGTTCATCTTTAAAACTTTAGTTTAGAGCCAACAGATTATATGTTTCATTCCCTTTGGATCATTTTTTCTTTTGGGTAGAATTGTAGGAAAACCTGAGCCCTTTGCAGTTTTAATATTTCAGTCTTGATTACCATGTTAAATTTCACAGTTGACTTTAGAAAAATGAATTTATTAATGAAATAAAATTTGAGTGTATAGTAGTTTGAGGAATTTATGTTGAAAAGGTTTTTGTCAGTTTAAAATGACATGATTCTTGTATTATCAAAATTATAATAATAGGAAATCTAGCCAGAGTATAGAAAGGGTATTGCATAAAAATATCAGCATATTGACAAGTTAATGACTATAAGTGAGCAGTTGCTTTAGGAACCTCATAACATTCGCAATAAAATCTGCATGCAGTTGGAGAAACAGGCATCAAAACTTGAATTTAACCTCTATTTTTCTAAAAAAAACAAAAACAAGAACTGCCAGTTTTCCTCTTCATTTGCATTTTTCTAATAACATAACATTCAAATTTCATAGTATAGTGCAACCAGATTGTAGCCCTAGAAATAATTGGCTAGAAGGCTTTCTGTTGAAATGATGAATAAGCATGTGGGGATTTGTTGCTGCATGGCACTAGTGTAACACTCGTTTTGGTCATCATTTTGGGAGTTTTTTTTAAGATTTCTCAAATGCCAGAAATATATGCTTGCTTCCTTAGTTGTGTGATGATGAATCATTTTCAGAATTTTGTGAATTTTTTTAAATGATTAAATGTAAGACGTTTTTATGGTATGATTCACTTCTATTGTCCGATTCTGATTTTTGCACTCATATATCACAGTTTCCTTTCTGTCTTAGGTATTAAATTTCTTTCAAGCTTAGGAGTGAATTTATATGCGGGCTTATGAGTGAGATATTATGGAAAATAAGTTTGGCCAAATGATATTTTATAAAATAACACCCGCCTTTGGTAAAAACTGTAAGGAGGGGTAGAGATCTCTTGAAGGCAATTTAAGTGTATCAAGAACAAGAGTAAGCTTCAGTAATCCCTGAAGTGACTGTGTTGTATGTTGTTTCCTTTTGAGGAAGAAATATAAGGGTGTTGGTGGAATTGTTTTTATTATTATTGTTTTTATTGTTAATAACATTGTATTATGTGATACAGTTTTATAGGCACTGGGATTCCCCCCACCCCTCCCATAACCCTCCTCCCATGGTGGATTCCTCCACCTTGTTGCATAACCACAGTTCAAGTTCAGTTGAGATTCCTTCACTGCAAGCACATACCCAGCATAGAGTCCAGCATCTTACTGGAATTGTTGATATACATGGCACAGACTGATCTGGTGGATGGAGTTCCCTAAGCTTTAATCTGATGCTAGAGTTCTTTTGCTTCGTTAATGACAGTGTTATAGAAATGACTATTTTCTCACTTTTCTGGATTCTGTGTGTATTCTCTGTATATATTCTCCTTTAACCTAGACTATTAAGGTGATATTCTCAAACAAAATCAGGTTAAGGAAGTCTGGAAAAGCTGTTTTCTTTCACGGTATGCACCTTTACCACTGAGATACCGGAGAGTTGAGGTCTATGACCTTTCAAGATTCCCGTCTTTCTAGTCGGCCAAAGCAAGTCTCCCCATCTGTGCGCCCGGCTCGTGGTTTCATGTAGAGTTCATTGCGTAGACCTGAACTGCTTACTTGGCAAGTGTGGAAACAATTTTCATTTCCTTCTGAGCTTCTTCAGCTCCTGTTTGGAGTTTTATCTGGTCCGCTGCAAATCTTCCTAATTAGAAGTTGCAGCCAGGGTAGTTTGCGAAGGAGGCCTTGCTTAAGCATAGAGCCAAGCACTGTATTTTCATAGCTACAGTCTGTTTCATTGTGAGTTTTGACTGCCATTCATAGAATAGCAGGAAATAGGTTGGGTTGAGGTAGTTCTGTCAGTGGTCAAATAGGTCATACCTGTTGATGAGTAGTACCTGTCAAAAGAGAAAATTATGTTCCTTTCACTTCTTGTACTGCTAACAAGGGCTTTCCTTGGGATGTGTGGATTCCTACTGTGCTGCATTTGTAATGTGTCCTATCATCAAGACTGTTTGTACCTCACATTTCTTTTTACTTGTGCAGTCTCAAGTTAGAATGTTACTGTTTCTATTTCTTGACCTTTTAGTTGTTTTTAATGTTTCTGAAAAGTTTTCATGAAATTCTCTCTCAGATGAGGAAAACCAAAAGAATCTAGTTTTGTTAGGCAGTGAGAAACTTAGCTTGCCAATTTTACTTAGATTATTCTGTTTCTATTTATATGACTTGTCATACTTTTGTATTTTAAAATAGGCCAAATTGTTAATTCATAACTAGCGCTTTAGAAACTTTTTTGGAGTACCTAATAAAAGATGTGCTACTGGTTTTGTTGTTGTTTGCTTGTTTTTTTTTTTTTTATTTTTTAGGTTAGCAGAAAGCAGAATATTTAAAAAGGTAATTAGTTTGGTGCTCAAGAGGATATGAAGTGAGTTTTGATGGTACACTGTGTAAAGTTGATTCACCCATGAATGGGAACCTAGGAAAAGGCATGAAATAAAAAATAATAATACCAGGCCTAGCACAGTAGCCAAGCAGCTAAAGTCCTTGCCTTGAATGATCAGGATTCTGGTTGTAGATTTTATGGATATGGCATATATAAAATAAGGGTGTGTGGTTAAAGTTATTGAAATTGGACAAATGTAGAGTGGGATTTAGCCTACTGTTTCAGATGCTGAGGGGATGGTGTTGCTGTGCAGTCAGTTAGGTTGCTGTCTAAGTCCCTGCTGCTGTGCTTCTGATCCAACTCCCTGGTAATGCACCTGGGAGAGTAGGTGAGGACTTTAGCTGCTAGGCTACTGTGCTGGACCCCAAGTTCAGTTTTAATATTCCTTCTTCAGGCTCCTTAATGTAATTGCAGAGATTGAACTTTTAAAAGTTGTGTTTAATTTTAAAAATCTTTTATTTAATTATTACTATTATTATTTTATGATACAGTTCCATAGGCCCCTGGGATGGATTTCCCTTATCCATTCCCCAGTGCCCCGCCACACTGAGTTCCTCTATATCATTACTAAGTATAGCTCTTTATATACAGTCATACATCCATCATTGGGGGCATGGACAATGGCAAAGAGTCCAGTATCCTATTGTCATATAGTAAACAGGTTCATTGGGAGTCCATCTTTACTCTGGAAGTAGAGATGCATACTGCATTTGTATCCTCACATCTGGAAATGATAGTCTCCATTTCACAATTACTGTACATCCACTTAAATGAAAAGCCACAATATAAAATCAACAATAGGAAGAAAATGATGCTTCTGGAAGATCTATGAGCCATTGAAAATTTTAAATATCCTTTGTAGGGCAGGTTTGAAAGAGGCAAATTCTTCTAACTTTTCTTTACTGTGGGAGAATTTTATTTCATTTTCAAAGACAAAAAAAAGCGTTGCTGGATATGTTATCCTGAGCTGACAATTTTTTTCTTTTAGAATCTGGAATATATAGCTCCATTCTCTTCTGGCCTGTAGAGTTTTCTGTGAGAGGTCTCCTGTGAGTTTAATTGGCATTGCTTTATATGGCAATTGATTTTTTACACGTGCACATTTGAGGATCCTTTCCTTATGTTCAATTGAAGAGAGCTTGATTATCATGTATCTTGGTGAAGACCACTTTTGGTCAAGCCTGTTGGGAGTTCTGTGTCCCTCCTGGATCTTGTTTCCCAGTTCTTTCTCTAGATTAGGGAAAAAGTTCCCTTATGATTTCATTGAATACAGTTTTAGTCCCAGCTTCTCTTTCTGCACCTTCTAGATTCCCATAACTCTTATATTTGGTCTCTTAATAGTGTGTTTCAATTCTTGAATACTTATTTTGGCCTGATTCAACTCTGTTCCAGCTTTTTGTTTGCTTCCCCCTGGTGACAGGAAATATCTTCCAATTCTGAGATTCTTTCTTCTGCTTGCTTCATTCCATTTTGGAGACTCTCCACTGTACTTTTGATTTGCTCCACTGTATTGTTCATTTCTAATGTATCAGGTTTCATTTGATTCATTTCCAGTGTGATATATTTCTTAAATTTCTTGAATGCCTGTTTTACGTGCTTATTCTTGTTGATAAGAAGTTTTATAACAACAAAAAAAGTTTTATAACAAGTGTTTTGAATTCTGTATCCCCCATTTTCTTGATGTCTTCCTCAGTGAACTCTGAGGTTGGTATATGGTTTTGCTCCTTTGTAGGGGAGTCTTCAGTAATCTTCATTGTGCCTTTGTCTCTTCTTTTGCTTTGGTCATTGTACTTCTGGTTAGCAGAATCTTCTTCTTGGGGCAGGTTTCTAAGCTGTGTCACCCACAGGTCTACAGTTTGATTTTATTTATTGCAGTTGGTACACTGCTCTTTGTTTGCAGCCAATTGTGCCACTCTCTCCAACAAGTTCCAGGTCTGGGTTCTTATGTTAAATTTCCAGGATGGTCTCCATAGCCAGAGTTCCTGGCTTACCATTCTCCTCCTCCTATGACACTGTGCTGAGGCTCCACTGTTGTCTGTACAAACTTTCTCCAACTTCCAGTTGGCACAGGCACCAGGATTAGGGAGACATCAGGAGTCCTATAGAGCTATGTTGTTGTTGGTAATCTTGCAAGAACCTGTTGGCTGCTGGGTCTGAGGGCCGCATGGACCTGTTTTGACCCATACAATGCCATAGTCGGTATTATTTTCCTGTGGGACCAGTGCAATGCACTGAGCTCAGTAAATTTTCACAAGCCCAGCACATGTGCAGCTCACTGTTGTCCCAGCACTCCTAAGATGTTTGCCACGCTGAGAGAAAATGCTCCTGCAGTCCTAAAACTTTTGCCACTGTAAGAAATGGCACAGTACTACAATTCTTGATCTGCTGGCTGTCAGGTCTGAGGGCTACCTGGACTGGTCTTGGGTGGAACCTCTAGGATGCCATGCTTTTGCAGTTTACTGAGTCAAAAATGAGTTCACTCCCAGCTCAGCGTATGCTGAGCCCTTTCCCTTGCCTTTTCCTCCTTTCACAAAATGGCACCTAACTGGGAGATGAAATTCCTCGTTCCTGGTTTTGGCTTCACCCAGACTTGGCAGTTGTGGCCATTAGAGGGTGGATGGAAATGGATGGATCTTCCAGTAGATGGAAGATCTCTCTATCTCTCACTCTCATTCTGTTGCTCTGCCTTTCAGATAAATAAAAACATGTGTTTTAAAGAAGTTTATGGAAAATAAAGAGAATGAGGAAGGGAGGGAGGGATAAAGGATAAGGGAGAGAAAGAGACGTCTTTTCCACCTGTTGGCATACTGCCCAAATCACCGCAGCAGGATGGCTGAGCCAGACTAGAACCAGGAAGTCAGAACTCAATCTGGATGTCTCACGTGAGTGACAGGGGTCCAGATACTGGAGCCATCACTGAAGGAAGCTGCTCTTGGAAGCAGAGCCATGACTCCAATACTGGCACTCTGCTGTATTGGGAGCAGGATTCCTTAGCAACATTTTAACTGCTGAGCCAAATGCTTGCCCCTCTCACTCTTTTTGACATATCCTTGTGCAGAGACCTTGTTTGAGGTTATTTATTCTGAAGGTTCTTATTTGTAATAGGTTAAGAGAAACAGTGATGAAGCTGTGCTGGTAAGGTTTTGTTTTTATTTTGTGCTTTCTGAGGTCTTTCAATAAAGGAAATGAAAGCAGAAGTAGCACCTTGCAGTTTAATAGGCTTTGGAATCTCCCTTGTGAAATACAGACCACAGCTGCTTTTTGGAGTGGTGAGATATCTTATGCTGGCTTTCCCAGAAAGCTGAGTCTTATGCACCTCTGATGTTTTATGGATTGTAAAGCCACAGTGAGGAAGCAAAGGGACATGCACATGTGGCACCAAACTTCCTGTTGCCAAATACAGCATTGCTTGAGTGCATGGGCCTGTGTGATCTGCATGTCCATGACCTATAGATAAGATATTTTACTGGGGAGAATATGGGCAGAACTTGTCTAATGGTATCTGGCTTCTGTTGACCAAAGGCTCATCCAAGGAGATATTAACTTCCCTGCAATTTTTAGTTGTGTATGTATGAGTGCTGAACAGGGTCATCTTAGAACAGATGGTGCCTCATACTTTGATGTTGGAGCTTTTAGATGGCAGGGTAAGACACATGTATAGCCCTGAAATGAGAGGTGTTGTAGGTAACGCTCTGTATAATGAGTCTGGCTGCCTTTGTAGTGACTGGAACAGGCGACAGGTGAGGCTGACCATGTCTGAAGTGGTGCATGGGGATTTTTATGTGTGGGGACAGGGTGTGAAATTGAGCTCTTGTGTAACCCAGAAAGGTGTTCCAGTGAGTTTTCCCTTCCCACTTTATTTGATTGATGCTGAACACAATGGCAGCAAACCAAGTTTATAAGGGGTTTATTCCATGCTTTAATACTCTGAATTCTTATAAAAGTACAGAATGACCCCTCGCTAATCTAATAAACTGCTACATTTAAAATTTTGTCAAGGGAGTACACACCTCAGAGATAATTGAATAATGTTCAGTAAAAGGCAAAAGATTTATGCATTCTGAACAGAGACCAGAGTATTTGGATAATGTTTAAGACATCTAGTTTCAAAGCTGTCTTCAATAAGATAATATAGAAAATAAAATTACTTAAATGTAGGAATTTTAGAAAGTTTACTAAAAAATGCTCATTATCTTTTTTAAAGAAATATTTGCGAGACAGTGTGATGGAGTGGGTATGAGGTGTCTTTCATCTCTGAGTCATTGCTCAAATGCCCATAATTCTGTGATTGGGCTCAGAGTGAAGATGGGGGCTGGGAAGTCAATTTAAGTCTCCTACATGGCTGATAGAAACCTATGTACATAAACCATTATTATTCCTCCAAAGTCTGCATTAGCAGGAATCTGGAGTCTGGAGCCTGAAGTAAGTATTGAACCCAGGAACTCTGATATGGATATGGGCATCTTGACTGACGTCTTTACCACTAGGCCAGTTGCTCGATATACAGGATCTGTTAGTTCCATCTTTACAGGAATGTTTTGAGCTCTCCAGAAAGCATTTTTACTCACTTTGTTCCTCAATTTGATGATTAAAGAAAAATACCGTATTTACAGAAAGTGAAGGCAAGACAGAAAGAGAATGATCTAGAAATCTTTTATCTGTTGGTTCAGTGCTCCCCCTATCCCCTCCCCAAATAATTGCAGGGCTGGATCAGGCCAGAACCAGGAGCCTTAAACTCCATCTATGTCTTCCAGTCTTTGTTGGCACAGGCCCTATTTAGGTTATCTTTCCCTGTTTTCCTATACACATCAACAGGGAGCTGGATGGAAGTAGAGCAACTAGGACTTGAACCATTGCTTAGGTAGACTGCCAGTGTCACAGGCCACAGTTTAACATGCTACACTGCAAAGCTGGTCCCAGTTTTTTATTTTATAATATAATATTTGGTAATATCAAATTCTAGAAGTGAGATCTTGAGTCTAGGAGTGGGGCTTTTGGTAATGCATTGGATATGATAGAGAAAATGATTTCTAGAATAATTCTTGGATTTCTGGGATGGATGACTGTGGAGATGGTTGTATCAGTCATCAAAATATACTAGATAGGAAAAAGAAGGGAGCTTCAGTTATCAGCAGTGAGTTAAGGTTTAGTTACATTGAGCTGTATGCAGAGTTAATCATCAAGGAGTTGGGTATATGCTTAAAGTTAGGAAGGAGTTCTTGGCTAAAGATACATCAGTACCTGAAGAGACTACAGCAAGTTCATGGAATTAAAAGATAACATTTATTTTGGTGCAAAAATATGGAAATCTATGCCTAGCTTTTAAAAAATATACACATTTCCTGTCATCTTTTGGAAGACCTTAGTATACATGGGTAATAGTTGAATTTGTTTCAAGGGGCAGTTCTAGACCAGGGGAGATTTTGCCCCCTGGAGACATTTATCAATGACCAAACATTTTGATGGACAGGGTTAGGGACACTATTAGGGTCTGTTGGGTAGAGACGCCAGATGCTGTTCAGACACCTAGTTCACAAGACATCCTCCCACTGCAGCCTATGGTCTGCTCCAAAATGGTGGTCTTGCTGAGGGTGAGAAAGGTACCTGATCTAAAACTCACAAGTTTTGGATGAAGTCAAACTAGGAGACTGAGGCTGTATCAACTGAAGTGAATCAGAGAAAGCCTAAGGAGGGATGGCCAGAGAGGTAGAAGCCACCAAGCGTGTCATTGCACCCTGTATGTCAAGGGGGGGTGGCTGTTGCAGGAAAACATGGTCAGCATGTTTAGAATGGCTAAATAAAGATTGCAACATATATTTTAGGTCCACTAGTAAGTTCATATTTTCAATTTATTTGGTTACTTTTTTTAAAAAGATATCTGGTACAACGGTGTTGGGCTTCTTGGAGCGATATCTGACCCCTGGGACATGGATCTTTTAGGAATAGTTTATTGAGTATGTGATAGGATAGTGGTAAGTGATGGGAAAAAAGATAAGACATAAGTTTTATTTTTGAAGAGTTTACAATGCGATAGTTATTGATAAAAAGTCTGGATATTAAGTGGAACTGTTTCTGTGATATAGCTCAGTGAGCCCTGGACTCCTGTGAGGCTCCAATTGACACAGAAAGGAGCAAGAGAATTGAACTTATTATTTAAAATAAAAAGATCATGTGTATCTTTAAGATTTTGACAGTATACACATTCTGATAATAAAATTGTAAATATTACTTTCCCTTTGTTTTGACTGTAATGAGCAAAAATAGGTGTGGGATATTTTATTTATAAACTGCCTGCTACCTCCATCACAAAATAACCTTTTCCTCTTCCGTATGCCTGTGGCTCATATTATCTCCTTTGCCAGTTCCTCATTTTTCTCAATTGTTGCTTGTTTCTTTGTAATCCCAAATACTCAAATTACAATAGTTATTGTTTCTCAGTTTGTATTTTTTTTTCAAGTAAAAATGGCAGACCAAGAAAAATGTCATTCAGTATAATTTGAGCTTAATGGGATAGCCCTTGTAATTCAGCATACAGCAGAGGTGCTCTATACATACTTCCTAAAATATTCATATAAACTTTGCAAAGACCCGTACTCAAAGATTGAGATTTAATAAATGAAATAATTTTTACTACTCCAGGTGGCATATTCTTCAGTGAAATTGGCATTTACTTTTCCTTTGAGTACATGCTGGTGAAAAATATATTGACTGCCAGTACTGTTGATTTGTGCTAAGTTGCTGGCAGTTTTACCTGCCACTGCGTTTGGATCGTCATGCAAGCTTAGCCCCATGAACAGGCAAATAATATGCCCCCAAATAAAATGTCACTAGTATTGTGAAGAAAGGCTTACCCTTGTGGGTCACCCTTGTGTGAGGTCCTCGTGGATCTTCAGAGGACCCTAACTGAAGGACTCTGTTTTCATGGGAAGTTAAGTTCTTCAGCCACAGGTCACAGGTCTTGGTTTTAAATTTACTAACCCTTGTTACGGATCTCATGTTGTGGAAGCATGTTGTAAGAGAGGCTTTCACAGCTAATATCTTTTTTTAAAAAGATTTATTTATTTATTGAAAAGTCAGATATAAAGAGAGGAGGAGAGACAGAGAGGAAGATCTTCCGTCTGATGATTCACTCCCAAAGTGAGCGCAACGGGCCAGTGCTATGCCGATCCGAAGCCAGAATCCAGGAACTTCTTCCGGGTATCCCATACAGGTGCAGGGTCCTTGGCTTTGGGCTGTCCTCGATTGCTTTCCCAGGCCACAGGCAGGGAGCTGGAAGGAAAGTGGAGCTGCCGAGATTAGAACCGGCGCCCATATGGGATCCTGGGGTGTTCAAGGCGAGGACTTTAGGTGCTAGGCCACGCTGCCGGGCCCCACAGGTAATATCTTGACACATCTGCCTAGCTCACAAGATCTATCTCATACATACATCTTCAAAATTTGAATTATGTACTATTTGGCTGTTTACAGTTTGCTGAATTCTATCGTGTGTAGTCAAGTTACCTGTGATCAGTTTCATTCATTTGGGGCTTTTTTTCACCTCTTTGGGTAAGTCCAGAGCAGGCTGCTGTGCCCCTCTACGAAGGCCAGGCCTTGTTGTCCAGTGCTCCATGTGTGGTGAGGCCATTTCTCTGACTGAGGGAAGCACGAACTTCCCAGCAGTTAGTTCACACTCTGCAGGGAGTGCTTCCTCAGTCCTGGGTAGTTTGTCTCACGTTGGAATGACTTGCCTTGTTCCCTCTGCATTTCTGGGTAGTCCCTGCTCTGTGTAATCCCCTACTGTCTGGTTTGCTGCCCCGTAATTCAGGTTGCCTTGACTTCCCTAAGTGATTCTCTTTTCTCAACTCAGATAAGTTAGTAGGCAGTGTATAGATTTTCCCCTCCCTGTACTGCACCATGAAAACTGTGTCTAGGGCAATAAACTGAGGCAGTCCTAAGTCTTGTCTTTTTTTTTTTTTTTTTTTGGTGACCCTTTTTATTGTAAGATGGCTGGAAATGGTTTTTATGTTTTATTCAGCTTTATAAAGTCAGGGAGTGCATGGGGATGATTAGGGGATAAATTCTGTTTCTCCTTATTAATGGCTGAAAGCAAAGATCTTTTTCTTAGCTTTTTCTGTCCTTCCTCCTCCCCCGTGTATCTTCTAGGGCACCAAGAAATCAGATAGGTCCATCATCTTTTTTATCTTTACTTTTGTAGAAATTGAGTATGATAGCTGTTCGTATTCTGCAGATATGTAGAACAGTATATATACACACACACACACTCACACACACAGTTGTACTTGTGTAGTATAAGGGTTCAACTTCCGTGACTACGCAGGCTGACAAGACTCAATATTTATATAGTTGGTAAGCTGGAGACCACTAGTGTGGTTCTAATGTGAATGTGAAGGTTCGAATACGAATGCGAGGTACAATCAGTATTATAAGCTTCTCTTAGTGCTGAGTTCATGCGCAAAGACAAAAAACCTGTGTCTTGGCTTTTTAACTTTGTTTAGGACTTCAGTGTACTGGGTGCTGCTCTCTCACAGTAGGGAAGACAATCTGATTTTTCCAGTCTGCTGAGAAAGTGTAGTCACTTGTGAGTAACAACGGGTCAGTCTCTGTGGAAGAGTAGCAGTGGCACTTGATCATGAGGTTGTCTTGCAGAAAGGAAGCTAGGAAATCAGATACCTTGACTTCCCTTTCCTTCCTTTCTCTGATCTGTTGTTCTTGAGCCAGTCAATGGAGGAACCCCTGGAGCCGAAGACAGGGTGGACGTGAGGGCAGATGGTAGATATGTGGACAAAGGCAGTAGCTGCCTGACCTCTAGCAGAGATACTTCAAGATTCAAACCTAGGATTTGAAATGGAAGGAAACCCAGCATGGAGATTGTCATCTTTTGGCCTTTCTACCAGTTTTGAAGCAATCTTCCACGTATGCCCAGAGAGTTGATAAAAGCAGTGAGAAATATATCAGATTACATTTAGAATTGGCTAAACTCATCATTAGCACGTTGCTGTTACTAATAAAGAGGATGATGTAAACAGTTAATGTTTGCCCTGGTTAATAGAAGGCTAGAACCTAGATATTTCATTATCTACAATTTATTTTTTTTTAAAGTTTACTTGTTTATTTTTTACATAATACAGTTTCGTAAGCATAGGGGTTTGTCCCACCCCTTTCCCTTCCTTCCTCCCCATAATCCCCTCCCACTGTCTGTCCCCAAGCTATCACAATAACACACTCACTCAATTCACTGTCACAGGTCACACTTTCTAAAATATAAATGTGTCATTATATGGCAAGAATAGGAAAATATAAAAAACATAGTGTTGGGCCCGGTGCGGTGGCGCACGTGGTTAAAGGTCCTCGCCTTGCACGCCCGGGATCCCATATGGGTGCCGGTTCTAATCCCGGCAGCCCCGCTTCCCTTCCAGCTCCCTGCCTGTGGCCCGGGAAAGCAGTCGAGGACGACCCAAAGCTTTGGGAACCTGCACCCGCATGGGAGACCCAGAAGAGGCTCCTGGCTTCGGATTGGCATAGTATCGGCCCGTTGCGCTCACTTGGGGAGTGAATCATCGGACGGAAGATCTTCCTCTCTGTCTCTCCTCTCTGTATATCCGCCTTTCCAATGAAAAAATAATAAAAAAATAAATCTTAAAAAAAAATAAAAAACATAGTGTTGTAATGTAAAAGTATAAGGAAAAATGGGATTTGTACTATTAACTGGGAGTACATGTGTATGCTATATGCAACCGTTACTCCCTGTATACTGATCTCCCTTGTACATTTTGTGTGTGTGTGTGTGTGTGTGTGTGTAGTGCTTTGTGTATTAGTTATTGTATATCAGAGAGAATATAAATTTGTCCTTTTGGGATTGGTTTATTTCACTAAGTGTGGGCCATTTTGTTGCAAATAGCAAGATTTCATTTTTTATGGTGGAATAGTATTTCATGGTATGAATATAACACAGTTTCTTTATCCATTCTTCTGTTGAAGGGCATCTGGGTTGGTTCCACATCTTAGTTATTGTGATTTGCACTGCCATAAACGTGGAGTTAAGGTAACTCTCTCAGATGCAGATTTCATTTCATTTGGATGTTATTTTCATGAGTGGGATGTCTAAATCATATGGCAGCTCTGTTTTCAGTTGTCAGGAATCTCTATACTGACTTCCATAGTAGTTGTACTAATTTACATCCCCACCAACAGTGGATTAGATTGTGTTTTTAAAAAAAAGTATCCAAAAAAAGAGAATAACATATTTCTTCTGTCAAAGTGATCTGTTCAACTCTGAGTTATAGTAATGGCAATTTTTTATATTTAAGCTGTATGTACATGCCTCTTGTAATTTAGGTTTAATTCAGCCTTTCTAACTCTTAGCAAGAAGTTTGGTATGAAGCGTCCCTTGTTATAAACACAGACTGTAATCATTTATGGTCATATCCAATCATTATGAACCAATCTGGAACAGCAAGGGAGGGAGCGGCAGCTTTGCATCTTTAGCCATGTCTGAAATCTCGAGTTGATGCAGGCTCCATCCTGGCTTCCCACGCATAGTGTCTGGCTTGTGGCTGGGTTTGTGCAAAGGATCTCTATAGCACCACCTTCTCTTGCAGCTGGAAACTGCAGGAAGCTGCACACTGCAGTGGTGCTGTTGCCACAAGTTATAACTGCATATTTAAAGTGAGTAGTCTAAAAATGAGAGGCTACTTATTTTTAAATCTGTCTTAGCAGCTTACTTGAATATTTTAAGATCTCTGAGTAGAAATCATACTTCTATACCATTTCTTAGTTGTGAGAGATCTTTGCAGTCTTATTTAGTATATGACGTAGAGATACAATCACATGGCTTATTAAATGATTTAGATTTGTTACTGAAGTATAGATGTTGAAACCCAGATTTTACCTCTGCCTTCAGTTTTATTAAGTGCTATTGCTGTCCTCTGTAGGTGTTATAAAATCATAGAAGTCATAAATGCATGCTAAATGGTACTTTGACTTCTGTCTAAATCCTGACAGTAAGGGAGATTTGACGGCTTCATGACAGCAATATTTGCTAATGAACTCTTCCTTATATTGACTAACTCTTTCTTAGGATTTTTCAAATTTTTTTTCCTGGTTCTGTCTTCTCGAGAATCTAATTCTTTTTCCTTTGATAACCTCTAAACCATTTGTACACTATGATCATTTGTGTGTGTGCGTGCAGCAGAATTTTCAAGTCTTCTCATATATTTTCTTCTATCATTTTTCAGAACACTTAACTATTGTGGTTGTCTTTTTCGGCCATAGATGATTTTTTTTTCAGGATTCCATTTGTCGAGTTGCCCATATTTGAACATTATCTTCACACACAGTATTTTTTTAAAAAATTTAATTATTATTTTATGATGCAGTTCCATAGGCTTGGGGATTGCTTCTTCCCTACCCCCACCCCACTGATTTCACCTGTATTGTTACAATAGTATAGTTCTTCATGAACAATTAGAAGTCCATCATTCTGTTATTTATAGGTACAGTCTTAAGGAATGGAACAAACACTTCTTTGTTCCAAATTGATGAGCAGTACAGTAAAATTCCTTGACTTCTGTAGGCTTGTGCAGTTATGGAAATAAATAAGGAGATACTAATTGGAGTTATCAGACTCCCTTAATCTTTTGTTCCAATTGCATCCGTTTTTTTCCCCACCCAAAGATGTAAATTCTTCAATCCCTAAATGTAGGCAAACTCCCAGTGTCAGTGAGATAGTTGAATGTACACATTATGGCTTCATTTAGTCATATTCATTTCAAAGACCTTCTTAATTCTGGCAGTTTGACAGTTTTGATATTGTTGTTCCCATTTTACTGTGTAGCTGTTGCCACAAATTGGAAAATGTGAACTTTTACTTTCTAAAATATTTGGTCATACTTTGAAAACAAGCACCCTAAAGTCAAGTAATAAATAACAGTGATCATGTAAGATTCTGCTTTATTGTTGTGATTGTATGATACCTAATTGTTGGTCACTATTTGATAAAGGTTGGAGCAAACTGATTTTAATGTTGTCTCTTTGCTCTCAGCAAAATGAATTGTGGCATTTAGCCGGATGAGAAAGATAAGAAAGAATGCAGAATTCCATCAAACAATAAAGAGATTAGTCTGAGTATTGCTGTACATAATATATATTCAGTTTAAAGTAGGCAATTAAAGAAGTTGGTAAGGTGCAGCAATTAGGGTGACTCCTGGGATGCTTGTACTCCATGTCAGAGTGCCTGAGGTTGAGTCCTAGCTCTGCCTTCCCGTTTCTTTCTTTCTTTTTTTTAAGATGTATTTATTGTATTTATTTTTCTATGAAAGGCATATTTACAGAGAGAGGACATACATACACACAGAGAAAGAGAGAGATCTCCTACCTGCTTGTTCACACCTCAAATGGCTCTAATGGCAGCCAGAACTGAGCTGATCTGAAATCAGGAGATAGGAGTTTCTTTGGGTCTCTCATGTAGGTTCACGGTCCCAAGGACTTGGGTTATTCTACACTGCTTTCCCTGGCCCCAAGGAGTGAGCTGGGTTGAAAGTGGGGCAGCTGGAGCTAGAACTTGTGCCAATGCTGCATGCTAAGGAATAGCTTGTTATGCCCCCACACCAGCCCCACTGCCTTCCAGTTCTAGCTTCTTGTTAACATCCATCCCGGGAGGCACCAGGTTAGTGCTCAAGTACTTGGGTCCCTGCCTCCTACCCGGGAAACTTCTCGTGGGTATTTAAGGAGTTAACCAGTGTATGAAATGTCTATTCTGTCTCTCTCCCTTTCAGATACATAAGACAGTAAGCAAGTTTGAAAGCAAAATTACTTTAAAAATGGCAAGTATGTGTGATATATTGAGTTGCAAAATAGGTCATGAGCCTGTGAAGTCCTGGTACCACAAGGAGAAATTTCTTCTGTAGTGTGGTTGAACTCTCCTGGAAGAAGCCCCTAGCTCTGTGACCTTCCTTGACTTTCTGCTAACTCTCTTCCCTTTCTTGTATCTTTGTAGCCTTTAGCTATAAAGTAAATAAAACTTACTGATATTGTTCTTTTTTAGGGTAATCATTGTATTTGCATCCTTGCTTTCAAAGGGTGTTTAAAGCCTTTACAAGAAAAATACAGCATTGTGGCTTCATTTTGAAGTGAAAATTAGGTCACACTCATACACCTACCGGGATTAAGTTTGGTTATAAGTGAAAGAAGTCCAACTCAACAGGGGGTAGATTTGATAGTTTGCTGCTCTTTTCTGTAGGAGTTTGGAGTCAGTCTTTCAGTGCTATGTGACAGTTGTATTTCACCAAGTCTGAAAGAACCAAGGCTTTTTCCATTTCACTACTATGTCATACCTAGGAAGATTTTAACATGAATGATATATTCAATAGTGGTAGAACATTGAAGAAATTGAATTTATTCTGTTTATTAGTTTGGCTTATTAAATTTTACAAGAGCTGCTTATGTATTTATAATGATTTTGGTAATTGGATTTGCAAGACTGCTCTGACATGTGTTTGAAAGACTTGAATGAATGATATTTATATTTATTTAATTTTTACTTGTAAATGCAGTTTTAAATATTTTAGATAACTTAATCTAACTAACTTTATAATTGTGGATAACTGGGAGAATTTATATAATACTGAATTGTTTGAACAGAAAAGGATATGTGGAAGTAATTGTTTTTATTTTTGTGTTAAAATTTTAAATTATATACAAAATAACAAAATTTATATGATGAACTTAAAAGTTTGTAAAAATAGTAAAATCAAACAGACACACAAACAAAAAACACGTATAACTTGTGGTCAAAGCAAAGGTTGTACTGGCTAATCCTCTGTTTCCAAGTGTCAGGATCTCACATGGACTCTGGCTAGTGTCAAGGCTGCTCTGCTTCCCATCCAACTCCATACTTGTGGCTTGGGAAGCAGTGGAGGATGGCCTAGGGTCAGGGCCTGGGAATCCTGAATCCATTGGAGAGAGACCCAGAGGAGGCTTCTGGCTCCTGGCTCAGTATCTGCTCAGCTCTGGCTAATGAGGCCATTGGCGGAGTGAACCAGCAGATGGAAGATTTTTCTCTCTTTGTCTCTCCTACTCTGTGTGAGTCTGCCTTTCCAATAAAAATAGAACTTTTCTTTTTTCAAAAAAGAAGAAAATATGTAACCTTAATTAATTACTATAGATAGCTGTTAGTAACCATTTTTACATCATGAGTCTCACCTAAGGTAACATTCCAAAAGTAAGCACCTACATATGCATATGCATGCAAATGCAGTTCAGACTGCTCAAGTTTTGCTTTTTTCCTATTTGATGTTGTCCAAGAGGAGAAAATACTCTTTAAATTTTGCACTAAGTCTTTCCCTGAATGTTGGCAAGCTTGGCTGGGTACTTTTAAGAGATTCAAGTCAAGACTCAGTTTTTCAGGGATGCTCAGGTTTTGAAAAAGACCTATATGTAGAGAAAAAGTTGTTATAATATGACTTAGTTGACATCCCAGTAACTGTATATTATGTAAAAGTAAAATATGTGTAAATGTTTTTGGGAAGAACTTTTCTTGAAATATGTTATTGTCATACTTGGCTATCTTTTGACTACTTCTTTGATGGCCTAAATATCATAAAAATGTCTATTTAAAACCTGTCTTGGAGTATTGATAATATCTTAGATATTTGTTTAAAAAACTCAGTTGTTTGTCAGTTTTGACCTAGGTTTTTTAGCTTCCCTTTTCAGGAAGTACTATTACTCAAGTATTGAGTAATAAACATTAAATTCTCCTTGTTTTGGAGCCTGTGGGACAGCAGAACGTATTTGTAAACTGTATGTTAGGTACGGAATTACTAATTAGTATAGTAGGAGCTCAAATAACTCTATAGCAAGAAAACAAATAACACAGCTGAAACTGGACCAAGAATCTCAGTAGATATTTCTCCTCCTCTGAATAAAAGAACACAAATGAGCAAGAGGCATATGAAAGAAAATTCAACATCACTCATCTGCAGGGAAATACTAACTAAAGTCACAATGAATATTATTGCACACCTTGTGCAGAATAGTGAATGTGACTAATAATAATGTTTTATACCTTTGAAAAGAGCTAGCAGACTTGATTTTAAATGTTCTCATCACTAAAAATGATGTCTGATGTGATGGATATGTTTAGCTTGATTATACATCATACAGTGTATACATATGTCAAAATATCACTTTTTGTACTGTAAATATGGACAGTTTTTGTTAGGGAAAAAGCTAAATTTCAAAATGAATTTACTTTTTGTTTATAAAAATGGCCATTTTCTTCTCAGCAATATTATTTCAAATATCTATGCCCTGATTTTAAAGAAATCAATATATACTTGAAAATTTCTGCAAAATGTTAAGTATGTGGGCAGTTTTCTGGAATTATGGAATTTTTCTCTTCACCAAACATCCCTAAGACCAGAGCATATCTTGCATTTTCTTTTGTAGAACTAGTTTTGAAAGAACATTTTTCTTTCTTTCTCCCCCCCTTTTAAAATTATTATTATTTTATGATACAGTTGCATGAACTCCAGGATGTCCCTTAACTCTGCCCAACACTGATTGCCCTATATTATTACAGTAGTATAGTTCTACACAAGCAGTCATAGGTCTGTCATTGTGGGCATGGACAATGACAGAGAGCCCATGACCCTATTGTCAAGATATATTTAACAGTTTAATTGGGAGTCCATCTTTGATCTGCAAGTTACAGATGCATACTGCATTGTATCCTCACATTTGGAGATGACAGCTTCCATTACTCAGTTACTATATATCACCTTAAATGAAAAACCAGAAAGCAAAATCAACAACAGCAAGAAACTTACAGCACCATTTTTCTTTTTTTTTTTTTTAAAGATTTATTTATTTTTTATTGGAAAATCGGATATTTAGAGAGGAAGATCCTTCGTCCGCTGATTCACTCCCCAAGTGGTTGCAAATGGCCAGAGCTGAGCCTATCCAAAGCCAGGAGCCAGGAACCTCTTCCAGGTCTCCCCCATGGGTGCAGGGTCCCAAGGTTTTGGGTCATCCTTGACTGCTTTCCCAGGCCAGAAGCAGGGAGTTGGATGGGAAGTGGGACTGCTGGTATTAGACCCAGCTGGGATGCTGGTGTGTGCATGGCGAGGACTTTAGGTGGTAGGCTACTGCACTGGACCCAATACTCATTGAATACTCTTGAATACTCTTGAATACTCATTTAAAAATTTTTTGGTGATTATATGGTGTCTTTCCCAGAAACTTTGTTTCATGACAAAAGGTGCAGTTATCTGTTTCTCTTTGCCACTGTCAACACCACTGTCAACCCATCATCAAACCACATGTCTGCTATTTTTGACTACTCAATAAATTTGTTAAACAAGTGAGTGAATGGAAAGAGTCCTCTTCTATAGGATGTATTCATTGAGATTTTAAAGTAAAATTTGAAGCCAGATATGAGGTTTAGTGGGTTAAGCTGCTATTTGGGACTCCCATATCCATTATTTGTGTGCTGGTTTGAGTCCTGGTTACACTGCTTCTGATTCCCTTTAATGTGCTTGGTAAACATCCTATGATGCTTCAAGTACTTGGGTTTCTGTTATTCATGTTGGAGATCTCAATGGAGTTACAGGCTCTTGGCTTCTCTTTAACCCAGCCCTGACCCTTGCAGCCCTTTGGGGAGTAAACCAGCAGATAGAAGGTCTCTCTTTTTCCCTGTCTTCTGTCTGTCTGTGTATCTCTCCTCCTCCTTCTTTCTCCGTTACCCTGGCTTTCAAATATACACAAACATAAATCATTTTTAAAAATGAAATGTAATTTCTTGGGCTTGGTGTGGTATCCTAGTGATTAAAATCCTTGCCTTTCATGCACTAGGATCCCATGTAGGCACTGGTTGATGACCTGAGTTCTCTACTTTCCATCCAGCTCCCTGCTTGTGGCTTGGGAAAGCATTGGAGGATGGCCCAAAGCCTTGGGACCCTGTGCCCACGTGGGAAATCTTGAGGAGGCTCCTGGCACCTGGCTTCGGCTTGGCTCAGCTCTGGCAGTTTGGCTACTTTGGGAATGAACCAGTGGGCAAAGAATCTTTCTCTGTTTTTCCTTCTCTCTGTGAATCTGCCTTTCCAATAAAAATAAATACATCTTTAACAAGAAATACATTTCTTTTATAAAACAATGATTTATATAGTTTCTTTAAGGTTACAGCTACTGCAAAAGCTAATGATTGCTTGTGAACACAATGACACAGGGTAGAATCTTAAAAGCAGGTGTGTTCTAGAAGTTCTTTGTTGTCAGCCTTGTAACCCAAATCACAAAATCCTGCAACTCTTCAAAGTTTCCTTATCCTGGGCAGCCTCCAGTTTGCTGTGGTATCTTAGAGCCTGTGTCTGCATCTTATTCTTTCATTCCATTGACTTCTTATCTGTATGCCCTTAGCTCCCGAAACTCTAATATAACTAAACAGGTGATATAGTATGAGTTGTATTGTCTATCCAAAAGGCATTGGCTTCTAAGTATTTGTGCATATGTTATCTTTAATGTTAAAAATTTTTTCTAAAATTGGTTTATATTCTGCAACCATAGCATTCTATTTTTTTGGTTATGCTAGATAATGAAAGTTATCTTTTTTTTCTATTGTTTTCTCACTAGTCTTCTTAAAACAATTGTTCATTTTTATGTTTTGTCCTTTTTTAAAAAAAACAAATTAGATTTACATAATTCATGAAACCATAATGTTACAAATCCACATTGAAGCCAGCATTTTGTGTTTGCTGTTATCAATTTTCTGTTATGTACTATTTGTGTTCTTGGTTGTGTCCTTATTGCAGTCATATTTTTTGTAGCATTTTAAAGTTTCATTCGTTTCATATTTCATTGGTAAGGAAGAGAGAGAGAGACAGAGAAAGATCTGCCGCCCATAGGTTCAGGTTGTGTGCTCTGATAAACAGGGACTGGACGAGACTGAAAGCTTGGAACTCTCTGGTTTCCCCTTGGGAATGTCAAGGACCCAAGCATTTGTGCCATCACTTGCTGCCCTGTAGAGTGTATGTTAGCAGGAAGTTGGAATTCCGTATAGAGTCAGACTCAAATCCAGTCATTCTGCCTAGGGATACAGGTAGCATCTCAACTGCACCAACCATCTTCCCCTTACTTGTTTTAGTGTTGCTTCACAGCATTTCACAGCATATACATTCACAGGCATTTTAGTCACTGTGCAAGTGTAATTTTATATTCAGCCCATCTCATGGCTTAGATACATTTTTCTTAATCTGGCCTGTCACTTCGGTTTTGCCAACATGTTGTTAAATATTTTTTTCTATGTCCATTTATTGCTACTGAGTTTCAAATTTCAACTCATAAATCCCTTGTACTTGTAGCTTGTTTCTGCTGCTTAGAAATGAACTTGAGATTTTTAAAAGCCGTGAGGGCTGATCAAAAACTAGTCATGTAATATAAATTTGATAAGACTGAAAATGTCACCATATAAACAAGAAAGATGGAATCTAACCAAAAATTAGTTGAAAGATAAGTCTGAAAAAAAGACCAATTGTGATTTTATTAGCTAAAATATTTTAACTGGATTAAAAATATTAAAGAAAAATACTGTTAGTTTTAGAGATCTTATCTGGACATCACCGGCTAGTGGAAAACAACAGTTGTACTGGCTAACCTTTTAGCTCTATGTTATCTAGTGATCTTGTGTTTGTTGGAGTGATCTCACACCTGGTTTCTGGGGTATTTATGTGGAAAGGATATATAACTTTGGAAGAAATAGGTCTTGACTCAAATTTTTGCTGCTTCTGTATGCGCTCTTTAATTTGACCAGCTAGTTTTCTGATCTCCAAGTGTTCTACATGAAGCATATCATAGGAAGGCCTCATGTGTTAGAGGATGGCAACATGTTCAAGGTTACAACTATAGAGTGGTTGTCTTAGTGTGTTTTCTGCTGCTGTGAGGGAATGTATTTAGTTCATGATCCTGGAAGCTGGGAAATCCAGGAACATGGTCCTCCAAAGAGGACCTTCCTGCTATGCCGTCATTTGCAGAAAGTTAAGAGCAGGGAAGAACATGAAAGGGCTGAACTTGTTTCGATAACAACTCACTCCTTTGATACTGACATTAATCCTGCCTTCATGACATGGTCATCTCTATTATTCCCTGAATCCCAACATGATTGCATTAGGGACGATTTTTTTTTCTATATGTGAACTTTGAGAGGCATTCAAACTATGGCCATTCCACCTCTTGTCCTCCAAATGTCTCATTCTCACAGTTAACAATAGTCTTTCCATCTCTTTAATCCCCGCAATCTCCCTCCTGTGCCCCCCCCCCGCATCATCTCAGAAATACCAAGTCTAGAGTCTCATCTAAAGCAGATATGGGTGAGACAAATTCTTTACCAGTGAACTTGTGAGATTAGCAAGCTGTGTCCCTTCTGAAATGCAGTGATAGGACAAGCACAGAATAGACATTTCTGTCATACTGCACTTCGTGCTACTGCAATGGAAAATCAGAGACTGGGTAATTTTGTGAATAAATTTGACTCCTGGTTCTGGAGCTGAGAAGTTCAATAGTATGGTGCTGGCATCTGATGAAGTATTTTGTGCTGAATCAAAACAGTGTAATGGCAAGTAAGGACACTCAGGATGGGGGCTGGGGAATAGGGGATCTGAACTCACAAGACATCCAGAGGTGTGGTAACTAACCTTCTCCTATGGTAACAACACCATTCTTTTTATTATTATTATTATTAATAACATTGTATTGTGTGATACAGTTTTATAGGTACTGGGAATCCCCCACCCCTCCCCTAATCCTCCTCCCATGGTGGATTCCTCTACCTTGTTGCGTAACCACAGTTCAAGTTCAGTTGAGATTCCTTCATTGCAAGCATATATCAAGCATAGAGTCCAGCATCTTATTGTCCAGATAAGTGCAACGACTTCTTGGGGAGACCATCTCTATTCTGAAGGTAGAGACAACAGAGTAAAATCCCGATCGATTAAAAGCCCCAACATAACATCAGCAACAATATACAATGTTATGGAATTAATTGACATAGTATTGAGTAAACAATATGTTAAAAACAATGCAAGTTCTTAACCACATCCTGTGACTACTCCATTGACATTTCAACAATTGAGGTACAAGACAGTTATAGGAGGGGTGTGCAGGGAAATCTTCAATACCTTGGTGACGAGTACTTACTCTTTGTGTCCTACCTAGTAAGGTATGTGTGAGCCCATGATGACCAAGCTTTCCTTGTTGTTCTCTGCCTATCTATTCTAATGTGTGTGTGTGTGTGTGTGTGTGTGTGTGTGTGTGTGTGTGTGTGTGTGTGTTTGGAGGAGGGGGCTCTGGAGCGACCCTGATGGTCATTACAGAGAGGATGGGGACCCAAAGTTGGAACTAAGTAAGTACCAGAGAAAGCTCCTCTCCCTAGTCCCAAAGGAAGTTTACCGATCTTCTGAATCCGAAGACCCCTCTGGGTTCCTGGCTGAACAACACCATTGCTGAAGGGAAAACACTCATGATCCAATCATGTCTATAGCCCCACCATTTTTTAAAAAGATTTATTTATTTTACTTGAAAGTTCAGATTTGGAGAGAGGTATTTTCTGTCCCCTTTTCTTAGAAATTTCTCTCACATGTCAATTCATCACTTTTATATTCTGTCTTCTACAAAGTTCTCTAACGTGAGCAGAAGTCTCCCAAGTTCTTTGCAGGTGTTTCACGAAGGATACTCTGCGCCAGTTTCTTCATTTCTGTCTGCAGCCTTATCAAAATGGCTTGTTATTGTCTGTTTGTATCATGATTACGATAATGAGCAGTAGGAATCCCTAAGCAGTGTTGGCACTCCCTGCAGCAATTGTATTTTACCAACCGCTCACAAAATTGCCCTTAAAGCTCCATTCTTGGCAGTGCAGGCTTTTTCTAGTGTACTCTTCCATATTCTTTCAAACTCTACCCCTTATCCAGTCCTAAAGTGATTGCCACATTTTTAGGGAATTTTTAGAGATATATCTCTACTTCTGTTGTTAAAATCTATGTTAATCAGGATTCTTCAGAGACTGAACCAATAGGCATCAGATACATAACGTTTTTCAAAAAGTTTGTGGAAAATTAAATTAAAGAATATATTTATTTGCTGTAAAATACTTGGAATCTGTGTGAAGTTTAAAAATAATACACATTTTTCCATGGCCTTTTTGAAGATCATTTAATGCATGGATTTCAAAATTTTGTGCTCCAGAATATGTCTAATTCTGTTTTCCACAAACTTTTTGAAGTTCCTTTGCATGACTGGAGATTTATTGGGAGAGTTGGCTTACCTGATTATGGAGACCAAGAAAGCCTGTGCCAGGCATTTGCATGCTGGAGATCCTGGGATGCTGGTTGTATGGCTCTGTCCACGTCCTCAAAGCCTCACCCAAAGAGGCTAGTGGTGTGATTTTCATTGTGAGACTGATGCTCTGAGACCCCGGGTAGAGCAGGTGATAAGTCCTATGATGTCCAAGGACAACAGAATTTTCTTGTTCCAAAAGAGGAGTGAAGAATAGCCTTTGTTCTGGCTTTTCTGTTCTGTCTGAGCCCCCAGCCGATTGTTTGGTGCTTGCCACACTGAGTCCAGATTTTCTCCATTAAGTCCAGTGTGTGCCATGCCAGTCTTCTCTGGAAATACTTAGCAGATGTTCCAAGAAGTAAAGCTTTGTCAGTTCTCTAAGTGTTCTTTATTGCAGGCAAGTTGTCACCTAGGATTAACTATGACAGCTAATTTCTTCTGTTAGATAATATTTTATGGCAATAAAAATGCAAATGATTCTTTAATATCTATTTACCTTTTGACTATTGAGCTATTTACAAGATTGTTGTGACCATTATATAAACATGGGTTTATGAGCACCTGCTGTGCTTAGCAAAGAGAATGCCTTATTTAGTTTGTGAGACAGAGTAGAGCTATAAAAAGAATAATAGAACTGATAACATTTGTGTCATATCAGGTGATGGAGGAGATTGCGAGAAGGGATAGTTATGGGGGCTGAGTCTGTAGGTTTCCGTAGAAGAAAAGGATTTTGATAAGGAGAGGAGCGCCTAGGGCTAGCCTAGCAGTTTCTGCAAGTATAAAATGGATATAGTACTTTCCTAAAAGAGTTGTTTTAAGGATTTTTATAAAGTATCTAAAATATCTGAGTGCTTTGTGTGACACATGTTGTAACTTCTATTTTGTTACCCTTTTGGGTTAAACCTACGTAGTTCTCTTTGCATATATTTTTACCTCTCAGATTCCAGAATGCTTCTTTTTTTTTTTAAAGATTTATTTTTATTATTTTTTTATTGGAAAGGCAGATATACAGAGAAGAGAGACAGAGAGGAAGATCTTCTGTCCGATGATTCACTCCCCAAGTGAGCACAACGGCTGATGCTATGCCGATCCGAAGCCAGGAGCCTCTTCCAGGTCTCCCACACGGGTGCAGGTTCCCAAAGCTTTGGGCCGTCCTCGACTGCTTTCCCAGGCCACAGGCAGGGAGCTGGAAGGGAAGTGGGGCTGCTGGGATTAGAACCGGCGCCCATATGGGATCCTGGGTGTGCAAGGCGAGGACCTTAACCACTGCACCACTGCGCTGGGCCCCAGACTGCTTCTTTAAGTTAGAGATGATGTTTTCATGTTAAATATCAGCTTGCTTCTTGGAATGTAATGCTGAAAAAATTCCGAGATCATACCTGGCTTCAGCAGAGAAAATCGCTGTGATCAGTTAGTGATGTGAAGGCAGGTATAAAGTAAGCTGGAGGTAGGAGATTGCGGTACGTAGGTTATTACTGTAACAATATATAGAAAGCTTTTATTATTCTTACTTTATGTCCTGTTATGTTGTATTTGTTTGTGGCCTTCCATCTATTATTTCTTACTAAACTTTGTAGTATAGAATGGCAAGGTTTGGAAAGCAGGATACTAAATTTGTACCTGCATGTCTCATTCTTTGGTAGATTAGTCCAAGATCAGACAAGAATCAGATACCATTGCTGTATCTGAGCTGGATGGGAAGTGGAGCTGACGGTATTAGACCCGGCGCCTGTAAGGGATCCCGGCATGTTCAAGGCGAGGATTTTAGCTGCTAGGCCACACTGCTGGGCCCCAAATTTTATTTTTATTATTTATTTTCTCCTTTAACTTTTATTTTTGATGATTTTTACATAGTTAACTAGGGTGATTAGGGTCAAGGGCTACAGGAATGTGGGTGAGATCACAATTTGCACATTCTCTTTTTTCCTTCCTGTTTCTGGGGGAAGAGGGGAGATGAGGAGAGAAGCCACACCCAGCCTCTGCATCCCAGGATGGAGGGCAGCCACTCAACACCACCCAAGGGTCCTTGATCTGAGGCATGATCTGAGGGTCCTTCTCATGAGGTTTCGATAGTTCAACAGTTCTGAATTACTGCCTATCTCCCTACTCCAAGCACGAAGAAATTGCTCCAGAATCCACTAATTGACGTAGTCCACCTTAGAGTCTCCTTTTGCCCAGGAGACTCATTGCCAACATTTGGCTGGGGTGGTTGATCGAATTGTTCTGTTCTTTGTCCTGATATGGTACCAGGTGTTCTTTGCAGACTCCAATGTACTGCCGTATCCTCCATGTACACCTGGATATGCTGTCCACTGCTCTGTCTAAGCCACTGAGGGGCCAAGTTTTAAATGGGAAGTAGGTTAGATTATGGCGAAGATAACTCTGAATGAGTGGGCTTTTCGAATGCATATTCCTGAACGAGCTTCGACTTTAAGATGATGGATTCCTGGGGTGGGAGAGGAGACTTCCCAGGTGGCACTCAGAGAGAATGAGTGTTGAGAATGAATTGAATGTTAATATTAAGAGTTACAAAAGGCAGACAATTCCAAATGCATTAAGAATTTTCTTTATAATGTTATTCTTTATAATCTTTAGTCTCTAGTTTCCTGGATTCCTTTCTTTTCTGTTTCCATATACAACATTATTATATTGTTTTTTTGGCCACCCAGATGGTATTCCACGTGTCTTTTTTTTATGGGTGGAACTAATATCTCACCTTGACACGTGGAGTTCTTCTAACAGAACGATAATAGATATAACTCCTTTCTTTTGTTTTATTTATTTGGAAGTCAGAGTTTCACATACACACATATACTGAGAGAGAGAGAGAAAGAGAAAGAGAGAGAGAGAAAGAGAGAAAGAGAGAGAGAGAGAGAGAAAGAAAGAAAGAGAGAGAGAGAGAGAGAGATTTCTTCCATCTACTGATTTATTTCCCAGATAGCTGCAGTGGCTGGGGTTGAGCAGGGCCAATATTACGAGTCTAGATATTCTTCCAGATTTCCCAGGTGTGTGCAGGAATCCAAGCACCTGATCCATCTTCCACTGTTTTCTTAGGCCATGAGCAGGGATCTTGGTAGGAAGTGGAGCAGTCAGCATCCAAATGGGCTTTGCCACTACACAGCAGCATTGACTGCACAATTCCTTTCTTGCATCTAGTTTTTCCTATGCAAAGACTTTGTTTCAGAAGAAAAGGAAGAAATAAACAACTAGGTGGTGAAAAAGTGGAATTGTACAATTTATACTGAATGACCTCTCCTACTTTCTTATTAATGTGTGGACAAAGGCTTGTTTTCATAAAAGTGGTTTTCATTTTTTAATTTACTTTAAAAATTTTTTTTAAAAAATACTACTTTTAAAATTCATGAAATGAAGTTGTATGTTGTGCCCTGCCCTCAATTTAAAAAGTGAATTTAATGTCTCTAGTTGTATGGTTTTACATTACAGGGTTTTTTTGTGTGTATAAATTTATTCCTGAATCTTGTTATTCAACTGTACTCAAGCCACTTCCTTTAATGTGAGAACCAGGGAACAGAGTAAAAGACACAGGCGAAAATTTCTCGGGGATATTGTTAACATCAAGCAAATGGTAATGTGTATGAACAGTGATAACCCTAGCAAGGTTTCACGAACAATAATATCTTGACAAAAAGATCTGATTCTAGATTAGATGTCCTTCGAACATTTAGCTTTGTTAGCTTTAATAGAGAGATTTAGAGCAGTTCCTGTGTCTGTGTTCTCTTTACATGGCTCTTTAAGAATTTGACATGGTTACAGTGACATACATTATAGCTTGCCAATTAGTTTATAATATAAAAGCAGTCCCTCCATCTGTTTGAAACCTACTTGTGACACAGAATTCGTAAATTAAATTCACGCTTGTTAGAAATGATAGGGCTTCTTTTTGTAATAGAGCAAAGCAAGGAAGATGTATTGTCGCTGTGGCAATTGAATAGTTTGACTTAGCAAGAACCGTTTTGAGCTTGAATTGTTATCAGGAGGATATGCTTGGGTAAGAAACAGTACTGTCTGTCACAAAAACTTCAGCTTCTGATGGCTTCTTCAAAAAGTGATTATTCACAGAGGAGGAAATTCCAGCGTTTCTATATAAACTTTGTTAAATTAAAAAATCCATTTATTTATTTACACAATCAGAGAAAAGCAGGGAAATAGACAGAGACCCCTGTGCTAGATGGTTCCGTAGCTGCCCATAACCTGGCTGGATCAGGTTGAAGCCAGGAGCCTGTAACTCAGTCTGGTCTCTCTCCTCCATGCATGGCAGGGACCCAAGTATTTGAGTTGTCAACTGCTGTTTTGTGTTTATGGGAAGCTGGGATCAAGAGCAAACCTAGGACTGGAACTCAGTTAGTCTATATGGGACATAGATTTCCTAAGCAGTGACTTCACTCTTGAGCAAGCAAGTATATTTTGTAAATTTTGCTATAGACATTAAAAAAAATACAATTCTGAGGTAAAGAATTGCTTTGCATATTAAAAAACCCTGTAATTTGTGCCTGTAATTATGAATTGTGCAGTATTTCCTTTTTTAATTAAATATGAGTTCAGACTAGGCAATATAGCATTTCTCGGAATTGTGTTGGTCAGCTAAAGTAAGATCCTTTTAGATAATATTAATTCTGTTTTCTTATTTATGGAATAATGAAGATTGTGCTGTAACCTTGCTTTTAATGTTTATTCTCTACATTTTTAAGAGTTCACTGTACATTTTTCCATATAACATTTTGCATATTGAACAGGGACCATGATAATCTCTCTTGTCATTCCAATTTTAGTATGTATGCTGCTGAAGTGAGCACCTGTTAAATTTTGAAGGAACATATTTAGCATGGGATAAATCCATTCATATTGCTGAACTTTCAGTTTATAATTCATCATTCACTAATTGCAAGAAATATTTAGAGTACACACTCATTTTCTTTGGTTTTGGATCTAACATACTGATGAATGAAATTGAAGATTAGTTCCTTATTTAGTGTTTGAAAGTGTTGGTATTTTGTTTGGTGGAAGGATTTTTTGACTATCCTACTTTCAGTTTGCAATCTAGGCTTGAATTTCAAGCTGTGTTTTGAATATATTTAAAGTAGTTTTATCATCTTCTAATGGAGGGTAAAGGCAGATATGACTTTTTAGTTCTACTTTATTATGGGATAATTTTTACCATTTGGTGGTAGTGAAAATTGTTGAAAAAGAAATTAATTTACTGAAGAGTAGATGAAAACTATACTCAGAATAAACCAACGAAGAAAGAATTTAGGAAACAAATTGAAGTGTGAATGATAGTGTTCAAGATAGATGTAGGCAAAGTTCTAGAAGGACATAATGGAGTAAATATGACAGAAGCTTATTTAAAGAGGAAATGACTGAGAATTTTCCAAGATAGAAATAACCTTTTAGATAACAATGGCAGAAAGGTGGTGTAACTGGGAGGATTATTAGATTTGACATATTCAAAGAGGAAGATCGAAATATTGATTCATTTTACTTTTGAAATTCGTATATGTCCGTCTTTATATTACTTAGTAATCACTCTGAGGAAGGGTGAACTAATTTCCACAGTAAAATACACGGTAACATAGTGAGAATGCCAATCTCAGAAAAATCTCAGAAAAGAAGGATACTGAGAAGAGGTGAGGCAAATAACGCAAAAGGTAGGATGACATAAATAAATTCAGCTATTTGCCTGTCAATTCTCTGGTTAAAAGACTATGATTGTTTGAAAAAAAAAAAAAAAAAAAAGAACTATTTAAAACAAAGTGCAGATAGCTAAAAGCTAATTACAATCCTGGGTAACTAAAACCTAAAATTTAAACAGAATGAAAGTAAAAGGTAAATAAGGTGAAATGAAAATTGATGTAGCTATGTTACTGTTAGCCAAGAATATGTAGAACATACTTTTCAGGCTTACTCTGAACATTTATAAAAATTGACAGCAGCCATAAATTTACCATGCCACCATGTGCATTTCCATACATTTCAATCAGTCCTACCATAGTCACTGTACAATTAATTTAGCAATTTGTAGCAAAGTGACAACTAAAAATATCTGCACACTTGAAAATTAAAAATCTGGCTAAAATAAATATAACTGGAATTGAAAACCTGTGAAATACAGCTAAAAATAGTGGTATGGTTTGCATGTGGCTTGTTGAAATTCAGTCCCCAGTATGAGATATTGAGAAGGTGCAGAGAATTAGCCAAGCAGATAAGATACCAGTTAAGATGCCTAATCTCACATCAGAGTGTGTTAGTGATGCAGACCTTGCGAGATATCAAGAGAAAAATTGAGACTGAGTTTTGGCCTGACCGAGAATAGCTTTCTTGTGCATTTGAATAGTGAATGAGCAGATGAGAGTTCTTTCTCTATGCCTCTCTCTCACTCTTTCTTTTTAAAAAAAAAAATGATAATCTATCACATGGAAGAAAAACTTAGGATAATTCAGGTTGGGCTTAGTGGGAGATCTAAGTCACTGGAGAACCTGCCCTTCTAATGTAGCTCTCATGAAACCCTTGAGCTCTCAAAAGACTCAGTTGGAATGAATGCAGCATATAAGCCCATGCTTTTTGGCGTCCCTTTTGGTGACATAATGTCTAGCTCTTGGCATAAAGCCATCAATCCTTCATAGGCTAAACTATTTGGGCTGCCTAATCTTGACACTTAGCTTCCAAAATTCTGAGCTAAATAAACCTCTTTATAAAATGAGGTGTTTTGTTAAGGTCACAAAAACAGACTAACAAAAATACTTAAAGCAAATGAATAATTTTATGGATTCTTATGAAAAGAAAAAGACTGAAAATTAATGAGCAACCATTTACCTTGAGAAAGTAAAACAGTTGAATAAACCCAAGCAAGGTAGAAGGAATGAAATTAATGAGCAGAAAAAGCTAAGTAGCTGAATGCTTGACAAGGTGGATTTTTGAAAATGGAGTCGAGGGTAGAGTAGTTGTGAAGAGAAGACCTGGACAAACATATTGAGAATAAAAAAGGAGAATGTACATTATGTAGTATGGGTTCCACTTACAATAAAATATTTGAGTGTTGCTACCCTAGTACGTTTGAAACATTTGCTGAGATAGATAATTCCCAGAAAAATGTGTATCACCAAAGCTGGTTTAGGAAGAAATACAAAATCAGAATTATACATGGTATCATGTGGATATCTTCCTCCCACAAAAACTGCAAGTTGTGAAATCAGGAAACTAATCATTCAAATCTTATACAAACTCCTTGAAAAAAGAAAATATTATATACCGAATTGTATATTATATATATTATATACTGAAGAAACTAGAAAGTAAGAAGTAGTGCATAGCAGTTAACAAAAGTTGGGTGCTTTGTTAAGAATTTGCAAGTTGCATGAAGAAAGTTATGGCTGTTAAATTAGATGTGGGAAGAATGAGCAATTGATTAGAAATCAAAGTGATTTACATAAAACAATTTCTTCCTCTAAAAGAAATTTTTTTTCTTATTTCAGGTAACCTCATGAGGCCTCTTTTGAACTATGGTATTGCTTGGTGAGCATATCTTTTTTCCCATATAACTTTCAGAGTGACACTGATGAACGTTGGTGAATCAGCTGTGCTCATGTATTCCCTTTACAGTATGTCCATGGGCTTCCTGCTGGAAGAGACTGCTCCAGTTGTCTGGAGAGGCCTAATGGTGATGTCAGCCGTTGAAAAGCTGTTGAGGCAGGTAGGAAAACTGCACTAAGGATCATTTCATTCTTGGCAATGTTGCCTTTACTGCATTTGTTGGGAAGAGGATTGTTAAAATTGGCAGTCAGGTTTGAGATATTTTACAAAGAAATCCAGATGGGCAGAATCTATCATGAGTAATTGACACCTGATGAGTTATGTGGCACCAAGACCCAAATTTAATGTTACATAATTTAATCTTTCTCTTTGCTGATGAGGTCTTATTTATGGCTTTATTGAATGTGTAGCAATAGCAGATGTATTTCGTAAGTAATGTGCATTCTTTAAATTTGTGGCTGGTCTCATTATGGGTAATATTGAGTTATAAGGATGACAGAAGTTCCTCAGGTATAGGGAAAAATTGTGTAATCCATGGCATTGTGATTTTACACTGGGTCAGACAAACAGTAAAAGTTTGTTTTGTCCTAAATATATGATTGAATGGTTATATATTTGTGCATATAATTTCTGTCTAGTCAACAGTGGCTTATCCTTAAAATAATATTAGATTGGATAAACTAATTTAATTTTTTCCTCAGTAAATATCAGTTTATAATTATATTCTAGGTAAATATTAATAGAGCTTTGCATTTGCCCCACTACTTTATAACAGCCACCCTTTATTCACATCCTGCTTAGGTTCAGGCAGTATGCTCTATATTGATCAGTCTAATGGTGGATATTTCTAATACACTTTTGGATGTTTAAGTAGATGTTTAAAATATATCTTGATCTATAAAGTTAGTCATTTCACTGTGACTCCTTAAGTACTATTTTTTGCTGCTTTAGTTCTGATAAATGTGCTTTTTGATCTTTTATCCTAAACTCCTCCTATTCTCCCAGGTATGTCTTGGCTGCATTGCCTCTTCTGTTAGATCATGTAGACTCTCCAAGACACCCACTCCCCACTAATTCCTTTGTGACCTTGACTTTTATTTGTCTGTAGTAGCAAAGTCTCTCTATTCTACTGCTGGATATTGTCAAGGAATATAGAATAACTTGTGATAATTGTCTATACTGTGGATTTTTGATTTTCAAACCAGGCATGCTCTCAGCACACAGTCATCTGATCTTTCTCATTACTCTTAATATTTATCAAAAGCCCAGCCTACAAATTACTTAGGGAATTGGGTAGTGTGGCAAAGGAACAAGTAGAGTTTTTATGAAAATGAACTGATAAATAAGTTCTATAAAAATAACAATTTTTTTTTCTGACAAGTGCTGAAAATATGTGTTTTGGTATCTGTGCTAAAAAATATCAAGATGAAAGATGGGACAAGAAATGGATTCAGATCTTATTTTGTTGGGATACACAGCTTATCAAGAGTAGTGAATGGAGTTTATATTTACCTACAGTGTTGTAAGATCACATTCATCTGAATGTTTGAGTATTAGGGAGCTGAAATGCTGTTATTGTGAGAGTGACAGATTTGCTTTAGAAAACAGATATGTATTTGGGAGGCTTAATATTCCTTTATGAAATTTTAGTACCTGGACAGAAGCTTTTTACAGCAATGGATTGTGAGGGAGACCTGATTCATTGGCTTTAAAATTAGATACAACATGAAAGAGTGTGAAAACCGTAAGTGTAGAGAAATCATCCCAAAATATAAACAGCCGTGTAATTGTCATTCAGAGCAAGATGAACAATACAATACCAGTGTTTCAGAAGCTCTTCCCTTGTCCTCTTCTAGGAACTGTTTTGGGGGCGGGAAGAAGAGAAATACTATGGTTGGTCTGCCAGCAACAACTTTAAGATTGGATTAAATTTGTTTACTTGCTTTCTCTGAGACAGTATGTTCTTGAGCTAAAGTTAGGGGATGCACAGATTTTAAATATTTAGTTAATGATTTTTAATGAATATATACCTGTGCATTTATTCATAACCCAGTGAAGATGGCGGACGTTTTCAGTTCACTGAAAGGTTTCCCTGGCTGCTTTTGTTCAACCTCCCGTAAATAAGTTTTCTATATTCTTAAATTTAACAAAAAATAATCATGTAATATGTAGCCTTTGGTATCTAGTTTCTCTTAGTTAGGCTAAAAGTTTTGAAATTCATCTTTGTAGTGGTGTATCAGTAATTGGGTCCTTTTTATTGCTAGATTGTATATAACCAGATACTGCTTGTGGACATTTGAGTTATTGAAGGCATTTGACTTGTCTCTAGTTTTTGTGAAGAATACTACCATAAATTTTACAAAGGATAAATAAAAAAAATACTTGGAAAATGGAATTAAAAGATTAGTAAAAATTAATATACATGCTTGAGTGTTGTGCCCGGCGTGGTACCCTAGTGGCTAAAGTCCTTGCCTTGCCTGCACCGGGATTCCATACAGGCACTGATTAGTGTCCTGGTGGCTCTGCTTCTCATCCATCCCCCTGCTTGTGGGCTGGTAAAGCAGTTGAGGACGGCCCAAAGCCTTGGGACCCTGCACCCATGTGGGAGACCCAGAGAAACCTCCTGACTTCTGGCTTCGGATCAGCAGAGCTCTGGTTGTTATGGCTATTTGGGGAGTGAATAATTGGATGGAAGATCTTCCTCTCTTTCTTCTCTCTGAATATCTGACTTTGCAATTAAAAAAATATTTTTAAAAAAGCTTCTATTGTTTCCAATTTCTCTCTCCCTATTTTTTTGGTGTGGGGAGTGTCTATTCTTTTTTTGAGGAGAGCTTTTTCCTGCTGCTTTTTAAGCATTTGTATTTATCTGAAGGGAGGAGAAGGGAAGAGATATATCAATCTCCCCCATCTACCAATTCATTCCCCATAGGCCTGCAACAGAGGAGGCTTGAGGAGGCTGAAGCTGGAAGCTGTGAAGCCCGTTTTTGTCTCCCACAGGGTGGAGGGCACCTGTGTGTTACAGCCCTTACACGCTGCTTCCCTGGCTGTACAATAGCAGGAAGCTAGAACTGGGAGCAGAGTTGACCCAAATCCAGGCATTCTGTGATGAAAAATTGCTGTGTTGAATGTTCACCAGACACAATGTTTATTCTTGACTGTTCTTGTTAAATGTTTATTAATTTTCTTGTGCATTTTTAAAATGAACATCTTTAGATCTTTGAAATTTTCTGTAATGACTATTTCTAGTTTCATTGTTTTCTACTTTCATCGTTTATGTTCTTCTTTTGTTTATTTTAAGTTGAATTCTTTTTCTGTCTTAAGGCAGAAATTTGTAAACTTTTCCTTTGACAAACATAATTAAAACTGTAAGTTTTGCTCTAGGCATTGCTTAAAAATTAACAAATTATTACATGTTTTTATTGTCCATAAGTTTGTATTTGTATTTTAGTTTGCCTACTCAAGGATATTTGAAGTGTTCAGTTTAATTTACATACTTTTGGGAATTTTCTTAACAACTTAATGACATTGATTTCTAGAATGACTTTTATTTATTGGGGAATATGTTCTGTTATATTTTAACGCAGAAAAGTTTTGAGATAGACTTTTCATGGACCAGCATATTATTTGGGCTTTTGGAAAGATTATGTATTTTGCAATTATTGTGGTTAGTATTGCATAAATATCGTTGATAAATATCATGGGTCAGGTTGTTTGACATTTTTGTTCAAACACATTATTGAGTTGTGTTTTTGAGATTTTATTTACTTCAGTGTCAGTTGCAGGGAGAGGGGAAGAGACAAAGACACAGAAACAGGAAGAGATCCTGCATCTGCTGCTTCACTTCTAGATGCCTACAAAGGCTGGGGCTGTGACTGCGGCTGTGTCAGGGTTCCTACATCTGGATCTTCCATATCTGTTGCAGAAACCCAAGCCATGACTTGGGCCATGTCAGGTTGCTTTTGCTGGAACATTACCAGGGAGCTAGATTGTAAGTGAAGCAGGAACTGGTGCCCACTGGGGACACTTGTGTCACAGGTGGTTTTGCATGCTGGCCTTTAACACAGCTCTAACCCTTTAATTGTTAGTTATGCTCCTCTATATTTCTAGGGAACTGCTTATATTAAAGTCTACTTTAGCTGATGCTAATCTAGCCCCATTTTGTTTCTTATAATTTCCATGTAGTATCTTTTTTTGATGTTTTTACCTTTAACCAACCCTGTTCGTTAAAGTAAGTCACTTAAAAACAACATTTAGTTGTGTCTTGTTTATTCAGTGTAATATTTTGCCTTTTAATTTGAGTGCTTTGTATACTTTGTGTAATTATTGAGATGGTTAGGTTTACGTGCACCATTTTGACTTTGTCTTCTTTTTTTCATCTTTCTTTTTCTTCCTCTGTTTTCTTGTATTGTTTTAGGTGGATGAAATACTTCTTAATTGCTATTTGAACTTTTCTGTTAATTCTTTGTCTTTAGATATTGATTCTGTAGTTGCTTTAGAGGTTGTTTTTCTTTTTAAAATTAACACTGTGCTAGTTAATATAAAACGAAGAACCCTGCAACCATGTGGTTTCATTTACTACATTTGTGTGAAATGTTTTGAATATACATATTATAGTTTCCCAATACAATGCTTTACAATTTGTTTAGTTTTCTCTTAAGCTAATTAAGAAAATAATACTTTATATTTACCCATATGCTTACTATTTTTAGTAGTTTTCATTTCTTTTTTTAAATATGGTTTTCATCTGATTTGTTCTGCTTTATTTTAAGAGCTGATTTAGTTTATTCTGTGGGTGCACTGGTGATTAATTTTCTCAACTACCTTTTTATAATGTCTTTCTCTAAACATTGAAGTTGTGCTCATTTAATCCTAGTAGATATGGGTCAGTATTAACAATGATCACATGTTTTTTTATCTTGTTCGGTTCTGATTCCTAGGAGCCATCTGAGATTCAGAATTCTTAGAATTAGTGGTTACTTTTATGTGGTAATTTTCATTTGTCTTATGTCAGAGTGAAAACCTGGCTTTCTTCTTTCCTCATTTGTTTTAACATGATGGTTGAATAGGGAATGGAAAAAGCCAAACTATAGGATCTGAAGAATAAGTTTATGTAAGACCGTTTCAGTGGAAGTGTTTTTTGTTGGATAAAAGAAGACCAACTGAGGATTGGGAAAATGGGGAAAAGGAAAGAAAAGCAGGATGGTAGTCTATGGAAGAATGGTGGTTTCAGGAGAAAGCATTTTTGTTTGTTTTCCAAAAAGGAACTTTTTTCAAAGTGTTAAGATTTAGTGAAGAGGGCCTGACAATTGTTGAAAATGATAGAATTATTAGAAAAGTAATATTTTGAATGAATTAAGAGGAATTGACCAAATGTTTGATGTTATTTTGGGCTTGGAATGGAAAAAGGGGCAGATAAAATATTCCAATCTTACCACTAACAAGAGGTTAGCGAAAGTTTTTCTTTTCTTGGGTTTCTCATTAGAAAGAATAATATGGTACATTTACTTACTGAAGCAATGGTATGTAAATATATAGTCTTTATAAAAAATATAAAGTCTTTATAAACATTATCTGGGGAGCAGGAGCAGATAGCCTTTCATTCCACTCTCTCTCAAATACTTTCACTCTGTAGAGCTCAGGCAGGGCTAAGATTTTTGCATTTTTTTTTATTGAATCATCCCAGATGACTGTGATGCTGGTGGTTCTAAAATCAGGTTTAAGCATATTGTGGTACAGAGGCAGAACTCTTAAACCTTTTTAGAGAAATAAAGGAGATGAGGCGGTAATTAGCATAATCTCTAACAGCAACAAGGATCCACTGGTTGCTAAATATTAAAATTTTTTTCTTAAGTTTTTATGAATGTTTCCAATAACTCTCTGGGAGCCTGAGATATGGGCAAATCTTAGGTTGAACCCAGGATTTGCAACTGTGATAGCAGAAGGTCTAAAGAAGAAAATATCTGTTGAATTAGTGAAAGAAACATTGAAGATGTGTCCTGGGTTTCCAGGAAGACAGCTTGTCATCAACAATCAGGAGAATGGGATCAAATAATTGAAAATCACCTGTGGTGGGCAATAGAGTGACTCAGAAGCAGGTGAAAAGTGACAGATGAATTAGTTGTGTTCAGAGGAGAGATTTTGATAGATTATTAGACTCCTTTTTTTTTTTAAACTTTTCTGATAATAGGATTTGGAATTAGGGTATGCGAGGAAACTCAGGTCTCCCTGATTTTGTAAGATGTCACAGATCTTCACAGTGGGGTGGGATTAGGGTTGCCAGTTAAGTTTATCCAGTTAAGTTTGAGCAGCAGATTCACAAGGAATAATCTGGGACATACTCCATCCAAAAATTATTTACTGTGTATTTGATTTCAAATTTAGTGGTTTTTTTGCACTATTTTTGTGCTAAATCTGGCAATCATATTGGAGGTGATATTCATGAGACACAGGAGGATAAGTGGTACTAAGACTGGGAAAAGGAAGCATAATAGGTAGCTCTGAGTTGCTTAAGGAGAACTTAAGGTAATATCAAGGGGAGGCTTGGCATAAAGTGACAGGTGTTGGTCACTGAAATGAGATTGTACATGGGATCAAGAGGTGGAGAACAGATTTCGTACTAGGATGAGGGAACCCTTCTGCATCGCTTGTAGTTTAGGGGGAGGGAGGCAGTTTGCTAACTGCTTTTACCAATTTGTAATCCCTTTTGAAGGCTAACTTATTTTTCAAGGCACAGAAGCAGTAGGGTACAGAGTCTCTTGGTTTTGACTTGCCAACTTCTAGCAATTTATTTGTATTATGACACCCTAGTACCTTGCAACTTCATCTGGTAGAAGGAAGGGGAAAGAATCATGAGGAAGTATGGTGTATGATCATGAAGCCATTTTGTGATTCATTGTGACAAACTATCTCAACTTTAATAATAAAATAGAGTGAAATATGAATTAAGTTTTAGGATCAACATTTTGAGTATTGTGTTCTTTTTAATTCCCCTAATGCTTGGTATAGTTTCGCCTTATCAGTTTGACATTGAAAATTAAAGACATACCCCAGTTGAAGGCAGCTGCCTAGATTGAATAGTAGCTAGGCAAGTGTTACACTATTGGGAGAAAAGCAGCTAACAGCTAGCAGGCATCCTGGGCCTAATTAATGCCAAATCTGTGTTAACTATACCACTGTGCCAGCATAGTGCCTATTCTATTTAAAGATTTGAGGTGGAAGCAAACTCCATGCCAACAACATGATCTGGGAACCCATGCACAAGTGTTTGTGCCCAAGGTAGGATGCAGGGCCCTACCCAGGGCCCAGGGTGGCATAGCACACTGCTAGATGACTGAGCATGGGGAGCTGTGGATTGCTCAGGGAAGCTGGTATGCAGAAGTGTGGGAGGGAGGACTAATGAGGGAGAATATGACACATGAGGAGTGACTTCTGGGGGATTTTCCCCAACCAGGATACTGCAACTGCAAGTACATGAGGGGATTGAAACCTGCTAGTTCAGAGGAGGGAAAATGGAGGACCTTTGGGAGCCAGACCAATACACCCACCCATGTGGGAGACCTGAACTGGGATTGCAGGTGTCAACCATCAACCACCACTTACTGGCACACACAGAAAGCTATGGTTGGGGACTCTGGAGGGCTCAACCATAGTATCCACCAGTGACTGTTGAGATAGAGGGTAGGCCATGTTAGGCTGGACCATGACACTAACCAGCTCCTGAGAGAACTGGCTCTGAGAGCAGATTCTGTGGGGGATCATGGACTCACCCCTATGGGACTGCCATACCAGCTGGTTTGCCCAAGGGCTGGGGTCGTGACAGGCTGAACTAGGCATGACCATGGAACTCACCAACACTCATGTGTACTGGAGTTGGCAATATGGTGGGCTGGTCCAGGCTGTAGCACCTGCAGACACACTGAAGAATTGGGTGTGGAGAGGGCTGTGCTGCAACATCCACCAGCACACATAGAGGCTGAGTCTGGGCAGCAAACTGTGCTGGGTAAGGGTCTAAAACCCACCAGCACATTTGAGATCTGGGTCTTGGAGTGGGCCTGATTGGGGGACTTGGGGAATTCCCCTGATGTGTCATTGCTCCTGCTGGTGAGCATGTGAGTCAGGACTGGGTGTTAGTCAGGCTGGGCAGGGCTGCTTTACTTGCTGACTTGCGGGTAGGTTGGCCCCTGGGTTGGGGGCAGACTGAGCAGGGCTAGGCCAAACCATAGCAAACCAGCATGTGTGGGACCCAGGATGGGGTTGGACCATGCTGAACTAGGTTAGGCTACCACACCTACCAATTTGCATGAAAGCCAGGGTTGGGGCAGGCTGAGTAGTGCTAGGCTATAGTACCCACCAGGAAGAATTGGGACTGGGGCAGGCCAGGCCAAGTCAGGCTGCATCATTTGATGGCAAAGGCCAAGCTGGGTGATGGGCTATGCCAGGCTGGGTCAGAGCAACTATCGGCACACACAAGACCCGTGGTTGGGAATGAGCCTGGTTGGGAGCTAAGGGGATGACCCTGCTGGACTGTGGTTCCAACTGGTGAGTGTGAGAGCTGGAATGAGGCCACTGAACAGGGCTAGACATGGCTGTAGCTTCCCTCATCATTCGGTATAGTCTGGATCTGAGTTGTTCCAGACTGGGTTAGGTTCCAGCATCTGCTTGTGCTTACAAGAGCCACAGTGGATATAAGACAGACTAGGCTACTTCTCAGCACCTGCTGAACTATTTGAGAGCTGTGTCTGGGAGTGGACCAGGCGAGTCTGGGCTGTAGCACCCAACAGTAAGAGCTGGAATGGTTGTGGGCTGGTCAAGTAAGGCTGCTGTATATGCCAGGACAGGAGGTGGGCCAAGTCAGGCTGGGCCAAGGACCAGATCTACAAAGGGAAGGTGACCTGGGAGAGGAACTTGGGAAACTCGTGTCAGGACACAATCCCTGTAGGTGGATGCAGGAACCAAGGCTGGAAGCAGCTTAGACCACGCCAGGTTACAGTTCCTTCCAGCATATGTATAAATCAGATCTGGGAGCAGGCCAGGTTAGGCTAGTTCATACCACCCACTGGCAGATCTGAGAACCAGGACAGGGTGCAGGACAGGCTGTGTTGGAGCACAACACAACATTAGGGCTTGGAGTACAGGGTGGCTAGGCTGGCCTATGCTGCAGCCTCGACCAGCTGGGACAGGGGTAGGCCGACTGAGCCATGCTGCAGCACCTGCTGGTGAAAGTCAAGGTAAAGCAAGCCATGCCAGTCTTGGTTGCAGTACCCACCAGTACATGTAAGATCTAGAATGGGATGGGTGATAGTGTTGCAACAGTGGCTCACCTACTCGGTACTGCTACTGCTGGTGAATTTGAGAGCTGGGGTTGGAGGTAGACCAGGCTGGGAAGGGCTATACGGCCTATTGGCCTGCATGAGACCATATCTATTGGTGTATGCATAAGCCAGAGTAAGTGCAGTCTGGTTGGGCTTTTTCACAGCATTAGTTAACAGGTGCTGGGACTGGGGGCACGTCCTGTCAGGCTAGACAGAAGAACCATGTGGAAGGTGCAATATCCAGGGCTCAGAGTGAGTCCAGTAGGGAAATTGTGGTCACCTCTCTGATGGGCTGTGACTTTCACTGGTGAGCATGAGAACCAGGGCTGGGGGTAGGCCTGGCTGGACAGGTGCTGGAACTCACTGCTGTGAGTTTGGGCTGGATGGTGGGTTCGATTAGGCTGAACTAGGCTCCAGTGCCCATTTTTATGTGTAAGAACCAATAGGATGTAGGATGGACTGGACAAATGTGCTGTACTGGGGGAATCAAGAGCGATCCTGACAACCTCTTAACAGGAGTTCATATGCACAGAGCAGGGGGGCACCCCAGCGTGGAGCATTGGGACAGGAGGAGGCTTGTATCCCAACCCTGGAGACTCCCGGATCCTCACCAAGGACTATCAGAATGGGCACCAAGGACTACATCCCAACTGCCAAAGAGACCACGGGGATTTGGAGTGCCTTTGGAGGCCAAGAACTCTGAGGTCATCCACCCCCGTTTAAATCTACCACATGGGATGGAAGAAGCCCAAATCCTTCCTCGCAGGATCCAAGGTCATCGGAACAACAGCCAGGAACCCTGAGCGGTCTGCAGAAACAGAACAGTAAACTTCTTTCAGGACTAGGGAGAGGAGCTTTCTGTGGTCCCTACATAGTTCCAACTTTGGATCCCCACCCTGTCTTGCAATGACCGTCAGGTCGCTCCAGAGCCCCTCCCAAGCACACACACACACACACACACACACACACACACACACACACACACACACACACACACTAGTTAGTTAGAGAACAACAAGGAAAGCTTAGAACTGGACAGGAAACGGTCAGCGTGGACTCACACATACCTTACTAGGTAGTACACAAAGATTAGTTACTCCTCACTAAGGTACTGAAGATTTCTCTGCACACCCCTCCTAAAACAGTTCTGTACCTAAACTGCTGACATATGCCTTGTTAGAGTTATAACCCAGTTTAGACTATCCTAAAATCTGCCAAGTTCAGCAAAATTATGCTTCAACACTGTAAACTGCTAAATACTAAAATGAAAATAGACACAAGACAGCTGAATAGTACCCTATAACCATTTTAAGGTGTATAGAATCCAGTTGTATATAATTTAATATTGAAATGTCAATGAAGTAGTCACAGGATGTGGTTAAGAACATGCATTTTTTGTAACATATTGGTTACTCAATACCATGTCAGTTAATTCCATAATGTTGTAAATTGTTGTTGATGTTAGGTTGTGGCTTTAAATTGGTTGGGATGATATTCTGCCAGCTCTGCCTTCAGACCAGAGATAGTCTCCCCAAGAAAACCGTTGAATTTATCTGGACAATAAGTTGCTGGACTCTATGCTTGGTATACACTTGCAATGAAAGAATCTTGACTGAATTTGAAATGTAATGTAGCAACAAGGTGGAGGAATGGGGGCAGGGTACGGGGAGGGGTTGGGGGAATCCCAGTACCTATGAAACTGTGTCACATAATGCAATGTAATTAATTAAGAAAAAAAAATATATATGTAAAAAAAAACCAAATGTGCTGTACTGTGGACATGTGCAGGAATCAGGATTAGAGCGGTCCTGGTGGGGGTTATTGGGGGTTACTCTGACTAGTCTGCAGCTTCTGCTGGTGTGCTTGAGGGCAGAATGTGTGGTGGGCAGAGTTGGTTTGGACCACTGGATCCATTGTTTAGCGTGTGAGATGGGACTTGGAATAGAAGTGACCAAGTAACTATGACCACTCAAGTGTGTGTGAGCTGATATGGGTGGTGGACTGAGCCAGACCTCACACTGGCGGGCACACACAGTAGTCAGTTGTGGTCACTTCTGGTGAGATTTCTGTGGGGACCCTCTCCTCCCCCAGCTGAATCACTGGATTCAACTCCTACCATGCCGAAAATCACAGGATGTGCGGTCTGACTGTTGAATGCCTGTGTCACAACTGGTTTCCACAGTTATTGAGGCCTGTGCAATGGACAGCATGCCCAAATCCACATCAGGGAATCACAGCCAGTTCATACAGTTCATTGAGTACATGCATTGAGTACATACAGTTCACTGAGGCCTACAAAGAACGTTGAGGGAGGAACAAGTTGGACAGCTGTCCCGGTGAAGTTTGACAGTGAGTATCTAGGTGAGTGGAGACTATAAAATGGAGTATTTTGGTAAATGTTTCTTGGGAATATTTCCTCAACCTTAGAGTAATGGAAATCAATAGCCTCTTAGCACTATTGAAAGCACTTGAGCTCTGTTCTTGGTGCATGTTCCACATTGGGGACCCTGGATTGACATCAGGTGGCCATCCTCCATTTGCAGGTGCTGATGTGGTTTGGCTGCTGGGAACAGCCCTCACCCCTTGTCTCCCCATTTTCCTTAAATACGAGAAGAAAAAAGGAGATTGGAGGCAGTTATTTCATCCACTTCCTCTGATTCCTCAACCTTCCCCTCCCTAATCGGTGGTCCTCACAGTCATGCATCACTCTCAACTATGTAGACATCAAGAATAAAACAAATTTATTAAAAAATAGAAAAAGAAACAAAATTAAAGGGCTAATATTATGGTGCATTTTATTCAACAAGTAGCTATCTGTCATTATTTTTGTCCCTTATTTTAAAAGATTCCTGAGCATATTTTTCTTTTCCTCCTAAATCATGTGCCTAACATGATTAACATGACTAAATCAATTTGGGAAGTCTTAGAATCTTTTCATTTGCAAGTGTGGGATATTTGAAAAATAACTGTAGATATTAGGGAAAGAACTAAAGAAAGGACAGCTTCAAAGGCAAGTCTGGTACGAGCACCTGCTGTGGTCACAGTGTAAACCCTGAAGACCAGGGGTTTGGCCTCAGTTCAGGGCTTATACTTCAATCTCCAGTATCCCTAAATGTGAAGCAGATGCCAGTTGGCTTCTCTAGGGTTCTGATAATGGCATATAATGAGTTGGTTGTTTCCTAGCAACTAAAGAAGCAGTTTCACTTTAGCTGATCTTGCAACAGGAATGAGACATTTTCTCTTGATAGTTGGTATTAGTGATTTCTCTGACAATGGAATTTCACTTGTGAATAAGGGATATTCTCAGCCTTTGCTTTCCTAAAGAATTTTGCTTTTCATTTGGGCTTAGCGTGCTTAATCCTGTATAAAATGAACACACACACACACATTTTTGAGCTAAGTGCCTCTCTGGGAAGAGACTAAGGAGTTTGATGCATAGTTTATGAAATGGCAAGTGATTACACAAGAAGCCGTAATAGGTGTATTTCTTCCCAGTGTTTAATAGGATAATTAGCCACACATTTCTTTTCTGTATTTAATGTTTGCAGCAACAGGCACAATCAATATGTTGTGGAATTAAATTTGCATAAAACTTTATTACTAGTTAGTTACACCATTTTAATATAAAGTCAAATAATAAAGTCATGTTTCTGATCTTTAACCCATTTGATTTGAAATGGTATTCTATGACAACATTATTATACCCAAAAATCAAAAGTAGTTTCTTTGTAGTTCACATTAGGTCAATTGTTAAGTGAATCGGCGTTTAAATAATAGTGGGAGGCATCGTTTGTACTTAACTGAGTCAATTCTAAATCCTTATTTTTCAATAGTAATTGATCTAGAGATCTTCTGATTTTTAAGATATATGGAGGCATGAGGAAATTACTTTAGACAGCCTTCTTTGTAATGATTCATAGTTTAAATAATTCCTAAGGAAATTATTCGTTTTTCTTCCCTTGACACTGCATAACTATTACAAATTACCTCCTTGACCAGATTTATGTTGTGATATATTCAGCTTCAGAGGTTCCAAGACATTTAGGCAAAGAGATAAAATATTAAATGCTGTTTGTAAGATAATTAAGTTAGCTACATCCAAATAGATCCAGGTAATTTATTGCCTTGCAGAGGCAAGGTTTATGGACTGCACATTAACTACAGGTGAAGTCATTGAATGTCTTTACTGTCAGTTTGGGGAATCTGATTGTATGTATTCCTTTGCATAACATTTGCATCATCAGGTACTTTAGCAAGTCTCATATTAAGATATTTTACCAGATTTCCATGAGGTATTAATGATTGAAGAACATAAATTAATTCATTTGGGCAGAGCAGTAGTCTTTCAGGCATTTTATTAAAAAAAAAAAGTAAGAAACCCAGTCTTTAGACATGAAGCAGAGTCTATAATAAAGTTCTGCTATCACTGTTAGATTTTCTTGGCAGCTTAAACTAAGGCTGGAGAGCCAGATATGTACAGCCTAGTTTTGAATTCTCTTCTCCCTGCTAAAACTGTAAATGAGTGGGGAAAAAAAAAAAAAAAACAGAAGAAGCAAGGATATAATATTGCTATTGCCTAGTTCTTTGAAAAATTTTTGTAAGTCCGTGTTCTCTGGTAAGTTCCTTATTTTGATTAAGCTAACAGAAGTTCCTTCTGAGCACTATGTATTTATTCAAACATTTAATAGTTATTTATTGAGTTATTTATTTATTAATAAATATTTATTTATTGCTGTGCTATAAAAAACACTGTTGGACTTTTAGTCGTCTTTAGCAGTGGACATTTACTGGCTGAGTGCTATTTGGGACATTGGTTAGTTGCTGAGAATTCAACGTTGTGTAAAACATAGGGGTAGACTTCAAAATAATTAAATAAAGCCGTTAGTTACAGACCTGTTTTTGCCTTGTATTAGATGTGCTTGAAATTTTAATTTTCTGTTGCTAAGTGTACAAAGTTTTCTTTAAAGCAATCAAGGTTGGAGCTGAGGACCGGGCTGAATGTAACATAGTGCTGAATAGGTTTGTCACAGGATATCCAGTTGTTCAGTCTCACTTAGGTTCCAAGGCATAAGAGAAACCTTGTGGTCAGTAATGAAAGATAAGTTGGTCAGGAGGAGTTATGAACAGCCATTGAATATCAGTTGTTGGTTATTTCCTCCTTCTTGAAATGCCCTTATTTTCGCTGGTAATTATCAGAGATGGCCTGTGTGAGCACCTCTGGCTCACTGTGATGACAACTGAGTACTTACAGAGACAGTTTTGAATATTGTAATGTAATAGTCTCTTTTTACAAACTGTTACTGTAGCTGACTAACACCAAAAATTATTGCAGGTTTTTAGACTGACACTAACTGTTCCCAACCTTCTAAGCCAAGGAATTTATGCCAAATTTGTCATATGCAGGGTAGAACTGGTTGTGTCATTACTTTACCAATTTGGTTTTTTTCTTTTTAAAATTTTTATGGATTTGAAATAAAGAGAGAGAAAGTGTGTCAATCAATTTATTGGTTCGCTTCTCAAATATGTGGAGCTTGGTTAGGTTAATGACAGGAATCTGAAACTCACTCTGGCCTTCAGCATTGCTGGCAAGTGCCCAGTACATGACCCATCACCCGCTGTCTCTTAGATTATGTGCTAGCAAGAAACTGAACCAATATCGGAGCCCAGAACCATTGGAAGCAGAACCAATATTGGAACCCAGGCATTCCTGTATTTTTGCAAGGGTCTCAAATGGCATTTTAAGTGCTGCTCCAAATGCTTGCTCCTGACAATTTATTTATTTTCTGGTCTCTACTAACTTAGAATAGAGATTTCTTTTCACTTAATAAAAATACTTTATGATCTCCAACCTCCAATGAATAGTTCTATGAGGAAAGCAATAGAAATGAACAACCAAAGTGTAAAAAAATGCAATGTTACTGTTTTAGTGTCAGCTACTGATAGTTTCACTTCTTTTTTGTGTAGTTTTTTTTTATTGGAATAGTTTTTTGGTTTTTTTTTTTTTTTAAGATTTATTTAATTTATGGTGGGGTGGGAGGGAGAGAGAGAGAGTCAGTCAGTCTTCCATTTGCTGGCTTGCTCTCCAAATGGTTGCAATGGCCAGGACTAGGCCAGGCAGAAGCCAGAGAACAGGAGTTTCCTCTGGGGCTCCCACATGAGTGCAGTGGCCAATCATCCTCTGCTACTTTCATAGGCACATTAGCAGGGAGCTGGGTTGTAAGTAGAGCAGTTGGGAACTGAAATGGTGCCTATATAATATGCTGACACTGTAGGTAACAGCTGATTCGCCACAGTGCTGGCATTGGATTGGAATAATTCTAAAGGCTGGAATTTGGAGCTCTTTGAAGGCACTTTCTTTGATCCATCCATTCACTACCAAGATGGCTGTGGTGGTCAAGGCCAGGCCAGGCTGAAGTCAGGAGTTAGAAACTTCATCCTGGTTTCTCACATGGGTGCTAGGTTTCAAACACTTCGACCATGTTTTGCTGCTTTTCCTGCTGCGTTAGCAGGGAGCTGGATTGGTAGCAGAGTAACTGAGACTGGGACCAGCATCTACAAGGGATGCTGACATTGCAACAGGAGGTTTAACCCACAATGTTTGCCCCGCCACACCCTTTGCTGTTACAAATCTCAGCAAGTAAATACAGAACATAGAATTCTAGGTACAATTTGATTGTTCAATCCAGTGGATTTCACTTCTGATTTTCCTGGCATCTAAATAAAGAAGTAAAGAAATTTTGAGAAAAACTGGGTACCTTATCTAATTCCAGGCTCAGACTTGAGGAAAAGAAAGTTACAAGAAAGAGAAGGGATGAAAAGCTCGTCTGAAATGGAAGCTGTCCTTGTGGGTTATACTGGGCCAGTGTTTTGTTGGCAAAGCAGAGATGTTTGAATGTTCTTTTGTCTACCAACATAGAACTTTACCCCATTCCTTCTTTGTGTGTGGACCAGAGCCAAGTAATGCAACAGAAGTCCTGGACAGTTGATTTTAGACTGTAGACTCAGACCGTAGCTCTGCCACAGTGAGAAGCATGTAGAAAGCTGGCTTGTTTTTAGGAGAAAAGGTAAAACAGTACTGTCTCGTTTGGTTGAAAGCCAGCAATCAGAATTAGTGCAAAAGGAAGCATTATTAGAAAAATGTTCCAAGCCACTGAAATATATCGATCAAAGAGGAATCTAAGATATCAGACCCAATTCCTTAGTAACAAAAACAGGGAGGCTCAAATAATTTGCGTTTGAAAATGAAAAAAATTAAAAGAAGCATAATTACCAAAAACTTGGATCATGTCATTTCTACCCTGAACACTTCTAAAAGAATTCCAAACTTTTTTTACTCCTTTCTATTTTAGTTAGACTTTAAAAATGACCTACAGTGGTTTGAATTTAGTCTAAGATGGAGTAATTATAAAAGGTAGATAATTTCTTCTTTAGTGGTGGCAGAGAAGCCTTAGTAAAGGTCACTTCAGATTATTTGTGAAACCCTTAGAATTTCTTTGAGCTGTATTCCCTGTTGGAGGGACAAGAGCTTACTCTTCTTGTTAAGGTACAGATAGAAAATCATTCGGTTGAAGGTAAATGACAGAAGCCTGCTGGAGCTGTTCAAGCTCCTAAGGACTTAAAGAGACTCAAAGCAGGGAGTGAGGAAGTCTAGGATTATTAAGGGTTTCGTAGGATTGTGACTTCTTTTACTGTTTAGGCAAATGCTACACATTTCATTCATTTAAAGGTACATATTTCTCAAATTTCAATATCACTGAAGTTGGAGACTGTTCTAGATTCAATAACATCTTTGTACTGTGTCACTTCAGTGGTTTTTTTTTCTGTCTTGGAGATATATGAAATATTGATATATCTGACAATCTCTGTGAGGTGCAGTACATATTTTTCTCCTGATTCCCTCTGATTATTTCCGTGTTTATCACAATTGCTTAAAAATGAATCCGTGTGGTTCATTTTGTCTAGTTTGTGTGTGTGTATGTGTGTCATGTGTGGTATGTGGTTTTAAAGGCTGTTCTAAATGGCTGCTGGTGGTTTTGGTAACTTTTTCATCCTCTTTCCTCCCTCATCACTGAGCTTATTTTGTCTCTTGTCACCTAGAGACTGCCAGAATATTTTTTCCAAGCCACAGCTCTCATGTTGTCAGTCCTTTCAAAGGCCATCCATTGATGTCTATGTTACTTTTTAAAGCAATCTTGCCCTCTGACTTTATTCTTTGATTCTAGATTCTGGACGTGTTGTATGAAAGACTTGAGAGCTACTTGTTCCCACAGACTCTTTAAGCTACAGTGATTCTTTACCTACTTTTTTTTTTTTAATTATCAAGGCAATGTGAACATCCATCATAGTTTGAGAATACTTCTGTACCATTTGCATTCATAGATTTGGTGTATATATGTGTGTGTGTGTAAGATTTGTTTATGTATTTGAAAGGCCCAGGCAGTTAGTCTATCCTCTGGTTGAATCTCCAAATGCTTGCAATAACCAAGGCTGGGCCACACCAAAGGCAGTAGTCGGGACTTTCATCCTTATCTCTCACATGGGTGGTGGAGACCCTAATACTGACCATCTCCCTTGCCCTTCCCAAGCACATAAGCAGAAAGCTGGATTAGAAGCAGAGTGACCCAAACTCAGAACAGTACTCCGATACAGGGCACAGATGTTCTTAGTGGCAACTTAACATGCTGTGCATGATGTCTGCCCCTGTTTGTATATAACCCTGTTTTGTTTAATATTGATTTGGTGTGGATGTAATGCCCAGCAAAATGAAGGCATCTTTTTTTTTTTTTTTGGTATTTCTTTTCTGTCTGTTTTTGCCATACTTATATATCCATGGAAATCACTATGATAGGTCTCTTTATAGTTAGTTTATTGTAGCATTTAATTCTAGATATTAGTTGCTGAGATATAGAAAACTTGAATTAAACAGGTTGAATTTATATATTACCACTAGGTAATACTTACCTAGAGAAGTAGATACTTACTGTTAAATATGTATTATATATTAAGCCTTCTGCTGTTTGCTTATTTTATCTCATTTAATCCTCACACTTTTGTATTTGGTTCTATTATTATTAGTAGTAGTAGTAGTATTTTATCCATGAGGAAACAGAGGCACAAAAATATTAAATAACTTGGGCAGGGTCTGCAAAAATCTGTTTAATCTTACAGATTGTAACTAAAGTGTGTTAGTAAAGTTTTCAAAGCTTGGCGTTTTCTCTTGAAAGCTTTTGATATGATCACTGAAAAGCTAATTGATAGATTTCTGTATTAAATGTTTCACTTTGTTATTTTACTGAAGATTAAAAAATCATTGAAGAGGCAGAGACACATGGAGCCAAAGAGAAGAGAGGAGGCTCGCATCTGCGCCTCCGGCAGTAGCTGGGGATGTTGAGGCTGGGCACTGAGGACTCAGTTCAGATTTTCCAAGTCGATGGCAGAGACTCATCTGCTTGATTCATTATCACTGCCTCTCAGCAGCTGCTTCAGCAGGAGCCTGACTGTGGAATTAAATCCAAGTACTCCGATGAGGGGTGCTGGTGTTCTACTAGATTGCCAGGCCAGATGCCTGCTGTAGATTTTGCAATTTGCACTTTTGTAAATCTCTTTGCTCATATTCTTTACTTAAATGCTCATTTTTCATTTCATCTTGATTTTAAATATTTAAAAATTGAATTAAATTGTCTTTATTAAAATTAAAGTTAATATTCACTGGTTGGACTTGATCACATAACATTGAGGTTTGATGGAATTTCTTGGTCAGCTAGAACCAGCTGTTATTCAGTAAAGGGAAGCGACTTTCTGATTTTGTGGTACAGGAAGTGTCTCTTTTATTTAAATTGAAACTCAGTGGTACTTTTCGTAATGGTTAATTGCTGGTACTTCCACTCCGCTCAGAGGGTTCTGTCAAGCCGACTGCCATTAGTGGTTCTGTGCAGTCGTTGTTGTTCAGTTTCAGGCAACCTCAGGTACTAAGTTCTTTTCAGTCATTTTCTCCCTGTCAGCAAGCCTGGAGAATAGGTGCTGCGAAGCATTTAATTAAACTGTATGATGAGAAGGATGGCAGAGTCCCCAAAAGACTGCCCTTATTTCTGACACTGACTTGGAGGTTCCCATGTTCATCCTTGGATTCAGCAATTTGCCAGGAGTCAAAGAACTCACTGACAGCTGTTATGTCCAGGTTATGGCTTATTGCAGAAAAGAATACAGTTTAAAATCAGCCAAGGGAAGAAATAGATGGTATAGAAGTCAGAACTGCCACTTGTGGACCTTCCATTGTCTTCTCCGTGCAGTCAGTATGTGTTAGATGCTTGACAGACCATGTTGACAACCAGGGAAGATGACTTGAGCCTTCATGGTCAGGGTTTTTATTGTGCTTCTACACATGATATGAATGCGATTGACTGTCCAGATGGGTTATCTCATTCTCTGGTTTTTTGCCCCTAGAAACTAACCCCTAAAGCCCATGCTCTGAATCATGCTATTACTTGTGTTAGCTCAGAGCTGCAGGAAAGCAGACACTTTGGAGATCACTTCCTAGAAGCTAAGGTCAAGGGCCAGTTATTTTTGAGATCTACCCGGTCAAGGCCAGAGTCTTTGCTATACAGAAATATAGGTTGAGCATCCCTAATCTGAACATCTGAAATGTGAAATGATTCAAAATGTGAAATCTTGCTAGTACCTGTGTGATGGCATGGATTCCAAAGTTAACATGAGGCATGCTAGAAATAGTACATAAAATTACCTCAAGGCTATGTGTGTATATGTGAAACATCGAATGAATTTTGTTTTGAGACTTGGGTTCTGCCCCTAAGATATATCATCATGATATGTAATGACATCCATATTCCTTGTTTCCCAGGATAGCTTCTACTCTTGTGCTCCCCCCATATTCATATTCTTTCTGATAGACATGGTTATTGAAAGTGCAGTCACTTTTGTTTTCTCTTCACTGGACTGGTCATCTTTTTCTCCTTTTTCTGAAGGAGAAAGTTCTATCTACCATCCTGGATGACTTTAGATTCCATGTAGATGATTCACATTTCAGCCATTAGTACATTCTTTTTCTGCTAAATCCATTCATTACTTCTCAGGCCACCAGGCACCTGTGGTCTTCAATCTGGATGTCAGAACATGTTTCTTTTTCTCGAATACTTTTTGGAACTGGATCCCAGGGTTCATGTCTTAACTCAATGTCCCCTCCTTCAGGAGAGCCTTTTGTGACAGGCCCTAATCCGACTCCAAGTGCTCTTACATGCTGGCAGTGCCTAGAGAAATCCACTGGCTCTCTTGTCCTGGGGTCTCTATGCGCAGCTTCCCCGCCTTCTGATTCTGAAGTGCCTTGTCCTGACCACTTCAGATAGTGTTCTGTGGTACACCCACATTCCCACCTCGCAGCAAGACATTGTTCGGTTCGCTTTGTGAAATTTCAAGCAATTCTAGTGTATACCTATGTTTTAGGTATATGTTTGAGAATTTTGGGGGTAGTTTTCTTTTAATTTACATCTCCTTCCCCCCTAATGTAAGCCTTTAAAAATGAAGAAAACCCAAGCTTTATCTTAGGCTTCCCCAAACAAGCTGACATTGCTTAACTTGAGAATCGATTATGTGCCAAAAGTCAGCTGATGCTGTTTGTTTTTTTTTTTTAAAAAAACGGTGTTTTTAGATTTCAGTCCTGGCTACTGAACCTGACAAGTTCTGACATCTCTTCTCTTGGCTGTGTCTCACTTCTTTTTCTGTTTCCATGGAAATGGACATCAGATCATGGAAACAGAATAAGAGAGTGGTGGCTAATTGCTGTTGCGGATTTCTGAATTCCCTTTGTTTATGGAGTGATTATTTCAGTGACTCTTGTGGTATGTGTCAGGAGCCAAGGCACGTGAGACGGTTGCTGGGTTTGAAAGCTAAGTGAAGTTTCCAGAGGAGCACTAACTGGGATCCTAAAATGTATTCCTTGTTTTATCTCCCAGGACAAATGTATTTTAATTTAGGTAATGTAATCTTGTCAGAGAGGAGCACAAGATTACAAGCCTAGAGACCTGGCTTTAGTCCAGGATTGACTACCATATCGCTGTTTGACCTCAGTCAATTTTGTTCTGTTTATTGAATGAGCCAGTTGCCACTCCTTAGCCCCAGGGTTGTTTACCAATATCCTGGAAAAAAAGACTGCCCTTCTGCTGTGTTTTAATATGAAACATAGTCATAAAATCTACTGCTAATTTTAGTTAAGGAACTCAAACTAGGTTTCTAAACATCTAAACTGGAAAAAAAAATCCACACTTTTAACACCTTATTTTCTCCCTCTGTAAAATGATCAGTTTGCCATCTGGCTAGAAATGTTAGTCTGAGATGATCTCTTTAATATAAATGGTTCCTCAAGACAAGTACAACCTATCTTATAGCACAATAAAATGATTAAAATTATAGTTGGAAAATTTGTTTTCATTTTCTGTTTTTTTGAAGAGAAGTACTACATTACATATCTAATTTGTATTTTATTCACATACAGAATGTATTAGAATTTGCCACAGCCTTGTACCTCTGTGGTAGACTTATCTATGCCGAGTCAGGATTTCTTTATAAATCTAAATTTAGAGCTTGGCAAGTCAGGTTTTTGGTAAGTGCAAAAATGGAAAGACATGTACATATAAAAAAGATTAGTATCTGTTGAGCTGCTTCTTCAGCATATACTGTCTGCTCTATATCAAGTGAGCTTGAGTAATTGAAATTGAGTATGAACACAATAAATCTTTTTGCATGGCTACACAGAATAAAGTAAAAGCTTATGCTGAATTCCTACTTGCAGTTGCAAATATACACACATAAGCCATTTGTGTGTCCTGAGAGCTCACAGCCAAATTGGGTTCCAATACAAGAATGACCAGGAACCCTGAGGTTACAGGAAATGAAAGAGCCAGACATGGGTGTTCACAGTGTGCATTTCATGAGATACTTCTGTTTGGCCTGGCAGACAGCCCAATGCCTGGTTTGACCTGAGAGTCCTTTGCATGGAAACCTTATTTATACTGGCAGATGATGTTGTAGCTCTCGTCTGACCTGTGTCCATTGTATGCCTGTCTGCCACTCTGGATTGGGAATCCAACCTGTGTTTTCACTGTGTCCCAGTAGAAACTTGGCTGGACATAGTGTCTGATGGACATTGCAGTTTCAGTAAATTACCACCATAGGACCCAAGTTCAAAGATTCATTACTTTATGTATTCTGGGCAGGGAGGGCAACCCTTAGTCCTTAGGTCACATGAGGCAAGAATGAACAGTGAAGTGGTGAGAGAAAGAGCTTGGCAATTAGCAATATAAGTGACAGAACAGGGCGTGAGCCACCTTAGGTTTATATGCAAATGCTCCAGTGGTCCATTTGGTGGAAACAGCAGGAAATCAGAGTGTCCAGCTTAGCAGGCAGAGATGCTTTTGAGTAGACTGGGCTTGGCATATGACCTGCAGTTGATGATAATGCTACATGTGTCACCTCTTTGGATGGAACTTTCTACTTCTAATGCCTGGACAGCAGCCTTGGCTGTGTTACTCCTATCATAACAAAGATATCATAAACACGTGAAAAGGAACTGAGGCGTGTTTTTCCTAAAGGAAAAAAAAAAATTGCTTGATTCAATTTGCTGTGAATTTAATCTCCTGTGTAGAACCTGCAGTAGATTTGGCATCTGGTCACATCAGTCCCCTCTGGGATTTCAATAGAGTTAGATATAATGTTTTCATGAGAACATTTATTTTTATAAATAAAAGCCATTTGATAACTCACTGAATTAAAAGTAGTTAATCAGAAATAAATGTTTAGGAAGGAAACGATAATGATCTATTATCCTAGTATTAAAGTGTAACACTGTAGACTTGGTGGCATAGTCATTCAGTTTATGATAATTCTGTATGTGTAGCCTACCTACTCATTGTTCACCAATTCTTCTATATCCCAGCAACTAACATTTCAGGCCTAGACTCTGCGGAATAAACTAGCTATAAAGAGGCCCATTACACTGATTTCTGTTGATATATAGATCCTGGATCCTTGGGCCTGCCGGTACTGTGGGGGTTCTGGTGGGGCCCACCTGCATGGTGGATACAGGTCTGTAAGCCCTGGGAATGGGGGTCCAGTGGGGTCCGGATTGCCTGGCCTGAGTTCTTGGGTCCACCTGTATGATGGATGCTGGATCTTTGAGCACCAGGGAGTCGGGGAGGGGGTAGTCCTTGGTCTGGCCTGTGAGAATTGGTCCCCCTAAGTGGAAAAGACAGAGCAGTAGATGGCAGGTCTTCTGCACATGGAGGATATGGCAACCCAAAAGGGCCTGTAGGGGACATCTGGTACCATAGCAGAGGAAGAACAGAACAAATTTAAAACTATCCCAGCTCAGTGACAGCAAATATCTGGGCAAATGGAGTCTCTAAAGTTGCCAATGTCAGCCAGTGGACATTGGAAAGGTTTCCTTATCATTGGATCAGCAAGATTGGCAGCTTTTCAGAACTATCTGAACCACTTAAGCAGAACCCTTGGAGTGTGTGTCACATTGGGACCCTGGGTTGATATCGGCTGGCTGTTCCCTAACCCTGAGTACTGGGACAGTTTGGAGGCTAGATATGGCTTCTCCCAATATCTCCTCCCTCACCCCAGAAACAGGAAGGAGTAATAGAAAACTTGGAACCAATGATCACATCTGATTTTCCCTAACCTTCAGTCCTTCCCACCCTGATCAACTATGTAAACATCATCAAAAATAAAAATAAAAGTTTAAATAGCAGTAATACAGAAATAACCTCTCCCCATACATACCCCCCCAAAAATGATGCCCTCATTTTGGTGGGCATTACATCAACACCAAATCAATGTTAAATAAAACAGGAGTTAAACACAGACAGGATAGGCATTTACTGACATTATTTACTTTTACCATTACATTTGCTTTTTGTTCTTTAAAACTGATTTTACTAAATGTATGATATGCCACTTTGAATGAATCATTTATTTAACTTTTTTTTTAAAGATTTATTTTTATTATTTTTTATTGGAAAGGCAGATATAGAGAGAGGCGAGACAGAGAGGAAGATCTTCCATCCGATGATTCACTCCCCAAGTGAGCACAACGGGCCGATACTACGCCGATCCGAAGCCAGGAGCCTCTTCCGGGTCTCCCACTCGGGTGCAGGGTCCCAAAGCTTTGGGCCGTCCTCTGCTGCTTTCCCAGGCCACAGGCAGGGAGCTGGAAGGGAAGTGGGGCTGCCGGGGATAGAACCGGCGCCCATATGGGATCGCGGGCGTACAAGGCGAGGACCTTTAACCACTTGCGCCACCGCGCCGGGGCCCACATTTATTTAACTTTTAAAAAAGATTATTGGATGTTTGTATTTTCTTACATGTAACATAGAGAAAAAGTCTGTAGACTTCTTTTTAATATGTATTTTATTTGCAAGAGTGATAGAGAGAGGAAAATGTGTAGAAAGAGATCTTCCATCTGCTGGTTTACTTTCCACATGGTACAACGTCTGGGGCTAGGCCACACTGAAGCAAAGAACTTGGAGATCTGGAATTCTACAGTTCAAAGTTGTTGGTTTGTTTTGAGCAGTGGAATGATATGATTGGAATTTTGTTTTAAAGAATCGCTTTGAAGGCTTATGTAGAATTAAACTGGTTGTGATGAGAAATCAGTGAGAAGAATGTAAATGGAGAGACCTGTTAAGAACTTGTTACAATAATATGCTCTATTATTTTCTCCATTTTTAGGTTAAAATTGGTTAACAGATTTGTTCAATGCTATCTATCCAGTCTTTTAATCCCTACATTATATTAGAATGTCTGATTTCCATGAATATATTTCATTAGTTGTTGGTATTACACATTATTCTAATATAGCTAATGGATAAATACATTTTAAATAGATACTGTTTTTCTTAAATAGGTTTTGTTTTCTTGCTTTATGATAGAATTTTATGTATCTGTAAAGAGGGTTATGGAAGTAGGAGTAAGGCACTTGATATTAGACTTTTAAAAAAATTAGAATACTATATATATATATATATATATATATATATATGTAAGCATATGGTAGTATAAGATTTAGCTTCATTGGGCAGTGCTGTGGTGCTGCTCTACTTCCAACCCAGCTCCTTGCCAATGCACCTGGGAAAGCAACAAAAGATGGCTCAAGTGGGAGAACTGGAGGAGGCTCCTGACTCTTGGCTCCTGGTTTTGGAATGGCCTAATCTGGCCTTTATGGCCATTTGGGATGTGAGCCAGCAAATACAAGTTCTCTCTCTCTTTCTCCCTCCCCTCTCCCTCACTCTTTCTCTTCTCTCTTCTTATCAAAATGGAAATAAAAGATTTTTTAGGAAAATATTTGGTTTTAGTGCAAAATTGATCATGGAAATAGAAATGAAAGACGAATTAAAATGCAAAAATCATTCATTTTAGGCATTCTAGCACAGTAAAACGCAAATGGACCTATGAAAAATGTATTATCATCGAAAATCCCTTTAATCTTTCTGATTCGGTTATTTTCATGTCTGAAATGAGGATAGCATCTTTGTATAAGATTGTTGTGAAAATTAAGTGTGATAGTGAATCTGAAGTAGCTAGCATATTGCCTTGTGTATGAAAGTTAATGTTACATTCTTTCTCATAAAAATCAGTGTTACAAATTTGAGTATGGTTCAAGAAAATTTATATAGCAGTTAGTAATTATTAGACTAAATTTTTATAGGATGTCAGTAACTGTGTTCATTTTCCTGTAATCTTAGAGCTCTTGTCTTACAGTGAGCTATGTGGACCAAGGTAAGGATGGTTTCAGCCTTTAGCAGACAAAATTCAGACATGTACGATGATGTTTTTGAATTTGTAGATTTTGGGCTGTTATCTGGAACAAGGCTTTGCTGTTTATAATTCTGGGGAGCAGAACTAAGATCCAAGGGTGAAAACAGGGAAAGTAGGTTTAGATAATTAAAATGAAGAAGTTCCTCCAAATAGAATAATACTCCACCGGAGGAACTGTTTCTGTCTAGATATATCATGTTTTGGAATTTGTCAGGTATTTGAAGGTGTTTAGTTTGAAAAGTTCTTCCACCTGAGATTCACTAAAATAAGCTATGTGGAAACAGAGATCTTGACTGTTTTGAGGACCACAGCATGCCCAGTGCTATCACTGTGCTGGATACCTTTGTTGAATAATGAACGAATCCTTGGAGGTCACCTGCTTACTTCATGTTTCCTCTTAAACTCACTTCTGCTTTTTGTTGTTGGTTTAAGCATTTATTGGGATTAAAGATAGTAAAACCGTGGGAAATTACTGTTTGGTTAGAAAACACGGGAGTTACTTCAGGGTTTCTCAACAGTGATGCTATCTGTATTGGGGCAGATAGTGCTTTGGGAAGGGGTGCTCCTTCACATTGTAGGATATTTAGCTGTATCAGGTATCAGCAGCAAACCTTCAGAGATTCCACACGTGCACTGGTCATGACGATGAAAGAATGCTTGCAGGCATTGCCAAATAATTGTCCCTTGTTGAGTGATTGACATGCCAAAACACACACTTGTAAATAGGCAAGTTTAGGTAAGGAGACAGTGTCATTTATTAAGCTCATTGTAAATTATTTTAGAAGTAAATATACATTGCTATAAGATAAATATTGAGGTATGCATATAGCTTTGTATTTAAATCTCTGCTTTGAAATATGATGAAATATGATGACTTCAAGTGACTTCTTTAACTTCTTCAGGAAATGAAGGCTTACTGTATTGTTTTAGTGGTAAATTGTTATGCTGGGATTTCAGCTCCAGATTGCTTTGGCAGCCATTGTGTGTCACAGCAGCAAAGACAAGGATTTGTGGAGTTATGAGCTTGTAACTATCAAAGAGAAAGTATGAGTTGTAGTATCAGAATAGGGTAGCAGTAGCAAAATCTGATCAAGGATTCTACAACAAGAAGGCTAAGGTTGTTTTTTCAACTATAAATATTCTTTTTAACTTAGATTTGCTTAGTGTAAAGGTTGCCTCTGATAGATATGGTTCTATAAGAAGTTATGGTATATACCACCCTCACTGGAAATCAGTTATTGTTAGTCCATGCTGAATTTACTTCTTGGTTTCCTTCCCTAGTATTTATGTTGATATTTCATCTTGTTTAAATCTAAAGAAAAACTTGTAATCAGTATCTGCTTACATTGTCTTTTAACTCTATGATTGTTTTGGTCACATTACAACTTTCTTTATAACCTAATTTACTGAACTATTCATGGTTCTGATTTAATTGTAAGTTAGGTATTGTTGCATTTTAATATACAGCATTTGCCTACATTTTGTGATGTAGTCATTTCTAAAATGTAGTCGTTTTATTACTAGGCATTGTTATAAAGGAGCATCTGTCAGCATTTCCATTATAAACTCTAATTTATTTTTAAAGAGTTTCTGACTTGTCTATTTCTAAATTGCTTTGGGCTGAAAGCTAGCATAGAAGTTGTCAGTTATTATATTACAGAAGGGAAAATTGAAGCTAGTATTTCCAACTGCTTCATATTATATCATTTCAACATTCATATTTTTAGTAGAATCATGTGCTTTTTACTTGATATGTATTTATTTTTCATAAGCTCAGGTGAGGAAATGGAAACTGACAGCTACTAAAATGGGCTTATTTCTTTCTCTGTGTTATTTTCATAAATTTTTGATAGACTTATAGTCTTTATAGAATAGACACATTACATAATTTGATGGAGACACTTTATAACATGAGAAGTGGCTGTAAGAAGCCTGTAGGCAACTAGATGGAAGTTAACAGAAGATCTTTCAAAACTGTCGGCTGGAGGAAGTTCTGGAGACAGGTGTGTAGTGGTAAGTGGTTGGGTTGCTTTCTCCCATGACGGATGGTATTAATTTGCAGTCACCAGAGCAGTTGATTGTTGCCCCTCCTCACCCTTTGCGAAATGTCTTTGCACTTAAAGGGGCTTTTCTGACACTGTGCTTTCAAATTGCTTTTAAATTACTTGAAACGCATTTAGTACTTACCTGGTTTTTGAACCTGAGGTTTTGAAATATCCTTGTGGAACTGATTATATAAAAAGTGAACCTTTAAATTAATGAACAACTTCATACAAAATGAAGGAGTTCAGGCATCAGAAATTGAATGAGTTCATTCACATATTCAGCAAATATGTCTGTCTTACCTTCTCTGTGTGAGGTACTATACTCGGAATACAGGGTGATGAGTGAAACAGCCTGGCTCTACCCTGTTGTATAATACAGTAAGGGTATATAAATGGTCAGTTATAGAAGATGTACTACTGATTTATTCTGATTGAATTCAATAATACTCTGAAGGCTAATCTTTGGATCAATACCCTACAACACAGAAATGTACACTTAAATGTATGGGTTTTGTTGATGATGATGTTGGCAATGTGAGGATTGAGACTTGCTTTTAAAAATATTTATTTATTTTAATTGGCAATTAGATATACAGAGAGGAGGAGAGACAGAGAGAAAGATCTTCTGTCCGATGATTCACTCCCCAAGCAGCTGTCACAGTTGGAGCTGAACTGATCTGAAGCCAGGAGCCCGGAGCCTCTTCCCGGTCTACTACACGGGTGCAGGATCCAAAGGTTTTGCGCCATCTTTGACTGCTTTCCCAGGGCACAGGCAAGGAGCTGGATGGAAAGCAGGGTGTCCGGGATTAGAACCGATGCCAATATGGGATCCTGGTGTATGCAAGGCGAGGACTTTAACCACTAGGCTACTGTGTCAGGCCCCCAAGACATTTTTTAATTAAACCCAAACTGTTGTTATTCTTGCAATAATGGAATCTTTCTTACTTTTTAAAAAATATTTATTTTATTTTTATTGGAAAGTCAGATATATAGAGAGGAGGAGAGACAGAGAGGAAGATCTTCTGTCTGATGATTCATTCCCCAAGTGACCACAATGGCTGGAGCTGTACCATTCTGAAGCCAGGAGCCAGGAGTTCTTCCTGGTCTCCCATACAGGTGCAGGGTCCCAAGGCTTTGGGCTTTCCTCAACTGCTTTCCCAGGCCACAAGCAGGGAGCTGGATGGGAAGCAGCTACCAGGATTAGAACTAGCACCCATATGGGACCCTGGTCATCTTTGTGCAAGGCGAGGACTTTAACTGTTAGGCCACCACAGTGGGCCCGAATTTTTCTTTTATATTTCTGTTACTAATTGCTGTTATATGGAAACTTGATTTTGTATATTTCTCTTATAGTTGACCATCTAAAATCATTACATGTTATTACAGTTTTCAGTGAAGTTTCTAGGTAGATAGTGTTCTATTTTGCATCATTTTTACCTCTAAATTATTTTACTTTTCTTACTGCATTTTGTGGTATCACCAGTGGAATTTGAGTTATGGCAGTGACAGTACCCATCCTTGTATTGTATGTCTAGCAATTTTTTCTTCTTTCTGTTATGTTATGTTTGCTATGGGATTCTAGTAAATTGTTATAGCAATATTCATTCCCTGTATATGGAGATCTGATGGTTTGGAACAAATAAGATTCCAATTATGTAATTGCAGTGAAGGAATATTGGACGAATATTCCTGCAAAGGACAACAAAGAAACTGGGTAAAATATAAGCATCTAGAAAGAGAGTCATAGATATAAGCTCATTTTTTTCTAAACCAATTTTGCTTTAGGGATTTTTCTTTTGAATCATAGCTTCCTAACCTCGAGGCTGAGTTCTGTCTCACGATTCTGAGGAGTGAGTCCGAATCTGCAGTCTGCAATGGATAGGCACTTGACCTGCTGAAATGGAAGCAGAAAGGACTGAAACCTTGAGTTTGGCAAAAAAAAAAAATGTAGCACAACTTATCATCATCTGTTGGATCGGGTAATATGAAGTGAACCTTGGATTAATCTTGGATTAAAGTGATCTTGGACTTCTTCAAGCTCTGTTAGGATAAGCAGAAGTACTTTGTGAAAGAGGATGCCATTATCTAGTATGTCAGTTTATTTTTTCAAAGGTGTTCAGTACAGAGGCACGAATAATCAGGCATTGTTGGCAAAAGATGCCTTGTGCAAGAACTAGCAGTTAGAGCAGGAAGTACACTGAAATGATATGATACTAGAGTTATTACATATAGATTGCTAAATAACTACGCTTGCTATAATGTAAGAGTAGAATCAATAGGAATGGGTGGTTGATACAGTGGGTAAGATGCCACCTGGGGACACCTGCATCCTGAAGTGAATGCCTGAGTCTGAGTCCTGTCTGCTCTCCTGTAACGCAGTAGATGCTGCTGGTTGAGTCACTGACATCTGCAGGAGGGACAAAGATCAGCCCACTCCTGGCTGTTGTGAGTACTTGGGGAGCAAACCAACAGAGAGAAGATTTTTTCTTTTTCTGTCTCTATCTCTGTGCCTTTCAAATGGAAAATAAAAATGAGGGGAATCAAGGACACATTTAAACAGATGGAGAAACAGTAGCCAGGGCAAAGCACAGAGAACACATTCCAAGAAATTGGAGAGGACAAGCTGACGTCAGAGGGGCGCCCTGAGACTGATGGACATGGGAAAGCAGCAAAGACAACGGTGTGCTGTTGCAGTGAACAGAACCCCAGTGGCATTCAGCAAGTGGCATTCTGAACTCATTAGTGGCCAAAGCTCCAGCAGGAGCAGGGGATAAGGGGAGTTCACCAGGAGCTAAGGAGGTGAACCCAGACAAAGAACTGCCTGTCCTGCTGGTTTGTTTGATTCGATCAGGAGCAGAGACATAGCAGCAGATCCCAAACAAGTGTTGCAGGAACAGATTGGATTTCACAGCCTAGACCCCAACCAGAGCTGCCTCAGGTGCATTTTGTGTAGGGAGGCAAAGGCTTTGGGACAGGACTGTGCATACACTAAGGCTGGGAGCGAACTCACTTCTGGCTCAGTACATTGCACCAGCGTGGCAAAACACAAGTTCCACCCAAAATATGTCTGGGTAGCTTCCAGATCCAATGGCCAGCAGATCCAGAACTCCATGAATGCCACAGCAGGTGCCATTTTGTACAGTGTGACAAAGATTGTGAACAATAGTGAGGTGCACATGTGCTGAGCTGTGGGTAAACTCACTTCCAGCTCAGTGGATTGCACTGGTCCCACATTGAAAATAATACCAACTTTGCCATTCTATGGGTCAAAATAGGTCTGTGTAACCCTCAGACCTAAGGCTATCTGGTTCCAGCAAGATCAGCACTGCCAACAACCTAGCTGTTTAGGACACCTGGTATCTCCCTATCCCTGGGAACTGCTTGACCTGGAAGTGGGAGAAAGTATAGACAACATACAGCCTCAGCACAGTATCATAGGAGGTGGAGAGTGGTGAGCCAGGAGGTGAGGCTGTGGAGACCATGGTGTGAGCCTCACACAAGAGCCCAGACCTGAATTGCTGGAGGGAGCGACATAAGAGACTGCAAACAAATAACTGGGTATCCAACCACATTAAGTAAAATCGAACTGTAGACCTGTGGGTGACACAGCTTAGAAACCTGGCCTAAGGAGAATAATCTGCTAACCAGAAGTACAATGACCAACAGCAAAAGAAGAAACAGAGGCACAATGAATATTGTTGAAGATTACCTGCAAAGGAGCAAAAGCCCTTGTCAGTCTTACAGTTCACTGAGGAATACATCGAGGAAATGGGGATAAAGAATTCACGAAACTTGTTATAAAGCTTCTTATTAACAATGATAAGCACATACAGGAGTTCAAGGAATTTAAAGAGTAACAGGAAATGGCAATTCAGTCTGAATTATTGAAAATGAAGGACACAGTAGAACACATTAAAAATTCAGTGGCAATAGAATGAATGAGGCAGAAGAAAGAATCTCAGAATTGGAAGGTGTTCCTTGTCCTTTATTTCAGTTTCATTTTGTTCTTCTTAGTGATTTATCTGAATTCATTTTATATTTTGGTTATGAGCCCTTTGTCAGTATTTTTCAACTCTGATCAGAAAAAAAAAAATTCCTGTGTCTTTTCCTTGAAAGCATGATTATTTGTGTTCACATCAGAATCTACCATCACTTTTCAATTCAAGTTAATTTTTTGCATAGTATGAAAATGATATGAAAAGAAAATCAATATTATATTTTTCACACAGATATCTGGTTGTTCCAGCATACAAGTAGAATGAAATCTCAATTGTAAATCATGTGATCATGTATGAACATGATCTCCACCCATCCTGTGATAGCTGTTTCCGTTATCATCCAATTTTCTCATGTTTGCAGTGGATATATACAGTAGGAGTTATATAATTTTTCATTGCGTAGTAGTTTAATTTCATCTCTTGTCACAGAAGAATCTAGAGAATTTGAACCCATAACTTTTCTATCTCTGACCTTTTTTTAAAAAAAAATTATTCATTCTTTGGAAATCTTTGTGAGCATATGTTTAACTTTAAATTTTCATTTTTAAGTATTGTCCAAATGCTTTAGTTTTCTGTGTTTACTCTTATTTGTAAATATGCAGCTGAGAATTTAATGTTTCAAATGGCTACTATCACTGTTCATGTTGCAACCACATATTTTGAACAAAATATTTAATAGGATTGATTTCACTTACATTACTTGAATTTGTTTTAGCTTTAGACCATATCACAAGTACAGTAGAAGATCTGGCAATTACTCATGAAAGAAGATGGTTCGAAAGTCTAGCTATTTGGTGGCTGAGATAAGAGATTGTCAGGTTCATGGGTTTTGTCAGGATTGTCTTCACCAGAGGCTACAGCCTGTTATACATTTGTGATTGGTGATTTTGTCTTGTGAGTTTTCCTCTTTGTAAACTAGTTGTTAAATGCCTGCACTTAAGATACGTGATTAGGGGGGCCCGCGGTAGTTTCTCTTGTTTTATGTATTGTATTATTTAGCATGCTTATGGATAGAATAGACTTAAATACTGTCTATCAGTACATTTCCTTACACCCAAAGAAATAAAAAAGATAATTTGTACCACCTAAGAAAGAAAGGCACCACCAAACCCTCATGAAATAGAAGTTTTTGGTATTTCTGGTAGCATTTTAAGCATTTCTTAGTTGGTGAGAAATGAAGATTATGTATTTCCCATATGAAGAAATGCCTTTAAAACAAAATAAGCCTTCTGACCTTTCCGGTTTGTTGCAGTCCTTCTAGCAGTGATTACTAAATATTTCTTCGTTAGAGATCCACTGTTTGGAACAGGTATATCCACTGTCTGTGTTTCAGGGAGCAGATGGGGGATGCTGGTTAGATAATAAGTGATCGTTTATAGTCAGCTTCAAACTTAGGCATGAGGCAAAGAATATTTCCTGTTACGTAAAGATACTTAAAATAATTTGTGGCAAAATGGAATTCAAAGTTTATTTTGATACAACAGTGTTGATCATTTTTATAGTGTAAAGTTTATGAACTTGGGGATCCCACATGGGCGCCAGCTCTAATCCTGGCGGCCCCACTTCCCATCCAGCTCCCTGCCTATGGCCTGGGAAGGCAGTCGAGGATGGTCCAAAGCCTTGGGACCCTCCACCTGTGTGGGAGACCTGGAACAAGCTCCGGGCTCCTGGCTTCAGGCTGGCTCAGCTTCAGCCGTTGCAGCCGCTTAGGGAGTGAACCATTGGATGGAAGATACAGACAGAAGATCTTCCTCTCTGTTTCTCTCCTCCTCTCTGTATATCTGCCTTTCCAATAAAAATAAATAAATCTTTGAAAAAAATAAATTTTATGAACTGTTTGAAGACCTGTCCCATGTGTGTTTATGAAAATATTTAAAATTAATGTTTAAATTGTTATCGAGACTTACCTTTCAACAAAGTGATCACAAAGAACAGGGATTTCCCATTTACTTCTTGCCACCTCACATACATTGCTTTGGTCACTATCAGTATCTCCCACCAGAGTCATGTATTTGTTTTAATTGAATTTATACTGATATAGCTTTTTAAAAATGTTTTTATTTTAATTAACTTTTAGCAGTCAGTTTAGATCTAAGATATAATTCTCTAAGAATAGCATGATATTTCCTTCTTCTCTCCCTTCCCCTCGCTTCCTTTCATCCTCCCTCACTGTTCTCTGTGTTGATAATCTTTATCATCCAGTCTGTAATTTACATTGCAGTTCACTCCTTTGTTTGGACAAATACACAAGGACTTGTAGACACTTACATTGCAATATCATACGGAGTGATTTCTGTGCTTTAAAAAAAATCCCTGTTCCCTTCCTGTTCATCTTTGCCTCTCCCTGAACCCCCTTCCCCCACCAAAAAAAAAAAAAAATCTTTTGAAAGGTTGAAAGGCAGAGAGACCATGAAAGATAGAGAGGAAGAGGGAGAGAGGGATTGGAAATAGAAGGAGAGGAGAAAAGAATTGAACCATCTACTGCAGCAGTCAGGGCTGGACCAAGCCAGAGCCAAAAGCTTGGAACTCCTCTAACTTTACCATGTGTGTGGTCAGGATCCAACTACTTTAAATGGCACCTGTTGTCTTCCAGGACATGAATTGGTAGAAAACAAATCAGAATCCAAGCTGGGACTGGGGCCCAGGTGTTTTGTACAGGGTGCAGTCTTAGTCGCCACTTCAATGGTCTACTTCTGTAGATAGTTTCTTTTAGATGCTGAATAATATTCCACTGTCTGTATGTATTGTGGTTGCTTTGCTCATTTACCCACTGAAGCACATCTCAACTGCTTCCAAGTTTTTTCAGTTGATGTGTGAGCCTTGAAAGAGAGGACTTTTTGTGTAGTGATAAAGAACATTGGTTTCATAGTACCAGTGAAGAACAGACAACTTTCAGCAGTGTCTTTGTTTCCTGTGATCTTTAGGGCTTAAAAATTCAGAGTAAATTATGGTCACATATTTTGATATAATATCCCCTTCCTCTACATTTCTTCAGGCTTTTCTTTGTCTTAGATTTTTGTAAAGAAAGCAAGAGGACTTTATTTTCATCTAAAGTTGTCTCCAATTTATTTTAGAAAGATATGAGAGATTTAAAAGTCAGTTTGAGGGCTTGTAGTTTCTGACCTCTGGTGGAAAGAAATTGCATGTTGCCACTCTGCAATAACAGGTAGTAGAGCAAACTGAAAACTCTTTCTTAAATCTGTTAAAAAAAAAAAAAAGAGTAAAATAACAGGGCAAGCAAGCACTCTTGGGACTGGAGAGGCAGGCAAGCATAGATAATCACTCTCTCTGGAAACACAGAACGAAAAATATCACAAGAATGTCAGGGTGGGAAAAATGGAACTAATTGAGAAAATTCTGGAAGTTCAGTGTAGACAAGTTTGCATGTCATAAACTTCAGGAGGACTCAGCTATGGTGATTAGGAAGTATGCTATCATGTTTTCACAGTGAATATGAGGCCAGACAATTTCCTGGTGCTTCTTGCAGGAGGAGAGGGAAAGTAGCCACTCTGTTTTCTTAAGTTCTACCCTCAGAAATTGACCTACAGAGGATACTTTTTAAGATATATTTTATTTTTATTGGAAAGACAGATATACAGAGAAGAGGAGAGAAACAGAGAGGAAGATGTTCTGTCTGTATCTTCCATCCAATGGTTCACTCCCCAAGCAGCCGTAATGGCTGAAGCTGAGCCAACCTGAAGCCAGGAGCCCAGAGCTTGTTCCAGGTCTCCCACACAGGTGGAAGGTCCCAAGGCTTTGGGCTGTCTCAGACTGCCTTCCCTGGCTACAGGCAGGGAGCTGGAAGGGAGGAGGGGCCACCGAGGTTATAGCTGGTGTCCATATGGGATTCTGGAGCATTCAAGGTGAGGACTTTAACCACTAAACTATCAGTGTAAAGACCTACAGTGAAAAGGAGATACAAAGATTATCTGTCCGGTGGTTCACTCCTCAAATGGCCACAGCAGCTGGAGCAGAGCCAATCCAAAGGCAGGAATCAGAATCTTCTTCCAGGTCTCCCATGGAGTTACAGGGTCCCAAAGCTTTGGACTGCTTTTACTACCTTCCCAGGCCACAAACAAGCAGAGAGCTGGAGGAAAGTGGAGCAGTCAAGACATAAACCTGTGTGCATATGGGATCCCTGTGTGTGAAACCCAATGCTTTAGCCACTGAGCCATCAGTTTGTACCCAAGGAAACTTTCTGCTGGAGCTTAACCTGCCAGGCTTATATCTTAAGCTCACACACTTGAGGAAGGGGAACTACGGCCCTCCAGCCACCTCTCCCTGTTGTGTTCCACCTTAGTGAAAGAGGATGGCAGGCAGAAATCTGAGAATCATCTGTGAACCTCATAACCCAGAGGACAGTCTCAGGGAAACAGAGACCTACTCTTAGGACTGCAAAATTCCCTCCCCTCCTCAACACACCGTCCCACCCAAACAACACATTATGGATAGCTAATTTACAACACTTACTTCCAGCCTGTGCATGTCTTACCATTAAGATAAAGTGCATTTTAGAAAGGGATAAGCCCAGTTTAAGAGGAGATATGGAAAGAGCAATTTGGAAACTTGAAAAAATGAAAGGACATGTGCTGCTATGTTGAGGTAATCCATAATTATTCTTTTTAAATTTAATTTTTATTAGACAGATTTACAGAGTGAAGGAGAGAAAAAGATCTTCCATCCCCTAGTTCACTCCTCAAGTGGTTGCAACTGCTGGAGCTAACCCATTCCTAAGCCAGGAGCTTGGAGTTTCTTCTGGGTCTCCCATGTGGGTGCAGGATCCCAAATCTTTTGGCTATCCTCAACTGCTTCCCAAGCCACAAGCAGGGAGCTGGATGGAAAGAGGAGCGGCCAGGACACAAACTGATCCCCATATGGTATCCTGGTAGTTGCAAGGCAAAGATTTTAACCACTAGGCTACTGCAGCAGGCCACAGGTAATCCATAATTCTGTATCTTGTCTTACCCAGGCTAAAGATAATACATTAAATGGCTGTTGAAGAAACTGTTGGTTTATTCGTTCTGGGAAAGGGTTAGTATTTAAATAGGGAGAGTATCAGGAAGGTGCTATAGAGGATAAGTTTATATGAATTGGGAGCAATAAAAATGAAGCAGGTGTGGAAAGAACTCTGTGCTCTCATGTGGAAGAAGGGAGATAAGCAAAGGGATTTGCGTCTGAGAGACCTTCAGCTTTATGTCACATACATGAATATAAAGAACCTGTTTTGTATTATGAAATAATGTTAGTATCTGTGTCATCTGCTTTGTACATGTTGTGTTTAAACAAATGGGAAATAATCTGACTGTGCATTTTTGAATAATTGATATTCAGCATAGAATTTGTCATCTGTGAAGATGTTTGATGGAATGGATTTGCATTTAAACATTCCTGATGATTCTGAATAAGAAATATACACAGGAACACAAAGCACTTAATTATGCTTCCTTAGAAGTAAGTGTCAAGAAAAACATTTAAGAATAAGATAAAGTATGGTACTTAAAGAACAGTAATATCTCAGAGTTCAAAATATTTCATAACTACGCAGGATGATAGAATTACTTTGTATATTTTGATGTATGCATTGTATTGTAAGGTCTTGTGGAATCTAATTCTTCAGGCAATGTTTAACTATTACTGTTATTTTAGACTTTAATAAATAAACTCAGCTTCCTTCCTTTCAACAGTTCCCCATAGGTCTGTGACATATTTCTCTCTAATTATTGAAATGTTTGATCTGCCCCTGTAATGTTGCAAATTTTATCTGTGCATGTCCTGTTTTCTTGCTTTGTGGTTTATTTCTATCTGGCAGGACTGTTTATTCCTAAAAAGAATGTCCTCAGAGTCCAATTAACAGGGGCAGTGTTGCTGCTAGGACATGGAACCTGCAGCTATCATTTGCATATGAGAAAAGGACATTCTGTCCTAGAGCTCAGCAACTATGTATCTATTTATGTTTCCACAAAGTGTAATTACTAGGCCAAATGGAGAGCTATAATATTTCTTCAGATATTATCAATTATACAATTGTGTATGCATGATCCCTTATATAGCAATGTTTTTTATCTTACCAATTAGATACTTGGTAAGTATGTTTTTGTAAAAGTGAGGTGACGTTCTAACACTTTTTATGTGTGTTAATGATTTATGGCAATTCTGATATTACTTTCTATTATGATTTACAGTAAATATATCTTTGGAGATCTCGTCATTTAGAAAATGATAATAGCTTTGTTGTTGACATGTGAAAGAAATTGGCTGTTCTTTGTCTCTTCTTCCTTAAGCCTTCCATATTCTTTCTTCTACTTTGGAGAGGGAGACAATGGGAAGGATTGGTAGAAATGAGAAGATCTAAAATTATCTCCAAAAAAACTGAATGGAAGCTCCCATCTATTCCTGAGATTAACTGGGCGTTATAAGTTAACTTGTTAATAGTTTTGAGCTCTGTTTCCTCTGTGCTGTATTCTGGCTGTTTGTATTGCCTTTTTTCCTGCTACTTGTTTTGCTTATTTATTTATTTATAATCAGGGTTTGTTAAAGTAGTGTTTATCAGAATCCTTATATGTTTTTATGTATCATAACTTTTAGATGTAGAGAGGGCAAAAATGAGAAAATTATTAATCTGAGAAACATGTCAAAATGGCATTTTAACCTGAATTGCTCAGACCAGATCCTAAGACTAGTTCTTTCTCTTACCCTATTTATAAAATCTATATGCTTGTCTTCTGGTCTTTACTTATGAAATGTATTCTATATCTGTCTATTTCTCTTGATCTTCACTACTATTCTAGGATAACATATCATCATTTCTCATTTAGAATACTGCAAGAGCATCTTAGTAGTCAGTCTTGCTTTCTTGGTGCTCATTCTGTTCTCCAAGCTGTATCCAGCTTAATCTCTCAGTACTTGCTTGCATAAAAACATCCCAGTGTGCCAGGTAACCAATTCCTTACTGAGAAAACTTGAAAATAATCAAATATTTATCTTGCTTTTTCTTTACTTTTAATCAAATATTGGTGAGAAAACATTTTCTCTGTGTAAGTATTTCAGCTGATAAGTAATGAAGAAATCATAGAACTAAAACTTCATAGTTGTTTTTTTTTATTGTTAATAACATTGTATTATATGATACAGTTTTATAGGTGCTGGGATTTCCCCTGCTCCTCCCACAACCCTCCCCCCATGGTGGATTCCTCCACCTTGCTGCATAGTTGTTAATGAAATATTTTAATAGAGTCAAGCAATGTTTATCATGGATTCCTAATGTCAAAGAAAGAGAGAGCAAGAGAGAATCACTACTTTATTTGCTTCCTGATGGAAGTAAATTGCATTAATTGTAGAGTACTCTTGCCAGAAACTCAAATATGAGTCTGATAAAACCTCTAGATCTATCTGTTTGTAGGAAATGCATGAAACAGAGAAATATGTCAAGTGATATTAAAAGGTCACAGTAAGGAAATGCAGAGAATAAAAATTTGTATAGGACAAACAAGTTTTCAACAAAACCAAGGGATGAGGTATAGATTTAAAGTTATATTTATGAGAGGCCTTATCTTTTAAAGATACATGTTAAATTATGTGTAGATACAATGATGTGATGCTTGAGACATTAATAGGGAATGAGTAAAAATAAAATTTATACAGGATTGGTCATGAATTTATATTTGTTGAAGCTCCACAAATAGTATGTGGAATTTCGTGTTCCTACCTTTTGTATGTGTTTACACTTTGTTATAACTGAATCTGAAGCAAAATCCACTGTTTAGATTTAAAGCCACATTCTTCTTAGTCTCAAGATTATACCTCGCTTGCATCTCTCCTGAGCTCGCTCGTGGAGAGCATATCTGCTTTCTCCCTTTCACTCACATAGAGCATGTTCTTTCCCACCAGAAAACCCTTGAGTGTAGGGCTCGTGATTCCTTCTGCGCACTTCTTTTCTTTCTTCCTTTGCTTCTTTTTTTTAAAAAAAAATTTATTTTAATTGGAAGGGCAAATTTACAGAGAGAGGGAGAAACCAAGAAAATAGTCTTCCATCCTCTGGAGTTGAGCCAATACAAAGCCAGGATTCAGGGGCTTCTTCAGGATCTCCCACATGGGTACAGGGACCTAAGACTTTGGGCTATTCTCCACTGCTTTTCCAGGTCACAAGCAGGGAGCTGGGTGGGAAGTGAAGCAACTAGGACACGAAGCAGTGCCCAAGTGGGATCCTGGCACCTGGAAGGTATCACATCTGCCCCTCCTCCACCCTATCTGCACACTTCCTGATCTTTAGATGTCTGAACCTCCATATCTCACGTGTCATCTCAGAAGTGCTGGCTATCATTTGACATTTTGTTTAATATTTTTTTATTGATGACTTTCATCCTTTAGTATAAGTTCCAGGGAGATAGTTCTCTTTTTATCTATCTTCTCTATCTATCTATCTATCTATCTATCTATCTATCTATCTATCTGTCTATCTACATTTGTTTGTTTATATACTTGAAAGGCAGGTTTACTTCCTGGCTGGGGCTGAGCCAAGATGACGACAGGAGACTGGAACTCTATCCAGGTTTCCCACGTGGGTTGCAGGGGACCAGACACACAAGACATTATTTATTGCTCCCCAGGGAGCATTGATGGAGAGCTGGATCAGAGCTCGAGTAGTTGGGACCTAACCAGTGCTCATATGGAATGCTGACATAGTAGGCGATGACTTAGCACACTGTGCTACAACATTTGCTTCCTGGGTGCTATCTTGTTCACTCTTTAATTCCTATAACTTCAAAGTAACGCTTCGCAAATCTTGAATTTCAGGAAAATTGCTGATTTTTTTAATAGGTAGATTTGGTTATATGCTGCTGTTGCCTAGCAAATGTATTTACAATTCAGTTGACATTTTCATCATTAATGTTTTCAAAGGCTCATATGTGAGAAAATTAGCTCTGTTAGCAAAGCTTCATAGAAAATTAGACTATTCACAGAATGTCAGCTTTCTCTTAGCGTTTATTTAAAAATATTTGTATTTTGGTTAATTAATGTGATATCTTGCTAAACTTTGTTTTTTGATATCTAGGTAAGTAGAGATTGCATGTTGTGATATGTTTTTGTATGAAAAGAAAATCTGGCAAGCAGTTATTGGCTCATGTGAATAATAATGAAAGGTTTTTAATTATATCTTCTACCAGGAAGTTGCTGGGAAATGCTGTATAGATAAATTATTGAGGAAATGTGACTGGAAAATTTGTATACATGAGTATTTGTGATTAATAACATATACTGATGTGTATATACACTATAGAATGAATAAATAAAATATATCCACATTTCTTTTATCTTATACATCTTTATAGCAGGAGCATTTAGAATCTGTTACCATTTTTAAAGTTTGCAATATTTTACTAACAGTAGTCATCATTATGGTGGAACAGAGCTCCTGAGCTTGTTCCTTATATCTAATTCAAATTTTGTAGATTTTGGCCAACATTTCCCCAACCTCCCAATTTGCTCCTGAGTCTTGTAATCACTGTTCTACTACTTGCTTCTGTGAGGTTACCTTCTTCAGATTCCACATATAAATCATGATACATGTACTTTCCTCTGTGTTCCTGACTTATCTTCCAGGTTTATTCTTGGAGTGACAGATGATGGCATTTCACCCATTTTTAAAGGCAAAATAGAATACCATTGTGTATATATGCCACATTTTCTTTATTCACTTATCTACTGATGGACAATTAAGTTGATTCCATCTTGACTAATGTGAATAATATAATCCTGTTATATTGATTCAAAGCAATATTGTTTATCAGATCTATTTACCAGATCTGACACCAACTGCTTTTTCCTTTCTAAAATTTAAATCTTTTCTCATAATGATTTAGTACCAATGTATTTTACAGTATCACAGACTTTGAAAGTAGTTCCAAAAGAGGTGTTTGTAATTATGTGTGTATCCACTCAAGCTTACAAATTATAAAGAAAATATGAACTTATGAAAAACTCATGAACCAACACTATAGAAATGTATGAACTAAACATGCATTTCTTGCCCCCATCCTTAATCCACTTTTTCACCACTTGGAATAGTAACTCATAACTGGTTAGTGAACATTTTTCCCAGCCTTTTTCTAGGTACATAAGTGTATGTGTTTTCTTTAGGTTTTTTACCTTAGTGTTAAAAATCATAGCTATTATGTAATTTAGCAGTCTGCCTTTATTCACTTATTGTGTTGTGATTGGTTCCTATTGAGATAGCTGATTCTGTTGATTAATTTACTGTGTGGAAGACAGTTGAGTTATGACAATTTATTGTACTATTCTCCGTTAAAGCACATTTAGTCATTTTTTCTTTATTAAGATAATACTACAGTAAGCATCCTTGTGTATAGGCTAGCACTGGTATTGAATATGTGATTTCTTTGTTCATGAAATAATCTAATAAAACATGGGTTAGAAGTATGCAAATGTGTGGTTTCAGTAAACCAAATTCTTGTCTTAATGGATTTTATGTTTTAATAGATATATCTTTATATTGTACTGAGGGTTTTTTGACACAAAATTTTCAGTAGAAACATGTGAGAAACTTACAGTTATTCTCTGCTTATCCCTGATGAAATTGAATTGTTGTCATATTAGTTTTGGGGGACAAATATGTATGTTTTTCAGAAACCCTGTGCTGTATTTTCAAATTACAGGGTGAAGGTATCTTGTAAAACTCTAACAAGAATATCAAACAGTTTTTTATTTTACTTTCATCCTAATAAATGAATGAATGAATGGATGTCATTTATTTGAAAGTCAAAGTTTGAGAGAGAATCTTTCATTTACTGGTTCATACCCTAAAATGGCCACGATAAGAAGGCTTGGGCCAGTCTAAACCTTGGAGCCAGGAATTCATACAAGTTTCTTGTACGGGTGGCAGTAGCCCAAGTCCTTGAGCCCTATCCCACTCTCTTGCCAGGTGCGTTAGCCGTGAGCCAGATCTGAAGCAGAGCATCCAGAGCTCAAACTAGTGCTCCAATATGCAATCTGACTTGACAGCTGGCAGCTTAACAAGCTGTGTCACAATGCCTGCCTTATTTGTCTTTAGTGCAATAATCAAACATCAGTCTATATGTAATTTTTTTAAAGATTTATTTTTATTATATATTTTTTTTTATTGGAAAGGCAGATATACAGAGAGGAGAGACAGAGAGGAAGATCTTCCGTCCGATGATTCTCTCCCCAAGTGAGCACAACGGCTGATGCTATGCCGATCCGAAGCCAGGAGCCTCTTCCAGGTCTCCCACGCAGGTGCAGGGTCCCAAAGCTTTGGGCCATCCTCGACTGCTTTCCCAGGCCACAGGCAGGGAGCTGGAAGGGAAGCGGGGCTGCCGGGATTAGAACTGGCGCCCATATGGGATCCCAGGGCATGCAAGGCGAGGACCTTAACCACTGCACCACCGCGCTGGGCCCTATATGTAATTTTTGAAGGAGTTTTGCAAGATTTTAGAATTCATGATTCTAAATAAGATTATTTATTTAACTGGATTAGAAAAAAATTTCATGTTAAAGTGTGACTTGTACTTTATAATTATCATTAAAACAATTGATATAGAAGTTTTAATTTTTTTTAAAAGATTTATTTTTATTGCAAAGTCAGATATATATAGAGAGGAAGAGAGACAGAGAGGAAGATCTTCCATCCAATGATTCACTCCCCAAGTGACCGCAACAGTCGGTGTTGAACTGATCCAAAGCCATCCAGGAGCTCTTCCAAGCCTCCTACGCAGGAGCAGGGTCCCAAGGCTTTGGGCTGTCCTGGACTGTTTTCCCAGGCTACACGCAGGGAGTTGGATGGGAAGCAGGGCTGACCGGGATTAGAACCAGCGCTTCTATAGGATCCCAGCGTGTTCAAGGCAAGGACTTTAGCCACTAGGCCACCATTCTGGGCCCAGATATAGAAGTTTTTAAGTTGCTAGTCATGGCATTTGAAATAAAAATGGCTTATTTGCACATTTGTGCTAAAACCAATGTAGGTAAAAATATGTTCCAAATACAGTTATGTATCATGATAATAATATTTGAGAAAATGAAGCTTACTGGTGAGTTAGTGTCCATTAAGAACACAGGCTTTTGTTGAGCCTTGTCATGATCCAGTTGACTATTTTAATGTCGGACCTTGTCTGCTTCCTGTTGTTACTGGCCCCGTGGGGAGAGAGAGAAATTGGAGAAAATAAGAGTGCAGTGCCTACTGATCTATAGGTCTTTATACATATTTTTTGAAAGAAAATAGCCTTACCCACAATGCTTCCAACTTAAGAGCAATTCAGATACAGAGTTTGTCGGGTTTTGAATATTTGCTTAGCTTTTGTCAGATGATCATCCTTAATCTGAAAATCTGAAACCCCAAATTAAGATTTTTCAGATTAGGGCTATCCATTTTATACCTATGTTAAGTAATACTGGTTTTGCAAATATATAAATAGCAAACAGATGACTTTTACCAAGTGAGTGGTTTTCTCATTGGTCTTTGTTGGTTTTTCTCTCCCTAACCCTACTTCATTATGGTAGAGACCAGAGATCTTGTTCATTACTGTCTTTGCCGTGTGTGGAACTGTACTTGGCACATGTAAATGTTGGAACTAATGTCTGTGTGAGATTAACTTTATAATGATTATCCTCTATACCCAGCTAATTATACTTTGGCTTTCAGCATGCATATTAATATGTGATCTGTAATTTAAAATAATAAGAAGATACAAGATACATGATTAGGTGACGACTTCTGGGTTCATTGCCTCATTCCCCTGCTTACCAGGGTGCAGATTATTGTGAGCAAGTCTAGATAAATGACCAGTGTTCTTAAATGAGAATGAAGATACAGCTGCTTATTTAATGATCTCTTAGTGAAATGTGTAAGTTTCAATTCATTTCTAGTGTCTTTGCAGCTTAGGGATGCTAAGTTTTTTGGAAGTCTTTGGGCAGTTCTAAAGTAATTATTTAGTTTAGAAGGTTGAAAAATGCTGTGTTAGGTTGTTTTCTGTGTTTATTTTTCTCCCTATCCTTCAGTCCTGTTGCTCTATCTCTGTTCTCACCCCCTCAGTCCCCATCCGTGTATTCTGTAACCTTTCTCTAAACCTTTTGTTTTCAGAGGGGTTGCAACTGAAGGCTATTGCATTGTTTACTTTTAACTAGGATACTGCTTAGGGAGAGTGAATTGATTGCTTTCAGCTTTGCAGGTAGCAACTCTCCTGGATGGGGCGTGGTATAGCTCGCTAAAATGCAGGCATTTCTAGTTGATTAGATCAAACTGCAGCCCTGACTTCTTTGCTGCTCACATTTTAACCCCCACATTTAGTCATTTACATAGTTTTAAATTGTATTTTGGCTAAATGTTTTCATGTTTAGTTTTACTCTTTGGAAATACCCTTTTAATTTTCAAAAAGTCATTTAAATTCTACTTGAATTATCAGGCATATGGATAAGATACTTTAAAATTGCTTGATTAGAACATTTGGGGATGTGCTTACCTCACAAATGGGCAAATCTTTTCATAGCATTTATTTGTAAGGATAAAGATGGTAGGCTTCTTGACAGGAATTTTAATTGTAACTTGTACAATATGACAAGTCTCTATAAAGTGACTTTTCAGTGTACTGCTACTCCTTAATTGCCTGTGACTTGAAAAGATGCACTGTTTCATTTGCTCTTTTAAAAAAAAACTGTTATTGCAGGCAAATAATATTTTGTTGTTATTTTAAATTTTTATTTTAACTAGTTTTTGTGTTTTCAGTGTAGTATGTTTATGCAATCCCAACATAAAAAGATTATTTTTGTTTTCCCTTATTTTGATGGTTATCATTTGGGCAAATCATGTGACTTCTCAGTTAGCAGTTCTTTATCTGTCAAGTATAGGCATTAGACAAAGGTAGTCTCTAGGGTTCTTCCTGTTTTTGATCCTTGCTTGTTTAAAAGGTAAAGAGACATGAAGAAACAAACAAAAATGTTCTACTGATTATCTTCTCAAATGCTTATAATAGTTATAGTTGTTCTAGAAGGAACCAAGGGGCCAGGAATTCCATTTGAGTTGTCAGATACTGAGCCATCACTTGCAGCGTCCCAGGGCAGGCATGAGGAGGAAGCTGAATTGCATGCAAAGTTGGACATTGAGCCCAGGTACTCCACCCTGCATCTGGGCATCTCAAGCAACATCTTAACTATTGTGTCAGATGCTCTCCCTTCTGAGGTTTTTCCTAGCTGTAAGATTCTGTTTGTGCTATTGTAAGATGAAAAGATAGAAACATAGAAAAGTTAGACAATTTGGTGAAGTTCATCAATATATTGAATCACAGTTCCAGACCTCAAGACATGCTACAGGGCAGTGGTCATCAAAACAATCTGGTACTGGTGCAAAGCAGAGAACGAAATCAGTGGAGCAGAATAGAAAACTCTAGAAGCAAACTCACACATATGCAGCCAACTCATCTTTGACAAGAAAACTGAAAATAATCCAGGGAAAAAGATTAGTCTCTTCAATAAGTGCTGTTGTGACTATTGGAGAGCAGCCTGCAGAAGAAAGAATCAAGACTGCACTGAAAGTCAAAGCCAAAATAAACAAACGGGACTACATCAAACTAAGAAGCCTCTCTATGGCAAAGGAAACGATCAACAGAGTGAAGAAGCAACCATTAGAATGAGAGAAAATCTTTGTACACTCACAACCGATAGGGGACTAATATCCAGGATTTACAAAGTGCTTCTGAAACTCAACAGCAGTGAAACAAATGAACCAGGGAAATGAGCAAAGGAAATGTATAGACATTCTGAAAGAAAGGAAGGAAGGAAGGAAGGAAGGAAGGAAGGAAGGAAGGAAGGAAGGAAGGAAGGAAGGAAGGAAGGAAGGAAGGAAGGAAGGAAGGAAGGAAGGAAGGAAGGAAGGAAGGAAGGAAGGAAGGAAGGAAGGAAGGAAGGAAGGAAGGAAGGAAGGAAGGAAGGAAGGAAGGAAGGAAGGAAGGAAGGAAGGAAGGAATTCAGATGCTAACAGGCATATGAAACAATGCTCAGGCTCCCTAGCTATTAGAGAAATACAAATAAAAACCAGTTTGAGGTTCCATCTAACTCCAGTGAGATTGATCTACAGTCAGAACTCTACTAATGTCACCTACTGGCATGGACCAGTGGAGAAAGGCACCACCTTCACTGTGGTGGGAGTGTAGACCAGTACAATGTCACACTTTCTTTTTTCAAAAAGTAATTGAAAGGAACTTTGATGCCACCACTACATATAAGGTACTTTTATTTTACAGATGTAAAAACCAAGGTCCAGAATGATTAATTGGATATTCTATGACTCTGCAATTAATTTGTGACAAAAATTATTCCAATTTGAAATACTAGTTTCCCAAACTGAAACTGTTTTCTCTATTTGATGAATAGATATCTGGATTATTGTCTGTTACCAGCCAGATTCATAGTCTCTTGATTTTTGCCAAATTTCCCATTTCAGTGCTTTTTTTTTTAATCATGGTAATGTCTGAATTGGAATTTTAAATTTCAAAGGCTTCATTATAATGGCTTATACTTAAAATATAACTTCATATGGAGCTACATTTTCTCACAGTTGGTATCTTATTTGATCTGATTTAGATTAAAATTTAAAAATAAAATTTAACCCAGTTTGAACAATATTATGTCAAAAAGCTGTACTTTCTTTAAAAAATCCTTTCACTATTTTATCTATTCTTAGTCTTTACAGGTAAGTTACTTTGATTTTGATTTAAATAATTATTCATATCATTTACTTTTATAGATGGTAGATACGTGATACTGACTTAAAACAAAATGTGAGTTTAATGATAAACTATTAGAATCTAGAATATTTTTAAATAGCGTGAAGTCAGGAAATTACACTCCAATTTCTATGGTTACTAGGATATTTGCTTCATAACATAAATGGCTCTCAAAGGATCATATTGCAAAAGAACGCTAATGGACCATTTAAAAACTGTGTAGAAATAAACCTCATTATAATGACCCAAAAAAAGAGATGGAATGGAAAGATGTTTAATTTCGAACTTGCACTGTGTGCATAAATAATTTTCTGTGAATTCACAGAATAAGAATTCTGTTGAAACACAGAATAAGTAATGTCATAAGGCTCTTCTGTTCTTGGTTGTGTTAGTAGAACTCTTCAGGGTTTTGGAGATGGTAATTCTGTGCCCTCCTCTTTGAGAGTCTGGGAACATGACTTCAGTCACACAGACCAGCATCCAAAGCCCAGCTTTATCATCAAGAATCTGTCCATCATGTCCTCACTATTCTTACCTGTGAAATAGGGATTACAATGCCCATTTTACAGTGCTGTGTAATCATCTATATACAAAAGTACCTAATGCCAACCTAATGCCAAGTCCTGAATAACTATTGATCTCCTTTGCTCTCCTCCACCTGCAGGCCTGCTCGCCCACCTTTTCCCCATCTCAGGCTCAATTTAACCTCAGGAATCCTAGGGCTGAAAGCTGAGATGTGACTACAGAATGGACTTTACTCGAATGGTTGTTTAGACCATCCCTCACATGCAGTACATGAATAGACTGGTCTTCTGGAACAAAAGGATCTATCAGGTGTTCCAAATGTTGCTGCTGAGCAGTAGATAGTCATGGGTAGTCCTAAGGGGCTCCAGAAAGCAGTTTCTGTGTCAGCTGTAATCCTTCAAAGTGTGTCATAGTTTACCTTAGAGTGCTGCCTGTCTGAGATTACTTTATAAACGGTCCCAGGTTAGGTTAGTAATTGGTTATTATTGTTGACTCAAAACAAAAAAATAAAATTCTAAGTTTAGTCTTTCAGTTATCTGGATTTTTTTTTTATTATTCTTGAAAGTTTTTCTCTGCTCCATCTCTCCTCCCACCCCACCCTCTCCCAGTGTTACCAGGCCTCTTCATTTCTCTCTCTCTCTTTTTTTTTTTTTTTTTTTTTGACAGGGAGAGAGGAAGAGGAGAGGGGAGGGGTAGGGAAGGAAAAAGAAGAGAGGAGGAGAGGAGAGAGGAGAGGAGAGGAGAGGCCAGGTTGAAGCTCAGTATTCCGGGGTGGCAGGGACTCAACTACTTGAACCATCTGCTGTGTACATTAGTAGGAAGCTGGAGGTAGAGCTGGGATTTGGTCCCAAGTATTCAAAGAATGTGGTTATCTCAAACAATGTCTTAAGCACTGGGCCAGATGCCCACTTCAACAATTTCTTGTTGTATATTTTGATTCTCAAGCAGGTTTTGGTTTCAGTCCTGTGCTTTACAAAAATCTGCTTCCTAGGTTATGAATATCTGTCCATGCAGGCAGGTGGTTTACAGCAGGACTCTGGGGAACCTAGGAGTTCCCCTAATTGACTTCTGCAGTAGTCATTATTGTTTTCATATTTTAAGTTTTACTGTTTCACCTGTCTTATGGCTTTAATAATCTGTGCGCTGGCCTTGGAATTACTAATGTTTAAAATATTATTTTAGAGAACAGGTTGAGCATTAGTGAAGACTGATGTGTAGTGACTGTTGGATAGCAAGTCTTCTGTGAGTTGATGCTGTCTCTGTGTTGCTAGAAGACAGCAAAGAAAGCAGAAGAGGTGATAAAGAGAGGAGTGAAGTTTCCCTCTTTGCTTTCTGAAGACACTGACTACTATCAAAGTGACTCTGAAGGGACTTATCCAAGTAGCTTCTCTTTGCCTCCCCTTTTATATGTATAAATACATACACACATATATTGATGTATATAAAGACATTTGAGAATGGCATAGAAAACTGTTAGATAATGTCCACCGACCGACCGCCTGCTTGGTGAAATAATATCGGCAAGTTGTTCAGAGTTGAGATGGAAGCTTTATTGGAAAATCCGCTCCTGGGCCACCTTCGCGCAGAGAGGAAGGAAGAGGGAAGCGAAAGGGCGTCTGAGATACGTGTCTGGGAGTTTTATACCCATCTACACACGTGGGAGGGCAAAGGGGCTGTTCGTGTCCCAACTATGCAAGGAATGTCCATTCAGGTGTGCCATTGGTCAACTGGAATCCCGCCAGGTAGGTGACGTAACCGGCTCCTGTGGCCCCTCCTCCTGTGGGGGCGGGGCAGACCCGCCCCTAGCCTCCAGTGCCCTGGGGAGCCATCATTCCGGACTCTTGGTAATAGGAAAGGGGGCGACGAAGTCGTTCTGGCTACTTCCTGCTGAAGGGGGGGGCGTAGTCCCTAATTGTGGTCCGGAGAGGGCTCCGTGGGCACTGGGACGTAGGGGTGGAGCAGCAGTTGGTTGAGAGTGACCCGTGAGGCTTCTTGGATTTTTTCTTTGGCAAACCTTAGAAAACAAGGAGCAATGGTTAATAAAAGGCCTATAAGTATTAATGGGGTTAGTATAGGCATGAGCCAAGTTAGTAGGGGGGATTCCCAGATGTTAAAACCCGAATCCTTGCCCAGATTTGGCCAACTATTGAGTCGATCCCTTATTGACTGGAGATTTTTTATCCCAGTTTCCACTATACCGGATTCGTTAATATAATAACAACACTGTTCCTGTAGGAAGACACAGGTTCCCCCTTTGCTTGCAGTCAGCAGGTCCAGGGCTCGTCGATTCTGGAGTGCCACTTCAGCTAGCGAGGTGATTTGTCGCTGCAAGGATGCCAGGGACTAGGCTGAGTCTTCTATAGCCTGATTGAGGTCCGCTTGGAGCTTGTTGACCTCGATGATAGAGTGACCTAGGGCTCCTGCACGGAGGACTACCGCCAACAGGGAGGTAGCAATAGACATTCCTACCAAAGTTGGAATGAAGACTGCCAGTTTGGTTTTTTCAAGATCCTGGGAATTTGAAATTTCCTGTTTAGCTTCTAAGCAAGAAAGCAGTGTTAGTTGGTGCACCTGCTAGAAAATAAATCACAGTTGACTGAAATAGAAGAAAATGAATTGAAAGAATTGGTGCTGGAAGCAAGACAATTACATTGAGCCATGTTTAGACATGGGGCAGGGGCTGGCCAGCAGAATGGAGATCCCGGACACCTTGCGATATATCTGATAGGAGGTGATATGAGGTTCCCAGTGCGACACAGCTGTTTGGAATAATAACATTTGTTAAGAGGTGGGCTAGACATGTGCCCTTGACAGTGGCATGGGTTGCAATACACTAATGAGGCAAATCCAGCTGAAATGAAGAGGAAGGGGTTAGCTGTTGTCCAGAAGAGTAAGAGAGGAGTGAGGTAGTCAGGAGAGTTGGTGGGTCAAAGAAGTGGCAGACAATTTATCCTTGGTACAAGCACTAAAATGTTTGAGGTGAGAAATATGATACCAGGAAATGTGATCAAGGAGTTTGGCAGCCACAGGCATGGTCAGGGTCACGAAGTGAGGTCTGGTCCACTGAGGTTGGAGTGAGCGTGGGTGGAGAGGGTCTTGAGGAGGACCAGGTCACCAGGCTAGAGAAGAGAGGCATTGGGGTCTGATGGTGTGGTAGCAGCCGGGTCTAGAAGATAGCAGTCAGCGTGGTCTCAGAGAAGCTTTTGTGGGTGAACACATGGGTGAAATCGATCTGCCAATTCTCATCTGGTTAATGTCCTTGCAGCTGGTGAGTAGGCAAGCTGAGCTTAAGGGCTCCTTGAGGAAAAACAGTGGAAAACATTAGGCAGGAGGAGTTAGTGAATGAGGCATTGGTGATGGGCATCCCTTTGGTGGTAAGGGATTCCCTCTCCTGCCAGATGGCAGAATGGGGAGGCAATTGGCCTCTAGGATGGACTCAGGAATGAGTACCACATAGGCTGCATGGTGCAACCATGCAGGTTGGACACCGAGCTACCATCCACTAAAGAGTGAGGTCAGGAGACTGTAGAGGCTGGTACAGCAAGCCTTCCCTAGGTAAGAAGTGAGAATCGAGGACCGGCTGGCAAGAGTGAGAGATTGGAAGTTGAGGAAAGTGTTAAGGGGAGAGGACGGTGGGAGAGGATGGTGGGTGAAGTTCTCAGGAAAGACTCGTAGTTACATCTCATTGGTGCATAACCGGAACAGCACAAAAATTCCACAAGCTGTGGGAAAGGGGAAGCAGGAAGCGGTGCCAGGGTCCAGGTTGGGATGTTGGAATCACTCACATTTTTCCTTTTTGTTGCATATTGGGGAGGAATGGCAGGCTCCTCGCCCTGCAAAAGAACGGAATATGTAGTCTCTGAGGGTTGGTCTTGAGGAGCTTCTTTGGGGTGCCTCTATGGTGATGCATGGATCATCACGGCAGGTGTTGACCTTCTGTGCAGATTCCACATTCTGGCCATTCTTGGATGGAGAGTCCATTTGACTTAGGCAGAGAACTGGGAACACTTTTACTCAGCCCCGATATCGCGGCTTTATGTTGTATGGAATTAGTGGGGAAGCTTAGGCAGGAACATGCATGACAGCTGATTAAAATTATCTAGTGAGACCTTGAGAAACAAGACAGGATGTATAGTCTGGCCTGCTTCTAATCTTGTATTCTTTCCCTCCCTCTGCTCATGGGGACTCTGGCTGCTAGCAGGAGCTAAGTCAGGGCCTATGGTAAGGCCAGGGCTCCAGTAGATAGTGGCCTTCAAGGTTACAGTGCTAGCTAGTAAAAACTGTTTCTAAGGTCTTACATACACGAACTCTGGAGTTTCAGGTAAGGTCAGGACCACCCCTCTCTTCACATGGAGTACTGGAAGAGGCATCATAAAGGAAGTGTGAAACCGTGGAGACATCCCATTGACTCCCATTACCTGGCTGGACAGAGAGGAGAGCCGGCCTGAAAGAGAGGCTGGTATAGAACAGATGTTGTCTCTGGACAGAATATACAGCTTTACCTGTGATGTTGCTGACCCCAGGCCATCCCTCCATAGCGACGGATGCTTTGGGAGCTGGGCAGAGTGAAGGGCTTTCTAGCTTGTGGTCCACCATGGTTCTGACCCAGGAATACTTTGACCCCCAGGGCAGTCCCATTTCTAGTGGCCTGGCTCTTGGCAGAGCTAACAAGACTCTTTGAAAGCCACTTCTATCACTGCAGCTGGTTGCCCAATATTCTGGCTTCCCATATCACAAGCAGGTGCTACTTGAGGGTAGACTAGCCTTACTGGGTCTCCTAGAGAACAGGTTACTGTATAAAGCCGCATTAATGAGCCTCCTGATGCCTAGCTCGCTACTCTTCCTCTGGGCCCTGGTTAAAGTGGGCCACAGAGGCAACCACGGGATGTCAGCCAAAGGGATGCTCAATTCTATCCCTGAATGCCTTAATGGGCTGATCTAGGAATCTGTAGTTACAGGCATAGTCCTGATAGTTTTAGGGTGATGCCTATGAGAAGATAATTAGGCTGCTTGGTCTGACAAGTTAGCCATCCCTATAAAGGGTCTGGAAATCAAACTGTGCAGCCTGAGTCCCTCAGTGAGAGAGAGAGAGAGAGAGAGAGAGAGATGAAGAAAGTAGTTGGAAGCATCAGATTAATTACCATCAAGTAAAAACTCTCAAATAGAAGTTCTAGAAAGCATTTGCCAAAGGTCTGATGTCGGCTACAAATTTGAAACAAGCACAGGTTTATAATTAGCTTAAATTGCACATTAGAAAAAGCAATAATGTCAGTGATAAATATTTAGAAAAATGCTATAGGCAATTTTAAGGACAATGATAAATTACATTGCACATAAACCATACAAGATGTATTCCTCTCAAAACTTTCATGACTTCCCATTCCTTCTACGACATGCTTTAACCTGGAAATACTCTATAAAACAATTGGTAAGAGCACATGAGTTTACCTCATGGCTTGGAATAACTTAGCAGTGGATTAGAGCAACTCTATACTGGATTATTTTGATATACAAATGTTAAATTAAGTTACAGAACAACTTAGCAAATTACAGTTTTGTTCTTTAGATGTTAATTAGCTTATCTTTTATCCCACCCATCTTAGATAAGGGGTGGGGGTGGGGATGACGAAAGGAAAAAAGAGTTAAAAGCAGTTGCTGCAGCAGCAGCAGGGAATCAGGCATTATTGGGGTTAAGTCAGAAGAACCAAAGAGGGAGAGCAGGTTAGGTTGAGGGTGAGAATGGAGAAAGGCAAGATGGCAGATAGGGTCCTGCCACATGAAGGAAGGCAAGATGGTGGACAGGGTCCCATCAGGTGGAGGAGAAAGGCAAGATGGCAGATAGGGTCCTGCCACATGAAGGAAGGCAAGATGGTGGACAGGGTCCCATCAGGTGGAGGAGAAAGGCAAGATGGTGGATGGGGTCCTACCACATGGAGGAGTGGGAGGGGAGCTGGGAAGATGGCGTCAGAGCAGGAAGTGGAGAGGGGGGGCTTGGGAACATGGTACCTGCGCAGGAAGTGAAGGATCCGAAGGAAGAAGGTTCTGAGTGGGGGAGGGCGAACTGGGGAAAATGTGAGGTAGAGGTCAGAGAGGTTCTTGGGCAGGGACAGGGACCTTCTGTGCAGCAAGGATGTCCACACAGAGGGAAAAAGGAGGAACAAAGAGAATGATGGGGTTAGGTGGAATTAGGTGGGGCAAGATATGGGAGTAGATAGAATAAGGGAGGGGTGGGAACATAGCAAAGAAACAGAAGGTAAAGCAAAAGTGACACTGGAATCCAGTGGCTATTCAGTAAGTGAAGGAGTCTGGAAACATGACAGAAGGACTGGGAGCGTAGAAGAGGTGACCAAAGAGGAGGTGACCTTGGGGAACATGGCACAGGGACTGGAGGAGTAACGTACAAGGTGGATGGGCCAAAGGCTCCGAGAGAGGCGAAAGTGCAGGTAAAGAGGCTGGCAGAGAAGGAGATGGGGAAGAAGTGGGGGCTGGGTGGAGTCCTAAAAGTTCTGGTGGCTCAGAAAAGGTAATGGTTAGGTGAAAAGTCTAAGAGATCCTTGGGAGAGTGGGAGGGCTTAGCCTTGGCCAGGAGAATCTGAGTCGTGGAACAGGAGGAACAGAGGGAAGGGCAGGAACGGAGTTTCCAAAAAGCTTCCACATTACGAACTTAAGACCATTTACCCTCGCGATGACAGAAATTACCCAATTCCGTGAGGATCTGAAAATCAAACGTGCCTTCCGCTGGCCATTTGGAGCCTTTTCCAACACGTACTGTGGCCAGGCCACGGTTGAAAAATGGACAAGGCATTTTCTGCGTAAGTCCAGGCCCAGACCCATGGTTTTGAAATTGGCCAATAAACAGCTTAAGGGGGTATGGGGGCCATGGGCTCAGGACATTTTGTTGCCCGTCCTGTCCCGATAAAGTATCTCGCGGCTAATCTAAACACAAAGAAGGCGTCCCCGCTTTGAAATTCAGACTAGAGGGGAACCTGGTTCCCCGTTAAGGAGGGCCAGTCAGTAGGGGGGACGTCTCCCACCCCACTGAGGGCCCTGGATAGGTGGGAGCCGGTCAACGACCAGGGCGTCCCCCGTCTCGCTGAGGGCTCAGGACAGGCAGACCACGTGTACACGGTTTGGGGGGTCTGCAGGAGGTTGGGGAATACTTTTCAGGACAGGAGGAGCAGGGCGGAGGGGCTTACCTCACGTCTGTCGCTTCGCAGCCGGCAAAGGCCTTGGGGCTGGCGGCTTAGAGGTGGAGAGAGGAAGGGGGGAGCTCAACCAGTTTAGGGAGCCCACGCATCCCTTCCCGGGTTTCCGGCACCAAATGTTAGATAATGTCCACCGACCGACCGCCTGCTTGGTGAAATAATATCGGCAAGTTGTTCAGAGTTGAGATGGAAGCTTTATTGGAAAATCCGCTCCTGGGCCACCTTCGCGCAGAGAGGAAGGAAGAGGGAAGCGAAAGGGCGTCTGAGATACGTGTCTGGGAGTTTTATACCCATCTACACACGTGGGAGGGCAAAGGGGCTGTTCGTGTCCCAACTATGCAAGGAATGTCCATTCAGGTGTGCCATTGGTCAACTGGAATCCCGCCAGGTAGGTGACGTAACCGGCTCCTGTGGCCCCTCCTCCTGTGGGGGCGGGGCAGACCCGCCCCTAGCCTCCAGTGCCCTGGGGAGCCATCAAAAACTTTGTCATTTGGGAAGGGGGCAGAAGGTTTAGGGAAAATATCACTTATATCATTGTTGTAGTGTGAGTGATATGTTCTCATGTTATATAATTGGGTCAACTCTTTTCAGTAGAGTTTCAAAAACTGATTTATAAAATTTTGTTGCATCATTTTCTGCCCACTAGTAGGCCATCAACTAAAGCAGAAATCTTTGTTATTCAAGTTCTTACTGTGGAATTTATATTTAAGTTTTAATTTATAGCAATTTTGTTCTTACGACCAAAAAAAAATATTGCATGTTTTTTATGCACAGGCCATTGAGCAGAACAAAGGCTGTGATTCACATTTAAAGAAAAGCTCTTTATGTTCCATTTTACATTTGTATTATATGTAAAAGCACCTCACGTGGCTGAAATTTTAATTTTAGTTGTTTAATAAAATGCAAAAAGCAATTTGAATTGTAGATTCATTTGATAGATGCTGTTTAAATATTGATAGGACATAATTCAGGGGACTGATATGGAGAGAAAGTCCCTAAATGCACTGAAATATTCTCTTTTGTTGAATAACATACATTGAAGTCAAGGAGATAGTTGTGTATGAAAATAACTACTTCAGAATTCTTAGAGTTGAGAAGCCTCATTAAACCTTGGAATTCAATAGGAATAATAACTCACTCTGAATGCAGTGTTAACCCCGTCCAAGAATGGCTGCTTCCATGACCTAATCACCTTGAAGTAGGGAGACCTTTGTAAAGGTTCTGTCACCTCTTTCCCTCACTATACTGTCCAGCATGCAGTGTGCAGCAAGCACACCAAGCATTCGAGTGAATCCACATCTATCCCATTGCACTAGTCATAGCATGATTTCATGCTTTGTGATCAGTAAATAATGAGTACTATTCTGGTACTGTTAGGATACCACTATGGTTAACTGAGGTTGCAGAATCAGAAAATTAGGGACTAATGACAAAATTGGTTATAGAGTAGAAGTAGTAACAGTTACATGGCCAGAATTAGGCACAAGGAAACTGATCCACTAATCATGAGTTTTCTGGGACTGAGAACACATTTATTAGAAAGAGGCAATGTCTGGCTCATGACAGCCTCTTTTAAGCAGCGGCCCTGAGAGGATGCCCACATTCCTGTTCAGAATACCTGGGTTTATGTCGCCACCGCTCAGCAGTGGCAACTAAAATGACGAGGCATGCTCTTGAGGGTCCGGGAAAAGCTGGAACCGGACCGCTCACTGCTAAAAGCGGCTACATTTCTGTGCTGCTCCTGTCCCCATTGGTCTAAGCTTTCCTCCCCGCTTCTCCAGCCCTCTTTACACCACCCTCCTTCCCATTGTTCTTCCTGTACTTTATGTCCCTGTCTCTCCGTACTGCTTTTACTGCTTCTATACCGCGTTTGTATCCCTCTGCCCGCTTTTGTCCATTCTTGTACACCTTAGCTATTCCACCCGAAGATCTTAATCCTTCTTCCCCTCTCTGCTTCTGTCTGTATTCCTCTTTTCCAGCCCTCTCTCTGCCACCCTTCTTCCCACCCGTCCTTCTCCCTCATCCCGTCTTTCTCCATCATGGTCATCTGTCTGTCCGTCCTGTCCGTCCATCTGTCGTCCTAGTCTGTCTCTCATAGTTGTCCGTCTGTCATCGTTTGTTCATTCGTCTGTCCATTCTGTTGTCCCCTGCCTAGCTTTTACCAGCTACTTTTATATCGTTTTCTACCAATCACTTCTCCCCGGGGGTCCACTTGGCCCTGTTTGATAGGCCAGTAGCAATGACATAATCGCAACGGGGGCATTAACCTATCCCTGTGACTTCCTGTTTACCTGCTGGCGAGACCAACTCTGCCTCCTGACCCTGGGCCAGCCGCCATCGTGCAATGGCCCCTCCCACCTCCCAGGAGCGGCTTTAGCCCCCACCCCCAGGTTTATTTCCCAATACTGGCTTCCTTCCAATGTATATCCTGAATAGCAGAGCTGATGGTTTAAGCAATTGGGTTTTCATCACTGTTTGGGAGATCTAGATAGTATTCTTAACTTTAGCTCCAGCCTGGCTATTTCAGACATTGGCAGTGAACCAAGAGGTAAGAGCTCTGTTTTTCAAATACATAAAATGTACATTAGAATATATAACATATATATTTGGATACATCCTTTTTCTATTTGCCACCTAAATTTGCGTGCACAGCCCATTTTTTATTTCATTTAAAAATTTTTTACTTGTGGAACCAGCACGATGGCTCTACTACCTAATCCTGCAGCTACAATCACCGACATCGTGTATGCATGCCAATTCATGTCCTGGCTGCTCCACTTCTGATACAGCTCCTGCTTGAGGGCTGGAAAAGCAGTGGAGGTTAGCCCGAGGCCTTGGGACCCTGTACCTGCATGGGAGACCGGGGGAAGCCCATGGCTCCTGACTTCAAATCAGCTCCTTGTGGCTATTTGGAGAATGAAGCAGCAGATGAAACATCTTTGTCTCTCCTCTCTGTAAATCTGCCTTTCCAATGGAAATTTAAAAAAATAAAAAAGAATTTTAAAATGTTTTTTTTATTTATTTATTTGAGTGAGAGTTTTTCCATCTCCTGTTTCACTCGGCAAAGTCCTACAACAGCTGCAACTGGGCTAAACCAAAGCTGGGAGCCAGAAATTTAGACTGCATCTCCCTAATGTGTAATATAGGGGCCAATTCCTTCAGCCACCATTGCTGCATCCCCAGAATTAGCATTGGCTCAAAGCTGCAGAGTGTAGCTGGTAGCTGAACCTAGATATTCCAATATAGGATGCAGATGTCCTAACCAACCACTGACTACATGAGGCCAGGCATACCCCACAGCCTCGTGGTTTCTCAGCTTGTTCTGTGGTTGCACTTTTTCTTTGCCCATAAGATTTTAATTCTTTTTTTTTTTTTAATCACTGCTTTAGCTCTATGAGGCCATGTTTCTCTTGGGGTGATTTACCTGCCTTATTTTACATGACTCAGTACCCACTCCTGCGATATTATTTTCACCTGGTTCACGCTGCCCTAGTTAGCAGAATATCTTACCTTAGCTTTGTATAAAATATATTAACCCTGTGGTCCTTGTACTTGGGCTGTGTAATGCTGATGATGGAACTTGCTGTCATGGAAGCTAATGGATGGTGCTAAACAGCTAAACCAGCTGAGAGGCCAAAAATGGAACTGTTGGCTTTGCATTCATGGGCCCTTTCTATTCCACATTTACAGCGCAGCCTGTTCACATTTGTATTCCCAGCATCTTTTGGAGCAAAGCCTGATTGCTACTGTTTTGGTCTGTTTCTTAATAGAAGTGTCTCTGAAAGGTGACCCATTTTTCCCCCTGACTGTATTACCGTATTCTTCTTAGTTTATACCCTGAAAAATATATAGTTTTTGTTTCCCATTAATTCCTCTAAAAAGAGGGCCTTGTATTTATTTCAGTCTTTGAGTTACTGTGACTATTGGACATTGCCTTGGATATAAAATATTGTTTGGGGAATATAAAGTACAAAAGTATTGGTAGCTTAAAATTGCTATTTTGGATTCTTTTCCTAGATGAGGTATGTAAAAAAGGAAGAAAAATAGCTTAATTGAGTTTTGATTTTTCTTGATGCTCTAACTATCAAATGTTGGAAATACCAGAGTCAGTTTCTCAGAGTCCCTATTCCCAATCTGTACTTCTCATACAGATGTGATGGATATTCCCCTGCACCCCCCAGCACCAACCACTTCAGCAAGCACTTGCTGGCTGCCTTCTAATTCAGTTCGTTCTGAAGCTGCTGTTTCAAGTGTCTTGAGAAAGTGTCAGAGCCCATGGGTAAAGGGCCTTGTCCCAGAACTGCCCTCCCTTCAGATGCTAGTTGCAAGTGTTAAGTTGTGGCCTGTGCTCTGGACAGTCTGGCTATATAACCTCCAGGTTTCCAGGACCCCTGCCTTGAGTTTGATTAATTTGCTGGGGCTTCTCACAGAACTCAGGGAAACACATTTACCCATTTGTTATAAAGGATATAACAAAGGACACAAATGACCTGCCAGATGGAAGAGATGCCTGGGACCAAATATTGGGAGAAGGGGCAGGGAGCTTCTAGCGTTTCCATCTCAGCAGGCTGCCCAGCAGGAAGCTCTGCGGCAGGAAGCTTTCAAGAAAGCCCCGGAACTCTGTCCTTGTGGCTTTTTATGGAAGCTGCTTTATGTAGTCATGATTGATGACATCAGTGGCTGCAGATTTATCAACTCAACCTCCAGCCCTTTTTCTCCTCCCCAGAGGTTGGGGGATAGAACTGCAAGTTCTTACCTTCTAATCAAGGACTTGGTTCCCCTGGCAACCCAGTCCCCATCCAGAGGCTCTCTAGAAGTCCCCAGCCACCAGCAGTTCATTAGCATCCAAAAGACATGCTTATCACTCCTTAGATCCCAAAGGTTTTAGGATTTTCTGTCTAGAAATGGGGACAAAGACCAAAAATATTTTGTACAATATCACAAAAAGAAATGAAAAATCAACTGTTATCAAATGGTTTTGGACAAAAGCTCTGTGACAGCATTGCATTTGGATCTAAAACTGCTTGATCTCTTTAGCTACACGTTCAGAAAACTAAAGGTCATGTGTTATCATGTAAAGAGGCATCTAGCTGAGTAGACTGTGGCTTAAAGCACTGCTCTTAACCTGTACTTCATGTCATTGCAGATATCCCGGTTCTGGCTAAGGGGTGTGTGTGTTGTTTTATTTTTGATTGTCACATAATCATACAGACTTATGGGAGACAATCTGGTATTTCAGTATGTGTGCATCTTGCATTTTGATCAAATCAGAATGATTAGGATATCCATTACCTTAAACATTTATCATTTCTTTGTGGTGAGAACATTTAACATCTTCTTTTTTAGCTATTCTGAAATGTGTGTGCAATGTGTTGCTGGTAACTGTAGTTTCCCTAGTGTGTTGCAGTTGGACAGAAGGGAGAAGGCCTGGCTGTGTTTTGGTTCTCCTATTGTCTTGCTTACATATTCCTCTTCCCATCTGATGGACTTCGGTGACTGCCACCACATCGCTGAGTTCCCTTCCACAGTGCCACTTTTGTGCATAGGCCACCCCTTTACTAGCTTAAAAGTTCATGCTCTGGCCTATTCTGGCCTGACTTCCTTGGGTGTTTGAGTTTGTAGCTTGAGAGAGAACAAAAAAGGATTTACTGAAAAGTAGGGTTACCCTGAAGTACACAGAGCTTCAGCTGAAGGTTCCCCATTTTCATGGGACCTGGATGACTCTAGAAATTGTCATGTTTTGTGTAGGTAGGGAAAAGAAGGCAGGCTGTGGCGGGGAAATGTTTCAGTGTAAGCTATTTTCTCATTCATGTGATTTCTAAAAATGGAACTTGAATTTCAAGTCGCCAGCCTTTTATGGGTTCTTTTTTTCTTCATATTTTACATAAATAAAATTGATCCCAATTTATGGTAGTTGGTCTTAACAAACTAACTTTTGGGAGGTAAGCAGTATCTTCGACAGAAACTGTGCCTTGAATTTTGGAAGTGGGTCTTTGCTAGCTCGCAGTGTGTGCAGTGCTGTCCTCAGACTTTGGATGGCAGCGTGGATCTGCAGCTTTCTGGTGGCCCTTCCTTCTGCCACGTGCATGAACAACTGTGCTGCTAAGATGTGAAGCTCACACAGTTAGATACAGGAAATGCATTTCTCATTAACAGTATTTTTAACTCATAATGGGCTTACCAAAACATCATCCCTATAGTTAGTTGAGGAGCATCATCTGTGTTAGTACCTAGTTTTGCATTCATAATTTTATATTCTTAGAGAGGACAACTCAAATTGGGTATGCTTCAGACCACACAAAATCTGAATCTGACACAGGCTTTTACTAAATGAGATTGCTGGGTGGGTTTTTTTTTTTAAGTTTACTTTTTCCTTTCATCAACTTGAAAGGCAGACCAACAGAGAGAAGAAGACAAACAACAAGAGATAACACATCTCTGGTTCACTCTCCAAATGCCCACAACAGCGTGCTTGGGCCGGGCCATATCAAAGGCCTAGAATCCCATCCAAGACTCCTACTTGGATGGCAGGGACCCAAAGTCTTGAGCCATCATCCTTTTGCCTTTTAGAAAGTATTAGTAGAAAGCAGGATGGTAAATGGAAGTACTGGAACTCCAACTTGCACTCCGGCTGGCTTATGGGTGTTTCAGCCCATGGTGTAACCCAGTGTGCCACATCTGCCTCTTCTGAGTGTCTTGCCGGTGTGTATTTCTTTTAGATGTACAGAGAGGAGGAGAGACAGAAAGAAAGATCTGTCTGTTGATTAACTCCCCAAGCAGCCGCAATGGCCAGAGCTGCACCTATCTGAAGTCAGGAGCCAGAAACTTCCTCTGGGTCTCCCACATGGGTGGAGGGACCCAAGGCTTTGGGCCATCCTTGACTACTTTCCAGGCCACAAGCAGTGAGCTGGATGGGAAGCAGAGCTGCCTGGATTTGAACTGGCGTCCATATGGGATCCTGGTGCATGAAAGGTGAGGACTTTAGCCACTAAGCTACTGTGCTGGGCCCACCAGTGTGTATTTCTTACACTCTGAAACATAGAGTCAACAAATACTAAATAGAGTCTCTGGAATCCCTAAACCACTTTAAGAACAATACTTCTGATGGATCTTTTGCAAGATGACTGAAACTTCTGGGCAGTCGGTATATTTCAATGTCAGTATTTAGTGAATGCTGTAAAACTGGAATTTAGGGGCTTGCTTTGTAGCACAACAGGTTAAACTGCCATATGTGACACTAACAGCCCATATGAATTCCAGCTGTAGTTCCTCTTGCTCCATCTCTGTTCCAGCCACCTGCTAATACTGCACCTACGAAGGCAGCAAAAGATTGCCTAACTGCCTGGCCCAGCCACCTCACCAGGTGGGAGACCCTGATGGAGTTCCAGGCTCCTGACTTCTGCCTCACCCAGCTCCAGCCTTTGTAACCATTTGGGGAATGAAACAGCAGCTTAAAGATTTCTCTGTGTTTCTCCTGTTTTCCTTTATTCACTTTCAAATAAATAAGTGAGAAAAGGAAAAAAAAAAATCCTGAAACTCACGTATTAAGTGTGGTTTCAGTTCTAGTTGGCATTTCTGGAAAGCATGCTGTGTGTGCTGAAGGTACTGGTCCAGGTTCTTTGTTTCCAGTTACTTTAAATTCAGTAAGAACCCTTTGTAATGAACTGTCTTCACCGTGAATTTTTTTCTTTCAGTTTCTTGGAACCCTAATAGCAGTTCTCTTTCAAGAAACAAAAAATTGGAAGCAACATGATCAATGTTACTAAATGCCAAGGAACAACAGAGAGAAATTGTTAGAACCAGTCTTTTCATGTTTTCTGAAAGGCTTGAAATTTGTCACTCTGCCTGTGTGATGAATTTCAGAGCAGAGGATGTGAAATAAAAAGTATCTTTTTTGGAGAGGGAAAGATGGAGAGAGTAAGAATCTTCCATCTGCAGGCTTACTTTCCAAATGGCTGTAACAGCTAAAGCTGGGCCAGGCCAAAGCCAGGAGTCAGGAATTGCATCCTAGTCTCCCATGTGGATGGCAGGGTCCAAAATACTCGGATTGTCATTCCCTTCTTCCCTGGGTACATTAGCAGGAAGATGGATGGGGACTTAAATGATGCCTGCATGAGCTGCAAGCATTGCAAGCAAGATGTGACTTAACCTCCTGTATCAAAAACAAAAAACATCAACCCTTCATCTAAACTCTATCAAGTTATGATTACATGGAAAATTACATTACACATTATTAGATCTTTAAGAAGTAGAACATGAAATCATATACTCATTTTCACTTCTGTTAGAAGAAAACAATTTTGGGGTCAGTGAGCTAAAGTGCTTCCTGAGATGGCTGGCCTGGGCCAGCCCTAGCCTAGTCGCTGCACCCGTTAGGGAAGTGAACCAGCAGATAGGAGGTTTCCCTGCTCCTCCCTCTCTCTGTAACTCTTTCTAATGAATGAATCAATGAATAAATAAATAAATACACCTTTAAAAGCAAAAAATAAAACACCTGCAAATAGATAAAATGTTAATGGGGCTAGTTGTATTTAAATTTCCTTAGTAATTTTTTTCTAATGTTTCATTTTTATAAAAGAAATTAAGCTTTTAAAAATTATATTAACAGGAAACACTATCTCAAAAAAAAGCCTAAAGGACTAAAGAATTTTCAGAAAAATAAAAAAAAAAAGCTTAGTCAAAATGTTGGCTAGACCCAATCAAGATAGTGGTTGACCCTAAATAGAAGTCCGTTGTGAAATGGGTTTGCCTAAAATGTGAGTGTGTGTGACAGGTACACCGAGAACTTAAGGTTCTAATTCAGAAAAAGTCTACTCCAAGCAGTGATTGTCATTAACTGCCATGTCTATCCCGAGCCCTCAGCACAGGTCCTGGCACCACCTGATGGCTGTTAGTTAAGGTTTGGCATCGATGCACTAGTTTTGTATATGCCACTCTTCACTGAAATTGTATAATGATGTTTTTTTTTGTCATCTTGATTTTTAGGTAGATTGGGGTCAACTGGACTATTTAGTTGTTGATATGCCACCAGGAACTGGAGATGTGCAGTTATCAGTCTCACAGAATATTCCCATTTCAGGTAAATCTTTAAAAGTATAAAACAATTTCTACTTTGATGCATTGATATTGCTATGCAGAGCATTTGTTATGTCTTAAAAAAGAATCATGTATAAATTTTTCATTGAAGGTCAGAAGCATACTTTGAAATTTTCAAAATATTGCCAGCATGAGTGTGTTTACAAAAGCATTAAGACACTGTAAGAGGGTGTTGATGTAAAGCTGTATTCCAGAGAAGAAGCAGCATCTATCAAGTAGAACACGCTGATTCCCTGCTATCCAACACTTACAGCACTGGTCCAAAGCAGGCACTCAGTAAATATTGAATGAATATTGAATAAGGCTAAATATTAGGAAAATTGACTTTTTGGTAAATACAACTAAGGTAGAATTTTTTATGCTGCTAATTATTTTAATGTTACAACTGAAAAAAAATACCACCCAAGCAATTAAAACAGAACAGCTTTCATCAAACTATGACATTTTATTATGGTAGCATATAAGGAACTTTTATGATGTGGACTCTAAACTTTAGTAGTTACTATGTACATTGAATCTGGTTATAAGGATTTTCCTAGGTGCTATTGGAGAAATAGCTTAAATTTTCTTCATATAGGAAAGGTCTTCATAGACCATACATACTACAGAAAATTATGCATGGATTTCAATTTTATATACCAAAAATGAATATATTTGTATTTATTTGGAAGGCAGTTAGAGTCAGACAGAGATCTTCCACCAGCTGGTTCAGTCCTCAAATACCCTTCACACCAGGGTGAAGCCAAGGGAGAAGCCAGGAGCCTGAAACTTTGTGGGTCTCCCACATGAATGCCAGGCAGCTGGGCACTTGATCCATCACCTGGTGCTGGGGAAAAAAATGGCATAAATGTTTTTACAAATTATTTATTTCTGCTTATCAAGTTATATCATCAATATTTAATTGCAAAAAAGTCTAGAATTATGATGTTTTAATAATTATGCATGTTATTAGGAATAACAATGTAGCCTCCATAATATTGATATGCATGTAGTTTAAAATATTTATTTATTTGAAGGTCAGAGTTATGAAGAGGGAAAGACAGATAGAAATATTTTTCATCTACTGCTTCAAGCTACAAATGCTAAATACTGTAGATTGTACAAGAATAAGTGTATCAGCCTTTATACTACACTCATTTCTCAACTCTATTTTTTTGAGAAAAATATATTTACAGAAGTTATACTGAAATACTAATTTTTATGTATGATTCTAGGTTTACCATGTTCTCATCATAAAATCCACTTATAAAAGGTAGAACAAGGTGGAAAGCAGGAAATAGTAGGTAATAAAAAGGGAATAAAATATATAGCTATAAAGTATGGGTAGCTGAAGCCTGGAGCCTGAGATGTGCCACGTAAGAGAGCTAAACAGCGTGATGATGGGGGTGAGAGTAAGAGGACTCTGTTAGCTTGGGGGAATGGAAAGCACTTCATGGAGGTGAGACAAAAAATAAATGGCATGTTGTCAAGCATTCACAATAGCATCATACCTTGTTTTCCTTATTTTTTTCTTAGCACACAAGGTAGAAAACTGAAAATGAAATTGTAAGCCATTTATAATTTCACAATAAAAAATTAACATACTTTTCACTTCCCAAACCCAATCCATATTTTTTAAGAGGGAGGGACCAACGTGGTGCTGTAGCAAGCTGGTCCTCTGCCTGCAGCCCTTGAGTTCCCTGTGGGCACTGGTTTGAGTCCCATCTGCTATACTTCTAATCTGGCTCCAGGCTAATGGCCTGAGAAGGCAGGAGAGGATGGCCCAAGACCTTGTTCCCCTGAACGCACTTGAGAAGCCTGGTGGAAGCTCCTGGTTCCCAGCTTCAAATTGGCCTAGCTCTGGCCCCTAAGGCTGTTGGGGAGCAAACCAGTAGATGGAAAATCTATCTCTCCCTTTCTCTCTATTTCTCTCTCTCTCTCTCTTTCTCTCTCTATGAACTCTGACTTTCAAGTAAAAATAAATAAACCTTAGAAAAGGGGTAGAGAAGGAGAAAGGAGAGGAATTTGATGTGATGGGTAATGCGCTGCTTGGGATACCCACATGTTATAACTTAGTGCCTGGATTCAGGACCCAGATCTGTTTTGAATTCTAGCTTCCTGCTGTACACGCTCTGAAATGCCATAGTAATGTGCTCAGGGGTTGGATGCTTGGTGCTGTAAGAGAGACCCAGGCTGACTTTAGGACCCGTTGCTTCATCTTGGCTCAGCCTCAGCCATTTGAAGCACTCAGGAAGTGAACAGTGGATAGAAATTATTTCTCTTTGTATCCCTCCTTCTAAATACTAACAAATAACAAAAGTTTTATAAAATAAAGTCAGTTACTGAATATGCTTTTGAAGATTCACAAACTTAGTAATTTCTGGACATTATCATTAAAAGTGCTATTTATTATTTTCTTAATTTTCTATAGTGAACATGCATGTTTTTAAAATTAAAATAATAAAAAGTCCTAAGTCTTTTAAAGGATGTTGGTTTTCTCTATGAAGTGGTAGTGTGGTGGGCATCTGTTAACACTAAACTTTCATTCAGTGACAGTCTTCCATAAATCACTTTTACATTTCATTCTCACAAGTGTTGTCCATTTTTCCTTAAATCTCAGAAAGATGGGATGCTTTTCTCAAGATCACACTGTTACAGTAGGGCATAGCCAAGGTTTATATTGATCCTGACTGAGTTTGAAGCTTGTGCTATTTTCCTGTATATCAAGTGGTCTTAATGCAAAAGGCCAACAGTGCTTGCCTCATTGATTATCTGGGCTCCCGTCCCTGTGTCCATTCACACCTATGTAGGTTGAAATAATTCTCTCCTTCTAATCTAGGTGGTCTTTAGTAAAAAGAATTTCTCCATAAATATGTCCATACCTGTGCACCTCTCTGTGATGAACATCCAACCAGTGATCTGTAGGAGTGCTTAATATCCTCAGTGGTTTTTTGAGTCCTGAGAGACTGTTTGTGTTTCTCACATTTGCTGACTTACATGAGTAGGGAAGGATCTGGAGGTGATATAGTAACAGTTTCTTTACCGTTAGTGGTAGGCCCCAAGTGATTCTTTGAAAGACCTTTATTATATTTGAGCTGATTTATGCCAGACTTGAGGGTGTGGCTGGTTTCTAGGCACTCTGCCTCTCTGTGGAACTGTAGCAGTTCTAGCATGTTCACATTGTGGGTTATTCTGTTAAGATTCAAATCAGTGATAATTTAAAAAGCTCTATATCTGGCAGTAAACGTGTGAATTTCATAGGTAGAAGAAAATAGCAAACAATAAAAATCCACCCCGCCCCAAGAGGCTGAAGAGGTACATGTGTTTGAAAGTTTGTAAAATGCTTTTGTTTATAGGCCTAGTTCCTGAGGTTTGGTTTTATTTAGGTCGGTGTCAGTTCATATCTCAGAAGAAGCCAAAATTGAGCCATACTGCCAGGATTTGAAGAGAATAGCAACAGCCTAAGCATTACTGGCCTGGCTGAATCAAGGCTGTCATGCATTGGACATCCACTGGATCTGGATAGCTTTTCAGCATCAGGTCTGCCCATTGAGGCTTAACTAAATTATCCATTCCCTAAGAGTCCAAGTTTCCTTTCATTGATTGTCATTGATTTTAAAACTCTCTTGAGATATTCTGTTCTGCCCATTCTTATGTCCTCTATCCCATGAACCACAGAAGCAGAGACTTCCGTTTGAGGCCTCTTTGATGTGACTTCCCCTTCTTCGCATTCATGAGAACTCCCAGAAGAACCCTGTGTGCAAAGCTACCCTTCCTTCCCTTTGCACGGTATTTGACCCTCACTTAGAATGTCTTTCTTCCCAAATCCACAAGCACCCAAATCCCGTGTTATCTTTTTAAAGCCATCTAGTTGAAATGTCTGTCCCCTACCACCTTCCTCATTCCTCCCGGTGAGAATCATCTGTCTGGAACGCACAGAGCATTTTATGTGAACCACTCCTAACACTTTGGATGTTCTTCGTTCTAATCCTGCATAGCTGTTGTTATCTTCTCTCCCAGGCTGGTTACTCCCTGGGAAGCCAAGCTGTTTCATTCATCTTTGTATTTCTCTGTGTACCATACTCCCTGCCTTCTTGCAACTTCTCAGGAAAAATGTTCAATCAGTGAACAAGCTGTTTCCTATGTGCACCTATATTATCTTCTCAGCTAGCTTGCTTTGATGCAAGAATTTTTTTTTTTTCCTATTCAGTCTAGTAGCTCTTAAAGTACCTTGGGCAAGAAGTAATGCAGTTAATATTGAATGAATAAATGACGGAGCTCCCATTCACTGTGTTTGTGAAAAGATTCATTTCCCCTTAACTTTCTCTTGCTAACTCATTCCTCCGATACACACTTCCATCCCCACTGTTTTCACCCAAGTGTTTCTCTGCATATAAATTAGAAGAAACATTAAAGAAAAAAACCTACCATACATTTTATTTTATTCTCTGGGAGTAGAATGTTTTCATTTGGAGTGTTTATTTATGCTGTGCTTTTTACCATGCAACATAAAATATCCTTGTGGTGAGCTGATGCCTTTTGGTATTCCTTTTGTTTCACTGTTTAATGTATGTGTGGGTACTTATTATTTGGTTACATGCAGGCTTTGTGATAAATTATATGAAATTCTTTGATTACTTGCTATGATGTTAGCAAGGTGCTAACTACTTCTGACTCTGTGTCCTTACCTATGGAACCAAAGACTACACCAAAGACTATTAAAGATCAAATGAGCCAATGAATGGAAAAAGTGCCAAATGAGTGAATGGCATTTCTCAGAAACTACTTGAATATGTTAAAAGAGCTTTGGGGGATGAGGGCAGTGAAATGTAGATTGGAAAGGGGCTTTATATCAACTCTGCATTTCTTCAGACCATGTTGAGAATAAAATTAAATGCTTTAGACTTGGCAAGAGACATTCTTTGGGGGAAATTCATAGAAGCAGACTGGTACAAGCAGAAAGATCCTCTTTCTGAATGCTAATTAGCAACTCTTTGTATGTGTTCGATTTTGTTCCATGGACTGGATGACAAGCTCATTATAAGAAGAAACTTTAAAGAAAAAAAATTTACTTATTTGTGTTTAAAAAAAAAGGTGTTGTATGGCAACAACACAGATAAATGTGTTGACAGCACTATTAGTGGCTAATGAAATAAATTTGAGCTTGAATGGACAACCAAATCATTATATACTAGAAGCAGAGACTAGAACCGTACTTATAAATTGCTAGAGTGAAAGCAGATAAGACAAAGGCTAAGAAATACCAGTTTTAGCCTTTAAATTTGCTCTCGTTTTGTTGAGCTTGCCAAAGATAGAGGACAGAATTAGTAGTGCCGGCTTTGTTTTATTATTTTTGGGTTTTTGTTGTTGTTAGTGACATGGTTTGCTAGGTTTTTGCTTATCTGCTTGACTTGTAAAGTAGATATTGCTATATACTGAACTTGATAGTTTCCAGGGATGAGTTATTTTTGTTTTATTTTTAATGTGTGCTGATACAGCCCTACAGATTCTAGATCACGTAACCTCTTTTCCATTATAAAAGTCAATTAATATTTCTTTAGGAAACATAATTTCCTTGAAAGTTTTGAAAATTTATTCATTATTCTAGTGTTGGAATTCTAATAGGTGTTGCCTAAAACATTTTTCTTTCATCCTTTGCTTGAGCTGATATCTTCTGTAAGACTATTTGAAGACTGTCTTATTTGATTTTAACTCGGGATTAAGTGAAGAGTTTATGCTCTCCTTAAAATATGTGAAGAAAGCTTGAGTAATTTGCCTCAAGATTTTGTATTAACAAGAAATCTTGCAGGAAGCAGGTAACATCTTCAGAAATGTTTCCAGGAAAACCAAGGGACTGGTCACAGAGGTGTGAGCAGCATTATGGAGACCAAGACAGGATGGTGACTACTTCTGATGACAGTAGGGAGTATTTACTGTCCCACACCCCACAAATCACAGGAACAACCTTTTAGAGGAACCTTGGAGATGGCTTGGGTCTGTGAGAAAAGGGCGGTGTGAAGGACGCTCCAGCCACCATCAGTAGGCAGGGAGCACTGCTACCTGTCAGGCAGGTAGCAGACCTGTGTCCCTTTTTTTCCCCTCAGTCTCATCTCCTGCACAAAAGTCAACCCCTTAGATACTGATCAGAGCAGAGAGAGTACACAGACCTGGGCAGGGCTTGAGGGGCGGGGGTAGGACAGCCAAGCAGAATAACTGATAACCCCTGATACTCTGCTACTCTGCCTGTCAGCATCATAATGATGAATATGTGACTTGAGATAGATGCTTTATAAAGCAAGATAACAGATTTCTGCCCTCTGAATGTTTGCAAGCCAACAGAGACCACAGTAGGACAAATTAGTGGAAATTTGTAAAACATGAGGCAAAATAGTGTTGTCCTCAAACTTTAAGCAGACTCTTGATGGTGTGGTTAAGTGATGATGCAGGTGTGTTTCTGTATATGAAACAGTTTGTTAAGATGGACTTAGGGGAACAAGTTCCCCTTCACTTAAGTAAGCAATGATAGCTACAGGGATGAAAGTTGGGGCAGATGTTCTTAGGTGAAGACTGAGTGGCTGAGTGAGGCTGTACCATATTCCTTTCCTTGTTTTCTAAGTGTTTCTTCTGAGAAAGGGCAGAAGGGGCACAGAACACAGCCTGGTAGTCCAGTGTGAGTCCCATTTTCACTTTTGGTGTCCTGGAGAAGCTACTCTGCCTGGTGCAGTAGTCAACCAGTCAGTATTCTCAAGAGAGCTGCTGTAACAGTGCCCTGTTAACATTATGATAATGTCACAATGTCCCTTCTTCCTGTCTAGGAGTCATCCTGTCTGCACCCTTTAGACAGAAGGAAAGCAGAGGTGTTTGTACTCGTTTATTTAAATGAGATGGGCAGAAATTATAACCTACCCACTTACTATTTCAGTGTTGTTTAAAGTAAAAGACATTTATTGTTTGTGAAAGGTGTTGGGCATATTGCCACCATTACTGAATTTCTATTGATTCATCAAAATTCTTGAGATAAACCTATACTCACTTATATCCACCCTGTTCTTTTTTCCCCTCCATCAGCAGCTTACTTGCCTCTGCCAGTTATTTCTTTTATGGTAACATTCTTTGACTGCCAATTTGAACAGTGGTTTTTTCAATCTAGCTGGGAACTGAAAGATCAGAGGTTTATTATTGCTATGTTAAGTAAGTGAATGATCACAGACCATCACTTGAAATAATTTCCTTGATTGTCTTGTGTTTTCTGTTTCAAACTAAAAAAGAGAAAGGAAAAGTAAACCATAGTGATTTCAGTTAGGTAAACTAAGTAAAATTGTGGGTTTTTTTTTAAAGTTGCTACTTTTTATCTCATCTTAATGATTTTCAAATGTATAAGCAAATTCTTTAAAGGCTTTAATATTAATCTTTTTGAAAAAAGATTTTAAAATTTTTTATGGAAAAGGCATTTACATAGAGAAAGAGAGACAGAGAGAAAGATCTTATGTCCACTGATTCACTCCCCAAGGAGCCACAATAGTTGGAATTGAGCTGATCTGAAGTCATAAATCAAGAGCTTTTTCTGGGTTTCTTACACCAGTGCAGGGTCCTAAGGCCTTGAGTCATCCTCAACTACTTTCCCAAGCCACAAGCAGGGAGCTGGATGGCAAGTGGAGCTGCCGGGATATGAACCAGCGCCCATATGGGATCCCAACTCATGCAAGGCAAGGATTTAGCTACTAGGTTATCACACTTGGCCCAATACTCATCTTTGTGAAAGCCATTTGAAATCCAAGGAAAAGTATTTGGCCACTTTGGGATTTCAGTGCTGTTTTGTTCTACAATTTTTCAATTCATAGTGACTTCAAACTGTAAAGCTAGAAATTTGCTTGCACCGAAAAGGTTGAAGATGCGTTGTAGTGTTTCCTAGTACTCAGGAATATGAAATCTTCATCTGTGTTTTCAGTTCCCAGAGTAGAACATTAAAGGAGACAGTCACGTTTGGAGTTCTTCCAGTTATATTGTCTTCCCAGATGAGTGTTGAGCAGAATTATAGTGAATGGATACTTGGCAAGATTTACACAATGTCGATAATGTTGGTATCTTATTTGTCAAATTATATTTCCAAAGCAAGTTTATCTGTTGCTATGCAAATCATCAGCAAATGTGAAAGACTAGAAATCATATTCCAGAGTTTTATCTTTTAGGACATTCCTGGGACTTCAATATGAAACTTCAGTCCTTGTTAAATTAGAAACTAAGGTTCTTTTTTTTTTAAGTTATTTATTTATATTGGAAAGTTAGATTTACATAGAGAAGGAGAGACAGAGAGAAAGATATTCCAACTGCTCATTCACTCCCCAAGTGGCCACAAAAGCCAATGCTGAGCCAATCCAAAGACAGGAGCCAGGAGCTTCCTCCAGGTCTCCCACACAGATGCAGGGTCCCAAGGCTTTGAGCCATCCTTGGCTGCTTTCCCAGGCCAAAAGTAGCAAGTTGGAAGGAAAATGGAGCAACTGGGACATGAACCAGAGCCGATATGGGACCCCAGTGCATGCAAGGTGAGGACTTTAACCACTAGGCTACTATACTGGACCCAGAAACTAAGTTTATAAAATTCAATGTAATTCCAATGGCTATTGACAAATGGTTCTGATCTAAACGTAAGAAAAAATACTTCTTCAGTGTTCATGTTTTTTTGGCTAGTTGACTTCCACCCACTATGGAGAAAAGTTGTAACAGCAATTCAAATAAATAGCCTAAAATTGGGGCACATTTCTCCTAATGTGTAAAACACTGTATTATGTTTTGAAGTATCCTCTACCTTGCCCACAAGAGATGCAGCAATGATCACTCAAGAATAGAGTCTTTCACACCCATGTGTGGGGCCTGGGCATTTGGAGTATACATCAGAGGGTGGGAGCAGTCCCTCTTTCTTTTTCTATCTCTCATATACCCATATTCGAAATAATACTAATATATACCTTAAAAAAAAACACTTCTGAGCATACTTCTGAGCATAACATGAAATAAAACAGAAACTTAAAAACTTCATCTTCCAGAATCACTAGCCTAGACCAATCCATCTGATTCAGAATTCCTTGACTTCCTTGCTGGTATTCATCTAGCCTGTGTTTGAATAGTAAACCTTTAAGGGAGTTTATACAGTTTTATCATTTAGGAATTTCTGGGCATATTTTTCCTCATGATTTTGACAGCTAGATTTTCTAATTGTCTTAAAATTGAATGAATAGAATGTTGTCCAATTTACAGTTAGGTCCATATTAAAAATTACTTTTAAATCCATCCATGAGTTATTCATATTTAGAGAAAGTATAAACCTGACAATCTAAAGTGATTTTGCACTTGTTCATACACGTTATAAAATTTAGTTAAGAACTTAAGAATAATATAACTCTACAGAATGTCCACATCTGCAGGTAGGCGCAAGAAACATGATAGGAAACAGCCCAGAACAGGCCATGGAAAGTTACCCATGAGCATACATTTAACATAAGTCAGGGGAAGACCAGGCTGAATCTGTTTACATCATCCACTGGCAAATCCAAACACCAGAACAGTGTGGGTCAAGCTGGGTTCGGTAGCGACAAAGACCAGTGCACACGACGGAATGCCAAGGTGAGGTTGCCTGTCCTGGATGTGACCTAGTGCCCAACCAGCTCATGTGAAAACCAGGAAGGTAGGGGCGGAGCCGGCAGGGGAAAAAGGGGTGGTTCCCCCTCTGCTAGACAGCTACTCCCACTGGAGAGCAGGAACTGGGATGGGGGCAGACCAAACTAAGCAGGGCTACAACACCTGTACGCCTAAGGTGGACTAGATCAGGGAAAAGCCAGGCTGGGCTGATTATTCCTACTGGTGCAAACAAAATTGGAGTGAGTGAGGGTTGTTTGGGCTTAGCCACAGCATCAGCTGGCAGAAGCTGGCACTGGGGGCCTAGTTCTGTCAAGTCAAACCACAGAACTACCTGGAGAGTGCACAATCCAGGAGTGGGAGAGGCCTAGGAGGGAAATAGTGGGCTCATCCCTCTTGGGTTGCCACTTCTACGGGAGGGCGCAAAAACGAGGACAGGGGCTGGGGTGGAATGGGGTGTGGGACAGACTGGACTACTGCTACACATACTGGCAAACCAGGGTAGGGGGCAGGCCTGGTGGGGGTTATTGTGGGTTGCTCCCACTAGGGTGCAGCTCCCACTGGTTTTTGTGAGGGCCGAATATGTGCTGGGCAGAACCAGGCTGGACTGTAACACCCATTGGTTCCAGTGGAAGGAAGTAGGGGCTGAAAACAGAACCAACCCAGAGATCGCACCCACCAACTAATCAGGGCAATGGACTGTGCTGGACCTTGTACTTGCTAGTACATACAAGAATCTGGCCTTGGAATACTTCAGACAAAATTTCTTTGGAAATCTCCCCAATTGAAATGCTGGACTCAAAACCATAACCAAGAAAAGAGAGAAGACAGGTCAACCAACCATCTCAGCTATATGTTGGCAGCGACTCTATGATGGACTATGTCAATCGGTGGATTCTTCAAAGAGCTCATAGTGCTTGGAGTGGCAAGATTGGCAGCGATTCATAACTGGTGAACTATCAGAACCACCTGAGCAAGAACCTCGGAGCATACCCTACATGTGGGACCTGGGGAGGGTGGGAAATTGGGTGGGCCTTCTCCCTTAATACCCCCCTTTAAACATGAAGGAAACAATATGGAAATAATAGTCTTACCTACCCACTTTCCTATAGCCCTTGAACCTTTTTACCCAACTTAACTATGTAAAGATTGTCAAAAATATAATTTAAAAATGCCAAAAAAAAAGTTTTAAACAATCAGTTAAAAAAAAAAAAAAGAATGTCCACATCTGAAGTGTGACACTATTTGGATATGGACCAAAACTTCCAAAACTTCCTCGTACAGTCTCGGACTCTGTTCCTCTATTTCCTGAAATATACCTGAGTGAATAAAATTTGTTAATCAAACAGCAGCAATTTTCCTGTCTGGAGTTCCCTTTACAGAAAGAATATGAATAAAAGGAATGTACTCTATTATTACATGAACAGCCTTTGCTAGTGGTTCATGATGATCATGGGCATTCTGAGTTGTCTGTACATCCAAGAAAATTTAAAATGAAACATATCTTTTAAAGTGTTTTTATTTTGGGCCCAGCGTGGTACCCTAGTGGCTACTGTGCTCACCTTACACACGGGGATCCCATATGGGCCCCGGTTCTGATCCCGGTAGCTCCACTTCCCATGCAGCTCCCTGCTTGTTGCCTGGGAAAGCAGTCAAGGACAGCCCAAAAGCTTTGGGACTCTGCTCTTGCACGGAAGACCCAGAAGACACTCCAGGCTCCTGGCTTTTGATCAGTGCAGCTCTGGCCATTGCAGCCACTTGGGGAGTGAATCATCAGACAAAAAAATCTTTGTCTCTGTCTCTCCTCCCTTCTGTGTATCTGTCTTTCTAATAAGAATAAAATAAATCTTTTTTAAAAAGTATTATTTAAAAGTATTTATTTTAAAATGAAAGACAGATTTTAGAGAGAGAAATATCTTCCATCCACTGATTCACTCCCCAAAAGGCTGCAATGGCCAGAGCTGAGCTGATGCACAACCAGGAGCCTTGAGCTTCTTTTGGATCTCCCATGTGGATGTAGGGCCCCAAACATGAGCCATTGTTTGTTACTTTTTCAGCACATTATCAGGGAGTTTGATCTGAGGTGGAGCAGCTGGGACTTGAACCAGCACTCATATGGGATGTTGATATGGCATGTGAAAGGTGAATACAGTGCTATCCCCAAAGTAAAAAATATTACATCTAAGAATTCGGTATGGTCGGACACTCACACAAGGGTGAAAGAGCTTTATGAGTTGTAGAGACTTATGTGTACAAGGAAGTTCCCCATGGTGTTTGCTGATAAGCAGAGAGATGGACTCAAGACTATGAAGAAGCAAGAATTATATCTTTATTGAAGACATGAGAAGGGCAGATGAGAGAAATAGAGAATGAAGAAACGTGTGTACATGACAGAGCTCTCTGGAGGCCTCACCCATCCCAGGGCTTCCCTATTCAGTAGGGCCTGGAAAGCCCTGCTGAACTCTTTAAAGTATTATGAAAGTACATAACTGCAAGCCTGTTACTTATTGATTCTGCTATATTAATTAACCAGTTTGCCCTTAAATAGCAAGTATATGTCCAGATTGTTTTGTTGAACCTGAATCTTAGAGTTTAAATGTTCAAAATTGGTTCCTGGTATTGTGGCAGATTTGCCACCTGTGATGCCAGCATCCCCTATGGATACTGGATTGTGTCCTGGCTGCTCCACTTCTAGTCCAGCTCCCTGCTAATGCACCTGGGAAAGCAGCAGAAGGTAGCCATGTGCTTGAGGCTCTGAGACTCACTTAAGAAAGAGACTTGAGACTTCAGACTCCAGGTTTCTGCTTGGCTCAGCTCCTGCTGTTGTGGCCAGCTGATATCTGAGGCTTGAATCATCTAATGGAAGATGCATTTTCTCTACCTCCGCCCCCTTAACTTTGACTTTCAAATAAATAAGTCCTCAAAAAAAATACCAAATGGTACTTGCACTATCTCTCAGCAGTAACTGGAATACTGTGGTTTCTGCTAATTATTGTATTTGATAATTCTCTTCAGTAAACAACAATTTGCTATAACAAAATTCATCTCCGAGGTGAGCAAAATAATCATTTGTCTTTAAATTAATAAAACATATCCCCTGTTGTGATTATAATAAATTCTGTGCTCTGATGGAAAGGAGTATAGAGTACAAAAACAGTGACTCACTTAGGAATCATTTATATTTCCTGTTGAAACAGTCTGTGAGTACATTTGCAGTGAAGTTACCTTTTAAACTGTGTGTTACTTAAACTGATACTAATATCAATGGACACTCCTTGAATAGTATTTGTAGTTCAGGAAGTTTGAGAGTGAAAGGCAGGGCGAAGCTAAAAGATAACCAAAACCAGTCTGCTTTATATTTAATAAAAATTGTAAATATGTTTGCCATTATTTAAGATAAGCCACAGAAACTGGTTGTTTTCTTTTGTTCCAACTGTGTCTCTAAATAAGTTAATCATATCTGGCAACACTAAATATTAAGAGCACTGTGAACTTTTTTAAAAAAGATTTATTTATTTCAATTTAAAAGGAAGAATTATAGAGAGATGGAAAGATGGAGAGAAAGATGTTCCATCCACTGGTTCACTCACCAGGTGGTCACAACAGCCCCAGCTGAGCCAAACCAAAGCCAAGATCAAAGAGCCTCTTCCAGGTTTGCCATGCAAGTGCAGAGTCCCAAGGCTTTGGGCCATCCTCAATTGCTTTCCCAGGCCCCAATCAGGGAGCTGGATAGGAAGTGGAGCAGCTGGGATTAGAACGGTGCCCATATGGGATCCTGGAGCATGCAAGGTGAGGACTTTAGCCACTAGGCTACTGCATTGAAGCCGAGTGCTATGAACAGTAAGAATAGCAGTTAAGGCTGAGCATTGGCTTAGTGGTCAAGTTGACGGAAAGACAGGGTCCCTCACCAGAACCTGGCTTCAGTTTCTGACTCTAGCTAGCTTCTTGCTAATGTGGAAAGTGGAAGTCAGTGGTAATGGCTCATGTAGCTGGATTTCTGCTGCCCATGTTGGAGACCTAGATTGGGTTTCTGGCTCCTGGCGGGGGCCCAGTCCATCTCCAGCCATTTTGTGTATTTGAGGAATAAACCGATAGTTTGGAGCTCTCCCTATATGTATATATACATATATATGTCTGCCTGTTTTTCTCTTTGCCTCTCAAAAAAAAACATCACATGCAATTGATGTTTTTTCTTAAAGTTTAAATTGATTTGCATGATGTACCAAAGGACTGTAAGATGTGGAATTATCCCTCTAGGTATAATCCTGAGTAGATTCTGTTATACATGTTTATTACATTCCAACATAGAAGTTCTCAATCAGGCATAGGAATTAGATATAATCTGTGCCCTGGAGACTGGAATGCGTAGTTAAGTACTTCCACATTGGTATAATTATAATCTAACATCTGGAGTAATCAGTTTTAAATGCTTAACTACTCTGAACTCTGACCCAAATGCAGATATGCAGGATAAATAGATTTTCTTCTTAATAGTCAAGAGTATTAACAATTAAAACAGTGCTTTTCATAGTTATTTTGCTGATATTTATGTATTTTCTAAGATCTACAAGATAATAAACCTTTTATAGTAAATCTCAGCTAATAAAGCCTTTAAAACAGATTAAAATTTGAGAAAAAACATTTAAATGTTATTATTTGTTTGAACTCAGACATTTGCTCTATTCTAAGTGGAATTGTTGAATTAAGCATATTACCCCAGAAAGCCATCCCATTTATTTCCTATTAAACATCTTTTTGCTGCTGCTGACGTTTCCTTATGGTCAGTAGAGGGAGCACAAGTTTGCTAATAAACTGTCATAAAACTCAAGTGACATCATTAACATGGTTCAGAGAGAGAAAATTCGAGGCCAGTTCATTTTGCTTCATGTTTCACAAACTGTGTGAAAAATGAAAGTTTTACCAGGTAAGAAGTCAAGAGTCATAATGAAAAAAATGCCGTGACAGATTTTAGAAGCCATGTAATTCCATTAAAATATAAAAATCTGGGTTATGATGCATAGATTTAGGATTAAGTTCTATTTTTATGATGTATACACAGTTTTGGTCCAGGAAGTAGTACAAAAAGAAATACCAATTTGTTTTTACATTCTTCAAGAACTGAAAAAAAAAAATGAAGAAAAATATCCCAAAGGCTGATTGAATTGTGATTAAGAATTTAGTCACTAATTAAGAACATATATTTTATCAGAAAAAGAATCTTAGCGTACAATCTCTTCTATAAATATATCTGACAGTTCTAGTGGGCTGTTTACATGTTTTATGAGCTTTTGAGGGACATGAAAGATGACTGTGTGTTCGTCAAATATGAATTTATGTTTTCATGGTGCATTCAGTTCCCGAGAAGCTCTGCTGGCAGGGGTGCTTCTCAGTCATCCACAATCTGCCACTTTCTAGATTTTCTTACTAATCTGCTTCACTGTTTTTTCGTATCCAGTCATGTTGACTAATTCTAATTCCAGTTCTGGCCCCATCTTTTGTGGGACTCAACTTACTCAGATAGCTCAGAATGACTATGAATATGAAAACCGGTGCATAAGACATGCTCTTCAGGGTCTCGTCTGTCCCTGTGACCATAGGATTAGGCATTGCCTCTCTGTCACTTTACGAAGGTTTCCAAAACCATTCCTGCTCAGTCTGACTGATCCAGTGTCCTTATTTAAGGAAATGTAGAAGACCAGTTCTTCAAAGCCATTCTTGTCACACTTCAACATGGAATCTCCTTAACTGTTTCCTCCAAATCTCGGTAGTGATGTCCTAGTATATATGACATTCACTGCATTGGCTCTAAACAGGACTCTTTGAGATAAACATGTGATGTAACCTTTTGCTTTTAAATATGAAATACATTGACTGTGCAAAGTATAGTTTTTAAAGAGATGTGACTTTCATCCATCTTCAATTAAGGGAAAAGAGTTGACTAATTTTTGGCTTCATATGCAGAATAAAAAATATTAAAGAATACAGTGATCCATTGAACAATTTGAAAAGTAAAGCAATGGTATTGTACTATAACAGGTAAACCTGCTGCCTATGGTGCCAGCATCTCATATGGGTACTGTTTTGAGTCCTGGTTTCTAGACTTCTGATCCCATTTACTGCTAAGCACTTGGGAAAATAATGGAAGATGGCCCAAGTGCTTGAGTCCCCTGCATGTACATGGGAGACCTGAAGGAAGCTCCTGGCTCCTGACTTCAGTGTGCCTAGCCATTTAGGGAAGTAAACCAGTAGATGGAAGGCCTCTCTCTCTCTGTAACTCTGCCTTCAAATTAATAAAATCAATCTTTAAAAAGTATCAATTTGTTATTCTATATCTGACTACCTGTGTAACTAGTTGTTTAACCTGGATTTCAGTTTTCTCACCTACCAGATGACCTAGTAATACTTAGGGCATTGAGTTTGTGCTGCTTTCCCGGGTGCATTACAATTGGAAATGGAGTTGCTAGGACTTGAACTGGTGCTTATAGGGGGTGCTGGCTTTGCATGTTGCTATTTAATCCTCTGTGCCACAGTGCTGGCCCCAAATTTGGATCTTTAGCTGTTTATATTCTAAAGTGAATTTATCTCAGAGTTGGGTTATAAATAAACTCTCCATTTTGGAAGAATAAGCTCCTGCTTCCATACTGTATACTGTCTTCTTTTTATTAAAAGGTTATTTAACTAGCTATAATCATATGTTCTTTAAGCTTATATGTAGCCAGCATTGTGGCACAGCAAGTTAAGCCACCACCTGAATTGCAAACATCCTATAACATGGAAGTTTCCAATCCTGGCTGCTCCACTTCCAGACCAGCTCCTGGCAAGGCAATTGGGAAAGCAGTAACCCTTAGCCCAAGTACTTGGATATCTGCCAACCACATGAGAATCCGGATGGAATTCTAGGCTCCTGGCTATGGCTATTTGGGGGGTGAAGGTGGATGGTAAATCTGTCCCTGTCTTTCCATCTCTCCCTTGTTCTCTATATCTCTGTCTTTGAAGTAGGTAAATAAATCTTAGAAAACAGTAAACCAAACAAGAGCAAGCATTGTCAGAGGATATAAAGCTGTGCCATGTGGGAAGCGAATCAGCTGTTGGAAAGTTTTTCCTCTCTCTGCTGCTTTTGAAGCAGATGAAAATAACCTTGTAGAAAAACAACATTAAAATCAAGGAAAGCAAATAAATAAAATTAGTTAACAACATTAATGTGAAAGATGATGTTTTCGCTGAAATGCAAATGCCAGTACAAGTATATAGCTGGCTCCTGTTGTAGAGGCTTTTTGTTTGGTGTGCTATGTTTAGTGTGGTGGTTTGTTGTTATAACTTAGTTCTCCCATCGCTTTATTTTGTTCTAATTTCTTCAAAATGTCTCTTCAGACAATATTCCATATTATCAATTTGACTTAACTTGGTTTAATTATTTGTTGTCAAGCTTGCTTGTTTTGGTTAACCAGACAGAAACTGCCTCTTGGTACCCAGTTTAATGGCTTGGGTTCTTTGTGTATTTAGTTATAAGGGGATATCAGCTTTGTAGTCTATAGGGTGCTTCTGTTGATTGTTTTTGAGTTGTTGTCCATAAGAAACCACAGAATTTCAGAAGTTCGTTAACTGTCTAACATAGCCACTTAAGGAAGCACTATCCATGGCCTTCCATCTCAATTAGAGATTCAGGAAAGGCTCCATCTGCATCCAGCTGCCTAAGTTCAGGCCATCATCATCTTGCATCTGACTTGCTGCTGCAGCCTCCAATTTTGCCCCCACTAAACTGTCCTCTACACTCTTGACTGTTTAAGAATGCGGTCCTGGGCCTGGCAAGGTAGCCTAGCAGCTAAAAGTCCTCACCTTGCATGTGCCGGGATCCCATATGGATGCCGATTCATGTCCTGGTGGCCCCACTTCCCATCTAGCTCCCTGCTTGTGACCTGGGAAAGCAAGTAAGGATGGCCCAAAGCCTTGTGACCCTGCACCTACATAGGAGATCTGAAAGAGGCTCCTGGCTCCTGGCTTCGGATCGGCTCAGCTCTGGGTGTAGCAGCTGCTTGAGGAGTGAATCAGCAGGCAGAAGAACTTCCTCTCTGTCTCTCCTCCTCTCTGTATATCTGACTTTGCAATAAAATAATAATAATAACTTTTTAAAAGAATGCAGTCTGAGTCACTTGGCAATTGGGATAAGTTATGGGAAATAGACCATTAGGTAGTTTCCTTACTGTGTAACCATCATAGCATGTGTTTACCTAAACCCGCATTGTGTAGGCTACCACATATCTCAGCACATTGACAGAGTGTATTGTTCCTGAGGTATACAAACCTTTATAGCATGTTAGTGGACTGAATGCTGTGGGCAATTATAATACAAATAAAAGTAATTTGTGTATTTAAATATGCCTCTATATAGAAAAGGTAAACATTTCAGTATAGAAGATAACTAGTGGCACATCTGTGTAAAAACTTACCATGAGTGGAGTTTACAAGACTTGAAATTGCTCTGAGCAAGTCATTGAGTGAGTGATGAGTGAATGTGAATGCCAAGGACATTTCTGTCCATCAGTAGACTGTATGTACACTATACACTTACTATGCTAAATATGTAAAAAAAAATGTCTTTGAATAAGTTGTCCTTGGCTTGATTATAATGTTTTACTTGATTCTTTTGTAATAATACTTACTTCATAACTTACATTGGAGATAGGGGTTTGGTGCAGTGGTTTAAGACATGTTTGAGATGCCTGCATCTCATATCAGGAATGGCTAAACTTGAGTTCTTATTCCATGTCTAATTCTAGCTTCCTACTAATGTATACTCTTGGAGGCAACACCATATGGCTCAAGAACTTGAGATCCTATCACCGTATGGGAAACTTGGATTGAGTTTTGGACGTATGGCCCAACCCTGCCTGTTGTAAGTCAACTGGGGAGTGAACCATCAATGAAAGATCATTTCTCTGTGTCTGTCTCTTTTTTGTTCTCTTTCTTTCAAATAAAGTAAAAATAAATTAAAACTTAAAACCAACACATTGTATTGTTGTACATAAACATTTTTTTCTTCCTTGAAGATTTATTTTTATTTGAAAGAATTACACAGAGAAGAAAAGACACAGAGAGAGACAGAGAGGAAGGGAGAGAAGTTTGCTATCTGCTGGTTCACTCCCCAAATGCCTACTAAAGCCAGAGCTGATCTGATCTGAAGCCTGGAACCAGGAGCTTCTTCCAGGTCTCCCACATGGGTACAGGGTTTTAAGGACTTGAGCCATCCTCTGCTGCTCTCCCTGGTCATAACCAGGGAGCTAGATTGGAAATGGAGCAGCTAGGACACAAACAGGTGCTGCTATTGATGGCAGCGTGAAAGGCAGAGATTTAGCCTACTACACAGATAGCACAGCACTTCCTCCAATGTTTTCTTTCTTTATATCCTTATTCTATAAGCTTTTTCCCCCTATTTTTAGAATTTTTTTCTTTACCTTTTAGACTTCCTTGTTAAAAGTTGAGATATAAACTTAGGCCTGCACAAGGTCAGGGTAATCAGTATTGCTGTCCATCTCCATGACTTATTCCCTGGAATGTCTCCATCTCTGGGCGGTAATGCACATGCAGCTTAGTAAGGATGCCTTCCAGACACCTGCACAATCTTCCTGAGGCTTTTCTGAGCAGGTGTCACCCATTTCAGAAGTATGTCCATGGCAGTTTACTTGGTTGGTTTCTTTGTTTTCATAATAGATTTTCTTGGAAGTAGTATACCATGAACTTTCTTCTCTATGAAAACTTTTTGGTGCTGGGGCCCACATCTCCAATCATTTAACATAGCTTGTTGAGGTCTACAAAAACTTCTGCTCAACTTTTGCTGTGAATTTTCTTAGGGATTCTCCTTTTTCTTTCCCTGCTGGTTCCTTTGCTGTTGCCTTCTCCTCATCATTGTGGCTAAAACATCATTACATGGCTAATGACTGTATAGAAATTTAGGTCTCAGCTTAGGAATCAACTCTCTTTCTTCTAAGGTGGTCCTGTTGCTTCCACTTACCTTTTGCCCTCTCCCTTCATGTATCATGCTTCAACTTGCTGTTTCTCAGATTGAATATCATTAGCTTGCCTTTTGTTGCTCCCTTGGAACATAACACCCTGTTCATACCTGTTACAATGGCTGGTACATTGAGCTAGAATCCTTGATTTTTAGCCTCTGAAGAAGTCCATTAACCACTTTCAGGTATGGCCTGCGTTATACATCTTTCTAACTAGCTCTTTGTCCATATGCCAAGAAGGGCGCATTGGTATGGCAATTCTGGCCCTGAAGCACTGATCAATTAGAACATCGTTTTGCTTGTCTTTTGTTCAGGTGCTGTGATTGTCTCCACGCCCCAGGACGTAGCACTGATGGATGCTCGCAAGGGTGCTGAGATGTTTCGAAAAGTTCATGTGCCTGTAAGCATTTCTAGCTTTACTGTTGAACAATATGAAACTCTTCTAACTAGAAAAGAAGATCATGGGAAAATACAACCTGAGTGTTCCTTTAGTTCCATGCAGAAAATCTTCACAAAATTGATAGTTCATTTTTATGGTTATTTAAAAAAAAAAAAACCACACATACTTAAGGGTTGGTGTGTGACCTACTGGTTAAGATACCAGTTCAATGCCTGCATTCTCTATCACAGTGCTTGAGTTCAATTCTAGCATCAGCTCCCAATTCCTACTTTGTGCTGGTGGAATTTCTGGAAAGGTAGGATGTGTTGACACTAGTAGTTGAGTCCCTGTACCACACGTGGGAAACCCAGTTTCAGTTCCTAGTTCGTGGCTTCAGCCTGACCTAGACCAAGCTGTTGTCAGGATCTGGGGCAAGAAGCAGTGAATAACAGCTCTCTCTTTCAAATAAAACAATGAAGAACTAACTTTTAAGCATAAGCATGTCTGTATGTTATCTCAAGGAGTGTTTCAAAACATTCTTGATGATCATGTGTTTTCTGAAGTACTACCATTCTCAACCACCACCACCCCTGCCCTCCTGCCCATCCAACCCCAAGAAAGCCAAAGCCAACCAAACCTTAAAATGCAGGACATTTAAGAAATTAGAAACATAGACTTGAATAGATTATCTGTAAGAAAGATTACCTCTTCTGTCTCTTGCTGTTTAACTTATTGTGCTTCTTCAAGAAGGTATTTTCTGCACAATATGGCAAAATGAAAGTTAAAAATACAACAATAGACAACAAATAATTAAAATCAGATGGAGTCAGAAGTGAAGTTAGTAAACAAATTACATGCTGTTAAGGAACTGAAGCAGATGCTAGAGAAGTATCCTAGAAGATTTTTATTACAGCCTGCGGGAAGGAATAATGCTATGCAGGAAAAGCTGTCCATTGCCACCACGTTGAGAAGAGAACTGGGTGCTCAAGACGAGGGGAAGTGAGACCAAAGAGACATATCTTCCCTAGTTTCTCAGAGAGAAGCTATAAAATGAACCCAGGCCCATCACCTTCTTCATAGTAGAGAGAAGGCCCTTCTTCCCTGCAGGCCTTAACAAAGGTAAATACAGCCAAGGTGTGGTTTCCTGTCAGGTGACTCTCCAGTGGCCTTGCCTGTTTTGAAGATCGATTTGAGCTCCTGCAGAGGCAAGCTTTTTAAACATCAGTCTGTGAATTAGCTTCAGGGGTCTCAGGGTTTTTTCCCATCACAAATTGTATGCTCAAATATATTCTTGTTTTGACAAGGAAAGAATTCACAGCCTTTATCAAACTATTTAATGAGACAGAACACAGGATAAGATCCAGCAATGTGTTAGCGCAGATTTTCAGGGGAGCTTCTGAAAAAACGTCAAACTGCGTGCTTAGTGGGGCTGAGGTTTCCCAGACAAGTGACTCATCTCTCTTACCACTCAGTACAGACAGCACTGTGTGGCTGTGTCTGCTGACAGATGTGCAGCTCTGTGTATTTGTGTGAGAACTGAGGAAGCACCATTGGAAACACACCCGGATGCTTAATACCTGAATACTGACCTTCCTGCTGATCTGAAGGTGCCTGTATCAGTAAACAAGAAATTGAGTCAGCATGCAGTTTGGAGCTGGTTTTTGATGCTGTAAATTATAGCTTGGAAAGAAATTGTTATAGATCCATTTAACATTTGCAAGTCAGAGGGAGGGAGGAGGAAGACAGAGAGGGAGAACAAGAGATATCTTCCATCCACTGACTCACTTCCGAGATGGCTTGTCCAGGCTAAAACCAGGAGCCAGGAACTTCTTCCAGATCTCCCACATTCAGGGGCACAAGCACTTGGGCCTTCGGAAACAGAGCAGCCAGGACACAAAACAGTGCCCATATGGGATTCTGGTGTCCCAGATGGTGCTTTTTAAAAGGAAAATATTTATTTATTTATTTAGAGTGAATGCTGTTTCACCTACCGTTTCACTCTCCAAATGGCTGCAATGGCCAAGTAGGGTCTCCCACATGGGTGCAGGAGCCCAAGGACTTAGCCCTTTTTCTGTTGCCTTCCCAGGTGCATTATCAGAGAGCTGTCTCTGAAGTGGCACCGCAGATGGTGGCCCCACTCATTAATGACACAACACAGCTACAGTGCTGGTCCCATAGGCAGTGATTTTACCTGCTGCACCATATGTCAGCCCCAACATGGAAAAATTTTTAAGCAATAGTGACTAAATAAATGGCCACTGCAGGCAGGAAACTGTGTCTTTGAAGCACTTGATTTGAGTAATGTGGTAACTCATCGTTGTGTCCTCCTAGATAAACTAGATACAAATGATACCTATCCAGGTAACTAAATAAGAACACTTGTTACATGGCATTAAGGCATAAATTAAGAAAAAGAGAGTGGGCTGTCCACCAAAAATTATGACATTGAGTTTAAAAATGATCTGTAATCCTTCTCTCTGGCAGAAATTAAATAACAGGGCCAATGGTCTGTTGAGACAACTCAAAGTCAGGATAATATCCGTTCTGTCTTCCTGTGAGTATGTAATTTCTCACTCTGTGAGGAGAGGGTATATTTAAAGTAGAGGAATTGGGCTTTTTCTTATTCCTCCATGAATGATCATTTTGAATAGCAGCAGGTCATCTCAATTCATACTGTCATTTGCGGTAACTATGACTGTGCAGCAAGTCCTGTGTGGACTTTGATCGATGGGAATCAAATAAACATGCTTACCAATTTCCACATATATATACCTTTCAGATCTTACTTATTCTCACTTGCCTGCAGCCCTTTACATTTACTTTTGTGTAAACAAAAAGGCTAACAGTGTGATGCTGTCTGATAGATGTTTCTGTGGACTCTAAGACAAAAGGTGGGGCAGATAGTCCCCTGGCATACACCTGAGGGATGGGTACTGTATCCAGGTTGGGCTGTTGCCACTGAGGGATAAAGGTCCAGGGTGTGGGCAAGGGTAGATAACTCCAAGTGAAGGATGGTGAACTGTGTAAGCTCTTAGGGGCACTTGAGGAGTTAGGCAGTGAAAACTGTTTGGGCTCATAAAGTTAATGCTGGAATTTAGTGTTGCTGAGCTGGAGTGGTTAAGGGTCATGACAGTGCAGTATGTGATCATGGATGTGAGGGGTGGAGGGGAAATAGAAGTAAGTCATTGGATCTGTGTTCTTCCAACTCACAATTCAGTTTCTCTCTCTTTGACATTTTGTACATCTTCATAGATTCTTGTTTATATCTCATTTTTTTCACTCTTGTATGTTTTAATTATTTACCTTCTGAATTGCCAACATTTTAAAAAGAGAATATCTTAATCATCCCTTAAACCTGCAGAACAGCATATTTGGCAATGTTTACAAATGAGTCAGTGAGAACTTTCTAGCAATGAACTGTGGAAGCTGTTGGACTACCATGCTATCCCCATATTGTAAAGGAAATCCTAGCTGTAGGTGAGAAATGGATTTGTTGACTTCTGAGATCTCCTTCCAGGTCTTAAGACTCTAGGAGTCTAAGCAAATAATAGTAAAGATTGTGAATTAGAGAGTATTTCATAAGTGGAAAGGAGATGTTACGCTTTGTTTCTACCACATTATCCGTGGTTTCCAGTCTTGATTTCTGTTTTTCCCCTTTTTGAAGTACATTAGTTACCATGGAAACAGTGATGTCATTGGAATTCATTGGTGTGGATAGAGTTTGGTAATGTCTGCAAAAACGTTTTGAAATTAATTTAAATGATTCCTTAAAACTCATGGCTCAGAGAGGGGGAAGGAAGAGCAGAGATAAACTATTAAATTCTCTGTTCCCTGGCTGAAATGATTTGAGCTATGGCAAACACTTAATTTTTCTCCTTACTTACAGATAGGCTTTAAAAAAAACAGTTTGGTCATACATTTTTAATGAGTGATTTATGGGCTGTGTCATTCTTGCTCAGTTTTTGCCTTCCACACCTCAATTGGAAGTGCTTCCCCTACTATTTGAGTTTGTGGAGTCACAGGAATTTCACTAACCATTCTTTCCTTCTTTTATAATCTCCTTTCTTCTCCTAAGCACTGTATGAATGTGCATTTATTCTCTTATTCCTTGTGTGCATAAAGTATTAAGATATTTTATTTTAAGAGCCAAAGGAAGGGAGAGGAAAGAAAAGCGGAGATGAGACAGAAACGTCGAGCTCCCATAGGCTGGTTCAGTTCCCAGATCCCACAACAGCTGGATGTGGGCTAGAACTGGAGCCAGGGTTTGGAAATAGAATGCAGTTTTTCTATGTGGATGTTAGGAATTCAGTGACCTGGGACTTCACTGCTGCCTCCCAGAGCCTGCCTTAGTAGGAAACTGGAGCCCAGAGCTAGAACTAGGCAATAAACAGAGGATACAGGCATCTTAACTGGGGTCTTAAGTGCTAGGCCAAATGCCCACCCCCCCCCAAACTAGCTTTAATTTAACAATAGTTGTGAATTTATCTATTCCAGAAATACATAATTACCACTATTAAGTGCCTCCTACAAAGTACTATGGTAAAGTTCCATTAGTGATTTCTTAAATTAAAAAAAAAAAAAAAGAAAAGGTGAACTTCATCACTGTCTAGACCAATCCCATATCCCATTATGGTGAAGGGGCCCTAAATTCGTAAGATGAGAAACTCTGCCCTGGGCTCTCAGGGTCAACTCGATTGTTTTTTGTTTTGTTTTGTTTTGTTTTACATCCGTATGGCTTTGTGCATCCTGGTCCTTTACTTTATAAACCTCTGTCGTTTTATGGAACTCACATTCATTTTTCAAGTCTGCTCCAGTGTTCATTCTTTTTTGGAAGTCTTTGCCAGTGTGAGCTACTTTACTTGTACCTATATCTTGGTTGACTCTTTCCCTGTCCCACAGAAGATGGGCTCCTAGATGACAAAATGTTCTTTGTTACCCACTAGTCAGTGGGCATGGTAGATACTCTGATATGAAATTTGGTGCCATCCGAAACATGGCTGTCTGTCTCACCTGGGCTGCTACAACCAAACTGGGCTGCTTCTCCTTCTACAATCAAGCTGGTAGCCTTCAACTTCTTACGAGTTCCAACATAAACCTTCTCTCTTCAGTACAGTGGCATGCAGTTTCCCCACCTGAGAGCACTTTGTTTTGGCATCTCCTTTTAATCCTTAGTATTTATATTAAACAAATGTCTTTCTCTGGGAGACTTGCCAAGCTCTCTATTCTGTATCTATTACGCTCTGTTTCCCCTTTTGTAGTTGTTTTCACATCTTTCAGGATTTTCACTTTTACAGTGCCATACCTTCTGTGTACATGGATCACCTGCCACACTCTGGCTGCATCATGCAAATGTTCACTAAAAATACATGGGAAGGGCCCGGCGCGGTGGCGCAAGTGGTTAAAGGTCCTCGCCTTGCACGCCCAGGATCCCATATGGGCGCTGGTTCTAATCCCAGCAGCCCCACTTCCCTTCCAGCTCCCTGCCTGTGGCCTGGGAAAGCAGTCGAGGATGGCCCAAAGCTTTGGGACCCTGCACCCCGTGCGGGAGACCCGGAAGAGGCTCCTGGCTTCGGATCGGCATAGTATCGGCCTGTTGCGCTCACTTGGGGAGTGAATCATGGGACAGAAGATCTTCCTCTCTGTCTCTCCTCTCTGTATAACCGCCTTTCCAATAAAAAAATAATAAAAATAAATCTTTAAAAAAAAATACATGGGAATAAATGATTGGAGTAGAATTTTTCATGGGCATATGTAGAGACTAAAGAGGGAAAGAACTCAGGGTAAAAAAAAAATCTGAAAAGCACAAATCATGTTCAAGATTGTATAATTACTGTAAAGTTGAGGATTATCTGTGTGTATATGTGTGTGTATAATATATATAATATATATTATAATAATATGCATGTTATATAGTATATATATGTAGATATGTATATATATATATATAATATTTGTGTGCCTGTACCAGTTTGGATAGATCATGAAACACTGGGGTAAGGAACTTGGGCTTTCTTCTTAAGATTGTAAAAGGATTAAAAAAAAGATAAAAATGAATAAAATTAAAGACAACTAAATACAAAATAGACATAAATTGGATGGAATGTTGAAAGGGGAGATAATATAATCAAGATTAGTACAAAGAAAGCCAGCTTAGGGGAAATAAGGAATTGTTTGCAATGGTCAGAAATAAACCCACCCTTGAGTTAAGAAATCAGGACAATATGGGATGAACCCATGCTGTGATAGTGTGGGCATAAATTGCCCTCAGGGAGAGAAACCTTGCATGAAGGTTTGGTATAGGTTATAAACACACACCTATATGTATTTGTGTTGTGCAAAATGTAAAATATTTCTGTTATCACTAAGGCAGTTTAAAAGTTGTAAAATACTGGTGTAGGTGATAGGTAGTAAGGTCTGACTGAGAATAACAGCAGTGACAATGGAAAGGGTGGGGTGTATAACTGACATTTTGAAGGAAGAATTGACAGGCGTGGCAGCTGATTGCATAGGCTAGGGGCGGGGTTAGAACAAAAAACCCAGAAATCAAAGGAAATTTGAGAGTTATGCTGTCGTTAATAAATCTGTCAGGAGCTGGGTTTTTTGTTTAGGATGACAAGTAGCAATAAGAGGTTAGGCTTGCAGTCACAGATCCCTGCCCTGATTGTCTCTAAGGGTTGTGATTTAATGCTGTTTGTCAGGGGAGAGACTGCTAGAGAAAACAATTTGGTGCTGGCCGTTTCAGTACTGTTCACATCACACAGAGCCAGAATTAGGACTCATCTTTATGTCTGTAGCCTCTTCTACATGCATTTTTAAAAAATTACTTAGAAGGGTATATTCTTTGATATGCAATTTTGGTTACAGATTAAATTACTTTCCAATTTTTATTATAGTTTTTGTGTGATAGGATAATACTTGCTGAGACATTTTACATTGTAGTGAAGAGTATGCACTCAGGTGTCTGAATTGTCAAGGTCAAATACCAGATCTGTAGCTTTGGACTGACATAACCTGGGAGAGTTACTTGTACTATGCCTCAATTTTCTCATTCATTTGGGGTTTATAATAGTACTTCAAACTTTCGGGGGTCGTGGTGGGAGGAGGGTCCCGGCCATGAATGTCGGATTTCCTACAGCCTCATCACAGCTTCTGAGTTCCATCAGCCCTTCAAACTGCTCAATAAAGTCTTTAGACCTCAACAAACAAACAAAGTAGTACTTCATTCCAGGAGACAAAATTAGGAATAAATGAGCTAAGATACACAAATGGCTTAATACAATCTTTGGCTCAATCTAAACTATCAATATGATATTGCATAGTTCATACTTCTTATTAGAATCATTTTTAGGATTTGATGATAAAACAAGTAGATTATAATTCACAGCTATTTATTTATTTGGCCTAGGTATTTCAATAACAGTATTTATTTGCTGAGACTTGTAAAAAAAAAAGACAAAAAATTTGAATGTCGATGAATACTATCTTTGAGATTTCCCTATTTCCTCAGTATTTTTAATTGAACCTAATCTATACTTTGTTTACATAATTGATTACATTCCTCAAGTACTTAGAATTTAAAGCTCTTTATTATTTCAAATTTGCAGTATTTAAGATAGGTTAATTGTTGGCACAAATACATAATGATGCACATACAATAGTATTTATTTCTTGCTCCCAGAACAGTGCCAGAGAGGATAAGCAGGATGGCCCTCTTCCATGCAGTTGTTTCGGCTGTTAGAGCCTCTCCTCATTTTAAAGTATGGCTTCTGGGACACACGAGACACGTACATGGGGGTTTTTATGCATTTAGCCTGAATGTGGCTAACTTGGATCAGGTTACGTGACCACACGTCACATTGCTCGAGTGGCCCAACAAACATGGTTTGGTTGTACCCTGAGAAAGATAAGAGTGAATTCTGTTGGTCAGCAGATTGCCAGAGCTCACATGGCAGCAGATTACATAATATGTATAAAAGCATAGCGCTGCTCACTGACTTACTTATTTCTTCATAAATAGTTCTGAAAATTCCACAATTACTTTGGCCATATAAATATTTATTTTATAAGAGAGGTATTATTTAGGGAGGGGTTACTTTTTCCACTAAAAGCAAAGAACAAAAAAAGAAAATGGAGCTATGGTCTGGAGCCTTTTTTTATTTACTGGTAAAAGTTAATGATTGTATTGTCTAATTAAAATCAGGTGATCTTTGAACATGAAGTAGAATGATTTTTGTCAATTTTTTCTTTAGAGTTTGCATTATTTTCCATTATTACTGAAATCCTGCAAGTTGTTCTTTCAAATTAATTAACTGATTAATTAAAAAGAAAACAAGTGAGATTGATTGAGTGAGAGCTGTCATCAGAAGAGCAAAACTCAACCTGGGCGCTTCAGTACTGGATACAGGTGTCCCAAAGGGTGTAATCACTACTGGGCCAAATGCCTGCCCCGTATTACTGCTTCTCAGACAAAGTAAACATTAATGGCAGTAAGTCATCCATTCAGACGGAGCGTTTCACCTCCTCACCTTCAGAATTCCCGTGCTGGTGGTGGCTGCTCCACAGACCTGTGAGCATCCAGCTTGTCCTATTTTGTGTTCTGCTCTGGCCTACTTGCCTTAAAACACAATTTAGAAGTAGGTACCTTATGTGAAACGGAGGCAAATGACACATTTGTTTTCTCCTTTTCATCTCTGAGCACAATAACTCCTCTGTGATCATCAAGTGATCATACTTAATTCTGTGGGAAATGTATTGCCTTTGATGTATTCAAAGACTCTTTTCAGTATTGACTTTGGAGTCCTTGCAGAGTACTTTTGAATTCGTTTCAGAAACACGTATTAAATCGTTGGTACATTACTTATCACATGTGCTGTCCTTCTCCACAATTGGGCAATTTTTCCATTTTTAAGGAAATGGCTTTTGTAACCATGTGAGACAGTACCACTCTACATCCCAGCCTAAAGTGCAGCTCAGGGATGTACTGAGACTTGGCCCTTCCCGGGAGCCCCTAGAAGTGCGTGAGTGCCCTAGTCTGGAGAGCTTTCCCTGTGATTTACAGAAATTAAGCTTGCCTGACCCTCATGATCACCCTGTGAGGTAGAGAACTCTATTTTCTCCATTACAAATGAGAACACTGATGTGGACAGGCTAAATATTTCACTGTCATCTATCTGTTTAGTGGGATATCCGAGTCTGAGCTGTCTGCTTCCCAGAGCCCCACACTTAGCTGTAACTTCTGTGGATTTTCAAGGTCAAAGTTTAGTACGAAGGATATCAGAGGGTGAGAAGAGTCTAGGGTACGAGAGGCACTGTCAGATTTGCTTGTCACTGGAACACTAATTGTTCAAGTAGGCATATGAAGTCCACGGAAATGGCAGATTGAAATGGGGAGTTATTTAGGAGCTGTGGATTCTGTTGACAGGCAGCAGATGTAGAATGAGGGCAATAGAGGAAGGGGAGTGTCATGCCTGGCATCTGGAGGAGATGCGGTGCAAGGTTTGACCGCAGCACTGAGTGGGAAAGCATTGTTTACTGAAGAAGTCGCGGTAAAGAGAAGTTGAGTTGCGCTTCAGAGACCTACAGCTCCTTGGTTGGTCCCTGAGTCAGCGTTGACTTCTGCATTTTTGTTCTCTCCAGGTCGGACCACTGCTGACAGACAAAACAGGAAAACCCTTCTTGTGTTTCAAACTTATGATATCTGTATGCAGGCTTGAAGAAATATACCAAAAACTAGTTCGCAGATTTCCTAGGTAAAAAGAACTGAGTAGGGATCTACTTGTTTCAGTGGTTATTATTCACTCTTGATTTAACAATGAGGTTTTCTTTCTCATTTTTAAGAAGAAATCATAGCTTTAATTCTTGTCACAAGTTCCAACCAGCAAGTGTTTAACTGGATTGTAACCTTGAGAAACTGGATTATGTAGTCACCTGGATATCTTGTGTGCTACTCACACGAATCTGGATTTAAAATGCCAAGGAGAAATTAAAGTTTGGGCCTTTGGAGCCTACTTAATCCAGTACATTTAGACACACAAATCCATATTTGAGCAATGTTGGTATTTCCAGAGAGTACATTTTTTGAGAATTAGAAGAAGCATGCTTCTGAGCCCATGATGGATTGTAATAATGTAAGAATAACATTCAGAAGGGGCTTGTGGTGGCTGATGTCAGCCAGGCATGAAGTATTCCCTTTCTCTTAATGAAGCTAGCTGAGGTAAGAAAAATGGACTGTGTACTAAGATGAGGCATTAAGAGGTGGCCGTGCGTGCTTCCAGCTGCATCTCAGTGGCATTATGTAAATGAAGCTGTAGCAGAGCGAGTTCTAATGTTTCTGTTATCAAAGGATGCATACTACAGCTCTCCAACAAACAGCTTAACAATGTACAAAATATTCACATTAAATGTTGTAAAGCTTGTGTTGAAAGAGAACAGTCAGGCAGACATGAGTTCTTATTAAAAAAAAAAACAACTTTATGTAACTTCATGTGGATATCTTCAGATTCTTATTATATTAGTGGTCCTTACTAAAAGTCTTACAGATTATGGAGGACTGCTTGCTCTTTAATGTACTAGAGTTGTGGTTTCCAAGCTTTGTAATACTCCTATCTTTCTTTCAGATGTTTCAAGTTAACTTCATATTTTGAAAGAGTTGTTTGTCATATAGCCTACATGTTAATTAATAATTTTTGCTTTTTGAAATAGATAAATTATACAGGGTACTTTTTTAAAATTAAGATTTATTTATTTAAAAGGCAGAGTGACAGAGAAATGGAAAAAGAGTTTTTTCTATCCACTGGTTCACTGCGCTAGATGGTTGCAACAGCTAGGACTGGGCCAGGTAGAAGCACCTGGTCCATCTTGCACTGCTTCTCCAGGCACATTAGCCGGGAGCTGGATTAGAAGCAGAGCATTCAGAACTAGAACCAACACTGATTTGACAGGTAATGACTAAACCTGTGTATCAAAACCCTGACTCTGAAATAGGGTACTTTTTGAAGTTCACAGTAATTGAAATTAAAGGTAAGTTTAGGGGCCAGCATTATAGCACAGCAGGTTAAGTCCCTACTTGGTATCCTGCCATCTTATATGTGTTTGCCAATTTGAGTCCTAGCAACTGTATTTCCCATATGGGTACTTAGGTCTCTGCCACGCATACAGGAGGCCCCGATGGAGGTCCAGGCTCCTAGTTTTTAGCATGGTCCAGCACCAGATGCTGTAGCCATTTGGTGGAGAGTAAACCAGCAGATAGAAGATTTCTTTCTCTCTCTCTCTTCCTTCTTTTCTCCTCCATCATTCCCTCCCCTCTCTGTAATTCTGCCTTTTAAATAATTTTTTTGTTTAAAGTTTACAGAAAGGCCAGCATTGCAATGTAAAGGGCAAGGCCTTCGCCTGCAACACTGGCGTCCCATATGGACACTGGTTTGAGTCCCAACTGCTTCACTTCCAACCCACTGCTCTGCTGATGTATCTGAGAAAATGACAGATAGCCTGAGTGCTTGAATCTCTGCCTTCTCATAGGAGACCCAAATGGAGTTCCAGGCTCCTGGCTTCAGTGTAGCCTAGCTCCATCTATTGTGGCTATTTGGGGAGTGATCCAGTACTCCCTCTGCCTACTTTTCTCTTAACTCTGCCTTTCAGATAAATAGATAGATAGATAGATAGATAGATAGATAGATAGATAGATAGATAGATAGACATTTTAAATGATCATATAGAAATGTGTTTAATGAAGAAAAACTGCCAATTCCAATCTTTCTTGTACCAAAAAAGGCTTATTTTTAAGTTTTGATTTCCACAAGCTTTATTTATTTATTTTTACAATTTTTCAGGTATAGGACCTCTGCCCTTTACAAGCTTTTAAAGTACCTTTGTATATGTGTATATTTCTGTATATAGAATTAACACAGTGAAACATACATATATATAGAATGAATAGATTTCAAAGTTTTATGCATCAAAAGAAAATTGCTTTTTAATTCCAATCTCCACTAATTTTTAGAACTACTTTAGTATATGTTTATCTCTGTGTATGCCACTATTTGTGCACCTACTCATGTGTATACATACACACGCCCACAGAAATGCACACAGAATTGTATTTAATTCATATCATGGAGTTCACATTTCTTTGTACTAAAAGAAAATTATCTTTTAATTCCATTTTATGTGAACTTTTTAAAGTATCCTTGAATAGATAGTGGTGTTCCCTTCTGCACAGAATAAGATAACCACCTGGGAATGTTACTGCACTTGGTTGATGTGATTTTTTTTAAAGATTTATTTTTATTATTTTTTTATTGGAAAGGCAGATATACAGAGAGGAGAGGCAGAGAGGAAGATCTTCCGTCCAATGATTCACTCCCCAAGTGAGCGCAACGGGCCGATGCTATGCCAATCCGAAGCCAGGAGCCTCTTCTGGGTCTCCCACGCGGGTGCAGGGTCCCAAGGCTTTGGGCTGTCCTTGAGTGCTTTCCTGGGCCACAGGCAGGGAGCTGGAAGGGAAGCGGGGCTGCCGGGATTAGAACTGGCGCCCATATGGGATCCCGGGCGTGCAAGGTGAGGACCTTAACCACTTGCGCCACCACGCCAGGCCCCGGTTGATGTGATTTTAAATAAAAATGGAGTTGCTTATCTCTTCTATATTCAGAAAATAAGTGTTTCGTTTCTGCTCACTTTTACAAAAGTATTCAGAATGAATGATGAAACCTAATAAAGTGTTTTCATGCATATTTACGATCTTAAAGCATTAAGTAGGAAAACTACCAAATAAGTTCTGTAGTCATACATTTAGTTGTATGGAGGATCACTTTCCAATAGAAAGAAATATAATGTGAGTCATGAATGCAATTTTGAAGTGCTTAAAAAAGATTTGTTCATTCACTCATTCAAAAAGCAGGATGGCAAAAAAGGGAAAGACCAAGCTCTTCCATCAGCTAATTAACTTCCCCCACATACCTGCGAAGGTCAGAAGAGGCTGGGCCAAAGCCAGGAGCCAGGGACTCCATCTGTGTCTCCTACATGGATGGCAGGGACCCAAGTATGTGGCCAGCATCCGCTGATTTCCCAAGCACGTTGGCAAAGATCTCAATCAGAAGCTGAGCCGCCCAGGACTCTGCTTTGTGATAAGAAATGCTGACATCACAAAAGGCAGCTTAACCTACTATACCACAAAGCTAACTTCAAAGTTTTGATAGCCATATTTTAAGCCACGAGATATGCACACTCTCATACATACATTTATACACTCTCACACACTCAACAGGTGAAGTTAATTTTAATAATATGCTTAATACAGTATATTCAAAAATATCATTTTGACATGAAAGCTATGGAAAACCTGAGAATCAACCAATAAAGAATTATATTCAAATCACTAGGAATTCATATCAGTTGAATATATGATCAATATGTGATTGATTATATCAATTCAATATATCAATTGAAAAAATAAACAAGCAACCTGAGTAGTTTTTAGAAGGGATATACAAATAACCAATAAATAGGTAAAAATATGCTCACCTCCATTAATAATTATGGCAATCCACATTAAAATCACAATGGCAAGGTTAGCTGGAGAAGTCCTGGAAGAAAGAAGACCCGCTGGAAGGTGTCTGCACCTCTGCATCCTTTTTCTATGACCGTTAGCCAGTGGAAGCCATGAGAGAGTAATGGCTACAGTTTCACTTCCATTTTTTAAGGTTTTATCCCACTTGGCCTTTGATAAGTGTAAGACTGGAGCTAATTATCATATCAAGCTCAGAATCAGACAAACGTAATATGTAGTATTCGAAATCAGCTTAGTGTGACACAACAAACGGGGGACTCATATCCAAGATCTACAGAAAGCTGCAGAAACTCAACAACAGCAAAACAAAACAACCCTGTGATTAAATGGGCAAAGGAAATCAGCAGACATTTTTCAAAGGAAGAAATTAAAATGGTTAATAGAGATATGAAAAAATGTTCAGACTCCCTGTTAGGGAAATGCAAATAAAGACCACATTGAGGCTCTACCTAACTCCAGTGAGAATGGTGTCCATACAGAAATGAACAAACACCTGCTGATGAAGATGTGTGGGAAAAGTTACTCTCATCCACTGTGGTGGGAATGCAAACCAGAGCCACCATGGAAGTCAGTATGGAGAGTACTTGGACAACTGAAAATCAGTCTGCCATCCAACTCAACCAACTCCTTGGAATATACCCACATGAAAAAATACCTGCATTTGAGACAGCGACCTGCAACTCTGTGTTTATAGCAGCACAATTCAAATAGCAAAGACACGGAATCAACCCAGATGCCCATCAACAGAGAAACAGAGAGATTATGGTACATCTTTGTGAGATACTACTCAGCCATAAAAAAGAAAGGAATTCTACCATTTGAAACAAAATGGTCACAACTAGAAATCATTATGCTTAATGAAGTGAGCCTGTCCCTAAAGGACAAATGTCATGATCTTTCTAGTATAAAACAGCCTTTATGCAAAGTATAAGATAAATAGGTATAGGTAAGCAAATATACATACACACATACACTCATAGATGAACTTTCTACCGCAGACTAGCATATCAGGAATTTTAAAAAGTTTGCATTATGCATATCTACTTCTGAATAAAAGCAGGATGTATAGTAACCGTATAACAAACAATCACATACAGATGTGAAGATACAATGCAGTGTGCATCTCTACTTCCAAATCAAAGATGGCCTCCCAATGAAACTGTTGAATGTGTCTTGACAATAGAATGCTGGATTCTTTGCCAATATCCTTGCCTACAATGTCAGGATACACTTAAATAGCAGAATGACGAACTTAGGACTGTGAAGGACTATGCTGTTAAAATGACATGGGAGGAAATAGTAGGGGCAGGTGATAGGGATTTGGGGAGGGAGAAAAAGGAAATCCTGGAGTCTATAAAACTGTATCGTGGCATAATAAAATTAGTTAGTTACTTCTTAAAAATAAATAAATATACCTTTAGAGTATGACACTAGATTTTCCACACTTGCCTATATGTACCTTCCATGATACATTTAAATAGCAGAAAGTTTAAACTTGTAACTGATACTAGGAGACTATACAACTGTGATGATATAGGGGGAATGAAAGGCGGGGGAAATGGAAGGGGAGGGGAGGAATGAACCTCTCTGCCTACAGAACTGTGTTGTGGAAATAATTTTAAAAACAAAAAGACCTTTGGGAAGATATTTTTTAGGGTACAGAAGGAGACTTGTAGGATGCTATTTTATTCCTTAGGGTCTTGGGAAACATGGTCATATTTAATTAGGATAAATTCATACATTTTTTTAAAACTTTTTTTGTGTTCATGATATGCTTAAATTTTTTTTTAAAGATTTATTTTTATTATTTTTTCATTGGAAAGGCAGATATACAGAGAGGAGAGACAGAGAGGAAGATCTTCCGTCCCATGATTCACTCCCCAAGTGAGCGCAACTGGGCCGATACTATGCCAATCCGAAGCCAGGAGCCTCTTCCGGGTCTCCCACGCTGGTGCAGGTTCCCAAAGCTTTGGGCCGTCCTCGACTGCTTTCCCGGGCCACAGGCAGGGAGCTGGAAGGGAAGCGGGGCTGCCGGGATTAGAACTGGCGCCCATATGGGATCCCGGGCGTGCAAGGCGAGGACCTTTAACCACTTGTGCCACTGCGCCGGGGCCCGATATGCTTAAATTTTTAAAAAAATCTTTAAATTGTTTTAATTTTTGTTATTGCTTTGTTACTGTTCTTCTCATAAGCACCATTTTAAAAAATGAAACTGTTGCAGTGTGGCATTAGTCTTTTGCAATCTAATCTTGTTTAATAGGTATTAGTGTACTTTAAATATCATCTTCTGTGAAGTGCCTGTTAAGTTCCTTCCCTGTTTGTTATTTTTTTCTTATTGATTCATAGGATTTGATTTTATTTGTTGTTAGAGTCTAGGTGAAAGGCCTTTGTCATGTATGTGTATAGTAATTGCCTCTTGCGGTTGCCAGTGTCTTTCCACCTGCAAGGTTATCAGTGTATTTGCCTTATTTCCTTCTAAAAATAGTGCATGCTGGTCTGACTTTCACATTTAGCTCGACTTCAGTCTGAGATTAATTTTTGTGTTGGGGAGGTGAGGTTGGGAATGAAGACTAACCAGTTTCCATACGAGTTAACATGCAGTGCCATGTTGCCCCCATTGTGAATCAGTGCTTTCTTGTGTGTCACCTGTGGGTTCTCTCTTCTGTTCCTTTACAACCAACTTTTAAATCTTTACAAGCAAACTGGTTTATGTGTGGGAAGTTCTAAAGATGAAAGAATCCTTGAGCTAAGTGGAAATAGTTTATTGCTCTGGAAAGCAATATTAGGCCTTTTACCCCAAATCTAGACACAGTCTATATTATCCATAATAGAAGTGAGCTTAGTTGTAAAAAATATCTCTGGATTTTTTATTCCATATGTTATTATCATTATTATTATTTTCCATGATTCAATTGTATAGATATAGGGATTCCTCCTTCCTTCCTCATTTCCATGCCCACCAGTTATAAGTTAAATATTTTGCTATTTAATTGTATTATTGCATTGTAGGTATAGGCACAGATAGAAAAGAGAGAACATATGATATTTGTCATTTTGGAACTGCCTTGTTTCACTGGGCATATAAGACTGGACCATCAAACATTGGGTGTTCTCGTATCTCCAGACTTTTTGATTGAATATCCTTATCAGTGATTTTTGAGCATGGAGATTTATAAGCATATGCTTGAATATGTTGTATGTTTATAAATTATATTTGTATATGTACATAGTATACACATGGTACTGCATTAGTTAGGTTATGTCTATTATAAAACATGAACATAACTGAAATTTTTAAAAAATTATGTGACAGGAATAGAAATAAAGATGAGCTAGATTATGCCTGTAAACATCCCTTGACTGTTAGTGGCTAAAGCCACTCAGTTAATTGTTCTCATGCTGTGTGTCCACTGTGATTTGGCTTCAACATTCCCCCCTTTATGGCCAGCACAATGGCTAATCCTCCCTACCTACAAGCACCAGCATCCCATATGGGTACCAGCTACTCCACTCTGATTCAGCTCCCTGCCTGTAGTCTGGGAAAACAGTGGAGGCTGGTCCTAAACCTTGGGAGCCTGCACCCATGTAGGAGACCTGGAAGAAGCTACTAGCTCCTGGCTTTGGATCGGCTCAGCTCCGGCCTTGTGGCCACTTGAGGAGTAAACCAGCAGATGGAGAATATGTCTCTCCTTCTCTGTAAATCTGCCCTTCCAAAAAAAAAAAAACCTAAAAAATTGTATTTCCTCTCTTGTTCTTCCTCTGGCTCCAAGATTCATACAACTGCCATGTGGAGACTTTACTGGGACTGAGGAAATGGAGAATTAGCATACAATGTTTTGGCCTATTATTCACACATGGCATTCCTCACACTTCATTGGCCAAACATTTTACATGTCCTCACTAATTTCAGAAAAAAAGAAGTCCTAACCTAGATCTACACATAGCTCAAATGATCATTTCTCTGATGATTGATTTTTAGAAAGTGTAGCCCTGCATCTGTGTTTGTATGAAAAAGTAAACATACTGAGACAAGTCCTTAAAAAAAAAGTATTTGAAGGCAGAGAAAGAGGGCTTTTATGTTATTTTAAAAACCCTTACATTCTTTGAGTGATGAGGCTCCTGCAATTGGTGGAGTAGTGGACTTTTCTTGCTAAAAACCTTTTAATGACTTGTGTTTGCACTCCTTAATAACTGAGACACCTTACCATGAGAGGGCTTCAAAATTTTCATGGAAAATATATCATGGAAAAAAATTGTGTACAGATTTCAAAACAATTTGACGCAAAATAAACTTTCTGGGGCTGTCATTTGGCCCAGTGATAGCCATCCGCTGGGATACTTACACCCTATGCATTTATGTAATCTATAGAGATGTCTGAGATACAAGCAATCCACATAGAACATTTGTCAATGGAGAATAAATCACACAAACTATAAATATACTCTTGTTGCATGTTTCTGTGTCTTGGAGAAGCTAAGAGGTTCCATGGTAAGAATTATTTTCCTGTTCTCACTCTGAATTGAAATAAACTCTAACCCAGATTTTTCACCTTTTTAAAAGTATGTTTCTTTTTGTCATGTATGAATGATGTTCTTGTGTTTAAGTTGAAAGCCCTACAGTCAAGGGATGTATAACATTTAACATAAATGGCCATAAAACTGCCTAAGCAATGAGTGTGTTATGCAGACAGAGTGAATAAACCAGTGAGCTATATTTTCCTCTAGCTTTCTGGTGATGGTACCAAATTACCAAACACACTGTGATTTATGTTTCATGATACTTTGCATCGACGAGAGGGCATATGTTAGATCCTTGGGAAGTGCTTTGCTGCAGATTGATGTCCTGCACGATTTGTGTTCATTTGTGTGTGGTGTAGGCCACTCAGTCTTCTCTGACTTTTCTTTCTAAAAGAATAATAAATTTTATCACCTCCTTTATATGTTTCATTGTGGGCTATCAGTGCTATTCCTGATTTAAAATGCAAATGTTCTAATAATCTCCTACAATGGTAATCTTATGGGAGAACTGACAGTGATACAGACACTATTATCTCGAAGCCTCTCTTAGTGGCTTTGCACATTTTTATTCTGTCAGGGAGCTTCCACTTCTGATCAGTAAGAAAGTGGAATTAAAAGGCACATGAATAAGGATTATATTTCCAGAGCCTGTCTCTTTATTCAACAGCGTTGTTGAATAATAATATTTATTTAGTCACTGTTTTGTGCCAAAAATTGGAGAATGTTTAAAAAAAAAGAGAGGTGGTGGATAACCCCTAAGAAATTTGGGGATTTTGTTTTAAGTGCTGGTCTTTTGCTGGCTCTGTCAGTTTTGTCAGCTACAGAATGGAGATGATGACCTCTCCCTAGCATATGGTTCTTCTGAGGTGACATGAGACAGTTACTTTGAGTGCCCAGCCTGTGGAAAGCCCTGAGAATATGTTAGCATTATTTACTGGGAAACTTCGTCTGCAGTCCATCTCTTATTCTCCTCTGCGCCTCCCCTTTTATTCTTACTCACCTCCCCCCACCTCCATATTGTCATTGGAGCTAAATTTGTAAAACACAAGTCTGCTGGTGTAACACCGCCACTTTAATGCCATCTTCTTGACTTTAGATACCATTATTCCTGTTGTCAGGGAAAGAACGCCTCTCAAATATGTGGATACATCTCACACTTTACCATCTGGCTCCAGCCTTCCTTAATGCATCCTCTTCTGCCCTGAGCAGCTCGGCTGCAGCCCAGAGAAGCCACAAGCAATCATGACTCGGCTACCTTGAGTTGCCCTCTTCCTCGTATCATACTTCCTGCTGTAAGCCTCACCCCTTCTTGTCACTATGTCCCCACCAAAGTGGAAGCAGCACTTGTCTGGGGAGAACTGAAACACTCCTGTTCTTCACAGACAGATGTTTTCCATCCCCATCTTACTCTCTCAGTAACTTGTCAGTTCCTTGAATGCAGACTGTACACTTACCCATCGTTTATCACTTAAGCCTGTTAGGTAGCCTGGTTAAAACTTTGCTGTAATAATGTAATACGATTAGGTGTAATTGCAATGTCTTTATTTCTTTAGGTTCTTGGCCTTATCCAGAACATGAGCGTTTTCCAGTGTCCAAAATGTAAGCACAAAACTCATATTTTTGGTGCCGATGGTGCAAGGAAACTAGCACAGACCCTCGATCTTGATGTTCTGGGTAAGACTGTAAGATGTTCATTTGCAGAAGGAGAAGGGGAAGGAAGGATGAACACTGATACTGAAGAGGCTCATGGGAAATGAGAAGCTGCTTGTGGTTTTATGTTTTAAGCAAGCATAGTTCTAACATGTGTGCTAACATTTCTTTAGTTTTTTTTTAATAAATTTGTTCTGCTAACTGTGATAATACATAATTTCTAGTATAGATAAATACGACCTGTGACTACATTTGAAAAGTTTTATTAGCCAAGCGCTATAACTTGAAGCCGTGCTTTAAATGGTCTGCATCCATTTGTTTGCTCAGTTGGGCGTATGGCTCTCGGAAGGAAGGATATGTACACAGACCTGCTTGTTCTGTTGTAGTCATCTTTGGAAGTACCAGTTCTTGGCATACCTGTAAAAATGCCTTGCTGCTCAGTTCTGTATTTGTTAGTCTTTCTGCTTTAGAATGAAGATACTCATTGCTTTCTTACCATCTTCTCATGTGTTTTCCATGTCTGTAAAATGTGGAACCTAAATTTTATACTGTATACACTATTCATACCACTGAACCGAAGGATTAATTAGTGCTGTGAAGAGAACTAAAATCAGGTTAAATGATTAAAACACAGATTTGGACAAAACCTATTTCTTTTTTCAAGAATCCTTAAGCAATTTTTAAGGGACTTTTTAGGAAATGTGTTTTGATAGCTTAATTATGAATAAACTCCTCTTTGAGACAAAGGCAGATGTTAGATGGCGAATAAGTAAAACAATGAATTATTAGATTCGGTAATTTTCAAAATTAAGATCCCATAGAGAGCAAAGAATTTCGAAATATTCTGGTGTTGTAATTAAGTTTCTTAAAGTTAATGACGAATGTACAATTGCTGTTATGCATTTATAAAATATAGCATCCCCAACAATACCAGGTGAATACAAATGATATATTTTGATACATTGCTATAATTATAGCCACTAATTACACTTTGCAACTGTCTTTTCATTTAACTAACCTAGAAAGTTCAATTTTCCAAATTTGCATAATAACATACAGATTGACATTCACTTATATAATAAAGTAAATGTGTAATTATAATGACATTATTGAATTATGCTGACACATTTGTGATTCCGTAACTCATAAATGAGGGGTACAGTTTTGTAAGTCAGTTATTTAGAATTTAAAGCATCTTATCAGGAAGTAGTCTCACGTATGCAAGCTACATTTTAACTAACAGCTCACAAATGCCTGAAAGCATATAAGAAACACTGATTACAGACCACAAGAGCTGACTACGACTGTAGGCTGCTGTGTGTTCTGGGGAGTCACTTGGAGTTCCAACTTGGGAAAGATGACCTCTTCATGTAGCCCTGGAGCCCCAGGGACCTCCCTTGAACTAGAGCAGGCGCTCCAGTTACCAAGCGGCTGAATTGGGAATGAGGAGCTGAAGGAAGGAAAAAAAAAACCACTCTGGGCTGTGCCTCCTGGCAGCAGAGCCCTCCTGGTGGCCCAGGCCCATGGGGACACTCCCTTCACCGTACCAGGCAGGCTCTTAATTTAGATTCATGCTTTGTGTTGTATTTGCAATGATTATTTGACGAAGTGGCCCTTGAGGACTTTATTGGTGTCTTTGGTCCCCAGGGACTGTTCGGTGCCTGGTTATTAAGGTCTCAGCTTCTTCAAGGACACCTGTGGCCTGTGTGCTTGCTCACGTCCCTCAGGCCCAGCCCCCAGGATGCCCAGACTACAATACCCTGCACACTGTACCTTTACTGCCCCTTCTCGCTCTTAAATTACAATGGTCAGCCAAGCTGGACTCCCGCTGTGCTGTTTTCTAACAAGCCATTTTCTCTCTCTCCTACTCTTGGTGAGAGGGTGAGTCTCTGGAGAGTGAAAACACTATGGATGAGTGACTGTGTAAAAGAGAAGGTTTAACTTTCTTTCACTTCCTTTTCTGTAGGAGGAAAGAAGTCATTCCAAGTCTCTTACTAACACGGCAGTTCATAAATCGAAAGGCAAATGTCACGGGTTTCTAAGCATGTTCTGTCACTTATTTTACCCTGCCTGCCCCTTGTCACAGTCTCCTGCAGCCTTAAATTGATCTAAAAAATAAACTTTAAATTTATTGAAAGGCTAATATTTAAATAGCTGCTGAAATATTCATGGATTTTTGTCACTTGGCTATTGGACATTAAGGAAAAAATTTAAAGAGTTGAGATCACAAAATGTGCTGACAATAAGAGCGTGAAATATCTGTTCTTACACTGTGTAGTTTATAATAAATTGAAATGTTTTTGCAACATGCACTTGTGCATTATTTACATTGTCTGGCATGGTACAGATGACTTACTTTTATGAAACAGATGCACACACACATTTTAATAACCTTTGCATGAATTTGCAGTGGTTCTGAGAATGCACTGTGCCATAAAAAGTCCCTTCTTATATAAGACTACTTTCTGCATTTAATTTGAAAGCACAGAGATATAAATCTTCCATCTCCTGGTTTACCTCCTGATACACACACTAAATGCCAGCAACAGCCAGGACTGGGCAAAACCAAATCCAGAAACTTAAAATCCAATCCAGGCCTGACCTGTGAGTTGACAGGGTCCTACGTAGAACTCATACTCTCCTGTGCTGCCTCCCAGGGTGCTCATTAGCAAGCAGTTGCATCACAAGCACAGCTGGGACTTGAACCCAGGCACTCTGGTATTGGATGCAGCATCCCAAGCCATATCATAGCTACTGTGCTAAACACCCCTCCCCCTTTACTGATTTTTGACTCTCAGCCTTTGAAAGACTTCAGCTGCGGACATATGCTGGGGAAAAATGCATTAGACAGTGGCTGAGAGTCTTTCGATCCTAAATACACCACCTAAGAGTAATGTGTTCTCAGGAGTCATACACAACCTCTCCAACCTTAGTGTGTGCATTAGAGGTTCTTACTACTCAAGAGCTCTTCAGAAAGTTGGTAGAAAATGTTTATTAGGGAAAAATGCATGGGTTTCACTTTTTTTACATAAAAATAGACTTTCATTTTAATTTTGTTTTTCCACAAACTTTTTGAAGTACCCTCATGTATTTCCCTAGAGACCGTCAAGCTTACAAATTGCATGTAATTACATGTAAATTAATAAGTATTAAGAGAAAAATAATTCCGTCTGTTAAAAAGGCACATAGTTGTGACCCATGTGATGGTTCAATTGGCTAATCCTCCACATGCAAGTGCTAACATCCCATAAGGGCACAGTTCGTGGTTCATGTCCTGGCTGCTCCACTTCCCATCCAGCTCTTTGCTTGTTTCCTGGGAGAACAGCAGAGGATGGCCCAGAGCCTTGAGTCCCTGCACCCTCGTAGGAATTCTGGAAGAAGCTCCTGGCTTCAGATGGGCTTAGTCATTTGGGGAGCTAATCAGTTGATGGAAAAAGTTTTTTGTCTCTCCTCTCTATAAAATCTGCCTTTCCAATAAAAATAAATAAATCTTTAAAAAAAAAAGTCAGTTAGTTGAGATAGCATTTCTTTTACCCATTCTGCTAGCTGCAAGATCACTGTGTTGTGCTTTGGGGGGACTACTTTGCTTCCTCCATCTTTTCTTCTTCAGTTTCCTCTTATCATTTGGCATTTACAGGGAGAAATCGTTTACAAATGTCTCTCTAGTCATTTCTTGCTGGAAGACTCTGGGCTGAGAATAAGTGAGTGGCCTCATTCACACCCATAAAGCTGTCATATGTGCATATGCCCAAACTGCCGTTCACTCAAATGGAGTACTTTGCCTCTGGTTTTCATGTGAAATTTTGTGTTCCAGAAATGTAGCAAATTGCAGATAGTCATAACTCAACCTGATTTAACTCAGTTGAATTCAGATTTTGTTTTTCCAGAGTTCATATAAGTTCCCAATGGCTGTGTCACCTTTTCTGATACTGATTACCTATGTCTGGTATGCTCTTTTAGGAGACATCCCCTTACACCTTAACATAAGGGAAGCTTCAGACACAGGCCAGCCAATTGTGTTTTCACAGCCCGAGAGTGAGGAGGTAAGCTGCATTTTAAAATAGGTGTTATTTTTTTCTTTTAAAATATTTATGTATTTATTTTAATAGATGTTGATGTTTTGCAACATGGCTAGGTGTCTATGGCTTACCAGGAAGGATTCTGTATAAAGGACAACAACAGAGGAGCTGGTAGGCTCTAAACATAAAAAAAAGAGAAGGCAATGGAAAAGCCGACAGTTTAAGCCATACAGATGTATTGAATAGTCACACTAAACACCAAAATCTGTCTTATTCACCCTACTGTGTTGTAGAAGCCATTACCTAACCCTCTCAATGATTTCTCCCCATCATTCTGAACTTTAGGAATCACTACTTAAAGTTTAATTTACTGTAGGTTTTAACTTTCACATGTGAAAACGACCTTATGGCATTTTTCTAGTTCTGACTTATTTCAATTTGAATGATACATTCCAATTCCTAAAAGACTCTACCAAGAGACTATTAGAACTTACAAACAAACAAATTGCAGGATGCAGAATCAGCAGTCAACATCAGGGCATGTGTATACACCAATAATGAGCTTACTAAGAAAGAAGTTACAAGAGCCATCACATTCATAATAGCTTCCAGAAAATAAAATTCTTTGTAATAAATTTAGCCAGATATGTGAAAATTACAAAACACAAAAGAAATTGGAACAGGACCCCAAAAAACTGAAAGAACTCTCATTGATTGAAAAAGTTAACAGTGATAAAATATCCATGTTACCCAAAGTGATCAACACATTTAATGCCATCTCCCTCGAAATACTAATGACATCCTTCATAGGACTTAGAAATAGAAAGAATAATTATGCTATCCATTTGGAAATAGATGGTATGAAAATATCTAAAACAACCTTGGAAAGCAAAAACAAACCTGGAGGTATCATAGCCCCAGATATATTTCAAGATATATTTCAGAACTGTTACAACCAAAACAGCATGGTATTGGAATAAAACATAAACTCTTGAAGCCTAAAATATTTCATTTAATCTTTGTTAACAGAAATAAAACCAATCCTATATAATCTCATCTTTCCCAGGTAGCTCTTGCAATTTCACCTAGAAAATATATCACTTTTGATGTCATCTTTGTACACATTGATCTGAACATTCCTCATCTTCTCTGAGTTTTTCTCTTTTTCATCTTTGCTAATGCTTATAATAAACTTTTGGTACTTTTATTTTGTTCATGCATTATTGCTGCCCATTTCATTCCAGTTTATCCTCTAATCCTCTTTGAACTAGAAAATTGAAAAACCATGCTTGGTTAGAACTGTAAGTAAAGTTAGAATAAATTAAGTCAAGAAACTTGGATAAGTGAAGTCGATTTATTCTGAGTTGTCTTTCAGGGTCCCACAGATCCTTTTGTTTCCTTAAGGGTCGGCACTTAAGCAGTACATGTCTGAGTTGCTGGCAAGATGATGTCTAAGTAAATAAGGTAGAGAAGTTTCCAGTAGATTTTTTCTCTGAATTTCAGATATTAAATATTAAGGGTTTTTTTTTTCTAGTCAGTCTCAGAAAAATGTTTATATAAGCAAAAACCAGAATTCTTTTTTTTTTAAAGATTCATTTATTTATTGGAAAGTCACATATACAGAGAGGAAGAGAGACAGAGAGGAAGATCTTCTGTCCAATGATTCACTCCCAAAGTGAGCGCAACAGCCGATCCGAAGCCAGGATCCAGGAACTTCTTCTGGGTCTCCCACACAGGCGCAAGGTCCCAAAGCTTTGCGCTGTACTTGACTGCTTTCCCAGGCCACAAACAGGGAGCTGGACGGGAAGTGGAGCCCATAGGGGATCCCGGCGGGTTCAAGGAGAGGACTTTAGCCGCTAGGCCACTCCACCAGGCCCCAAAACCAGAATTCTTAATTGCTTTCGTAATTAGTAGAGCAGGCAATCTCAACCATATAGGTTTGCTTTAGTTCACATTGTAAATGAAAAGTTGCATGAAAATTTAGTTGTTTTTTAAATTACACACTGTTAAGTGCTTCCTAAAAAACATACTATTTAAAGATAATCTACTGTGATTCCATATAAATAAGAGTTTGTGGATGGTCATTTGGTGCAGTGGAGATGTGGCCACTTGGAGTATCCACATTCCCATATCAGAGTTCCATTTGCTGTACTTCCAGTCCAGCTTCCTTGTGCATCCTAGGAAGCAGCAGATGCTGGTTTGGGAACCAGAGTCATTGCCACCCGCACGGGCCACCAGGATGGTATTCCAGCCTCCTGGCTTAGGCCTGGCCCAGCCCTGGCTGTTGCAGATATTCAGCAAGTGCACCGGCAGATGAAAGATCTCTGTATGATTGTGCCCTTCAAGTCAAATAGGTATTTTAAAATAATAATTGTACTAATTAACTTTAATTGTGAGTCTTAATTTTTTAAATCATTTTTCCACTTGTCTGTTAACTGCTTCTTTTTCCTTGATTCTCCAAAGGCAAGAGACATTTCAGGGAAGTTAAAGGAATGTAGCATCACAGATTACAATGATACTGTGATTTAAAACTCCAAATAAGCAGTGTTTGGGGAGTTTTGGGGAGAAACATTTTGATATTCTGATCTGCATTTGCATAAATGTTAGTGTAATGTTAGTGTTGAGTGTCTAAGGATGACTGAATTTTGTATGATTTATACTATAATCATTTAATGTGACTTCTATAAAAATAGTTAGAATTTCATGTGTATATCATCAGCCTTAAACATTAAAAATATTTAAATCAATTAATTGATTAGTTTGTTTGAAAGGCCAAGAGACAGAAATCTCCTGTCTACTGGTTCATTCTCCAGAGGTCTGCAGCAGCCAGGAACATGATGTGGATCTCCCATGTGGTGGGAGAGACCCAGCTACTTCAGCTGTCACTGCAAGAGTATGCAATAGCAGGAAGTTTAGATTGACTCAGCACAGGTGCTCCAGTGGGGAACAAGGACGTCCCAAGTGATGTCATCAACACTGCGCCACACACCTGCTCCCAAATATGAAAAGTTCCCATCAATTGTAAGACTTAGATGCAGCCTAACAAAAGGAGAAAAAAATAAGGGAGGGATTGGGGGAATCCCAGAGCCTATGAAACTGTGTCACATAATACAATGTAATTAATTTTAAAAATAAACTTTAAAAAAAATTAAAAAAAAAGAGGAAAAAATGTTATATGTTATTCCCTTGCCATAGAATATATTATTTCTCATTCTTAGATTGCACTTTGGATACCATTTACTTCCTTTTGCCTACAAATAGGGGCCAGCTATATTTCCTAGCCTGATTTATATATATATATATATTTTTAAAGAAATTTATTTCTTTTTGTTTGAAAAATTTATGGAGAGAAAGATAGAGAAGAAAATATCTTTCATCCTCTGGTTCACTTCCTAGAAGGCCACAGTGGCCAGAGCTTAGCCAGTCTGAAGCCAGAACTTCCTCTAGGTCTCACACATGGGTGCAGGAGCCCAAGAGCTTACCCCATCTTCTGCTTTCCCAGGCCATAAGCAGGAAGCTGAATCAAAAGTAGAGCCGCAGGGACATAACCAGTGCCCATATGGGATGCCTATGCTTAATGATAGCAGATATTGAAAAGAGTTTTATGCTGTACATTATAACCACTTTCATTTGGGGTTTACTGGTTAGTTTGTTGTATGGAAGAACTAGGCTTCAGAGTTAGTTGAACTCAGTTCGATGTGTTTTTCAGACCTCTGAGTTCCTAACCTTGGGGAAATGACTCCCGGTGTCTCCACCTAAGATGAATAAAAAATGCTTGTTTTCCCTGATTGAGATTACTACTTCTTCCAAGGATTGACATAGGATGTACTAAATTATACATTTTAAAGACATACTCATGTTTTGAGGCTTTTTTTTTTTTGTTTGTTTAATGGGACTCTTTCAACTGAAATATTAACATTTTTCTGGTGAAAATAAAGCATGATTCAGCTGTTAGGGTGTAAGTATAGTCTTTAAAAATATGAGTTAGGCCAGCATACCTTGTAAAGATTTTTCCCAACACTGATCAACAAAGCCAACATCTCAGAACTGTCAAAAGCATGCAAAGTGAGACCCTTAAACATTCTTCTCCACATCGAGGTGTCAAAGGCCTCCTCTAATGACCATCCCCCATCCCTGTGTGCTGATGTAGTTTGACAAAAAGGAACGGCCCCCTCCTTCTACACCATCCCCATATCCCATGGGCATTGGAAGGGGGAAGAAAAGAACTGAAACATTTATCTACCCACGTTCCTCCACACTTTGACCAGCCCCACCCAAATCCAAGGCCCACGCAGGTATGCATCCCTGTCAACTATGTTATAACTATAAAAAAACTTTAAATAAATAAAAAATAGTAATAAAAGACGGTGTTAGTCTTAAAGAAGTTGTGTGACACCTGGGATCTCTTCAGAACACACAGACCTCAGAAGCCCCTTCTGATGGTTCAGGATTGGGGGTTAGTCAGACACTGCATCATCTGCTTGCTGTAATGCTTTAGACAAGGCTGCATGCCCTTCTGGGTCTTGGTTCTCCTGTCTACATAGTAGGGAGAGTGGGACCGGCATGGTGACCTAGCAGCTAAAGTCCTCGCCTTGAATGTGCCCAGATCCCATATGGGCGCCAGTTCTAATCCTGGCAGCTCCACTTCCCATCCAGCTCTCTGCTTGTGACATGGGAAAGCAGTCGAGGATGGCCCAAAGCCTTGGAACCCTGCACCCGCGTGGGAAACTTGGGGGAAGTTCCTGGCTCCTGGCTTCAGATTGGCACAGCACCTGCCGTTGCGGTCACTTGGGGAGTGAATCATCAGATGGAAGATCTTCCTCTCTGTCTCTCCTCCTCGCTGTATATCTGACTTTCCAATATAAATAATAAATAAATCTTTAAAAATAAATGAAAATTAAAGATAAGAAACAAAGTGGGGAGAGTGATAGGATTTACTCCGTGGGGTAGCTGTGAAGGTAAATTACTCATCCTTGACAGATTGCAAGGACTCGGTAAACTTCAGCTATTACCATGAGTCATAGTGATGTGTGCATCACTATAAAGATATCGCTTTAGAAATTAATGGATTTAGAATGTCTTGGTGTATTTTACAGTGGCTTTATTATAAGACAGTGTTTACTGTACAATTTTCTAAGAAGAACTCTTAAAATATAGGCATCATGATCACTGTTGTAGTAGGAACATCGAGGGCATGGGGTCTGTTTGTAATTTATTCCTGGCTTGGGAACCCTGTTAGTGTCCCACTGCACCGAGGACTCTGGGTTGGGACAGGAAGACAATGAACCAGGCATTCTTACGTGATCCACGTCTTGCAGCTCTCAGTGCTGGAACTGCACCCAGTTCTCAGAGAGGAGGAGAATCCCTTCCAAAGCTAAGTCATAGAGTGATAATAAGTAGTCCTCCTGAAAATGCTCAACAGTTCTTAGGCCACAGAAGTTGTGGCACTGTCTCTCAGGATGCCAGATTTTTAGAGGAGGAAGGTAAAACTTATCTACAATGAGACTGAATTACTAGTTTGCTGATAAAGGGATTAAGTTTGATGAAACAGGAATTGTTGGCACTAAATAGTTTTTCAGAAAGTCACCTTCCAAAAATTTGCCACCCAGATCATCTAAAATCCCTCCTCCTCTGCTTCCTTTGCAGTGTGTGTTGTTTTCTTGCTGCTGAGTTTCCTCATCTCACCCGGCCTTTTTTTTTTTTACCATCAAATATAGGGAACAGCTATGATCAACAGTTAATGAGTCATTCTGTGTCTGTTGGGCAGCAATATAGAACAAAAGAATCTGTTCTTTTCTAGGCCAAAGCTTTCCTACGGATCGCTGTGGAAGTGGTGAAGAGATTACCCCCACCTCCAGCATGATGCCCAGGCGTGGGGAAGTTGACAACAAGAGGACCTTCCAAAGCCAACAGTGTGGTGGGAGCACCTGCCAGGATAGGAGCAGTCCCAGTTGGCATTTTGTTTTGTTTTGTTTTGTTTTCCCTAAGGAAATGATGTCTTATTTTCAGATTTTATTTGCTATGACCTGATTTAACAAAATCGTTACATATCAGTGTTCACTATTATATTCCAGAATTTTATTTTTAAACCATTGCATATCAGCTGCACGGAATTGCACCTTGTCCTGTTGAACTATCTTTTGAGGAAACCTGAGTTTAAGATGTCAGATCCCATCTCAGGAGAGAACTGCACTGATTTTGAGGATCACCTTGTTGGTCATTGAGAGAATTTGCTGAATTTATTTGTGGATGTGCACAGTTTTCTGTCTGCCTGAATCCCTTCTCTCTCTTGGTATGTTCTCAGTATACAGGAGTCTCTGTTTTCTCACCAGGGTCAGGCTGAACCCCAGACTCGGTGATTCCAAATTTCTGGAGGTAGGCTTGAACAATAATATTTTTAACAAGAACATGAGAATTTTTATGACATTTCTGATTATAAAGTCAATAATATATTGATATTAATAATGTCACTTCTTGGCAAAACTGTACCTTCACAGTGGATTCTGTGTGACTGATTGGGCTTAAATTCAAATTGAAGCCAACAGCCATTTGCTGACAAGGGGTTACCTGGAATTTAGTTATGTACTGCGTTCTTGGAAAAAGCAGTTTGGTTTTTTTGAAGATTTATTTTATTTTTATTGGAAAGGCGGATATACATAGAGGAGAGACAGAGAGGAAGATCTTCTGTCCGATGATTCACTCCCCAAGTGAGCGCAACGGCCAATGCTATGCCAATCCGAAGCCAGGAGCCTCTTCCAGGTCTCCCATGCAGGTGCAGGGTCCCAAAGCTTTGGGCTGTCCTTGAGTGCTTTCCCAGGCCACAAGCAGGGAGCTGGATGGGAAATGGAGCTGCCGGGATTAGAACTGGCGTCCATATGGGATCCCGGGGCGTGCAAGGCCTTAACCACTGTGCCACCGCGCCGGGCCTGAAAAAGCAGTTTGTTATCCATGCCTAGGCATATCCATTTCAGTTGCATCTAAACAGCTTCCAGACTCTCCCATTTTGCCACATGATCCTGACCAATGAATTGTGACTGGTAGTTTAACATCAGCCCATCCACGCTGAACATTTTCTCCCAAGCCAACAACCCTCATGTGCTTAGCAGACCAGAGGGGGACCCACAGTGGTAATTCTCTCGGTGATATGGTCCTTTCCTTGGTACAACTTCTCTTTCAGGTCTTCGTGTAAAAGAAGGTTTGCAAACTACTTCCTGAGCTAAAACCTTGCCTCTTACACTAAGTTGTTTTCTAGTGCATTGTTGCAAACAACAGGTAGCATTATTCCAGTGCTTGCTGCATGACCTTGTGATCAGTTTGAATTCGACACTGTTGTTTGCCCTATTATACAGATAAGGAAAGTGAGTTGCAGGAAGATCAATCTCTTGCTAGGGTTACTGTTTTTAGCAAGTGTTGGAGCTGGGGTTTGAATTGAGGTAGTTGGTTGCAGGCATCCTACTTTTTGTGCATCAATGTATTTGTTAGGTTCACAAAGGGGAGATGTAGTATTCAGCCAAGCCATGAAGTTTTGTTTCCTTTTTAGGCACATCTGTCAAGTTCATGTGTGAGGCCCAGAGAGAGATCAAGGTCTTTGCATGGTCTGGTAGTAGATAGCTATAAAGCCACAAGAACAGAGAAGTGATTCATTAGTTACTCATCGTTTACAATGTGGCCCTGTGGCCCTTGGTAACTGCCTTGGTGTCCTTTGATTCTTGGTGATCCGCCAGAAACTGAAGCTGTGAGCTGCGCATTGGTCAATATGGCTTCATGCAAACACTTATGTATGGTGTGTTTAACAACTCTGTGCAATAGCTGAAACAGCCCGGACTTCCTTCAGTGGATGAATGGTTAAACATACTGTGCTACGCTTGTACCATGAGATACTATTTATCAATTTAAAAAAAAAAACGAATTAGAGATACAGCCAATGACCTAAATGAATTCCAGGAAACAATGCTGAATGAAAAAGCCAATTTCAAAAGATTATGTGCAATGTGATTCCATTTATATGCCATTTTTGAAATGATAAACATTACAGAAATGGAGAGTCATGTTAATAAAGTATGTAATGAAAGGAAGGATTTGAGTGTTGCTATGCAAGGACAACTCAAGGAGACATCTTTGTGATATTAGGAATGTTCTAAAGCATGATGTCATCAGCGCCAGTGTCTTGGTTGTGATATTGTGCTATAGGTACTTAAGATGTTCGCAAACTGACACTGTGGCAAAGTAGATTAAGCCTCCATCTGCATTGCTGGCATCCTATATGGTTGCCAATTTTAGTCACAACAACTCTACTTACAGTCCAGCTTCCTACTAACACACCTGGGAAAGCATGAAAGGGTGGCCTGTGTTCTTGGGATACTGCCAGAACCATATAGAAGCCCCAGAAGAAGCTCCAGGCTCCTGGCTTCAGAACAGCACAGCTCCAGCTGTTGAAGCATCTGGGAAAGGAAGCAGCAGGTGGAAAAAAACACTCCCTCTCCTTCTCTATCTGTAAATCTGCCTTTCAAATAAAAATAAATAATAATTTTTATTGAAAAAATGTCACCATTTGGGGAAATTGAGTTAAGGACACATGGAATCTCCCTGTATTAATTCTTACAACTACATACAAATCTTTATCCCAAAAATAAAAGTTTAATTTAAAAAGTTACACAATATGGAAGTGACATTTTTCTAGACTGCATTTTTCATACTAATTAATGTGAACAAAAGCATTTGCAGACCTGGTAATTGCCATTCATCATTGAGAAGGAACTAACTACTGACTTAGAGTTGCAGATACTTGTGTTTTAATTATTAAGTCTAAATATCAAAACTTAAGTTCATAAATCAAATTTAACTTGCCCTGCAAAAAGAATGATCCAGGTAAGCTCCAGACATACTTAAAGTTGCGTGCTAAAATATAATTCAACCCATGAGGAAGTGGGAAAAAGAGTCCTCACTGCTCTCATAAATGGCTCAGAGAAGATCCAGAGTGTATTGTTCTGTCTCCTTTTGCCTTTGCCTTTGCTTGACTAGTGTATGTGGATATTTCAAGGAGAACTACTGAAAAAAAAAAAAAAAAACAACTGGAGGTTTAGAAGTAGAGAGAGGGAAAGAAACTATAAACACAAAGACTAAGCTTATTCTAAACTTTTGCCCTGGGAAGTCTTTGTTAAGCTTCAAAGAGCTGACTTCAAAGATAAACTCATAGGCATAGCTAGTGTGCTATTTCAAGAGGTAATATTTATTCTTAATTCTTCACATTTCCATAGAGTGTGGAGAATTTCCATTCTGCTATCCATGAGAGCTATAGTCCGCAATAGGGTAAAGACTCAAGGGAAAAGTTCTCGAATCCTTCACATTTCCCTCCTGAGCTTTCTAAACACCTGAATTCCTTGGCTTCCTTGGTCCTGCACTTGGCTAGTAGAGCCTATCCAATTTAGGGTTCTGGTATTTGGCAGCCCATTAATGGTCACACATCTTCCAATCCAGCTTTTGTCAGTAATAAAGCCATACTTTTGTCTTCCTCTGGATGCAGTGTCTCTCATTTCCACATAAGGGGATACGCTCCAAACTCCCACCACACTTTGAGAAATACCTCTAAAAATTTTTGGAAAATTAGATCTGAAGAGTGTTTTAGGGTTGAAAATGTTCCACTACTCCATGTGAAGCATATCCTGTAAAAAAGTGAATTCATCAGTGGTCAAAAGCTTTTGGTTGGGGATGAGGAAGGGAGTAGGAGAAGTGTCCTTTGTGTGGTTAAACACAGAAGACATAAGTGTGCAATGTATTAATTGACTAAGTGAATACCAGTGACTGCCAGCCAAATTGAGCAGAACACACCAGCGTCCCAAAAACCCAGTGCTCTCCTCTGATCTCTGTGGTCTTCTGCTTCCCATAAGTTAGCCAGATACTAGTATTTTAATTTAAGCCTGTGTCCTTCAGCTTCTCTGTGCTATGTATTGTGGTTTGTACTAACTGATTTTACTGTGTATTATGTTTTTGAAATCCAAGTCTTGTTCCTTACAGCTGTGGTTCATGTTGTAGAATGTTGTGTTGTTTGAATACACACAAGTTGTCTGGTCAACCATGTGGATGCTTGGATTGATTCTGGTGTTTTAGTACTACAGATATTGCTGTTTCGAATATTTCTGTGTATGTTTTCTTGTTCCTGTGCTTGAATTTTTGTTACTTCCAGAAGTGGAATTACTGGTATTCCTTTCCTTGTATCTTATATGGCTTTAACTCTTAATGCTCTGATTACAAATGAGATTGAGCACTTTTAAGTGTGGTGATGTCTAAGGATATCCTGTTTTGTTTAGCATCTAGCCAAATTCTTGCTTATTTTTCTGTTATATTGTTGATTTAAAGAAGTATTTATGGGCCCAATGTGATGGCTCAGGCTAAATCCTCATCTTGAACATGCTGAGATCCATATGGATGTTGGTTCGTGTTCCAGCTACTCCACTTCCCAATCCAATTTCCTGTTTGTGGCCTGGGAAAGCAGTCGAGGATGGCCCAAAGCTTTGGACCCTGCACCCCATGTGGGAGACCCAGAAGAGATTCCTAGCTCCTGTCTTTGGATCGGCTCAGCTCTGACCATTGTGGCCATTTGGGAAGTAAACAGCAAATGGAAGATTTTTCTTTCTGTAAAATCTGTCTTTCCCATAAAAATAAGTAAATCTAAAAAAAAAAAAAAAAGAAAAGAAAAGAAAGAAAGAAGAGTGGGGACTTGATCCCAGGTACTCATTTATGGGATGTGGGCTTGCCAAATAGTGCCTTAACTTGCTCTAGCACTACACCTGTGCCTATATTCTTAATATAAATCTTTTGTTTGTTAGTTCTGTATATTGTAGACATCTTTCTCTACTCTGTGACTTGCCTTTTCTTTTATTAATGGTATATTTTGATAAACAACATACCTTAATTTTAGTGATTCAAATTAACTATTATAGACTTTTGTATCATAGCCCATTTACATTTAGTTCTACAGTCTACCTATAATATTGTGTGTGTGTGTGTGTGTGTGTGTGTGTGTGTGTGTGTGTGTGTGTGTATGTGTAGAGGCATATGCAGGTGTGCTGCCCTATTGAAATAAGTTTTAAATTTCATGTTTTCAGACCAATTATTTAAGCAAATATGCCACTTTTGATGCCAACTTCCCCTATGGGCACTGATTCAAGTACCAATACTCCACTTTGGCCCGAACTCCCTGCTAATGGCCTAAGAAAAGCAATGAAATATGACCCAAGTGTCTGAGCCCCTGCTATCCATGGGAGAGACCCAGATAGGTGAAACACCTGCTTCAGCCTGATCCTGGCTCTTGTGGCCATTTGGAGAGTGAGCCAGTGGGTAGAAGATCTCTGTGTGCCTTTACCCCTCTATAGCTCTTTTTCTTTAAAAAAATTTAAAAAAAATTTTCTTTGAAAGGCTAAATTACAATGAAGGAAGGAGAGACACTGAGAGATCTTCCATCTGCTGATTTATCCCTCAGTGGTCCCAGTGGCAGGAGCTGGAGAGGCATTCAGTGGCATTCTGAAGCCAGGAGCTGCTGCTAGGTCTCCCCAATGGGTGCAGAGGCCCAAAGACTCAGGTCCCTCTACTGCATTCCCAGACCATTAGCAAGGAGTGAAGAAGTGAAACTGTCGAGGTTTGAATTGGCACCCATTTGGAGTTCCAGCCCAAACTCTTTGACTTTCAAATAAGTAAAGGCTTCATTTAAAAAAAATATATTTTCACTATTAATTAAATATCTACTGTGGTCTCTTCCTTGGCACTCTGTTTTGTTCTTTTTTTATTATTATTATTTTGCGTCATAACTTACTATCTTATTGATCATCATTTATTATCTTAATGTTTTGGCAATCCATAATTCTTTACACATTTCCATGTAAGTTATAGGAAGTCTGATAACATCCACAAACAACTGGAGGGAGTTTCTATTTTCCTTAGGATGGAGAAGGTAATACCCACCACAAAACTGAAGATGTTCTAAAAGTATCCTGAAATGTCAGGGAAGACAGACCCGTCTGGATGCAAGCAGGGCCTGCCATCTGGAAGAGTGCTGATGAAAACGATGCCAAGCTCCCTACAAAGGGGTAGGAAAAAGTTCATTGAGCTTTTTTTAAAAAAATCAAATTGGTAACACAGTGTGAATAACAGGAATCTAGAATCCCCAGAAATTCCCAGCAATAGGGGAGTTTGCTGCATGGATCTTACTAGGTTCTAAGAGAGGAAAGCAGCTAAGGTTATGTAAAAAAGAGAAATGTCCTGCCCTGTCCCCTTCTTCCATGTAGAATAAGTACGTGAGTTGAGAGGGAAAAATAGTAAATCTTGTCCACAGGGCTCAGACAAAGACCCGTTATGAGTAGGGGACAAGAAATAGGGAGACTTAGGGGAGGAACAACAAACCATTCTGGCCCTGGGCCTTTCAGGAAATCCTGCCAAGTGGGGGGTAGGAGGTAGGGAACACTGTCCTAAAATGAGGACAACAGAGAACCCTGTGCCCTACTGCAAGCAGCCCCAGTCTATCACTAGACGGTAAGTCAAGAATGTGGGGCCCAGCGGCGTGGCTTAAGTCCTCACCTTGAATGCACAGGGATCCCATATGGGCGCCAGTTCTAATCCCTGCAGCTCCACTTCCTATCCAGCTCCCTGCTTATGACATGAGAAAGCAGTGAAAAATCTATTAAAGCAATGCTTAGAAGGACATTTAAAACATTAAACAACCCCGTTAGAACCAAAAATCGGGCCCGATGCTATAGCCTTGCCTTGCATGCACTATCATCCAGTATGGGCACCAGATCCTATCCCAGCTGCTCCACTTCCCATCCAGCTCCCTGTTTGCGGCCTGTGAAAGCAGCAGATTCTGGCCTAAAGCCTTGGGACCCTGCACCTGTGTGGGAGACCCGGACAATCTCCTTGCTCCTGGTTTCAGATTGTCTCAACTGCAGCTGTTGCAGACACTTGGGGAGTGAACCAGTGGATAGAAGATCTTTCTGTCTCTCCTTCTCTCTGTAAATCTGACTTTCCAATAAAAATAAATAAATCTTTAAAAAAAAAAGAAAAGAAAAAGCCTGTATCAATGAAATAAACTCTTGCATAAAAATCTGGTAATAGAATGAATGGTTTGTTAAGCCCACATCAGAGAAATAAGAAATCAAATTGAAAAAAAAGGCAAAAGACAAAGTGAAATCGAAAACTGGTGTAGGTAACAAACCTCTTTCCAGACTTGTTATGAAAAGACAGTGGGGCGCTGAGGGGCTCTTGGGACATGTCTGGTGGCTCTGTGGACACTAACAGAACATGGTGGCCCAGAGGGAATGGACCCCGATGGTGTCATCAAGAGCAACTGGAATGAAATTGTTGATAACTTTGATGATATGAATTTAATGGAGTCTCCTCTATGGGGCATCTATGCTTACAGTTTTGAGAAGCCTTCAGCTATTCAGCAAAGAGCTATTATTCCTTGCATTTAAAATCCAAAAGGTAATTCTGGCACTTGGAGACTATATGGGAGCAACTTGGCATGCCTGCATTGGAGGAACAAACGTTAGAAATGAAATGCAAAAGTTGCAGGCTGAGGCACCACATATTGTTGTTGTTGTACCAGGCAGAGTATTTGATATGTTAAACAGAAGATACCTTTCTCCACAATGGATCAAAATGTTTGTTTTGAATGAAGCAGATGAAATGCTGAGCCAGGAGGTTAAGGATCAAATTTATGAAATTTTCTAAAAACTAAATACTAGTATTCAGGTTGTACTGCTGTCTGCCACGATGCCAACTGATGTTTTAGAAGTCACCAAAAATTTCATGAGAGATCCAGTTCGAATTCTGGTGAAAAAGGAAGAATTGACCCTTGAAGGAATCAGTTCTACATCAATGTTGAACGAGAGGAATGCAAGTTGGATATACTTCGTGACTTGTAGGAAACACTGACCATTATGCAGGCTGTTATTTTTCTCAATACAAGGCGCAAAGTGGACTGGCTCTCTGAGAAAATGTATGCCAGGGACGTCACAGTTTCTGCTGTGCATGGTGACAGGACCAGAAGGAAAGAGATGTCATCATGAGACAATTCCGATCAGGCTCAAGCCGTGTTCCGATCACTACTAACTTCTTGGCTCGTGGGATTGATGTACAGCAAGTATCTTTGATCATAAACTATGACCTGCCTACCAGTCGTGAAAACTATATTCACAGAATTGGCAGAGGGGTTCGATTTGGGAGGAAGGATGTGGCTATAAACTTTGTTACTGAAGAAGACAAGAGAATTCTTCATGACATTGAGACTTTCTACAATACTACAGTGGAGGAGAAGCCCATGAATGTGGCTGACCTTATTCAGTTCCTGGGATGAGACAGTTCGAGTGCTGTGCTCACTGTTGCTGAATAGGCATGTGCACAACATGGCATTGTGCTTCTTTCTTTGGGAATATTTGAATCTTGTCTCAATGCTCATAACGGATCAGAAATACAGATTTTGATAGCAAACCGACATTAATCATGAGCTCTTGCAAGGAGGAAAGTCACTGGCTTTTTCTCTAGAGTTAGACTGTTGGGTTGGGTATAAAAGATGGGGTGTGTAAAATCTTTCTTCCTTAGACATTTATTTCCTAGTTTCGTAGAAATGGTTGTATTAGATGTTCTGTATCATTTAATAATATACATGTGGACTAAAAGATATAAGTGCTGTATAAAATCAGCCAATTATGCTAAACTAGCATACCTACCTTTATTGTGTTTGTCATTAGCCTAAATAGGCCTTTAAAACTGATTTTTTTAAGGAAAGCATTTGAATGCATTTTGTTTGGTATTGTATTTATTCAATAAAATCTTTAATTAGTGCTGAATATGAACTGGACCCTGTTGCTAGCCCCCGTGAGCAATCATCTTAGGTAGGGTTAAAATCCCCAGTAAAATCGCCGTATTGCCCATGTCTTAATGAAGTTTGAATGTTAAATAAGTTGTATATTCACAAAAAAGGACAAAGAAAAAAACATCAAATCAGGAATGGAAGAGAGGGTATTACTAGGATTCTACAAACATGAAAAGAACAGAACTGTTATCAGCAGCCTATACCTATGAAACTGACACGTTAAATGGAAGAGATAAATGCCTTTGAAAGAAACTACCAATGGTCACGCAAGAAAAAAAAAATATTCCTAATCATCACAAATCACTTCAAGAAATGTGATTTGTAGTTAAGAACCAACAAAACTGCAGCTTCTGGTGGTTTCGTTGACAAAATCTACCCAACATTGAGGTAAGAAATAAAACCAGTATTATACAATTATTTCCAGAAAATAGAGGAGCATGCAGTACTACCCCATATGCTTTATGAAGTCAACATTATTGTAATTAACATCAAAACCAGACAGAATACTGGACGACTAAAGGCAAATCTTTCTCATTAACATACACAGCAAAGCCCTCAACAAATTATTTGGTTGTTTCCAGCAGTACACACAAGAAAAGGATAATAAATTATGACTATTTTCCAAAAATATAGCCACTTTTTTCTGCTCTCATACCACCATAACCAACACAGAAGATTGTGTGACCTTAGAAGGCACAGGGTTTCCTAGCCAACAGCAAGCAGTTTTGTAGTTGACACCAGCTACATGGAGATAGCATCATATCCCAGAGGGTTGATGGCTGAGTCTTCCAGACTGCATCTGTGCGCGCGTGCGCGCACGCGCACACACACACACACACACACACACACACACACACACACACACACACACACTTTAGATGCCAATTCCAAGCCGTAGGTATTTTCCCTGGGTTTTATATCAACCATGTACCAATTGGAGATCCCATTATTCCATCTTTGGATGCCATTAATTGGCTTGAGTGGCTCACAGCACTCAGAGAAACTCTTAAGTTTACTGGTGCTTTATGAAGAGTACGGATGCAGAGATGTTAGAACAAGATATGGAGCATGAAGGATAATAAATTCAGTTACTTGCTCACTTTTCTTATTTCCAAACTTCCTATTTTGTGACCTGAAGTAAGAGATTTTTCCAGATCCAAAACTATTTTTAAGTCATTTGGAATAAAGTTTTTGTAAAATACAGTGACACTAGAATTTGGTTATCGACCACATTCATGATCAGAAACTCTTATTTAAATAACATGTAAATTCTATCTTAAGCCTACAATTCCTAAAGATGCTCTTTCTGAAAACTCAGTTAAATTGTGATATTGGGGTCCCAGTGTGATAGCCTCATGGCTAAATTCTCACCTTGCATGCCTGGGATCCCAAATGGGCACCAATTCATGTCCTAACTGTTGTAATTCCCATCCATTTTCCTGCTTGTGGCCTGGGAAAGCAGTAGAGAATGGCCTAAAGCCTTGGACCCATGCACCCACATGGGGAACCCAGAAAGATTCCCAGCTCCTAGCTTTGGATTATCAAAGCTCTGGCCATTGCTGCCACTTGGGAAGTGAACCACCAGACAGAAGATCTTTCTGTATTTCTTTCTTTGTAAATCTTTCTTTCAAATAAAAATAATGAATCTTTTTAAAAAATTTGTGAAATTGGATGACCTGTTGAAATATTGATGTGCTATAGTTTCAACTTATTAATTGAAAAGTATTTGACTTTTTCCTCATGAATGCCAGGTTGGTGACAACAGATAACAGGTGGTTTTTAAATTTTTAAAGAAACAAAAAAAGACAAGAAGTCACTTAAAGCTTTTTTTTTTCCCAAGTTACTTTCCTTCTGTTTGTTATCTTTAAATCTTTTACAGAATATTTTAAATTTCAGTTATTATTGTTTTACATCATTTGGCCCTTATGCCTTTGATAGTGCTTATACTGCAGGTTAGTTTGGTCCTTTACCATAACATCAGTGGTCTTTTAGAAATTAAATTTATCAGGCGTGATTTTAACATTTTATTACTTTAATTAAGAAGTAGAAGCAATGCATTATCTTCAACTATGTGTAGTTCAAATGTTAAAAAAGACAACTTGAAGATTGTGGGTGTTAGAGTCCTCGTGGTGTTGTTTAAACATGATTTCTCACACTGTGCCTAATGGATTTAATTGTGGTTCACACTGTTGTTTCTTTATCATCTCTTCAGATGGGAAACTACAGTTAGATTGTAAACCACCAGGAGAACGTGTTATTAGTCTGTCTCTGCTGATGAAGGTACTTTGAAATTATGTCTTAAAAGCCCCTTGCATATAAATTCCATTAAGCATCGTCTTTCCCTTGTAGTTCGCTAATCATAGTTTTGCACCTAAGTCAAGTACAAAGCAAGCCACCATATCCAAACTAAAAAGCCTTGTTATTAGACCTGAAGGTTGGCAGTGGTGACTAGTCTGAAATCCATTGAACTGTGGTAAGAATCAGCTACAGACATTTCTGTGGCTCTTTTCTAGCCCATAGTTGTCCCTAAAGAGTTTATACTTTGAGGAGACCAAACCACCACAAATTAAGTAACTTTCAGTGCTACTGAGAGCCCAATGTGATTGTTAGTACATTGGGGTTTTTTGTTTTGGTCTGGTTTTTAAGTAAATGGATTTGAAAATCTAGAATTAGACAGTAAGAATGGGTGGTTGAATATTAGAAAGTAATGTAAGCCGGGCCTGGCGCAGTAGCCTAGTGCTGAAATCCTTGCCTTGAATGCAACAGGATTCCATTTAGCATTGGTCCTAATCCTGAAGGCCCTGCTTCCCATCCAGCTCTCTGCTTGTTACCTGAGAAAGCAGTCAAGGACAGCCCAAAGCCCTGGGGCCCTGCACCCAGATGGGAGAACTTGAAGGGGCTCCTGCCTCCTGGCTTCGGATTGGACAGCCATTGCAGCCGCTTGGGGAGTGATTCATTGGATGGAAGATCTTCCTCTCTGTCTCTCCTCTCCTCTGTATATCTGAAATACAATAAAATAAATAAATCTTAAAAAAATAATATGAGCAAATAAAGGTGTATAGGAGTGGAATGAATTGCATACATGGAGAAACTATGGAAAACTTACACCCTACTTAGAGATGTAGATTCATTTTGAAAGTAATGGATACCAGGCTAGAAATATAAGACTAATCAGCCTACAGAAGGCCTTGAATGGCGTGAAGTGTAACTTCACCTTGACAGAATGGATATTCTAAAGCTTTTTTAGATATTTTTTTATGGTGTGAGCACTGTGGCATAATGAGTGAAGCCTCTGTTTGCAGTGCCATCATCACACATAGTACTGCAAATCCCAGCTGCTCCACTGCCAATCCAACTCCCTGACTGGGTGACAGCATTTAATGGCCCAACTATTTGGGCCTTGCACCCATGTGAGAGACCAGGAAGAACCTCTTGATTCCTGGCTTAAAACCAGCTCAGCTCCAGCTGTTGTGACCATCTGAGTGTGAACCAACAGATGGAAGATCTTTCTGTCAGTCTCTGTAACTCTACCCTTAAAATAATACTTTAAAGGGGTATTTTTATTTATAATACATAACTTCCAGACAAAATTTAGAGAATACAAAAAGATATTCCATGAAATAACAATCTTCCGTTAAAAGAGCTAAACAGGTGAATTTAAGCATCTCTATGAAGAGGACAATTCATGTGTAGCTAAAAAGCTCAAAGAACAGGAAAAAGAAGATGGATGGAGGGGAAGAAGGAGCTTTTTGAACATGGAAATGAGAACCACTTGAAGATACAAAAAGCACTGATCACAGTAGCACTTTGTCTACATTAGAGTTAAGAACATCTCTTCAGTAAAAGACATCATATAGAAAGGCAAGAAGCACTGCAGAGCAGCAAAGAACTAGTCAGTTGGAAGTATTCAAGAGCTCCTATGAATCACTAAGGGGGAGAAAAGATCATTGAATATTGAGCAGTAGAAGCAAACAGACATTTCACAATAGAAAAAACTAGAATGGCCAATAAACATTAAGAAATGAGGCCCGGTCCCAGTAGGGATCAGAATAAAGCGAATCAAACTGAATGAGAGGCTGTATACTCATTAGATTGTGAAAGTGAAGAAGCATGATTACAAAGTGTTGGAAGAGATATATCTTGCACACTGCTGGCAGGAACGTAAAGTTGCCGAGTCTTCGTGGTTGGGAACAGTGCCTTTCAGATACAACCCAGATGGCTACCAAGTCCCCGCATCCTTTCCTCTGTGAGGTTACCACCACATGAAACCTTGGAACGAGCAAGTGACCCCTCAGCAGATATTTTGTCTTGGACCTCTCAGACTGTGGACCCGGGAGAAAAGGTTCTGTTTAGGAGTTACCCAATGTGGTGTTTTGAAACAACAATTCAAACAGACTGAGACCTCTCACGACAGAAGAATGGATACATGCACTGTTTTCTAATCACATAGTATATTATACAGCAGTGATAATAATGTAAAGTTACTTTAAAAATTTTTTTTAGCTCATTCATTTTACTTTGGAAAGTCAGATTTATCAAGAAAGAGTAAGACCTTCTACCACTGGTTCACTCCCCACAATGGCTGGAGCTGAGCTGATTCAAAGTGAGGAGTCAGGAACTTCTTTCAGGTCTCCCACATACATGCAGTGGCCCAAGGCCTTGGACCATTCTCCACTATTTTCCCAGAGATAAACAGGGAGCTGAATCGAGAAATGGAGCAGCCAGGACACCACCTGGTGCCCATATGGAATGCCAATGCCATCAGGCAGAGAATTAGCCTGTTACACCACCACGTCAACTCCATAAAAATTTACTTTTTAAAAATAAAAATAGAGGGTTTGGGAAAGGGAGAAAGGAAATCTCGAACCTATAGAACTGTTTCATGGAAAAATAAAACAAACATACGTAAAACTGAGATTGGCATTGTGGTGCTAATGTGTTAAGATGTTGCCTGTGACACTCACACACCATATGCCCACTGAAGGCATGGCTACTGCATTTCCAGTCCATTTCCCTGCTAATGCGCCAGAGAGAGCAATAGAAAATTGCCTAAGTGTTAGATCCTAGCTCCTAGCTTTGGTCTGGCCCAGTCCTAGCCATTACAACCCTTTGGGAAGTGAGCCAACAGGTGGAAGATCTCTTCGTCACTCTCTCTCTGTAACAGTGTCTTTTCAATATTTTTTTTTAAAAATGGATGAATCATAGTAATGTAATGGTGAATATTACATGTATACCATTTTGTGATATGCTCAAAGATCAACTAATATGCTAATATAGCTATATATGAGGATTCTTCAAAATGTTTGTGGAGAAAATAGAATTAAAATGTTTCTTTTGCTGAAAAAAAAAAAGAAAGAGACCCATGCGTTCAAGATACCCATAAAAATTCAATGTAAAATAAGTAAGAGGGTGGAGCTGAAGTCTGAGGAGGGGAAGAGAGGGCATTCAGTAACAAACCAACAGAAAGAGCAGGAAACTCTGTGCAGGAATCTAACCTAGGGGAAACCAGAACCTAGAAAATGCTGGTGATGGCAGTGGACTCCATGGGGAAGCATGAGGAAATAGAAATTGTATTTTGAGGCAGAAAATGATCAGACAGTCTGCCTAATTGCTGTTGTCTAAATTATTGATTTAAAAAGTCCCATAAAACTACATTTTTAATCTACTAGATGCCATTTTTCTATCATCTTATTAATGACCTGTTAAATTCAAGGTATGGTCATACGATGTTGCAGCAGAGCTAATCTTTAGAAGGTCTTGGAATTGGCTTTTGCATTAAAGTCTCAAAGGAATATATCTATAAATCTGAAGTTCTTGATTTTGTTCTGCATAAGCTATTTTTTGACCTTTTATCCTGAAGAAAAAGTTAATTGACAAGTCCTTGGTGGAATTATACAATTGTTTGCTTCCTAATTGTGCTTTAAGTGGCAATGCCAAAAATACACTCTTAACAAAATGTCCTAAGTAAAAGTAGTTTGAAGGAAGAAAGTAGATAGATACAGGATTTATTCTCTTGATATCTATAATTAAATTGAATTAAAATGCCATGTCATAGTCCACTGGAGAAGCTCTAACAAAATGCCTTAGGTTAGATGTTTTATAAAGAGTAGAAATTTATTTCTTACAGTTCTGGATCCTGGAAATCTGAGGTCAGGGCTCAGATGGCTCGGAAAGCAGAGATGGTGCTTTCTAGCTGCCTCCACACGGACAGAAAGGACCGGGGCTGACAAGTTCTCTCTGAACTCTTCTCAGTGTTAATCCTGCTCATGGGGTAGAACCCTCAGGATTTAAGCCTCCACTTCTTAACACCATTTGGGAAACTGGGTTTCAACACAGGAATTGGAGGGGTACACAGTCATACCATTGTATGCCAGAAACTTTTTCTTGTACATAATAATGGGAATTTTGTTGCATTTTTACATTAGATTGTTGGTTTCCTCTACTGTCCCATCAATATTGAGACGCCCATAGTTGCTCCAGCTTGTAGTGGAGCAGTTGCTGTTGTAACCGAAGGGTCCTGTCCACTCTGGTTTCTTCCCCCTCCTTCCCTCTTATTTCAGCCCTGTCAGCCATCATACCCTTCCTGCAGGTGTTGTTTCAGCCAGCATGAAGCCAGGAGCTGGCCATGTGCTGACATATTGATTGTAGTGATGCGTGAGTACCTCCCGGCTGGCCTGTTTTCCTGAGCTTGGGACAGAGCTGTTACTCTCCCAACAGAAACCAATGACTTGCTGTTGGAGTACCTGAGTCTTTGAACATCTGTTGTCCTTTACGTCACCAATGGGACTCAGATCCATTTGAGTTTTTCTCTCTTATACCACAGAGATTTTCTAAAATTTGTGTTATTTCCTGCAGGCCAAAAATTGTTTCATTTTCCTGCAAGAGGAGGGAGAAAAGGATCTAAATACTTCCTGTGTTTGCATGAAAGTTTATTTTAGGAACTAAAATCTGTGGTGCTTAACCCTCCCTCCCCTATTATACTCTGTTTTCCTTGCTGAAGCATTTCTATGGAATATTGGGTAATGTCTTCTCATTTGCACCAAGAATATGTTTGTCTTACAAACCAGAACATTTTAAAATAAATACTCTGTGACCTTCTAGTTCAGATTCCAGGCTTTGTGTGTTATGTGGAGAGGCACCAGAGCTCTGGACCTCTGCTCAGTCATGTTGTTGGTGTTCAGGCTATCCTTTGAAACCGTCCTGTATCAGCTCCCCCTACACTAACCAGTGTTCATGAACAATGTACATGAACTCAAAAGCAAATGAAAGTTTCCAAACTTCTTATTCACTTATGCGTCATGTTATGGTGAAGAAAGTTTCTAGCATCTTGAATTAGCAAGCCATTGTTTTCTACTGGTTCAGGAAGATTTCACGTCCTTTCTAGGGAAGAATTTTCAGACAATCTTTTTGTACTGATCTAGAGCTCCTGGTTAATTACAGTTTATAACAAGTATCAGAGATGAGGACTCATAATACCCACTTCTTGTTAGTGGAGAATAGGGTGTAGGAACTCTAGTCAAAGTTGCTTTTTATAGAATTAAGCATTGAAAGGATAGAAAAATATGCCACCTAAACAGCCAGGCCGGAACCTGTTTAATCCTCTTTCATTTCTGAAGGATGGCTTTATTGCCGCGGAAACAAGTGTGTGTGTGTGACTTGCTTGCACATTTCCCAAGAGCCTGTTTTCCATACACAGAAGAAGTGCTGCCACTTTTGTCCATAAAAATCCTTGTTACCAGCTAATTTTCTCTGACACTTCATAGCCACCCTCACATTGCTATTATTATAAGCAGCAAGGGACTCATCAGTTCCCATGTAAATAAGAGCATTAGTCACCATTGCCAAGACCCGTTTGAGTAAGAGGGGAGGGAGATGCTTTCCTGATGATGTGAGAGGACAGTTGTGAGAACAGCCTCTTCTTGGGATCGCTGATACTTATGTGTGTGGACACACCTTATGGAAGTGTGTGGAATTTCTCTGTTTGTTTTCATATTAGGTGTTAAGCCTAAGCTGTTCGTTTTTCTAGGATGGAGGAAACAACGTTTGGAAGGTTTAATAGATTTGCCTCGGTTAGCCCAACAGGAGAAAATACATTCAGGATTCATGACAAGCCTTTATTAGCCAGAGTAGTTCGTCATTTTAACTGGCTGTCAGTTGTAAGAATCTATCTCTCTCTCTCTCTCTCTCTCTATCTATCTATCTAAACCTTGCTCTATATTATCCATTGGAATTTCCTTACTTTGTGGAGTACTAAATATGAGTTTGAAAGGTTATTTTTAATTCAAAGAATTACACCGCGTCAACTAGAATAAACTCACAGGGTATCCTCATTCAATTAAGCATTGGTCAGGAATATAATTCTGCTCTCTTTGCAATGTCTACTGTAGGAATGAAGATCGTTCTCAGTCATCAGAGCAAGGACATTCCAGGAAATGTTGATATTGCTTTGAAGGAACACCGAGTTCTTGTCCAGGGTCCCAGAGGGCCTCCATGGAGGAGCTTCAGTCTCAGCGGTGTAGGACTCAGCCTCCTTGGAAAGACAGAGGGGAAAGACCAAGGCACTGGTGAGCACACACACTGACTATAGTTGTGGACAGAATGTGATCAAAGTGCTTATGCTAAACTGCAGGTGTAAGGTAAGGTCTGTGTGTGCACCCCTGCTCATCAGCATGGGTTCTTCAGGAGAAGGAGTCTGTTGTTGAAATCTGAAATCAATCTGATATCTCCTGAACAAAACGTCATCCAAAGGGTTTGGGTGAGGCCAACTGTTTCTTATTCAGTGTCAGAAACAAAGGTATCAGAGAAATTGTGGATGGCACATGTCTCTGAAAAAATGGGTAGCTCAGCAGGCTGATGAACAAAGTCTAGAAGTGGCCCAGCTTCAGAAACAAGAACCCTGATTGTAAGTCTAACTTGTGGTATTTTAATAATGCAATAAAAGAGCTCTTGATTTAAAACTCCCCAAAAAACATATAATTTTGATTTATCTTTTATTTATTTATTATTATACTCCTCTGAAAATTTAGTATTATGGTTTAAAGAAATATTTACGTTCTCCAGTTCCATTGCTCTTGTGTGTCTGGCTTTTGTAAGAGGGGATGGGGAAGTCTCTCCAGAGAGACTGGCATCTGGGAGAAATGAAGTGTTTGCCTCCCCACGCCGGTCTGCCATGGAGGGTAGGGGAGAGGAAGTGTGGAGCGCTTGAAGTGATTACATTTGCTGGGCCATCTGGTCATCAGGAAAAGGCTATGTTTTCAATTTCACAGTGAATAAGACATTTATTAAAGAAGGCAAGCACTTAGTTTAGGGAAGAAAGGAATCATACTTTATTTCTGTCACCAAGAGTTTCAGTTTGCTTCATTATAAAAGAGAAAGTCATCTGCGGAAGACTGAGTGGGACTCTATGGTGACATTTACAATATCACTAGACGAACTTGGAGCAGTGGTTAGGACAGACATGCAAGGTTGCCAGTTACAATGGAATTGCTCCAGTCCCCTATGTCAGTTTTTATGCGGGGTAGGGGAAAGGGAAGGAGGAGGGTGATAATGGCCTGGAGAGGGGGAAATGAATGGGGAGGGGGGAAGGGGATTAGTTTTTCTCAGGCCGAAGATAGAAATAAGTTCATCTTTGAAGTTCACTGCCAGAATTTCTGACATGAGTATCAACAGCTGAGTCATGAGTCAAGAGTCATTGATTAGCATCCATCCACTTATCAGTGTACTGAATTACATCATACTTTCAATGTTAAAACCAGGCTCATGTTCTATTTACCACTTTAAAAATAAAACAGTAATTTTAAGAGAAGTTACAGGAGGAAAATAGTCAAGAATAGTACAAGAAATCAATGCAAAAAAAAAAATCTGCCCTTCACATTGAAATTGAGATCCTGGCAGCAAGTTGGCAGTAGACAAGGGTATATATAAGTAATGAAGACCTTGCAGGTGCATCCGCCATTGTTACCTGCTGTGAACTGATCATCGTCTTTGCAAAAAAGTAATACTATCTTGTATTGCTACTTGAACTGCAGCTAGAAGGCTCGTATCCTGAGATGTGATTGGGTTGGAGCAGCCTGAGACTTTTACGAGGATTTATAGAGCCTGCGCTTTCTGCAGAAAGACATAATTTGCTTCATGCAAGATACAGCTAATCACCGACTACAAGAACAAAAGTTTTCCTGGCCCTTTAAGAAGCTATTGCCCAGATGGCCTTGGGAATAGTAGCAGTGCTTGTCACTGTGAGAATTTTTGTTGGCTTCTTTGGCAGCCTTCAGTATGGAGAGAAGAGTGAGGCCAGCATCATGCTGCCAGGCTAGAAGAATGGAATGTGCAGAGGCTTGCAGGCAGAAAGAGTCTAGTCTGCTTCCAGATCACAGACGCACCGGCCAGCATGGCGAAGCCAGCGGGTGTTGAGGCTGAGCAGGGTTGAGCTGGGAAGGTGCAGAAGGTCTGGTCGAGGAGAGCCTTCATGCTATACAAAGGAGTTGACCAGGATCCCCTGATGACATAGTTTCAGCAGGCAGCCCTCTGTGTCCACCGGTGTCCTGCTCGCAGTCCTCTCTCTGTGAAGCAGGCCTTAGACCCAGGCTAGAGACCCTGCCTCAATGTGCACACAGACATCCCAGCCCACTTCCAAGCCTCAGTGTCTCCTCCGGGTTCCATGTTCTCTGCTTCCCTGCCTCTGGCTTTGTTCTGCTGTGCATTTGAAATCTGAAACTTGTCACTCAGAATGTGGTGACCTACATCCTGCCTGTTCCCACATTCCCTCCCCTTCACTGAACTTGTATCTTCGAGATTCTAGTGCCTTGATGTCCCCTCCACCCGTCCTTCTCTTCTCTCCTGCCTTACTGCCAGTGGTAGCATTCTCAGAGACATAATCAGTCGAGTGTGTGTCTATATAAAGAGTGGTTTCTTTTAAGGAATTGGCTCACATGAGTATGAAGCTTGGCAAGTCCTCAGTCTGCAGGGTGGCATCTGCAGGGAGGGCCTGATGTGGCTCGAGCACAAAGGCCATCTGTTGGCAAAATTCTTTCTTGCTTGGGGATTAGGTCAACCTCGCGTTCTGTTCAGGCCTTCAGCTGATTGGATAAGGGCCATACACTTTTGGAGGTAGGGAAGCTGGTTTATTTAAGAGCCCAATGATTTAAGTTCATCTCATCCAAAACTGTCCTCACAAAAATATCTGGAATTATGTTTGACCACCATGGCCCCGCCTAGATGCCATGTAAAATTTGCTCTCACACTGTCCTCTCTTTGCCTGCCTAGTCCGACACAGGGAGTTACTGCATTTGCTTCTCCCTCCCTCCCTTTCCCTTATTCTGTAACCACAACAACTGCTTTGTTAATGCTAAAGCTTGTGCAGCTCCTGCAGTCTGTCTGCTGTCCTCAAGCTTCTCCACCCCAAGGGAACCGCAAGTCCAAGGTTTGGGGTGCTGCACCACATGTGTGCCCTGCTGCCTCCACAGGGTCCCCAAGGCTGCTGGGAAATGCTGATGGGGTGCCAAGCCACTCCTGCTGCATTTCGACAGAGGCTATTTCAGACCCATACATTACTGCAGAGTCCCTTGCCTGTCCCTAACTCTCAACTCTCAATCTCTCTATGTCATATCTCTCCCGCTGTCTCAGCAAATGAACTCACCTCTCACTAGCGACAATCCTCATCTCTGAGATGAGCCTTCTCAGCTTGTTCCTCTCCCTCCCTGTCCTCACCATGTGAATGAACTTGCTACAGGAAGGAACACAGGGAGCAGATAAAAGTCCCATGGGGGCAAATAAAAAGCCTCTGTCTTCAGAACCATCCAGAACAACGCTGCTTCTTCCCAGTTTTTACTTTGCCAGAACCTTGATTTCTTGCCCCATTTTTGCATCCGCTACCTTCTGTTTCCTGCCTTGTGTCTTCAAACAGTGGCTTGGTTTGAATTCAGCATTCTGGCTTTGATCTTCGTATGTGGCAAGGTCATATATTCCAGTGGCCCCATTCCCGGGGAAGAAGGGGAGAGGCAGTGGCTGGTTCAGTCACTTTCTGGTTCTGTGGCTCAGCCAGTCACACAGCGTACGTGAACGCCGGGGCTCCTGAGGGCTTCTGTGGCTGCGCAGGTGCACGATGTCCTATAGCCCTCCACAAACAGCCTCTCAGCAGCCAGGCAATGCTGGCAGCACTTACTTTTCTTCAGAGGGACTTCCTGACACTGTCTGATGCAACAAGAAGCTGCACAGAAAAGCATTTCAGCATTTCTGTTGTCTGGGAGATGCACTTTGGGTCTCCCCCCACCCCTAACAGATGATCCACTGACAGAGGCTACAAATGATTGGCTCATGACAGAGGTCTCTTTCAAGAGCAAAACCGGTTACCCCTTGATTTCCCCACTCACCCCATGGCCCTCTGTTCTGTCTTTGTCACCTTACCTCCCTGCTAAATGTTCTCTTCCAACTCCTCCAACTGGCCCAAAACTTCACAATCAGAAGCTCAATTGGACTTTGAAATGGTAGAACATGATGTATCGATGTGGGTCGGAGGGTGGTTCCAGTCACAGAGAGGAGGTGGTGGGAAGAGCAACGGGTTTAAGCAGGTGGATGATCAGAGCCTGCACCACGCTGGGTCTCATGTGGAGCCTGTGTAAGCCTGTGGCCTCCTGAAGCACTTTTCTTGTGCCTGGATCATACAGGCTGGCATGCGCCCTTCCCTCCAGACCATGTGAGTTTCATAGTTACATCGTCAACTGAGAGGTTGCTAAAACAAAAAGAACAGTGCTGATCACCTAATCCCAGACATCTAAACAAGAAAGGGATTGTTCTATGTAACTGAAAAGACCCTTGTTACAGGAGGAATTCCATGTACATGCATCAAAGATGAGTGCCAACTCCTGGCAGCCCCAGCAGCCTGCCAGGCTCTGCACTACAGCATGGCACCATCTCTGCCTAACACTTGAAAATCTGACGCTCAACCCCAAAGGGGATTCAGAACTGTGCCTAAAGGAAGAACATGCCTCTTAAGCCACCCACCCACCAGCTGTGTTATTTGAGTCAAGTGTTTGCAGAACTATTAAGTAAGGAGCTTCAAAAACCCTGCCCTCCTTCACTAATATTCTGAGTATTTAATGTCATTGCTTCTTGAAATGCTAGCCAAGATGGGGACAGAAAGGACAGCACCAAAGTATACGGTGAGGATCTGGGAAGGACTGGATGTGTCAGTTACTGTTTGTAGCCTTGTTTGGCAGCAGTAGCAGGTATGGAAGAAAAGTTGGGGAAGCATCTTCTAAACACCTGTTGGTTTCCTATCCAAAAGGCGCAAGGTTTTTTTTTTTAATGTATTTGTTACTTGAAAGGCAAAGTTCTAAAAGAGAGGTAGATCTTTCATCTGCTACAGCAGACAGGAGTAACCCAGACTGAACCCTGAAGCCAGAAGTTTCATTCAGATCTTCCCCATGTGCCTTGAAGAGACCAAGGACTTGAGCCATCTCCCACTGCTTTCTCAGGCACATTAGCAGAGACTAGATTGGAAGTGGAGCAGCCAGGACCCAGGTTGGTGTCCATATGAGATGCCAACAACATAAGTGACAATATAATCCTCTATAGACTGTGCCAGCCCCAAAGCCCAGTATGTGCAGCCTTAGGAGGCCATTTATATGAATTAATGCTGACAGTTGCCACACATGCACACGTGTGTGTGTGTGTGTGTGTGTGTGTGTGTGTGTGTGTGTGTGTGTATGAGAGAGAGAGAGAGGGAGAGAGAGAGAGAGAGAACACTTGAGCACCAGCCATTTGTTATGCACATGGCCTGGAGCTCAAGGCTGAGGCGGGGCTACAGATACAGACTTGGGAGACGCTGACACGTGGATGAGGTAGACAAGACATGTTCTTGTTCAAAAACATGTTGCATTTTTCATCTCCAAAATTCCGTAGTTTTAAAATGTTAACAGTGTGATTCTTTGAAATAAGGGTATTGGACTCTTTTAAAATTATCACACCCTTGTGAGCACCAATGCTATAGGGTGTGAATTGGGATGAGAACACTGTGAAATTGAAACTGTGTTATTAATTTGAAGAAAATTGACGAGTGAACGGAAGCCATCTAACTCTCATACAAGAGTGAAAACCTTGAGAAATAAGAGTCACTGGAGAGTCAATAGAATACATATAAAATGGGCAAGTCAACAGTCCCATTTTTAAATTACTACACTGCACCTAATGGTTCACTCAAATATTGAATCAGAGAGAATCCAATAAATGAATAAATAAGTGGCTGAGTGGACAAGTCAGTAATTCCTCCTTGAGAATAAATCTAGCTCGTTGGGGTGGCCCTTATCTTCCTTAACCAACTTGCTAGTAATGCCTAGGGGTCTCTTGTTATTCCTTAGCCAAGAGTAAAACATGATGACTTTGACATCCATAGTAATTCATTCATTAACTGCATCATTTCTTCAAGGGCCACCAAGGAATCACTGTCAATCACCCAGTTGTAGCCTTTTTTTCCCCCCTAATGTATACAGCTGTTCCAGATAATGTATGCTTTGTATTCATTCTTTGTGTCAACTCTTCAAGAGAGGTGGTGTCCAAGGCCAGAAGATCAGACTTTGAAGGCTGGTGGTAATTTTTACACTGATGAAACCACATGTGTTTTGCTAATAATATTGATAAAGACATTCATTTTTAACTCTGGGCCATTGCACTGATAGATGGGCAAATACAAGAAGCAAAATAAATATAAATGATCCTGGCATTACTGCCTCTGACACTTTTCTTATTACTTTAATATTTTTCTATATCATCTGTGAGTGTGGACTGGGTCCAAATGGCGTCTGGTTCTCTTATACTTCTGGAATTGCAGTTGTTTGCTTTATGCACTAATTCTTAAAGGAAAAGATATTCTTCCTCTATGACAATGTAGTACTTCAACCTAATGTAGGAGTCCTGCTTTCTAATCATGTTAGAATTAAATTTCCATGGACAGAGATACATGTTTAAAGAGCTTATAGGGATTAATTGAAATATAGAATTATTAAAGCCTTCCTAAAATACTTTTGAATATCCTTTGATTAATCTGGATTTTTGTCATGTTTGAGGATATAAGCAGTCTTTTATGCTTTTACTGTACTATATGTACACATATAAAGGATGAAAATACCTTCACTGTATTTCCAGGATCCAGCTGCATAAGTCAATTTAAAGTAATTGAAATCCTTCATTTCCATTTATTTTCTTTTGTCTATCGCTTTAACCTCGGAGGTAACCGAGTATGGTCCCAAATTCAATATTATTGAGGCTTTAGTTACTTGAGGTTTTAAAATCACTGTTCATCTTTTTTTTTAAGATTTATTTTTTTTTTATTGGAAAGTCAGATATAGAGAGAAGAGGAGAGACAGAGAGGAAGATCTTCACTCCCCAAGCAGCCGCAACAGCTGGAGCTGAGCCAATCCAAAGCCAGGACCCAGGAGTTTCTTCCAGGTGCAAGGTCCCAAGGCTTTGGACTGTCCTTGACTGCTTTCCCAGGCCACAAGCAAGGAGCTGGATGGGAAGTGGGGCTGCCGGGACACGAACCGGCACCCTCATGGAATCCTGGAGCATGCAAGATGAGATTTTAGCCATTAGACTACTGTGCCAGACCCAGTCACTGTTAATTTTTTTTTTCTATTTCAGTTGAAGCCAGTCATTTTAATAAAATATGTTTAAGTTGCCAACTAGGCCCAAGAAATGAGTATCTTCTAAGTTCTAGGAAGCACATTTAAAAAAGAAAAAACCTAAGTTAAATGACCTTATATGTGAGCCTATCTGCTGATTGAATGCTGTTTTCGCCTACAGCCTTTCTCCTATTTCTGCATTTATTGTTCAGGCTACATGTATTTATCAAGTGTCTTTAAGCTGTCAGTGTGTGACATGCTGGAGAACACACAGGTGACACTTCACCATCCCTGCCCGTGATATACTTAGAAGGCTACCTCTCCAGCATCAGAGCTAGCTTTCAAGTTCATTATTCCCAGTATTTCGGAAAGCAACATTTGGGGGGAACCATTTGGCACAGCAGCTAAGTTGTTGCTTGGGATGCCTGCCTCCCATGTTGTCATGCTTGGTTTGAGTCATCACTGTCCTGTTTCTCACGCAGCTTCCTGCCAGTGCACAATGTAGTAAGCAGCAGATGATGGGTTTGGCACCTGCAGAGAACTCCATGCAGTTCTGACTTCAGGCTGGCCCAGGCCTGGTTGCTGCAACCATTTGGGAAGTGAACCAAGGAAAGGAATGGACTTTTATCTCATTCTCTCAGTCTCACTGTCTTATTCCATCTCTCTACCTCTCTATATATGTTTGACTTTTAAATTATAGAAGAAATGATCTAATTCATCATTTTTTAAAAAAATAAAAATCTTAGCAGCTTTCCTGTAAAATTCAGATTTGCCTCTGGCTGCCACAGTTTGCAAGAAACTAAACCATATGATTGTTTTCAATAAGTGGCTTTCAGACTCTAAGGAGCCTAGACTCGCTGGAGGGTTTGTTTAAACACAGATTGCTGAGCCAGCCCCCGGAACTTTTGATTCAGTTGATCTAGGGCTTCAGGGTGGGAGATGAATTTGCGTTTTTGAGGAGTAGGCAGCTGATAGAGAAGCTGCTAGTTTGACAGTGGTTGTTAAAATTATCTTGTTCCTGAATAGAGCCTCCTTCCAGGGGACAGTGGTGTAAACCATAATGATAAGCATAAGTCACATGGAGTGAGCTTTGGCAGAGTGGAAAGAATTTCGCTCTTCATGTCCATCACTACATTCAACCTCAAAACAACCTGAGCTCAATGTGGTCACTTGTCTTCATTGTACAAGTGAGAAAAGAGAATGTGGAAAGATTAGTTTGCCCAAGATGTAGTATCAAAGGCCAAAATTTAAACTTACATTTTTCTGGGATACATTAGTGCTCCAGCTACCATGCTCTCCTGTCTAGTGGCAGCCCACCCACCTGGGCATTGATGAAACATGGTGATCATGTGGATGGCTGTCTGACCTGCCTTTGGTGCCCTGGTTGTCCCCCAGGGACTCTGAATAAATGGCTCTTTAGGCTCTGATGGCAGGACCACCTTTCCTAATCTGCTCTAGTAGCTTAATAAGCTTTTTTTTTTTAATGGGAAATCTGCTTTTTAAATGGATGAAGTGTCTGTTTTACAGATTTTTGAAGCCATTAAATCAGCAAGAGTTGGATAATCATAGCACCGTACACTCTGTTGAATTGACCACATGAAACAGGGTTTGACAGTGAGGGCTTCAACAAGGTCTGTTATTTTTTTTCTGGAAGATCATCCACTCCTTACCCAATCCTTACCTGTTAACAGGCCTTTTTGAAAGGTGTCTGTAGAATTAGCTTGGGCCTTCCTGGCAATCACAGTTAAATTAATTTTGCATAAGAATAGAAATTATCTGGTATATTAATACTTCTCTCAGGAGAGTCCCGTGGTCTTCCAAAGGGTAAGGAAAATCTAAGAATGCACTGGTGGGCCATCAGCCCATGGGGAAGGCAGATGCTTGCAGGCTGGTTACATTATCCTTGGTGGGGAATCACTTTCATCTACCTCCTGGTCCTGCACTGGACTCCACTGGGGAACCTTTTCAACTGGAAGCACAGAGGCCTGTCCTGTCATTGCATTTGATCTTGATTCCTTTTTCCTTCTGTTTTCTGCCTGTTTTCTCAGATCACTAAACCCTAACCTGATGTCCACGGAATTAGGTTATTTCCCTTTTTTCAGTGATTGATGAGTAAATGGAGTTTTTGATCATATTCCTTCTCTTTACAACTCCATTATATGCCATACTTGTCTTTAATGGAAGTTGAGGGGTCTTAACTCTGTTTGCTGTATGTCAAGCCTTAGAAGTTTACTCTCATCCTAGAGGTCTGTTTGTCAGCTAGTCTAACCAAACTACTTTATTAAGATCTAAGGAACTAATTTTTTTGTTGTCGTCCTCCTCCTTCTCATTGTTATTGTAAATAAAGCACAAACAATTGTATGGCATAATGAATTACACTAAGGTTCATATTCTTGACATCGTGGTCCAGTAAAGAAACAGAACTTGGTCTTCTGCACAAAAGCGTCTTGTTCCTATCACAGAAGTAGCCATCTCCCCATATCCTGACTTTATCACAAATCACTCTGTTGTAAATTATTGTGCTGGCCTCCTTGTGTGCATCCTTAGCCCTTGTATAATTTAGTCTCTTTTATTAAAAAAAAATGAGGTACCTCTTAATTAAATTTCTTCTAATTTGTAAATTTTTTCCCTCTCTTTCTTTTCCCCTCCTGAAATTTATGCGGAAGAATCCTGGCCACTTGACCTTTAGAGTTTTCCAAAGAGTGGATGTTGGTTATTGCAGCCTGCCCATGCAGTACAAGTTTCTCCTGTCCTCCAGATTGCCTGGAAATTGGCGATGGGAATCAAATACTGGACCAGACCCGTGTTTACTGCCTTTGGCAAGATCCTAGGTGACAGTTGGCAAGATCCTAGGAGGCACGTGATACCTGTCTTTCTTGTGCTGATGAATATGTTACATATGTTAATTCATAAGAGTTAAAAATGGGGCTATCCTATCATTTCTTGTCCTTCTGATAGTTGGAACATATTTATGAAGAGGCACCTCATCTACTATCGACTTATTAGTGCTGTCAGTCATGCAGAAAAAGAAAGATAAATGCTTGATGCTTACCCTTTATTTACTAAATCTCAAGAAAACGAATTAGTTCCCTATTGTACTTCAAAAATGACCCCCTTCCTGCTCTGAAAGATCATTTAAGAGCTTATATTTAATAAGTTTCAATACTTTGCATTTATTACCATCACGAAAACTCAACAGTCTTTGCCAGTAGAAGCCTCTTGGAGGAGGGCCTGAGTGTTTTTGACATCCCCTGAATGGTCTCTGCAGGCTCTCTTGCTTATGACCTGAGGAAATATCCTGGCTTCTTTTGCATATTTCTGAGCCATTCTGGGAATCTAAGATGCATCAAGTCCTTTGTGTGAGAAGTTGTATATTCGAAACCATATCTGAGATAGGGATGCTCTTTACCACTTGATTTTTATTTGATTGTAGGCCTTTTTAATGACAGACCCAGGAAAAATGTACAAGAATGCCTCAGAAGTTCACTTTAAAGTGGAAGTAAAAGATAAATACATTTTGGTACAAAATAAGTTGAAATCCCTACAATGACATTTTTTCCTAGTACACATCTTCATGAACTTTTTGAAGATGCCTTATATATGTTTAGGTTTTTGAATCTTCTCTTTCCCCCATTTACTAAAGATACTTGCATTTTGCATATTTTGTTTCTTGAGGCCCAGGAAGTCTTAGTTCCACAGATTGAGATATAGTTCATTGCCACCACCCATCCTTATTTCAGCGTCCCCACGGTCATTTCGGCTGTCCAAAGCTTGTTCCTCAGGAAAGGCACTTAGAGAATGGTGTTCCCTGAGCACTCTGGTGTTGGTATGCCTCTCTTTGTCCTTTACACTTGAGAATTAGTGGTTCTGGATATAAAAATGATTCGCTTGTTGTTTCTTTGAATATCTTGAATATATTACATCATGTCCTTCTGGCATTGTTGTGGAAAAACAAACTGTGATCATATTTTTCCCTTATAAATCATGTACTGTTTAAAATTTTTTTATTTCATCTTTAGTATTGTTTACATTGTTGAGAGGGATGCAACCCATGTAGGTCTCGATTAGGATGGGCAAGGTCAGGTATGGAGGAAGGTGGGTGGAACATACGTTTCAGATCTTTATTTCTCTTCCTGCATCCACAGGGGAGACGGAAGAGGGGGCTACTCCTTGCTGTCAAACCATATCAGCACCCAGGGATGAAGGACTGTCCTTTGATCATGCCCTAGAGACCATAATGTGGGGAAGTGTTCTGAGGGTATTACTTGAGTGGTCCTTTTTCCAGATATTCAAGTCTTTCTTCTCATCTCTCTGCTTTCCTCCCCTATCCTCTACGCTCCTTTCTTTTGCCTGCCTTCCCATACTCCCTTCTCCTGCTTTGAATATATGTACACACATACACATATATCACACACACAACACAACACAACACAACACAACACAGTGTTCCCATCCACGGGGCCAACTGGAACTGAAGCCCTGATCGGGAAACTTGGCCCAGGAACCCAAATTCCTGAACCATTACTGCTGCCTCCTACGATCCACACTGGCCGGAAGCTGGAGTCAGGAATGGAGCCAGGTGTGAAAACCAGACACTCTGAAGTGAGATGGGGGCTTTGGTGGGTAATATCACCAGCAGCCTAATTCCTGGGCCACATACCCGCCCCCAACACCATCCTCTTTTATAAGCAGTCTGGTTGTTTTCCTGATACATAACTTGGTATTAGTCTCATTCTGGGGTGAAATATGATGTGATCTCTTTCAGTGTGTAGGTTCAAACCTCTTTTAAATTATAAATTGCAATTTTTAATATTTGTTTTATTCCTCACTATTGAATTTCTTCTGTAAGACTGAGTATCAGTGTATTTGTACTTCTTTGCATATCATTCATATTTATTTTTTTATTGGATCCTTTTTATTTCATAAATATTTTATTTCTAGTTTTTTTTTAATTCTGTTACCTGACTGCTAAGTTTCCTAGTTCGTTTTATCTTTCTTTTAAATCTTCCTTCTCCTACTGTCTTAACTTACTCCAAAGTGTTCACAATTTTGATGTTTCATGGACCTGTTTTTCTTTTTTAAAAGTATGCTATCCGGTTTAATGATGTTCTGTAGCCCATTTTTTGTTGTTGTTGTTATATTGGGTTTTTGAACTTTAGAAGCAGGCAGTGTTCAGAACAGCTGTTGTCACTTCTCTGAGCGCCCCCTTTGTTGTTTTTGTGTAGTATTCAAATACACTGCGCAGGTCCGGCTGTGTGTGGAGCTCTGGGGTCGCTGGCTCTCCCCAACTTTGGCCTGAACTTTGTTTCCTTTGTCTCAGTTGTCCCCACCCAGCTCAGTTTTGATTGTTCTCACCTGCGTGGACCCAGTCCTGCAGCCCTGCACCGATGGATGCTTGATGCGTGGGTGTCGGGCATCCTTGGGGGCCCCCTTGCAGCCTCGCTGCAGGCCACTTGTGGACTCACTGGCTGTCAGCTGCTGCTCTCACATTGGCCCTCCATATTTCCCGTGGCAACCTGTACCGTTCGTTGCTGTTTTTCCTTTTCCCAAGTCCTAAAACTCAGAGAGGCTCCTGCTGCGTCCCTCATCTTCCTCCCGCACGGCTGGACTACCTTGCGGGTCCATGCACGCTCCTGTGGATGAGACTGGCTTCCACCCACTAGTATTTTAAGAGTTCGCCGAGGTGCGTCAGCATCCTGGTTTGTGATGAATGTTATGTGTGGCTGTTTGGCGTTGCTGTCTTGTTGCTCTACTCTCTTGTGGCTCTTTGGAGAGACTGAAAGCTTGGTCAGTCCTGCGAGGGGTCTTCCTCCAGCAGGGAGCTCTAGGCAAATGTTCTGCCTGGTGTGTCTGTGGTGGAGACTTTGGCAAGTGTTTTTCATGGAGAGCTCTCTCTCTCTCTCTCTCCTCTCTCGGGCTGCTCAACACTCCTCTTCCTTTCTTCCAGGCAGACTTTGCAGGACTATGAGGGGGAGAGGGAGGCGGGGAGGCGTGGCAGGGGGTGGGTGGGCTGTGGATGCTTTAAAGCTTGGCAGCATGATGGCTGGTGGGAGCATCTTTCTGTGTTGCTTTCCAGGGGATCAAATCAAAAAGGTGAACAAGAGCGGAATGTTCCTGAGATGAAAGCTCTCCCTGCCCCCCACTTAGAGCAGCAGCCATTCATTCCTCAAAGGGAAGAAATTTAAAATACAGGGTGTCTGGGGGCTGATACTACACTTCCCAGCAGAGGCAGGCACTGCTAGGGGAACTAACTCTGTGACCCCAGAAATATTTTAATGCTTGTATTTGCATAAAGAAATTTGGAGAAGTCTAGGATGTGCTTAACCTTGTTACAAGAACCTGGTCTGGTTAGTAGGAAGACCTAGCTAAGCTCTGTCCCAGGGGCTTCCTTCCTGGCTCTCGGCCCTGGAGGGAGGGAGACGCGGCATGGAGTCAGCCTCCTTCTCCCAACAGGTCAGTAACGACAGTTTTTCAGAGCAGGTGCTGAGCATCCTGGGAAATTCTGGGGCCATCCTGCTTGAGGCCATTGCTGACAGCTAGGGCTCCATCTGAGTTCAGACCAGGTCAGGAGGCCTGCTTTGATTGGCATTTTCTTTATTAGCTGGGAGCTCTGAAACAATCAGCCCTTCTGCCGCATGCCAGCTTTGAGTGTTTGGCCCGCAAGTGTCTCTGGGTGACATTTATTTGCATTGGCCTGCAGATAATAGTCAGTTTCCTTAGTGAGGAGGAGATGGGAGGAGGTAAAGGGCATATGGGAAGGCTAAGTATTAACTGTGAGTACTTAAGTATAGGATGTGCAGCCGGCTTTGGCAGCCTCAGTTCCGCTGCCCTTCAGCGGAGGGACAATCACTGTGTCATTAACCCCCTAGCCCAGCACCACCACAGGGGCACTTGCAAGTTCAAAGATTCTGGAACTGAAGCAGCCAAGAGACCACACCTGATAACTGTGGATGGGTCGATCTGCTGCTGGGTAGGCAAGGTTGGTAGTGGGGACCTTGCATTTGAAGCTGGTTTTGCCTTCCAAAAAGTTAAATGAAAATTGTGTAATCAGTTGCCAACATCTAAATATCAGGAGACATCATGTTTAAAAGGGGTGGGGGGAAATTCATTTCTGGCTTCTCCCAAGAAACCAGTGGCCTGGCAACAATTGGCTCCAGCCCGGTGGCAGCCCCTTCTAATTTAGGGAACTGCGTGCTGCTGCTGTTGCCATAGTTCCCTCTCCTCTGCCATCGGTTTTGCTGCTTCTCCCACACGATCCACATCAGCATAAAAGCCAGTGCAGTTTCTCCCTTTCTGTAAAACTCATCTGACCCCTAACTTCACTACCCCAGGATTCCCTCCTGGCAAGAAGTCCTCTGAAGAATTGTCCAGCATTGCTCTTCATTCCTTTGCTCCTGTTCTTTCTAAAATCCCATGGTCCCACCCCAACACGGTGTGACTTCAGTCACTTTTAATCTGCTCCTCCTGTGATCTAGCAGCCCCCACCCTCCCCATCCTCCTACCCTGAGCACTCTGATCACCTGCACTCCAGGTTCTGTGCTCTGGAGTTGTTCCTTCTTGTAGCCTCTGCACTTAGAATTCACCTCTGCCCACACACCTGCCTATGGTCTCCTTCAGTTTCTTGGCTCCAGAAAGCCTGCTGAGCCCCTGGTTTTGTGTGTTTATTTGTGTGTGTGTGTGCAGCTCCCAGCTCCCTGCAGAGCTGCACTCTTAGCTGCAGCACGCATCTGACCCTCCTCTTGCTATCCCCTCACATTCAGAATGAGGTCTCAATCTTGCCCTGTCTGCCAACTTTGTGTTTGCTTTCACACATCAATTCCCTATTCCCTCGTCCCTGCCCCTTGCTCCCTGCTGGGTAGGGAGTGACTTGAGCATGTTCTACTCTGTGGGTTTTGATCACCACATCACAGTAAGAAATTTGGGATGAGGAGTGAAACAGATGCTTATTCCTGAAGGGATCACGGGGCTGCTGGTAAGCCTGTCAGAGGCAAGTCAACTGGGACACTTCATGTGCTTCTCTTCTTTCTGGGCCTGGTCTTGGCTGCTCACTGTCCTGCAATTTACTAGTCTTGGGATATCACACTACCTGTTGAGGTTTTCCTTCACACTACTCATACTGTTGCAAATAGTCCCTTCACTAAACCCTCCTTGAATTTTCCTCATTTGAGTATACCATCCGTTTCCTGCTGAGACCTCTTTTGTATCCCACTTGGTCATCTTTTCTTTATTTGAAGGCGTTGTTGAGAGTGGCCATCCTTTGTGTAAGGACTGTTGGAAAAGGCAGAATGTGAATCCACCTTTTTAATGTTACACTTTGATGAAAGATTGAGGGGGAAGCAAACGCACAATCATTCCGATAAACATCTGTCACTAGACCTTCACCCCAGGGTACAGATCACAACCAGGAAAGCAAATGAAATACAGAACACTTACCTTAGATTAGGACTCTGCTGCATGAGTTGCAGACCCAAGTGATCTACTCTGGCTGCAAAATAGAAAATTGTGACTCACAGAAACTTTCAGCAAAGGTTGTGGGCTGCATTCCCATTTCCAACAACTTTCGCCAAGACCCATGTAATGGAGAAATAATACGTTACCTTTCTCTAAAGAGGGGGCATTGATTCAGCTGCTGGAGACAGAGGAAACCGTATTAACTTAAGTACCAACACTGCCTCAAACCATCCAATAAGCAAGAGGAACTATGCAAGGATTATGTAGAGTAATTTTGAGTAACTTCGTTTACTCTTTTAATGCTGTTTGTGTACTCAGCAAAACTTGAAGCCAAGATCCAAGTTTGTTAATACTTCACATTATTTTTTTTTTTTGTATCTGATAAATTGTAAAACGAAGAAATGTGGTAGCTCATCTCCCAGGAGTGGCTGGAACAGCACAACGGGAGACTAACCCTTGATGTGGAGTTTTGAGACAGATAATGTATTTCTAGCTAACTTTTACTTCCTGTTCCTCTTTGACCCACCCCACCCTCTCAGAACTTCTTTAGCTTCTAGGATTTTTCCTTTCTGCAAACAAAATAACCTGAGTCCATGAAGTTTTCCAAAGGCATTTTTGTTTTTAAAATGATAAGTAAAGGAAAACAGAAATAGTGAAAAAGCATACAAAACATAAATCGAGATCAAGTATCAGTTGAACCATTTGATGAGGTCAAAATTTATTTTTTAAAATTCTATTTTGGGGCCCGGCGTGGTGGCGCAAGTGGTTAAAGGTCCTCGCCTTGCACGCCCAGGATCCCATATGGGCGCCACTTCTAATCCCGGCAGCCCCGCTTCCCTTCCAGCTCCCTGCCTGTGGCCTGGGAAAGCAGTCGAGGACGGCCCAAAGCTTTGGGAACCTGCACCCGCATGGGAGACCCGGAAGAGGCTCCTGGCTTCGGATTGGCATAGTATCGGCCCGTTGCGCTCACTTGGGGAGTGAATCATTGGACGGAAGATCTTCCTCTCTGTCTCTCCTCTCTGTACATCCGCCTTTCCAATAAAAAAATAATAAAAATAAATCTTTAAAAAAAAATTCTATTTTGAAAGGATTCAGATAAAAGAAAATGAGAGCAGAAAGGGAAAATAATTTGAGAGCAAATTATGTAGCTGGGATTTATTCGATATTTATATATTCTAGTAGATGCAACAAAAATGTCCTACACCAGACTTATAGCTAATATGTGGCATATCTATATAATAGTTTAAAAAGTTGTTACACATCTGTAAGTACTCATCAAGCACCATCTTTTCAGAGTATATTAGAACACATGGGAACCTGTCCAAGGCAAAATATTAGGTAGAAAAATCAGCTGTGTGTTTTGTATTATTCTGTATGTATGTGTGTATGTGTGTGTGTGTGCGTCTGCATTAAAGAATAAAAAAAGGATTGTATGTGATCATCTCTGAGTTATAGGGCTCTAAATAGTCAACATTCCAATACTTAAACATATTTATATTATTTTCAATAGTTCATTATTTATAATTTATATTCATTAATCTATTTATTAATTATTTTCGGTAAACATACAAGCAGAATTTTATAACAAAATAAGGAAAATTCGTTTTTAAAAGAGAAGACTTTTTAGTTACAAAAAATAAATGATAAAATCTCAGGTTGCCATGAGTGGGCTTTCTAATGTGTCTAAGAACCTTCTAGTACATCTTCTATAAAAAGCCACAACAATTAACAAGTTTCATAGAACAATAAGTATTGAATCTGTATTATGTATTTGGTGTTTCCCAGGCACTGTACATTTACACAATTTATATTCAGTGAATTCTCTTTGAGTCCTATGAAGGTAGGTACTAGAATTATGTTAAGAGGCAACTGATAGGCAAACTGCTGTAAAACAATTCTGAAATTTCACTGGCTGGAATATTCCTTAATCCTGTAACAGCTAATTTTTAATCATGAAAAATCCCATTGGCAACACTAATGAGGATGGGGTAGGCTTCCCACTCCGTGCCCCAATGAGACCCCTGCTATCTTCAATATGTGACTTCAAAGGTTGCTCTGTGTTCGTACCAGGACAAAGCTGGGGTGATTGAGATCTGGAGGCCTGTGCAGTTCCATGGGTCAGCCCTAGAATGATTTCCACCCGATTCCAGTGACCAGAAGTCAATCATCCCTAATTCCAAGAGAGACTAGGAAAAGGAATCTCATTGTATCCCTGGAAGGAAAGAGATACAGATTGGGTGAACGGCTCATGGATCTTTGCCAGAGGAGGTATCTACCAGAGGTCACACACCAAGTAAGGGACAGAGTCAGTCCTATTCCAAGCTGGCCATCTTAAACATAAAGAGCTACACATTCTAGCTGCTGATATGAGTGTAGATGGTCTTCAAATCCCAAGATTCTACTTTCATATCACTTCTAAAGTCTGTCCCACCGTTCCACTCCCACTTCCCCCTCAGCTAGTCTGCAAATGTTCAGTATTCTTGCTGTGTTACTGCAGGTTCCTCCAGCTGAAGCCTCACTGCTCCATAACACAAGCTGTGCCAATCTGTATTTCACAGTTCTGCAGAGATGTCTTTTTGACATATACCTGTGCTTTTTTTTCTTATAATTTCTAATAACTGCTGTGAATAAAACTCAGTTTGCTTAGAGTAACACAAGTCCCTCTTGGATGTGCCCCTATTTGCCTTTATATCTTCTAGCACTCCCTTTGTCAATCCTTTGTAGTCCTTGGAATACATCATTCTCTCTCCTCTTTACCTTCCTTGGTTTTGCCTGGTTCTTTGTTGAACTGAATAGCACACAACGTTTACAATTCATTCAAACATAGTCTTCTCTTGGAAGCTATTCCTGACAACTTCTAGCCTGTGTGAAGTATCTTTTGAATCCATAGGAAGTAGTTACTGCTAATAGTTCATTCAGAAAGCCCTTAAAAAGCAGGGGATGGGACAGATTAGGTGTCTAGCAGATTACTGAAAAGGCAGGCTGCAGGTTGCTTTGCCAAGAGTGATTCCCAAGTTAACATTGTGGAACTGGCTCCATGACGGGTCACTGCTTCTACCTCCACAAAGTACAGGAAGTTCCATTACAGTTCTTAGAAGTCTTTACTTCCTCAGCTAATATCAGCATATACCCAGGATGCGAGGGGACTAGATCCTGGCACCACTCCCAGTGAAAAACCAAAAGCTACTATAACACTTTTATTAGATATCTATTTGAGGGAGGGAGAGCAACAGAGAAAGGGAATTTCCCACCTGCTGGTTCACTCCTCAAATAGCTGTAATTGCCGGAGCTGAGCCGGCCTGAAGCCAGGAGCCTGCAACTCCATCGGAGTGTCCCATATGGGTGGCAGGCCAAGCAAACAGGCCATCTTGTTACACCTTCCCAGGTACTGGATCTGAAGCAGAGCAGCTAGGACTTGAATTGTTGCACAGAGGATACCAAAGTGGCAGGTGGCACCTTACCCTGTTGTAGCACAGTGCTAGCATGAAAACCATGTCTCTTAGTACCAGCAATAGCAGAAGCAGCATTTGACCTCCCCTGATTGTAGTTACAGTCAGATTCCATTTTTTTCACTCTTTGCTTCTATTGACAAAAACTAGATCCATGCGAAAGAATAGAGCTGCAAGGAATCTGGAATGGTATAGTAGTCTATTTAAAAATAATTTTAATTTATCTTTATTCGAAATGTAAGGAAATAAAGTTCTTCCATCCACTGGTTCAATCCCCAAATACCCACAATAGCTAGAGCTAGGCCAGACTGAAGCTAGAACCCAGAATTCCACCCAGGTCTCCCAAATAAGTGGCAGGGATCCAAGTACTTGAGCCATCACTACTACCTCTGAGGATGCACATAGCAGGAATTCTGGAATTGGAAATGAGCTGGAACCCAGACCCTGATACGGGATGTGAGTGTCCCAAGAAGCATCTTAGCCTCTACGCCATGCCTGCCCCAGGAGATGTAGTCTTTGGTTTTCCCATCTCTGTTGTACAAAAATGCATGCTAAGAGAAGCTTGGGATAAATACAGAAGGCAGATACCTGAATCTGAACACCGTTCCCCAACTTTCTCATGTTCTCCTACTGCCACGGACTCAGTTTTGCAGTAACACATACCACTCCTGCCAAGATTACCTGATTGCCTATTTGAGTAGACTATAAGCTTCCTGAAGTCAAAATCTCTAAACTCATCTTAAATGGTTCCTGCAAAATATTTGTTGAAACGAACAAGAAATGTTAGCATGTCTTTGAGTTCTTTACTTTGCCAGCTCATGAAGTCTATCCTTCAAACTATTCTTCCAGAAAGCTTTCATCATCTCATTTTGTGCCATAATCCATTATTGATGCCTGTTGCTTTGCTCCGTTCTGTGAAATAAATTCCATACCACTACCACCAAAATGCAACCTTCTAAAATGCAATCTTCTCATATTACTCTCTAACCTACAAACTTTAGAAGTGTAAATCCCCACAGTATAACCTTCAAATTATCCTTCCCTCTGTCTGCAGTCAACTTGAATAACTTGGGTTTATGCTCTTTCAGCCTCGCGCTGTACTGATCCTGCCCAGAGAACATCTGTGCCTTTGCCCAGGTCACCTAATCCTGTTCACTCTTTAATATCTAATGTAGCTGTCTCTTACTTTAAGTAAGTTTTCCCTCCCCTGTCTTATACCTCAGCCTCCACCTCTACACATCTAAGTAGTACAGTACTCTCTCCTTCATCTGAGATCCTACAACAATGATTTCTACACCATGTGTTCCTCAAAAGAGAATAAAGAGATGCTATGTTAGTCAAGTTCTGAGCTCCCCTCCATCCCACACCAATCAGAATAGCTCTACTTACTCTGATTCAAATATTTTGTCCCTTCTAAGACCTAAAAGAAAATTTATATTTCCGTGGGGAAAAGTGAAAGATACTTCCAAAGTTCTACAGGACTTTGTGGTGTGTTGATAGTAGTTACCCCATGTATGAAGTTTTATTACATGTTACTGAGGATGCTCATTTTTGAATCTCCCAAGTTTAACCTGACTGAAGCATCCAGCCAGCATTTGTTCAAGGAGATGGAGACACACATCTTAAAGCAGACACTGTGGGAGACATCAACTTCATGCAGAGATGCCAGGGAGAAGAGGGGGAGATATTTTTTTCCCCAGAAAATCTAAAGGTGAGAATCAAATGATGTGTCATAAGAATGGAAGTTGTAGAATCACATGAACAACTGTCAGTTTGACCCGAGCACTATTGGTCCTTACAAAACCTCCCTGACTTGGAATGATTGGCCAGAAGACACAGGCGTGATCTCTGTGTGGTACAGATCAGCCCCCAGAGAACCCTGTAGATGCCACCCTGAGGTGCTGTCCATTATGAGTATTCTGCACTAAGGTTCCAGATGGCTTGGTTGCAACATTCTTTGAGATTGTAATATCAGCAGTACCGTTTCACTTGGGAAATGGATTGGTTTGATAATCTTTATATTGACTTGGTTATTGTCTGCTTCTAATAAACCGTTGTGTTCTTTTAGAAAGGCAGCCCAGGAAACTGAAGAAGTAGGATCTGGTGGGAAAGCCAGCACTGTTATTGAAGCATCATTGATGTCTTCTGGCCACAGTTTGATAGACCAACACATTTAGAAGAAAATTTATGGCGTGGGCATCCTGGTTGTAAATGGAAATTTATTTGACTGGAGTAATGAAGTGTGGAGGATTTAGTGATTGTTTCTGTAGGTGGCCAAAGCCACTTGACAGCATCCCTAGCCATCAAAGGCTTACAAATTTTCTGCCTCATTCACTTTGTATTTTTATGGCAGCCTGATCAGGACTGCCCACTTGGAGGTTAGATAACAGTACATTTTATTCCCAGAACAACTAACTTTCTCCTAGAAGCCAGGATTTCTTATTATTTGCACGCCTTGGGATCTTTTGTATAGTGTATTTTGTAGTACATTGACAAGAGGAAGGAACAATGACTCCCAGGGTTGTCATGATTCTCAGAGAATTTTGACACAATGTACTTAAAAATGTTGAAAGAATTTATTTGCTCACATAATTGTACCAAATACTTATCTTTTCTGGAAATATTCAATGACATGGAAAAGTACTAAATGTAGTTTGATAACTCTGCTTTGTTAATGTTATTCTACATAATTATTGAAGACTTGGCTAATGTCCTCAGAGAAAAATGCAAGTACAATTAATTAATTACATTTCTTCTTACCTTTCTGTTTCTAGAAATAGTTGTTTAATTAAAGGCTTATGAAATACTACATTTCTTCAGTAGGGAGAAAAATTTGATTGCAAAAATCTCATATCACATTAAGGAAACATACTCAACAATAAACTTAGAAGAATTTACTTTTGTCTCAAAACAGGATATCCTTCTTGATGGGTTAGCTTTGTGAATAGAAGATTAACCAGAAACACAATTTATGAATTATAGATATTCACAAACATTGACAATCATACTAATACAGCATTATAGAACTTGTGAACATATCAATATTTCCCTTCTGTGGCTTTATCTGTCATTATCATCCCCCTGCCTCTTTACTTTAATGAGGATGCCTCAAACATTTATGGAAAATGAAATCAAAATTGGAATTTTATGGAATACCTTCTCAAAATTTGTGGAAAGTGCATATTATAAAAACCTAGACATGCATTTAAAAAATTAAACTTATGTCTTAATTCCATTTTCCACAAACTTTTTCAAGTACCTCTTAGGCATGCATTCCACATTTTTCCGTAATTCTGATATGTCAGTCACCCTATCACTTACTTAAAGCATCAGCTTCTGTAATGGATTTTTTTTTTCACATTCAACCATTGTCCAACAGGAAAAGATCCCCTTTCATGTTGTGGCAGAATCATTAGTTTTCCATTTTTTAAAAATAGGATGTACTTCATTAATAAGATAGTGTGGTTTTTTTCAGCACTTTACAACATAGTGAATTAAAAAAGGAAGTTTTAAAAATTGTCTAAGCTTACACTAACAGGATTAAAAACCCTGATAGTGTGTGCTACAAGCATATGGCCCTTTTCATGACTAATCACTCAAGATATGTAAAATTGCTGCCATTGAAACAGCAGAAGGAAATATAAAAATATGTGAAATAATTATGTTTCACAGGAACAATGACCACTTAATTACATGCAATCGTCTTTGGAAAAAAATACCAAGAAATTTCATGTGTGTGGCTAAGGATCAAACTCTGCTTTATTTTCTGAGCTCCAACAAATAAGTTCAGAAACCAAAGTCCAGTATTAAAAGAGCTGTCAGAAGGGACGCAAAATGCACAGACATGATCTTTGAAGCAAATGTCACAGTTCTAAAAACCGCCTGATAGCACTGGGCAGCCTTTGAAATTTGGTTCGTATGTTGAGCTTGTCAATATGCTACCCATTCCGCTGGAGGCTTAAAATTGGTTCTTTCTTGGTTCAGTTGGGTGGGGGGGAGCAGGGAGAATGCAAAATTCGTTGCTCATTCATTATAGTTACAAGGCAACATCTGTTCCCTGCTAATGCACAGACTGCATTTCTGCCTTCAGAGCATGTTACGTAACCATAGAAATGAACTTTGTGGTTGAAATTTACTAACCCAAAGGTGAAACTAGGTAGGCATTACTTGGTCTAATTTTCAACAGAGATGCACCAGCTGTTAAAACACTAAATTCTTCCATGTTAGTTGGCAAACAGCTACCACAAATTGCTGTCTGCCCTGATACTCTAGTCCCTCCTTGAGGCCCTCTGAACTAATGTATTGCAAGTAAAGGACTAATGTTGGATATGTTGAGATCCAGGACCCTGCTGGAACATTCTGTTAAATATTTTGAATAGCACTTCTGCATATTAGCAGTCTGTCTTGAAAGGGGAGTGGGAAGTATTTGTGTTCCTCAGTACTGAGCAATGCAGCATTATCTTGGCAGGATCCTAAACAGGAAAGAGATGTATGCACTGAAAGGGAGTCACTCTTATTTATAAAGGAGCTGTTCACAAAGGCGTGCACAGATGGGATGGGGGCAGTGTAGAGTACAGTAACTTACGGCTTGGAGCAACAAAATTGCTCTCACCCTGAGCCCTAGTGGGTGGAGGAGAGATGGCTAGAATATAGAGAAGGCCACCTTGGGAGAAGGGCAGCCTAGGTCAAGGGCGATGAACCTGAAATGACTGAAGGCAGGGATTTTTATCAGGCACAGATGAGCTACAGAAGGGCCCATCTCCTTCACATTCCCATGGGAAGCCAGGAGACACACACACACATGGTCTGGTCGATAGAATTGAGAGGTTGTGCCTCTTGGAGCACTGCTCAAAGTAGAGCAATGGAGATTGAGTCTGGAAGGGCAAGAAGTCACCAGCCGAGCTTCGGACTCTTTTCCTTCTCCTATGGATTTAAAAAAAAAAAAAAAAAAGTTAGGTTTCACATGAAGTGTTCTAAGGAGAAAATAGGAAAGATTTAGCTTGTTTCTTTAAAGATATCACATGGGATTAAGAAGCATATCTCCGTTTTGTTAACTGTTTCCATTCTCTTTGTTATGCATAATAGCAAACCAAAGACACATCCTTCACTTTGAGTTTTCACATTCAAGAGAGTTACACTGCTTTAGTATTAGAATAATAAGGGGCAAATAGATATCCAATTGTTCTAAAGAAATACCTGAAAACAAAGTGATAAAAATTGACAAATGTAATTATTCCTGAGGTAGGGCAAGGTGATTATTCTCAGTAAGAGTTAGTTGGGTCTTTGTGACAACCACAAATGCAAAAATACATCCCTGTGGTAAAGACATTCTGTCTCAGAGAGCACAGTGATTTTCAGCCAGACCAGCTTTTACTCCTCTCACAGGCAAGAAGAAACGCTTACTGTCTACACTGCAAGACAAGGAGAGCCCTTTGTAATCAAAAAATAGAGCATGCTGTGGCCTGCATCAGGGTGGATTTGTGTGTCCTGCTGCTTGCCTCCAGGCCCCTGCAGCTTTCTGTGGCCACATGCACTCCTCTGGCACCGTCTTTGTTTGATGAGGTGTCAGGATGACAGAGCACATCCATAGCTAGCAAGTAGTGAGAGAGCTGGTTTCTAAGAGGTGAAAGAGCAAACATCTTCATGCCTTGATATAGTCAGAGTGGAGATGATACTACTATGTTGACCCATGAGCAGCCACTGGCCACACTAGGGTGCTCAGATCAGTTCCTCCCTTGAGTAATGTTCTTGTAACCTCCTACCTGGTGACAAGGAAGAGCAGAATTCCAGATCCAATCAGACAAATCACTTAGCTTCTGCTAAGATGGGGATTGTATTGGACTTCAGAGAAGTTTTGCAAAGACTTCTTAGTTCTATGATGGTCTGCCCTGGTTAGAGGGATCACGTCCTTTGAGCTGAAGTCCTATAGACCATTTTTACATCTGCATCTTCACACTCATTGTGACTTTGGCCTGCTTTAGCACTGAACTGAGGCAGTGATCATATCCCCACCGTTTAAGGCTGTAAGTTAATGCAAAGACAAACAGCTTAGGGTTAAAGTGATCCATCCAAGCAGAGGAAAAAAAGAAGTGAAGTCTTACGAACATTCAGGTTTTTTTCTTTTAATGAAATGCTTCATATGTGTCATGAGAGACTCCATTAGTAGAAAAATTAGAAATAATTTTAAGTCATTAAGCATTTATGAAGGCCTTCTGAGAGCCCAGCGCTGTGCCAAGTGCTAAAGCAACTAGCGTATTGTCTACCTCGGCAGCTCATAATCTGCTAGGCAGGCATGTTAGACTAGGAGTATGAGCACACAGAGTAGGGAGTGTTTGGGTTACAGAGTGGGAATGTAGAAACAGGGACGCTGTCCTGTGATATTTGAGCTGGATTTTGAAGGATAAATTCTAGACAGAGCAAACAACTTAAGCAGAGGCTTGGGGTGTGACAAAACAGCATGGTGGTTTGGAGAAGGCCGGAATGAAGAGCATGGGTCTGGAGGGGAAGCAGAAACTGTCATAGAAAGCTGTGCGAGGAACTTGGACTTCATCACAATGCCATGGGGAGCCAGTGCAGAGCCTTCAACCAGGCAGGGACATCATCACCATCAGCCTCATTTGCTTGTGGGGGGCGTAACTAAATAGTTTCCAAATATTTACATTGGACATGAGTATTTATTATGTAACTTTCTAGTTTCCTTTCATTTAACAATTAAAGTTGTCTATCACTCAGCATTTTAATGGAGTCAGTTGTTTTAATGGAAGCAATTCAATTAAAGAATTATTTGTCAACTAGGTGTTGAAGGACCAAAAAGCCAAGAAAGAAAACAGCTTCCAGTCCTAAAGCCAGAGTGACATGGGAAGAGGTCAAAATTATTAAAGCTGGAAAGCTTTGGGGAGTGATGGTTGCACCCTATGAAGCTAGCTCTGTGAGTATGGGAAAACCCTCTAACTACAATCACCTGCTGCTCTAGAATGAGCTGCCAATGCAAAGAAGAAGACACACCAGGAACGCTGACAAATAGGAAGTGAGCAAAAAGGGAACAGGAAAGAGCAGGGCCCTGCTTCTTCCTCCTGCCCTGGCACCACTGGCTAGCACCTTTGGCAAATTCTTCTCTTAAGAGTCAGCAGACAAGTGTCCCAGCCCACCCCAAACACACAAGGAGATCTGAGACATTATAGCTTAGTAAGCAGCACAGTTGTCATCCTGGGGAGCGTATCTGTGGATGACAAGAAATGGGGTAGACATTCTAGAAGCTAGATATCTTCTAAAACATGGAAGATAATCAGTTCCTATATCATTTTCAGCTGCAGCTGTCTCTGTGACTTCTAATTCTCATTTTCTTCAGTATTTTTAGAATTTATGGGTTAGGACTTAATGACCATCCCTGAGTCAACTCTTGTCCTCCAGGGAGGTAAGCTTCAGGGAGACGGTATGCAGGGGCTCAGACACATCAAAGTGGGCAGTGCTGTCTTGAGCCTTCTACAAGTTTGTGCTTGTCTCCTCAGTGATCTTGGAGCATCTGAGATGCCTATGCGTCGATAGAGGAATCATACATCCCTTAGTTGTTCCTATGTCAGTGGTGTTATTACAGGTATGTTTTTTAGAGTCTTGATCTTTATAAGAATTTCTACTTCTTTGTAGAGTTGAAGTCAGGTGAGGAGTATGAATTAGGCATATGGTTATAGATTGTGTTTTTCTTCAGTTGGTTTCTCCATGTAAATCTTGTCTTGCCCATTAGATCACAATATTCTTGAGGACAAGACTATGTGGGGGAAAAGCATGGATTTAGAGTTAAGAGAATTAGGTTCAAATCTCGTCTCTGGAACATGTATTATAGTAGGTTAAGCCAGCAGCTTAATCTGTCTCCTAGTTCCTCATTTGCAAAATAGTGCTAAGTTGCTATTTTCTCTGAGTAGTTATGGTGAAGTAAAATAATACCATAACACAAAAACTACTACTAATGGGGTTTCCTAATTAACAGGAATGCAGCACAAATGGTTACCTGACTTATGATTCCAAGAAGTCATGGAATCATTTCAGGGAAAAAATTAAATGTCTTTATATAACATCCCTCCTCATGAGGCACTTGCAAGAGTGGATAAACCAATGACAATTTAAAAGGATACGTATGTTCTGGGGTTGCTGCACAGCAGAGTAAGCCACTACTTCAGACTACCATGTCATATTTTGGAGTGCCAATACAAGTCCCAGTTATTCTGCTTTGAATCCAGCGCTCTTCTAACGCACATGAGAATGCAGCAGAAGATGGCCCAAGTGCTTGGGACACTTCCAGACCCGTGTGGAAGACCCAGTTGGAATTCTGGGGGCCTGGTTTTTTTTACCTGGCTCAGCTCTGGACCTTGAGGACATTTGGATCACAAATCAGTAAATGGGCGATCTCTCTTTCTTTGTCTCTCCCTGTCACTCTGCCTCAATTGAGCAAATAATTTTTTTTGAGAGAGAGATAAACTTCCTATTGTGTTTTTTTTAAAAAAGAAGCATATATTAATGACCTGAAGTTGTTTCTAAAGAGGAAGGTCATCTGGAGTCAACATAGACACAAGCTGCTGAGTATTGTGCTAGAACAATAGCTATTCTTATGTTCTATCCAGAGCTGGTTGCAGCAAACTAGTATTCCAGGGCTATTCCCACACAAACAGATCGCAGGCAAGAGTTCCATGACCCTGTGGTTTCATGTAAACAACACACTGCAAAAGCTGTTCTGTCACACACACACACACACACACACACACACACCCCGCCCCAGCCTGTCCCCTTTGTCGTTCATTGACATTTAGTAATGCATTTTCAGGGAGGCTTGGAAGCACAACTTAAGAAGTGATGCTTGCTTTTTTCTGAATAAACAAATGCTCATTACCCCTCACCTCAGGATAGTATTTTGTAGCAGCGGACACCTGAAAAACCACTCAGGCTCTTCTAACAAAGCTGTGGATGGGGGATCCAGCAGCACATAGCAGGAGCTCCCCAAAAAAGTCCTTTGAGACCCTCAAGCTGAAAGTGCTGGGCCAGCTTTGCAGGTGACCAGAGGTCATGACTCTGAACTGCAGAATAATAATGGGCCTTTTATGTTTAAGTAGTAGTTAGCATTTGATAGCACTTAATATTTCCAGTGACCTTTACAGCTATTGTTGTTGGTTTTTCCTCCTGGGGGCTCTTTGAACTAAATGACACAACTATTTTTACCCAACTCCTGCTTCCTTCCCCTCCCAAGATTGCTGGAGTTCTCATCACATGCTCCTGACGCTGGCCTGGATGTGAGCTCCATTTCCTCAGAAGCCCTTACCTCACTGATAATGTTGTCAAGTCTAAACAATACTCCATACAGAGCATTTTGAATAAATTCAGAGGCAGATCATGACACTTCTCTGCTTAAGTTCCAGCACTTTCCCCAACCACTCAGTGTATAGCCCAAAACACCTGGCACCCCTCCATCACCATGCACACCTCACCTCCTGCCCCTCTTCCTTTCCCTAACTGCCCTCCTCACCGAGGCAGCAGTCCCAAGCAGGCTCTGTACCAGAGCTCGCATGCGATGTGACTTCCGCACGGAGCGTTCTTCCTACAGGAACAGCTGTCTTTCCCATCTCTTGCAGGTCTCTGCTGAGACATCACCTTCAGGTCTCCCTGCCAATCTTACTTAAAAATGCAGCTGTGACCAAGTACCTGATCCCCCTAGTGTGCTGTATCCATGACATAGTTATTGTTTATTGCTTATTTTGTCTCCTCCCTCTCACTGCTAGACTGGAAGGCAAGGATCTTAACACATCTAGTTTCACTGATTTACACCAGTCCCCAGAACAACACATACAGAAAACAGGTAATAAACATTGAGAACAAGCAAGTGCTGTGCCCGTGGGTGTGACCAGCACACCTAGAGCAAGTCTCAGATGGGATTCTGGTGTCATAGGCATGACTTAGCCACGGTGCCACAATGCTGGCCTGACTAGCTTAGTGCACCCACCATATTGCTTTCAAGGTTTATCTGTTTTGTAGCATATGTCAGATTTCATTTCCTCTTTAAAGTAGACTAATACTCCTTTTTATGAATGTACTACTTTTGCTTATCCATTATCTGTTCATGGACACTTGGGTTGCTTCCAAATTCATAGGGGTTTGTAATAATTAATGAGCTGCTTTTCTTAGTATTATTTTAAATTTCTAGAAATTCATTAACTTTGAGCTTGATCAAGTCTTATTAAATGTATGCACTTAATACAACCAACTTTAATAGCCTGAGGGTAGAGAGATCTAAGTAACAAATAATCCCTTTTTCTCCCATTAGTTGTGAATATACCATCCTACTTGCATTAGTAAGAAATCCAATTTGTCTCTCTTAAAAACTGCACAACCTCCTGACTCTTCTACACATCCAAGATTTCCAGGGACACCCTGGTTTTAATTCATTCCAAAAGAGCCAGTACGCAGTTGAAATGCAAGGGAAGAAAAATCTGGGGCATCTGCTTGAACTACCAACATTGCCACTGCTCACCATGGGGTGTCAATGACAACTGGCTTTACTCAAGTAGTCATCCCCTATACCCCAGTGGCAGTGCTTCTCAACAGTGACCTAGGTCCTCTGCATGTACTGAGTGCTTGGGCTCCAAGACAGCCATTGCTTTAGTTTGCAGTGTCCATTCTCACTTTCAAGCTACCTTGTTATCTAGAAGAGTTTCCAGTCTCAGTTCTGAGCCATGCTTGGCACTACCCCTGCAGCTGCCCCTCTTGCTGGTAACCTACAGCATCAGACCAGACCACCCTTTCTCATGCTGAGTTCCCCCTTGGGTCTTAAGTGCCCTTTTCTCTTGAAGGTGTCTTGTGTCTGTCCTAACTCACCAGGAAGGTGCTACTCATGCTGCTTGCCAGGAAGCTCCTGGACCTCCATGCAGACATTCCAGCTATGGGCTTTGTTAAGCCCTCATGGTGGCTACTCATACTTTCCCTTGGGCACTTGGGCATTAACATCTCACAGCATCAGGAACAAGAGTGGCCTAAGGTGAGGATGGTCTGTGCCCTCTTGGATGGAAAACTTGCATTGCCCACCTAACTGGTTTCAGGTTACAACCTACCAGACACCCTGTAGTTCCCATTTTCACTGAATCTGACTTCCGGGAAGTCAGTGGGAACCTTGCTCCACTTTCCTGGGACAGACTTCCAGTAAGCTCTGCATAAGCCCTCAGACTGTTCTTCTCCACCTTCTCTCTCACATATGCTTTGGCTGATCCTGGCCACATTTTTAGTAATGATAGCTATCAATTATTGAGCTTAGCAGATATGCTAAGCGCTCCAATGTGTGAATGTAATTTTAAACAGTCTCATTTGCAAAAACACCAATTTTTAATGCATGAGGAAACTGAGACTTAGGAAGTATTAGCTCCATGTCCAAAGTCATACAGCACCTAGGAATTTTTATTTGTTTGTTTGTTGAGACACAGGGAGAGAAGCTCCTAAGAGCTGATTCACTTCCCAAATGCTTGCAGTAAGGATAGGAGCCAAAAACACAATTCTGTTTCTCATGTGAATCATGGACTCAATTTTTAGAACAGACAATACTTAGAATGTTGTGGAAAGGATTAGGTGCCACAAAGCATAAGAAAGTGGTTAATACTGGCTCCTAAGTGCTCAAAAAAATTATTCTTTTGCCACCTTCTTCCTTCCGTACAAGTGGACATTCTCCTATCTACGGAATATTGCATTTTTGAAAAGACCTATTTATTTATTTAATACTATTTAAACTTATTTTTGATGATGTTTAGATAGTTAATCAGGTGGGATGGGTTGAGATTAGGGGAAAGTGGGTGAGACAATTGTTTCCAAATTTTGTTTTTCTTCTTCCTCTATCTGCGAGGAGAGAGATAAGGGAAGAAGCCACACCCAGCCTCTCAAACGCCTCAGTGGCCAAGGATGGGGAACAGTTAACCAATGTCATTGCAGCATCCACAATGCGGAGCATGCTTCAAGGGTTCTGCCCAGGTGGATGCAATGGTTCTGAAATGCTGTCAGTCTCACCACTGTAAGGATGAGAAAATCCTTCCAAGGTCCATTGGCTGACACAGTTCACTTTAGAATCTCCATTCACCCAGATATTTGCTGTCAACATCCGGCTGCCCTCCATGTTCTGCTATGGTACCAGATATCCTCTGCAGGCCCCAGTGGACTACCATGTCCTCCATGTGCATCTGGGCATGCTGTCCACTGCGCTGTCTGAGCCACTGAGGAAACCCCGTTCTGACACATGCATTCCATGGTCAGCAAGTACAGTGGCCTTGTTGGTGGAAGACCCTCAGAAGTCATTCATCACCTGCAACATAGTCCCACAGGGGTCCTCCCTTCCATACATTCCCTTGCCCCTTTTCCTGGTCAATCCAGTCCTTGTGCCCAGGAGCACAGGAGGTGCCCAGAGGCAAATGGCGCTCATGTAGGCTGACCTGAGCTGGATTGGGGGGGGTGCGGTCCATGGCACCAAATCTCCCCCACATATCTTTTAAAAATATAATAATAAAATAAAATAGAATTTAAAAATAGAATAGGGGATTATGCTGGCACAGTGTTATAGTTATCACAAAGTTGGTATTAACCAGGCCCAGGATGCATACCAAGTATTGGCTGTTTTTCTCAGAGCAGGTACAAGGTAACCTAGGCCATTGTCTATAGCTAGGCTAGATTTATTTGCTTTTATTGGAAAGGCAGATTTACAGAGAGAAAGATCTATCCACTGATTCACTCCCCAAGCGGCTGCAACAGCCAGAGCTGAGACTATCCGGAGCCAGCAGCCAGGAGCTTCTTCCGGGTCTCCCACACAGGTGCAGGGACTCAAGGCTTTGGGCCATTCTCTGCTGCTTTCCCAGGCCACAAGCAGGGAGCTGGATGGGAAATAGGGCAGCTAGGACACAAACCGGCACCTACATGAGATACATGCAAGATGAGGAATTTAGCCACTAGGCTACTGTACCGGGCCCAGTATATTGCATTTTTGAAAAGGTTTATTGATTTTTTTTTTAATTGGAAAAAGTAAAGGAGAGAGAGAGAGATCTTCAATCCACTGCTTCATTCCTCAGATAGCTGTAATAGCCAGGGCTAAACTGATCCGAAGCTAGGAATCTGGGGCTTCTTCTGGGACTCCCGCATGAGTGTCCTGGCTGCTCCCTGCTTGAGAAACCAGGCCTGGAAAAGCTGCTGTGGGAGTGGAGCAGCCAGGACATGAATTCCCACGCATATGGGATGCTGGCACCACAATGTGGAGGATTAGCCTGTTGAACCACAGCACGAGCCCCAATGTATTGCATTTTAAAGTGCCTGGTGAGGCATAGGTGGTCAGTGCTGGGATGATGGTGGCATGTGGTTAGGTACTCCCTCCAGTCCTGAGTTTTCTGGAATTCAGTTGGATCGCATGTTACATCGGGTGGGCTAATATAGAAGAGCAGAAGGGAACGGCCCTCCCCCCGCCCCCAGCACTATGTCCTGGCTGCTGCAGCCTCAGGAGGTACTCCTTGTTTAGACAGTCAATTATACCATAACAAACACTGCATGTGCTGCCCTCAAATTCCTGACCTCCCTTAGGCTCCTGCTGGCCCACACCTCACTCCACCTGTCCTTGATCTTTCTCTTTTCCAAGACTGTCCTCTTTTTACTTCTGATTACTTAAATACTATGTGTTTGTTGTGGAAACTTTGACAAATGCAGAAAAATGAAAGGAAGGAAATTAAAGTCACCATGCAGCATGATCCAGAGATAACTACTGTGAACATCTGCAGATCTGTCCAGTGTGTGTGTTTATTTTTTATAATATTAAGATCATACTATGCAAAATAGATTCCAAATCCGCATTTTTCACCCTTTTCTCAACCTAAATCAACACCTTTTATTCCCTGAATGATAACAAAAATACTAGGCTATTATTCCCTAAAATTGGCTTCCTTGCCTCCATTTTTCCATCTATTCTTTAAAAATATAACCAGTGTTGATTCTTTAAAATCACAGCCTTCAGCTTTCAAGTCCTCCTGTTGGCTTCTACCTCACAAAAAATATAGGCAGCCATGCTTCCTGTAGCACCCTAGGCCCCACCAGCCGCCAGCGCCAGCTCGCCTGGCTTACCTGCCCATCTCCTTGCTTCGTCCCTTTCCTGGGGAGGGCCTTTTTTCTCCCCAGCAGGGCAGGACTCAGCCCATCCTTTCAGTCTTACTCAGACCGCATCTCCTCTGACAGCTCTTTCTGCAAACAGTGTTTCTTTCCTGCATCACTCCTCTTCCCAGAGGCGCTCACTTTCTTCATTACATTAATTACATTTCTGTAACAGGACACTTGTTGTTGACTTTTTTTTATACCTTTGACCTTCAACCATCTCATTCTGCTTTGCTTAGCACCCTGTGATTACTGTTTGGCCTTCTGTTTCTGTGTACTTGATTTTTTTTTTTTTTTAGAATCCGTGGTTAAGTGATTTCATGCAGTGTTTTTTTTTTTTCCTCTGCTGACTTCTTTCATGTAGCATAATGTCTCCATCCACGTTGCTGCAGACGGCAGGATCTCCTTGTTGAAAAGGCTGAGTAATTGCCCACTGAAAGGTATGCCTCTGCGTGTGTGTGTGTGTGTGTGTGACAGAGAGAGAGAGAGAGAGATTGAAAGAATTTCTTTTTCCATTCATCTGTTGATGGACTGTCCAAGCTTGCTAAAATCCTGGCCACACCTTCAAGTGGGTGGCACAAGAATTGCCCAGCTATTCTCTAACTGTGTGAGAGACGACCAATAGGGAACGTTTTCCCTGCAAGTTCCTTGCCCAGGCAAGGAGGAGTCAGGGGAATTCTTAAAATCCCCAGATTCTTCTGGAAACCTTTGGTGTCTCTCCCTCTGCTTTCAAGGGGCATTCTACTCCCCTCTCCTTTCCATATTCACCTGGTCACCCCCCAAATTAAACTTCTCTGTCTGCAACCAATTCCCAGCTTTTTATTGCTATAGTAAGCCGAGGAAAGAACCCATCCAGCTTTGCTGGTAACAGATTCTAGAGTTGTTTCTTATCTTCTCTATTGTAAATAATGCTGCCGTGAACCCGGGAATCAGATGTCTTTACAAGGTAGGGGGCTTCATTTCCTTTGGGTTTACACATATAAGAAGGATTTCTGAGACAGATGCTAATTCTGTTTTTAATTTCTTTAGGAGCTTCCGTTCTGTTTTTCATGGTGGCTGCCATCAGCCTACCTTCCAGTGCACAAGAATTTGCTTCTTTCCATGCTGTGACCAACACTTGTCTATTGTCTTTTCCCTTTAAAAATTTTTATTATTTGAAAAAAATTTATTATTTGAAAGGCATGGTGGCAGAGAGAAAAAAGACATCTTCCATCTGCTAATTCATTCTCCAAATGGTTGCAACAGCCAGGATTGGACCAGGCCAAAGCTAGGAGCCTTGAACTCCATCTAGGTGTCTCGTCTGGATGGCCAGGACCCAAGTACTTGCCATCTTCTGCTGCTTTCTCAGGCTCAGTAGTATGGAGCTGGATCAGAAGTAGAGCATGGGAACCTCAACTGGTACTCACATGCAATGTCTGTGAGCAGACAACAAACAGCAGCTTTCTGTGCCACAACATCATAATGGTCCCTCTCATCTTTTAGATAATAGCCATGATTTGAGATGATACCATGGATATGAGATGATACCATATTGTGATTTTGATTCTCATTTCCTTGTTGTTTAGTGATAGTAGCATCTTTAAAATATATTTTATATTAATATTTTTATTTGAAAGGTAGATCTTACAGAAGAGATACAGGAAGGTTCTCTACCCACTACTTCACTCCCAAATGACCTCAGTGGCCCGAGCTGAGCTAATCTGCAGCTGGGAGCCAGGAGAGTCTTGTCAGTCTCTCATGTGGTTGCAGAGGTCCCAAGACTTGGACCATCTTCCACTGTCCTCCCAAGCCATAAGCAGAAAGAGATGAATCTGAAGTGGTGTGGCTGTGCCACAAACTGGCACCCATGTGGGATGCTGGCATTAGCAGGCAGAGGACTAGCTTGCTATGCCTCTGTGAGTAGTGTCTTTTCATGTGCCTGTTGGCCATTTTTAATATCTTTTTTGAAAACTACAAATCCTTTTTCAAATCCTTTGCCCATTTTTAAACCTTTTTATTGCACTGTATGAGTTCCTTACATATTTTGACTATTAATTCTTCATCAGCTATGGAGTTTGCGAATATTTTTGTTTCCCAGTTCTTTAACTGCTATCTCATTTTATTGAGAGCTTCATTTGCTGTGCTGAAGCTTTTGATGCGATCTCACTTGTTTATTTTGTTGTTTTCTGCTTGTAGCATAATTTTATTGGTTGTAATATTCCATTATATGTATCTGCTGTGGATCTCCTGTTGCTAGTTGTTTATGTTGTAAATATCTTTGTAGCTGCTCTTTCGTATTATTCAGTTTTGCTTCATTTTCTTTCCCCAGCCTACTGGAGGTGGTTGGGACCGTATTCATAAAAACCACTTCCTTAGTCAGGTGTTGTTGTAAACACTTCATTTATTTGCTTTTGTGAAATAGATACAAGCACTATAGGTGTTGTGATTATTATCCCCATTTTCCAGATGTAAAAATGCTGAGTCTGAGAGTGTACATAACTTCTTCAATATCACACAGGTGTTTCCTGATGGAGCTGAGATTCTACCCAGGCTGTCTGCTTCCACTGTTTTTACTCAGCCCTTTGCCACCTGCCCAACTGCCTCATTGTCTCATTCCCAGCAGATGTCAGCAGACTTCCTTTGTTCTGCCACTGGTAGCCACTGTGTGTAGAGCATCAATGATGACTGACTTATGTGTCTTCCATAAAGCCTTACAGACAAATATTAGCCTAGCTGTGGTCCTCTGAGCCAGCCAGAGTGCTCCTGATGGCTGTCTTTTTTTTGCTACTGAACAATAAAGAGCACAGCCTGATGAGGTACCATTTCCTAACCTGACAATGTCTGGAACAGAGCTGCCATCTGTGTGAATGCAAGTGAGGCTAATATGGTCAGGATTCATCTTCCTGGAACAATATAGTGTTGCATCTATGCTAGGATTTTGCTAAATCTATTAACAAATTGAGATGTTTCTGGAAGTTCTGTCATGCTTCCTAAACTCATATATAAAAGGATTATTGTACTGCCACTATTTTATTTGTCAGATATTATACTCATGAATTCTTACTCTTTAAAATGTTCTCTGAAAGGCAGAAAGACTGAGGGATCTTCCAGCTGCTATTTCATTCCCCTATTTTCCACTAGCTGAGAACTGCGTCAGAGACCCAACCACTTGAACCTCCCCAGGTACACAGCTGGAAATAGCAGAGGAATCATTAGCAGAGCTGGGCCTTCAACCAGCTTCTTCCATATGGGATGCAGGTGTCTCAAGTGGCAGCTTCACTGTGATGCCAAATCCCTGCCTCATGAATTCTTACTCTCTGTGGGTGCAATCCCTGTGCAGTGCATGCTTCGGTTTTCATACAGACAGGGCTCAGCAGTGATCATTATCCCAGAGATTGTTGGGGCAGCTAGGTGCTCCCTTCTCATTTCCTCAACATCTCTCGATTTCATTTCCTCTTAGCCATGTTTTTGTCCTCCTTTCTGGCTCAAAGCTCATTCTTGATAGAGAATATGGAAGCCAAGAAGGAGCAGAGTAATTCTGCTTCTACTGCATCATCATCTCTAAGCTGGCCGTGGCATCTGCCCCAGGCTGGAGGCAGCACTTCTCTTGGCCTTACGCTTGTTCTGAACAAACACCTTTGGTTCTCGTGGCTCTACAGATGTGTTATGCCCAAACCCTGCCCTTTGCTTGCCTGACTTGATTCTTTTTCTTTTTTTTTTTTCCTTTTTCACCCCTGCCACTCCTTTGTATCTGTTCTTGGCTGCAATTGCTTACTGCCTTTCTAAACATTCTTGAACAATAAAATCTCATGGAGGCTTAGTGATTTCCTTAGACAACTCATGTCTTCTTTCTCTCTGAAGTGATACATAAGCAGACAATCAACATTTAGTTATGCAGAACCTGCAATCCTTCTAGAATTGAGTTCTATGTGGGCAAGACTCTCTGGCCCATGGAATCAAAGAAAATGGATCTTTATATCTTACAAATAAGAAGCCCATGAGAATGGTAGCTATGACAGTGATAATACCTAACCATGACTGAGTGTTTGCCATGATTCAGGCACTCACAATCAACATATAAGTTGGGTCTTACATATGATTACAGATGAAGAAATTGAGATAGAAGGAGCTGGTGTTTGCACACCTGTGAGAGCACAGCCAGGAGCCTAACTCAGGTCTGAGTATGTACTTTGTCACCCGTATCGCACTGCCCTCTGAGATGTAGTTCACTGAATCACCTTCTTTATTGTGGACTCTTGGAGTCCTGCTTTCCTCCTGTTTCGGGAACCCACAGTGTTCAGATTCTCTTCCCTGGTTCTTACAGATTGTGTGATGACAGGTCCCATTTGACTTCTACTCAGTCATCCATCTAGTTCTCCCTCATTGGCCAAAAATAAGACCAAGCAGCAGCTCATTTCACCGTGTCCTTGTCCTTCCATGACATGAAACTGTTAGTAGAGCAAAGCTTCAGTCAGTCAGATGCTCTGCTTCTGACCGAATGGGGCTCTCAGCAGACGTTGAGTGGTTCTTCCATCATCCTGAAGCCTGCAGGGTACAGAGCCTCAGCGGGGGAGTGACAGGTGCGCTGGCTGTGTGTGCCGCCTCCTCACCAAGCATCTCTTGCTGACTTTAAAGTTTGTCTCCTAACGTGGCTTGTATGCCACCTACTCTCAAAAAGAAAATGAAGCGATTTACAGAAAACATGTCTGCAGCAGGACAGTGAAAGCACATTTTTTAAAAGATAAGCAGACGAGAAATTAGGTGTCAGTTGGCTTGAGTCCCCGACCAGTTTCCTAGCACATGAATGTATTTGACCTGTTCCAAGGAGAAAGGTCTTGGTGTCCAGGATTGGGAAAGAATTCTGTGGGTGGGGCTAAGGGTGAGGTGGTGAACCTCGAATCTCCCAGGTCCATTCTACATAGGTACTTAGAGCAACTCAGTTCTCTACTTCATCCCAGGAAGACTAAGAGGAAGGCCACAGAGGAACAATCCTGTGGATAAATTCTAAGTTTAGAGTAGCCAGTCTCCCCAAGGGTCAGAGGCAGGATAATTCATTATTGTCACTGACAAAGGACCACAAGAAATTTATGTTTAAATTTTAATATCTAAATCACATGTTATACAGCCAGAACTTACACCATCCATTTATCTCCCTCTGTTACATTTAAGCACAGAAATGTTCTAAATTGTAGTGGAACTTGTAAAAATTGCCACATGGCTTCAAGTGACAGTTTTGCTATAGCTTCTCTGTTAAGCAAGATTCCCAGTCGGGAATGGATGAATGTGGAGTGAATAAATGAATGAATGCCCACGTGGTCCCACGACACTAGTAATTAGGCTCATGAAACGGTTCATTCATTAGGACTGAGTGGTGACCTCAAAGTACTTCCTGTTGTAATGTAGATTGGCACTAGGGAAGTTTTTGAGTCAGCCTCCCAGCAGCATGACTGAGGGCAGGGCAGAGGTGCACAGGCACCTCTCTGACCCCTGTCCGAACAGTCTTGCACAATGATCTTGGCAGCCTTCCATATGACCGAGTTCATCCTATACCCAGAGGGCAAAATAAGGAATGTTGGGAATGGAGTGTTGGCTTGTGAACTTTTAAGTGACTAGAGATGTAATAAACAGTTTGAGTGCCCAGGTGAACCAGGAAGGAAATTCTCTGATGTCCTTGGTGAGCATTTTCCTCTTCCCTGTAATCCTGTAGGGACATTTGTGTAACTTGTTAAATGGAATCAAAGTGCTAAAACAATGTAGAAATTAAGTATAGCCAGCTTCAGTTAAAAGCAAGCAAATAATGAGATATCAAGTAACCAATCCAAAACTATTCTCTTAGCTCTTTGTTTGCTCAGTATGAAGATTCCAAGTACGTAGGTAACTATTTGTGGTAGGCAAATACTGCTATTCTCTTAGCTATAGGAAGGCAGTAAGCAGAAATGGGAAAAAAATTAACTTTAGTAAATGCGGATGTGCCTGTTTTTGTCAGCAGTGATAGAGTTGGTGAGTAATGATTTTTAAAAACATCTTCTTTTGAGATGGTATTACAGCAAAACCCAGTCTCCATAAGTGATTGAATCATTCATTTAGTCCATTAAGGGTTTGTTGCTCACTTGGTTGTCTGTCCTTCTCTCCATCCATCTGTTCATCTATGCATGCACCCATCCTTCCACCATTCTCTCACACCACACTTGCTGAACAACATTCTGGATTGAATTTGCCCCTACCTCCCCGCTTCATGTGTAAAGTCCTAATTCAGTCCCTCCGAATGTGGCTGATTTGGAGACAAGGTTTTTGAAGAGGTCATTAATTTTAAATGAGATTATTAGGGTAGACCTGAATCCATCATGACTGGTGTCCTTGTAAGAGATTTGCACAGGTGAAGACAGGAAGGAAGAGGGTCCTTTGCAGGCCAAGGAGAGAGAATGCCGAAGAACCCAATCCTGCTGACACCTTAATGTTAGAATTCCAGAACTGTTGGAAGATTAAGTTGTGTACTGCAGGCCACCAGTCTGTAGTATTTGATTGTGGTAGCCCTAGAAAATGAATATGAACAACTATAGCATATGATGAATAGGAATGAGGTATCATTTGTTTTCAAAGAACTCCAGCCTGCCAGGCGCAGAAATCGGCTAAGTGTTGGGAAAGCCATGGAATTAGAATGATGAATCAGATGTTTAGGTGCATGAGATTTTAAAATTCTGTAAAGCCTAAGCTCTCTCACTGATTTGAGTCTAAGGGCTATGATTAGCATGCACCTCCATCTTACTTTGAATTTCTCGCCAAAGGATGCTTTGGAGGGAAGGATCGGATGGAATTAAGTAAAATCTGTATCAACCAAAGAACGTTAAAATCTGAAGAGTTGTGGGTGGCCATGCTCTGTCTTTTTTATTTACATGGCATCATTTAGATAGCAATCTCCAGAGCATTTTTGTTGCTTTAAACTCATCAGAAATCTCATTTTCACAATAAAATCCTCTCTTCATGACACACCCATGCTTTCCCAGCTCACCCGACTTCAGGCGAGGCGCAGCAGGGGCAGCTGGCAGCCTGGCTCACTTCAATGCTGCTCTGTGGCTGCTGCTTACAGGGTGCCACCAGCCCAGGCTGCAACTCACAGCTTGAATCAAGGCACAAGTCACATAGCCAGGCCCTCTGGCTGTTGGAGTAGTGGTGTCATACTTTAAAGAAAAGAAAAAAAAATGAACCAAGTCATAGACACAGGGGATTTTAAGAGCTCTAAGGGATTTTTGAATATTATCTACTCAAAGCCCTCACTTTATGGATTCAGAACCCAAGCAACACAGGTCATATGTTAAGTGAAGTGCCTAAGGTGGAAGAAAAAAAAAAAACAGTAGCAGAAATGGGGTGAAGACCCCTGTCTCTTGTTCTAAGTACAGCTGTCTTTCTGGCACTGTAGGTTTGGAAAATCTGCATTCCAGAGGCAGTTCCCTCACTCTGTCTAGTTCAGGTGCATGTTGCTGACCAGGAGGGTCTTCTGTTCTTTGGGGTCTTCTTAAACAGCTGCACATCTGACTGATAGAGTCAAGTGGGTCTAACCCTCTTTTCCCACTCCAAAATAGAGCTGTTCATTTTCTAAATTGAAAGTGTCCAGTTACACTTAGTTGAAAGAAAGTTTTTGCATCTGCTGGTTCACTCCTCTAAGGCACTTAGCAGCTGGGACTGGACTAGACTGCAGCTGTGAGTTGGGCGACCATGAGGCCTTCCTTATGGATAACCGGGACCCAACTGCTTGACCCATCACCTGTTGCTTCCTGGGTGTGTGTTAGCAGGAAGCCCGGCCTCAAACCCCAGGACTCTGTTATGGGATGAGGGAATCCCACATAGCTTCTCGAAAGCTTGGCCAGACCTCCGCCTCTAGAGCTGTTTGTGAATTTAACAAATGTGGAAGAAATGGGAAGACATGCATATGTATTTGATACCAAACATGTGGCAGGCAATCAGTGACTTTTCACAGTGACTTCTGTGTGACAAAAACAGAGGATTGAAGGGATGACATCTCCTGTCCTTGGTCTCAGGTTCAAGGTTTGTTCTATCCCAGAGCTTATACTTCTTCCACTAAACTCCTTTCCTCAGCACAGTTGATAAATGTTATAAGCAACATTTTGTGCACTGTTTATGTTTGTTAATGTCTAACTTTTCCCATGCAGTCACTTTTAATATAGCACTAATGACTTTCGCAGACTAAAATGTAGCTGTTCATTCACTTTGAACACTTTTTGGCCAGGAGTTTGCCCAGGGTTCTAAGCTCTGGCTGTCGAAAGCAGCTCTCTAAGGTGAAAAATCCTTGCAGGAGAGGAGACACATGGCTCATGGATCCTCATCTCTCACCTCTCAGACCTGCCCTCATTTGCAGATGAAATATGGCTCCTTTCTGTACAGATCCCTTTTGCTTCCTGAATGATCTTGGGTACCTTGTCCTGTTTTGTGATCAAATATCTGCATGTTTTGTGTCCTGTGCTTTGTCTCCCATTTCATATACATATAAAAAGAGAAAAACCAGTGATACCTGGAGTAACAGGTTCATTTCTGGTTGTGGAGTTCCCTTTCTATGGAGTTAATGTTTACTGAGCTCTGATGTCCCAGACATCATTTGGTGTCCTGAACACCACACTAAGCTCTTTCTGTGACTGGTCCTTTGGGTGCCCTTGTATTGCACCTGTTTTACAGGAATGTAAACTGTGGCTTAGGAGGCGCTCCAGCAGCTCAGCCTGTTCACTCTGCCCTCAAGAAGCAGAGCCTAGCTTTGAACCCAGACTGTCTATACAGTGTGCCTCCATCCCTAAAGCTTTTCAAGCCACTGGGCATGTGGCCTTCTAAATTTGTTCCTTTATACCTTTCTCTAGTTCGTAGGGCTTTTTTTTCCTTTCCACCTGCCTTTCCTTATTTTGCATAATTTTTGTTCTCAGGACAGGCGATTTCCAAGGTCCCTTCGAATATTGCAATTCCATGACTGATTAAAGTTGTAATTTATGCAGTTTGATTAATTTGCTGTTATGTCCAAGTTTATTCACAATGTTAATTCCTTTTCTGAAGGTTCCAACAGCTTTTTAATTTACTTACAGATCTCCATCTCATGCTAAAGGAATTCTGCTGCTTTTCCTGGAATAACATTTAACATCTCAGTTTTTAAAAAAAGCATAAGGTTTAAAAACATATCTGAAAAGATTGTACCAAGCACACAGCTTACCAATTTTCCATATGGACAAAAATAGTCATTTTAAACCCCTGTTCTCTTGGTCGTCTCTCCCTGGTCTCAGATGCAGTGCTAATTGCTTGCAGCTTGCAGCTTCAGGCCTTTATAACATGAGGTAACAATTTGAGTGTCATAGGCTTGAGTGCTACATTTGTTAGACATGCCAGACCTAGAATCAGCTTTGGTTCCAAAGGAGGTGAATCCACATGGACGCCAACTCATGTGCACTTGGCAGGGTCCCCAGAGAGCCTCCAGTTGTGTTCCTCTCAGATTTAGGGTGCCAGCCAGTGATGTGCCTAGTTGCATAGCCAGGACATCCCCTGGACAGGCTCAGCAACATTGAGGGATAACCCTGCTTGACCAGGGCAGACGTCTGAGTCTGTCTTGTCCAGCCATGCTTGCTAGAGAACAGTTCCGGAAGTAATGCTTGTTTTTTAGCTTGGCCAGTTCCAATAATCTGAGCAGCTCTTTGCAGCTGAGGGCGGATCCCACTTGGGACACTTGTAAAATGCATGCTTTCTGTCTCTATTGAGAAAGCAAGGAGACCAGAAAGGAAGAAACTGGCAGGAATCCACAGCCACATCTGTAATGAGGGCGTCATGGGTTATAACCTTGCACATGCTCTTGGTCTGGCCTTGCTTTGCACCTGCTCTGCTATTCTGGTCTTTAGAGTCAGGCAAACCTGGATTCCATGCAAGCCTTGGTCTTAAATGGCTGCATGCTAGTGGAGGGGTTGCTTGACCTCTCAGAGCCTTAGTTTCCTTATCTATAAGTTGGGATGTTGCACAGTACCCCCATGGGTCTGTTGAGAGGACAATGTGTGAAGCAGCCTCCAAAACTCCCTAGACACCCATGCCCAGCTGTGAAGCTCGTGCCCCATCCCCAGCTCCAGATGCTGTCTGCCCTGCCTCCCCCTTCAGGGAAGCTAGCATTTGAAGAACACTTACCCTGGTGTGCACCAGGCAATGCATATGTGCTTCATAGAGGGTTGTTTAGAGCTAATTTTAAAATTGTATTTTAAATACACTTAAGAAAGCACCCCAGAGCAGATTGTTTTATAAAGAGAATAATTTCTTTTTTATTATTATTTTATTTTGAACTGATACATAAGTTTACATATTTATGGGGTACCATGTTATGTTTCTATGTGTGATTACATTGTGCAATTCTTGACTCAGGGCAGTTGTAGTCACTACTTTACGTATTAATCATTTCTTTATGGTGAAGATATTCAAAATCCCTTGTGCTAGCTTTTACAAAATACGCACACACAGTCCATTATCATTATGAATAGTCATCTACTTGACAACAGAATTCCAGAATGCCTTATTCCTGTCTAACTGTAACTTACACCATTAATCAGCCTCTCCCAACCCTTCCTCCCCTCTACTCTCCCTGACCTCTAATAATCGTCATTCTGCCCCCAACTTCTTTGAGATCAACTTTTTTAGATTTTATAATAATTTCGAAGTGATTTTCCTGTGCGCTCTTCACAGATGGAGTGACTCCTGTGCCAGTCCCTCACTCTTGGGAGGAACAGTAACAATGCACACACTGGACTTGCCTTCCAGACTCACATAGTCCCTCCTTCTCATTGCTCCCGTGGACCTGCTCCTGTAGGATGCTGGAGTTGGGGAGCTGAAGCACGTCTGTGTCAGAGAACCACAGAAGGACAGGGTGTCTTCTAGGGAGCTGCTTGGGGCCACCTTGGAGTGAGAGTGGTCCTCACCTTGTCCCAGAGAAATCAAGCTCCCAGGTAAGCGTGTGTAAAGCATGGGAACTGTGCCTAGCACATAGCCAGCGAGCAAGGTTATATATCCTGATTCATGTTATCACCACCATTATTCTCACCACAGGCAATTCCAAGGCCCTGGGATGTCATCCCTGGGTAATGTTCCCATCTTCCAGATTGTGGGGTAGATTTTGGAATCAGTAGTAGCCCAGCTGATGAAGGAAAGCTTTGACAGCCTCAGTGCTGAGTCCATCAGATGCCTCAGACCCTCAGCGGTACATCTTATTTTTGCTGAGTCGCCACCACGAACTGACCCCACAGAGTCTCTGTAATTCACCCGGGCACTGCTGAAGGGATGAGCCCATGGTGTTCAGTCTTGTGATGGCCTGTCTCAAATGAGGCGCAGCCAGGCTGCTAAGCCCACACCTTCCAGTATTTGGTGCTCGGCATTCTGCTTCTGAGATTGCTGATTGTGCGTGGCAGTCTAGGTCCACAGGGAAGAGAGAGTAACATACATCCAAGTCTGAGTAATTTAAAGCCTGCTTGAAATGGGGCAGAAGGAGCCCAGAATATGCAGGTCTGGATCTTGGCTGGGGACACATGGAAGACTTGAGGCGCCAGACGGCTGGCCTCCCTCCAAGTGTTTACCATCCTGGTGCCATGAGGCTGAGGCCTGGCCAGCCATGTGCTTCCATGCTCCTCCCCTTCCCCCATGCTTCATGTTTTCCATAGGCTGGGAGACGCGGGACCAGTGATCTAGAGGGAGGGCCCTGAGACCCGGGACAGGAAGCACACTCCGGTTTTATGGCAGGTGATCCCTTTGCTTGTGTCAGGGCTGGCTCTGGACTTTGAACCCCAGCCCCACCCAGGGAATAGGACATTGTGTGTCTCCAGGAACTAGGATGCTACAAACAGCCATGAGCTGGGGACAGATTTTCTCCAGCCCCATTCACACACCTTTGTCTTGTGCCCAGGCTGTCTGCCCTGCCTGGATGTCACAGCCCTGGCTGGGAGCCTCCTATTAAACCTTGGATCTTGCAGCTGCTGGTCCCTTTAGGCAGCATGCCTCTCAGTGTGTCTCCCACAGGGGAGGGCAGGTGCTCTGAGATCAATTGCCGCACCTCACTGACGCACCTGCTTCACAGGCAGTGACAGTTGTTCTCTTTGGCTTTCTTCCCTGTCATCCTACAGTGTGATGTCATGTGGCATCTCAAGTCCTGAGTGCAGTCCAGCCTCTGGTGCTGGCAACTTGGTACCTTTTGTTATAAATCCACAATACTGCAGTGGCTACAGGAGCAGTTTCTCCCCCATTCCATCCCCTCCCTTGACCCTTTTGCATCAAATTAGAGGATTTCCTTCATCAGGTGAAAAGACAGTGTCTGTGACTGTCATTGCTTCATTCCCTGTTACCAGCAGCCAAGTGGGCTTGAGGACAGGGGGCCAGCGAGCAGCAGGCACAGCACTGCCAGAGCGAACACAGGAGACTGGCACACCTGGGAGCACTGCCGAGCTCTGGCTTCTCTCCCTTGTGCCTGGGACCTGCCCAGACAGGCTGCTCTGCTTTTCTCCCATGGCAAGACCCTGCATAGCTGCTTCCTTGGGCTACACTCAGCATATTTTTGGAGGGAGTCCCCTTGGCACTGCCCCAGGGGCACAACTAAGGAGCCTTGCACCTAGGATTCTCACATTCAAAGAAGGTTTCAGAGTTTAGTTTTTAAGAGTTTGTCTCCAGACCTGGTGCAGTAGCCTAGTGGCTAAAATCCTTGCCTTGCATGCGCCAGGATCCCATATGGGTGCCGGTTTATATCCCAGCTGCTCCACTTCCCTTTTAGTTCCCTGCTTGTAGCCTAGGAAAGCAGTAGACGATGGTCCAAAACTTTGGGTCTCTGCACCCGGAAGATCTTGGCTCCTGACTTTGAATTAGCTCAACTCTGATTGTTGCAGCCACTTAGGAAGTAAACCAATGGATGGAAGATCTTTCTCTCTGTCTCTCCTTCTCTTTGTAAATCTGACTTTCCAATGAAATTTTTAAGAATTAAAAAAAGAAGTTTATCTCCTGGGCCCAGCATTGTGTTGCTGTGGGTTCAGCTACTATTTACAATGCAGGCATTCCATACTGGAGTGCCAGTTGAAGTCTGGCTGCTCTGCCTTTGATCTAGCTCCCAGCTAAAGTGCCTGGGAAGCAGTGGCCCACATGCTTGGGTCCCTGTCATCCATGTGGGAGACCTGGATAGAATGTGTGGTTTCTGATATTGGCATAGCCAGGTCCTCACCATTGTAGCCATTTGGAGAGCGAACCATCAGATGGAAGATCTGTGTGTGTGTGTATGTATGAGAATCTGACATGCAGCCTTTCAAATAAATAAATCTTTTAAAGTTTATCTGCAAAGATACGCTAACAGGACTGGAAAGAAGGGCATATTTATCAGCTTTACATTTAACATCTGCTTTTAATACATGGCTCACAAATTTTTACAATTAATCCTGCTATTTTATGAATACATGGTTACATTGTCTTATATATTTTTTGGAAATGTGGTACATTTCATTTACTTTTATTTTTATTTATTATTATTATTATTTGCAAAGGAGAAGAGCGAGTGAAACCTTTCATCTGTCAGTTAATTTCCCAAATACCTCAACAGCCAATAGAAGACCTGATGAAGTCAGGAGCCTAGAACTCAGTCTGGGTCTCTCATGCGGGTAGCCAGGAGCCGAACACTTGGGTTACTACCTGCTGCTCCCCAGGAGCATTTGCAGAAAGCTGAAAGCAGAAGTAGAACCAGTACTTGAACCCAGAGGCTCCGAGATGTGGACATCCCAAGCAACATATTAAATACTATTATGCCAATGCTTACGCCTAGTTGTATAGCTTGAAAGCCTTAATTTTTGCAATGTAAACTTAAAAAAAAAAGTATTTATTTATTTGAACGTCAGAGTTAGAAAATGAGAGGGAGAGACAGAAAGATTTCTATATCGGATTTACTTTTCAGATTGCGGCAATGGCTGGACTTGGGCTAGGCCAAAGCTTTCCTCAGGCCGTTAGCCAGGAGCTGGATTGGATGTGAAACAGCTGGGATATGAGCCGGCACACCGAGATGGGATGCCAGTGTTGAGTGTAGAGTGTAGCGGCTTTATCTGCTCTGCCACAATGCCAGCCCAGAAACTTCTAAAGTACACCACAATGTTTGCAGCCCTATTTGAACATTTACTCACTGGAACATTCCTGAAACCTCAGAGAAAGGAAGTGTCCCAGTTCCCCCATGACCTCTGGGCAGCCTGCTGATTACTCCCTTCTCCGTGGGCTGTGGGAAGAAGCTGTTTCCTTCCCACACTGTCATTTCTAGCTCAGAACAGCTAAGGCTGCATTCCCTGTTTCAGGCCAATGCTTGACCTGTAGAACAGCCCTCTACGCTGGGGTTTGCATTCCTCTGCCCTTCTCCCTTCACCTGGAGCAGGGCTTTTTCCTCCCACAGTCAGGCTTTTCTCCTTTGGGCCTGGAACTCCTGGCTGACCAGTTTCAGTCCTTTCTTTTCAGAGTGGGCTCAGCTGTGGCTCATCCTTAGACCCCTTCTTGCACTCTTTACCGCCTCCCTCCCACCCACCCCCGCCCCAGGACCTGAAGGGCACAGGAGTTGGGGTGAGGCCAGGCCTGCAGGACATGTCCTGTCATGTCTGTGCATCTGAGGTCAGAATCCTGAGAGGCTACTATTAACCACTCCCTCCCCTTCCTGATTTAACCATCCAGAGAAATAAACAGAACCGTGGTTTTTGTTAGAGAGAAATAGGTGTCTGAAATGAGTTGAGGAAGAGAGAAAAGTGGTAGAAGCCAGATGGAATTTTCAGTTGAATGCTGAAAGCAGAAATGAAACTGGTATTTCCAGCACCCACCCTGGCCAGAGGAGCCCAGAGTTCTGTGTGGTTTCTTTCGGCACTAGGTCGACAGTTACTGTGTCCTGTGCAGGAAGCTGCCCTCTGTCCTCTCAAACTCCTTAATTGTGCAAGCTATGCGTGACTCTGTATGCAAGAATTCCTATGAGGCAGCTGACCGTGACTCTAGGGACCACTTATTTTGGAATCAGTCAGATCTGAGTTCAGATACTGACTTGTGCTATATTATCTTAAGCAATTCACTTAACTTCTAGGCTGAGTTTTCATTTGTAAAATAGAGGGCAACAGCTCTATCATGGAACTGCTGTGAGGACGAAATGCAGTGATACAGTCATTTCTGACCTGGCACACAGGCACTCAGTGAATGGTAGCAAGCTGGGGCTAGGTGAGGTGAGCAGAGTGCATTTTGTGCACCTGCTCCTAGGGTTGTGTAGATTGTGCTGTGCAGTTGGGGCATCGCCCTATAGTGAGTTCCAAGCTCCACACGGCCTGGCCCTTTCTCTCAAGAAGCACAAGGTCCAGAAGACACACGTGAAACAAATCAAAGATGCTTGATGTGAGGATCATCTTGAGAAAGGAAGGACACCAGCACCCAGAAGACTCAGGAGTAATGTTATTGAAGAACAGACATGATATTTCTGGACATATGTGGTAGGGAACAACAGATCACAGAGGAAGTAGCTTACTCAAAGCTATAGAAGTGAAAAGCTATGTTCACGGAATATTGAATCAGTAAGCCAGCCCCTAAGACAACAGACAGGCAAGAGACTGTTTCCCAGTTGTATAGGACTCTAAATGCCAGGCCAAGGACTTTAACGCTATTTGCAACAAAAACAAACAAAAAGTGGGAAGTCATAGCGTCTCATGAAGGAATGATACAGTAACAGAAGAAGCAGTAAGTCTCTTTTCCTTCTGTGACAGAGGGGTTTGGGAGGCAGTGTTTATCATGGTTATCCTGTTAGTGTTTAACACAAGTCTTTATGCCTTCAGACACAAACAACTTGTCAGTCACATCACCCATTATCACACCTCCTACATCCCACTTCCTGAAGCAATTCCCCTTCCAAAATTTACCCCATATACAGATGGAGAAAGTCCAAAAGATTTAACCAAAATGAAATTCTGCTGAATTTATTGTCCCTCCATTTACTTTTCTCTAAGTGTGGCAAAATATATAGGACAGAAAATTTACCTTTTCAGCCATTTAAAATTGCATAGCTCATGGTATTGAGCACATTTACATTGACATTCAATCATTGCCACCATCCATCGTTACTTTTCTCATCTTCCCCAACTGCAATGCTGGACCTATAAAAACACTCGCTTGTCGTCCCTCCCTCCCCTGAGCCCTTCACAGCCACCCTTCCACATTTTGCCTCTATGAATTTAACTACCCTGTGTGTCTCATTCAAGTAGAATCATAAAGTATTATCTTACAGCAAGCTTATTTCAATTGCCATAAAGTCTTCAAGGTTCATACATGTTGTAGGATATGTCAGAATTCCCTTCCAAGGTTGAATAATATGATATTGCATGTACATACCACATCTTGCCTACCCATTTATCCATCAGTAGACACCTGGGTTGCTTCTGTCTTTTAACTATTGTTTACTGTTTTTTTTTTTAAAGTCTTTATTTGAAAGAGTGAAAAGGAGATATCTTCAGTCTACCAGTTCATTCCCTAAATGTCTGTAACAGCTGGAGTTGAACCAGGTCAAAGTCAAGAGCCAGTAACTGCCCTCTGAGTGTCACGGACACGGGCAGCATTATCTGCTGCACATTAGCAGGAAAATGGATTAGCCAAGAAGTGGAGTAACCAAGACTTGAACCAAGTATTCCAAAACAGGATGTAAGTATCCTTTGCAGTGGCTTAACCAGCCACACACACAATACTCAACCCTGCTATTTACTTTGTAATAACTTTGTAATAACTTCTCATGAACATCTTTTTGTGTGAGTTTCTATAGAGCTAACTCCTTTTTATTGGTTGCAAATACAATTTCTCTTTTTTAAAAACATTTATTTATTTTTATTGGAAAGGCACATTTACAGAGAGGAGGAGAGACAGAAAGATCTCCCATCTGCTGGTTCACTTCCCAAATGGCTGCAATTACCAGAGCTGAGATGATCTGATTCAAAGCTAGGAACCAGGGGCTTTTGGATTTCCCACGCAGGTGCAGATTCCTAAGGACTTGGACCATTCTCCTCTGTTTTTCCCAGGCCCCAAGCAGGGAGCCGGATGGGAAGTGGAGCAGCCAGGACACGAACTGGTGCTTATGTGGTATGCCACATTTGGAAGTAGAGAATTAATCAGTTGAGCCATTGTGTCAGCCACTTCCAATACATGGTATAGAAATGAATATCTATAATCACACATCCAGCAGGTGATGTAACAGGTAATTGAACCTGATTCTTTCTGACTCCAAAAGCTAAATATTTTTCCCTGTTCCAGGAGACATGCGAGAAGTTGTACATTTGAGCTACTATACAGTTGGCATAGTGTCATGCAAGTATCAACTACTGTGGTGTGATTTGATTAGGGTCTGAGAAGATTCTGATAAATGGAGTGATGAAGCTGGGAGAGGGCAGTTGAAGCTTTGGTTTAGGAGTCTCTACCTCGTGTCCTTCCAGAACACATCTGTCTCCAGCCCTTGGTTGCTGCTAATCTGGCCACCTCACAGAGGAGCTTGGGAATAGTCCCAGATAGTGTTATCTGTACACAGAGACTTAGAGTTCATCTTGCCCCACCTTTTGTCTTAGGATAGGAGGAAACTGGAGCCTGAGAGACAAACCCTGGGCTTCCATATGAACTTCCCTCTGCCTGATGTGGCTGTGCAATGCATTGTTTTCACACCAGTTTTACTGACTCCCGCACCCTCTGTTGATGCTGGAAACTCATGTCCCAAGTGCATTATTTTTCTTGTTTATTTCTCCTGTATACATGTATCCCTCCAGCAGCCTGCCTGGTTTTATTAAAGATATATCTGTTTTCTGATCACTTCCATGTCTTTCTCTCTCTTCCAGGAATGGAAAAATCAATCTGAGTGTCATTAAGAGAATATTCCCTGAAGAATATTACTGGTGACAGTGGATTTGTCACCCAACTAGACTTTCTTTTACTAAATACTTGGAATTTCTTCCACAGGGGAGGAGATCGAATGTGATCTCACTGTCTGAACCCAGGCCTTTGACTGACTTGCCAACTTTTCATTCCATTGTCTCTGTCTTTGGCTGAGCCCTTCGCTACCCTGATTAATTGGTTTCAAACCCCTTCATAGCGACCTAATAAAACTGGCTTGTTTAATTTGTGTCGGGAAATTTCTGAGAATGTTCCATTTAGACTCTGATAAGCTTTTTTTTAAATTTTTTTTAGCAGCTTGTCGGAGACTCCCCCGGGAGAGGGAGGCTGCCCTTCCTGCAGAATCCTGAATAACAGAGCACCAACACTATGATGATTGCATGGTTCTACTGACTGCCAGGTCTGGATGCTTTTACAACAAACATACCTGCCAGTTAAAACAGACAGTTCTTCATGTTACCTCACATGAGGCTGCTGTCTTCCATCTCTGGGGGCTGCCTGGACTGGTTCCAGGCCTCCAACCCTGGTCTGTTGGGATTGAGCCTGGCCACAGCCATAGCCACTTCTGCAGCTCAGCTCTAGGTCACTTGATCAGAAACACCTGCCTATTAGAATGGGCTCTGACTCCCCCAAGAGAGGGTCTCAAAGTTGAATGTTTTCTGTCTCAAAATGAAAGGGATGGTAGTAACAGTCCACAAGACCTTAGATGGGAGATGGGGACCAATCCTGGATGCCTCTGCAGCCAGCTGGCTGGAATTAACATTCTAATAGCTACCTTCCCCATCAACCACCCTCTAATGAGATAGCAAGCTTGTTTATGTAACACAATCAGACCACTGTCTCCAATTAATCTTTCCCTTGCATATCTCCCTCAAGATAGCTTTCATACGCATGTGTAAACATGCCCTTAGAATCTTCTTAACATTCCCCAGCAACCGCCTGCCCCCAGCTGGAGCTGTCCTGGCAGTGCTTACAGTTCCCCCACTGCCTCCACCACCACCCTGGAGGACAGCTTCTGGCACCTCTCAGTGGGGCAAAGCAAGAATCATAGCCAGGAAGGAACTCCCTGACCAAGCAGCCGCCCTGGGTGCTGGCACTGCCACGGGAGCTGCCGCACACCCTACAGCATTTGGCTGATTCATTTGTCTTCATTAACATGGCTCATAGTGGAAAGTTTTGTCACATGTATGATTATGGAAGCTCTGATCCCCCTGCATGCTCTCAGAGGCCCTGAACAGGCAGCACCTTGAAAGCAGCGTTTCTGTGGTAGGGGGTGTGGCTCGTGCCATCAGGCTGAGGGATGGGCCACACAGGGACACCTGGCCCATCATCCTTTGGAACTGGGCCTCCTAGTGACCTTGGCCCCAGAGCTTGCGTCTCTGTCCTTAGCCACCTCACAGATAGCATCTTTCTTCAACCTTCCTCCCCTCTTACAGGAAAGCTTGACTTACAGGTTCGCTCACAGGGATCACCTTCATGTCTCTTGGTTTGATCCTTGCCTCTTGCCTCCTCCTAGGCTGGTCTGTATCAAGGGCCACCTTCATCTCCTGGTGAAATCCCTGCCACAGCCTCTTAGATGCCCTATACCCTGGCTGATTGCCATCTGTTCTGTGCCTACTGACATCTCCTCTCTCTAAAATGACCAGCAGGTCCTTTCTCTGGGGCAAAACTGCTTGGTATGGTACAGGCCTTATACTTCTATAACCTTCCACAGCTGCAGCCCCATCAACAGGCTTCTGTGTCTACCCTTGCCCCTACATTTCTCTTTGAGAGTTATGCTGGGTCACAGGGATCTGAAACAATTCTACCTTAGGCCTGATGGCATAGGACTGTTAGCTTGAGGAATGGCTATGATTTAAACTGACCTCCTCCACTTTTTTTCAGATTAAATCATGAGAATATGGGATGCTAGACTGAGTAAAATGTCTTAAGTTGTTAAGCAAGGAATCATTCTCCATGACTCAGGTTTCCTTTTTGAGCCATACGCAAACTACTTCAGGTATAAGAACAGCCAAATTACCAGCAGAAAAAGGCGCATTTGTTAAAGAAAATGTATGTATGGGGACCCAGAGACAGTTGGCTTCAGCGAGGATGTGAACAAGACAAGTCTAGGGCCCAACCGGTCTCACTCCCTCTCCCTCTCCTCTAGATGTGCCCTTCTCCATCCTCCCTGCATTCTCTGAACATCCTCTGCTGACTCATCTTGGACATAAGTAAAGATAGTAGCCACATGCCAGTGTCTAGATGAACCTCCAAAATGGGACGTACCACACACTGCAGCTTCCTGTTGTCTGAGAAAGTTGCTCCAGGTCACCTTCCTGGGCACAGTTGGTATCCTGCTGCCTTTTGATTGGTTGTCCTGGGCTCAGATCTCATTCACTGTCTTTCTTCCCAATCTTGGGCCAGGTGGAGAGGTTACAAGAGTCCCCCAGCTTCCTCTAAGGCGGTGAGTTTGCAAGGGCGGCTGTAGTGAAGCCTTCCGCATTGGCTGTCCTGACCTACAGAAAATGGTTCTCTTCTGGAGTTGGAAATCTGAACTTGGGAAGCTGGCAGGACTGTCTCTGCTGAGGACTGCGAGGGAGGATTTCTCCCTCGTCCACCTCGCAGCTTCCAGTAGCTTCAGCTGTTTCTTGGCTCATACATGCCATACCCCTCTGTCCTCATGTTGCTTGCCTTCTGTGTGCATGAGTCTCCAACCTAATCTGCATTTTTGACAAGGGCATCATCATTTGTTTAGGGCACACACTAATGACTTAGTTTTATCATCTGCAAAGGCCCAATTTCCAAGCAAAGATACATATGCTGGTACTGCAAGTTCAACATCTTTTGGAGAGAGATCTCAGGTTCAAACTGAGGCTTCCAGGTAAACACAGATCCCAGGAAGGTAGCCCTTCTGTTTTGTAACATCTCCTGGAAAAGATAGTATTTATCAACGGTAGGTTGATAGCACTGACAACAAGTGTTACCTTGTCAGAGACAATTATAGTTGTAATGACAATACTGTACACATGTGTGGTTCGTTAGAATTGTGATGATGGGGACTAGTTTTGTGGTTTAGCAGCGTGAAGCTTCTACATGTGGTGCTGGCATCCCATGTGGGTGCCTGTTCAAGTTGTAGCTGCTCCACATCCAATGCAGCTCCCTGTTAATGGACTGGAAACAGCAGAAAAGTATGGCTCAAATATTTGGCCCCTGCCACCCACTTGGAAGACTTATAGGGAGCTCCTGACTTCAGCCTGGCCCAGCCCTGGCTGATGTGGCCATTTGGGAGTGAATCAGGACATGAAATATAATTCTGTGTCTCACCCTTTTGCTCTATAACGCTGAATTTCAAATAAGCAAACAAATCTTTGTTTTTTTTTAAGAATTGGAAGGGCTGGTGTTTGGGGTATATCCGCTTAAGCTGCCGCCTGCGATGCAGGTATCCCATATGGGGTTGTGTCTTGGCTGATCCACTTCCCGATCCAGCTGCTTGACGGTGACCTGGAAGAAGCAACAGAAGATGGCCCAAATGCTTAGGTGCCTGCTATCCATGTAGGAGGCTTGGATGAAGCTCCTGGCACCTGGCTTCAAACTGGCCCAGCTCTGTCTGTTACAGCCATCTGCAGAGTGAACCAGTAGATCGAAGATTCCTCCTCTCTCTTGCCTTCTTTCTCTCACACTCTGTAATTCTGACTTTCAAATAAATAAATCTTTTTTTAAGAGAAAACGCTGTTTTATCCTCACAACAATTATGTAAATGAGGCAAAGACATTTTTTTATTATTCTCTTCTGTGCCTCAGTTTCCTCATCTGTGAGACCAGGACAGCAGTAGTATCTGTTGCTAGGATGTGAACGCCCTCACCAAAATTTATGTTGAACTTTAATGCCCATTGTGAGATATGCAAACTGCTGTATAAATGAAATGTATTAATGTCCATAAAGCACCAGTACCCTAAGCCGTGGCCCCCAGAAACAGGGCTGGTCCTCAGGATTCAGGTGGATGGACCAAGTACGAACCCAGAAATGAGGTGCCTCGCCTTCCCCACCTCCTCCTCCTTTCTCATATTTCCAGAATTACGTGGCTAGAGGCTCTCATAGTGCCATTTCTTTAAACTTGTGTTTTCATTTATTTCCTGTCATGGCTATTTTCTTGTTACTGAAGTTAAGAAAATATAAAGAAAACACATTTTAGGATAAAATAACCTGCAATGCTATAATGATGCCTGTAATGTCTGAAGAGCATGAGGTGCAGAAAAACAGGGGGGGAGGGGGGAGGGGGGCGAGAGTCTCCACTTGCGCATGCGCACTCACTGCTGCCCAGACCTGGGGATCTGGAGGGTGGTTCTTCCCCGCCTGCCCTGCCATCAGCTGCAGATTGTTCTTGCTTCCTCCCCTCCATCCTGCAGCCTCTTGGTCTCACCCTGGGTTGCCTCGGGTTGGGTTCACACGTGGTAATGATTCATGTGGAGTGATGGATCTGAAGTATCTCCAGGAACGCTTAGTGGAACCATGGGACCCGGAAGAGAAGGACAGGGCGGTCTCCAACACTGTGAGAGGAGGCTGGGCCACCCCCTTCCCCCACAACGTGGCCAACTGGAACGGGAATGGGGTCGGGGTGGTTCATACCCAGGTAACCCACATTGCTTGCTGTTATGGGTCCCTCCTCTGGCTCCTGCTGCCTGGGGTGGGAACTCCGCGTGCGACGGAAAGGATGGCCGCGAGCGAGAATGGCACCTGCGTCGTACGTCAGGTACGTGGGGAGCGGCTTCAGGACTTCACGTTCGGCCTCCTGCGCCCCTGCTGTCCCTCGCCGCACGCCTTGGGTTTCTGCGTGGGGGCCCCGGAGGCTTCCGACCCTGGAGGGACCCCCGACGCGGAGAGGCCCCTCAAGGCCGGGCCACTCCTCTGCACAAGGCCGCTCCGGCTTGCGCGCCATTTCTCCCGGCAAAAGCTTAGCCGTGCTTGACGCTCAGCAAGGTCAGGTTTTTATTGTTTTGTTTTTGTTTTTTGTCTTAGCAAATTCAGAGGCCACAAACATAAATAGATTTTAAGTCTTAGCTAAAGCCAAGGAGTCTCCTCTCCCCCCCCCCCCTCGCCCGGCCCAGTCCCAGGCAATTAAAAACCTGTCCCTGGCCTGCAGTGGCCTCCTCCTTGGCAGGGCTCCTGATCCGGTGTCGGGTGGCGCTCCCTGCCCTCTCTGCCCTAAAACTCTCACATCTTTTCTCTTTGTTTTTCCTCCCCTTCCTTCTTCGTCTTCACCTTAGATTTCTTTATGGTGTCTTTTTTCTTATTCCAAAGCCATGGTTGATAGCAAGGGGAGAGGCACTGAGACAGGTGGGTTAACACCCAGTTTGCATCACTTTGGAAACTGGGGGTTCCATCGGGGGTTAGAAGAGGCGCAGTGACTTAACTCAGCTGAAATGAGAAATCAGGTGCATGGTGGCAGCAAGGTATAGAAAGCTTGCTGTGGGCTCCGAGTGTCAGACCGTGATTTTAGAAGACATATTCTCCCCGGTGAGGGAAATGAAGACAGCATGATAGAGGGGAAAGGATGAGCAGGAGGCTGTTGGCAGCCAGCACCTGTGGCAGGGAACTGGGCCACTCACTTTCAGCGCCTCTTGGCAGAGAAGCAAGGTACCGCCTAATGGAGACTGATGAAGCCGGAACTCGGAGAGATAATGAACTGAAACAGGATTCCTCTCTGAATTGGAAGTCAAGGCTGGTGATAATGAATGCAGTTGTCTCTAGTGAGCCTAGAAGCTCTACTATGCATGGGACTTTGTGAAATGAGGCCTTCCTTGTAGAACAACAGATTGTAAGAGGAGGAATCTATGTTTAAATTGCTGTTAAACTGAGCTCAGAAAAGTCAGGCAACAGCATTCCAACACAGCCGATTAATTATGGTAGCTCAGTGCTCAGCAACTGCAAGGGGTTGGAAGGCGGCTCAAGTCTTCTAGCAAACTCTGAAAGGAAAATTTCTTTTTTTTCCATGGAGAAGTTTAAGTGTTACAAGGGTGACCCGTGACTAGCTCCGAGGCTGTGTCTGGAAATGGAAGGACCTCTTCATGTCAAAGTTGATCATTGAAGAGGCAAACACCAGGAGACAGAACCTCAGATGGAAGCACTTGCAGAAATCTAGAGATGTTTTGCTGGGCTGAGGGAGGGGTCTCAACAGAATATCTCAGACCTTGGCACCCATCAAAGAAGGAACTGAGGGAAATTTTATCTTAGTTCAAGGTCAGGTAACAAATATAGTGGTCCTGGACTCCTGCCATAATTCTCAATACCATTGGTATTTTTATAGTGCTGTATGGGGAAAGTATGTGGTCTAGAGTAGACAAGTTTACTTTTTGGGTTTGATATTTAATACATTTTAAAACTCGATACTTTGTATCATTTTCTATTTGCATGATCATTCACTAAATTTTAACTAGTGCCTTACATGACTACCAATAATATGTACGGTCTGTGCTTTTAAAAATTTTGTATCAGTATAATTTTTATGAATCAGTCATGATACTTATGATTTAAGGGTGCTGATAAGGCTATGGATTCATAAATGGCTTCCAAAATGTATGAGGTGTTTTGTTTCTGGGCTCACAATGTTTAAGTCTTGGGAAGTAGTTATTGGCTTCTCTGCTTTGTAGATAGGAAAACCAAGGCTCACAGGGTAAAAGCAATGTGCTGGGCCTTCTGCCTCATCCTGGCTTGTGTGTGTGGACCCAAGTCATTCTAACTGCAAATCGGATTTTTTTCTTTATTTGCCATTTGTTGATGGAATTAATTCTCCTGGAGCAAAGACCCATTCTGCTGGCTCATTTATGCTGACATGGTGGTACTGCAAATGGTTATGAGAAAAATGGAATAAAAACATGTTTATTTTGCTAAAAAGATTTTGAGATCTATTCATAGTTTTTTAAAAATCTGCATTATTCATGAATTTTTAAAAAAGGTTTGTTTGTTTGAAAGGCAGAGTGACAGAGAATGAGGAAGAGACAGTGAAAGATGTCTTTCCAGTGCCTGCAATATCCAGGGCTAAGTCAGGCCAAATCCAGGAGCCAAGAGTTCTGTCTGGGTCTGACATGGATGGTAGGGGCCCATGTGGTTGGGCCTTCTGCTGCTGCCTTTCTGACCAAGACTCAAACCTGAATTCTGATATGGCTTGCCCTTACAGAATGGATGCCCACATCACAAGCAGTGGTTTAACTTACTGTGCTTAACAACACTGCGTCCCCTCCTTCCATCATTATAAGGTTCTAGCATGGATTCATTAGAAAGAAATCATCACAAATTAAGGTCATTTTCATTTTTATTTTTAATTCTCATTTAATCCATTTTAAGTTTACAGACCAAGGGGAATCACAACTTGGTTTTAATAGGCTATTGGGCAGATGTTTTTTTCATATCTTCTCAAACAAGTTGGAGAAATGTGAATCATAGTTTGGAACAGTTAAACAGATTCATTTGGTCGACTGATAGATGAATTAGTACTGAAGCACAAAATCAGAAGAATTGCTCATTTCTTTTCAGTCCTTCTCAGGGACAATGCAGATAAAGAGACAAAGAATTCAGGGCTCCTGCCTTCAGGAGATTAGCGTGGGAAAAAGAGACATAAACGTATGGTTCTGATGGAGAGGGCTGTACCGGGAGCATATTACATATACAGGACATAAGGAATATGGACTTGGCAGAGAGCCACTGGGGTAGGAGTGGGACAACTTCTGGCAGTCAGTGATGTCAGCTGTTGCATAGACTTTTGGAAGAAAGACCAGATTACTGCTGGGGAAGAATGTTGAATGAGTTGGACCAGTTTTCTGGTTCCCTTTATATGCTGAGGTCCTGAGTTTGCACATAGTTAAATCCTCACAGCTGCTCTCAATACAGCCATGCCTGGCCTGTTCGGAACTCCAAGCTGGCAACTCGACAGCTGGGCTGGGGAGGAACCCAACTGCTATGCTGGACAATGGAATGGGCACCCATGGAAATCACAGCCACTGAATAAGAGCTTATTAGCTTGTTCAGATTATTAGGCTGCTCATCTGAGGGAACATATTGGAATATTCTGACATTGCAAACAGAAGTGTCCAGGGGTTGAGAAAACCTTGTGGTCTAGTAAGTGAAAGCTGGTGATGAGGTTGGGAAGGTGTCCGTTTCAGAGAGACTGTGCTGATGTCGGAAGACATCCTCTCTTCCGTCTTCTCTTCATTTCAAGGCTTTTTCAGGGCATTGAAAAGATCGATTCTGCATTTCTTAAAACAATGTGAGCTGTTAACATTTATAAGAAATAGTTCTATAATACCACCTCAGGGTCTGAAACCACCCTGGATAAAACATGTCTTAAGTCTGAAAATCCTCATAATGTCAACCTTGTTTTCTGTGCAGAGCATGGCTTAAAGTGAAATATGAAGTCACTGAGTCATTGAAATACCTGGAAACAATTCACATCGGATGAGGAAGGATTTATTTAAAAACACATCTCATTTCCCCGGCATAGTATGCCTGCGGTTCACGGTGCACAGTTGTCAATGCAGAACTCCATGAGATTCTGTCCCTGGCAAGTGTTGTGGCCTAAATTCTGACTGGGAATCTCTTCCCTACCCCAAAGGCAGTGTAACAAGATAGCCTTACATCCTTCACGTCTCTCCCTAAGGGCTCAGCCTTTCTCAGATTGGCACCCTCCACTGGGGACAAAACCTGGGCATCTGGTGTGAGCGCAGCCCTTTTCAGAAGGCCAGCTCCTAATTACACACTGCCTTTCTCCAGTGTTCTCAGCGTCAAAGCCTGGCAAGCACCATTAACTCATGTTGCAGGGCTGCAGATAATGCCGGTCATTTAATGTGGCTGAATATCCCAACCAGGGCCTTCCTGTTTCCAAACCAGTCAATAGAGTGAGGGGCTGTGAGTGTGTTTCACAGCCTTTTGCCATCCCCATGGAAAACAAAGACGAGCTTGATGTCTGTGCCTTGAATACTTAGCAGGAGAGGCTAAAGTCTTGCTGCTTACTCTGTGCGGGAATGGAAGGTTGTGGTGCTTTGACAAATTAGGGTAGGCTCAGTTTGCTAGGCAGCACCATGCTTCTGTATTTCACAGGTCTCAATGTGACTGGAAGAATCTTGGGTCACTGAATATGATCTATTCTGCATTAACATATAGATACCATGCTTCAGTTCCTTCTGAAACTTAAAAATATTTGTTGAATGTAACCATCCATTTTTTGCACTCTGGCATTTCATGTTTTATTTGTAAAAACCACTTGCATTCTTTAAAATTTAATGAAACAATATTGAATAAATAATCCAAAGGCAGTATAATAACACAGCAGTACATCCAGGCTGTGCCTCAGCATTCTGAGAAATGGTTGGTGTGTACACCCATGGCCTGCCTTCTATTCAAGGAACAAACTGCCCTGCTTATCTGCACATGTGAAAAACCAGTGGGGAAGGGCCTGAGCCCTTTTGCTCTCAGCAATAGAAAGGGAATACAGATTTATGTGTGAGCAGCCTCTTCATTTTAGCCATAACAGCTTGGCAGCAGATTATTCCCATGTTTTAGTTGAAAAGGAAGTGCTATGAATAGCAGTAGTGGATGGGAGTGCTCCATAGGGAGTGACCACCCTGTTCCTCTCTTTTTGCCCTTTCTCCCTGCCCTCCATTTTTAAGCAGCTCTAGCCCAAATATCTCAGGCAGCTAGAAATGAAGACATCCTCATGCTCTTTCCCAGGCCACACTTATCCATTACCCAGGACCTCATGGCATGCCCTTTGCTCATTCTCCTCCCTGTCTCTTCTACCCACCTTCTGTTACTCTTCCATTTTGCTCATTTCCCCCTACTGCTTCCTAGTAAGGCAGTAGACATCTTTCAAGTTACTTCATATCCCTTTTGGAATAAAGTGAAGAATATATAGATGGATGCCTACATAGACCAATGGTTATAGACAGATTCATTGTATTATTTAATCACTTTTTATGGCCTAAAGATTCTTCAAGTAAATACAGGAAAAACCAAGTTACTTTCCTACCAAATGACCAAGCAACACTAAATGTCCTTGAGTTCTTTGGCAGTATTCTTAAGGCCAACAATGTGGCTGTGGGTTGAACATGGCTTGCAGCACCAGTTATTGGCACTGGAATTACAACTGAAGCCCCAACTGCTCTGTTCCCAATCCAGCTTCCTGTTAATGTGCCTGAAAAACCAACAGGTTAGGGCCTGAGTATGTGAGCCCTGGCTACCTATGTTAAAGATCCGGGTGGAGCTCTGGGCTCCTGGTTTGGGCCTGGCCCAGCCCTGACTGAGGGCAACCTTTTGAGGAATAAACCAATTAATGGAAGACATCTCTCTCTCTCTCCCTGTTACTCTGCTTTTCAAAAACTTAAATAAATACAAAAAATATTTGTTCTCATTCACGTTAGTACCACCATTAACTAACTCTAGGTCTTTTCAGAAACCTCATCCCTGGGAAGGGTTCCATGACCTCCTAAGCCTGGGAAGTACCCTTGTGTTATCTTTGAACTTTGTTACTATTGGTCCCTTCTCAAAGCATCCTCATGATTGTCTAGACTGTAACTTTTTAACTGTATTTTTCACTAATTTGTGAGCTCCCTGACTGAGCTTATGCACTTGTCTCTTTTGCATGCTGATATCCAACACAGATCATGGCACACAGTAGATAGTAGATGATACCCAGTAGATACTTTTCATATGAATGACCTTGCTATAATTCACTTTGTAGGACCAAGTATGAGTTGAAACCTTCTCATAGTTGAATGCTGTGCTCTATCCTGCTTTTGTAGATACCATTGGGGGAGACGGGGTGGCCTTACTTTCAAATCCCTTGGTTGCTAACTAGAAAATGATACAGTCAGAAATTTGTCAAGAGTCCTGTGCAGCTTCCAGCTTCAGCTGAAATTCAGGGAAGCAAGAGATCAAGGAAACTTAATCAAGGAGTAAATGAGACCAGAGCTAGTCCTCAGGGAGGATAGAATCTGGTTAGGCAGAGAAAGTGAAGGGAGCAGTGCAGGAAGAAGGAGTGAGACGTGGCAGTGGAGCGGGGTCTGGCTTGAGCTGGTGCGGAGAGGCCCAGGCCCACATGAGCTGTAGAGGCTGTAGAGGCTGTAGAAGCTGTAGAGCTGTAGCAGGTTGTGGAGGATCCAGAAAGTCGGACACAGACCTGGACTTCAGACGCTATAATATGCCGTCGATATAAAGCATTGAGTTTATCAGCAGGATAAAACAACAGTGAAGGAGGCAAGTCATAGTGGGGAGCAGAAAGGGAGACTGCTGTGCCGAGAACGCCACATGGCAGCCATCATAAGGAACCAGGAATGGGACCCTTTAACCTGGGCTAGGGGATGAGTGAATGGAGAGAAGGAAAGGCAAACCAGGATGACATTTGAAAGACACAAGTGGCAGGCTGGCCTCAGCTGGAGACACCTGAAGCTCTTCAAAGGTGGCAGAAGCATGAACCCACTGGCTCTGAATGCTACTCCCTGGAAGCCAGGAGTGAGAATGGTGCTGAGGAGAGAGAAGGTCTGTGTGAGGTGCTGAGTCTCCTTGGGTAGATTGTGGGCCCCCCTCCCGGGCGCTGTGTTCCTGCATGGCTTTCTGTTCTGTCCCTAAACACTGCCTTCTCCGGTGTGGATTGAGGGCCAGGGTAGAGGGGGAGGGGAGCAAGGAGGAAGCGCCTCCCACTCTGTACCTGTTGTATCGTCTGGGCAGGAGGTGTATGGTCTGTGGTCCTCTTGCTGCTTTGGAGGGCTTAGGTGCTTCTGTAATGGAGTCCCCTGGCTGTGCCGGAGCTGAACTAAAAGCCAGATGCTGAGCAGGATGGAGGAAAAACCTACTGGTGTTTACTAGGGGAGAGAGGGTAGAAGAATTGCTTATTTATTTTTTAAGATTTATTTTACTTTTATTGCAAAGCCAGATATACAGACAGAAGGAGAGAGAGGAGGATCTTCCGTCTATTGATTCACTCCCCAAGTGGCTGCAGTGGCCAGTGCTGCGCCAATCTGAAGCCAAGAGCCTGGAGTCTCTACCTCCAGGTCTCCCATGCGGGTACAGGGTCCCAAGGCTTTGGGCCATCTTTGACTGCTTTCCCAGGCCACAAGCAGGGAGTTGGATGGGAAGCAGGCCTGCGAAGATCAGAACTGGTGTCCATCTGGGATCCCGGCGTGTGCAATGTGAGAACTTTAGCCACTAGGCTGCTGTGTCGAGCCCAAGAATTGCTTATTAAATTTCAACCTTGAGTGTCTTGTCTAAGGACTCATGGTCCTGAGTTCACTTTGTTCCAACAGCTTTTCAGCATGGTCTTAGCAGCTGTCATGTTGATATACCTTAAAAGAAAAAGTGCCAAATCAAAAGAAAAAAAAAAAAAGAAGAAGAAAAGAGAGAGAGAGGAAGGATGATAAACAGACAGCAGGCATTTAGTCTAGTAGTTAAGACACCAGGTAAGACACACCCACATCAGAATGCCTGGTCTTGATAGCTGATTCTGTTTAAGATTCTAGCTTCCTATTAACACAGACCCTGGGAGGCAGTGGTAATGGGAGGCAGTTGGGTCTGTGGCACTCAAGTGGAAGACCTGTATTGTGTTCGTGGCTGCTAGCTTTGGCCAGGCCCAACCCTAGCCCTTGTGGGCTTTGGGGGAATGAACCAACAGATGGAAGGTCTGTATCAGCCTGTCAGATAGGTGTGCCTTTGGAAGAATGTGCTCAGGATGGGTGATGGCTTCTGTTGGACCACTGTCCTCCACTCAGCTTCTGAGCTGGACAGCATGGGGCCTTGTTGCTGTAATTTATCATTCTGGTTCCGTTCCCAGACAGCCTGCCTGCTCCTCCGGTTCAGCTTTTCATCATCATCTCGAGGCTGTTTGCTCAGCCTTTGCTATTGCTGTTGCAATTGTGTTTTGGATCTGACCTCCTGCCAAGCTGTGGGGCTTGGCTGAGGACGCTGCCAGGGACTGAGCTGGGCAGAGGGGAGTGCCCAAAGCTCTTGAGGAAGGGAGGGAGGCAGGGACTCAGATCTACTTCTACTTTCTGAGCTGGGGAGATCATTAAAGGTTCGGTCACCCTTTCCGAGCATCTCCTGGGGATGAAAGTGAGGTGATGGTGTGGCTCTCTGCTGAGTTCTCCCCAACTGTGACTGGCAGTGAAGTAATGGTGATACTTTCTGATACTTTCTAAATAGTGCTTTATTTCAAGTGAAACTGAAGCAGTCCCAAGGACGGCACACATTTAGGAGCCAAGAACCCCAGGAGTCAAAATCTGCTAGGCCCACTGGGTGCTTTCTCCACACCCCAACCACTCAAACTGAGTCTGCAGGCCAGTTCCACAGCAGAGAGAGCAAGAAGAGGAAGGAGGTGTTGTCCGAATTTGTGGAAACCAGGAGCCCCCAAATTATCTTTTAGGCTGTCTTCTGCTGTGTTTCCTACTTTGTGAGAGCAAAACCACCAGCCCCCTTTGTCCAGAATGGATGGGGTTAGCATGGCCTTAGTATGTTTCATGTATTAAGCCATCTACATCCACTGTCAATGCTTAGGACAACTCTTAAGAAGTAAACACTAGTATCCCACATTGATGGTTGTTCAGGCTGCACAGCTAATCCGCACTGAGGCCACAGGTGAGGTCTTCTTCCCTACAAGCTGACGTCTTACTCTGACACCACACTGCCTCTGAGAAGGAGTAGAGAAACCATGTCCTGACCCTTTGATGCATGCTCAAATCTGCATGTCATCAAGATGTTACTAACAACAAGTTCTGTTTATCGAGTCCCTTCAACGTAAGATGAGAAAATGTGTAGTTTGTACAAAGAAAATGCCATGTAAACTCAAAACAGGCATGTAGCAGCTCCTTCCCACTTCCCTTCAGGCCTCTTCTGATTGCTTTGGGCTGTGTCCCACTGGCCAGGATACTTGGGAGCATCTGGCAGCCTGTCTCCTGTCGGTGCACCTAAGCCAGCGCTGCACTGGAAAAGTGGTCTTGAATACGAAATACTTCCAACATGGCCCTGGCTGGTGCACTCTGACAGAAAGCTTGTCACATAGCTGTCTAGCTTTCAAGTTCTCCCGTGTGAAAAAGAAAAAAGATGAGATCACCTGTCCAGCAGAGCTGTGCTGTGAAGATTAGTCCAACTGAGGAAGAGAGAGATGTCCTCTCAAAACAGAGAGAACCCTTTCCTTTATTTATTTATTTTCATTTGTTTGAAAAGCCAAGAGACAGAGAAGGATCTTTCACCCACTGGTTCACTTTCCAAAAGCTTGCATCAGCCAAGGCTGGGCCAGGCATTCTGCAGGATAGCAGGGACGCAGGTGCTTGAGCTGTCATCAGCCGCCTCCTAGGGTGTGCATTAGCAGGGAGCTGAACTGGAAGTGGAAGCAGCACTTGAACCTGGGTGCTTCAATGTAGCTTAACTTTCTTACCTAGTGTCCCCTCTGCACCCCTTCATTTCTGAAGCTCGTCTCCTGTCACTCCCAGTATTGCACCTGCTGAAGTTTGTTCCATCAAACTGTATGATGGTTGTTTTCCACACAACCCTGGAGGGGATTTTGGGTTTCAGGCAGCTTCTAGCTACAGCAACCCCATATACTCAACTATCCACAGAGCTTGAAGAGGAATTTACACCTCTCTCCCTCCAAGTCACTTCATGGAATTCTCCTCCAGACTTCATCAGCTTTACTGAATTACCCAATTTATAGGCTCTAGATGTTTCAGCTCTTTGGGTCCCAGATCCCACCCTAAGGAAATTCCTGCAGGCAGCTGTAGTGGTGGTGCCTGAAACCTGCAGGTTCTGAACCTCAGCCAGGGCACGAGGCACTTCCCTTTTCACCTGCCTTAGATGACCTGACACAGCTCAGTCCTTCCTACCTTGTAGTTCAGCAAGAATGTGTGGATTAGATTTGTCTAGCCACACCCATACCAGAGAGAGATTGCATGAAATTCAGTATGGGGAAGGGGTGGGAAGTCAAGTCCATGTGTCATGGTCAACACTAACTTGGACTTGCTGAGCAGCAGCCTCCATGGGCATAGCAGGAATATGCCAAGCTGCTGGCCAGTGCCTACACCAGCATGAAGGCCTTGTTTCATCAATTGGGGTGTGTGTGTGTTTAATCTTTATTCAACCTGCAAGTTTTTCTCCTGCAGTATAATAATTTGACACCCCTCCCCCCAAGAGTAGCATATTTGAAAGGAAACATTTCCATTTTATCATGATTGGCCTCCTCACCACAGTGATTTTAGGGAGCAGGATGCTGTTTTTCCCAAAGTTCTGCGGAAAATCCTGGGCATAGGTACTAGAAATTTATGTCCTCCAGAAACTGGTTTTGTTGAGTGGTTATTATGCGCCTGCTCCTCTAGGCACTGTGGATACAAAGATGAGGGCAAATTGGACACTCCTTGCAAGAAGTTTACCTTCCAGCCCAGGAAAGCCCCACGGCCTGGGGTGGAGACAAAGCACCTTGCTTTGCCACTCCCTACAAGGGAAGCTCTCAAAATGTACTTGGAACTGGAGAATTCTTGCCAACTTTCGCTTTCTGCACAGGCAGAGTTGTTGAAGGAAGAATCACCTCCAGATCATTATCTCTCAACCATTCTGAGTTTCCAGAGTTGAAGATCTTGTACACCTTCAAAATGCTCTTGGGCAGAAACTACTGGCCTGGGCTCATACATCTGATCAAGTGGTGACAGTTCCCAGAACCACCCTGTTGAGCCTACACAGATTCCTCAGTGTAGTGCATGGCTGCCCACTGCAGTTCCGGAACCACCCCTGTCCTGGACTTCAGCTGGGGAGCTTCATTCTGAATCTGCACGTCCTCCTCTGAATTCATTTCACAGCTGACGCTGCTAAACCCCATGCCCCTCACCCCATCCTGCCTTCTCAGACCAAGCTGACTTCCCAGGACTGAGCTGGCAGGCCCAGATTCCAGTCCTGCCAAGCATCATTGCATCCCAATGGGTTGCCCATACAGCTGCTGAGTGGTGCTAGACCATGGGGAAATGCCTGAATGACTTTGTCCATGTCCAGGTATTTCACATTTGCTTTCATTGTGATTCTGGGCTGAATTTCAGTGCTCATCAACATGTTTGGCAATTACAGAGACACAGCCTGGGCCTGGAGACGGCTTCAGCCATCTGTTCTTTTAGGTGATACAAAGGATGAGACAGGATTAGCTAGAACCAGGAACATACAAAGACTGCTTTCTGGAGAGCATGGCCCTAGTGCAAAAGGAGATGGGGGGCTATGTGTGCTTCTGCAGGGAGCCATGAGACTACTGGATACATGCTTAAGGAGCTATACTCAGAGACAGATTGCAGGTTAGGGTGACCACGAATTAGGAAGTCGTCACTGGGGAACGACAAAAAGGTACAGGGTTTAAGGGAGGAAAAGGAAAGGAAAAGAGATGTTCTAAAATTAGGTGGTGGTGACACCTGCACAACTCTGTGAATGTACTACAAATCACTGGATTGAACACATTAAAAGGGTAAATTTTCTGGTATGTGAAATATCTCCATAAATGGCTAAAAGAAATACATGATCTAGAGCAAACAAACAAACAAACAAACGACAACAACAAAGATAACAAACAAACCCCTAGTTCACATTTAGCAAACACTTTCCACAAGGCAGCAAGCAGGCTCTGTCTAAGGCATGGTTACCACTCAGAATTCAGACAAGGTTTTTGCAGCTCACAGATAACCTGGGGGTGTGTTGTCCATAGCCAGAGCTCTTCCAGAACTCTGACGGCCCATGGCCAGGTGTAGACACACACTCAGCCGCGGTGTCACCTTTGGACTCCCAGCCAGGAAGATCGTGCCCAGCTTGGCAACCCTGAAGTCCTTTCATCTGCAGGGAGTGTTTCACTGATGAGCTGGCTTATCTCAACTGTTCTTGGTAATCATAGGCCCTGAGGAGGCTGCCATGAATTTTTTCTCCCTCATGCTGTGGGAGTCATCCAGGCGGTCCCTGGAGCTGTAAATACAGAGACTAGGAAGAGAAAACTTTAAAACCAGACATCCTCCTTAACAGGGAGCTCTGGTAGTTAAAAGCTCCTTGGTAGGTAATCAGATCTGAGGTGCATTTTCACCTTGAGGGGTTATGCCCCCCGAGTGTCAGCTGTGACCTGGCCACCAGGAGGTGCTCTTTGTGCTTCCTCTCTGGCTCTGTGTTTACAGGTGTGTTATGTTATTTCTGTAAAATTATTCTCAGCTGTGGCATCTGACCACACCTCCACCTATTACTCAAGAGAGTGTAGAATACTTCTGCCTTCAACAGCTTACATTTTCTGGCCTTCAGAAGTGCTCAACATCATCTTCAACCTTCCCTGCAAACCAGAACAAAGCCAGGCCCTGCCTGACCTTCTTAATAAAACCCAGTTGTCCCAACACCCACCTCTCTCCTACAAAACAAAGTCAGTTGTCACCAGGTGAGTGTTGCCATGGGCACCAGATGAGTCCCCCTTTCAGAACAAAGGGACAGTGTAGGGTGGATGTCACCCAGCATGGGGACAGACCAGAGTCCAAACCCCCAGGGTCTCTAGCCTGTAAAAGCTCTGTGATGTGATGTGATGTGATGTGTGTGTGTGTGTGTGTCCGTGTCCCAGGGGAGGGAAAACTGTCTAGGCGAGCAGTGACTAGTTTGGAAACTGGGAGGTTTCCAGTGGGGAGGGGGCCGATGAGAACATGGGAGGGCTCAGGGTGTCTAGAAGCCAGACACCTCCAAATTGAAAGCTCTCTGGGGAGAATCAGGGTGGGGACTTGTGATGCTTTCTGTGAAGACAGGCTGGGTGGGGAAGCTTGCTTGGCAGAAGCAATAGACACAAGACAGTTCATTTTTATTTTCGATGAAGTGAAACCAGCTTTTACAAGAGAGAAAAAAAAAATCCTGTGGCAACCAGAGTCTATCTCACATATAAACACAGAAAAGCTACGTGGGGTACAGCCATCCATCCACAGAATAGTGCCTTGGAAATCACAGTCAGTGGCTGCGTGAGGGTCACCAACAGGTTCAGTCCGCTGGTCTAAGCGGGAGAGAAAACAGGAGCAGAAGGGGAAGAGTTTAAAATAACAAGGGGGCTCTTTAAACAGAGCCATAAAGCTTGTGAAAAACCTAGTCCAAGGGTTAAAAACAAGCTTTTTCTCCAAAGTTTCTATGGTAACTAGATAAAATCTACAGCAAGAGTGTAGTTAATGAAATATTTCTTCTAGACCAACATGTATCTGGAAGTAACACAGTCAGGCTTAGTGCAAGCTCCAATACAGGTTACATTTTTAGCTGCTACTTTTTTTTTTTTTTCCTGGCAAGAATTAGGCATGGGGTTTGATGAGACTCCATTTGTTCCAGGCCCTGAATTTTGTTTCTCACAGTGCAGAATCTGGAGAGCGGGGCCAGAGACGTTAGTGTTGATACAATGTTGATACAAGTCCCTCGGATTGGAGAGAAACCTTCCCTGCCTCATGTCCCTCACCCCAGCAACAGTTTGCATTCACTTGACACACTTGCCGTGGTAATTTGGACATTTACAATAAAGGCTCATGACTAGCTAATTTTACCTGTACACAAAGAATCAACACAATCTGGTGAGGTTAGTTGGGATCCGTTTATGTGGTGCATGACTGGGAAGCAGAGAGAATATTTAGAGTTGGAGGCTTTCAGGGGATATTTTAACTGAGATGATTACTGGCAATGGAACTTTGCTCAAATTACTTAACCTGCGTTTCACTTTCCTGTAAGGTGACCAAGAAAAGAACTCACCCAAAAAATTGATGTAAGGATTACAGGAGGTTAAAATATAGAAATGTTCTTCGCTGTGGCTGGCCTTTAGGTATTCAACAAGTGCTTATTGAATCTAATTTGTTTTAGCTAAAAGTTGGCCTTCTAGTATAATTCTGTGTTCCTCACCATTTGATTAAATCCTAAGTTCTTTCTAGGATGGTGACTTCTCAGAGAGCAATTCAAAAGCATGGATTTACCCTAAGTGTGAAATGTATGATTAGATGACACTAACGGTAACTACCCTTACTTTATATCAGGAAATATCCTAAAGAGTTTTGTACATTTGCTTATCATTCTCATAAAACCAATGAAATAAGCAGTTATTACTCCCACTTTTTAATAGATTAGGAAATTGAGGCATAAAAAAAGTCAAAATTCTGGATAACACCTTAGATTACTACCACCTCTATTATTACTAGTATTAATATTCCATGAGTCTGACATGATACTAAGAACTTTATGTGTAGTATTTCATTTCATGATTCTAACCTGGTATCTCCACTCAAATGTTGAGGACAATAGGCTTGCTATACTGAGTAATGAGCCTAAGATTTCAAACTTGGTGAATGGCAGAATCATGAATCAATATAAACAATCACTCAAGATGTAAAATTTTACTTTTTTTCAGATATTTATACTTTCTTTTCTTGCTTTATTGCTTCATCTTTACATTGCTCCAGTTCTTGCAAGTAAAGCACCAGTATTTCACTAGTAAATAGGATATTTGCAATAAGTTTTCCTAGATGCTCTTTATTATGTCAAGAAAGCTCATTTGGACTCCTGCATCCTGGGAACTTATACTACCTTTGGATATGGAATCTGTCAAATGATTTTGCTGTCTCATTGATATGATGATACCACTTCTATCTTTTATTCTGTTAAAGGGAGGACTCTATTTCCAACTGTTTCACCAACTTTTGTTCTTGAGTAAACTCCACATTATCTTAGTATGTTATCTATATTGTTGCATTTTAATTTATATTCATAAGAGGTGTTGGTTTATAATTTTCTTTTCCTCTCTGTTTTGTCAAGTGTTGATTTTAATAAAGGAAGTTGGGAGTGGTTCAGAGTTCCACCAGGAAAGAGCTGTAAGAGGTGTGTATTTGTCAATATTTATATATGTGTAAACGTGGGTATACAGATAACAAGAAATTGGCTTATACAAACATAGGGTCTGGATAGTCAAGCCCAAAACTTTTTTAATGCAGGCATCAGGAGGGGCAACCCACATCTTGGAAAGAAACTTAAGCTTTAGTCCACAGGTAGAAATTTATTTCTCAGCGATGCCTGGGTTTTGTTCTTTAGTTCTTTGAACTGACTGGATCTGGCCCAATAGATTATTGAGGTTAACCACCTTTACTTACATTTTACTGATGGAAGATACTACAATTGACAAAATACCTTCCAAGTAACACCTAGGTTAGCATTGGGTTGCATAACCAAGGAGTATTGCCTGGTAGAGTTGACACTTCAAACTGACCATCACAGTTCAACTTGTTATTCATAAACATCTCCTCTAAGGGTGGTGAACATCCGTCCCATGGGCAATGTAAAAACCATGAAATCACTTTGTCTCTCCCAAGGCAACTGCAGACAGTACTCGAAATTCAGGAAATCTACAGTAAGCTGGTTTTTTCTTTTTTAAGATTTATTTATTTTTGTTTGAAGAGAGAAGGAAAGACAGATCTTGAATCCACTTGTTTATTCCCCAAATGTCCACAATGGCTGGAGCTGAACTGATCCAAAGACAGGAGCAAGAGCTTCTTACAAGTCTCCCACATGGATGCAGGGTCCCAAGGCTTTGGGCCTTCCCAAAGGCTCTGCTGCTTTCCCATGCCATAGCAGGGAGTTGGATTGGAAATGGAGCAGCTGGGACAAGAACCAGCATCCAAATGGGTCCTAAGCAGACTAATTTTTAAATTGATGACTTTTTATGGCTTGCAATGATGTTCTAAATATCCCAATGTCCATTGGTGAAAAAAAAAAAATAAAGAAGTTCTCCACTCCTGCAACCATACTTGATTTGCAAAGAAGGATAATAGCAAAACCATGTTCCTGTGTAATCCAACATAACTATATTGGGCATACTGCAATTTTGCAGTCATTTTGTGCATAAAATGATGCAAAGGTGTTGGGTGATGTTCATTCTTTTCTTTGACATTGTACCCTCTAATTGTTGTCATATGAAATTAACTTTTTGCAAAATAATTTATGTTAGAAAATATGGTAATAAGAGAGAAAATAAAAGTATTTGGCAAATTTCCTGTGTATACTATGTTTATAACAATAAAAAAAAAAACAACCACTCATAACAATTACAGTTGTTTTTACAACATGCCGCATAGTCAGAACTGGGTCTTAAAGCCACCTTCCCCCACTACTATTCCTATGTTCCCTTGATGTCCAACAAGCACCTCAACTGTTTCTGGGTTGTGCTTAGTGAGGTTACCTAAAATTCCATTCCTGGAGGGACTGGGTCATGACCAGGCCTGCTTGGATTGGGTTGTTGCAGTTGTCCATTGATCTTAGTCTCATGGTGAGAAGGTTATTTTAGCTCAGGCTGCTCAAATGAAACCGTAGACTAGGTAGCTTACAAAACACAACTGTATTTCTTACAGTTCTGGAAGCTGGGAAGTTCTAGATGCAGGAGCCAGCCAGTTTAGCTCCTGTTGAGAATCTCTTTCTGTTTTTCAGATGGACACCAAGCTAGAGAAGGAGGTAATCTCCTTCATGTCTCTCATGAAGGCACTGATCCCACTGATCTCAAACACTTGGCCTGTAGCAGTAGTACTTAGAGATATCTTAAGCATTTATTCCAGGTATACGTTTCCTTGCTTTCATTTTGCAGTAACAATTCAATTTCATCTTGATATTCAGCAACAGCAATCCCAGTTAATATAGTAGTCATTTTTTGCCTGTTGACTTGGGCATGTGAAGAGCCCATGGTGATCTCATGGCAGATGCAGCTTCTAAAACAGTGGAGCCATTGCTGTGTCTAAACATTGGAAACAAAAAACCTCAACCAGCAAAATATAGGATCCCCTCTGTAAGAAGCAGAACTTTTTGTGAGTGGATCCCAATCTGTGCCACTCCTACATCGCCCCATTGGTTCCTGGACCCAGGAATGCTGTATCTACCAACTGTTTCTGGTGGTACCCAGCCACAGGATAGAGAGAAAGTCATTTGCCAGCTCAATAGCTGCTCACCAGTGCCAGTACATGTGTTACTTGGCTAAAGCAGTGAAACTACATGTGGTATGCTATTACAACCATAGTCACCTTTTGGTTAAGTTCATAATAATCAATGTCCTTCTCTAAGAGTCACCTGATCCTACACAGGCCAAATAGGAAAGTTGAAGGGAGAATGTGGTTGGAATCGCTTTCACTGCATCTTTAAAGTGCTTAATGGTAGCAATATTTCTTCATTAAATGTTTAAGAGATTGTATTATAAAAACATATCTGGGCTTGACATTTCCTTTGTTGTAACATCTTCATTACAAGTTCAGTTTCTTTAATAGGCATAGAACTTGCCAAATATTCTTTCTTTTGTTTTTCATTTGGTAATTAGAATTCTTCAAGGAATTTTTACAGTACTTGTAAATTACCAAATTTATTAATGTGAAAAATTTCAGAATAGTTTTATTGCTTTTTAGTGTCTGTGGAATGCAGTTTATCATGTCAGTCTGAATGTTACTTGTATATGCTCTCTTCATCTTTGTTGTTTCTTTGCTTTCTATTTCATTGATTTTTATTATCTTTCTTGTTTCTTTGTTTTAATTTGGTTTGAGTTTGATTTGCTCTTCTTTTTCCAGCTTATAAAATGAAAACTGAAACCTTTCAATTTAATTATTTTTGCATAAGCAATTTAAGACTATAATTTTTTTTCTAAACAATTTAGCAGCTTCATGCAAATTTTTATATGTTGCATGTCATTACAATTCACCGTGGAATATTGTCTGACCTTTATTATGGGCTTTTTGACCTATGAGTAATTTAAAAGTATGTTGTTTCAGCCAGCCCAGTATCTCAAATGGTTAATCCTCCACCTCCAAGCACTGGCATCCCATATGAGTGTTGGTTTGTGTCCCTGCTGCTCCACTTCCCATGTAGTTTCCTGCTATGGCCTGGGAAAGCAGCAGAGGATGGCCCAAGGCCTTGGGACTCTGCACCCATGGGGGATACCTTTAAGGAGCTCTGGCTCCTGGCTTTGGATCAGCTCAGCTCTGACTGTTTTAGCCATTTAGGGGAATGAACCAATGAAAAGATCTTTCTGTGTTTTCTCCTCTCTGTAAATCTGCTGCTTTCCTATGCAATAGCAGGGAGCTGGAAGGGAAGTGGAGCTGCTGGGATTAGAACCAGCACCCGCCCATATGGGATCCCAGCATGTTCAAGGCGAAGAGTTTAGCCATTAGGCCACTGTGCTAGGCCCAATAAATACTTTTTAAGAGTATCTTTTTTCATTTCAAAATATTTGGACAATTTACAATTGCCATTCTTTGATATGTCTCTGATTCCCTTGTGGTTCCAAGAAATAATATAAGATTTCAATCTTTCGAATTTTTGTTCACTGATTTTTTATGCCTATAGTATAATATTTCTTGGTGAGTATTCCATGTGCTCCTAAATAGAATCTGTATTTTCAGTTGTTATGCTTTTGTGTTATCATTGGTATTTGGGCCAAAGTAGTTGATGATTTTCCTCAGATTTTTCTTACTCACTCTTATTTGTTAGTTGCTCTGTGAATTACTTAGAGTTTTAAAATCTCTATAATTATCTATTGCTCCTTTTAGTTCTGTAAATTATTGCTTCATGCTATTCGAAATTCTTTTTAAGTGAGTACAGATTTAGAATTTTTATCTCTTCCATACCAAGATGATACTTTCCTATTAAGAAATACCTTTTTTTCATCTTCTTGCCTTGTCTAATATTAATAAACTATGGTGGCTTTCTTAGCTTTCTGTATGTTTGATACATCTTTTTCTAGTCTTTCATTTTCAGCTTACTTCTGTCCTTCTGCTTCACATGGGGTCTCTTAGTTGGGCCTCAAGTTTTAATCGCTTCAATTGGAATGTTTAGTCTGTATACATGTATTATGAGTATTGGTGTTAAGCCTGTGATTTCATTACATCTCTTTTCTAGATACCACATTTGCTTTATTTCTTTGTTTCTCCTTTCTTAACTTCTTTTAAGTTAATTAAATGCTTTTTACTATTCCACTTAAATTTTCCTTTGGATGTGTTTTAGTTACACTTGTTTGTCTGTGTGCTTGGTTTATGTCTGACTTAATGATTGCTCTAGGAATTACAGTGTGACTCTTTAATTTATCATAGGTTCTTTGGAGTGTTATTTTACCACTTCCCTCAAAAAGAAGAGAATCAGCACAGCTTAGCCCTTACCAATGACCTTTGGTGAGCCTCCTCCCTGACATTCTGCACAGGTGCTTCTTCAGCACCCAGTACAACAAATTCCAATTGTTTCAGCCACCTGGCAAACCCTATGCTTTTGGGTTCCATCTCTTTCTGCCTTGTGTCTGTCTCCCAGTGCCACAGCAGCAATGTGGCCTAGGTAGAGTGCTAAGACAGACTTGTCCTGAGGAACAAAACTGAGTTTGACAGAACCAAAAAGCATGGGGCTCACTCATGCCGCCTTCTCTCAAGAATTACAGTCCCATGCTGCTGCTTATTCTTTTCCCAGAAATAGTTGGCTTGACTGTTAATTGTCAGCTTATTACAACACAAAGGCAGTTCAAATATCATGTACTCTCTTTTGGGAAGCTGAAATCTCCGAACACCTCATATTAAAGCCATTTTGAACTACAGTAAAGAACAAAGGGTTTTTTTTTAAAAAAAAAAAAAAGCTGAGATTCTTGAACATTGGACCATCAAATCTCTGAAAAGAATAATATTTTTATGATCTTTAATGTTTTAAAATGCTATAATGGACTAATGCAAGGCCATTGAGTCTCTCATCAAATGGCCAAGAAGTATTTATGTCTTGCGTTTGGAACATACCAAAGAAAAGTACAGCCTTCTCAAGAAATCCTCTTAATAACCCTTTTTAAGACCCAGAAAGAGGCAAAAAGAAAATAAACCTGAATGCTAATGTCTGAAAGATTCTGCTGGACCAAGAAAGACAGGTGATACATCCAGAACCAGATAACCACAATGACAAGATAGAATTTGATTATATGATGGGACTCACTGGAAAAATGGATGAGAAAGATTGGTTTACCTCCCCCGTCTGGCTGGAGGGCCACTTCTGCATCAAGTGTGATTCTTCTCCCATACCCAAGCCATAGGAACTGGACCCATAATCCATGCTAACACAAATCTGAAGATACAGCTTTGTGTCTGAGATTTTTCTTTAAGAATTTAAAGTAAGGGGCTCAGAGATGGCAGTCAGATGATGATGGATTGAGTAGGTGATCAGGCAAGCCAGCGTCATGGCTAAGTTTCAGCTGCAGAGGAGCAAAACACAGGCTTAGCAATCTGCAGAGGCTAGAGTAGATATACAGAGAGAAAATGAGATAATCCAGAAGAGTGGAGAAAATAGAGAATCCTACCTGACAATTTTCCAGCCACAGCTCCATTGTGCTTCTAATATTTAATTCTTATAATCATCTACTATATCCTTCTATCATCTCCCTTTTTATTTGAGGTGGTTTTAGTGGTTGTTCTCCCACTTCCGTAATGAAATACTGTTTTAGCTAGAATGATGGTATGAATGAAAAGTGCTTTGGGAATTCAACCAAGATGGGAAATTACTCCAGGCTACCATAGTCAAGGAGGACTTCCTGGAGGAGATCAAACCCAAGCTTATCTCAACAGAGACATGATATTGGATGGAGCTTTGTTTGGATGCCCTTAGCATGTCTCAGAGGCAACCTTTGAATTTGACACTCTGTTTCAAGTTGATTATTTTTTCTCAGTTTGGTTTCAAGGTAAAAGGGTGAGTCATCAAATTTACTGAGAGGCCTCAAGGTTTCAGATTGCTGTCTACTCTTTTTGGATATTCTATCTTACACTTCAAAGGCAAAGATCTGTAGAGCACATTATAAACTTTCTGAGAATTATTTTATTATTTTATTTTTCCTGGCTGACCTTCATATGCTTGTTTTTGTGTTTCTGGTGTGTGGAATCATTTAGGCTAATATTAGGACTAAAAGAGAACAAAACAATAGGTTTTAATTCCAGGTTGGCTAATTCCTTTGTGACCTCCCAACTCCTTGCCCTCACTTCCCCTGCTTGTAGAGAGAAGGAATATTGATGTTCATGGTTTTTGCTTTGTTTCAGAGTTATCATTATAGCAACTAATGAAACCATATTCATAAAAGGACTTGGCTTCTTAATGTGGTGAAACATTAGAGATTGAAAAATGCATTTGGAATTCTTGCCACAATAATTATGTCAAGCAATGGGAAATCGAATGCAAGAGGTGATTATGTACTTTTTCTGTGTCTCAAAAGAAGATGGAGAAGTAAGGAGGAGGGGATGAAAAGATGAAAGGCAGCCTCGCTTTGGCTTTGATGTCATCTGAATGTCCCTTGCAGGCAGATGGAGATCAGAACCCTCTCAGAAGGAATACTTCACTAATCTCTTACTTACTCTGTAGCACCATAGCTTTCGCACAGCCCCCTCTGAGAGAGCCCCAGAGAGAACAGCTCTGTTCTCAACGAATGCTTCCCTATTTGTTGGGATAAATGGTGACATTTGGTATAATGGTAGTGCAGGTCAGTTCGAACAATTGCTTTGCTGTTAAGGGATGCTTGGGAGAAGGCAAATGTTGTAAGAAACACCAGACAGGAACTTTATTAGATGTGTAGTATCCAGTGAAATAAGGGGCTCTTCTTGCAAGTTTTGGATGGTCTGTGTTTTTGTGCAGACAGCATTCTGACATGCATCAGCAGAAACCTCAGGGCAAGACTGTGAGTGACAGTGTTCCCCAGGAAGAGAAAAAGTAGGGGCCAGAAGGCAACCAACTATCATAAAAGTAATTAATTGTTTTACTTTTTAATGGTCTGGCAAGATTGCCTCTTTTGAAAATCAATCACACAAATGGGACTGTGATGTCAGACAGGCTGTCCATTGAGACTTAAGAGACTAGTTCCTGCTATAAATTATGATAATGAGTTAGTTTTTAAGATGTTTTATGAGGTTGAGAAGAATGGTGTCAAATTATTTTTCTTAAATCTCTCATTGCTCCGAGTGCTTTTAAGAATGCAGAGGGTAACGTTTGCTTTGAGAAATTCATTCCAAGTGTAGTGACTGTGGTTTTACCAATCAGGTCTTTCTCCAAAGATGGTTCAGTGCACAATTTTCATGACTCAGCGTAAAAGGAACAAGACCCCATTGTTGGCCTTCTTGTTTTCGTACCAGCATTATTGACAAGATCTGCATAACTCTTGGAGAAAGGTCTGTTGTCTTACCGAGCTACTATGGAAACCTGATCCAGGCCATTTAGAAGGCTAATGCCTTTTCCTCTTGAATTTGTGAAGAATTTTGAGCTGGTCAAACTCACTCTAAAAATATTCATCAGGGCAGAGGGGTACAGCTTGTTCACTCCATTTCACTTACCATCACAAATCAGCTTTACAAATAGACTCACTGGCCCAGGGTGACAGTGATAGTGCCCTGGGGGTCATGATAAACCAAAGATTTCATTTGTTTTATTCCCTACATTCTGTGTGGTAGAACAGGAAGGCAAAGAGCTTGGGTTTTTCTTTTCTTTTAAAACGGTCTGGCACAATGGCCCAATTGGCTAATCCTCCCCGTTGCAAGTACCGGGATCCCATATGGGCATCTGTTTGTGCCCCTGCTGCTCCACTTCCAATACAGCAGCCTTTTTTTTTTTTTAAGTATTTATTTATTTTTATTGGAAAGTAAGATATATAGAGAGGAGGAGAGACAGAGAGGAATATATTCCATCCAATGATTCACTTCCCAAGTGACCACAACAGCCGGAGCTAAGCCGACCCAAAGCCAGAAGCCAGGAGCTCTTCTGGGTCTCCCATGTGGCAGCAGGGTCCCAAGACTTTGGGCTGTTCTCGACTGCTTTCCCAGGCCACAAGCAGGGAGCTAGATGGGAAGTGGGGTTGCTGAGATTAGAATAGGTACCCACATGGGATCCTGGTGCATGCAAGGCAAGAACTTTAGCTGCTAGGCCACTGCACCAGGCCCTACAGCAGCCTTCTTATTATAGCTTGGGAAAGCAGTAGAAGGTGTCTCAAAGCCTTGGGACTCTGCCCCTGTGTGGAAGACCTGGAAGAGACTCGTGGCTTTGGATTGGCTCAACTTGGGCTGTTGCGTCCATTTGAAGAGTGAACTAACAAGTGGAACTTCTTTCTCTTTGTCACTCCTTTTCTGCAAATCTGCCTTTCTAATTAAAAAAAAAGTCTTTAAAAAAGGAAGAAAAAGAGCACTTACAAAATTTATAGGAAACATCACAGATACTTGTCTTATATCAGTAAATATTTCTATTCTAAATAAAGATTATTGGAAAGACAATGACAGAGGGAGAATGAGAGAGAGAGACATGAATTTGTGTGTGTGTGTGTGTGTGTGTGTGTGTGTGTGTTCTTCCATCTGCTGATTCACATCTGCTGATTCATTGGCCACAATGATTGAGCTTGGGCCAGGCCAAAGACATGAATCCGAAATTCCCCCTGAGTCTCCCACATGGGTACAGGACCACCTGCACTTGGGCTATCTTACACTGCTTTCCCAGGAGCATTAGAAGGAGCTGGATTAGAAGTGCCGTGGCTAAAACTCCAACCAGAGTTTAAGTGAGATACTGCTTAGCACTGCACCTCAGTGCCAGCCCCAAACCTGCAGGTTCTGAAGAGGAACCCAGAAATAGTCTATACTTGTCTCTCCCATGAGAATTTTTCTCTGCACCCCACTTCTTTCCTTTAGATACCAACTGAAGAAGCCAAAAGACTTTGTGGATGATGAGCAAAAGGGTGCCAATGCCTCCTGGGTGCTTCCTTTATTTTCCAAAGAGAAGCACCTGAAGTGTTCTGTACTGTGTCTTGTTGAGGACTTTCCTCAATAAATTTTGCAGGCCATTTCCTTTCCTTGTTTATTGCTCAGTATTCTGAGGCCTTAAAATGGCAGGGGAAGATTTTACTGCTAGTAAATCTCATCCCAGTAAAACAAGCCTTGCAAAATTTATAATGTGGTTATTGACCATTATTTATGATTCATGTGTACTTGCACTTTATGATGATTCTGACCACAACCTTGGACAGAGAGCTGGACCTTGGAGGTGTTTCCTGCTCACACTCGCACAGTTCCTCACTACATGGCAGTTGGAACTGGGTGTCAGTGAGTAGGTGGCTGTCTGCTTCTAGGGCTTGATACACATGAGATCATATGCTTGTGTTTGGCCAAGTGTAGAACCTGAGGAGTTCATGGCCTTTCCACATTTTCATTTCATCCTCTTCCTTAGAGTTGACAATGCAACAACCTCACCATTTTCTGAGGTCACTGGGATATCTCAATACACGGACTCCACTCCTGACTCTTATCAACATGTCAAGCTCTTGGGGCTGGCATTGTGGCACAGGGAGCTGAACTGCTACCTGCAATGCTGCCATCCCATGTCAAAGCATCATTTTGTGTCCTGAATATTTCACTTTCCATCTAGCTCCCTGCTAATGAGTTTGGAAAGGCAACAGAAGTGATAGCTTAAGAAAATGGGCCCCCAGCACCTGCGGAAGACCTGAATGGAGCTTCAGGATCCTAGTTTTGACCCAGTCTAGCTCCAGCCATTGCAGCCATTTGAGAAATAAGTCAGGGGAATAGAGGAGTTCTCTCTCAGTCTCCAACCTTTCAAATACATAAATATATCTTTCAGAAACATTTCAAGCTTCTTTTCCTGTCAGATCTTTGATGCAAGCTAGAAAAGCAGCTACTGAGATTTGTATCTTTTCCTATTCCCTGTTCAGGTTATTCAGATCTTGTCACTAATGCTGGTTACAAAAAGAAAGTTAGAATAGTTCAGTGCTGAATAATTCAGCCTCGGTGAGCAGGGGCTCTGGTCTTTGCTAGACTAGCAGGAATACTGGAAATTTGGGTGCAGTTTTGACTTTGTCACATTTTCCTTGGGGCCAGTTTTTTTCTGGACTTTTCTTTGTAGAATCTAAGATGCAGGCATGGAGGCTCCAAAGAGGTGGTCACATCCCTGCAGAGAATCACTTGTGGGGGAAAGACTATCGGGTTGAAAATATAATATCATCAAGTGTTTTAATCAGTGTGCTTCATTCAGTACCTCCCACATGCAGTTCTAGTGTGTGGGACAATCACTGAACAATGAGACAAAAGTTCCTGTCATCATGGTGCTTGCATTCTAGCAAAACAAAACAAAACCAATGGAAATAAACCAGATAAACAGGGTTGGATTGGTGGAAGGTGTGATTTTACCTTTTATGTGTTATTAATTGGCCAGGATGGCCAGGATAGAGCTTACTGAGAAGTAAGGAAAAGAGTTGAAGGAGGTGATGGACTTAGCCATGGGTCTGTCTAGAACGTTCATATGAAAGAACAGCCTGGGAAGGGCCTTGAGACCAGAGTTTGTTGGGGCATTTGAGGACAGCAAAGAGATCATGGAGCTAAGGCAGAGGGAGCAAGGCGGAGGGGAAGAGGAGGCCAGAGGGCATGGGATGGGGCTGAGCAAGTAGAATTGTAAGGACTTCTGCTTTTTACTCTGCATGAGATGAACAGCCATGAAATGGCTTGAGCAGAAGAGTGACATGATCTGATCTTTAAAAAGGATCCTTCTGGCTGATGCACTAAGAATAGACTGCAGGAGGGTGAGGGGGAAGAAAGAGTTCAATCAGGAGGCTGACGCAGTGACCAAGGTGAGCGAGGACACGGTGCCTTGGGCCAGAGCAGGTAAGAGTGGATTCTGGATATATTGTAAAGGTGAATCCAAAAAGGTTTCCTGATGTGTGCGTGGGTGAGTGAATAGACTATCCTCTAGTTTCAGGAAGGAGTCTGATAAATCTGTGTAGGAGGAAAAATAATTCAAGCAGCTACTGACAACCACACCAGGCCTCAGCACAGGTGAGGGTGAAGGCTAGGGTGAGGACTAGGCCACCCTAACCACAGGTGGCCACGAGGGGCAGTGCCGTGGTTATGTAGCAGACAGCTCCTTAGCTGGAGTGACCCTACTGCCCATTTCCTTCTGCTCAGCCTCAGACGCCTTCAAGGTAACATCTCAAAGTGATATTAAACTTGTGCTTTACAACTTATTTATTTGGCAAATATGCCTGTAAGCCTTCTTTGAGGCCAGGGGCTGAGTTGAAAGCCAAGGGTAAGACAGCTGGAATCAGGCTTTGGTTATTCAGCTGTGCTGGAATTTCTGCTTTGTGTCTCCTGATGATCTCATTCAGTGCCTTTCGTAATTCTTATTGGGAGAAAGATTGTATTCATCTCTGTTTCACAGGTGAAAAAGCTAAAGCTTGCAAAGCCTAAATACCTTTTGGGCATTGCCCAGCTAATAAGTCATAAGCTATGATCTGAATCTAGGTGTATCTGACATAGCCTCTATTCTCTGACACAACGCATGGTGTCCTTTTGCTGCCAAGGACTAGAAAATATTTGGGGGTCAGCATATTGTTAGTATAGTGGATTAAACTGCCACCTTCTATAGTGGCATCCCATATTGGGGCACTGGTTTGAGTCCTGACTGTGATCCAGCCTCCTGCTAATGCACTTGGGAAAGCAGTGAGTGATAGAACAAGTGATAGAACAAGTACTTGGGCCCTTGTCATGCTGATGGGAGACAAGGATGAAATTTCTGGCTCCCAGCTTTCCTTATGGGCACCTGTTCAAGTCCCAGCTGCTTCGTTCCCAATTCAGCTCCCTGAGAATGACCTGGGAAAACAGCAGAAGGTAGCCCAAGTGTTTGGGTTCCTGCAACTCACATGGGAGATCTGGAAGAAGCTCCTGGTTCCTGGCTTCAGCCTGGCCCCAGCCAGGCCCAGCCCTGTGCATTGCAACTATCTGGGGAGTACACCAGTGGATAAATCTCTCTCCCTCAGTAACTCTGCCTTTCAAATAAAGCCCTCTCTTTTTTATAACATTTCTTAATTTTTACTTGAAAGGTAGAGTCACTGAGAGAAGGAAAGACAAAGGGATTGTCCATCCAGCAGTTCACTCCCCTCAGGTCTCCCACACAGGTGCACAGCCCAAGGCCTTAGACCATCCTCCTCTATTTTCCCTGGCCATAAGCAGGAAGCTGGCTGAAACAGCCAGAACTTGAACCAGTGTACCCCCATGGCATCTGGTGCTGCAGGTTTAGCCTGTTTCACCATGGTGCTGGCCCCTCAAGTACATTTTAAAAAGAAAGTAAGAGTTTTAAGCACTGTGGTTATGCAATCCCTGAACAACTGTTCTGCCACTGTAGTAGTGGAGCAGTCATAGACAATACAAACTAATGGGCATGGTTGTGTCCCAATAAAACTTTATTATTTATAGATACTGAAACTTGATTTTCATATAATTAGCATGCAATTAAATAGTATTCCTCTTTTGATTTTCCTCTAACCTGTTGAAAGTACAAACAATAATTATTGGCAGATATGTCAGTTAAAAACCAAACAGAGGGCCAGCATTGTGGCATATCAGGTTAAGTTGCTGACTGTGACACCAGCATCCTATGTGGGCATTGGTTGAGTTGTAATTGTTTCCATTCAAATACAACTCCCTGCTATTGCATCTGGAAAAAGAAAAGAAAAAAGAAAAGAGAGAGAAAGAAGGAAGGAAGGAAGGAAGGAAGGAAGGAAGGAAGGAAGGAAGGAAGGAAGGAAGGAAGGAAGGAAGGAAGGAAAGAAGGAAAGAGAGAGAGAGAGAGAGAGAGAGAGAGAAATTACCCAAGTATTTGGGCCCTTTCTACCCAGTTGAAGCTTCTGGCTGGCCTGATCCAGCCTAGCCTAAGCCATTATGACCATCTGGGGAGTGACCAGCAGATGGAAGGTGCCTCTGTCTTTCTCCCTGTCTTTATAACTCTTGTTTTCAAATTAAATAAATAAATCAATAGTAGGCCATGAGCTGACTTTGGCCTATGCAGCACAGTTTATCAACACTTGATCTAAAACATCTGCTATTTGATAAGCTTGGAACCCAGGAAGCCTTTGTACACAGAGCATCGATCAGGTTTTGAACCTCAGGACTCTGGGGTTTAGAGATCAGGAAGCTGAGGCCTGTTGGGAGTCTCCTGGTAGGCTTCTTTACAGGCCATTTTCTCACCCTCATTGCTGCTGGCTACCTGTAGAACTTAGTCCTGCAAAGAGCTGCAAAGAAAATGCTTCGGGCTCTTTGGAATGTGTAAGTCCTGGTGTTCTGTCCTAGTGGAAAGCTGTCAGAAACCAGGCAAACATTTGAGCATGGCTGTAGTACACACGACTTTCTGGGAGCACCAGTTCCCATGCCAACACTAGCATGTTTGGCTTGGGGTGCTCAGCTTGTACCCAGACTTAAGATCAGAAAAGAAAATAAATCCTGGACTTGAGAGAAGACTTGGGATATGTAAGAAATTAGTGATACAAAAGACTTAGCTTAGAGTATCTTAGGTGAACAAAATAATTGTCTCTTGTCAATCCCTTTTTGTTTGTTTGTGTTTTTTTGTTTGTTTTGTTTTTTAAATTTTAATGGCAGATTTGCAGAGACAAGGAGCAACAGAGATGTCTTCCATTTGCTGGCTTATTCCCCAAATGGGTACAACAGTCAAGGCCGGGAGGCTGGAGCTTTTTCTGGAGTTTCCATGTAGATGCCGGGCCTGATAATTTGGCACTCTTCCACTGCTTTCCCAGGCACATTAAAATGAAGCTGTGTCAGAACAGCCAGGAGTCAAACTAGTGCCAATATGGGATGCTAGCACCATAGGTAGAGGCTTCATGTACTCTGCTGTTTCTCTGCTCTCTTTTCCAAACTCAGATGGTCCTCTTAGAGCTGATTGTTTGAGCCTTCCCCATACATGGAGTACCTGGTCAGTTGAGTCTGTGAGAGTTTTTCAATCCAGGAGTGGTGTGGCGCCTGCCATACCAGCTATATTTGCCAGACTCCTTCTAGAATCTGCCCTGTGATGTCCAAGCCAAAATTCATTTGATTTTTGGTTCCACATTAACCGTACATCTTTAACACATTTCAGCCATCTTTGTTGAATTCCACTATGAGCTCAGAATCCTGAAGGATCATCAGGAATTAGAATACAAGTTTCTTTTGCCTTCAAAGGCTCCACATTTTACTCTAGCTATCTGACACCAAAATAATCTGCAGTTGTACTTTCTGTACTTTGAAAATGAAACAAATGCATTAGGAGAGATAAGGCAATTGAGTGATTCAATTACATCCTGGGGCCAGCACATCACATAGAAAAAGATACAGGACTGCAAGATTGAAAGGAGACTTTAAAGTTTGCTTTATCTGTTTCAGCCCCTATCACTAGGAGTGTCCCCAAGATGCCTCCAAAGTGCATCTCTCTTATGCTTTGAAGAGATTCAAATGAGGAATTTCCGTAGCTTTCTTTGAAAATGCCTTGTACAAGCTTAACATATTGAACCTATGCAATTCTGTAAAGAAACAAAATCTTTTCCTCTCCAATGTTCTGCTACTACCAGAAATGTCACCAGGTGACCTAGTTCCTTCATTCAAACGTTATTTTTAGCGAGTGTCAGATAAAGGAAGAGCATCGTCCCAAAGCTGGGAACAAATCCCCTGCATGTGCCAGCTCTTTTCATCTGTGCCACCCTTGGAGGAACAGAGTGACACTTGGCCAGTCTGACACAAGACGCTATCTGACTACAACCCAAAATAGTCACGCCTCAGCCAAACGATGACTCTGTTTTTTCTCTTCCAAGAAAAAAAAAATCAAAACTGTCCCCAAATTAAATTCCTAAATGCATAATAACTCTGCTAAGTAATGGACTTGCATGTAATTTATCATTTCCCCAGAGACAGAAATAACCTTAATAACTATAATTTGGATACAACTGCTCCTCAGATTTACAATGAATCTAACAGATTGTATTTGTTTCTGAGTGTTCTATGAAAAGTCTCAGTTAACCTGTGATCCCTTGAAAATACATGTGAAAAATGAAGTGTTACCAAATCTCTGTGTTGGTATGATAGACAAATCAGTGGCTACTCTGATCTCTGTGCTCTACTATCAGGTGGTGTGTGTGTGTGTGTGTGTGTGTGTGTGTGTGTGTGTGTGTGTGTGTGTGTGTGTGTGTGTAGGATCAGGACATCCTACAATAGAAATATGCCTTCAACTCATCCCACTGAATCTCCCTGTTCTCCTTTCCTTTGCATTTGTAAACCAAGAGAGGCAAAAAGTAAGTTTGCTTGATTATCATCTTGCCATCTGTTTGCCAGGGTACAAAAAATGAAATTGTTCAAATCACAGCTGGTGAGGATTTGGTGAGGATGGTTGGTTTCTTTGGATAAAGTACAGTGCTAATTCCACCAAAACACAAGTTCAATTCTTCTGTATTACCTCATGTCAGACAGAGATGAAATTGGCTTCTTAGTCAGTATTTCTGTTACTGAGTCTTGACCAGTAGTGTCCATATTTGTGCCGCGCCAAGAGATTATTTAACTGTGAAAATTACTATGGAAAATAGTTCAAAAGACTGGCTTTTCTCATGGGAAACACTGTATACATGACATAAGAAATAAAGGATAGTAAACTGCCAACACTTGGGGCTTATGTGTATATGAGAAACTCAGTATCTGTACATTGATATCTGTTTTACAGTATGATTTGTAAGGTTTTGTATCCAGTATAACCTAGTGGTTAAGATTCTGTGCTTCAGAGTTAAAGAAATCAAGTCCCCTTCTTAATAACTGTGTCACCTTCTGCAAATCAGTGGGCCCTTTTAAGCCCCAACTTCTTAATCTGTTAAACAAAAATATAATAGTACCTAGCTTGTTATTGTGAGGGTAACATGGAATGGTGTATAAAAAGTATTTGGCTTGCCTGGTGCAGTAGCCTAGTGGCTAAAGTTCTCACATGAGCCGGAATCCTATATGGGTGCCAGTTCTAATCCTGGCAGCCCGCTTCCAATCTGGCAGTTGAAGATGGTCCAAAGCCTTGGGACCCTGAACCCATGTGGGAGACCTGGAGGAAGCACCTGGCTCCTGGCTTTGAATCGGCTCCATTCCAGCTGTTGCAGCCAATTGGGGAATGAACCAAGAAACAGAAAATCTTCTCTGTCTCTCCTCCTTTCTCTTTATATCTGACTTTCCAATCAAAATAAAAAATAAATCTTTTTTAGAATGTATTTGGCACAATATCCTCCCCTGAAAAGTGTATTATTCTGTTTTCGGTTACTGTAACACTGTACCTGAAATTGGATTTATGCAAAGAAGAGATTTAATTTAACTCTTAGTTTGAGGCCAGTAAGTTCAAGATCAGCTATCTAATTTTGAATGTGGACTTTGTCCTGCATCATGACATGGTGGAAACAAGGTGGAAGCTTAAGCAGATGCTTGTGGCAAAGAGGCAAAAGTGCAAGAGTGTACGGAAGGAGATGCCAGGCTTGCTCCATGACAACCTACTCTCCTGTAACAGATCTAGTCCTCACTTCCCCAGGAAAAGCATGAACCCCTCTTAAAGGTCCCATGTCCCAACACCATTGACAGCCAGATTTCCATGTGAATTTTGATGGTGACTAACCATGGTAAGACTCATTTAGTAAATGGTGTTGTAGTTTTATTTGCTTCTATAGATAACAATAACACCTACTGCATCAGATTGTTTTAAGAAATTGGTGAGATAGTTTAGGGGAACTAGATGTGACTCATGTGTGAACTCATAATACAGATTCAGGAGTGGCAGCATGATGATAGTGATGATAATGACAGTGAAATAATTAATCCAGATTCACAGAGCTGGCCAATGGATGAGTGGAAAATAGAATTTAATGTCGCTTTTATAATATGCCTTTACATTAAAGTGTAAGCTAAGAGCTGATAGTGAAATTGATTCTTCCTGAATATTAAGTTCTTTCAGTACCAGTAGAAAGCTTCTTAATATTTGAAAAGTTTCCTCTCTTTACAGAGGGAAAAGCAGATTTTTATAGAAGCATGTTTTCAATAAGTCTTTTCCTTGCACCTTCCTTCACACCATCAGTGGAACAACTTTTCAATTTTCTGTATATTTGTTGATCATTGTTCCATAAAAAAAGAGTTTGTCACTTCTAAAAAGTTACTTGGTAGCAGAGCAATAGAGAACAACAGACTCATATTATCATGAGGTTTACAATGATAAATTCTCCATATCGTCCCGCTCCAGGGTCACTCCAAAATAGCAGAAACTGCAGATTGTTGATATGCCCATGTGAAATCTTCAAATGCCAAGGGTCTGCTCTCCCCATTTATTTCGCAACTTATTTTTCTAAGGAAAAAATATATGAAGGATTTAGAAAGAAAGCCTGAAATGATTTCAAAGAACATTAACCTTAAATTGTCTCTGGGTAGTCAAGTTTCCTACAAATTCAAATGTAATCAGATTCATTTTTTAAAGTTTGGATAAAGAGATATGATAAAGGACAACTATTATCATAGTCCATGGTGGAGGAAAAGTTACCGTTTTAATCACAGTAATCTGTCATTTGGTTGAATGGTTGGAGATTAGGAAAGCCCATCTTTTCAATGACTCCAGAGATTTTTTTAGCTTGAAGAAAACTCACTTGGAGTTTTAGACTTTACCATATCATACCTATACAGATTAATTATTACTTTAAATTCAAGATAAAACTTTTCAGAAGTCATTCTGTCAGTACTTAACATGGTCTCACAGAAGGCAGTGCATAAAGAAAACTTTATAGGTGGCCATGAATCCCCTGCCCCAGCTTAAATGTCTGGGGGGAGATTACGGACATTATTAAATGTATCTCAGATTTTGTTGCCTTTTTATTAAGTTTTTATTTCATTTATTGCTTTAATTTAAAAAGGCAGAGTTAGGAGGAAAGTCAAATTTGCTGTTTCATTTCTCAGATGTCCAAAACCAATTCCCAGAGCTTCTTCCAGGTCGCTCATGTGGCTGCAGGGACCCAAGCACTTGGGCCATTTTCCTCTGCTTTCCCAGATGCATTAGTAGGGAGCTGGATTAGAAGTGGGTCAGCCAGGACTCCAAAGGCTCTCATATGGGTTGCCAACATTGCATGTGGCTGCTCAGTCTGATACACTACAGTGCCATCCATTCTTTCTATTTACTAATTTGAAAGAGTGACAGAAAGATTTTCTGTTCACTGGTCACTCCTCAAATGGCTACCAACAGCCAGGTCTGGATCAGGCCAAAGCCAGGAGCCAGGAGCTTTGTTTGAGTTTCCTACACTGGTGGCAAGGGTCCAAATACTTGGGCCATATTCCACTGCCTTCTGAGACACATTATCAGAGAGCTGAATCTGAAGCAGAGTATATGGGACTTGAGCATCATGATTGGCAGCTTAACTTGCTGTGCCATGACACTGACCCCTGTTGCTTTGATTTTCTTAGCAGAACCTTTTATTTTTCCTGATAATATGAGTGATTCAAGACATCATGAAGAATGGGAGAAGAGGTTAATGGGAAGGGTTCAAAGCAAACCTAAGTCTTGAGCAACATGAGATAGATGCCAATGAAGTAAATTATTTGTCATCATGATGGAGGGCAGATGAAACCCATCCCTCAGGTGCAGGATACACCCCATGCTAACTGGACATTCCTGGAATTGGGCTGGGAGGTGGGGAGAAGAGGTTATACCTCTGACTGTTGGTTCAAGTGAAATAGTTTATGGATCATGTATCCACCCAAGTGCACAGTCCTTGTTCCCCAGGGTACTTTTCCACACTTGAGGAATTCAGCACATTTCACTGTTTACTGCTTAGCAAGTGAAGCAAAGAAAGTCCTCACTTGAGACCTTCAGGTGTAGAGCAGACTTTATATAAACATGAAGAGAAGGAGGGATTTTATACCCCTGAAATGCAAACAACTTAAAGCTGAATTTAATGCACTCCTGAGCTTTGAATATCTCTGCTCCTGCCTCCTGCAATACTACTCACTCACTCTTCCTTTCTCTTCTCTCAATTGGCCATTTTCTTCCATTACATAGAACTGTTCAACTTTTCCATTGCTCTGGCCTGTCCTTCTAGATGCCGCACCTGGTTTATTTAAATCATCCATAACTAGGATTTTTATATGTTCCTTACTAAATAAATATTCATTGAGTACCTATTATGAACCCTGCACTAAGGTAAGCATTTGGTATGCAAAGAAGCATGAAAGAAGCACAGTCCATACACTTTAGGGACCTAGCAGGTCTCTTCAAAACTGGAATTTTAGTAGCAACAGTTGCCATAGTTATTCATTATAAACCTTACTGCATTATAAATTGGCATCTGAGCTTCCTAATTCATCGTGGCATTCAATATACTGTCATCATTATCATCCCAATTTTCAAATGTGTTCAGCTGTTTCAAAAATATGGCAGTAGGCTCTTCACATCCCTTTGTGCTTTAGTATCAACAAAAGGAAAACTGATCTAAGATGTTTAAGATACCATGTGTAGAGATTGTTTTGAATTCTGCCTGAAAACCTGCCCATGGTCATGGCTAACCTCAGAGTCACCAGGAAGAAGGGCAAGGAGAAAGGGCTCTGTCATCCCTCCCCAGGCTCGGAAATATCCACCATGTTCTTAGGAGTGTGGGTCAAAATAAACAGAGCATTGTGGAGGCATGAAAACGGCATTTTGTCAACATGTTTAAGCCTTAAATTAGAGCTCCCCGAGACGCATAAGAGTGGCACAAGTGTGAGACCAGGAGTTTGAATTAGCTCAAAAGGGGTCCTTTTTCTTCTTTCACAAGTGCCATGCAGGTGCGACTGAAAAGCGTTCAATTGGGGGCAGCTAGAGACATGCAAATAAGAGTTGAAGCCAGGAGTCTCTGGTACTTGGGACTGGAAAAGAAGGCCAGCAGTCAATGGGCAGATTGTGCTTGCTTCTTATCGGGACTCCCAAGCTAAATAGTGCAGGACTTGTCCAATATGCAGATGGGAAAAGAGCAGATTCTTGTTTTCTACTAATGGTCTCGTAACTACTGTCAAGTAAGAAGCAGTAGCAATGGACACACAAGAAGGGTTTTATTTAGAGTGGGGGAAGTGGGATGACTCCCTCAGGCCCAGGCATCAGACAGCATGGGCCGGGCCTGTCTGACAGCACTCCAGCTGCTGCCCAGCTGATAGGTATACCATGTGATAGGTATTCTGTATTAGAGCACAAGGTGCCTCCAAAATGCCTCTGTCACAGGGCCCCACTGGCTGGAGCTAGGAGACTCCAGTCTCCAGAATCTCCACACTTAGCAGAATACTCACTTCAATTGGAAAATTCTCCTCTTTTGTCTTAGGGCTATCTAGGAATATTATATTCCTATACACAACTATTTAGATCACCGGTTAGATTGCTTTGTTTGAACAAGAGTTAATGTCCTAGGATATGGGCTTGTTTATCCTCTGGCTGCCAACACCAGACACAGCTATATATTCCCAAGGAGGGCAGTGTGTATTATTTGGTTTAAGAAATAGAACATGATGATATCAGTAACACCATATGTTCTGGGCTAGGGATGTGATTGTCTAATGAATCATCTCATCTCTGCCCTCACTTTTCCTTTCTGTCCTATGCCCTCTGTGTCATTGAATATCATTTGCTGCCAATTGTGTCATTTAGGAGTGATGAACAACTGTGTAGTCATCCCCCATGAATAGATTGATAAGCAATGCATTATTGAAACCTACTTATGTATCTTTCTCAGTCAATGCAACCTTCACTTTCTTTGGATAGAACAATTAGGAATGCTTTGAGAGATGATCAAAAGTGTTTGGTTACTAACTTCTTCCTCATTTTGGAGTAGAAACAAAAGCAGAAAATATGCATAACTTCCATCTTCCTTAAAATAGGACAAAAATCAATAAAAATGCTGAGTATAAGAATCAAACTTCTCAGCTTCATAATCTGGTTGCTTTGAGTCAGGTAATTGGTGAAAGGGAGATTTGTGAAATTCCAGCTGTTTCTCATAAGTTATACCTTCTAAGTAAAACAGAATACAGAGATAAGCATCCAAACAAAAATCTACTCTGTTCCCAAATTTACCTGCACAATTCAGACCAACAGAACTTTTTGCCCACATGGCCCACGTATAATCCCAATTTTCTATCATTGAGATGGCAGGTTCTTGCCGCTAAATAAGAATGTGAATAACTGTCTGAGATATACCATAGCTGTAACAATAATTGGCCTAATCTTTGAAAAGCCTTGTTGCAGAACAAGAGAATGAGGGAGGTATGTTTTTTGTTGCATTGGTTTCTCTCTAGTTGGAGATACCCTTCAGCCACCTTGTAGATCTGGGAGTAACCAACCAAGGTACCATGCTGAGATTTCATTTGACCTGACATTTTACTGAGGAAAAACCATACTGGAAACCCAGGGGTGCAAGCACAGGTTGCCGGGACTTTCTTCTGAGAGCAACCACTGTTCTGAGTGTGTGTGTGAATGATATGCTCACCCAACATGCCAGCAATGAAACAACAGTGTCCTCAAAGCCACTGACTGGCTGGGCCTAGCAGAGAGACTAGAATGCCTACTCCCCTTCCTTCCACAGTTCCTACTTGCATCTTCTCAGAGGATATTTGGGCAAATTGCTGACGAAAGAGTCCACACTTGTGCCATTCTCCATCCCATCCTTTCCCTACTCGCAGCTCCTGGGAACACCTGCTGCCTGCTGCATCCCCACCACTACCTCAGAAGGAAGATCTGGTGAGTGATTTACTGCACAGTCGGTTGCCTTCTCTTAGCAAGTAGAATGCGAAGGATCTCTGATGATGGAACTGCACTCAGTACTGGTGAACCTGGAGGGTGGGGGGATTTTTGGTTGAGAGTCTTCCTCTCCCCCGAATCCCTGCTTAGCTCTACACACTCCCACAGTGTCAGGCACACTTATCGTTCTGGTATGGGGTGTTCACCCGCTTCCTCGGCTCGGGAAAAGCCAGTCTAGGTGAAAGAATGCCATGCCTTTTTTGTAGGCACCTGCATGTCCCGGAGATTAGACAGTCTGTGCAAAGGTACACAGTTACACAAAGAAAAATGGACTGACTTTAGTCCCAGAGCTTGTTGTGTGGAGCTTGCAGTACCACGTGGGGTATTAAAAAATAATGTGGGGATTACCGCCATCTCTTCCCTGTTTGTTCTTCTGAGTCATGCGCTAGTGTAAGCATCAAGAAAGACCATGACCTTTCCCTTCAGTTGCACTTAAAGAACAGCCGAAGCCTAGTGGAAAATTTTGTGAAAGTTGTTGGTATGAATCCATTCAATGGCCAGAGCACTTCCTGCCAGCTTTTTTTTCCAGAGAAAGAGAGGTGCAGGGTGAGTGGAAGGGTGGATTACACCAGGGACCAGGAACAAGCTACTTTTCATGGCTATGGCTCTTGGATTCTTTTTTATTTTTTTCTAGACATGCTTTTTAAAATAGAGAATTTTTTCTTATGGATTGTTTTGGGGGGCACTGTAGGCAAGGCAAGACAGACACTGGAGGTTTTTCCCATCTGGATTGGTAACCTGCTGAAGGGCAGGGCCATGATGGAGGGAAGCATGCTCCGTTTCCGTCCTCAGTTACAGGTGATGCTTCCTGCCTTTGCGAGTCTTATAAAAAGGGAAGATTGTGTGGCCAGTGTCTGGGTGGCGGTCTGTGCTCAGTGCTAAGGAAGTTTGCAGTTCATTCCAATCAGGACTTTTAAAAAATGTTGATACTCCTCCCCAGGGCAGCAGATCTGTAATGCTGTGCATGAGGAAGTGTTAGGAGAAGGCAGCAGCAACAGACCTCCTTATCTGTCTAAGAATTTTTTTTTCAAAGTCTTCCCTGGGGGGCAGACTGCTAATGAATGACCTTCCAGGAAATTGTATGAAGGAACGAACAGAAGTATGCACAGATTAATCTCTGTTGAGGATGGAGAGAGAAGGATGAAAACAGACTGCAGTAAAGCAGGAGACAGTTCAGAAAGAATGAAGAACTTGGTGATGATGAACATTCTGAATAGCTGAGCAGGGCGGGTGAAGCCATCATCTTGGCCATGGCCAGTGTACAAATCAATGACTGAGCCAAGTTGCTCACAAGGAAAGGGTTCGTAGCATGTGAATATTAGATGAGCAAATGAGCTCTGCCTTGTGACAAAAGCAGTTTCACCTCCCCATGACAGCACTATGACCTGTAGGCAGAGTGGTTATCCCAGTGCCCCTCCCTAGAAAAGCCCCTTTGGGAATCAAGTGTCTTTCTCAGCACATTCTGACTGAACCTACCAGCAGTTCTAAGAAGATTATAGATTTTTTTTTAAGGCTGAGAGGGTATTTCTTTTTTTTCTTCTCAGCCTTTTATTCAATCTGTTAAACCACCAGGGACATAGATTCTTCCCTAGGGGCTGTTTCTGTTTCTCATTTATTGAGACTACCAGGTCATATCGCTTGTTTTCTATTAACCCAGAGCTACTTAAAGCTGCTTTAAGACCATTAACTGCTTTGCTAAATTCCTGCTCTCCCATGTTACCCTCCCCTCCCCTGCAGCCCAGCCACCCCCAGCCTGTTGTCCCTGTGTTCTGCTCTGTCCCTCCCACTGCAGGACACCACGCTTGGCCTCTGTTTCCTGACATCGTCCTCTCTCCCCTCTTATAAGCTGAGCTCTCTGAACCCTCAAGAGCCATGGTCAGAAAACTTTGATTGCTTTTCAGAACTGAAAATAGAATGTCTGCCTGAAAAGTCGCTTCTGGGTGAGCCAGAACAGGCGTTCAGCTTTGTTTATTTATTCACCAGCTGTTTACTGGACAGCTACTTATGCACCAGGACCCTGAGATGAACACTATCGGCCATCTACATGCTGATTTGTACACTTAATTAAAGATAAGGGGCTAGGCTAAAGGACCTGGTGTTCTCCCCCAGCCTTGAGTTCATCACCAGTGACTGTGTATATAAGTAGAAATCGTGAAGTCAGAGACCTTTTACAAATGTGACAAACATTCTCACTGCCATGCTGGCTGGCTTGGAATGTCACAAAGATTATGTGTGGTAATGAGCTTCACTTCCTTTTCCCAACCAATGGTTCCTTCAGCGCAGCGGGATTTGGCCCTTTCAGATTCGTTCTCAAACACCATTTTGTAGATCATTGTTCCCTGTTTGGACAATTCTTTCTGGATAATGAACTCATCATCCCATCAAGTGAAAATGCAGCAGCACAATTAATATTGGGAGATGCAGTTAAAATACTGTGTTCTGAGTAATGAGTCCTAAGTCTAATTTAGAGCTGAATATGCAATGCAGGACCAGAATTTAATTCTTTCCATGAGAATCGACACACTTTACTTCCAGCCAACTTATTCTTCATTAAAACTGTGATAAGAGTCTGCAAAGCAGCCCTAAAATATTGCCAGCTGTGGGTTCTCTGGGAGAAGGAAAGAAGCCTTATATTGTTTGAGCATGACAGAGTGAGTGTGTAATGGAGTCACTCCAGCCCAGATGCATTGACATTCAATGCCCTGATTCTCCTAGCCTGCCACCCGGCTTCACTTGATGGTGAAAAAGAGGGGACAACCAGTTCTCTGACTTGCTCTCAAACATACAGGAATTGACTAACCCAATTAGGGGTTGGGATGGAGGACACACAAGAATAAGGAGAATAGATTCCCCCTGAATAAGAGTCTGGTACCAGAGATAACAGCAATCTGTATAGAGTGTGTCCTGCTAAGATGTGAGCCAGGGAAAGGAAGATGGAAAGCCAAGAGGAAGTGGCCCATGGGGATGGAGGTTTTGCAGGTCTGCATGACTGCCTCTGGACTAAGGCTGGCAGATCTGAGGCCTTGCACAAAGCACCTCTGCCAGACAGCCTCTTACATCTGCTGGTTCCACTCTGCAAAGGACTGCAGTGGCCAGAGCTGAGCTGATCCAAATCTAGGATCTGGAAATTTCTTCCTGACCTCCCACATGGGTGCAGGGTCCCAAGGATGTGGGTCTGTCCTCTACTACTTTTCCAGACCACAAGCAGAGAGCTAGATTAGAGGTGGAGAAGAATTAGTGCCATGTGGGTTGCTGCAACCAGCAGGCAGAAGATTAGCATACTACACCACCACACCAGTTCCAAAATGTTACCATTTTAATATGCAAATATACACATGAGAAAGAAAAAAATCTTTTCAGAAAATCCGTTTAATGGATTTCATAGCAGTAGTAGCTGGGTGATAGTGAAGGCCAGCTCTCCTGGATGATGACTGCCTGGAGAAAACAAAGTTTGACAGGGACACAGAGGATGACACAGCAAGACAGGTGTGACTACTTGTCACCGCTTCCATATCTTTGCAGTGATCAATGACAAGGAATGAGAATGGCCTTTACTATAACAGGTTAAAGTAGGAACAGTTTCTGGGTAAGAAGCTGGTATAATGAATCCAGAGAATCTTCTATTAGCTACAAGCTACCAGCCAGCACGTGAATATGTCCATCAAGTGGGAAGTGACTAGTTCGGGAACATATTTCCCAGGAAAGGACTCTGATAAAGAGCTCAACGTAAGTTATGGAAAATGGAGCTGTGAGCTGACTCTGTGTCTTTCCCCCTCTTGGCTGCTGTCTATGGGCCTCTGAGGCAGAGGAAAGCGTCTGGTTTGCTCGGCTGCCCACATGGTGTCTCTACATTGTGTGTTCTCCCTGAGGTGCACTCCTGGGGACCAGCAGTAGAAGGTAAAGTGTGGATTCCTCTACAGAGGAGCCAGATCTGTTTGCTTCTAGATGTCCAGATGTGTTATGTGTAAAAGGAACAAGCTAGAAAACTCAAGTTCTTTTTTAGCCTGTCGAGCACAGGAAATAATTGGTGTGTCTGTTGGAGTGGTGGGGAGAGTGGGAGGGAGAAAAAAAGAAGCAGGAGGAGGGAAGAGAAACTCATGATATTTTTAAGAATGTGGCTTTCAAAAATTTGTTTGGAAACTATGGCAAGAGAGAAAAGAAATCTTGCCCTGCTGGTCCACTACCCCAATGCCTATGACAGCTTGGACTGGGCCAGCTGAAGCCAGAAGTTCAAAACACAGTCCAGATTTTCCACATGGATGGCAAGGATCCAAGTGCTTGTGCCATCACCTGCTGCCTTCAAGAGTGTGTATTATCAGGAGACTGGAATCGAAGTAGAGCCAAGATTTGAATCTATGTACTCTGACATCTAAACTGCTGTACTAAATGTCAGTCCCTGCTATCATTTCTAACCAAATTGTTTCCACAATAATACTGCCTCTCTTGAAATGAGCATAAACGAGTGAATGAAGAGGTGGCTGCTGATGCAGGAATATTTCAGGCAGCAGTGTTTCTACTCATTCATCAGAGTTGTCATGAAGCCAGACACAGCAGCCTTTCTCAAGGAGTCACACTGGCTCACCCCTGAAACAGGGGGCTTCAAAATTAAAGGGAGAGCATGCCTATGACATGCCTAAGCAGGAGTTAGAGAGAGACAATGCCTAGAGGGAGTTAGCCATCTTTGCTCTTGTCCAGAATCTGCAACTAACTAATGTGTGACCTTGGACAAGTCACTTCCTTTCTTCTGACCTCAAGCTGTTACATGCAGCAGATCTCTTCCAGCTCTTGTTGGAATCTACTAAAGCACAGAGATGTGTGGAAATGAAATATCATGTGAATCATAGCTGTCCTGTGCCTTCCTTTGTATGTCAGAACTGTGACTCCACATTAGTCTATCTTCATCCGGGTCTAGACAAATATTTAGAAGGGTTCTATAGACATTCTCTTTCCATAAAAGCTTCCTACAAGGAAAATTGCTCCATCATTTTGAAACATACACACATCAGTTGATGGCATCTACTTCAAATGAGGAATTTTACAATGAATACCTTCAGCCAGTGATTTAATAATCCTATTTAATGTTAACCATATGCCTAGTGCTGTCCAAAGGAAGATAGCAACAAGACCACTGGACTTAGGAAACCACCGCAAAGTGACAACCCCATAAAACAATATTAGTGGCATCTTGGACTCTGTCCCGGGACCTGACGTGTGCATTCAGTCTGAGGTGGGCATTTACATGATTATTTCAGTTCCAGGCAGCCAGGCCAGAGTGTGCAGCATCATAGAAAGCGCTTTTTTCAGTACCGTGTCAGCAGAATTTGTATTAACTAACCTGAATCGTGGCTTGCACCAAATGTCACACCATTTGTCCAGGGGACACTGGAAATATATAGGGAAGATCCCACCTAACAAAGATAGGACCTGGGACCTGTGAACACTTTTCAGGGATGATGATGAGCTACCACTTGAGTTGGGACCATTTGTTCACTGTATTTTTGCCTGTAGATATTTCCCTGTTTCTGTGGGGCTGTCATCAGGCCTATTGGTGTCTATGTATTATGAAGATCCAAATGATTAACCTTGAGGGATACAACAAACAAATGAAACAGTAGTCCTCACAGTGTCCAGAGTGAGAAGGGATGGTGTGTGGCTACAAACTTGGCAAACATTACAGAGCAATTCTTTTTTTAATGGCTTTGTAACTTAAACTGCTAAGTCACTAACCTCACAATAAGTGAGTGAGTTTTTGTGTGTATACATGTGTGTGTAAGAATGATTTTCTCTGTTCTTGCCTCCTGAGGTTTAGGGAGCCCTGTGGTTGGCTCCGAGCTGAGTGTCAGAAGTGTTAACACTGCAGCCCTCAGCAGTCATTTTATGTTTTCAGGAACTTACTGGATGAAGAATTTGTACTAGGTTCTCCAGCAAACTGGACGAGTCTTAAGAGAGAAAGATCTATACAATACTGAATTGCAAGATCTGTGTGGTCTCTCTGGTGGGAAATTTATCTACAGGGGAAGAAATATTCTGGCACAGTGAGCTGGCTTAGCAGTAACACTTAAGGATCACAAGGAGTAGGGAGACTTGGTTCAGCACAGAGGCTGTTATTAGAACCTGTTCTAGTCTGCTTGTCTTGGTGTTGCATACCAGTCCTAGGAAGAAGAATAAAGAATGTGGAAAAGCAGTGTCACCGAAGTCTGTAGCTCCATTGGACCACAGCCACTCCACTGCAGGCTGAGACTTATGCCCCAGCCGAGCACAACACAGGAAGAATGACATGGCCTTTCTTTGCCATGGTTTTTATGTAACCAGGGCACTTCTTGGTAAGGCTCTGCCTCTGGAGCTAACCATTAGCACAGGTAGGGTCCACATACTGCAGAAGCAGAGGCTGTAAGTATGGGAAACAGGATGCCTACAGAAACCTTGTCACAGTGAGCACACAGAAATCTTAATGACTTTTGAGACACTCCCAGGACTTCCAAAGCTGCCCATAGCAGGAGAAATCATGGAGGGAATCAGGCACATGGAGTCTTTTGAATCAATGAAATTCCATAGAAAGGACCAAATGGCTTCACTTTCTCCTTTGGCCTGGAGACAGCTGACAGCTAGGTCATACTTCCTTGGCAATGTGCCGCCTCATACAGTCTCATCCTCCCTGTCCTATTTAGACCGTGGCAATGATTGACTCTACTTAAAACCAAGGAACTTAACAGAGGTGCAGACTGATATGAGCTAGTCCACAGCTACACTGTGATCCTTCATCTACTTCCAAAGGCTTCCTTGTTAAAATAAAGGCAGAAAACTGGAACAGCATTGTGGCACAGGGCCAACATGCTGTATGAGTGCTAGTTTGAGTCTTGGCTGCTCTACTTCCAATCCAGCTCCCTGCTAATGCAACTTGAAAAACTGTAGAAGTTGGGGCCATCATTGTGATATACTAGTTAAGCCTTGGCCTGTGATGCCAGTATCACATATGAGTGCTCCTCTGGGCATGCACTATATATTTTGAGCTATAACCAATGTCTGGTTTTAAATGCCCAGAAGTATAGCTCAATGTATTCTAACATGGGTCTGAGAAGCAGGCATGGCCTTCCTCTTCATTACTGCCAAAGATCTTATGGAATTTGTGTCTTCTATCCTCAGAAACAGAATTTTCTAGATCTAGAAGCTCTGGTTTTCAGACATCTGTAATGTTTCTATGAACTTGAAACTGTAATTGCTTCTGGGTCAATTTGGGCTCCTCATGCTGATGGATCAGCAAGCAGGAGTTACTAAGGGGCTCTGATTGCTCTGCAGAATCAGAGCAGGAAAAGTACTGTAACCCTCATTGGATTTGTGAAGATGTATTTTGGTACATCCTTAGATAATATGTAATTATGGCAATCACACCTCAAAGGGCAATCACATCCAGACCCTTTGATGGTATGAGTCTTGATCACCCTCCTAGACAAGTAGTGCAAATGAATAGCAGGGAGCTTGCCAAAGAAATGGCAATCTAAAAAGTGGGCATGGTAAATGTCATTCGTGGCGTCAAGACCAGCTACAACTGTAGAGCCACATAGTTTTACACTAATCCTTCTGGCTTGGATCTTTTAGGAAATTTAGCTGCCACAACCTTAAGGGGCACTGTAGTGACTATAATCACTACACAGAGATTTGACTTTTCCATTCAAGATAAAAGTGAGGGTATCTTGTTTTAAGGGGAAAGAATAGAGGTTCCAGAGTATACCCAATGAATCAGATAGCAAAGGGTATAAGCTGGATGTGTGTTCAAGGACTGGATCCCATTTCACTGCACATGTCTACCACTGTGGCTTTCTCAGTCATTCTCTCTTGTTCTGGTGTCTCTAGAGCCAACAGCTTCCCAAGGGCACAGCCAAGTAGTGCTCTGCCTCATGCCTAATCTGTGTGTTTCTCATTTGTGGTTATCCTAGGATTGCTATGTTTCTTACCAAGACATGGAAACTCTCAGCAATGCCTACACAGTACACACTGGGTGTGTAAGACTTTGAACCCTGTAAAGTTATGGGAGCAGCGAATACATTCTTTCACTTTCCTCCCCTTGAAAGTCATTCTTGAGACATTGTTTACGTGGCTTCCTGGAAGATGGCTCTGTGATATCATACCATCAGTTTTGCTATAGCTTAGCCAGGTCAGTACATTTCCTTCTGTTGATTTTATCTCCCTTCCCTTATCCTTCTCTCCTGATTGCTAGTGGGTTCCTTCTAATAAAACAATGGCACATAAACCCTTGCTTTAAGGTCTGTTTTAGAAAGAAACCAGCCTAAGGAAAGGAGAAGAAAAAGAGTGAGATGTACAAAAATGAAAATATTCTGCTTTGAGGAAAGCAAATCAAGCTTTAAACCTAGACAGAGATGAATAGCACATGGCACCAAGTGTTTCCTACACAGATAAGTTTTGGGCTTACGTCTTTAGTATTAAGTGGAAATAGTCATATAAATGCAGTTAAAAAGCACCTTTTAAATGGTTAAAGACCATTTCCATTTTTCATATTAAATTCAAGAGTGGCAAACACTCAGATTAGGATTTGGGTTGGCTCATGGTAACCTTGCAAAGAAGATAAGGTTGATCATTAATGTGTCCCCAGATAGTTTTACAATGTCTCCACTCCTCCCCTAAGATGTTCAGTGCTTATGTTCTCTTTTCTCTCCCCCATATTCCAATCCTTTTAGCAACATATTATTTGGAAGTGGTCACTTAAACTGATTTGCAGTTGAGTGGTAATGACTAATGGAATTTAATCTGGTAGTTCTCCAAGAATCTCCAGAGATTTTAGAAGAATAGCCATTTAACTTAAAAGTCTATATGTCTCATCATGGAATTTCTGGCATCAACAGTTGATTAGTGGGGCTATATGTAAGGGTTCCTCAGAAAAAATCACATACACAATTATACTTTTCATTTACATCTATGACTTAGCCTAAGTTATTTCATTTCTGTGTTTCAGATAATGATCTTGAACTGGTAGAAGAAAGGACAAAATAAACCCTTGATTTATTTTTTCCCATCATATTACGGAAAACTTAATTGCAAAATTGAGAATTGAAATGACTTTATACGGATACTTCTATAACAAGATGATCTCATTAATATTTTACTGTACTTGCCTTATTGCATCTGTGTATCCTTTTAAAACAAGACTTATTTATTCATTTATTTGAAAGGCAGAGTGACAGAGACATTTTCTATTTTCTGATTTACTGCCCAGATGGCTGCAACAACAGGTCTGGGTCAGGCTAAGGCCAGAAGTCTGAAACTCAGTCCACATCTCCCATGTTGGTGGCAACTGTCTAAGAATTTGGGCCATCTTAGTGCTGCCTTCTGAGGTGCAACAGCACGAAGCTGTGTCAGAAGCAGAGTGGACAGGATTCCAACTGACACTAGGATAGAGGATGCTGGATCACAATGCTGTGCTACAGTGCAGGGCTATATCTGTATATCTCCACCATCCTGTCCACACAAATTAATCTTTTTAAATAACTATTTTTTAATTATTATTTTTAATTTTAATTGTTCATGATGCAATTTCTTAGGTTCAGCATTCCAAACCAAACTGCAGCCATCAGTATTTTCCCATCTAAATTCTTCCTAGACCTGATTTTCCTCTGAAATAGTCTGCATGTCAGGACAAAGCAGGAAAGAATCCAGCGACTGCTGCTTGAAAACTCATCCATCACTCTGGGAATCAAAACAATGTGAAGTACATAGCTATAGTGAATTCAGTCTTTCCTTCCAATTGTTTTCTCTAGCAAAGTGACCAAAGCTATAAATGTTTGTTTCCTAGAAACTAAAGTCCTAACTTGTCATGTCTATAGTGAAAAAAGATCCATCAAACATATTAGTTTTTATATGGTCACCTGCTTTGGTAAAATCAACTCTCAACTGTTCAAAGATTCAAAGTGTTCAGCACTGTCTTTGACACCATAAATCATACCCTGAACCAGACCTTGAGTCAGACCAACCAGAGCTGTCTGATTGCATTCCTGATCCACACAGATACCCCATATGGGTAAAACAAGTTCCTCCATTTTGATCCTTTCTAATTAGTGACTTGCCTGACAGGGCATCAGCCACTGGGGTTGTGTTTTCTCCACCAAGTATCACTTGACAACTTCAGTCTCAGTGCTCTCTCATGCCTTTGTGGCACCCTCAACTTACACTAAGGGGTTAGCACTTGGGTTTCTTGCATATGGTAATCTTGTCTCCTTCCTGGAGTCCAAGTCCTTACAGATCTTAAAGCTTTCCTAAATATTCTTGCCTTTAAATTTAGAGTATGGTCAGTTGTTTGGCTGGCTACTTACCACACCACCCCCCCCCCCACCACCACCAAAAGCAGTTCTGGGTACTTCTAAAATATTTCTCCTGGGGTACATAATCATGGCAGTTAACATCAGTCAGAATACTTTTCCAGCAAGTCCCCAGGCAATCATCATGAACAAGGACTTAGAGACAGGGCTTTTCTGTGTGAGAGCCAGAATTCAGAACTGCTCTGCTTTTCTTGGTTAGGAGACCAAGGGGTTTTTCTTTTCAACACCCATTTATGCTGACCTCTTTTTCTAGTTTCTGTTAAAGGATTAAGGACTCAGGAAGCTTGGACCAGGGAGAATGGTTTGTTTAGCCGAGGAAGGGGCTCAGTCAGGTCTGACACTGTGAAGTAGAAAATGCACACAGCAATTGTCATTGCTGTTTCTGGGCATTCTATAACCCAAGTCACTGTCCAACCCTGAGTCAACCTCCAAGTGAAAATGTGTGGCATAAAATCTATTGTGTGGATTGAGTCAAATGGTTGCCTCAAGGAAGCGAATCCTGGGAGTCAGCAGGACATAGGGTGCTGATGCCTGGAGCATTCATTAATCAACACCCTGATGACCTAATCATTTATGCAGGCTTCCAGAAGGGTCCAGTCTCTTGTGAAAATGTAGCCCATGGCAATATGCTGATCCTCATGTGTGACATGTTGGGGGTCTTCAGCTGAAATGCTTTAAAAATGGAACAGATTCAGGCAGTAAATGAATGTGCCTTTCTTCTGCATTTCCCTAGAGATGCTGTCTTTGCATTCTGAATTTTATGTGATGGAAAAAAATCATCTGCAAGTGCACCTGAAATATTGAAAATAATTTCAATGAGTTCTGATTATAGGTGACAGTAGATGGGTCTTGTGGCTTATACCCGACCTGAGCTGGATTTAATTCCAGAACCTGAGTTGACTATGAAGTTGTGCAGTTCTCATTAACTGCCCCCCCTTTTTTATTGGAAGTTTACAATGGTTTCATGGAAGAACAGAAAGAAAGATGAGGAACCTCAGTGTTTTCTGCTTTTGTGATTTCTGCCTTATTTGCCTGGCTGGTGGGACTGTTTGAATGCAAGGCCTGACAGTCTATATGACACCTGACAGGTCACACAGGCAGAGCACTCTTCAGGAAGGAGGCCCCTCATGTGCTTTTTAGATAAGACTTGCTCACTACCCCACAGTTTGTACTATTTGAAAGTTGCTTGCTTCAAACCCACCTGCCAACTTGCTCTTTTTCAAAGTTAACAGTGAAGCTGACCAGTCATGACTGTGGAATTGTGTGGAATTGGCCTAAAATGTATATAACCCTGTGCTGTCCAATCTTGCTCTTTCTGCTGCTTCTACTGCCTCCCCCCACCCCCCTTTTTTTTTTGCTGCTGATGCTGCTTTAGCTGCTGCTGTTCCCCCTGTCCTGATGGGCTGGGGTGATGGCTAGGATCCTCAGCTTGTCTGAATAAACCACCCTTGTACATTTACATCAACTTCAGACTCCTGATGATTTTCTAGGGATCTCAAAATCTGGGTACAACAAAGAAATCCCTGGAGATCTATCATAAAAGTTAGAGAAGTAAATAAAAATATAAGACATGCAACAAACGTCTAAAGAGTGAATCCCACCAATGCTCTACTTTTGTATTTTTTTTTCTTCCTTTTCTCATTTCACAAACTCATGATTTGTAACATTTTTAGGAGAATTCTGCTCAGGAGTGATGTGGATAACAAAGAAGCGTGGAGAACACACATACCAGAAGAAGCAGATATGCACTGGATTTAGCAGAAATAGGGCAGCTCTGCAATGTTCTTGGCAAAGAAGCACATGTGATCTTTAGGGGGCATTTGAATCTGACCCTCCACATTCATGCATGGATGCTCATTGATTCCCAGCAGAGCCATCTTGCAGTGGCTCCTGGAGGTTAAAGAGACCCCTGTGAGACACCTACAGTTACCTTAAATGGTGGTAACCGGCTTGCCAGATTAGGATTCTTGTGGCCCATTAACATGTTTGAATACTGTAGCCAGGCTTCCAGACCTATTCTGCAGCTAGACTCTCTGCTCAGTTTAAGTAGGAGAGAGGAGTTTAAGCCCTGATTCCTACACAGGAGGTTGTTAGTAAGTCCACGATTGCTCAAACAGGACTTCTGGAGAAAATGAAAGAAAATCATTCTCAGAGCTTTGAGAGTGAGCCTGCCTTCCCTACCAGAAGAGAGGGCAGTACGTGGTGAGCAAGCCAGCAGCAGCTGGACACGCAAGTGGCAGGGCTGAAGCCCTACTTCCATACTGACAGGTTTAGATGAGATTGTTCAGCAGTTAGTAATAACAAATCTTCCTCAAGAATGCCTGCTGTTTACTTAGGATTATCTTAAGCTAGGTAGTCCCAGGGTTGGGCCAGCAGCACCACAATGCAAAGATGCTGAGTCAGAGTATTTGCAATTCTCTTGACTTTCAGTTTACAGTCACAAAATGGTTGCTATAATTCCAGGCTCCTGGACCTCACAAGCTTTTCAGGACAGGAAGCAGAAATGCTCATCACATACCTTCCCCCTTATAATTAATTACAATGGTAGCTTTTCAAAGCCTCTCCTGTATGTCAGGTATTGTCCTACGTATTTTGTCTGTATTGGTTCATTCAATTCAAAGCAAATATGGAAAATGAGAGCACAAAGAACAGGATTTTTGCAACATCACATTGAATACAGATGGTAGATCTGAGTCATAAGCTCTGGTAGTTTAATTCTGATATCAAAACATAGTCAATCGGGAAAGAAGTTGCTTTCCAGAATGCCCTACATGGACCCTAATTTGTGCTTCATTATTTAGCCAAAAATCACATGACCAAACGCTACCCTCCATGCAAAAGAAGCCATGAGGGTGCTTAGAAAAGATCATGGCAATCTTGAATTAAAAGTTAAGTGTAGTTTGGTCCAAAAGTTATTTTTAATACATGCATATTTAAATTTAATATAAATGCATATTCTGAAAAAACTATATATAAATTTTTTGCACCAAAATAAACTTTTTTTAAACTCAAGATTTATTTTACTTGAGTTACAGAGAGAGAGAGAGAATCTTTTATCCATTGGCTCATTCCCAAATGGCCGCAATGACCAGAGCTAGGCCAGTCTGAAACCAGGAGCCAGGAGCTTCTGAGTGTCCCATGTGAGTTCAGGGACCCAAGGATTTGGATCATCTTTGCTGCTTTCCCTGGTCCTTTTAGCAGGGTGCTGGATGGAAAGTGGAACAACCTGGACTCGAACCAGTGCCCATATGGGATGCCAGTGCCACAGGCTAAGGAATATTTTTATAAAGATTTTAAAGTACTTTCAGCCTCAAGGAAAATGAAGGCTGGCAAGGTCAGTTGAGTAGTCAGCTACCAGTGTTTGCCATCCTTACAAGAGAAACAATGGCCTTTGTTACCAGGAAAGGATCTGCACACAAAGGGCTTAGGTGAGAGTCCAAGGTCATTGGGTTATTTGCTTAGTGCCATTGGGGCAGAAATCCGCACTTGGCTCAAAACCAGACAGAGGTACTGAAAATGCCAGCAGGCTGACAGTTTCATCTTCTAGCCAGTAACTGGAGTGTCTACATAAGCAGTTCCTATTCAATTATTCATCATGATTTAATGGGCAGGAAATCAACTGCAACAGGTATGGCCCTTCCTGCTTGTTGAATGGCTTTAAAACAAGCTTTCAAATACCAATAGCCTCAAGGAAAGCAGCAGGAGGGCAAATCAACTATATTTTAGGCTAATTACTGAAATGCTACAATACCTATCAGATGGGGACATTTAATTCTAGTGTCAGTGGTCATAGAATAGAATTCTGGGAAGGAAAGGAAAGGGTTTCATAGGCAATTTGCTTTATATATATACCAGAAAAACCTTTCAGATGCAAGACATGGTAACATTCCAAGTGTTATAATACTAGCATAGGAACTCTGGTAGAATCTCATTTTTACAAGCTTGAAGAGACTTCCCAATTGCTACATTCGACTCAAAGCTCATTAAACTTGAAGCCTATTGCTATAATATAATAAAATATATTAGGTTGTTTCTTCGGTTTAAAATTCACTGTGCAACATAAATGTTACGTGTACAGTTCATTTGCAAATGACATGTGGGGAGAGGTAGAGAAGTTGTAGGTGCCAAAGGAGGCACTTGGCTTATTGTAAAGCATCAGTGCCAGAGAGAGAGAATGATGCTGCATCTTTTGGCAATGATTGCATTCGAATGCAACAAAATATCCGAATGAAATCTGACATGTTTTTTAAATGCTAACTGATTATGTTGTAGAGTTTTATAAAGTGCATGATTGGTTGTTTTGCCCTGATATCTCTTTCTTTTTTTGGTAAGAAGTTCATTGTATTAGTATTAACAGCTCAAGAGCACTATATTTCAATCAGTGTTTTGAATTGCTGTACTCTGTTCTGAAAATAATTAGAGTTAAACCAATGATAGTCTGTAGCTAGAAGACACTGAGCATTCACAAGACAAACCTAAAAATCTACAAAATTATGTTTTATTCCTTAAAGAACCATTCTTTTCACTGTGTCTAATCTTTATTTTTTTCAAGATGTATTTTTTATTTTTGTTGGAAAAGCAGATTTACAGAGAAATCATCTGCTGGCTCACTCCTCAAATGGCCACAATAGCTGAAGCTGAGCTGGTCCAAAGTCAGGAGCCAGGAATCAATAATCAAGAGCTTCTTCACAGTCTCCCACATGGGTACAGGGTCCCAAGGCTTTGGGCCATCCTCTGCTGCTTTCCCAGGCTACAGGCAGAGGGATGGATGGGAAGTGGAGCAGCTGGGACACAAGCCAACACCCATATGGAATCCCGGCACTTGAAGGGGGAGGATTAGCCAATTTAGCCTAATCTTTCTAAACCTTAGTTATCTCAACTGCAATGCAATGAACTACAGAGTCCCTCACATCTGAAACCTGTGGTTTCCAGGGCCTCTGAAGTTCCATGATTCTGTGCACTGTGAGTCAGGATTTAGCAAAATCCCCAATTTTATAAATGCCTTTAAGTCACATACTGACAGGCTTTTCTATACGATGCTGATTTTTAACAAAACAGATAAAGTGCTATGTGAAAAGGAAAAATATCTTCCTTCAAAAGATGGACTTTACAAGGACAAATGCTTTGTGTGACTGGGATGGGATTCTTTTGTAGACTGTTTCCTACGTCCACACTGACAAATAATGTTAATATGTGAAACTCTGTTAAGTCATGGAAATAACCTTATTCAGTTGGATGCTAAAATGGCATTCTCCCTCCATTATGCTTTATGAATGGGAGGTTAATGAAATTGTGCATGTCTCAGTTTTCACCCTGCAGTTTATTTTGTAATAGGGATGAGACTTTCCTACCTTTAATTTGGTATTTTATTAAATTAAATGCATTTCAAAGGAAAGATCATTTTATTCCGCTATTCTGTCTTTTATTCATGAGCAAAATGGCATTCTAGATGCTTTCTTTTGTTGATTCTCTTAAGAGTCTCCTGTTTCCAAGGAATTTAATATAAGAACATATTTTGCACACAGAAGACAAAATTGTGAATTTCTTTGAATCAAATATCTTTGAACTGAGACCCGGGCTTCCTTTTAGATTCCCTCAATGGGCTCTCATCTCATAAATGTATATATATATATATATAGGAAGAGAGACAAGATTTGAAGTGTCTCTCCAACTCACCGGCTTTCAAATACAGGTTAGTTAATTGTTTCAACTAGGGTGTTTTTGGCATGGTGTGGGACAATACTCAGTTTCATGATTATCCCATCTGTTTCAAGCTATTTGCATCCTGGGTTCGTACCCACTATATGCCATAAACACTCCTTAATCATTTGACAGCCATACCAACCCCATACTTATTTTTGCAAATGCTGACTTCTCTAAGAGCAGAAATGTCCCAAAAAAGTTGATTTGCAAAAACCCAGTGATACTCTTAGTCTGTGGAGAAATGGAATCAATCCTCCCAGCCCAGGTCTCTGATCAATGCACCTTGGCAATGTCATCGCCTGCTAGATGATGCCACTTAACACTAAGACAGGAGAAAAGCACGAGAAAGGGCATTTGAGAATCGTGTGACTTATTCCAAAAAGTGTGTATTTTCCCCAGACTTTAAGAAAGGATTAAATCTTTCATCATGATATTCTATACAAAATGTAGACCCTTGCTCTTTCCTGGCCTGTAGAATCAGTTAAGTGTAGTCCACCATAAAATGAACCTTCAGAAGGAAAGATCCTGCCTCGGAAACATGTGCTGGAGAGTAAGGAGATTTTGTTTTCATGTTTCAGATTGCTCTGTGGTATCAGAGTTTTGAATTCCAATACAATTCAACATTCATGTATTGCATGCTAAATGCAGCAGATGTTCTCCTGGGCCCTGGGATTGTAAAACATGAATAAGATGTGTTCCCGTGCCTGGAGACTCACAGCTGAGCCTCAGAGACCAACTTTGAGATAACGAGGATGTAAACTAACATACACTGCCACGGAGGTTTGCTTATATGCTTTGGCAGTCTGGGAGAGGGGCAGGTAATTTCACCCACGCATAGGGAAGGAGATGAGGAAGACAAGGGACCAGCTGAAGGCTCAGTGGGACCTGGAAGCATAAATGGACAGTTTGCTTCTTGGGAGTTGGGTGAGGAAAGGCATTCTAATCAGATAGCAGCATATTCAGTCTCAAAAGTGTGAGGGAGTGGAAACATCTAGAGGTGTATTGGTGGAAGAGTGCTGGAGAGGAAGGTGGATGAGGAGTCAGGGTCAGCAGACAAAGTCAGAGCTGACCTGACTTATTTATTTATTGTAGATAAATGGACTTTTAAGAAACAAACTAGAATATCATAATAAGATTTATTTGAGAAGAACTCTGATGGCAGTAAGGAGATGGGAAGGCATAGACAAACTTGAGTAAGGGTTATCAGTTAAGTGACAGTGAAAGAGAGGTATACTGTGTAGCTAGGTGGACAAGGACCAGGGAGCCCTTCACCACCATAAGACATGAGAAAGGGGCTCAGCACAATAGTGTAGTGGTTAAAGTCCTCACCTTGCACGTGCTGGGATCCCATATGAGCGCCAGTTCTAATCCCGGCGGCCCTGTTTCCCATCCAGCTCCCTGCTTGTGGCCTAAGGACAGCCCAAAGCCTTGAGACCCTGTACCCGTGTGGGAGATGCAGAAGAGCTCCTGGCTCCCGGCTCCTGGCTCCTGGCTCCTGGCTTTGGATCGGCACAGCCCTGGCCATTGTGGTCACGTGGAGTGAATCATCAGATGGAAGATGTTCCTCCCTGTCTCTCCCCCTCTCTGTATATCTGCCTTTCCAATAAAAATAAATAAATCTTTATATATATATATATATAGATATATATATATATATATAAGAAAAATCAAGTAGCTGGCTCTGTCAAGTACTTCTGCAACCAGGGACTAAAACTCTTACCCAATAAAAACCAATCAAAGCCATCACTGTGGCTCAGCATTGTGGCACAGCACATTAATGTACCTGCAGCACTAGCAATTCATGTGGGTGCCAGTTTGTGTCCCAGATGCTCCTCTTCCAGTCCAGCTCCCTACTAATGTACCTGGGAGAGCAGTGGAAAGTGGCCCAGTTGCTTGGGCTGCTGCTACCCATGTGTGAGACTCAGAAGAAGCGTCTAGCTCCTGGCTTCAACCTATCCCAACTCTAGCCATTATGACCATCTGGAAAATGAATGAACAGATGAAAGCCCTCTCTCTTCCACTATTTATTTATTTATCCCTCTCTCCTTGTAATTTTGCCTTTCAAATAAATAAATAAATAAATAATCTTTAGAAAGAATCACTTTTTAATGCTTCTCCTGAACCAATCACAGTTGTGGCACTCTAGACAGGCAGCTCTCAATGGCTACTTCCCTCAGCAACCCTCCCAACTGTCTGAAGCTTTCTTGGCTTTTTTTTTTTTCAAAGAAATCTTCTTCACTTTGTTCATGTTAATGCCTGTGCCCCTCATTATTCATGAATAAGAGACAAAGAATCCAGCATAGGAAAAGAATTGTAATTTAAGAGAGCTATAGTAATTCAAAACCTAGTGGGAAGAAAAACCTGCAACGTACTTCACTCTTTTGTGTACAATTTTGTTTGAAAGGCATGGAGATTGAGGAGAGTTGGAGTTTCCAAGGACTCTCATTCCTTGGAAAGCCAGAGTTGGGCCAGGACAAGAACAAAGCAGGAACCAAGAACTCTACCGAGGTCTCCCAGATGGGTGGTAGAGACTCATGCACTGGAGTCCTCACCTGCTGCTGCTTATGGTGCACACTAGCTGGAAGCTGGATCAGTGTGGAGCAGCTTGGACTTTAACCACTCACTCAGATATTGGATGTGAGCATTTGAATCAGCAACTAAATGACTTTCCTGGGAATCTTGTTTTTCAGTATTATTTGATGTAAAAGTTCCATAGACTCTTGGATTTCCCTCCCCACCCCCAAATTTTCATCCCCCCACCACTGATTTCTCCTATATCATTTCAATAATATAGTCTTTCATAAACAGTCATAAGATATTCCAAGGTAATAGAAGGTAAAAACAAGCTGGAATAGCTATTCTTATATTAGATAATATAGACTTTGACATGAAAAACATTAAAGGAAATGATGGACACCAAATAATAAAGGATTCATCAGCAAGAAGAGCTCACCGTAATAAATGTATATATGCCCCCAAATGCCAGGGCACCTAGCTACATGAAACAAATATTAATGGATTTAAGGGGAGAAGTAGACTCCAATACAGTAATAGTGGGGGAACTTAATGCCCCCATTAACACGAATGGACAGATCAACAGGATTAGAAGCTCAGCAAGGAAGCAGCAGAGCTCATCCAGTTACTAGAGCAAATGGACTTAATTGATATCCACAAAACCTTTCATCCTACAGACAGAAAATATATTTTCTTTTTTCATCAATATGTGGAAATTTCTCCAGCATTGGCCATGTTATAGGCTAAAAAACAAACCTTAGCAAATTTTTAAAAATCAAGATTATACCATCTATCTTCTCAGTCCATCATGCAGTGAAACTAGAGATGAATAGGGTGTTGCTCTTAAGCAATATTTCACAAGCAGATGTAGAAAGCCAAGTGAAGCCATAGAAAATGAAAGTCCGATAATAAATCTGAACATTGAAGATTTCACTGAAAAAAAAATATTTTTTAAAGGCTTATTTGTTGGGGCCAATGCCATGGCTTAATAGGTTAACCCTCCATCTGTACACCAGCATCCCATATGGGCACCAGTTTATGTCCCAGCTGCTCTACTTCTAACCTAGCTCTCTGCTTATAGACTGAGAAAACAGCTTTGGGTGTCTTAAGTCCTTGCACCCCTGTACCACATAGGAGGCCTGGAGGAGGCTCCTGGCTCCTGGCTTTAAATCAGCTCAGCTCTGACTATTGTGGCATTTTGCAGGTTGAAACAGAAGATAAATGATACCTTTCTCTCCTCTTTGTGTAACTCTGATTTTCAAATAAAAATAAAATTAATCTCTTTTTAATCTTTTTTTTTTTAAAGAAGATTTATTTACTTGAAAGGCAGAGTTACACAGAGAGGGAGAGAACACTTCCATCTGCTGATTCATTTCCTAAATGACAACAATGGCCACCCTGGCTGGGCCAGGCTGAAGTCAGGGAGCAGGAGCTTCTTCTGAGCTTCTTACATGGGTGGCAGGGTCCAAGCCCGCATTTCCTGCTGCTTTCCCCTGGCTAATAGCAGGGAGATGGATCGGAAGTGGAGCAGCTGGGACAGAACTAGTACTGACATAAATGCTGATGTCATTGGTATCAGCTTTACCAGTTATACCCCATGCCACCTGCTCAATGAAATTTGTAGTCATGGGCTTTGTTCCTCATAGTCTGGGTGCCAGTTCCAACCACTTTTCCTTTCTGAACAAGGAAGCACGTAGCTATTCCTTAAAGCAGCTCACCATGTTGGCACGATGTATTCCTCCTACCACAGTCACAGTTGGTTGAGTCACAGATTCACACTAGACTGAAAAACGGCCTCTAGTATCTGGAGAAGTCTGGTTCTGGGTTCTGGCCAATAGTGGGTGCTCCTTATTGGATAAAGTCTGTCCTCCTAGGGTAGCTGAGCAGAAGGCAGAAACAGTGATGTGTGGAAAACACAAAGCAGAGCTCCTACCAGCCAGGAGTAGGGAAGGACCAGGAGGTGCTAAGCAGAGTGAGAGGCAGCAGCAAAGAGGGATGTGGAGGCAGGCAGGGGCCGAGTCCTGTGGATGAGGCCATCAGTGCCTCCCCTGACAGGGGTTCCTGAGCATCCAGGACAGTTGTCCCACAGATATAGCCCTCCTCATCACCTTGGCAAGACTCTAGTTTCCAAGAAATTGGCTGGAGTGCTTGCTCAGATTTCCACCCTTCTCCCCACCTCTTTCAAACAACTTTATCTCAAAAAAAAAAAAAACACATTCAAATTAACTGAGATTGATTTATTTACCATTTCTGGCAAACTGAAGGAAACTGACACATCTTACCCAATGTGCTGGTGGCGTTGCTTCATAGTGATGAAAGCAGCTATGATTTACTGAGAGTTCATGATGTGTCAAGCGCTGTAAAAAGATTGACATTTGTATGATCACATTGAAACCCCACAATGACCCTACGAAGTGGATTCTTCCATTCTCCCCATTTTAACAGATGAGAGAGGGGGGAAAGGTTAGAGAAATGAAATTATGTGCCTGAGTTTATTTGCTAGGAGTGGAAAACTGGGGTGTGAACACAGGACCTCTGGGCTGGAGAATTGACCTGGTTGAAGATTGTCCCATTGTAGCAAAGATGACAGCTGCTCCCTGTTGGCACTCCAGCCTGTAGGGCACAGTCATTGTTTTAGGAAGTCACTACCTGGCCACTTCTCACTTGATGTCCCAACCTTCCTGGCTTTAACTGGTTCTTGCCAGTAGAATATGAGCTTTGGTTCTGAGTCACTGTCAGCCTGGAGTGCTTTCTTCATCCACTCCTCTTCTGCCAGCTGATTCCTGATGATCACACAACAACCCCACAGTGTGGAGGAGCCCATGACCCTGAGCTATACCTGGCAGGTTAACTGCTGAATTGCTACTGTGCTGAGTGTTTGCATAGTGTTATTGCATAAGCAAGAAATAAGCAGAGATCAAGCAGTGTATTCATTTCCAGTCTAATACAGCCACACTCCCTTCCTGTCTTGATTTGGAGGCCAAGAGCAACCCAGCAAGGTTAGGCTGAGAGTTGTGCTACTCTTTTTTTTTTTTTTTCATTTTATGACACAGTTTCATAGAGTTGTGCTACTCTTGCATGCTATCCAAGGACTCGCTAGACAATTGTGGGGAACTCAGATGGCACGGGTTTCCCGCATCAAGAGTGGCTTTCTTTCTTTTTTTTTTTTTTAATTCAACATAACAGTAAAACCAAAAGGTGTCATAAACACAGAGAATGTTTGTAAACACATTATTCTCGTGCCTTCCCCCAAATCCTCACAAACTCATCAAAGAAAAAAGCAGCAGTGCATTGAGCTTAGTAGCACCTCTCATCTGTTAGAAGCCTCCATTTGAATTCAACTTATATTTAGATGTTGTTTTCTATTTTACACCTCTGCCTGCTAAATCGCAGCCACCTTGGGTGTGAAACACAACACCTGTTTAATGGGTTTACAAGAGAGGACACAGATGTTTTCAATAGCAAGCAAATGAGTAACACACCTGGGAAAAGACAGCATGACTGCAAAGGAGAAAAGTTAAGGATTCCGTTTGCCTAGACAGCTACCCAGTTCTGAACTACGTGACTGATGTGGATAGATGGAATTGTTCCCCCCTGGAACACTGAAAGGATATAGAATGCATTGTAGAATTATCTGCTTCAGGGGTAGAAAGGGCATATATTTACCCATTAGATGTTATCTCCTACTAACCAAGGATTGCCCTCTGGGGGCATGTAGACCCTTGCATTTCCAAGTTCCACATCCAGTAGAGTTCGTTCCAGTTAGTTACTCTGCCCTACATGGGAAGGAGGGGACATGAGGTTAGCATCTGGAGTGTCTGGTAGAGATTTCAGTGCTAAAAAATTCAGGTGGATTTAAATGTGATATCTCCCAATGCCAAAGGACATGTTTGTTGCCCACACAGTGCTGCTTGCCCAGCCTTAGGGAAAGATGTGGGTATCAAAGATGGGATATTTGCCATGTAGTTCTGGAAATGCTGTTGCTGGATCCATTTAATATCTAGGACTCAATTTCCTTAACACTGAAAACATACAGATATTAGACTAGTTAATTATCTCTCAAACAATAGTCCTATACTATCATTGCAGATTATTAAGTAATAGGTAAAGTTGAAAAAAAGAAAGATTTGTGACTAAAGGTTGGTAAAGGAAGGTTTAAAAAGTTGCACAAATTACTTCCCTGAAAGATATCTCAGAGTCTTTGATATTTATTGCACAAGATCACAAGATCCTTTATTGAAACATATCCCACAGAATTTAGTTTTTAAAAATAGTTTGTAGAACACTGACTGTTTTGCTGGACATTATGTTAAGAACTTTCCGTGTGTTCTTCTGTTCATTCATTTTAAGATATTTGTTGAGCTCTTCCAGGTGTACAACTCTGTGCCTGGCACTGGGGACATGTGCATGGAAAAGGCCAAGTCTTTGATTTTTACTTTAGGGGTGAGGTAGAGGGAAGCAAACTAAACAAGAGATACATGAACAACAACAACAAAAAATGGACATGCAGCATCTTGTCTTATTCTCACAAAACCAGTAAGACAGAGACTGCTTTTATCATGTCTGTTTTATGAACAATGAGACAGGGTTTGCAAGGATGACTTACTTATCCCACAGAGGTGGCTGATCTTGACATCGTGTGCACAGAATTCATCAGGACCTTTGGTCCATTGCATAGCCTGCTGCTCTGGTCTTTTCTCTCTTCCCTCATTCTGAAGGATAGTGCTCTGAGGAACTCCAGTTTGAGAAACAAGGCCCCCGGTCCAATGGAGGAAGAATCTTCTAGCTCTGATGAAATAAGCAGCAAGAAAATATTTCATTCACGTGGGTGAGAGTCAGAACTTGAATGATTGAGAGCTGACAGTATTGTGCAGTACTGCATAATGTCTTGTAAATTATGCCTCTCAACACTTCTGAGCAAACTCACGTTCTTCTCTTCTTACCATAGTAATTAAATTTCTCTCTATAAAAAATGAGTGATGTTTGTGGAACTGCTTGTGACTTTAATGATCTAAGGAGTTATTTGTCAGTGATAAGCTGATTTTAAAAGTATGCACTTCATCTTGACGTTTTTCTTTGAAGGAAAGAAAAAAAATCCAGGTTCAATTTCGGTGATTCGTTCTTCTGTAATATCGCTATTAGAAAAAATAAAGCAGAGAAATTATTCTATTTCTGTGGCTGGCCTATTGAATTGGTCAGGATTGGTGGGTGTTAGCAAGAGCAAAATATCCTTTGAAGTTATGAACTATTTTTATGCAGATAATGCTTTCTTAGATGGTTTGCATTGTTAAAAACTTTTTTTGCTTGCTTTTTTTTTAGCCAATGAAAGATTCCTCTTAAAATTCAAGCTAGTTCAAATCTGGCTTTAAGCTTTCTCAACTAAAAAGTACTTGAGAGAGTTACGGCGTATGTAAAATCCCTACAGAAGATGGAAATATAATATACATACATACACATGCACGCATATGCATACACATCATTATTTTTAAATAACAAAGTATCCAAATTTGAAATACAGAAAAAAGAAGCAATGCCCTTCTAGAAAAATCTATCAACAGAAAGTAATTTTAGGAAAATAAGAACTGCATCATTTGAGGCCTTTGGGACCCACATTAAATTGAATTTAAGTTGAAATTTAGGACAGGACGTCAGGAAATTGCAGCAGAACTGTCCCTTGTAACTCCAGGGCTTGACTTCCAGTTGGGTTCTATTCTATAGGAATGCATTAGAGAAAAGAGTGAAAACTGGAAAAGGAACTAACAGGTATATGGCCCACTAACCATTTTTTAAAGATTTATTTATTTTTATTGGAAAGTCAGGTATACAGAGAGGAGGAGAGACAGAAAGGAAGATCTTCTGTTCGATGGTTCACTCCCCAAGTGACTGCAATGGCCAAAAGCTGTGCTGATCCGAAGCCAGGGGACAGGAGCTTCTTCTGGGTCTCCCATGTGGGTGCAGGGTCACAAGGCTTTGGGCTGTCCTTGACTGCTTTCCCAGGCCACAAGCAGGGAGCTGGATGGGAAGTGGAGCTGCCAGGATTAGAACTGGCGCCCATATGGGATCCTGGCATGTGCAAGGTAAAGATTTTAACCACTATGCTATCGTGCTGGGCCCTGGACTGCATATTTTAAATGCATCATGTTTGATAGGGCTGATGCATGTCTGCTGATTTCTCACTGGGAGACTATTACGGTGACTTATGATGTATTGGAAACTTTGGTGGGAGAATGTGGAAAACCCCAACATTTTTGTATCTTGTCTCTAACTTTTGATGCAAGTTTCAAAAATTAATTCCCTGTTTCCCTGCAAGAAAAGCATAAGAAAGATCTGTTCTCACTCAATCATTTAATAACCTTGATTTAATCAAACACAAAGTAATTATACAGTATTAAGGTAGCTGGTCAAGTGGAATGCACCCCTGCTTTAAACAGAACATTAAAATAATAGTTGCAGGGGATTACAAAAAGAAAATGTCTAGGTGAATAGTGAGACAGGAAAACACGTGGTAAAGCAAAGACTGTTCCATTGTTCTTTGAAATTGTCGATTCAGAATTCCTAGAACCTGGTGAAGGGAACTAGATGTTAAACTGGTAATTTTTATCTGGAATAAGGAGAAGACCATTTACTACTTAGAGAAAATTGTTTGAATCCTCATTGAAGATCAGAAAGAAGGGGACAAACCCTTCAAATGAATTATTTGCCTATCCTGCTGGAATAAAACCAGAACCACAATTGCAGCCTAGTAATGACTGGGATAGAGAGGATATGCTGTTCTCTGTTTCAGAGGGGAGTTAGTCTATGATTCTTACATGTCGATGCTTTTGACCTCATGGCTGCCAATTTGGACATCCCAGAGTCAAAAGCCTCCTCTCGTCTGACTCTACTTTTTAATCTGGATGACACAAACAGAACACCCCTACCTACCTCTGAAAGTTCCATTTGGTTATTAAAAGTAATGAACTTTGATAGGTGCAGATAGTTCATTTTTCCCTGCATTAGTTCATCAAGCATACATTGAGCCTCTTACATGTCTCTACTTGACCTTGGGAACATCAAAATAAGTCATACCTGGGGTTCCTAGAATTTCAGTTGCATGTGAGTGACAGAATCTAAAGAAATCACAGCATGGTAGCAGAGGAGGTGGGGGAGTACGGAGGAGAACTGCTCAAGAAGTCCTTAGGAGTCATGAAATGGTGCCACAAGTTGCCAAGCAACAATAAGTTATGAAAGGAAGATTCATAATGAGTTTAAATTCTCCTTTGTGTATGCTGTCCGCTTGGTGTCTAAACCCCTTCTGGAAGCCCATCATAGTTCCTTGCCTGATAATGGCAGTGCTGTGCTGTGGTGTACAGGATAGCTCTGACTGGGAGGACTCGTTGGTGACTGCTTGCTTACTTTGCCTCGTTTTGCAGGTCATGCGGATTACTTGCTTTCTGGTTTCTGTTTCAGGCTTTTATAAAGGCAGTGCTGGGCACAGGTCCAGTTGAAGAACTGAGCCTTCATTGTATTTTTTTTTTTTTAGTAAAAACACAGTATCAGTTTTGTATCTTTTGCTGTGCCTGTAGTGTGCACTAGTCAAATTTAACATTTTTACTCTTCTACTTGTTTTGTCTTTTTTGTTAAACCTTTTTTTTAAATTTTATTTGAAATGAAGAGCAGGAGAACAAAAGAGAAACTACCATCTACTGAATCACTTTCAAAATGGCCACAACCACCAGCACTGGACCAGGAACTCTATTTTGGTTTCCCATGAGGGTGGCAGGGGCACAAGTGCTTGGGCTATCACTTGCTACCCCTCAGGTGAATTAGAAGGAAGTTTGATTAGAGGCAGAGCAACCTGGCACTGAACCATCACTTCAGTATGGGATGCTAGTGTCTCAGTGACAGCTTAAACTCCTGGGCCTCAACACAAGCCTCCTCTCATTCCATTGTTAGCTATTACTCCTTTGCTACTATATTACTTACTTTTTCAGAAAATAATAGTGTTTTCTTTTTAAAAAGATCTATTTATTATTTTTGTTGAAAAGGCAGATTTTAAAAAGATATATATTTATGTTTATTGGAAAGTCAGATTTACAGAGAGAAGGAGAGACAGAGAGGAAGGATCTTCCATCTACTGATTCACTCCCCAAGCAGCCTCGATGGCTCCATATGGGATCCCGACAGATGTAAGGCAAGGACTTTTAGCTACTAGACTACTGCACCGGGCCCAGAAAAGGCAGATTTACAAAGAGAAGATTTACACAGAGAAAGATCCTCTGTCTGCTGGTTTACTCCTCAAGTAGCTGCAATGGCCAAAGCTGAGATGGTCCAAAGCCAGGAGCCAGGAGCTTCTTCTGGGACTCCCATGTGGGTGCAGGGTCCCAAGGCTTTGAGCCATACTCTTACTGCTTTCCCAGGCCACAAACAGGGGACTGGATGGGAAGTGGAGAAGCCAGGACACAAATCCATATGGGATCCCGGTGTTTGCAAAGCGAGGATTCAGCCACTAGGCCATTGCATTAGGCCCCAGAAGAAATAGTTTTACACAAGGTGGCAGAAGTGTGGTGGAAAAAAAGCTAATTACAAAAGATTAAACAAAGATGAATATAAAGGCATTTATTATTGTTTCACCAATAAGTTGAAAGTATTATGTGCTAATTATAGGCAACTTAAATTCTAGATATATAATGATGTGTGCAAATCAATAAATGGATGTTTAGATGGATTGATATGTTGGAAGAGCAGTGAAACTGTTTAGGCAGGTGCCGTTTCACTCTGAAATCTCAGCAAAAGGAAAATAAATCACACCCTCATGGGATAAATGCTTCAACTGCAATTAACATGTGGTCTGAAGGGTTCCACATACCCTCATGCTTCTGTGGGTGACCTGACGGAACATCTGAAGCTGAGATTTCCAAAGAGGTAGGACTGAAGTTCCACCCTTCCTAGAACCCGAAACAAAATATTACAGCGTAAATTAGTTCTGACCAGAGAAAGAGTGTTGCCTTCACAAAAGGGGTTGGCATGTGGGTTTCCTGGGTTATTCTGTGCTACATCCATACGAAGCAGAGCCCTGAAACAGATTCTGTGAACAACAGCAACCTTCTGCGTGGGAGATGTCTGCCCTGTAGTGCTGGCCAAGCGAGCTTGAGATAAGGATGGGACTGATCTTCAAGGAGATTTTCCCTGCAGAAAATAAGGAGTCATAGGTAAAGTGGCAATTAAATCTAAAATGGGAAGGGGGCAAGGCAATCTAGCGCCGTCATCTGCAGCTCTTTATTTCTGTCTCTCTCCTTTCTTTTCCCTCTTTCTCCCTCTCTTCCGGGATCTTTCTATAAACTCTGCCTTTCAGGTAACTAAATCTTAAAAAAAAAAAAAAGGAAGAAGGCAGCAGCCCTGGACCAAACCAGGAGAGAGGAAACTATGTGACCAATCAGAGGCAAGAGCTGCTACATGGAGAGCTATCACACAATGAGCTTTAAGGCAAAGAACTGTAGCACAAGAGCTGTGCTGTTCCTGAAGAAGTGGAGGAGCAAAAGCAATCTGCCACTTCTCTCTGAGATAAAACACAGACCCCTCAGCTTGCCGCTGTTCCTGTAACTCCAATGCTAGCGCTCTCACATCAGCAAGCCCCACCCTTTCCCAAGCAGTGGAAATTGAAAATACAAAGTTGAGAACTTGAACCAGTGCTACTTGGAAATATCCAACATGGCTACAGGGTGTGTGCGCCCTCCTTTAGGTCATTATAATGTCATTGTAACAATATTACCCCAAGGCATGCCCACTCCCGCGGTGTACTTGATACCATGACATTTCTAGTATTTCCTGCAAAGGTCTCAGAAATGTAATGTTCGAGCCCCATCCCAAACTCCACCACCATTTAAGTAACCATTGAGGCTTCACCCCAGTCATTATCCCTACACCTCTGAGGCGTGTAAAGCAAAGGGAGGCTTAATTTTGTTGAAGAGACTTTTTTTTTTCAAAGTTGGGAGCCTTTTCCTTTGGGGAGGAGTTTTTCATTGTTGTATGGTTTTCTTCAGTGCGATGTTTTCTTGGGAGGGAGGGTGCTTTTTGCATTTTTGGCTGTGGTACTTTGTTCTTGGTTTCGCACTTTTGTTTTGCTCTGTGTAAATGCTCTTTTCCTGTATTTCTTTGGGCTTTTAGTGCATGAGGGAAGAATCTGCAATAAATGCTGCTAGGAGCCCCCAATCTTAAACACAAGCTGGTAGATCCCCTGAGTCCCCTGGAGTGTTTTCAAAAGCTATAACTTTCTTGACCAGTCTGAGACCAACTGCATCAAGTTATTGGGAAATGGATTGATTCCTACAGGGCCCTGACAATGGAAAGAGGGATTAGAAATAAAAGTCCCCGGGCCTGGCATGGTGGCCTTGGCAGCTAAAGTCCTCGCCTTGAACATGCCAGGATCCCATATGGGCTCCAGTTTTAATCCTGGCAGCTCCACTTCCCATCCAGCTCCCTGCTTGTGGCCTGGGAAAGCAGTCGAGGACGGCCCAAAGCCTTGGGACTCTGTACCCATGTGGGAGACCCAGAAGAGGCTCCTGGCTTCGGATCAGCACAGCTTTTGGCCATTGCAGTCACTTGGGGAATGAATCATCGGACAGAAGATCTTCCTCTCTGTCTCTCCTCTTCTCTGTATATCTGACTTTGCAATAAAAATAAAGTAAAATAAAATAAAAGTCCCTATTTACTAGTATTCAAACTCTTTTCATTAGGACAGGGAGTTGTTTTCCAATTCTTAAAGTGTAGGTGTAGGTGCAAGAGCTCGTGGTAGTGGAAGGGCTATGGCACATAATGCTAAGATCCCAAGAGAAACAGATGTCTGTATTCCAAAGGAAATGGCCAGCATGGTGACACGAGGGTTGGACTGCTGTTTGCGATGCTGGTATTCCACAAGAGAGCACAGATTCCTGGTTGCTCTGCTTTTGGTCCAGATTCCTGTTGATGCAATCAGGAAAGCAGCAGGTGATGATTGTGGTGCTTGGACCTGTGCCACCCATGTAGGAGACGGATGGAATTCTGGGTCCCTGGTTTTAGCCTGCTCCAAGCCTGGCTTTTGCAGTAACTTGGGGAATGAACAACAGATAGAGAATCTCTCTTGCACTTGCTTTAAAAGTAATAAATGCTAACCAAAAAAAAGGGGAGAGATTTGGAGGTAAGATTGGAAAGTGGGGCATTGATTATTGGTGTAAATGATTAATTATGCCCAGTTTTTCACATGTATTTGCATATCTGTTAATACAACATATGCAAATACATCTTTAATGGTGTAATTTGTTTGCCAATGTTGAATGTTAATTGTAAATAGTTTCTATTTTCTGTAGTGTTAGGAAACTTCAATATGGCACTTGCTGGCAGACAGTTTCTGTTTCCTGGATTTAGCAGCAAATTAAATAATTATTACAAAGATGTTTTTCACTTACTATTAACAAAAGAAGTCTGGACAACAATTTCTTGCATATAGAAACAGAAAATAGGGCATAAATAAATTTACAAAAGAAATTTATTTCCATCTTTTTTGTAGAGTTTTTGTTAAAGAGTAGCAAAACAAATCATTTGAAGTCTCAGTCCTTCTTCGAGAATCTTTACCTTTTCTGATAATATTATCAACAGCCAACAAAAGATCGGCAGTTGGTACAGGTGTTTGGCCTAATATTTAAGCCACTGTTTGGGATCTCCACATCCAGAGCCCAGTGTCTTTGGTTCTCAGTCCTGGCTCTTGCTTCCTTCCAACTTGATGGTAATGCAGACCCTGTGAGAACAGCAATGAAGGCTCAAGTTCCTCCCATGACAGAACTGAATTGAGTGCCCAGTTCTTGGCTTTGGCCTTGGCCTAACCACAGGTGTTGTGGGATTTGGAACATAAACAAGTAGATAGAAATTTGTTTTCTCTCTTTCTACATCTCCAATAGAATTAAAAATTCTTTTTTGTAGAAAGCACTGGTCTACAGGAGGAATCTTTTTTCCTCCAATGAATGGACTTACCTATTTTTTCCATAATATTACCTTCGCAAAATACCTAAGGTTGCGTAAATTTGTGGTTCTCAAGGCGGAATTCTAGGACTACTGAGTCCCACTAAGACTCTCAGGGGAGTCCCTCTGCCCCACCACATGTTATCTAACATCCTCCAGCCCAGGTGATTCTGGTGTATGTTGACATTAGGGAATCTTTGGCATATGTTATGTTTCTGGCATGCATTTTAAAATAAACTTCACCCTTGTATTTTGGTATGTATACAAATAGGCCAGTGTCACCAGATGTTAAACAAATGACATGGACCCTAGGTCTTTATTGTCAGCTCCCCAGAATCAATCAGTCCACAATATCTCCAGGTCCTGCTTCACTGGCGAAGAAGATTCTTTGACTAAACGCCAAGTGTCAGAGGTGTGATCATTAGTGAAATGCCGCAAACCGAGAGCAACCTGGGCAGCCAGGCTGTGGAATGGTGTCAGGGGATGAGTAATGCAGACAGATGACTTTCAAATGCAAAAATAACTTTCAAATACCCTGGAGGCTATAAATTAGTATTCTTCACCCTCTGGAGACTGACCTGAGCAGAACAATGTGAGTGAATATTCTAAGATTGGCTGGTGCTGGAAGGCAGTCCCTGAGTGTGAACTAAGGGTTCAGTGTCATGTGATATAAAGGTGCAGGAAAATACGACTGGATCATTGAGCAAAAACCTGTTTCAGGCGAGTACATCTACCTTTTCCTTCCCTCTTGCCTGGCCTTTGCAATAGATTGCTAGACTCAGTGCCTATCTCAGCACCTGCCAGCTCTGTACTAGAAGTTTCTATTTCCCCTTTGCCCCTCTTTCCATGTCATCTGTCTTGAGCTTTCTGTGCTGCTCTCTCTTCCATGTCTGTGTCTTTTCCTACCTGTGTATCTCTTCATCACACTGGATGCCCTTCTACATTTGTTTCTTCCTCCATTTTCATTCCAATCAATCTCTTCAGTGAAAAATCTCAACCACCTTTGAGGGGTGTTGGGGAAGGGGTGGATTTCAATATGGACGAAAGAAAGAGGCTATCGATAAGTCTTGATTGGTGCTGCTGTTTATTTTTTCTGACACTGGAGAGTTCTGTTATCCAGCCATCTCTCTTGTTTTATTTTTAATTTGCAAGTGTTTGCCATAGATTCTTATCATGCTTTTTCTCAATGGAACCAGAGTACTAGTTTATCAAAATGTCACCATAAAGACCAAAAGTCAAGCAAATTTGCTGCAATAAGGAAAGGTTGTAAATTTACAGTCAGTTAAGAAATCCTCTTAAATTCATAGTATGATCCCAGTTGAGAGCATTTTTATTAAAGGAGTACACACACACACACACACACACACACACATATAACCAATATATTTATACACACACACGTATATACCCAACATATGTACACACACACACACACACACACACATATATATCTAATACATATGCATTTTAATCTTGTGCCTGGTTAAATTTCTGTTTTAATTGCTGGCATCATTCTATGTGCTGATTCCAGAAACTATTAGGGAATACCGAAACACAAAGTCAGGATCACTTTACTAATTTCCTTTGTTGAAGCTCACATAAGTCCCCCTTTTATGCTCTTTGAAAATAAATGATGCTATATTGTGAAATAGTTTTCTATTTTAAGTCTTAACTATAGTTTGGTTGAAAAATTGAATCATCTTATACATTGAATATATTTGGCAAATAAGCCTAGTAAGAGAAAATTTTTAAAATAAATGTCTGTTTATGGTGTCTGGGATATAAATATGAGGAGGAAATATGTCAAGAAAGACCTTTACATCTTTGCAATATACTAAATAATGGAGTCAGAGAAGACAAAAAAATTCTTAAATCTAATTACCAAAAAGTAATTCATCTTGTTTGAGTATCTCAATCAACATATCCCTAAAGCCACTTGCTCAATTCACCCTCCTATCTCGTATATGAATTTTTGGGTGTATGTTACCGTTTGGAGAAACCTCTTGGCATATGGCAGGGAGAGTACTCTTTTGCTAATTTTACGTTTTATTTCTTAATGACCTACTTCTCTGCCACAGCTTTGGTGGAATGATTTCAACTTGGTCTGGTTGTCTGTGGATTCTTCACTCTGTGGCTGGCAGTGACTCAGCTGGGATAGAGACGTTTACATGGTGGTGAAGCAGGGCTTTGCATCAGCCTCAGCTTCTGCTGATTTTGTAGAGTGCTTACAAATTGTAGGCACTGAGAATAAGTGGCATTATTAGTGGGTGTAAAATGCCCTAACAGTTTGGGAGTGATTCAGAATTCAGAGATTCAGTGAAGAGAGAATAAGATGGGGGTAGGGGAAGGGGACTCAGGTGTCCAAGGGAATTGAATCTACTAATAGTTTTGAAATATGACCTTGAATAAATCACTTGACCCTAATTCTTCACCTTTAAAATAAGGTGAATACATACATTTGATTTTCATTGAAATGCTGCAAGGTTTCAGAGTAGTATTTGCCAAACACATGGAACTGTTTTCACTTTAAGAGAATTATTTCGGGAAAAGCTTTGCAAAAAGGCTATTTAATATAGGCAGCTTCACATCTAAGATTCTGTATAAATTGTGCGTGTCATAGATGACATCAGCTCCTAACTGAGGGGATCATTGGCAGAATAATTATTTCACTTCCCTAGAAAGGGAAGGTGGGCTTGGCTCTTTAGAAATGTGGTCTTTTGAAAATAAAATAAAATCGCATGAATAATTTAGTCAATTGACATTTTGTAACCTAGGTCAAATGATCATGCCCACATTAGTATTCCCATCAAATGTGAATCTCCCTGGTGAATCAATAAATCAAAACTCAACGGAATTGCTCCTAAGTAAGCACTTTATTAGGTTCTGCTGAGTTCCACAGACTTGTGTGTTGGCCTTGCCGTCCAGGGATTTACATTTTAGACTAACGGTTTTTTCTTTATAATTTTTATGTATGTTATTTCACTTATTTGAAAGGCTCAGAGATCTCCCAACCGCTAGTTCACTCTACAAATGCTGGCAATATTGTAGACAGGAACTCAGATCTGGCTCTCCCACATAGGTGTCATGGCACATTAGTAGGATGCTGGACTTAGGAGTAGAACCGGGACTCAAAACTAGATGCTCCAATATGGCATACAAACATCTCAAGTGATGTCTTAACTGCTTGAGAATATTTATGTCTAATCTTGCACTTTTCAATAGAAATATCTATGGTGAAGGAAATTGTATTGGTGCCATCCAATACTCTTAGCACCAGCCGCTTGGAATGTACTACTGTAAGTAGAAAACATTTTAAATTTTATTCCATTTTAATCAATTTCAATTTGAATAACCATTTTTAAGTACCAGGCACTTCACATGCATGATAGAAATTAATCCTCACAACCAACTGCTGAACTATGTTATCTTTATTTTATTCTCAGAGAACTTTAATAATTTCCCCAAAATCGCACAGCTAAGAAAGCAATGAGCCAAGCATTAGAACCTAGATGCCATGGATATCTCATTTTAACTGCGGTAGTTAAACACTTGGGCCCCAGTATCTCCAATTTCTGTCTCTAATAGCTTGTTACCATAGATGTCTACAAATTAACAACAGTAACCGTGCAACATTTAAATTGCTATTCTAGAAATACGTAAGATATTACACATAGAAAACCTAGCACCTGATAAAAGCTCCATACATCACTGCATAATCTTACTGTTAGGCCAGAAATAGACTCAAAAGACAACAAAGCAAATTGGGCCTTGCCGGAGTAGGCACTAGGCAAATCCGGGCAGCTGCCTAAACTGGGTGAAGATTGACAGTGAGATTGTTAGAAAGTTCAATGGACAGAAAGAAAGAAGAGGAGGGAGTCAGAAGCAAGCTGACTTTCAAGAGGCTATTGTAGTCTTAACGAGGTGTGGGATTCACATTTAGCAGAGAACACTGCAACTTTGTTTTCTCCTAGAAACTGAAGTAATACCCATTGATTGGAGATCATTTGAAAATTTTAGAAAAGAACAAGAAAGATTAAAGTCATCCATAATCCTGCATTTAACTGTTTATTACCATCGACATTCGGTGTATGTCCTTTCAAGTCTTAATATTTACATCAGTGTGTGCTTAATTCCCTTTTGAAGTTGTCCTATTTACCTACTTTATGTAAGAAATCCTGATTTTTTTTAAGAACTGCTCTTTTTAATGACTTCAGTAGAACTTTTCTCCCTATGTTTTCTCTGGTATGAGAGTAATTATATATATTTTGTTTCAAATTCATTAAGCTCACAGACTTGAGGTGGTGGTGGTCTATGAGTTACACACTGTCCTGTAACCACCAGTGCACTCAAGATACAAAACAGTTTCAGTATTCTTTTTTTTTAAGATTAATTAATTTATTTTTATTGGAAAGGTACATGTGCAGAGAGGAGGAGAGACAGAGGGAAAAATCTTCTGTCTGCTGGTTCACTTTGGAGTGGCTATAATGGCCGGAGCCGAGCCAATCTGAAACCAGGAGTTTCATCCAGGTCTCACACGTGGATGCAGGGTCCCAAGGCCTTGGGCTGTCCTTGACAGCTTTCCCAGGCCACAAGCAGGGAGCTGGGTGGGAAGTGGAGCTGCCGGGATTAGAACTGGCACCCATAAGGGATCCTGGCACATGCAAGGTAAAGACTAGCTGCCAAGTCACTGCGCTGGGCCCCATATAGCACTGGACCAAATTTCATCATTATTAAGAATTAATTTTGCTGCTCTCATTGTAAGTTTCTCCTTGCATTCCTTTTGCTAGGCCCACTTGGCCACTGATCTACTTTCTGTTTCCAGAATTTTCTTGGATGTTGGGTAGAATCATATATGATGTAGCCTCAGGAATCTCGTTTCTTCCACTTGTCATAAGGCATTTGAGATTCATCCATGTTGTTATAAACTAGATGATTCATTTTTTTCATTGCTGAATAATATTTTTGAATGAGGATGCTGCATCATATGTTCAATACACTTTAAACTTTGCAAGAAAATATTAAGTATTTCCAGAGTGGCTATACTATTTTATTTTTTAAATGGTTATTTGCTTATTTTTATCTGCTTGAAAGAGCAACAGAGACAAAGAGATATTCCATCCTGTGATTCACTCCTCAAATGGTGACAACTGGCTGAACTGAGCCAGGCAAAAGGCAGAAAAGTCAGGAACCCATCTAGGCTTCCCATGTGGGTGGCGGGGACCCATGCACTTGAACCTTCATCAACTCTATCTAAGGATGCATTAGCAGGACACTATACTGGAAGCAAAGTAGTAGTTTTGGTATGAGGGTAGTTAAGTCTTATACATACTTTTTCAGGTTTACTAAATTCAAACCTGGCATGAAAGATACACAGCCCCCCCCCCCCACATACACACACACAAAACCTCATCTAATTAGCTTATCGATTCAGGAAGATTTGCCTGTTGACTCAATGCTCTCAGAGTTTAATGTCTATGAATGCTAAGAGCAAAGGGATGAGCATAAATCCTGAGATCTATACACTCGTCACAGGTCAGGGGAGTCTCAAATTGTGTGTCTTACGCTAGTGCCTTAAATAAGCATCAGAGAACTTGACATATTTAAGGAAAGTGTTTGCTCTTCCATTAAAAAACACTTATGTGGACAATATACATGTAGATACAGACATATGTAGACTTAGTTTTGGAGAGAATCTAATGATAGATTTTATTTTGAGGCATTTAAAATTTTTGAGATTTTTCCTCCCTGGGTAGATGAGTCTTTTCATAAAAAATAACAGAGAAATCCGAGTGTTCCCAAGCCCCAGGAATATTCATTTGTGAGTGACAACTTTCCAGGTACCCACTTCAGTCTAATTTTAATAATTCCAAGAGTCTGATATTAATATTTTCCTGTTTGATTTTAGAAAAATATAGTTGAGTTTGCATCCGCATGAAGAAGATGGTTTTGCTTTATTTTGTGTGTGAGTCAGAGTTCTGGATAATGATGAACCTTGCCAGAGGCCTTAAGGATACAAAGCATAGACTCTGAGAGGACCTAGGCAACGGCGTGCATCCCTCATTTCCCATCTTGAGTTAAGATGATTCTGGGTCTCCAAATGTTTGTGCGAGACAAGAAACTTCCATGTTTGTGCTGTTTCCCCTGTTTGATACGCTCCTCGCATAGACCACAGCTGAGAGTTTGAGAGAAAAGGCGCTCTGGGCAAGTGCAAAGTGGTATTGTCATGTTGCTACTGAAGCTGTCTGTGAGAGCCAAGAAAATAGGACAGAATAAAAAGAAAGTAAAATAGTCATAGTGAAACCTTCTGCCTTGGAGGAAGGAAAGCAAACATTGAAATATTGCTTTTTCCTGGCTGCTTATTAAAGGGAAATTTGCCTACTGTGCTGGATTAGTCCTCTATTCAAAATCCTGTTGATGCAAAGCATCCAGCTTGATGTTTGTTTTTGTATGCATAACCCGTTTTGTTTCTTAAGGTGGACCTAGTGGCTGTGAGTATTGGACAGATTTAGCATTTCCCTGCTTAGAAAAATGTTGTTTAACCATTTGGTGATTTAAACCAGATTCAATTCTCTGCAACAGTTCAGCTTTAATGCAAAGTCCATTCACATTGCTAAAATCTATGAAGTTATTACTTACATAAGTCTTATCTTTAGTATAAACAGTTTATTTCAAATTAATACTATTTGCATGCTTTTTTCACTTTTAGGAATGTTTAAGTTCAAGGCATTGCAAATTAATCAACTCATATAAAAACCTCAAGTTTATAGGCATAGAATTGTAGTGCCACACTATGTGATTAACTACCCCACATTCCTATTTTCATAAGCGCAAGGTCATTGATCTCAATTACAATTATATAATTTCTGTTATGACTGTTAGTGATTGGTATAATTTGACTAATTATTGCCTAAACAATAGAAACTGGCTGAGACTCAAACTGAAACCAATGCTTTTTTATGTAAGAAGAAGAAAATTCAATGCTTTTTTCTTTATTCATTCACTTAGAGGGGCTACAATTAATCAGAAATATTACACTGGGGGTATAAAAGTTTTCTTTATTTTCCAGCATTATCTTTCATAGAATCTGATAGAAGGTGGCCCTCCAGAGAAAAATAAATGATTGTGTTTAGAGAAACATCACTTTGACTGACTAATTTGGAAGATAATAGAAAAATCCCGCAGCAAAGGTCTGAAGCCTGTGACTTCTATATTCAATACTCTTCTTATGCAAAGCAAACATTTTTTTTTTTATTATTGGAAAGGCGGATATACAGAGAGGAGAGACAGAGAGGAAGATCTTCCACTTAATGATTCACTCCCCAAGTGAGCGCAATGGCAGATGCTATGCTGATCCGAAGCCAGGAGCCTCTTCTGGGTCTCCCGCACAGGTGCAGGGTCCCAAAGCTTTGGGCTGTCCTCAACTGCTTTCCCAGGCCACAGGCAGGGAGCTGGAAGGGAAGCAGGGCTGCCGGGATTAGAACCGGCGCCCATATGGGATCCCGGGCATGCAAGGTGAGGACCTTAACCACTTGCACCACTGCGCCGGGCCCAAATATTTCTTTTAAAGGTATAAAAATCTATTTAGATTGAAAATGCCATCTGCCCAAGCTTCTTCTGACCACAGGTTCAAGAATAACTATTGCCAGATAAGAAAATAATACAAAGTGCCATGAAGTAGAAGATGAACTTCTATCCAGATAACAATAATATGCTGGGATGAAGATGATGTCTTTTGAAATAGCATTTTAAATATTTTTATGTATTTTATAGTATACTAGAACATTCTTAACTTTTCTCAGTAATGTCTTTGCTTTGACCATAAACTTAACAATAGAACTTGATGAATGTCATTCAAACGAATGAGGCCTGTGTGTTGAGTAGATAACACAGAACCCCATAATTGGAACTAGAAATGATAGTGAAGAAAATAGTGTGAAACATTCAGCAATTCCTCTAAGATGTCAGGAATTACAAAGAGTTCCTAGGACATCTTAGCATCTCTATTGGAACTGAGAAATCTTCAGGTCCTTAAAGGTGAGGCATGACCTCCCAGAGTCCCACCAATGATGAGGTACTCCTGAGACATCCCGAGCTCTCTGGTTCGCTAACAACGTGGTTCTCTGGGCACCTCAAGACAATGAGGTTATCCCAGTCAAGTGAGCTGAGTGAGACTTATGTCTTTGTTCTGGCCATCTCCCACAGATTCCAGGTAGAAAGTTGCAATACCTTCTCATGGTCTCGCAAGAAACTTTATGACATAGTTGTACTAGAGGCTGTGATTCCATATTCTCAATACTAGAGAAATTCCAGTTGAAAATAAATAATGGCTTGAGCATGGTATGTCTTCCATTACCAGTGCCACATTTCAACATTAATGGTACGGCCTCAGAAGCACTGAATGAAATGGATCACTTTTGGTACAACACTATGTCGCATAAATAGAAGTATAAGTTCCTTATTTAAATCCTATTTGGACATTTTATGATGCTTACCTTACTTCCTTAACAACCAATCATGGGTAGACAGATATAAGCTGTATTTATGAAAACCGAAGAGGAGTTTCCTTTCTAGTCTTCCCTTCTAAGAGGTATTATAGCAGAGTGTTTAAACATGTCCTATCTGGAATCAGATGTGTGGGTTAAATTCTTTTTCTGCCATTACTGGCCATGAGTCATTGGTAAGTTGTTTAACCTCAGGGGGCCTCTGTTTCCTTATCAAAGGATTACCATGAGGATTCACCCACAATATTCACATCAAACCTCAGACATCTTTGAGTTGCTGTTAAAATGAACTTAATTCACTTACATTGATATTTCCTGTTCTGGCCTTTCAGACACCAGAATTGTTATTACTTACAATTATTTAGTCTGCCAAAGCTCTGAATGCCTAGAGAATTCTAGAAAAAGAATTTATTTAGACTTTAGGTTCAAACTAGACACATTTCTAATAGAGACATATCTCTGTGCTCAGTGTTGGTAAGATATACTTAGACCGTAATTATACCCAGAGTTATTTAAGTGGGCCAGAGCCTCCAGAAATTAGGCAATTAAATGCAAATTTCACAGGCCATGCCGCATTCCAGTGATTTCTGAGAGTTGTGATTATAGAAGTCTCTGGTCCACCGGGCATACTCTGCTCGGTTGTCTTGCTAGAGAGCTCCATTGTTCATCAGCTACTTTCAGGTTCGCACAACTTTTTTTCCCCTTAATTTTACTACTTTTTATTAGTATTATTTCTTTAGATTTATTTATTTTTATTGCAAAGTCAGATATACAGAGAGGAGGAGAGACAGAAAGATCTTCCTTCTGATGATTCACTTCCCAAGTGAGCGCAACAGCCGATGCTGTGCCGGTCCAAAGCCAGGATCTAGGAACTTCTTCCAGGTGTCCCACACGGGTGCAGAGTCCCAAAGCTTTGGGCCGTCCTCAACTGCTTTCCCAGACCACAAACAGGGAGCTGGATGGGAAGTGGGGCCGCCGGGATTAGAATGGGCAACCATATGGTATCCTGGCGTGTGCAAGGTGAGGACTTTAACCACTACACTATCGCACTGGGCCCATTCAGTTGCTATTTTACTGGGATGTTCTTCACATTTGCCTTTGGTTTTGGTGAGTGCTATTCCTTTTCTCTGTCCAGAGAACCTCTTTAAGTATCCTTTGTAGGGCAGGTTTGGAAGAGGCATATACTTTTAATTATTCTTTTCTGTGGAAGAATTTTATTTCATTTTCAAAGACAAAAGAAAGCTTTGCTGGATATGTTATCCTGGGCTGAAAATTTTTTTGCTTTTTATAATCTGGAATATGTTACTCCATTCTCTTCTGGCCTGTAGAGTTTCCTGTGAGAAGTCTCCTGTGAGTTTAATTGGCATTCCCTTATATGTCAATTGTTTTTTTTCATGTGCGCATTTAAGGATCTTTTCCTTATGTTTGACTGAAGAGAGCTTGATGATCATGTGTCATGGTGAAAAGTGCTTTTGGTCAAGCCTGTTGGGAGTTCTGTGCTCCTCCTGGATGTTGTTTCCCAATTCTTTCTCTAGATTAGGGAAATTTTCCTTTATGATCTCATTAAATACATTTTTAAACCCAGCTTCTCTTTCTGCACCTTCTGGGACTCTTATATTTGGCCTTTTAATGGTGTCTTTCAATTCTTGAATACTTCCTTTGTCTGATCCAGCTCTGTTTCAGCTTTTTGTTTGTTTCCTCCTGGTGACAGGAAATATCTTCTAATTCTGAGATTCTTTCTTCTGCCTCCTTTATTCTATTTTGGAGACTCTCCACTGTCCTTTTGATTTGCTCCACCGTATTCTTCATTTCTAATATATTAGCTTTCATTTGATTCATTTCCTTGAATTCCTTGATTGTCTGCTCTACATGCTTCTCATTGTTGATACAAAATTTTATAACAAGTGTTTTGAATTCTGTATCCCCCATTTTCTTGATGTCTTCCTCAGTGAACTCTTAAGTTGGCAAAGTGTTTTGCTCCTTTGCAGGGGAGTCTTTAGGAATATTCATTGTGCCTTTGTCTCTTCTTTTGCTCTTGGTCATTGTACTTCTGGTTTTCAGATTCTTTTCTTTGGAGCTGGTTTCTAAGCTGTGTTACTCACAGATCCACAGTTTTATTTTACTTATTACAGTTGGTACATGACTTTTTGTTTGCAGTCATTTGTGCCACTCCCTCTAGTGAGTTCCAGGACTGAGTTCTTATGTCAGATTTCCACCACGGTCTCCTTAGCCCCAGCTCCTGGCTCACTAGTCTCTACCTCCTGTGTTATCGTGCTGAGGCTGCACCGTTGTCTGTACAACCTTTCTCCCACTTCCAGTTGGAGCAGGTCCCAGGATTAGGGAGACACCCAGAGTTCTATATAGCTAAGTTATTGTTGGTGGTAATCTTGTAGGAACCTGTTGGTTGTTAGGTCAGAGGACCACATGGACCTATTTTGACTTGTACAATGCCATAGTTGGTATTATTTTCCTGTGGGACCAGTGCAATCCACTGAGCTCGTTGAGTTCCTGCCAAACTCAGCACATGTACTGTTGTCCCCTGCAATCTTAAATTCCTTGCCATGCTGTAAGAAATGGTGCCTGATATGCCACTACTAGAGTTCTTGATCTGCTGGCTGTCAGGTCTGAGGGCTACCTGGACCTGTCTTGGGTCGAACCTGTAGGATGCACGTTGTTGCAGTTCACTGAGCCAGAAATGAGTTCACTCCCAGCTCCTTGCATGAGCGTTCCTGCCCTATAGCCCTTGCCTCCTTAAACAAAATGCTGGCTGATTTGGCTCTAGGCAGTGACCTGGGCTGTGAAATCTACCCTGTTCCCACACCGCCTGTCTGGAACCTGCCACTCTGTCTCTGTTCCTGGTAAAATCAAACAGACCAGCAGGATGTGCAGTTCTTTGTCTGGGTTCACCTCTGGAGTTCCTGGTGAAAGTTTCTTCCCACTTTGTTGCTGGTGGAGTTCCTTCTGCCAATGAAGTTCAGATCACTCTTTGTTGAATGCAGCTGGGGTGTCAGTCACTGCAACACCACACCGTTGCTTTCTCTGCTTTCCTGTGTCTGTCAGTCTCCAGGTACCCCTCTGCTGTTGTTCTGTCCTCTGCTGTTTCCTGGAATGTGCCTTCTCTGCTTCACACTGGCTAATAATTTTTCATGCATTTAAGTGTGTCTTTACCCTATTCTGCCATCTTGATTCTGGCTACACAACTTTTTATTTTCACTTGAGAAGATGCAGGGAAATATGAAGAGGAAAGGTATTTGAGAGCCCCTATAGCTTGGTTCCCAAGTGTCTCTCATGGTTCATCAGAGGTTCAGTTCTGAAGTATGTGTTGAATTATAGGTTATTGATTGGAAATTTTGTACAAGTCAAAAAAAAGTTACTTGTGTTTTTTTAAGTCATAGAATTCATGAATGTTATTAAAGATTAGTGTGACATATTTCTTGAAATTTGTTTTCCTTAGAATTTTTGACCTAAAAATAACTCTTATCATTTTAAGTCTGAACTTACTTTATGATGTAAGTGGATAGACTCTAGCAATATTGTACTGCTTAGCTGTGGAAGAAACATTTTATCTTTCCTGCATACTATAAAATCATAAACTAAAGAAGTCAATTTATGAACTCTTCATGATCTCACAAAGGAAATGGTTAGAAAATACATAGAAATAGTATATTTCTCCTTGTGATACATGCAAAAAAATCTCAGTAGCTTCCCAAAGTGCCTCTTCTATATGATATAAGCTATGTAAGATGAATGCACTGTTTTACGTAGTATGGTGCTTTGGGGAATTTGGTGTAATTGAAAGCTTTGGAAATAAAACTGGCATCATTTGAACTGAAAAGTTCCCTTTTAAATAAGAGTTGTTAAATTATACTGCAAAATGCTGGAGAAAATATTACATACAATCTAAATGTGAAATTAATGTCTCCCTTAACATTGCTATAAGTGGTGCATCTCAACTTCATTCATAATTGAGTGAATTGTTTCTTTTATTTCTAGTGATTCAATTTTCCCATATAATAAATCTTTTCTTTTTCTCTTTCTACAACTAAATTTGGTAGCTAGATGATTATGTTTGAACAAGCGAATGAGTGCCTCCTCGGAAGATGTTGAAAGGCCCACCCAGCAAAGGGAGTGTTTCACGGGAGGTAGACACATGAACAATTTTTTGAAGGTACAAGCTCATATGATTTTCCTCATTGAGTGATATTACAGAGCTCTTCCATCAGTGGTCTTCCTTCTCTTTTAGAACTTGTGACTTCATTCGTGTGACTCATCTCACTTGTTAACCTTGTCTTCATAGGCACTAATCATTAATATGCCATACTGTGGGCATTTTTATCTCAAGACATAAATCAACAATTTTTAACCTTTTATTTTTGATAGCCAGAGGTGTGCTAATGTAAGTCAGGAAGTATCACTTGCTCTTTAGCAACAAACTCAAATAGCTTTGAGCTTCAGGATGATATAGAAAGTCAGAAGTAATGATTATACAATAACTTGATTTCCAAGATGTGACATATTATATACATGAATCATTCTTCATTACCAATGCAGCTACCTAATGAGAAGCCTGGTTATTATGCATTAAAGCCCTAATGATACATCTTAATTTGTATCTTCTTGTTTTTTTGGATTCCCATTCTCCATTCTCCAACCCATGTTCCTTGAGGGCTCAATTTTTAGAGAAAATAAACTCTAATTCTTAATATTGCCATTGAAATGCTTGGACCTAGCAGAATAACATCACTTCAATATTTGGATTTAACTCTTTAAATAAAATCATAGAGGTTTGATTTTAGAAGTTCTTCATTTTACATACAAGAAGACAAAACCCACACAATTTAAAGAAGTTATTTGAGTTTTCTTAAGTTGTTATCAACAGAGTTTTCCTTAGAATCCAAGTCTCTCCACAGTGTTGTGGTCCCCTTACAAAGCCCCCAGCCTCCTGAAGACACCAGAGTATCTTACATACATTCATATGTCTGGTGTAGTGGTATAAGTTAAGCTTCCACCTATAATGCCACCATGCTGTTTGGGCACTGGTTCCAGTACTGGCTTCTCCACTTCCCATACAGCTCCCTCTTTATGCATCTGAGAAAGCAGCAGCAGATCTCCCAAGTCCTTGGGTACCTGCACTCACGTGGGAGACCAGATGAAGCTCCTGGCTCCCAGTTTTGGCCTAGTCCATCCCCAGTGACTGCAGCCATTTGAAGAGTGAACTAATAGGTGAAAGATCTCTGTCTTTTTCTTCATCTCTGCCTCTTTCTGTAATTCTGCTTTTCAAATAAATAAAAGCAATCTTTAAAGAGAAAGAGAGAGAAATAAGTTATAAGGCCAGAGAAAGGAAGACTGAGAATTGCAATTTGGTGTAAGGTCCATGTTTCTCCAAGTGTTAACTGGGATCATCCACATTAACTACTTGAATGCCTGCTACAATGTAGATCTCCAAATCCTCCCCCAGATTAATGGAATACCAACCTCTAGGAATGGGATACAGGAATAACGAATATTACACAGAGATTTGCATTCCATAAAACAGTGTTATCCTGCATGGTTCACTAGAATGCTATTTAATATATTTTAAATCAACATGATAATATAATCCCATTCAAGGAATATGATGTTTTGCAATGGATTTTGAGGAGTGGTAGAGAGGATATCTGTAACCAAAGGGCATGTGCATTGAGTGAATTCCAATCCAGCCTTTGTCATGTGGGTTTGGGCAAGTTCCTAAAGTTTCCAGACCTACAATTTTTCATCTTTAAAATAAAAATAATGCCACCCTGGCAGGATTGCTGAGAGATAATGAGTATAAAATACCTGGCAGACACTGGGTTTGGCATAGAAAAAGGCCTTCAACTATTAATTACTGTGATTATCCAAGCTAATTCAGCTATTACTTCCCATGCCTCTTCCCTTACTTTGAAAAGTGGCAGTGAACTGAATTCTACATTGTTCCAGTCCTGGTTTCCCTGTGTGGGATTGCTGGTGCCTTTTGCTCCTCCTCCTCTTCTCTGCCTAACTCTTGGTCATTTTCACTATTCATTAGTCACCTCCACGAGAAGTAGGGAAGGGAAAAGAAATGCAACTAGAAGCATCCATTTTCCTCATCTGTTATTTCTTCCAGTAGAAGGTTTGGATTGAGGGAGAGATTGAGTCAAAGTAGCATTGTTGAATTATCTAACAGTTTAAATTACCTGTTTTTTAGGTAGTTTCTATTCCTGCTCTTAAAATGGATGAGTAGTAACCATGTACTTGAAATGCTCTTATCTGAAAATAGCGATTTTAATCAGCATCATATGATAAAGAATATTTCTAAATGAATCACTTTAAGCCTTGTTTTCTTCTTTTCTTTTTATGGAAACTGAGAAGACCCGGTTTAAAGAAACTCATTAAGATCCTACAGAGAAAGAGCCAGGGCATGAAGTAGGTCAAATTCAATCTCCCTGGCCATGCCCTTCAGGCATTGCTGACATATGCTTCCAGCTCAGCTGAGACAGCTCGTGTGTGTGTGTGTGTGTGTGTGTGTGTGTGTGTGTGTGTGTGCATGTTCCTGTAAATGGCTCCCAGTTACTTCAGCAATTCCAATTTTTTTCATGAAAAACTGTCTCCCACACATCTGCTGGCAGGAAAGGAGGGCTGTGACTGTGGCTGCATAAACTGTGAGACTCCAGAGGTGGGAACAACTCAAAACAGAACACAAAGGGGTGCATGGTGAGAGAGCTTTTTCTTCACCCTGTGGGTGGGTAGCTGGATCATGGCCGAGGGCTCCCATGGCAGGTGGCAGCTTCTGAAGTCCTGCTCTTGTCTTCTTCTTGCCCTTCACCTCTTCTCTGTCTTGCGACCTAGCAAGATGTCTCATCCAGGTGGTTAGACAGACTGACAGTCCCCCTGACCTGTGTGGCATGACCACCCAAGTAGAGTGGCAACTCACTCAGAACCGGGCTTCGTGTCTGCTTTGTTGACTGCACCTGAAATTCCGTCCAGCCTGGCAAATGCCCAACACCTATTTGTGAAGGAAAGGATACATTAGGGATCAAGGTTAAGACAGTGTTTGTTGAAAGAAAGGAAGAAGAGAAGAACATGTTCTTTCCAGGTAACCGAAGATAATTTTTTGGTCAAAGGCGTATAAGATTCCAGCTCCTGATAGACCCTGCAAGCAAGGTTTCAGTCTACCCCTGGTGGTACTAAATACTAAAGACCGGTTGGATTGGGAAAGTAACATTTGTAGAGTACGCACACAGCATGTGCATTATCTTTTCCAATTCATTTGCAAAACTTAGTGAATGATAATAAAATGATCATGGCACTTGGCCACAGCAAAGGGAAGCTTGACATCATATGGTATCAAGGATGTTGAGTCATAGAATGTGATCTTACAAACAGGTCCTGAGGGCAGCTGCCTTGCCTGGCTTCACAAAGTAGACACTGTGTATATTTGTGTACATGTACATTCCTTTGTGTGTATGTATGTGCGTTCATCTAAATGCTCAAAGACTACTCAGAAGCTTTTGGGTGATTACATTAGTTCTGTGAGTTGGAATGTAGGGTAAAGGTACAAGTAATATTTCCTTAATAACACATCCTCTTATCAGGATCAGTTTTCTGCAAAATTTCCAAAATCACAAATGTAAATGACATACACATCTTTAGAAATCACCCCTTTTAAGAGAATGGCACCAGGCCAACAAAAGTGAAGTTATAACACTTATTTTTCCAAGCAATCCTAGCTAGTTGTGCATTTTATATATCTGCTGTGTCACCTTTATTCTATCCTGTTTGGTGGCTGTTTTAACACTTTGGCTTTTGAAAATACTTTATGTAAATGCAGTGAAGGCAAACTGAGATGTAGGGAACCCTTACCCTGAAGTGTCCTTGAGCGTGACCTCTGCGGAAAAGGCCATGGAACTTGGAGGAAGGCTGACTTAGGTGGTTTGCAATCCAGCTCTGTTAATGAGCATCTGCATGACTTTCAGTGACTTTTGTACAATTAGGGTTCTCTCTAAAAAGCTGAGAAAGGAATAACCTCTCAAGAATGACATGGGACTAAACTGAGGTAATGTGTATAAAATGCTTAGCACAATAACATGGCATGAATGATATATATATAATTAAGTTCCTTATTTTCTGGTCTTATCTTCCCCTCAAAGTCCTGTGCACTCTCTCTTTCTCTCTCTCTCTCTCTCTCTCTCTCACACACACACACACACACACTCACTCACCTTACTTTTTAGTTCTCTGCAGCCTGGAGGTTAAGCTGCTTGTAAGAACGTGTGCAATTTGCTCATCTAGCTTTAACTTTGTTGACTGATTTCTTGCTGATCCCAAACTGTTCTCTTCAACCTTGTCATGTCCTTCTGCACCTCTGAGCCTTTGCATTTTCTTTTGTCAGCCTAGAGTGCTCTTCCACTCTTTTCCACCCATCACTTCTTCCAAGATAAAACTCAAGCATTATCGCCTCAATAAAGAGACTCTAGACAGCCTGAAGTGAAGTCAGTCTCCCTGCTTTACGCCTTTTTGGCTCCCATAGGTCTATGTTTATATCTCTATAATAGCAGTACCGTGTGGCAATTAAAATGCAACCACACTAAGCAATGCCACTTTCTAGTTGCATGACCTTGGGCAAGTAGCCTCTTTTGAAGATAAAGCAATGCATGTGCCTACCCAACAGCATTGCTTGAAGTGTTGATAATCCATGTCAGGTACACTGTGCGGTGTCCAGCACTGGGTGAGCGTGGTGACTACTGAATAATAGCTGGGGTTATAACAGTTATTTTCTCATGGATGTATTTTTGTTAGTGTGGAACTACATTTTAAAAAGAAATGTTTGTTTGCAAGGTAAATAGATACACACGCACGGGGAGAAAGAGAGAGAGAATTTCCATCTTTCCATCTACTGGCTCACTTCCCAAATGCCCTTAATAAACCTAAACTGAGGTGCAAGCCAGAAATCAGGAACTCTGCAGGTTTCACATGTGAGTGGTGGAGACTGACCAGCGGAGGTGTTGCTGCTGCCTTCCAGGGTTTGCATTGGCAGGAAGCTAAAAGTTGAAGTCATCCTAATTGGTAGGCCAGATACCTACCCCTCCTTCATTTCTCTATCCATAGCATTGAGCACAAAGCCCAGAACATGATTTGAACAAAAGAGGGAAATAAACAAATTGCATTTAAAAAATGCAATATCTTAAACTATAATGAGAATATCTTAAATCATAATGAGGAAAGCTCTTAACTATCTTTCTACCCTTTGGTCAGGATTCTTAAATATTCAGTTTCACTGCCATAAAATCCCAATGCCTCCAGCCCTCCCACCCCCAAAAAATCTAAGATGCAATATACAAAAAGTATGGGGCTTTGAAACCTATGAATACTTCCTGGCCACGGAAAGCAAAGCAAATTCTGACCACTAAAAAGGAAATAAATATTTCTCCTATTGTAAGGATGTATATAAAATGTGAATTAAAGAAATTTGTTTAAAATGAAGATTAGATAATCCACTCAAGAGTCTTTTTAAAGTCTTCCATTTTCTGTGTATAGTGGCATTGCTTTTGTTTTCAGAGAAGTCCAGTTATTCGGTCATCAATTAGTTCCTATTCTATGTTGTTAATAAAATGATACTGTTCTCATTTTATACTTGTAATTCAAAAATCAGTTATTAGAAATAAGCACTGCATTTTATTGTGCTGAACTGTAGTAACCCTTTTCTATCTGTCCACATTGAGTTTGGGTAATGATTTTCTGGTTCAAGAGCAAGTATTGACAAGTCAATGTTTCTGGCCAAGTTATAATTTACTATCCCAATAGCATTGCTGATCATTATTTACATGCACTGACATTTAAAAAAAACACTGTTTAATTTTCTGGCCACTAAAGTACCTTATTTACAAAAAAAAAGTAAGTACACCTATATGAAGACTAGAAGGTTAAATGAATAATGCATGTAAACCATATCTGTGTGGTGCCTGGCATGTGGTAGATGCTCAATTATTGTTGGTGGTACCGTGTGTCATTTGGATTCATCTGTTTATATGTGGATCTACTCCAGTTAAATGTGAAGTCCTTTAAGGCAGAATTATCTCCTATTTATCTTTGGACTCTTAGCATAATAGCTTTTAATTACACTTTTAATCACATATTTATGGAAGGCAGTCAGGGAGGAAAAAGGAAGGAAGGAGAGAGGGAGAAAAGGTAGAAAGTAAGTGCAAGATGAAGTTGAATACCATGGAACAAAAACCCCTCCAAAGCTCAAGGTATTTGTGGCAGTAAAGTAGAAGATTTAACTATATTTTAGTTATTTATATTTTATCATTTTAATTATAAGAAATGATCAGCATATACCAAATATAGCTGAATAATCCAGTATAGCTTCACTGATACGTGTCTTTTGTTTTGTTTTGTTTTTTATTGTTGTTTTATGCTAGTATAAATGAAAAAACATTGCTAAATGAAAATTACCTCTCAAAAGTATGACAAAGGCAAGATTGTGATGTTGATGGTTGTCATTCATGTCAGCAAAATGTAAAGAGTGTCACTGTGTTTTAGGGCTTTTACATGACACTTAAAACTTTGTAGTCGACAGTCTCCTTGTTTTGTGACTTAGGAAGATTTATCACAGGTAAAATGCATGTGTTTTATGCCATTTGGGTGCTATGTTTGACACATGTTACAAAACAATACAGTCTATGCAGTGAATACCAATCACAGATGTTACACTTTGGGGTTACATAACACAAGTTTTGAAAATACCTTATCCAGTATCAAGAAATAAACAAGGTGTTACAAAGAGAGTTTTCGGCCTTCCCAAACAGTTTTCAGCTTCCTAGTTTTGTATAGATGCTGACTTTATTATAGATGTGATTTCCTTCTTGTTCTTTTCTTCTCATTAGCAACTGAAGTGTAGTGGTATGCTGCATGTTATTCTTGATTTTTTAATTTTAAAAAAAGTTTTGATCAGCAACATATAAGGCAATATTAAAGCCTAAAAAATAACAAATTTCCCTTGAACCTTTTTACCCTATTTAACTTTGTAAAGATTGCCAAATTATAATAGAAACATGGAAAAAAAAAAGAAATAACAAATTTCCTGTTGCCATTGTTCATTCCTTCTCTTGTAGTCCCTTGGCTTTTCTCTGCAAGGATGTATCCTTCCAAACCTTTTCCTGCAGATCAAATTTACACACATTTGTATCCATCTCATATATATACATCTGCCATCATGAATGGTCTCTGGTTAGATACATGATGGAAGAACACAATTTTTTCAGTTAGTAATATGCCTTAGAGATCTTTTTTGTGTTAGTCAATACAAATATGCCTCAACTTTTTCTAACCATTGAATAGTACTCATATTGATTATAACAAATATTAACCATTCTTATTTATTTAGGATAAATTTGATTTGAACTCTTTGCTATTGTAAATAATGCCTCATTGGACATTCTTCTCTGTTTAACATTACACAGCACACAGTGACAGAGATGCAATTGCTGTCTTTCTGGGTAGTCCACTTTGGAGTCCTGCTTAAAACAATCTATTATTATACACCAGGCTTAATTATCATAGCTATTTCTTGTGTCATTTATCTTTATTTTATAGAAGGTTAGAATTCGGGCTTGGCGCAGTGGCCTAGCAGCTAAAATGCTCGCCTTGAACACACCAGGATCCCATATGGGCACTGGTTCTAATCCTGGCAGCTCCACTTCCCATCCAGCTCCCTGCTTGTAGCCTGGGAAAGCAGTCGAGGACAGCCCAAAGCCTTGGAACCCTGTACCCGAGTGGGAGACCTAGAAGAAGTTCCTGTCTCCTGGCTTCAGATTGGCACAGCACCAGCCGTTGCAGTCACTTTGGGGATTGAATCATTGGACAGAAGATCTTCCTCTCTGTGTCTGTTTGTGATAAAAATAAAATAAATCTTATTAAAAAAAAGTTAGAATTCTATTCTGGTTTAGTTTATCCTTCAAATTCATTGAGGTACAATCATAAACAAGCTTTACTTTCTTATACAAATGGTGGACAAGAGAAGTATTATGCTATTTTTATTAATTAATCAAAATTGTTATGATGGCTCAATATTTGGATTTTCACTAAAATAAAATTTGATTTAATGTCGAGTTCAGTTTAAGCTTTTATCGTATCTAGCAGCACATTTAAGGAGAGTTCACTTAAATGGAGTAATAACTTTAGAAAAAAATGATCACATAGCATAAATTTGAACAGGCAGGCAAAAAAGGAGTAATGTACTTCTCAATAGGTTAGATCATCGTAATCCAATTTTTGCTAAGCCTCACAAAAATGAGTCCCTGCTAAATTTAATATATAGTCTGTTAAAAAATTCCCTTCTCCAAAAAAAATGTTTATTCCCCCCCCCCTTGTATTAGGGGAAAAGAGGCATCTAAAAATTTTTATTTTTAAGTGTTGAAAATGAAAAATTTAGGCCATAATCAAAGGAGTCATGTTTTGAATTTTTAAAAAAAGATTTATTTTATGTGTTTGATCAGCAGAGTGCTAGAGAAAGAAGGATACGTAGAGAGAGAAATATCTCCTATCAGTTGGTTCATTCCCCAAAGAGCAGCAATGACCAGGGCTTAGCCAATAAAGCCAGGAACCAGGAACTCCAGCTGAATCTCCCATGTGGATGGTGGGGGTCTCAACATTTGGATCACCTTCTGCTGCTTACCCAGCAGGCAGCTGGATTAGAAGCAGAGTGCCTGGACCTGAATTGGTGCTTTGATATGGGATGTCATTGTCTCAGGCAGGGGCATCACAATGCCAGTCTCATTGAGTTGGGTTTTGAAAAGGTCATGGAGATTTCCAAAAATGGGGGATACAGCACAGGCTCTCACATGGTAAGTTACAAGGCATGTTCTAAGGAAGAAAGGAACCAAGGTAGTAGAGTTTTGAAAAAAATTTGATGACAGTTTAAATTATGAGTCATTTGGTCATGCCTCATGGACTCCTTGCTGTATACTCCCTGTACTGTCCTGTCTGCTGTGGTCACAAATGAAAGCTGACCTTCTTGATCATATTTCTTGTTAAGCCTGTGCTATTGCTCTAAGAATCAGGAAAATTGAGAAGTGGAAGAGAGGTCCTCAGAGACCACTGATGCTTTTCTCTGTCCTAAAGCAATAAAACTGAGCTGCAGTCTGGTATAATCATGGGTCATCCGTCCTTCCAGATTATCCCTATTGAGTTCCTTTCACTTCGGTTTGTACATTTCGAGAAAGTGATATTAAGAACAGAATCAAATGAACTCAAATGAAAACCCCAGCTCCCCTCTTCTCACATCGTCTGCACAGGGGAAATGATTCCTTGGCCCTTCCTGTGTTGTTCATGACAGTCCTTTCTCCAGAGACTGTTGAGTCACCACTTCCTCCATGAAGCCTTCCTGCATACATCTTCTTTCCCAATGAGGGGTGCTCTAGCAGGCTTCTCACTTTAGTTAGAGCCTATTCTGTTTGTCACCTTAAACAGTGAGGAGAGGGGATTTGAATTTATTATGCCAGCTGGAGCATGGAGAACAACATCCAGCCCTCAGTAAATATTGCTTGGCTTAATGAATAACTGAGTGACTAATCCAATCGGTCGGACAGTTCTTTCTTAGATGTCATGGGTTCTTTCAATCTACAGGAAGAAAGAGTCATGTTAAAGATACAGTAACGTTACATGCACTTTTTAAAAGCCATATGTGAATGAAGATAGTGTGCTTTGCAAAATGACTATGCTGTGATTTAATGGTTGATATGACAAAAGGCAGCAGATGTCTGCCCATCATCGTTCATCCAGAGAAACTGTAGGTTTCTCTGCTTAGTGAAACTGGCACAAGTGGATGTATAAAATTTGAATTTTTCTGTGGAATTTGTACTAAGAATTATTCTAAAATGTGTGATGTGTCCAGGATTGATTGTCTTTTTAAAATTTGTTAAGATGTAACTAAGAATGGTAAGACCTAAGTCAGAACTAAATATGCTGTTAAAACTGTTCAACAGGGGCAACTAGAAAACATGGCTTTTGTAAAAGTGTTTAAGCTGAAACAGGATTAACATAAAATTTAGCATTCAAGATTACCATAGAAATTAATTTCTGAACAAGCAGGTTGCCTTGTTTCATTTAGTTGTTTCCTGTGTGATTATGTAAAGCTGAAATTAATTTTGAACTTTTTTTTCCTTTTAGCTTTGAAAGCTGTAACAGTGCTTCTCAGCTTTTTATTTGTGTCTGAAATCCCATTTTTGGTGTCCTTTTCATCATGCAGTGGCTAATCAAACATCTATTTATACTCTTGTGAGTTTCTGACTGGTTACTTCTGACCCTAATTATTTCACCCAGCACTTTCCAGTTTGTATCTTAGCCAATCCCCTTCTCAGGGTATTTTTAGGAGGATCCTTCTCTGCTGACTCTGCTAAGCAATGTTGGGGATGTTTGTTGAGAGGGTTCAGTAGCTTGGAATTTGCAAGTGCTGCATCAGGATGCGCTGGTTGGGAGAGCGTGTCCCAGGCATGCATCAGTCTCCACACAGCCGAGAGGCTGTGAAGGGACACCCCCTCTCCTCAGAGCCTGCATTGTGATTCCATCTCTTGTGTCATTGAGGAATGAAAGAGTTTAAAAGAAGACAGGGCTGAGGGTAGTTCCAATGTCCTAGTCCCTGGTTCTGTGGAACTTCTCTGGCTTTAAATTCTTAGTGTTTTTCCCTTTTCTTTGCAGATTTGTGTCCTGCTTGTCTCATCTTGGCAGGAGTCTTTGGCTTCTCAATCTAACTTTTTTTTCAAAGACTGGTTTATTTTTATTGGAAAGGCAGATTGACAGAGAGAAGGGACAAAGATCTTCCATCCACTGTCTCACTCTCCAAAGGCTGCAATGACCAGAGTTGAGCCAATGTGAAGCCAGATGCTAGAAGCTAGGAGCTTCTTCAGGGTCTCCCACAGGGGTACAGGATCTCAAGGCTTTGGACTATCCTCTGCTGTTTTCCCAGGCCATAAGCAGATTACTGGACCATATATGGAGCAGCTAGGACTAGAACTTGCACCCATAGGGGATCCCAGCACTTGCAAGGTGAGGATTAACCATTGAGCCGTTGCACTGGAGTCCCAGTCTAACTTAAAAAAAAAAATACCTGAGTAAGGGCTCGGCACAGTGGCCTAACAGCTAAAGTCCTCTCCTTGAACACACCGGGATCCCGTATGGGCGTTGGTTCTAATCCAGTCGGCCCCACCTCCCATTCAGCTTTCTGCTTGTGGCCTGGAAAAGCAGTTGAGGATGGCCCAATGCCCTGGGAGCCTGCACCCGTGTGGAAAATGCGGAAGAAGCTCCTGGCTCCTGACTTCGGATTGGCTCAGCTCCAACTGTTGCGGCCACTTCGGGAGTGAACCATCGGACAAAAGATCTTCCTATCTGTCTCTCCTCCTCCCTGTATATCTGACTTGCAATAAAAATTAATAAATCTTAAAAAGAATACCTGGGTGAATTCAAACAAACGAGACCCTTGTTCACCTGGTACAGGTTTATTCTGGACAGTCTTCCTAATTGAAAGCTGCTCTTCTTCATCATGCATTGGTCACTTAATTGCCCTTCAGCTATTAGCTATCCTTCCTTTCTTTTTTTTTACTAAATTTTTTACTACTAGAATCCCAGTATTTTAAAACAAAATGTTTTCCTGGGCCAGTGTGGCGTAGTAGTGAGCTGAAACTCTGCCTGTGGTACCAGCATCCCATGTGGGCCGGTTTCAACTCTTGGCTGCTCTATTTATGGCCTGGGAAAACAGTGAGGGTTGCCTCAAGGAGCTCCTGGCTTCTGGCTTTGAACTGGTTCAACTCGAGATGTTGCAGCTATTTGAGGATTGAACCAGCAGATGGAAGATCTTTCTCTCTCTCTCACACCTTTCTGTGTAACTCTGCCTTTCCAATAAAAATAAATAAGTCTTTAAAAAATAAGCAATTTTTTTCCTTTGGCTAGGCATCAAGATGATGGGACAATCAGGAATAAATGCTACATTCACCTAAAATATCCTCTGAGGTTTTATTTTTTATTTTTTTTTCCTCTGAAGTTTTAAAATGAACAACAAAAAAGAAGATATGTACCTGGAATTTAGATTCTAGACATGTATGTTTGTTTCCAAAATCCTATTTGTCTTATATATAGATTTATTTTAGGGAAAACAAGCAAAATTAAAATAAATGATAATATCTCTAAAATCATGTTATAAAAGAAAGTAAGCATATCAAGTAGGTCTAACAACTTTAAAATGGATTTGCAACTTATTGTTTTTAAGCTAAAGTGCATAGGGCTGGTGTTGTGGAGCAGTGGGTTAAGCCACTAAGTGCAGCACTTCATCCCTGCTGAGTACTGGTTTGAGTCCCAGCTACTCCTCTGCTAATCCAGCTCCCTGCTGGTGTGCCTGGGAAAGCAAAAGATGGTGCGTGGATTTGGGCTCCTGTACCCCTGTGGAGACACAGGCGGAGTTCCATGTTGCTGGATTCACATTGGTCCAGACTGCTGTCATGTTGCTTTGGGGAGTGCACCAGTGGATAGACCCCTCTGTCTCTCTTTGTGTGCAACTCTATCTTGCACATTAAAAAAATAATTATAATTAAAGAGTATGGTAACTTATTGAAGTTTACTGGTAGAATAATTCATTTACTCTACAAAATTCTAGCAGATGTAAATTCCAGAAGATACTGTTTGCATAAGCACTATGAATATTAATATTTTAAGATACAGTGCAGCTTCAACATTTAAAAAATATACAAACTGTTATAGCCATGTCACAATTTTAATTATGATCAAATAACAAACTGCAAAAATGTTGAATTAATAATAGTAATTAGTAATTATGAAAGTGAGCATTTTGGGAAAGAAAATCACCTACAGTTATTATTTTAATAACTTATTCATTGCTAGGAAGAGAGTATAAATATTCTTTTAGTGTAATTTGCCAAAATCTACTCATGAGACTACTCTTCTGAACTCTGTCGCTTGCATGCTGTGTGATTCTTTGCACAGATTCCAGTGTTTCCCTCTCTGGGTCTGGTCTTTATAAAATTATTCAGATTATGATATTTTTGTCTTAGTAGCTGGAATGGACCAAGACATTGTCTATATGAAATATAAGACAAAGTATTATTTAAAAACTGGTATACTGGAAAGGGGCATTTGACTCAGTGGTGAAGATCTTGGTCATGGGGCCAGGTTTAGCGGTGCATATAACAACAAAATCCCATACTAGAGTGTTGTGTTGTAGTCTTGGCTGATCTGCCTGTGATGCAGTTTCCTACTAATACACCTGTGAAAGCAGCAGAAGTTGGCCCAAGTATTTGGACCATAGCCACTACTATATAGGAAACCAGGAAGAAGTTCTTAATCCTTGGTTTTGTCCTGCAGCAGCCCTAGCTGTTGTAGGCATTTGGGTAACAAACCAATGGATGGAAGAGCTCTCTTTCTGTGTGTTATGCTGCCTTTCTAGTGCATAAATCTTAATAAGACCCCAATTGGGATATCCAAATCCTGGCCCTGCTCCCTATTCTAGCATTCCTACAGATGTACAGCCTAGGAGGAAACGATCCTTCAGGCTCACATGGCCGGGTCCCTGCTACCTGCCTGGGAGACCCAGCTTGGGTTCCCAGCTCCTGGCTTCAGGCTACCACACCCCTGGCCAGAAGAGGCATTTGGGGAGTAGACCAGTAGACTGGAACTCTCTCTTTCTAGCTGTGTCTGCTAGTGTGTTGCTGTTTCTCAAATAACTGACTAAAAGTTTTTTTTAAAAGAATAGGCATACTGAATAGTAGTTTGACTATAAATGTTAATATGCAGGAATATTTAAATTTTCATAAGAACAACTTTCCTAGTTGAAAAGGATATTAATATTGCCATAATTGGACATTTACATCCTCATGAGATATTTAAATCTATGTGTGTATGTTTGCTAAATAAGGAACCTGAAATAATCAAAGATGTTTTAGAGCTTCAGTTGATTCTAAAAGAGGAGCCCATCTAATCTCCTTATTTTAGAGGTGAGAAAATTGGGCATCAGAAAGAGGATCTTTTTTTCTCATGCCTGTCTCCCAGCAGTTTCTGTGGAGCCAAGTCTCCTGGACAGAGATGGTTACTTCCACCCCGTGAGTCCAGAGTCCTGAGGGGCCTGACTAGCTGGGGTCCTTTTACTCACTCTGCAGGCCAAGCATCCTCTGAAGATTGGGCCAACAAATGTCCTGCAGGTACTGTTTTTCAAATATTCATAGGTTCCACCAGAATTAACAAAATCACTCATTTTAAAAGAATAAATGCATGGTGAGGTTTTTTTTTTTGTAATTTTGTATTCTGTATTTTATTATAATATGAAATATCACATGGAAACCATTGAAATATTTTGAAATGACTGAAAATTTGGGAAGCTATGGCACAATATCTCTTTTGTTTATTAAAATGCTATGTGATTAGAATATGAAATATTGAAAAAGAATGATGATGTCATCCCCCATGATCATTTATTATAATTATTACTTATAATGGGAGCAGAGGTCCAATAATATTGATTCAAAGTTGAGCCTGAGATCAAGAATTCAGATAAATAATTCAGCAAAACAATATCAAATGGAGAATATTCTGATGATGGTTCTTACATTGTGGCACAGGAGCGTTACCTACCAGGTGCTCATACCAAGTAAAAGGTAATTCCTTCTGTGTGTAAGCCCAGGACATTTGGTTTTAAATGTGTCTTTTCACTTGACAAGGGAAGTCTCCTAGGAACATCCTCCAAGTGTTTTATCCTGGTTTGTCACAGCTGATTCGCTCTAATTTTAAACCCCTCCAAAGAAACCTGCAAAAGCCGACAGAATCTGCTCTTTAAAAGCTGCACTGTCAGGACATTCTTCCTTGTTTGTAACCTTATGGCAACGTAAACTCATTTCCTTTTGTTCATTCTCCACTGCATCCTTCACAGGCTTAGAAATAGTTTTCCTTTTCTCAAGCAAAACAACCCAAATGACTTCAGCTCTTGTGGTGCATATTTGCCATACATTAGTGTACTCAGAGTATTTGTGTTAGATCATGCTGCGTGAGGAGACAGTGAGCAGTACTTCAACAGAGCAAAACATTCTGCCACGAGTCTGCCACTAAGGTAGGATTTGAGAAAACTCTTTTCTTTGGAACCTTTGATAGGGGACCCCAAATACATTCCTTATTACTGCTGAGCAAACCACAGTCAAATTTTACTCAGTCTTTCTTCTGCTATTGTTTTCCCTGGATTCTGCACTCACCTTGATGGATGTGTCTCATCCCCATTAAATTTCATTAATTTTGCCAGCACATCAAAAGGGATTGACCCCTGTCCATGGGGAGTTGCCATTAGCTGTATTGCACAGGAAATGGGAGGCCACAGGAGTAAATGATGCATCAGAATACAGCCACTGATACCTTTTAGGTCTCTTTTTCATAACAGAATCCGTCCCCCAGTTTCTCTATGCAATAAGTTTTGCATTTAAAGGAAAAAAAAGATTTTTAGTGTTTTTTTTACTTCCCAGAAAAATCTAGACTTTTATAAACAACTTGAGCAATAATACACTATGCTAAGAAATTATGAATATGACTATATTGAATTAACTAACATGCATACAAATATTGATATTTTAAATTCTGAAAGTTCCTGAATTCATTTAGAAGCTGCATGTTGTACATGTTTATATTATTTTTATTTTCTATGCCACTATTACTGCTGTTGCTACTACCATTAAGTACAATCAAGAAGACTTTCTATAAAGAATTCAATGTTTTCTTTCTCTTGAAACACCTCCCTTCATCACTTCTCTTGGAATGTCCTGCTAAAAGCTTATTATATTGAAGAAAATGGAAACAGTATATGAAGGAGTGATTGTTTTTATGAAATGGAATTTGTGGAATGCCCTTATTTTGGATGAGTTACAGACTTCCAAATTCCACAAAAACCCAAATAAAAACAGTTATATGCCAATTAAAACAAGATTTTTCTTCGTCTCAGATTGGCCTTTATGTCATTGAGTGGCATGGCACTAACCTAGGGACTATACATAAAAGATAAATAAGCTCAAAGGAAACTACAAATTTGACACTAGGAGGAAAGCACAACCAAATCAATTCAAAGTGTCTCTGATATGCAGAATATAATTATTGAAAGTACCCTAATCACAAAAGTGATGTAAGCAAATAGTTGTTTGATAAAGAAGAAAGTAGTATTGACTCAAACTTGTCTCTCTCCAGAAGACTCTGTCTTTTGAAAAACAAGCCTGTCATGTTTAAAATGAGAAGTTGTAAATGATGTAGTTATTGGTAGCATAATGAAAATTAAAATTTATTTTTGCTTTACTAAAATGGGCTCATTTCTCAGCTAAGCTCCAACCCTAGTTTATGAAAATGAGCTTGTTGCAGACAGGAATCCTGCTTCCTGCCACATACATCTGGCTTGAGTGTAGGATTTGGCACACAGTGAGGGCAAGTGATGGTTGTTAAATGAGAGAATGTCTCAAAGGGAAAGTCCCCATAGGATTCAAAGCTGGTATTGAATGTTTTGAATGAGAAGATATGATTAACATGTGCAACATTAGAAATAGTCCTTGTTTCACATTTTAAAAAATAATGCATGTAAGTGTATGAATTGAGCAAGGCTTAGATTTCCAATCTCATACAGATGTTTAAACCCTGCAGTTTTGTGCTAATGGCTGCTGGATTCAGAGTGGAGACTTGACCTAATTATGGTCTCTGAGCCTGGTGGGAGGTCTTTAGGTCTTTGGGGGCTTGCCCTCAGGAGGTAGTTCTCCAGTGAGGATTTGCTGTATAAGCTGAGTTTATTTCCTGAATGCCTTTCTGTTTCCTGGATCTCCACGTGATCATTTCTCTGCCTCACTTTGCCATTGCCTGCCTCTACCAGCTTCCAGACTAATGGAGCTGTCAGGTTATTTACTGTGAATCTCCAAATGTAAGCCTGAATAAACTTTTTCCTTCCTAAAAAGTGTTTCTTGAGTGTTTTTGTTGAGATAATGAAATACTGACTTATACAGGAGAAAAAAATAAGTAAAATATCAGATGAGGGCCTGACATGGTGTTACAGTGGTTAAATCCTCACTTTGTATGTGCTGGGATCTCATATGGGTGCCAGTTCATGTCCCAGCTGCTTTATTTCCCATCCAGCTCCCTGCTTGTGGTCTGGGAAAGCAATCGAGGACAGCCCAAAGCCTTGGGACCCTGCACCCACGTGGGAGATCCAGAAGACACTTCTAGCTCCTGGTTTTGGATTGGTTCAACTCTGGCCATTGTGGCCACTTGGGGAGTGAACCAGCAGACGGATCTTTCTGTCTCTCCTTCTCTCTGTCAATGCTTTTCCAATAAAAATAAATGAATCTCTTTTTAAAATCAGATGAATGTATGAGAAACCTTATAAGATGACTATATATATATATATATATATATTTAGAAAATTACTGAGGGATAATAACTGCTAATACTTTTATGCATTTCCTTTGAGGCTCCCTTTAACTATTTGTGTGTATTTGCACTATTTGGAAATCATGTTGAGTTTCCAGAATATATAAAACTCAAAAAAAAACCCTCATGTATAAAATAATTCAGAGTAGGCTAGAAATAATTACCTATAGCCTTCTTATACAAAGCACGTGTTTCTTTTAAACAATAGAGATTTCAAAGAACTTAAACTAAAAACAGGACTGAGTGTTTGGAAATGCTATTTCCCTTGGGGTACCCACATCCCATATCAGAAGACCTGTTTCCAACCATAGCTCTGCTTCTGATCCCAGCTTCCTGCTAATGTGTACAGCACCCTGGGAAGTTGCAGGTCCTGACTGAAGTTCTTTAGGGACTTTAAGTGCTTGAGTCCAGCAGGTGGAACAGTCTTTCTCTTTCCCTCTCCTCTCTCTCTTCCTCTTCCCTTTCCCTCCACTTCTCCCTCCCTTTTTGTCTCCCCCTCTGCCTTTCAATTAAAACAGAAAGAAAACAAATAAAATTATTCATGAGTAATAGGGGTCTAGGGAGATTTCCTGGGTCTTTAGGTTATCAATTCCTAAGATGTTTTTATGAAGACTTTTCATTATGAAATGAAGACACTTCCCTTTAGTCACTTACAGAGCATTTTCTGTTTCAGGAGAGTTTGGAAGGTCCATGTTCTAAGTCGCCGATGTATATAATGGCATCTGATCTGGAAAGCACTTTGCAAATATTTATTACTATGATGATTCGGCTAAAAGTGCTTGTCTGAATGGTGGGCTGCTGCAGTCAACTACAGTGAATTAACCGGTGAGATGATTGGGGATGGTGAAAATTTAGCAGCAGGTAAATTCAAAGAATTGTCAGTACCATGTTTCATTACAGGGCAATTGTGCAGAACACTGTCAAAGCCAGAGCTCTTTCATTGGAATTTGGATGACACTTGGGATATGTGCCACAGTAACATGAACCCACAGGCCATTCTGTGCATGTACATATAGTAAATCAGAGGTGAGTATCCAAACCACACTAACCTCTTTTCCTCTTAATCCTTAAGATTTAATCCTTAAATCACTGTGGCACATGGTTTCTTTGGGGCCAAGAACATGCCACGTACTTCAAAATATTAAAAGGCCTGGCAGTATTATGAGGAGTCAAATGATAAGATCACTTTGAACTGTTACAAAAGTGCTTTTCCTTAGCTTCAGAGAACTAATTCACTTTCAAAGATACTGAGAATGAGTCAGACACCCAGGGGGAAGAAGGTTCGTTGTAGTGGTCTTTCCCTTTTGATTGATGTGACTCGCAAGTCCTGTTCAGGCTCATGTGACTGAGCTCAAGGCTGAGATTCTAGTTCTAAGTGGGTCAGGCAGCATGTTGCTTACTGTTTAATAGTCCTTCATTTGGAGTTTGTGATAGAAGGAATGTGCTGCTTCTACAACCAAGTCAACTAGAACAACTAGCAGGAAGCTATCCTGTTTGAGCAAGAAGAAACAGGGAAAGAAAGTCTAAGCAACCACATATTAACTCTAAGAATGCACTGTATGAGTAAGTATTTTACTTAATGATCTTGTATCTTTTAAAAGTATATACATGTTTGGAAAAATAATTGAAAACATATAAGGAAATGATTCCTGGGAAGTGTTGCATTGAAAAAAATATTAAAATAAATTCATCAATACATTAGGGAAAAAATCCAAAGACTTTTCAAAAAATATTTATTTACTTATTTTTATTTGAAAGATGGATTTTTATAGGAGAGAAAGAGGGACAGAGCAAGAAGGTCTTTCATCTGCTGGTTCATGTCCTAACCGGTCACAACAGCTGGAGTTGAACCGATCCAAAGCCAGGAAGTAGGAGTTTTCTCTGAGTTGCCCACATTGCATGCAGAGTCCCAAGGACTTGGGCCATCCTCTGCTGCTTTCCCAGGTTGTAGGCAGAGAGCTGGATCAGAAATGGAACAGCTGGGACACACTCTGGCATAAACATGTCACAGGATTGAGGATTTGCTTGCTGTGCCCCTGCACCAGCCCCTTTTCCCCAAACATTTGTTTTGAAAATTCAGCCCAAAGTTTGAGGTCGAATGAGACTCAATTCAGTGATAAAAATCACAATGCTATTTAAAAACAAGTAAAATATTTTAAAAGATATATTATCAAAGAGGTACTAGGAGATACACATAAAAAGATGTCCAATATCATCTGTTAAATAAAATTAAACTATAGTGAGATCCCACTATATGTCTACTAAGATGGGAAATAAAGCAGACAATTATAAGTTTTGACAAGATTGTGGAGAAACCAGAATACTCACACATTTCTGTGGGAATATAAAATGATCCAGTCACTTTGGAAAATGTTAAGCATTTTCCTAGAGGTTTAAACATAAATTTTACTGTATGATCCATCAATTTACAGACAAATATCTTTCCAAGAGAAATGACAACACTTGTTCATACAAACATTTGTATATGCTTGTTCGTTTCTGCATTATCCACGATAACCAAAACATGGAAATAATGTAAGTGTCAATTAATTGGTGAATGGATAGATGAAAAACGTGGTAAGTTCATGGAATGGGATTCTTTTCAAAAGAAAGAACAACTGAGGCTAGCTGAAACATGTCTGAACCTCAAATCCTTAAGATCACACATCACATGATACTTTCCTATGAAGTGTCTAGAGTAGGCAAATCTCTAGATAGGAAGTTGATTGGTGGTTTTCTGAGTCTAGAAATGGAAACACCACTGACCAAATGCATGCAAATCAGAGAAAAAAATCACGGCATGGCTACATTGCTAGAGTTTTGGGGATCCAGGTTGGGCTACTGAATACTCCAAACTGTATTGGGTAGGAGGCTCGGGGCTGGCGCTGTGGCATAGACTGTGCTCCCACCTGTGTTGTCGGCATCCTGTATGAGCTCCAGTTCATAACCTGGCCATTCCACCTGTGACTGAGCTCACCGCTTAGCGCCTGGGAGAGCAACAAAGAATGGCTCAAATCCTTCAGCTCCTGATTCCCATTTAGGAGACACAGAAAGGTTGCTCTCTCTTTCTCTCTCTTTCTCTCTTCCTTTCAAATAAAAAAAAAATTTACGAAAAAGAACTTTGTGCTGTCTTTTAGCAAAGAAGATGTAGAATGCCTGACCGTGTAACACAATGGGACAAGCTAGTTCTAGGAAACCTTGAAGATCAAAACCTAATGGAATAGATTTGGGGAATTCAGTTTGGATCAGTATGTATTTACTTGGTTTCATCAGGATGAGTTTCCTTTTTAAAAAAATTTTTATCTTCATGGTGAGTAGTGCGGTAGGAGCACCAGATAAGATCACAAAGAGATGCAGGAGGAAACTTCAGCTCAGGCAAGTTCGACAACGTCCAAAGATTACACAGTAACTTAAACCTGAGATGAAATTCGGACATCATAACTTGCCAGCTCAGTGGTTCTTGCACTATAGACTCATTTAAAAAAAAAAATATTTATTGGGCGCTGGTTCTAATCCTGGCAGTTCCACTTCCCATCCAGCTCCCTGCTTGTGACCTGGGAAAGCAGTCGAGGACGGCCCAAAGCCTTGGGACCCTGCACCCGAGTGGGAGACCTGGAAGACCTCCTGGCTCCTGGCTTCGGATTGGCTCAGCTCCAGCCATTGGAGATGCTTGGGGAATGTATCATTGGACGGAAGATCTTCCTCTTTGTATATCTGACTTTGCAATAAAAATAAATAAATCTTTTTTAAAAATACATCTATTGGGCCCAGCGTGGTGGCACAAGTGGTTAAGGTCTTCTCCTTGCACGCCCGGGATCCCATATGGGCGCCGGTTCTAATCCCGGCAGCCCTGCTTCCTTTCCAGCTCCCTACCTGTGGCCCAGGAAAGCAGTCGAGGACAGCCCAAAGCTTTGGGACCCTGCACCCGTGTGGGAGACCCGGAGGAGGCTCCTGGCTTTGAATCGGCATAGTATCGGCCGTTGCGCTCACTTGGGGAGTGAATCATCGGACGGAAGATCTTCGTCTCTCCTCTCTGTATATCCGCCTTTCCACTAAAAAAAAATAAGAAGAATAAATCTTAAAAAAATACATTTATTTATTTTTATTGGGAAGGCATATTACAGAGAGAGGGAGACAGAAAGATCTTTCATTCTCTGGTTCACTCATCAAATGACTTCAATGACCAGAGCCATGCCATTCTGAAGCCAGAAGCCAGGAGCTTCTTCCAAGTTTCCCATATGGGTTTAGGGTCCCAAGCCTTTGCAAAGCTTTCTCATTCTCCACTGCTTTCCCAGGCCACAAGACAGGAGCTGGATGAGAAGTGGAACAGCCAGGACACAAACCAGCACCTGTATGGGATGTTGCTCTTGGACGCGTAGGATTAGCCAGTTGAACCATTGTGTTAGTTTCTACAGACTAATTTGTACAGAATAATTCTTTGCACTGTAGTCAGATGATTTTTACCTTTTCTTTAAATTAGTAACTGCTATGCTGAGAAGAATGCACTTCTACAAGAGAAAAGCCCCAACTTAGGAAAGTAGCTGTCAGTTACGTGGGGTGGTGGAAACCAAAGGTAATCTAAGTGTCAGTAAATTCAGATGAGAAACTATCCAAGTGAAGTATGCTTTTTCACAAATGTTATAGTCTAAGAGGGAAATATTAGAGCATGTGGAAAAAGTCAGCTTGGCTTTATCAAATGAGAGTAAACTTGAGAAGGCATTTGTCCTTCCTAGTAGTTAAATACTGGTTAAGATTCATGTGTCCTGTAAGAATCCCGGAGGCTGAGTCTTGGCTCCACTCCAGATTGCAGTGTTCTGCTAGTGTAGACCCCCAAGAGGCCACAGTGGTACTTCACGTAATTGGATCTTTGCCACCCAAGAGGAAGACCTGAAATGAGTGTCTAGCATCTGGTTTCCTTCCATCCCAGTTGAGGTCATTGTGGATTTTGAAGAGTGAAATAACAGATATGGCAGTCACATTGGCTCAACTGGTTAATCCTGTCCCTTTAAGCGCTGGCATCCCATCTGGACACCAGTTCATGTCCTGGTTGCTCCACTTCTCACCCAGCTTGCTGCTTATGGCCTGGGAAAGTGGTGGAGGATGGGCCAGGGCCTTGGGACCCTGTGCCCACATGGGAAACCTGGAAGACACTCCTGGCTTCAGATCAGATCAGTTCAGCTCTGGCTGTTTGCAGTCATTTAGGGAGTAAATCAGCTGGTGGAAGATCTTTCCATCTCTCCTCTCTGTAAATCAACCTTTTCAAGGAAAATAAATTTTAAATAGCAAATGGGAGCCCTTGTCTTTCTCCTGAGAGAGAAAGAGAGGAAACTATCCATAATGTATATCTGTTTAGAACCTTGAGTCACAGTGTAGAGATAAGACATCATCTGCAATATCTACTATGCTATTAAATTTACAGATTTACATAGTTAAAAATAAAAGGATCATTAAATGTAACAAAATGTATATTTCCTTGTTTGATGTGGTTTGTTCTGAAAGAACTTTTAAAAATGGTTATCAAAGAAAATAAAATGCAGTGGTAGAGATAATGTTTGCCTAGACCATTTCATTCCATTACATCAGAGGTCACTGCAAACTAAACTAAGCAATTCCCAAGGCAGCTTGTAAGAGGCCCAAGAGATAGCTAAGAGGGAAGAAAATGAAGATGGAAAATTAAAAAATAAAAACAAGCCAAGGAAGAAACATCTAAAATAGGGGTTGATGGGAAGAGGAGAGTAAAAGAAAAAATAAAGATGTATGTGATAGACAGTTCAGTTGCTACAATGCCATTTAGTTTAACTTGCTTTACGTGTTCTCTCTCATTCTCTCTCACTCTCTCCTCTTTTTCTTTTCAACTCTACTATAATTCAAACAAGAAATAATATGTTCATTGTAGAAAATTACAAAATATGAAAAAGCAAAAAGAAAATAAATAACAATTCTAATACCATCATCTAGACTAAATCCTTATTAATGTGTTGGTCAATAACATTGTTATCTTGTTTTCAAACATTTTATTTTTATAAAAACCATGCTGCCTTTGTTGCTTTGTAGCCTGAGGTTGCTTTTTTCCACATAAAATATTATGGCTGTTTCTCCATGCCAACAGCTACATATTCCTCAAACATTATTTTAAACAATTGCCTCCATTTAAATATAATTTTACAAGAATTTGATTTATAGAGTGCACATAACTTTTTATAAACTTTTGGCTGTAACACTTTGGTTACCATGTTGATAGATTCTCAGAATTCCTAATATGCGCATGTTTGTGATAAAGAGTAAAATCAGTTATTTCATGTCCATCTCTAAGGGAACTAGAGGTAGTGAGCAGTGGGTATGATACTATCAGGTACAAGCTTATGCTGAAGATGGATTGGAAGCCTAGTTTTTTAGGGGGTGGGGAAAGATGAGTGTCAATTAGAAAAATGACATAATCATTTGAAAAGAATGTGAATATATGGAAGTATGTAATTATTGAACTGGAGGAATAGCAATAGTTTCTGTGGCTTTTTGAAAAAAAACTGCAGAAACATAGACTTGCAAAACAAGTATTTACTGTCATGGTAATATGTAATAGGGAGAATGAGAACAACTTTAATTGTGATTAGTCACCTTGTTGTTGATTTCACAAATTCTTACACCATACCAACTTTAGAATGTTCCCTGATATCTCAGATTCAGTTATTTGTTGTCAAGAGCTTATAGACACCTACTTGAGAGATGTTACATGGAGAAGTGCAGGTCATACTTCAGGAAAGATGTCACCTCAACTTTCATGGGCTAATTCAGCAATTTCCTTACAAGATTTGTGTTTTCTAATGTGATTATCTCAGCTGGTACCTCAAAATACAATCTACAGGCTTCTGTTAGCAATAACTCCACAAAACCTAGAGTGTTTCATATGATCAAACATTTACTGAGCTTTCTACTAATGATCTTCTAGGGACTCTACAGAGGCAGACTTTCCTTTGTGATTCCTGCCTAGAGGGATTCACATTCCACATTTGGTCTAGAGAGTAGGAACAGGGAAATTCACACACAAAAATACGTTTAGGTGGTTAAATAGTTAAACAATGCAAGTTCCTATTTCCCATTGTCATAAGGTAGAAATTACAATCTCAAAGAGAAAATTCAAATCTCTCAGTTAAAAACCCTTGCAACTACCTTTTAGCTTTATGGGGTTAACCTTTATTGAGGTTGATTAAATTCAAGCTGTGATCTTTCATAAAAACTCAATAGAGAGTCCAGATGGCCCAACAATACCTCCTTTTGTGAGAGGAAATAACTTGAAGATTTTTGTCTAATTAAACTATTTGTGCTGGTGGGACCTGAATGAATTGTTATTTCTTTGGAAGGAGTCTGTGTCATAAATACTCTTTATAAAATACTCATTATTTTAAAATAGAAACATGTCTTCACTATTTCAGATATATCCTTGGATTAAGGTGGCATGGACATGACATTTTGAAGCTAGACTGTGAAACCATCTTTGGGATTTTAGTCCAAAAATACAATTCTAGAGAATCAACAGAACAAGGCAGTCTGGAACAAAATACCAGGAAGGTCGAGGCATCACATTCCCCTGTTCTAGTCTCATGCTCACAATTACCTTAACTCTTGTCAAAATATTTTCTCCTGTAACAGCCAAGATATAATTAGCACCCTTTCTTCACGTTGAAAATATCATTGGTCGCCATGAAACAAATTTGAGGAAAACCCTTAAGCTCTTCAATGTAGCGGATAGCTGCTATGGTTACTGGTATATTATGGTTTAACCATTTGCAGGAATAAAAAGCATGTAAGACAGGGAGAAAGAGTGAAGTCCAAGCAGCAGGTGGGGATAGAGTGTTGAAATGAATTGTGAAATGAACTGGGAAAATTGACAATCAACAGTCTTTAAAATGCTTTGCTATAGTTTATTCATATAATTATTCTCCAATTTCCTGATGTATTTTGCTTGCAATCAAAGTAATGATCCGAGATAGTTCATTTTCCAAAAGCATATTATCTATCAAACAGGCAAAAGTATCAGTTTTGTCATGAGTGGAAAGGCCCTTTAATTGACTTTTCATATGTTCTTGTTGAGGCTACAGCAGCTAAAATTGTTATGATCAAAGATTTCCAGCAGGGGGTGTAGCAGCTTCTGTAGGGTAAGTTTTTAGAAGTCCCAATCACATCAAATATTAGAATATTGCCGTTTTGCTGATGGTGGAAGTTAGGATTATGAGAACATATTTGTGTGTGTGTGACTGTCATCTCTTTTGATCCAAAAGGTGACCATGCATATTAAGACTTTATTAGCATATGTTGAAGAACTAGAAGTTTGTGGAGAAGAATCTTTAAATTGAAAAGCTAAAATGCCTGACTGAAACCTTATTCTGCCAATTTTGTCAAAGTAAATGGAGAACAATGCTTCGGGTGATTGTAACTATCCAGTATAGCAGAACAAGTGCTTATATTTTTTTATTCCAGATAAGAAGAATAATTGATCTGAGAGGGCTTAGTAATACTTATTCCATAATCCTTTATACATATATGTATAAAATCAATTTTTATACATATATGTATAAAATACATATACATATGATTGAAGAACAATTTCTGCTTTTGTGTGAGGAAGGAGAGTTATTTTAAAGCTTTGTCGCCACAAGTTTTAAAGATGCCTTCTACTTTTTCACATTTTCTGCTTTTTAATATCTTATATCAAAGTATCATTCACAATAACAATTTGGCCCTCAATTCTCATGTTCAGAATTTTATTGGCATAGAAAACTGTATTTTGTTTTAGATGAGCAAGTACAATGATAAAAATGATAGCTCTCTTGTACTGGTAAGCAGCGTTAGACTACTAGTATTTCCAGATTCCCTAAATCATAGTGGATGATGCAGGACCAAAAACAATGTCAGCTATGAAAAGCATTGTTTGAAAACCATGATTTTATTTTTCCTCTTGAGCCTTTTCCTACCACCATGTCCTCTAAAGATTGCATTTTTATGTTGTTTCTTTGAGAAGCCTTGACTTATGTGACATTGATTTATGTTGATATATGCCCACGGGTATAAAACTTAAGATAACATTTATAATCAGGTTATAGCTTTGACTTGACTGTGTAATTTTTAAGGACTGTTAATACGAAAGATAAAATGGTACATTTAAAAAATATATGAATTTTCCATCTGATATGATATAAATCATGTGGCCATCTATAGCGTTAACACCACAATTTGATGGTTCAGCTCAATCTCTCCAATTTTCTTGTTTTCTTTCTTATGTCCATTACAAGTTTTCTTCCGCATCCTTCTTCCCTGCCTGTAGTTTTTAATTTGAAGAAGTACATACCTACAGTCCTAATTTAGCCAGCTTAGAGTAGGGGATTCTAATTGTGCCTTCTGGAAATTACGGAGTTAAGAGACCCATAAATCAGCTGAAATATCTCTTCTGCTTTTATGTAGTAAGTTTACCTTTCAGGAATACGGAGAGTAGAGGGGTAGGGGGATGGAACCAACGAACAGAACTCTGCTGGAATATTGTGACAGATTTACTGACAAATATTTTCTAACAGATTTTTACCAACATGCAGTTTTTGTTTTCTTTACTGCCAGACCGTCAATGTACTTCTGGTTGGCAGCAGCTGCACCATTATAACGCTAAGAAGCAACCTTGGCTAAGTTCAGTACCTTATGTAATGTAAGAAGTAGCTGAAATCTAAGACTTAGCATATCTTAACTTTACTGATGATAAATTATTTTCAAAGCAGGAAATACATCTTCCGCCTACGAGAAATTCTCCCCAGATTACTTCATTCTTTTTAGATTTAACCACGAATTGGGTGGCAGATTTGTGGTTTTGCTTATTCTTTTATCTGCTGGCAACTATGTTCAGACCTCAGTGCAAGCCCGATTCCGATGACCTTGGGAAAGTCACAAGACTTGGGCTTCTTCAGTGGTAAAAGGCCGTGGTTTCTACCGTTTTTTCCTCATTCTACCACTCAATACCAATGCCCAGATTGCAAGGAAAAAGACTCGAAAGCTCCGTGTATCCCCAAACCCGTGAAAATCTAGAAGTCTCAGGAAATACCAAACACTACATAAAAGCCAGGTGGCCAACAGTTCCTGAAGTTGGGTTGGCAGTCGCGTGGGCAGTCTTTTGGGCGCCCTGAAGCCCACCCAAAGTCTTTTTTTCCCTCCCTCAACTTCCATAAGGGCGGACAGAACCGAGGGCCTCCGTCCCTGCGCCGAGTCGACGGAGACATGGACTCCTCCTCTTGCTCCCGTGGAGTTTCGGCTTCGGGGTGTGGGGCACCGGGTCCCGGGCGGGCGATGTCCGTAGTCGGCGAGCGATCCCCAGGCAGGGAACGGGCTGCACACACGGCAGCCTAGGGGCGAGCACGTCCTTGCGGGCGGGCGGGCAAGGGCGCCTGTTTTCCTGCTTCGCTTTCTTTAGTGCTCAGGGACCACAGAGGGATGGTCGAGAAGCACTCGGTGCCCACGCCACGTTCTGCAACGGCTAACACAGTATCAGGTCTCCTTGCAGTCTCAAGGTTTGCGCTGAGTTACGGCCAAAAAAAAAAAAAAAAAAGCCGGAACAGGAGGAAAAGCGAGAAAGCGGGGAGGTTGCGGGAACGGGCCGAGTCTGCAGCTTGTAGAGCGTGGAGGATGGGACGAAGGAGGAGCGGAACACCGAGAAAGAGGAAAGCTGAGGGAAAAGCACTTTACGCCGACGGGTAAAAGGGAAAAGGTGAGAAGGAATGGAGTAGGAGAGCCGAGCCAATGGGTGGGAGAGGTGGAGGAAGAAGGGGGAGGGGCAGAAGCCAATGGGGGAGCGGGGCCGCGAGCCAGGACGCGGGGCCGCGCGCTCGCCCGCGCCTTCCCCGGCTCCCGGGAGACGCGGGCAGGGGCGGGGCCGAGGCGGGCGCGCGGCGCGGCGCGAGGTGAGGGCGGCGGGGGCGGGGGATTGTGGGACGGGAGACGCGGCCGCGCGCGCGCGCGCTCCTCCACTCCCCCAGCCCCCGCCCCGTCCCGACAGCGCCGCCGCTCCGCCCCCGGCCGGGTGTGTGTGTGTGTGTGTGTGTGTGTGTGTGCGCGCGCGCGCGCGAGTGTGTGTGTATGTGTGGCTACGCGCGCGCGCGCGTGCGTTCCGGCGGTGCGCGCCGGGAGAGATGCTGAGGTAAAGTTCGGGAGAGAGGGAGAGAGATCCGTCAGCGCGAGGGAGCCCGAGTGGCCGCCATTACTGAGCCCGGCGCGGCGGCGGCGGGCGCAGGGGAAGGGGGGGAGGGACGGGGCCGCCGCCGGTGGCGGGGAGGGAGGGAGGGTGGGTTCCTAGGGCAGCGGGAGCCTCGCAGGGCTCAGGGTGTCCGGGGCGTGTGTGCCGGGGAGGGGAGGTGGCTGAAGGGACGCGGCGCTCGGTGAGCGCGCCCGGGAAGAGAGGCTAGCAGAGTGGAGGAGGAGGAGGCGGCGGCGGCGGCGGGAGCGCTCCCCAGGAATGTCGCTGCCGCCGCCACCGCCGGGGCCGCTGCCGTTGAGGAGGCGCCGGAGGAGAGCGACGTTGTTAGGTAGGACCTTGCGACCACCGATCCCCCCACCCCACCCCCAAGACCCTCTGCTCCTTCAGGCCTGCGCGCCCCACAGGGATCCTCCCGCCGGCTGCCCCGCTCGCTCGCCGCCGCCGGTTGTAACCAGTTCAAGGGGTTGGGGGGCCCCCGCGGCCGCGGAGGGGAGCCGGGCGCTGCGCTCGGTCCTCCGCAGGCCGGCTGGGGAGCGGCGGCCGCGGCGGGGAGACGGTCGGCGTGAAGGGCAGCGAGGCCGGGGGAGGGGGCGCTTTCTCCTACAGGTGACGGGGGCCGGGGTCGGCGGAGGCCTGGTAGTGGTCGGGGCTCGCGTCGGGCCCGCCGTCGATCCGCGCTCACCCCGCCGCCCTCGCCTGCCCGGGGCCCGGCGGGGACGTGGGGAAGGGAAGGTGGTGGGGTGTTGCTGGCTGGGTGGCTGCTGCTAACGAGTTCCACCTGGAAGGGGGGCGGCGGGGTGGGCACAGACTGGCGGAAGCGCAGTCTGCGTTGCAAACTTAACACGCCTTTCGAAGAGAGAGAGAGTGGGGGGGGTGCCCTTTCACTTTTCCCATATCTCCCCGGCTCCTCCCTGGCTTCCCTTGACCGGCGTTCCAGCTGCTGCGAAAGCTTGGGCAGGGGTGTGAGAAGTTGCACTGCGCAACGCGCACACATACACACAGACACACACACACACTCTTTCTCTGCTGTCGGTGGACTGCTGGCGGGTTGAGGCTCGGAGACGGGAGTTTTCGTTTCAATCACCTCTAGGTCTCCCCGGGTTCCCACTGAAAAGTATCGGGGTGGGGGGTGGGGAAGGCGCGCGCGTGCACTCCCCCACCAGACACACACACAGATACACACTCACGCAGCTCTCCAGCAGTGCGAGCCCTGCGGCTTAGGGGGGGCGCTGAGGCTGAAAGGTGCTCCAAAGTGGGGACGAACGTGCCCCGAAATTCCCAGAAAGTTGTTGAGGAGACGCTTCTGCTCTGATAAGAGAGCCAGTTTGGGCCAAAGACTTGCTAAATGTGGACTTATTTTAATCTAGACCAGCCAGTGTATTAAGTACGCGGATGGGTGTGTGCGCGCGTTTTTCGAGTTTAAATTCCCACGAGAATTTACTTTATCTTTTGTGATAGGAAATAATGACTTCAAGAAAAAATGTTTGCGTGTGAAACTAAAATGCGCAGCTGTATTTACTAGTCATTGCTAGTGCTGTCTTCTGCAGGTGTGGAGCTAAGGGAGAGGCTGCCGGTTCTGCTTAAACCCAGAACCAGGATTACAGAATAGAAGCTTAGAGAGTTCATTCACTTTATGCAGTGTTTCTCGAAATCTTCATATGAAACGGTTCTGACAGAAATTGCTTCTAGATGTGGCATACACTAATGCAGTGTATTTGGAAATGTTTTGATGTTAGTTTCAGTTTATTTGTTCTGTCATATTGGTAAATAGGTATTGGTATTTTTAGGTTTACATCCTTACTGTATATATAAGCAGCTAACTAGTTTCCACAGCAACTTTTGCTTCCATTTAAAATTCTCTTTTTTTTTTTTTCTGATTGACCCACATTTTTTGTAGTGCTGGTACGTAGAGGAAGAGTGTGGCTGAGTATTTGTAACTAGGAACTTGGAAAGGCACTGAGGTATTTTATGAACTGGACATGCTGAATTGAAAGGCTAGGTGTACACATCCTTAACTTGTCATGAAGCAACAAGATCAGTCAGACCGTGCAGGTGATGGGTAACAGTTGACTGGTTGTCATACAGGCTACAGCGATTGATCCCAGGCCAGCAGTTCTTATTTACCATTCTTTGTACATGAAATATTAAGCACATTGAAGGGTAGCTTGGGTTACAGGTATAAGAACTGTCATACAACTCTGTTGGCTTTTGTATTGATCCTCCACCACTAAAATGAATTTAGCATTTTCTGAAGGTTGAAAATTAGTATTTCAGTTATGCTAACTAAGTCAATGTATGGCTTTTTTGATGAAAAACATGAAATAGTAAACATGAAACTGAAAACATAAAAACTGTCTTTCATTTTTTGTTTAAAGGCAAATTTACTACATTTACACCCTTTTGGAGAAAATGAATGGTTTTGACCTTGAAAGTAATTTTAAATTTGTGTAAGGAATATCTGTGTTTGTATTTAAAGTTATTGTATGGCTTTGAGTAAGTTTTGTAACTTCTTTTAAGTCAAGAAAGTCTCATGAAACCTCTAGTAAACTTTTTCAGCATTTAACAGGACTTAAGGTAAGTATTGCTGTTAGTATTCATTTCTTGTATATGAGATGGCATAATGGAAATTTTAGCTTCCGAAAAAGTTTTGTCATTAGCTCACTTTGTATACTTGCTATTTTAAAACTGCTTTGGGCTAACATCCATAAAAATTTTCTTTATAAACCAAGAAGGTGTGCAGATGAAAACTGGCTCAAGAAGGGTTAAATAGTGTTGTTTTAGTAATGTGTACATTTGTGATATATGTTTCAGAGTACTTCAGGGAAATTTGCTTTCTAAAAGAATGATAGGGAAACTGATAAAGCAACCCATCATTTGTTACGTTAAATAATCAAGATTTTTTAAGTGCAGCTTTTTTGTTGATCATTTTATCCAACTGGGGGAAAATACTAGAAATTAAGGAAAGTAACTTAGTACTTAGAAATTGAAATGTGAACTTTTTCACACTTTGCTTGAATCCCTGTTTAGTTTTTTCTAGAGGTGCTTTGAGCCTTTCTCTGACAATGCAGTGCCCCAAACCAAGGGCAGTTTGTTTTTATATGTTAAAAGTATTTAAACTTTTAAAAGGGAAGTTTACTATGTGCTTTAAAAGATTTTAAAATTTCTAATTGTTATTCATTAAAACTTTGTTAATTCAGATGTTCTCTATTTAATGTTTACCAGTTGCCAGCTCTGGGAATACCAACATAATAAGAGGCAGTGTAAGTCAGACTTTAGTTAGAGGGTTTAACTATCCAGGAGTACATAGATGAAGGTGCATTAAAAGATGCAAAAAGGAAAACAACTGTTTTTGTCAGGGCTTATTTGAAAATCCTTTACAAAGGAAGAAACATTTTTAGATTTTAATAAAGATACTAGACAGGAATTCCCTTCCCCCTCCCTCCCTTGCTTTGGACGCTGACAGCCTACAATGCCTGAGATTCACAGTGAATGAAACACATTGTAAGCTTTCACTCATATCTGTGGGTTTTAATCTATAGAATTAGAACTTGGGAAAAATTTCTGCTAACTTTGTGATCCCATGGCTAACATATGACTGTAGAGTGTCACTGGTTATATTGTCATGCTATTTGTCCTGAAGAGTTAATGGTACTGAATGGGGTTTTGTGTTTCCAGTTTTAAATTAGAATTAGCCTATTTTATTTTCCCTCTGCAGTATTTTATTGAGCAGCTAGGCCATGAATGATACAAGAAAATGTTAAATATTGTTTCCCTTAAAAGAATGTAAAGCTTTGTTGGAAAGATAACAATTTAGGAATAATTACATGCCAGCTCATAACAGAGAAGATGACTCTAAACAAGGCACTAGATGTTGGTGTAAAACTTGGTATGAAGGAACCTAGATGAAGGAAATTTTACTTGGAAGTAGCATAAGATAGGGGGAAAAACACATTTGGGTAGATTAATGAGGATGGGCCATAAAGGGAAATATAGGACAGATTGGCAGGTGAAGAGAAAATGTAAGGTAAAAATGTAAGTTCCTTGATGTGTACCTTATGAGCTAACTTCAAAGATTTGGAGAAGTATTAATGCAAAGCTGATAGTAGGAGTGATGGAGAAATACATGTATAATTATTGTACTTACTGTTTGGCATTTTTTATAAAAAAAAGATTTATATTTATTTTTATTTGAAAGGCAGAGTTACGTAGAAGGTGAAACGGAGAACTTCCATCCACTGTTTCACTCCCCAAATGGCTGCAGTGGCTGGAGCTGAGCCAAGCCAACGCCAGGAGCCAGGAGCTTTTCTTGGGTCTTCCAGAGGGGACAAGGTTCCAAGGCTTATGCTATCCTCTGCTGTCTTCCCAGGCCCCAAGCAGGGAGCTGCATCAGAAGTAGGGCAGCCAGGACTCCAACAGGTACCCATTTGGGATGCTAGTGCCACAGGTGGAGAGAGGTTTGAACTATTATGACATGATGCCAGCCCCACTGTTTGGCATTTTTTAAAGTAGCCTTGGAGAAGTTTTATTTATTCATTTTTTAAAATACTTATTCATTTTGAAAGAGTTGCAGAGAGAAGAGATTACACCAAGAGGGAGAGAGCTTCCATCTGCTGCTGTTCTTTGTTCAAAGTCAGGAGTGTCTACCAAGTCTCCCGTATGTATGGCAGGGGGCCACACACTTGGATCATCTTCTACAGCTTTTCCCAGCCCATTAGCAGGGACCTGGGTCAGAAGTGGAGCTTTTTGCCATACACACAGCTCACCTACGCTATACAACACTGGCAGCCCCTTCACTTAAATTACTGATAAGGTTTGCTTTGTCCGTTTTTCTCCTTTGTACTTGACCACAAATCACACACTTAACTTACATGCTTAGACCTTCAGAGGTAAGACATCAATTTTTCCTCTTTTAAAAAAAGATTTGTTTTTGTTTTAAATGCAGTGTTAATGAGGGAGAGTCAAAGATAGATTTTTCATCTGATTGCTCCCCAGATGCCCACAGTGGTTGGGGCTGGACCAGACCAGTGCCAACACCACGAGCTTCTTGCAGGTATCTCAAGTGGGCACAGGGGCCTAAAGATGGTGGCCGTCTTCTGTTGCTTATCCTGGGCTTTAACAGGGAGTTGGATAGGAAGTGGATCATCTGGGACTAGAACATTCCTGCCCTGCCACAACCATCTCCCCATATGAATTGCTTAATTCCCTATTCAGAGAACTAGTAGAGAATTGAAAAAATTTTTGATAGGGTTTATATTTACCATTTGAAAGGCAGTGTTAAAGCAAGAGACAAAGGTCTTCGATTCACTGGTTCACTCCTAAATGACCGCAATATAGAGCTGCTCCTAGGTCTCCCACTTGATTCAGGGGTCCAGGGACTTGGGCCATCTACAACTGGAACATAGCAGGCAGCCAGGTCCCCGGGTATATGGTGGTGGTTTTATCAGACGTGCCTCAGTACTGGCCCCAGAACTAGCATGCAGGGAATTGAAAGATGCATGTTTCTCTTTATTCACTGTAACACTTGAGAGGTTTATTTATAAAATCAGTATTAAATTAAATACTTTGAGGTGAACTTGTGAAGTTTATGATTTTGAAGTTTGTATTCTTAATCTTGAGGATACTGCATTTCTTTACCAAAATTTCATTTGTCTTTGGACTTAAAAAGCAAAACTCAGGGGATGCCATAATCTTTTGTCAAAGCCTATTTTTAATTAGGTAACACTGACTTTTGTTTTCTTTATTGTGTTTGGTAGTCGGTCACCAAGTTGTCTTTGTCTGAGATTGGTCTTATAAATTCTGTGTTAGTTCAGAGACTTCAAGTCTATGGTTTTTTAATAGTTCTTGGGCTTTTTGCTTTACCAACTTGAATGTAGTATTCAGCTTACAAACTAATCTGTAATGGCGCCTTGTTGCTAGTTGTGAAATCTAATGTCTCTGCTTGTCCTTGAAGGCTAATATACTTTCAACCTTTTTTCTCTAACCTCTGTCATGGCTCCTATGCCCAGTCTTTCCCTCCCTATCGCACACATGGAAGAAATTATCTTCAGAATCTAGATCCAGGTTTTCCTTTAAAGGTTCACATACAAATCAGTGAAACTCAATCTATTTCAAGAATCTGCAGAGTTTAGTTTCTGGGCCAAATCTAACTTTGTGCTTTTGTAGGCATCCTTTAAGATGCTTGGATTTTGGGTGGTTATGGGGAAAATATTGTACGTGAAAATTATATAAAATTGAGTTTCTATGTCTGTAAGTAAAGTGTTACTATGATGTAACAGACATGCATGCTATTGCCCATGTCTTCTTCTGTCTTATGGCAGTAGAGTTGAGTAGTGAGATAGTGTAGAACATCAAAAGCCCAAAATACTTACGCCTGGGCCTTTACAGGAAATTTTACAGTACTTTCAGGTATTCCACCTTGTATTTATCTTTAATTTCTTTTAATTCCTGCTGCTTTTTATCAGTTTCGTGATACAAAGCTGCTTATGCAGAAAGTGCTTTTCACTTATTTTTGGTTACTTATGTTTCCATGTAATTCCCCTTCATGAGATTTCCTGTGTGACCTCTTAATATTCCATCACCAAATGCTGTCTTTTAAAGAGTTTGTCAAACTTCACCTAATGTTTGTGTAATTGAGATGATTGCTGTCTAACTTTACAATGTTAAAGGCATGCTCTGTCCTCCCTTGTTTGCCGGAATGGGGATGGGGATGTTGGAGGGGTCAAGTGAGAGCGCAGGGGGAGGACTCAGACCTTGAAAGGAAGTGAACAAATTTCTAACTTTGGCTTAGTGTACGTCTTTGTACTTATCTTTGTACCTTGACTTTTCACAGAAAGCTTAACAGATAGTAGCTAAGCACAGTACATACATATGGGTTGTTTAGGTAGGTTGCTCTAAATGAGATGACCTTTGGTTCTTCTGTTTATACTACAGAATAAGGAAATGAACTACGAAGAGTTTGGAATAAGTATTGCATCAAGGCCTTGGACACATGTTGTAAGAGAAGGTTGTAAATTCAATGATAGGGTGGACAGTTACCTTGTTTAGGAAATAGTTTATAGTCATTGGTTTAAAAATGTTTCCAACAGTAAGATTTTTCAGTCACTTGAAATGTCAAAAGATAAGAATGAATTATTACTCTTGCTAACTAGGGCCTTTAAGGTGGGAGCTCCCAATGTGTCTTATTTGGACATCCATGGAGAAGCACTTGAATTAAGTCTTCTGTCATACTGATTGTAAGCCCATAATGTGGGTTAGTGATGAGACTGTTGGGAAAAAAAAACCTTGCCTTTTAATGTTTGTGAGTTTTGTTAATTGTGATTACAAATGTGACTTAAAGTATTATAAAAAACATAGGACTCAATCTTCTGAGTCTGGAAATTGATATATCAAGTATTGATTAGTCGCTATATGGCAGGTAGAAACATGGTTTAAGATAAAATAGGATAGCGTTGCTTCCATGTTATTTAGATACTACATTAATTGTTCAGATTTTTGATGAGTTCTTATATTCATTTGATTATAGGTGTGCCTAAAGACCACTTTAAAACGCTGACTCAAAGGTAAAATAAGATGCAGAGTATGGTTGACTCTTCTACAAGTATTACATTATTGAATAGCAGCTCTCTTATGTGTGTTAAAAATGTCATTTCCTCTTATTTTTATAGCACTGACAAATTTGTTTTTGAGAGTTAATTAAAAATAACACCAGTATAATACTATTTTTATTATGCAACTGATCTTTAAATTATACTAGAAAAATTTACCTGAGATTATGGGAAGTATAATAATCTTTGGTTTGGATCTTTGTTTTGTTTTTAAGATTTATTTATTTGAAAGACAGAGTTTGGCTATTGCTAGACCTTTCATCTGGTGGTTCGTTTCACTTCCCAGAAGGTAGCAGTAGCTGGAGCTGTGTCTGGAACTCCATCCATGTCTCCCACATGAATGTCAGGGACCAGAGCCTTTAAGCCATCTTCTGCCTTTCCATGTGCATCAGCTGGGAGCAGGATGGGGAATGGGGCAGTTAGGACGTGAACCTGCACTCAGAAATAAAGGGATGCTGTGTCACTAGCTAGCGGTGGCTTAGTTTGCTGTATTATGACCCCTGACAACAGGATTCTGTCTTTTATGATTATTTGTTTATATATAAGGAATAGTTTATCTGACTTTACAGCAGCTAAATAGAAAATTCCGTCTGTGTAATTAGGTCTTAAATTGTCACTTTTTGCAGTAAATATCTGATTTATAAACATTGTAAGTAGGCAGTATTTTGAACCAACTCTGTTTGGGGTTAACTCACTTTCATTTAATTATTCTGGCTGATTATATAATGTTATGGCTGTCATAGGTAGCTTCACTTTTATTTTTAAAATTCAACTTCTAATTTTTATATATATATATTTGAGAGGGATACATACATACCTGTGTAGGCCTTTGATTAGGCTAGAGAGAGTCAGGCATGGTTTTGTGAAGGTGGGCAGGACATGTATTTCAGTAGGTTTTTTTTTTTTTCTGTGTCCACACGGGAGGAGGAGATGGAGAGGGCTGTTCCCTGCTGTCCATCTACATCAGCACCCAGGGAGGGGGGAACCATCATTTGATGATGCCCTGGCGGCATCGATGTGGGGAAGAGTGAAGGTGTTTCTTGTGGTTCTGATAGCCCTGAGATACTGTCAGTTGTGTTGCTCCAGGTTGAGAAAACCTTGCCAAGGTTTCCTGGTTGACAAAATCCACCTTAGTGCATTAACTCCCACCAGGCCCACGCCCAGCCTTGGTTTTTGTGCATGCCAGCCTCTGCTGCAGCCTAGCCTGGCCCAGTCCACATACCATCCAGTGCATGTGAACACCTGCAGGTGCCACAGTTTAGCTCAGTTTGACCCTTGTGTGCCAACAGGTGCCTCCACCTTGTCCATCCTGGTCCACCTCCAAACCTGATATTTCTGCTCACCAGTAAGAGGTAACAGCTTACCTAGCAGGGGAATGACCACAGTTCTCCTGCCTGGCTTGTTCCAAGCTTCTGGTCTTGTGCCTGCCACTGGATATTGCAGTCCAGCCTGACATGACTTGCACCCAGTCCCCACACTTGCCAGCTGGTGCTGTGGCTTAGTTCTGTTGGCCCACACCCATCCTGGCTCTTGCACACGCCAGCGGATGCAGCAGCAGTTTCATTTTTTATGAAACTTTTAATTTTAATATTTGTTTTTAGTTTATGTGCTGCCAAAGCGAGCACTAGTGTTTGTTTTTAATTGAGTAGCTATTATGTGATTCTGTGAGAAGCACTGCTTAGGCATTTTGGGTATACTGGTAGAATAAAAAAAAAAATTTGTGCCTTTAATTTTATTTTAAAATCTGGAGTGGGCTGGGAAAAAGGATAGAGCTAATAGGAAATAATAAAAAAAAAAAGTTGCATACTAATTTGTTATAAGAATAGGAGGCTATGACTTAAGTGTTTAAAGTAATGATCAGGGTGCTGTGATATGCATAGCCTGGAAAGTGACCATGAATGAAGCAGGAATTAGCTTAAAAACTTTAAAATAATCTTGGACCTGACATGATGGTGGATGGGATCAGAGTTAGAGTAATGAAAGATGTCCAAAACTGCTAAATAGTTTCTTTTGAAGATAGTCCCAATAGCAGTTTCCGGACAGTATAATAATTTTAGTAATAATTACCATAGTTTGGCTAAAGGCACAGAGGTGGTGGTGTTTTTAAGATTTCTTTATTTTTATTTGAAAGGTAAATTTTATAGGCAGAGAAAGAGAGAAACGTGGTCTTTCATCCTCAGGTTTGCTCCTCATAGGCCATAACAGCCAGAGCTGAGCTGATCCAAAGCTGGGAGCCAGGAGTTTATTCCAGGTCTCCCACATGAGTACAGGTTCCCAACGACTTGAGCCATCCTCCTCTGCCCTCACAGGCCATAAATAGGCCATAAGCACAGAGCTGGATTGGAAATAGAGCAACCAGAGCACGAACTGGTGCCTGTTTGGGATGCCTGTGCTAACAGGTGGAAGATTAGCCTACTATGCCATCATGCTGGCCTCCCACTCCTTTTTTTTTTTTTTTCTAAGATTTATTTTTTCCTTATATGAAGGGCAGAGACTTCTTTCAGCTCTCACACATTGGTGTGGGACCCAGGTACCTGGACCATCTGCTGGTTCAGGTGCCATCTGCTGGCACCTGCTACCCACTTGTGAGACCTGGATGGAACTCCTTGGCTGCTGTTAACTCTGGCCCAAACCTGGCTGTTGCTGCCATCTGGGAAGTGAACCAGTGAATAAAGGATCTATTTCTTTCTGTAACTCTTTCAAATACATAAATCTTAAAACCTTTTTTAAAAATAAATCTTAACAAAATGGAACACGGAGAGGCTTTCATACTAACCTTACAACTTTGGTAGTTTTGGTTTTATCCGTAAAAACCAGCATAATACTAGTTTTTATGAGAACAGGTTATTGTCACATGAAAGTAGAAGTTGCATCAAAATTTGAAAAAGTATGATGTTGATAAAAATCAAGTGATACTGTTAAACATGTTTTTTAATTTAATTTTATTTATTTTAATTGGAAAGCCAGAATCTATACAGAGAGGAGGAGAAACGGAAAGATCCTTACTTTGCTGGTTTCCTCCCCAAATGGCCTCAACAGCGAGAGATGAGCTGATCTGAAACCAGGAGCCAGGAGCTTGTTACAGGTCTCCCACAGGGGCACAGGGTCCCAAGGTTTTGGGCCATCTTTTGCCGCTTTCTCAGGTCATAAGCAGGGAGCTGGATTGAAAGTTGAGCAGCCAGGACTCACACTGGTGTCCACATTGCAGTGCTGGCGCTTGCAGGTGTAGGATTAGCCAGAGTAGCCACTCTAAACCCAACTGTTAAACATTAGCTTGAAAGGACTTTTCAAGTTAAACAGCACATATACAGTAGAAGAAATTAATCATTAGTTTATTAATGGGAGGGTCAAAATTGGAAGAGATTCTTTGTTCCCAGCAATGAATACAAAATACCTTATTTGGTTCATAGAGGAACATTTGATTTGGATTTAGAGAACATTGGGGATAATTTATGTACGTGAATAATTCACAAAGTTTGTGGAAAATAGAATTAAAATGCAACTTTATTTTGATGTAGAAATTTTGATGTCCAAGAATATGAAAGGTATATGACAGGGATTTTTTCTTTTTCTTTCTTTTTTTTTTTAGAAAAATGTTTTACGGCATGACTGCGTGGATTTCAAATTTTATTGTGCCAGAATAAACTTAATTTTAGTTGTATTGTTTCTACAAGCTTTTTGAAGTACCTTTTATATGTAAATTGCTACAGTGTTTGAAGTGAAATGTCTTTGTAGTCTGGGAAGTCCAGTTTTGAGACCCTTCTGTCGTGAGATGATAATACTATACTCACCCAAAATAGTAAAATCCTTTTAATGGAATGACAGCCTTTTTTTCCTAGTGTAGTATTTCTCAAACATTTTTTGTTTTTGTTTTGTTTATTTTCCTCCCAGAAAAAAATGCTGAGACCAGCATTGTGTAGCATAGAGGATTAAACTGCTACAAGCAATGCCAGTATGTCATGTGAGCATCACTTTGTTTTGTTTGTTTGCTTGTTTTACTTTTTTAAATTGTATTTTGGACAATCTTTACATAGTTAATTGGGGTAAAAATGTTCAAGGGCTATAGGAAAGTGGGTAAGACTATTATTTCCATATTGTTACCTTCATGTTAAAAAGGGGTTATTAAGAGAGAAGGCCCACCCAATTTCCCACCCTCCCCAGGTCCCGGATGTAGGGCATGCTCTGAGGTTCTTGCTCAAGTGGTTTTGATAGTTCACCAGTTATGAATCGCTGCCAATCTTGCCTCTCCAAGCACTATGAGGTCTTTGAAGAATCCACCGATTGACATAGTCCATCATAGAGTCTCTGCCCTGTATTTCGCTGCCAACATATAGCTGAGATGGTTGGTTGACCTGTTCTGTCTTCTCTCTTTTCTTGGTTAGGGTTCTGAGTCCAGCATTTCAATTGGGGAAATCTCCAAAGAAACTTTGTCTGAGGTGTTCTCGGACCAGATTCTTGTATGTGCCAGCAGGTACAGGGCCCGGCTCAGTCCATGGCCCTGATCAGCTGGTGGTTGAGATCGCTGGATTGGTTCTGTTTTCAGCCCCGCCTTCCACTGGAACCAATGGGTGTTACAGTCCAGCCTGGTTCTGCCCCGCACATATTCAGCCCTCGCATAAACAAGTGGGAGCTGCAGCCTTAGTTGGGCCCCACCAGGCCCGCCCCCTACCCTGGTTTGCCAGTATGTGTAGCAGTAGTGTAGCAGTATGTGTAGCAGTAGTCCAGGCTGTCCCACACCCCAATCCACCCCAGCCCCTGTCCTGGTTTTCGTGCCCTCCCATAGAAGTGGTAACCCAAGAGGGAGGAGCCCACTATTTCCCACCCAGGCCTCTCCCACTCCTGGATTATGCACTCTCCAGGTAGTTCTGTGGTTTGACTTGACAGAACTAGGCCCCCAGTGCCAGCTTCTGCCAGCTGATGCTGTGACTAAACCCAAATAACCCTCACCCACTCTAATTTTGTTTGCACCAGTAGGAATAATCAGCCCAGCCTGGCTTTTCCCGGATCTAGTCCACATGAGGCGTACAGGTGTTGTAGCCCTGCTTAGTCTGTTCTGCCCCCATCCCAGCTCATGCTCTCCAGTGGGAGTAGCTGTCCAGCAAAGGAGCCACTCCTTATTCCCCTGCCAGATCCGCCCCCTCTCTTCCTGGTTTTCACATGTGCTGGTTGAATGCTGCGGTCACATCTGGTACAGGCAACCTCACCTTGGCATTCTGTATTGTGCACTAGTTTTTCTTGCGACAGAACCCGGCTCAACCCACACTGCTTTGGTGCCTGGATTTGCCAGTGGATGATGTGAACAGATTCAACCTGGTCTTCCCCTGATCCATGCCAGATGTATGCCAGTGGGTAGCTTTCCATGGCCTGTTCTGGACTGTTTCCTGTCATGTTTCTTGCGCTTACCTGCCAGGCTCGTGTCCTGCCAGAGGAGTTGCCCAGGCTCCTCCATCAGAACCTCTCCCCATGCCAGATTTCTCGCATACCAGTGGGTCCATGAGCCAGTTCACCTACTCAGTTCACCTCCTGTCATAGCAGGAACAGTGGCTTTTCCTGACTGGTCTTCAACCCAAAATGGTCCTTGCTGTTGGATGCTTCAGCCCAGCCACAGCTGGTCTATACCCACATATGGCTCACACATGGTGAGCATCACTTTGAATTGTGGTTATCCTACTTCCAAACTAGCTGCGAGGTAATGCAACTGGGAAAGCAGTAAGATGGCCAGGTGCAAGGAACTCCATTGGGTTTTCAGGGAATGGTGGGGAGCCAAATACCTAACACCATCATCTACCTCCCAGTGTGCACATTACAGGAAAGTGGCACCAGGAATAGAAGCAGGGTTCAAATCCAGGCATGCAGATATGGGATGCCAGCATCCCAAATAGTACCTAACCACTGCCTTACTTTAATTTAATTTAAATCCTGAGATGACTCCTGTTAATTAGGACGTTTTGAAGCTGTAGTTTAAAATTTAAACTATTTTAAGAATTCTGTTTCTGCTAGATAAAAGCCTTCCAGTTTTCTGACTAGTGATAAGGTGATGACTTCAGCATTGTCATACAATCATTTTAATTTTTATGTTTTCACACTTTTTTGTTTATATTAAATTTTTTTTTTAAATTTGAAAGGCCAAGTTAACATACAAAAGGCAAGACGAAAAGACGGGATAAGAGTTGGAGATCTTCTATGCACTGATTCAATGCTCAGATGGCTGTGACAGCCAGATTATGGTCTGTTCATCGCCGGGAACCTGAAGCTTTTTTTGGATTTCCCATTTGAGTGCAGCATCCCAAGGACTTTCCACTGCCTCCCCAGGCTCTTGGGAAACTATTCCAGAAGTGGGAGCAACCAGAATTTGAACTGGTACCCATGTTAGATCCTGGTGCTAGATGTGGAGACTAAACGTACTATGACACACATTGGTGTCAAGATCCATTTAATTTTAAGATCTAATACTGAAACTTCTGAAATTTAAAAAAAAAATTTCTACTCTGTGTACTTTTTCATATTTTTCATTCTTTTTTTTCTTTTTTTAGTTGAAAAAGTTAGAGATTTTCCGTCTGCTGGTTCACTCACCAAAAGCTACACTGGCTAGAGCTGGGTTGTTTTCTGCCTGGAAGCCAGGAGCTTCTTCCAGGCCCCAAACACTTGGGCCATCCTTACTGCATCCTCCATGCTTTCCAGGGCATGGCGAGCAGGATCAGAAGTGGAGCAGTTTGGACTTCAAGCAGTGTCCCCATGGGATGCCATTGCTGCAAACTGAGTATTTGCATTCTACACCATGGCCCTAGTACCAACTCTTTGAGTTTTAAGATATAGAGTGTATATCGGTATTTTGAGGTTTGTGCTGTGGGAAAGTCTTAAGTGAGTCTTAACCTTTAAAAAAAGATGAGAAGATCAACAGAGTTCCCATCAACTGATTTACTGTCCAAATGCGCATGATAATTGGGCCTGCATGGGAGCCAGAGCCAGGAGCTAGGAACTCAGCCTAGGTCTCATTTATGAGTGACAGAGGCCTAATTTCTTTCTTTCTTTCGTTCTTTTTTTTTTTTTTAAAGATATTTATTTTATTACAAAGATATACAGAGAGGAGGAGAGACAGAGAGGAAGATCCTCCATCTGATGATTCAGTCCCTAAGTGAGTGCAGGGGCCGGTGCTGTGCCAATCCGAAGCCAGGAGCCAGAAACCTCTTCCGGGTCTCCCACCTGGGTACAGAGTCCCAAGGCTTTGGGCTGTCCTCGACTGCTTTCCCAGGCCCAAAGCAGGGAGCTGGATGGGAAGTGGAGCTGCCGGGATTAGAACTGAAGCCCGTATGGGATCCCGGGGCGTTCAAGGCGAGGTCTTTAGCCGCTAGGCCACGCTGCCAGGCCCAGAGGCCCAATTTCATATAAAGTGTCACATGTTGTGCTTTGAGGTCTGCATTGGTGGGAAGCTGGGATTGAGGACCAAATCTGAGTAAAGCCCAACAACCCCAGCATGAAATATGGCCATCTTAACTGCTGGGTCAGATGTCCACTTCTGTGTTGAGTCTTACTAAATAATCAATATTTTAAAATTACAATGTGTTTGAATATGCTTCCTTTGTATCAATATATAAGAAACACTAATAAAGTTGTGATGATTACGTTTTTAGGTTGAAAATGCTTGGTGTTCAGATCCTTGATATGTTGTGCTGTTTTCATTTTAGCCAGTCTTTGTCTCTTAAAGTAGCAGATAATACAGTCTTACACTACTCAATTATTAATTGATAGAATAATTTTTTAAACAACATTTCTTCATGTAGTTTTAGTGTTTGTGTTTATAAACTTTCCCAAGATAGTGAAATTTCTTTTGATGGACTATCTAAAGTATATCTACAGAGTTTTGTTTTCTATCGCAAAGTTTTAAAAAGCTAATAGAATGGGACTGGACTGTCTGACTTCATTTATTTGTTATTGTGTGGTTCTGCTGCCAGATAAGCATTAACAAAGCCACAATTTGATTGCATCATTTTCAGAAATCTTAAATACTTTTTTATGGTTCCAGAAGTCAAATTAAGAAATGGAACTACCATTTATTAATCCTCTTTTGCTTGATAGACACTACATTTTAAGTAAAAAACTGATTTCTTGAATCTGTATAGTTATACAACATATTTTTTCTCATTAAATGATAGGGCTCGGACTCTGAATTCAGTTCATAATTTCTACCAACTTGTGTGCTATCTTTAGTATGATAATTTGTTACAAAACTAAACTTAGTACATATAGTTTATTATTGCTTTTTAAAGATTTTATTTATTATTATTGGAAAGAAAGATTTACAGAGAGAAGGGGAGACAAAGGAGAGATCTTCCTGGTTCTCCCCAAGTAACCGTAAATACTGGAGCTGAGCCAATCCAAAGCCCAGAGCCAGGAGCTTCTTCCAGGTCTCCCACATGGTGCAGGGTCCTAAGGTCTTGGGTCATCCTCTGTTGCTTTCCCAGACGACAAGCAGGATGGGAAGTGGGGCTGCCAGAACACAGACCAACACCCATATGGGATCTCAGCGCATGCAAGGCGAGGATTGGAACCACTGGGCTACTATGCGGGGGTCCAGTTTTTCGTTTTTTTTTTAATTATAATCAGGTCGGTAGTCATTAAAATTTAGTTGAGAATGAGAATAAATTGACATAAGGACAGTGTTATGGCACAGTGGGTTAAACCACTCTACATCATGAGCATCCCTTATTGGGTACCAGTTAGTGTCCTGGCTGTTCCACTTCTAATTAGCTCCCTGCTAATGAATGTGTGTGGTGAAATAGTGAAAGATGATCCAAGTGCTTATGGTTCCACACACCCATGTGTGAGACTTTGATAAAGCTCCTGGCTTCATCCTGGGCTAGTCCTGTTCATTGCAGCTGTCTTAGAGAGTTTCAGGCAGATGGAAGAGCTATGTGTGTTTGTATCTTTGTTTAATTTGGCTACTGAAATAAGGAAATAAATATTTCAGGATTTAAAAAAAATGATTTGGGCCCAACACAGTAGCCTAGTGGCTAACGTCCTCACTTTACAAGCACTGGAATCTGATATGGCTGCTGGTTCTAATCCCAGTGGTTCTGCTTCCCATCTAGCTCCTCTCTGCTTGTGGCCTGGGAAAGCAGATAAGCACAGCCCAAAGCCTTGGGGCTCTGTGCGTGGGAGATTCGAGAAAGCTCCTGGCTCCTGGCTTCAGTTGGACTCAGCTCCGGCCATTGCGGCCTCTTGGAGAGTAAAGCAGCGAACGGAAGATCTTCCTCTCTGTCTCTCCTCCTCTGTGTATCTAATGTTCTAATGAAAATAAAATAAATCTTCAAGGGAGAACGAAAACAATTTACAAAATGAGAATAAATCTAAACATTTTATTTTTTAAAATCAGCAATTTTAGAAATATTAGTCTATTTTGCCTGGATCAGAGATTATTTTCACATATACTGATGATCATTGCTCAGTCTTTGAGATTGCAGCCTCAAGTGGATAAGATTCTCGAGATTAAAATTCTCGAGATTTAATTGAATAGCAGAAATCAGATATTGTGCAGGTTCTAAAAGTTACTTAATACCTCTGATATATTGGGATTCAGAGGCTTTTTTCAGGTTAAAGAATATTTTAACATGTTTAGCTTGATGCTATTAAAATATCATCTTTGAGTTCTTTGTGTCTCTAGTGAGAGGAAATCCAGATACCAGGAGCATTTAAAAAGTTTGATAACTCTATGTCTCTTGGAATCTAATAAAAAATTAAAGGTTGGATTTTAACAAGAAAGGTTTGTTTGACAGGCAGAATGAGAGAGAGACATACAGATATTTTAAGTTTGATCATTTACAAATGCCCTCAATAGCCAGGCTGAGTTCAGGAGCCAGAAACCCCGCCTGGTCTTCACATAGCAGAAACCTAAGTAATCAGTCTATGTGCTGTGCCCGCCAGGTGCATTAGCAGGAAGCTGGATTCGAATTATGGAGTAATTAGGACTCAGTGCTGATGTCTGATAATAGCATGTGGGCATCCCAAGCAACAGCTTCACCTACTGGAACATAATGCCTATATAAGACTTGAATTTTTTTTAAAATTGAGTTTATTCGGACTGTTACTCTGCCTTCCAAATATGTAAATAAAGGTGTTTTTCAAATTATTCCAAATTGAACTTGCTAGATACGAAATATAAAAGTTTTGGTTTTTGTGTTAATAAACAGTTTGAGAAGCAATGATGTACTTAATTGCTTTCATTTTTATTAACTGGCTATTTTTCTTCCTATTTCCTTGATGTAAGTGTTCAAACATTTAGAGACAAAATTTAATACTATTTAAAAACATTTTCTTAAGTTCTAAAAACTTATAAGAAATTCTGTTTAGGGAGAGCATTTTGAGCCACCATGAGGTAGAAAAAAAGTTTTTTATTTTTTAAAAACATGAGAGAGTTGCAAAGACAGCTTGTACATTTTAATTATCTCCAGCATAATCTCTAGTTGGAGAACACAGGAATATTGATGATCTGGAACAGGCTGGTTGATTCTTCAGACTTAGAGGAAGGAATGACTAGAAGCACAATGCACATTTAGCTAATAGGAGTTTATTTTAAATCTTGTAAAATGTTACATTACATTTTGTATTTCTTTGGCTTACCTTAAATTTTTAAATCATCTTGCATTCATGACTGCCATTAATTATGTGGCAACTTGTTAAGACACTTCTAATGTTATAGGTTGATGCCTTGTTACGAGCATCTTTATTATGAATAATATTTATAGTCTGTGAATAAGATTTGTTTTTTTCCTCCTTTCTAGGAAGATGATCGATACAGTCTTGAAGACTTTTCTGCACAGAAATGAGGGATATACAAAGAACCAAATGTAATTACGGAATTTGAGAATCTGTATTTTGAAATGAATTTATTTTCAGAATGAGAAGTATATCTGATTACCTTTATGAATGTAAAGACATGAGAAAAGAGTTATGATGGCAAAAAACAAAGAGCCTCGTCCCCCATCCTATACTATCAGTGTAGTTGGACTCTCTGGGACTGAAAAAGACAAAGGAAACTGTGGAGTTGGGAAGTCTTGTTTGTGCAATAGATTTGTACGCTCAAAGGCAGATGAATATTATCCAGAGCATACGTCTGTGCTCAGCACCATTGACTTTGGAGGACGAGTGGTGAACAATGATCACTTTCTGTACTGGGGAGACATAACACAAAGTGGTGAAGATGGAGTAGAATGCAAAATTCATGTCATTGAACAAACAGAGTTCATTGATGACCAGACTTTCTTGCCTCATCGGAGTACGAATTTGCAACCATATATAAAACGTGCAGCTGCCTCCAAACTGCAGTCAGCAGAAAAACTAATGTACATTTGCACTGATCAGCTAGGCTTGGAGCAAGACTTTGAACAGAAGCAGATGCCTGAAGGGAAGCTCAACGTAGATGGATTTTTGTTGTGCATTGACGTAAGTCAAGGATGTAACAGGAAGTTTGATGATCAACTTAAATTTGTGAATAACCTTTTTGTCCAGCTATCAAAGTCAAAAAAACCTATAATAATAGCAGCAACTAAATGTGATGAATGCGTGGATCATTATCTTAGAGAAGTTCAGGCATTTGCTTCAAACAAAAAGAACCTTCTTGTAGTGGAAACATCAGCCCGATTTAATGTCAACGTTGACACATGCTTCACTGCACTGGTACAAATGTTGGATAAAACTCGTGGCAAACCTAAAATTATTCCCTATCTGGATGCTTACAAAACACAAAGACAGCTTGTTGTTACAGCAACAGATAAGTTTGAAAAACTTGTACAAACTGTGAGAGATTATCATGCGACTTGGAAAACTGTTAGTAATAAATTAAAAAATCATCCTGATTATGAGGAATACATCAACTTGGAGGGAACAAGAAAGGCCAGGAATACATTCTCCAAGCATATAGAACAACTTAAACAGGAACATATAAGAAAAAGGAGAGAAGAATATATAAGTACTTTACCAAGAGCTTTTAATACTCTTTTGCCAAATCTAGAAGAAATTGAACATTTGAATTGGTCAGAAGCTTTGAAGATAATGGAAAAGAGACCAGATTTCCAGTTATGTTTTGTGGTGCTAGAGAAAACACCGTGGGATGAAACTGACCATATTGACAAAATTAATGATAGACGAATCCCATTTGACCTCCTGAGCACTTTAGAAGCTGAAAAAGTCTATCAGAACCATGTACAACATCTAATATCAGAGAAACGGAGAGTAGAAATGAAGGAAAAATTCAAAAAGACTTTAGAAAAAATTCAGTTCATTTCACCTGGGCAGCCATGGGAAGAAGTTATGTGCTTTGTCATGGAGGATGAAGCCTTCAAATATATCACCGAAGCTGATAGCAAAGAGGTGTATAGCAGGCATCAGCGAGAAATAGTTGAAAAAGCCAAAGAAGAGTTTCAGGAAATGCTTTTTGAACACTCAGAACTTTTTTATGATTTAGATCTCAATGCAACACCTAGTTCAGATAAGATGAGTGAAATTCATACTGTCCTGAGTGAAGAACCTAGATATAAAGCTTTACAGAAACTTGCACCTGATAGGGAATCCCTTCTGCTTAAGCATATAGGGTTTGTTTATCATCCCACTAAAGAAACATGCCTTAGTGGCCAGAATTGTACGGACATTAAAGTGGAACAGTTACTTGCCAGTAGTCTTCTGCAGTTGGACCATGGTCGCTTACGGCTGTATCACGATAGTACCAATATAGATAAAGTTAACCTTTTCATTTTAGGGAAGGATGGCCTTGCTCAAGAACTAGCAAATGAGATAAGAACGCAATCCACTGATGATGAATATGCCTTAGATGGAAAAATTTATGAACTTGATATTCGGCCAATTGATGCCAAATCGCCTTATTCTTTGAGTCAGTTATGGACTGCCGCCTTTAAACCACATGGGTGCTTTTGTGTATTTAATTCCATTGAGTCACTGAGTTTTATTGGGGAATTTATTGGAAAAATAAGAACCGAAGCTTCTCAGATCAGAAAAGATAAATATATGGCTAATCTTCCATTTACGTTAATTCTGGCCAACCAGAGGGATTCCATTAGCAAAAATCTCCCAATTCTCAGGCACCAGGGACAACAGCTGGCAAACAAGTTACAGTGTCCTTTTGTAGATGTACCTACTGGCACATATCCTCGTAAATTTAATGAAGCCCAGATCAAGCAAGCTCTAAGAGGAGTATTGGAATCAGTTAAACATAATTTAGATGTGGTAAGCCCAGTTCCCACCAATAAAGATGTATCAGAAGCTGATTTGAGAATTGTCATGTGTGCCATGTGTGGCGATCCATTCAGTGTGGATCTTATCCTCTCACCCTTCCTTGCTTCTCATTCATGCAGTGCTGCTCAAGCTGGACAGAATAATTCCTTAATGCTTGATAAAATCATAGGTGAGAAAAGGAGGCGAATACAGATAACGATATTATCATACCACTCTTCAATTGGAGTCAGAAAAGATGAACTGGTTCATGGGTATATATTAGTGTACTCTGCCAAGAGGAAAGCATCAATGGGCATGCTTCGAGCATTTCTGTCAGAAGTGCAGGACACCATTCCTGTGCAACTGGTGGCAGTGACTGACAGCCAAGCAGATTTTTTTGAAAATGAAGCTATTAAGGAGCTAATGACTGAAGGAGAACACATTGCAACTGAGATCACTGCTAAATTTACAGCACTGTATTCCTTATCTCAATATCATCGGCAAACTGAGGTCTTTACTCTGTTTTTCAGTGATGTTCTAGAGAAAAAAAATATGATAGAAAATTCCTATTTGTCCGATAATACAAGGGAATCAACCCATCAGAGTGAGGATGTTTTTCTGCCATCTCCCCGAGACTGTTTTCCATATAGCAACTACCCTGATTCAGACGATGACACAGAAGCACCACCTCCCTACAGCCCAATTGGAGATGATGTACAGTTGCTTCCAACACCTAGTGACCGTTCCAGATACAGGTTAGATTTGGAAGGAAATGAATATCCTATTCATAGCACCCCAAACTGTCATGATCATGAACGCAACCATAAAGTGCCTCCACCTATTAAACCTAAACCAGTTGTACCTAAGACAAATGTGAAAAAACTAGATCCAAATCTTCTAAAAACAATTGAAGCTGGTATTGGTAAAAATCCAAGGAAACAGACTTGTCGGGTGCCTTTGGCACATCCGGAAGATATGGATTCTTCAGATAATTATGCGGAACCCATTGACACTATTTTCAAGAAGGGCTATTCTGATGATATTTATGTTGTCCCAGATGATAGTCAGAATCGAATTACTAAGATTCGGAATTCATTTGTAAGTAACACCCAAGGAGATGAAGAAAATGGATTTTCTGATAGGACCTCAAAAAGTCATGGTGAACGGAGACCTTCAAAATACAAATACAAATCTAAAACTTTATTTAGTAAAGCTAAATCATACTATAGGAGAACACATTCAGATGCAAGTGATGATGAGGCTTTTCCAACTTCCAAAAAGAAGGGCAAAGGAAGGCACCGTGGAAGTGAGGAAGATCCGCTTCTTTCTCCTGTTGAAACTTGGAAAGGTGGTATTGATAATCCTGCAATCACTTCTGACCAGGAGGTGGATGATAAGAAGATGAAAAAGAAAATTCACAAAGTAAAAGAAGACAAAAAAGTAAGTTTGAGATATGTATGGTCAGTAATCTTTGTGAAGGTGCTTGGTTTTGCCTTTTAAAATAAATATACATGTATTTTTTTTATAGAATAGAGTTGAGATTTTAATGGTAACGTGTGACTGCTTTCAGTAAATATTAGCTCAGGCTTCTGAATGATTTTGTGGGTAGGGCATTTTTACTTTGTTTTAGTGCATTTTTTTTTGTGGTTTATTTGAGGTAATGTTTGATTTCATATTCAGTATACAAAATCTGGGTGAATATGTTTACTTTTATAGAAACCTTCATTTTCCTCTTTTGTTTAAGCCTATTTGTTTTCCCTTTTCTGTTAGCTGTTTGTCGCCACAATGAAATGCTTGATACAAACTGCTTAGCAAAATAAGAGGTTCACTTGGTTCCTAGTTCTGTAAGTTCAAAGTCCAAAGGAAATAGGGCAGGCTTTGGCAGGTAAATGTCCCTGGGGGAAGTAGAGAGGAGGGAGAAACCATGCTTGTTAATGTTTGTAACAGCCCTCTCAGAAGAGCTACCATGCAGTCCGCAGGGGAGCTGTCTGGTACCCCCAAGTGATTTAAGTAGCTTTGGCTAGTGGCCATCTATTAAAGGTTCCACAGCACCTTAAAATACTGCTATCCTGGGGACCAGTGCTTCAGTGCCGTGAACATTTATGAAGGGCATACAGAAACCATATCAAAACTATTGTACTTTCCTTACCTGCCAGTTTTACAATAATTTGATAGACCTGTCTCACTTAAAAAGTTGCTCAAAAAGTAAAATTGCAATAACGTATACTCTGGCAAGTTTGTTTGCTTTTTTTTTTTTTTAAACTGAAAGAGTTGACAATTTTGTCTTCACATTTCACAGTACAAACAAAAATTGCAGTTTTAAAAATCCCACTTCTACCCTCTAAAACTACTTTCTTAGTAGTAGCAAAGGGGAGCAAAACGTCTTTTTTCATGCTGTTAAAAAATGCCCAGAGTCACAGCACCATGATTTGGTGAAGCAGAACAAGTGATGTGGACTGCTGTGAAGAGGCTTCCCCTCTATCCTTATCTGTCTGGCCAAGTCATTCCTGGACAAGTAGGCACCATCAGGGCACGGGCAGGAGGTCTCATCATTGGGGGCTCTGACATCATTGGCATATGGCCTCCTCCCATGGTTGGCCTCATTCCAGGACAACTCCCACTGGCATCATCCCAGGGAGAGGAGGATCCACCATTAGTATCCTGGGAGGGCCTTGCATATGGGGTTACTGGCATCATACCAGGAGGAGGAGGACCCCACAGACTCAGGGGGAGCTGGGTTATCACCCCTGCAGGAGGAGAAATAGAGAATGGAATAGGAGGTATCTTTTTTTTTTTTTTTTTTTTTTTTTTTTGCTGAAACAGCCATCGTTTTTGTCTTTCAGGCTCTGAGCCTGCTCTTCCATCCATTTCCGATAGTAGTCTTTCACATACTCTTTGTGTTTCTTACCACTGCAATGTGCCTTTCTCACAGATGGAGAGTCATGGGTGAGGTACCTGTTGCAGTAGTCATGGTAAAACTCGGACATGTTGCTGACCAAGCTAGAATCCACTCTATTCCTGCCTTCCAGAAATTTGTCCACTTTTCTAAGAAGCTTCTTCATAGATATAGTTCCTAAATGGATGCAAATAGGTTTCTAAATTATACGAGATCAAATACCAGAGTATTATTTATGTTTTAGTAGATACTAATTCTTATGGTATTATTAAACATTGGAAATAAAAATTTAGGGTTTTTTTCAAGATTTATTAATTTTTATTGCAAAGTCAGATACACCGAGAGGAGAGACAAAGATCTTTCATCTGCTAATTCACTCCCCAAGTGGCCGCAATAGCTGGAGCTGAGCCATTCTGATGCCAGGACCTTCTTGGTCTCCCACGCAGGGGTCCAAGTCTTTGGGCCATCCTCTACTGCTTTCCCGGGCTGCAAGCATGGAACTGGATGGGAAGTGGAGCTGCTGGGATTAGAACCAGTGTCGATATGGGATTCAAGGCAGGGACTTTAGCCACTAGGTGTTTTTTGTTTTTTTTTTTAAATTTTATTCTTTGAAAGGCTGATCCACAGAGAGAGAGGTATTGCATCTGCTAGTTTACTCCCCAGTTGTCCGCAATGGCCAGAACTAGGGTGATCTGAAGCCAGGAGCTGCTTTTGGCTCTCCCATGTGGGTGGATGAGCCCAAGGACTTGGGCCATCCTTTGCTGCCTTCCCAGACAGAGTGCCAGATGGGAAGTGAAGCAGCTGGGACTAGCTTGCTGTGCCACAGTGCTGGCTCCAGTATGTGTAGTATTAAAGGTGTATTCAGGATTTTTTTTCACAGTGGTATTTTAGCAACTTTAGGTTTTGCTTTGTTGCTTTATCTATATATATATATATATATAAAATAGAGAATGATTCAGAAATCAGGAGACAGAGAAATAAATATGGCAGTTGTTGATTTACTCCACAAATGACCACAGTGGTTGGCACTGGGCTGTTCTGAAACCAGGAACTCAGGACTCTTGTCCATGTCTCCTTGTGAGTGGCAGGGTCAGAGCACATGGGCTGTCTTACACTGCCTTCCCAGGTGAATCAACAGGAAATTAGGTGGATGCAAATGTTGCCTCACCTTGCCACTCCACAATGAAGGTCCTGCAACTTGACTTCTAATATTAGTACATAAATAGATTTGATTGTACACAGACATTTACTTAAGGACTTTAAGATCTTGAAATAACATTCAGTAGGTTTTTAGGTAACATTCAACAGACTGTTATCCAATGTTTTGATAATTTCTTCATTATTAGATCCATAGGCATATAAATTATACGTGTTTACTACACCTAACATTTTAATCAGGCCCAATTATTTAGATTAAATTACTCTAGTTTTCCTGCATGCACTGATCTGTCTATCCATGATAGTTGGGAAGATTCCATGTTAGCTTCCAACTATAAGCTACAGTATTTTCCTAGTTGATCATAAACTATTCTCTAGTCAGATGAACTACTTTTAAATGAAATTCATCTAGACTTACAGCACATATTAACTAACAACACACACTACCAGTCAGTAGCTGGCATCTTTTCACTTTCAATTTATTATCAATAGTCCTGGGTACACATTTTATTACTTTTAGTATGCTGGGTTGGTGCAAAGGCAGGAGCCAGCTCTCCCGCATGGGTGCCAGGGCCTACACACTAGGACCATATGCCACTGCTGTCCTAGATGCATTAGCTGGGAGCTGGATCAAAAGTGAAGCAACCAGGACTTGAACTATTGCCCACATAGGTTCTGGTGCTGCAGACAACAGCACTAGACTGTTTACTATCAGGCAGTAATACATTCATGTTGCTTCTTGTTGCTACAGGGCTTTTTAGATTATAATCTTATTACGTTATTTTCCTTTTAACAGATATGTCAAAACTGGTGTTAGTCTTGAGGTTTTTGTTTTGCTTTTTTTTTTTTTTTTAATTTGAAAGACAGTGTTAAGGAGAGAAGACAGATCTTTATCTGTTGGTTGACTTTTTAAATGGCTGTGGTGATGTTGGCCCTAGCACTTGGGATATCTTGGGTGCAGTAACAGGGAACTGGTTCAGAAATGGTGCATCCAGGACTTGAAGCAGGGCTCACATGGAATGCCTGTGTTCATTCACTATGCACAATTCTGTTCCAAAGGTGTTCTTTTGATAAAGCACACATTTATTTAAAAACCAAAGAGAGAGATCTGATTGACAAGTTTGCTCTGAATACCTACTACAGGCAAGCTTAAGCCAGAATGAAGCCAGAAACTTGGCAGTTAGTCATGGTCTCCCCCATGGATGAGAGAGCACCCAGCTACTTGGGCTACCAGAGACCAGGAACTCCAGTATGGGATGCAGATTTACTTTGTGGCATTTTATTCAACACCACACCTAATTCTGACCTCAGCAGTTTGTTTCTTTTGGATAATTATGCAACAATGCAGGACTAGTGCTGTGGTGTAGTAGACTAATCCTCTGCCTGTTTTAGTGGCATTTCTTATGGGTGTTTGTGTTAATCTTGTCTGCTCTGCCTCCAGTCCAGCTCCCTGCAGATGTATCTGGGAGGAGTGCAGTGGAGGATGGCTGAAGGAAGCTCTTGGCCCATGCACCCTCTTGGGAGACACAGAGGAAGCACATGGCTCCTGGCTTCAGCCAGTCCAGCTCTGGCCATTGCAGCCATTTAGACAGAGGGCCAGTTTCTAGTATTTTTATTGGTTTTGGAGAAGGAGAAAAAGATAACATAGCTGAGGAAAATCAGTAGTAGAGGCATTAAATTGTGGTTAAGTAAGATAAATTATGATAAGGAAACTGTCCTAAACCATAGGTGTTTACTGAACTGAAGTGCTGTTTTAGATCTAGAAATAGACAGGCAGAACCTGAACACTCTAAGGAAAGTTCTATTGGATTTCAGCATGCAAGTGGGGAAGAGAGAGACACATCAAATAGTTTAGATGGACAAGGGACAGACGGAGACATTCATTTCTAACATGTTAGAGATACACAGACCACAGGAGAAATAAGCAAAATTAAAAATTGACTTAGCTTTGGAGTAATTTGAAACTGGAGGGTGAATGGATTTGTTTCTTGAGATCCCATATAGGAGTATGGAAAATGGGTTGAGTGAAGGCTCAATAGAGTGAAGAGGAGCAGTTGGTATATTTACAGTAGTCTAAGCAGACAGTGATGAAGGCTTGGAGCAATTGAAGTGAGCAGGGAGAATAGTAGTAAGAATGGATTTGAGAGATAATTCAAGTCCACAGGATCTGATAAAATGTTGCATATGTAGCATAGAAGATAATGAAATAGAAAAGGCATGTTTAGATTTGTTTTTCAACTTCATCAGTGACCTATTTATTGTTTATGAGTTAGAGCCTTAGAATTTTGTTAGGTTTGGAATGGTGGGGTTGGAAAGTAAAACTTTGATTGTAGAACAATAAGTGTCAAATAGACAGTATAAATCTTCATGAGACGTCTGGGTTCAATTGATGAATGAATGGAGCTGCTGATTTTAAGTGGCCAAAATAGTAGAGAATGAGTAAGCAACCATTCATTCTTTCTGGTTCCCTCACCTATTTTAGGAATTATGTACACTGCTTCCCTTGGAGTTGTGGTAGATGTTGGAAATGGATTTTTTGAATACTTGGCATGTACTATTGCTCAAGATATATATGTAAGCATCAGGCCTAAAATACCCTAGTATGCTCGATTTTTGTTTGTTTTTCACAACAGTTCTTTGTCTCATTTGTTCATTAGTTTTCTTTTTGATTTTTAAATGCCCTAAAGTTCCTTTACTTTGTCGTGTAAGGGAAGAGATAATTCAATTTGTTTTCAGATTCCTCAACCCCTGAAGCATCATAATTTGGGGGGCACCAGTGGCATCTAAAGAAGGGTATAAGATCTGTTTTTGTTAAACTGGTATTTCTGCCAGGTAGGGAATGTTTGCTGTCTGTGTTACGCTCCAAAATGAGTTCAGTATTTGGGAATAAAACATTTTTGATTGTAACTAGCAGTGAGAATTACATATTATTTTAAAATTATGAGTGAACCTCTGATGTATATTAATATTTCTATATAACTAAAGTGGAATTTCACAAAAGCAACACTTAGCTTTTTAAGTATATGATACTATGATTTTCTAAAAAGGAAACAAAGTGTTGTGACCTGCTAAATTCATTTCATAATCTAATGTTTCAAAAGCATTGCTTGCAGTAAGTGAATGAATTTGAGTTGTTAGTACAAATGCCTGATTTCAGCTCATGTTCAGTGAATTGAAGTTTACTTGTGTTTGAGGGTGTTTTTTTTTGTTAGTATCTTAGAGCAATTTTGATTCAGATAGAGAATAAATAGTAAAATACTTTGAAATTTATGGTGTATTAGTATAACTTGATATTCTGATGGTTTTTCGCCTTGAACTTTTTTATTTCTAAGTCCTTTTTTTATCTTATATGTCTTACTAATAGACAGCTCCTAATTTTATTCTCCAATAATGATTCCAATCCATGTTTTTTACCCCTGCTCTGTATTTTAGTATTCCCTCTTATCTACTGAATAATATTTTGAAAGATTTTTGCTGCCACAGCCATTGTTCTAAGATTTGGAGCCTGTTTGGGAGAAGAAAACCTATGTGGGAGAAGAAAACCTATGTGTGTTTTAGTAAAAGACAGACAGTAAAGGTTTAGGTATGAAAATACATATACATAATGACAAAATACTATTTTGAGGTTAAGTAGTGACTTGATACCATGCCGTTATTGTAGTAGCTCCTACAGTAACTCTTAGGTTTAGAATTTTTTGACTTCTGACTTCTAGAACTTCATGGTCTTTATTGAGTAAAATGCCTTTTTAAAAAATAGATAGTGCTAACCAAGTGATAGCCAGCATTTCTACTTAATCTGCAAATTGTTGATTCCATATATTACAAAATAGGTGAAAATGTCTCTATTGAACTGTTGTTTCTTTCTATCAAAGTGCATAACTTTTGGGGTAAGCATGGTTCTTGTAGCATATATACCCTTTAACCTCTTTTTTAAATTTTTAGTATTAAATTTTGTTTTAATTTGTTTGGAAAGCAGAGTTAACAAATAGATGGAAAGACAGAAAGTCTTTCATCTGCTTGCTCACCCCCAAATGGCTACAACAGCTGAAGCTGGGCCAGACAGAAGCCAGGACATGCGTACAGGGTCCCAAGCACTTGGGCTGTCATTCCCTGGTGCATTAGCAAGAAACTGTATCTAAAGTGGAGCAGCGGAGCAGCAGGGACATAAACCAGCTCCCTTATGGTTTGTGCATACTACAGGCAACAGTTTAATCCACTAAGCCACAATGCCAGCCCCACCTCTTAAACTCTCGACAGTTGTTAACAGTATCCACAGATTCTTATGGAGTTTTAATTAAAGCCAAATAAAAATTAAATGTCAAATAACTTACTGATTTAGAAAGAGCAATACGATACAGTAGGCCTGTACTTTGTTTAATGAGCAAGGACTCTTAAAGTCTTGAACTGCTTGAAAGATTCAACTTTTTTATGTTTCAACTCTTATATGAGGGTGTTGTGTTCAGCAGTTGTCATAGGGTGTACATTATTATTTTGCAGGCAGCTCTTGTGTATGAGGCAAAGTGAAAATCACCTGTATACAGGAAGTATGTTTGAAAGAGTTAAACTAGCACCTTTCCCAGACCGTTTGTCTTGAGTTGGTTCTTAGATCTGATCCTAACCAATACACTCTGGCACATGCAATAGGAGCAGAATTATGTTGCTGAATTTAGAACTGAACCTTTACCCCAAGAGCTCTGGGTGAAGTTGGCTTTTCCCCAAATTGGCATAATGTCTAAGGGATGAAAGCCACAGTGTTGACTGCAGGCAAGGTTTGGGTCCTGTTTGTGGTTGATCTCTGTGGCCTGGTGCAGTATGTTGTAATGTGATCAACTAAAGTCAGTATAAATGCATGGCCCTCTGGAAGCGGTAATAGAAAGGTGGTCATGTGTTTCCTTAATAACTTACACTGTGTTTTCATTCACTGAAATGATCAGTGAATAACATTTTTCTGAATGTCTATTATATCTAAGAAATTAGAAGATAAAACAATGTTGACTTAGTCGTCAACTGTTTTTATATTTTCAAGCTAGTAAATGATTTTTTCTGGAAAATATATTTTTAGCAAAATTTAACAAAACTTTTCTTGCATGTTTCATTACATTTGGAAACTTACTGAAGCTTGCTTTACTAACATTATTTTATTAGAAAAGTGAAGCGAGACCTCTGACCCCATTAGGATGAAGAGACTGCATGGTAGAGGAAAGGCGGGTGGAATTAATTAATGTTCCAATCTCCCCCCTGCCCCTTAAGTGTCTTCAAGGCCCATTACTTTCTTACCATGTAATTGACTAAATTCGTTTGGCTCTGATAGATTAACTAGATCTATTGTATTTTCAGACTTTTTCATAAAGTTAAAATTGGTTGCTTTAATAGCATTTCTGGTTCTGACAACATCAGTTGGTGCTATATACATGTAGTTATGTAATACTGTGTTTCTGCCTGTATTTTGCATTCCTTTATCACACGATTTTTTTCTGTATATCCATTTGAGCATGACTTGTGGCTGCTCAGATTCAGATTGAAAAGTAGTTAGGTGGTTAATTTTTTTTTCAAGATTTATTTATTTTTATTGGGACGTCAGATTTACAGAAAGAAGGAGAGACAGAGGAAGATCTTCCCATCCACTGGTTCACTCTCCAAGTAACCACAATGGCTAGAACTTAGCTGATCTGAAGCCAGGAGCTTCTTCTAGATCTCCTATATGGGTGCAGAGTCCCAGTGATTTGGGCCATTCTCTACTACTTTTCCAGGTTATAAGCAGGGAGCTGGTTGGGAAGTGGAACAGCTGGGATACAAACTGGCATCCATATTAAGCCACTAGGCTACTGTGCCGGGCCCAGTGGTTAATGCTGGAAGTGTAGTTCTGATTCATGAGACTATTTAAAAGGATATATTGATCTCATGCTTATTTTCACTAATTTAAAAGCAATTTAACAAATATAAAAAATTTCTGGCTTTCATTTTTCCTTGGTATTTGTTAATAGCAATCACATTGGGAGCCTGGAAGCAGAGCTGGATTGAGAGCATGCTTGACTTGCAGAATCAACTCTCTCTTCAAAAACTACCTTCCAGTCAGTTTCAGGACCTCTCACCAGATTCATTTCTCATTCACCATAATCAAATCAAATAAACCATGAACCTTCATTATATTTTAATACTTGGGATTTTAAACAGCTCCATGAATTAGAGAGCCACATCATTTCATTTTGAGATAAGGTACAATCACATCCTGTTGTAAGAAATGATTTGAAGAGCTCTTCTATTCATTTCCCAGTTTTTCACAATGTCATCTTGCAAAACTATAGTCTAGTATTGCAACCATAATATTGACTTGAACCCACAGAGCTTTGATTTCCTTGGTTCTGTTTGTACTCGTGTGTGTATGTGTTTATATTCTGTGCTATTCTTCATAGGTAGGTTTGTGTGTCTCCCACCACAGCTAAGATGCAAAACGATTCCATCATTGACAGCTTGTTTTCTTTCATCTGCATTCCCCTCTTTCTTACCCATCCCTATTCTTAACTCCTAGCACTCATTGCTCTTTTCCATTTCTGTAATTCTGTCATTTTAAGAATGTGACAGACTATAGTTTTAGTTACCCTTAATTATTAAAATTATAATATAGGTAAAATTTATATTTTATTTAATTCTTTATAACCTTGTCCCCTTGATCAGATTTTTAAAAGTAAAATTTATATTTTATTTAATTCTTTATAACCTTGTCCCCTTGATCAGATAGATAAATGGGTCATTTGGTATATAATTTCCTGGTATTGAATTTCTTGTTGAGAATAATTCCCTCGATATTTAGTCAAATTTTAGGTATGAATAGTTTCTTCATTTTTATATCTGAGCAATATTCCACAGTATTTCTGTATATCAAAATTTATATCCAAAGGACAAATCAAATTTTGTCCTTTAATTTGTGAAAGGACATCAGACTGTTTCTACTTTTGTTCTGTCATGAAGATTTAGGGACATTTGAATTAAGTTTTTAGATGGAATCCTCATGTTTCTGGGTTAAATAGTGAACAGAGAAACTGCTGACTTGTATGAAAATGTGCCGTATTTTGTTTCACACAAGAAGCTACTGTTTTCTAGAATGGGTGTATCGTTTTGAATTCTTGTCATGAATATATGATGGCTCTACTTTTCCACATCCTTACCAGTATTTATGATGCAATAACTTTTTCTTTTTAAGATTTATTTTTTTATTATTGGAAAGTCAATACACAGATACCGTTGAGCTTCTACTCAACTGTATAGTGGTTTCCATAGAAATGAATAATTCACTGAATGCACTTGTTTATATATTTATTATTTTGAGAATTGGAGATTTTTAGAGATACCATCTGTTTTATGGTTCACTCCACAAATAGCCACAACAAAAAGAGTCAGGCCAGGCTGAAGCCAGGAGGAGGAACTCCATCCCAGTCTCTGACATGAGCGGTAGGGAACCAAGTGTTTGGGCCAGGAACTGCTGCTTTCCCAGACATGTTAGTAGGGAGCTGAATTGGAAGCAGCACTGCTGGGGCTTGAACTGTGCTCCAGTGCAAGCAGTGGTAATCTGAGTCACCACCTCAGTAACGGCTCTATGTATTTATTGACAGAAATCTTTTATAGGGCAAGATTCTTCTGCATGTTATTTATAAAGAGTTATTTAAATATGATGTGTTTACCTCTTATACTCAGATGAGGAGTTAACAGAAAAGAACGTAAAGCTGTGGAATTAGATAAACTAACGTAAGGGTGGACTACAGCTAAGGAAAGGAAAGCTCTGAACTGAGTTGGGATAAAAGAAGATGAGTTGGTCTGAGACTGAAAAGGTATCTCAATGTGAAAAGGGATTCCTGAGTGGAGACATATGAACCAAAAGAACAAGTATTTAAGGAGTAAATTATATTGCTGAGTGCCCAAGAAGGATGGAAACTGAAGTTTCCTTTTTATTTGTTAGAGTGAAGGTGTTTGATTCCCCAAAAGCAGTTTAATAGAGTGATAGGGAAAGCTAGGTGGAAATGGGCTAAAGAATGAAAGGGAGCAGAGGCAGTATATGGGAAAAGGTAAGGTGGGCTTTGTTTATGAGGGCGTCTAAAATAAAATTGAGCGGGACATCATGGTAGGGCTGGACAGTGTTGATCCTCCATATTATATAATGAAGCTATTAGGAAAGATACATGAGACACATAAAGCTATTTAAAAATACCAACCATTCAAAGTCTTAACGAAGTGTTTTATTCAAAGCAGATGAGAGAAGGTTCTATATTGTAGGCTCCTGCTGTTGCAAAGGAATGTTTGAATTCAAGCTGCAACTAAAGTATAAGGTTATCAGTTTTACTTTAGTGAAAGTATCTCTAAAAATAAAGCTGATGAGTCACATCCTAAGAAGATTTTGGTTGATTTTTAAAATTCCCAAAGGTCCACCATAAATGTAATAGTGTTTTAAATGATTATGCTTAATATACATAAATATGGGTTATACAGATAGAAATACTCTAGTAACCAAATAAAAGCACAAAGGTATTAATGCCTAAACTGGAGAAACCTTGAAACCTTCACGTTAATTCTTAAATGTAGGGCCCGGCGCGGTGGCGCAAGTGGTTAAAAGGTCCTCGCCTTGCACGCCCGGGATCCCATATGGGCGCCGGTTCTAATCCCGGCAGCCCCGCTTCCCTTCCAGCTCCCTGCCTGTGGCCCGGGAAAGCAGTCGAGGACGGCCCAAAGCTTTGGGACCCTGCACCCGCGTGGGAGACCCAGAAGAGGCTCCTGGCTTCGGATCGGCATAGTATCGGCCCGTTGCGCTCACTTGGGGAGTGAATCATCGGACGGAAGATCTTCCTCTCTGTCTCTCCTCTCTGTATATCCGCCTTTCCAATGAAAAAATAATAAAAATAAATCTTTAAAAAAAAAATAAATAAAATAAAAAATAAATAAATAAAAAAAAATTCTTAAATGTAGTATTTCTAACATTTGGCAGATTTGGTAGGCAGCCATTTTTTGTGTGTCTTAAAATAATTGGGCAATTCATCAGGAATTGCTGCTATTAAGTGTTACAGGTGAAATATTATTTTTAGCTAATTTGAAATGGCTACTGAATGGGAGGGAAGAGGGAAATACATACTTGAAATTTTCAAGACCCTAGACCTTTTGGTAAGAAATTGTAATTTTCACTTAATTTTTTTTAAAGAATATAAAGGTTTATAATTGGTTAAATTGAGCCAAAACTACTGGTGATCATTGAGCAAATAATTATAGCCTGCAAAAAAGTTATACTCTAAGAATTTAAAAAAGAGGGCCCAGCGTGGTAGCCTAGGGCCTATAAGTCCTTGCCTTGCACACTTGGGATCCCATATGAGCACCAGTTCATATTCAGGCTGTTCCACTTCCCTTACAACTCCCTGCTTGTGGCCTGGGAAAGCAGTAGAGGATGGTCCAAGGCCTTGGAACCCTGCACCCACGTGGGAGACTTGGAGTAATCTCCTGGCTCCTTGCTTCAGATCTGCCCAGATGCAGCTGTTGCAACTACTTGGGGAGTGAATTCATGTATGGAAGTCTTTGTCTCTCCTCTCTGTAAATTTGACTCTCCAGTGAAAATAAATAAATCCTAAAAAGTAATTGAAAAAAAATGACATTTTTAATTGCATTAATTTCTGTGTCTGTGTGAACTTATAAGCAGTAAGTTCTGAATTAGGTAAATCTTGTCTTATATAAATAAATGAGTCTGATCTTTCCAAACTAAAAAATAGAGTATTCGAGATTGTTCTTTATAGATGTAATACTGGTAGAGCACTAATATGCAGAAAATAAAAGAATTATATAGTGCAAAAAAAGTGAAAAGGGTGTGAAAAAGTTCAGATAGTGAATATAGAAACTGTTAGGCATTTGCCATGGCCTGTTGCTTCCACTTGGCCTGGTGAGCTAGTAGTTCAGGGATGTCTCTCTTGTCTTTAAAGAACATTTTAAGAAGTTTTTCTGTAGAGGCTGATGTTGGTATAGTGTGTTGAGCTGCCACCTGCAACATTGGCATACCACATGGGCATCAGTACAAGTCCTGGCTGCTTCACTTCTAATCCAGCTCACTGCAAATGTACCTGGGAAAGCCCCAGAGGATGGCCCAACTGCTTGGGGCCCAAGCACCCGCATGAGAGATCTGGATGAAGCCACCTGGCTTTTGTCTGGCCCAGCTTCAGCTGTTGTGTCCCTTTGACGAATGATACAGAAGGTGGAATATTTATTTCTCTGCCTCATCCTTTCTCTGTAACTCTCCCTTTCAAATAAATAATTCAAAAAAGTTTTCTGTGAGACAGAGTAAAAGTTGGGGCAGTAAATAGAAAGCACAGTGATAAGATTAAATGATGGCTGTTGTATTTCGAAATATTTATTTCTTTTGTTTTGGAAGAGTTACTCAGAGAGTGGGTGGCTATTGCCCAAGTACTTGGGTTATTGTTTACTGCTTTCCCATCCGTTAGCAGTAATATGGATTGGAAGTGGAGCAACTGGCACACGAGCTGCTCCCCTTAGGAATGCTGCCATTGGCAGCGGTGGCTTACCCACTATGCCATAACACTCCTCTTGTGTTTGCTTTTAAAGATGACAGAAATTAGAGAATTTGTGTATTTGTAAAAGTGAAACAGGGAGGGAGCAAATTAATTGTATAGGAGAGTGGGCAATAAGAATATGAAGATGAGGGAGTCAAGGATTGAGGTTGTTTGGGAGGGCAGTAACTTAAATTCACTCAAATTGCAGGAAGGAAAATAAAGCAGTTGTACATTGGTTGTAGTCACGTGAGGGAAAGTTCCTGTCTATTGCTCAGTTAAATGAAAACAACTTTAGGAATGGAGAAAGGGAAGGTTAGGGTCTCTAATAGCTGAATGTGCTGTAATAAATTGAGAATCTTTTGAATGAGACCAAGTACCACAGAAAACTCGATTTGGAGGCCCTGGATGAATAGCTGGTTAAGCCAGCCTGGCATGCCCACATCATAAATCACAGTGCCTAGGATTGAGTGCCACCTCTGCTTTCTGTTCGGCTTCCCACTGATGGTGTGTGAAGCAGCAGATGGTGTCTTCTCAAGTGCTTGGATGCTTGCTGCTGACTTGGAAGCTGTGGCTCTTAGTCTGGTTCAGCTGAGGCGTGAAACATCAGCTGAAAACGCTGTCTCTTGTCTTTCACTCTGCCTTTCGACTAAATAAAACATCTTAAAATATTGTCTGGCTTCATTTTTTAAAAAAAAATAATTTGGAAGTTACGATGACAGGAAAAACACAAAGATGGTCTTTCTGCTGCCTCACTCCTCAAATGGATGTGATGGCCAGTGCTGGGCCAGGCTGATGCCAAGAGCCAAGGGCTTAATCTGGCCTTCCTAGTGCATACAGGAGCCCAAGTAATTGAACCTCTTCTGCCATTTCCCCTGGTCGTTAGCAGGGAAGTGGATAAATGAAACAGAAGTTGAAATAGTGGGCCCGGCGCGATAGCGTAGTGGTTAAGGTCCTCTCCTTGCATGTGCCGGGATTCCATATGGGTGCTGCTTCTAATCCCAGCAGCCCTACTTCCCATCCAGCTCCATTCTTGTGGCCTGGGAAAGCAGTCGAGGACGACCCAAAGCTTTAGGACCGTGCACCCATGTGGAAGACCCAGAAGAAGCTCCTGACCCCTGGCTTTGGATTGGCTCAGCTCCAGCCGTTGTGGCCACTTGGGGAGTGAATCATTGGGTGGAAGATCTTCCTCTCTGTCTCTCCTCCTCTGTGTATATCTGCCTTTCCAATAAAAAGAAATAAATCTTTAAATAATTTTTTAAATGTTGCCTGTATCTGCTGGCATTGCAGTCACTTAACTGTAAGTCACAGTGTCATCACCACCACCCAGCCTTTACTTTTAGAAGATTTCTGATCTCTTTATTTTTTACGTATACTAGGAATGATTTTTTTTTTTATAAGTCTTCTGGTTACACAAGTAATACCATCTCCAAGAATATGTGGCATATCATGAAAATTCCACCGGTTTTTCTCCCTTCATCTATACGCCCACTCTAAACCTAGAGGATCATTGTGGGCAATGTTGTTTGTATTTGTTATTTAATTTCTGCTAAACTTAGATTAACAGTATATTTATTTTTACAGAAATATTTGCACTGAAACGGAGATCAATGTTTATGAGTCTATTAAAATCTTAATTTAAGGTTATATTTTGGCATATTTGATCTGACAAACACTTAAGGATATCATTTAAAAGTTTGTTACTCTGTTTCTGAGGATGTTTATACTTCTGCTGTCAGTGCTTAGATGACTGAAGTCTGGATACTTGTCAGATGAGTTTGTATGTGGTTAAACTTTTTTGTTTTGAAGACAAGTCTTTAAAAAACAAAACCTGAATCATTGCTTTTGCCCATCCTTTAGCTTTCAGCTCTTTAAAGTTTCTGTTTTGGTGTTTCTTAGTGGTAGTTGTGTTTAGTTTTGTGTCAAGTCAGAGCTGTTTTTAATAGCTGAGCTTGTTTTCATTGATACTTTCTAGGTTTTGTTTGTTTGGTTGGTTGGTTGGTTTTAAGATTTATTTATTTGAAAGGCAGTTAGAAAAGGAGAGGTTGACCCAGGCACGGTGGCCTAGTGGCTGAAGTCCTTACCTTGCACGTGCCGGGATCCCATATGGGTGCCGGTTCTCATCCCGGCAGCTCTACTTCCCATCCAGCTCCCTGCTTGTGGCCTGGGAAAGCAGTCAAGGACGGCCCAAAGCCTTGGGTCCCTGCACCCGTGTGGGAGACCTGGAGGAAGTTCCTGGCTTCGGATTGGCTCAATTCCAACCATTGCAGATACTTCAGGAGTAAACTAATGAATGGAAGATCTTCCTCTCTGCAAAGAAATCAGTATTATTCATATATATATGAATATTTATTTGAAAGGAATTGTGATAAGTGTCTACAACAGCGAGGGCTGGGCCAGGTAGAAGCCGGGAACTGTGTAGTTTGTGTTCACAAAAGCTGACATAGATGTGTTTAATCCAAAACTGATTTTCTGCATAGAATATTCCTTTGTAACAGAGTCATTAATTAGTAAAAAAAAAAAATTAGCAGATCACGTAGCTGTCTCTTCATCCCCACATGTAAGATTATAACTGAACTATCAGAGCTGTTCTGTTAGTATTCTTTTAGAATTGCCAGAAATCCCTTGCTATAAGCTAGTTAGCTTTTTGTTGTTGGTTTATTAGTGAATCTTTTTGTAATTGCAAAATTAAATGATTTGCTGTTAAAATTTTATGCACCTTGAGGAATATTTTTGAGTATAAGCCAGATATCCTATTGTATTACCAAGTCTCACTTCTCCCATTTTAATTAAGTATTCAGGCTGCCCTAATACATGTCAGGCTATTTCCTTTTCAGTCATGTGAAAGTATTGCTGGTTCCTTTTAAAAGGCCAGTGTAATAGGAACAACAAAAATTTCTTGAGTTGATTGGCACTGCGAGGTCTAGCTAGTTTACTTTCCTTATGAGTTTGTGTTCCTCTGTTGTTAGGGCGAGTTGCTACGAAGATCTGTCTATTCATCCCCGTTGCTCCTGCTGTAGTCTGGGCTTTGTTGTTTTCATTAAGTATAATCTCTCACCATTGTGCTCCATCTGTAAACAAATTGGTTTGGCACAGATTTTGGTTTCTAATACAGCGATAATGCATTTGTAGTTTGCAGTTGCAAAGCTATTTAGTGCTCCTCAGGAAAACTGACTCACTGTACCCATGTTTAAGCTTAGGTTATAGCCTATTCATTTTCATTTCGTTACACATTGTTCTGTTTTGGTGGTGCTGATGGTAGTAGAGAGATTGTATAAGGAGTAAGGATCCATACAGTTTGAGTTGGATCAGGACCTTGAGCCAGATCAACTAGTCACTTCATGGATAATCTGTGTCACTGTAGAGTGAGAGTAGTGAGGGCTTGAGAGTTATATTGTGTAGGTCTGGCAATTTGCTGGGTGGAACAAGCTGAAATTGTATTCAAGATTCCAGAGACTTGGAAGAATCAGGGGATTCATCCAAAGATTCTATCCCTAAAAGCATAGAAACTAGCCTAGAGGACTTGTTAGTCACTGACACATGCTTGTGTCTCTCTTCCCCTCTTTTCAGGTAACACGTGCTTCGGGTTTTGTTCTGTTCATAAGCCAATAATGATACTTGAGAAATATGACTAGAATTATGACATAGCAGAGAAAGTGTCATAAGTAGTAGTAGACTGAAAAGCAAACAGTTGTCAGTGTAAGTGCTCTGACATTCTCTTAATTTGTAAAATCTTGCTCTCCTATACTTCAGAGACACTCAGCTGAAGATGCACAGTAAAGCCCATGGAAATACTTGCTCCATCTTATTCAACAGGGAAAATCAAAATCTCTAACGGTTCAGTTCCAGACAGTATTTCCTTTGATCTTTGAGATATTGCCTTTCTGGTTTAGGACCATTTTATCTCTAATGTCAGATTAAAGAAGTAGAGCCTATTAAAAGGAAGAAATTAGAAATATAGTAGGATGCCATGTTGTTGCAGTTCACAGAGCCAGAAATGAGTTCACTCCCAGCTCAGTACATGTGCAGTGCTGCCCACATAGTCCTTGCCTCCTTAAACGAAATGGCAGCTAATTCGGCTGTAGGGCCTGCACTGGGATATGAAATCCACCCTGTTCCCGCACGGCCCTTCTGGGACCTGTTGCTTTGTCTCTGCTCCTGGTCCAATGAAGCAGACCAGCAGGATGGGCAGTTCTTTGGGTTCACCTCCTGAGCTCCTGGTGAATGCCCCTTCCCACCTTGTTGCTGGTGGAGTTCCAGCTGCCAACGGAGTTCAGCTCACTGCTTGCTGAGTGCTGCTGGGATATCAGTTACTGCAACACCACACCGTCGTGTCGGCTGCTTTCCTGTGGTGTCAGTCTCCAGGACCCTCTCTGCTGTCGTCCAGTCCTCTCCTATTTCCTGAAATGTGCCTTCTCTGCTTCACAGTGGTTAATGTTTCTTTGTTTGTTTAAACGTGTCCTTTACCTATTCTGCCATTTTGATTCTAGTTGTATTATATTCTTACACAAATAGGCATATATGAAAACCTCTTTTAGATCTGTTCCAAAGAAAAAATAAAAATAACAGAGCAAATGAATAAAATAGACCACATTTAAATGGAGTCGGTTATTACTTTCCATCACTGTTGCTGCTTCTAGTGGAATTTAGTGAGTCCCGTAATGGTGGATATTAGGTTGGATATGTCCTTAAATAGTCCTTTTGATTCATAGTGTGTTTTTACATCATTTTATCCTTTTGTTCTAAATGATATTATTATATGGTTTTAACTTCCATATGTTTTCTTACAGCAGAAAAAGAAAACTAAGAACTTCAATCCACCAACACGTAGAAACTGGGAAAGTAATTACTTTGGGATGCCCCTCCAGGATCTGGTTACAGCTGAGAAGCCTATACCACTATTTGTTGAAAAGTGTGTGGAATTTATTGAAGATACAGGTAGGATAAAATATTAATGCAGATATTTTATTTGTGGATACTCTTTTGCTAGGCCAACAGTTTATCAAATGTTTGTAATTTGTCAAAATTAAATTTTGAAAGAGATATAGTAAGATTGATTGTTGTCACTGTTTGATTGATACTTGAGTAAAGTTTTCATGTTGACTAATGGAAAATATGCTTTTGTTGAACTTTTTAACCTTACAAGTAGCCAAGTTGAGTGCTAACGTGGTAACTCCTGTTCTACAGTTTGAAATAGCTTGATTATTATATTTATGATTTGAGTCATTATTTTTACAATTTTCAGTGTTTTTAAATCCAGAGCTATTTGTAGTACTTATTTATACACACATTTTGCTTTGAAAACTTGCAGTACTAGTATGAAAATCATTTTATTCTATGAAAGCACTTCTAAAAGTTATGGAAATAACGAGATTGCGAAATGTTTGTTTTGATGTAGCAAAATATGCAAATCCATGCAGTTTTCCATGAACTTTTAAGCATTTTTATAGTTGCAGCAGCCATTATTATCCAGTTATAACTTGACATTTCTGTGGTTAAAGTTGTATTTTTAAAGAAGGTATAGATAACTTTGCTGTTTTAAAACATTTCAGTTTTGTAAGTTTATTTTGTCTGTTGTAAAATGTTAAAACCAGAAGTCAGATCAGTGGGAGGTTGGGCAATAGAGGCCGATTTTGAGTATATTCAAAATTTTGAGTATATTCAAAATGCTCACAATTATAAATGGAGCTTTGAAAACATGAGCAAAACTATAGCCATACTTTTTCTTAATGATGCCATCTGATATTCAAGCATTATTTGGATAAGAGAATTTTGATGCCCATATGCCTGCTTACTTTTACTTATGTAAATTTTACTATGGAGTCTGATTATTAACTAAGTTCTTGACGTGTGGAGTTGTCCAGGGAAGAATGTTAATTTTGAAGAGTTAGGATGTCAAAATGCCATATATACTAGTATTACAGTTGTAATTGCGTGTGTCTTTCCAGCCTAAGTCATAAGTGATCATTTATACTACCTATATTTGGAAATGTATTTAATTTTTTTATTCAAGAAATTATTGAGACATATTTATTAGCAGAGTTTTTCCAGTATTCATATTTGTAAGTTTAACATCAGAAATTCCAAGGTTCTTTTAATTATATACCTCCTTAAAGAGTTCTTTTTTAAATTTTATTTTTATTTTTATTTTTATCCCAAAGTCAGATAAACAGAAAAAAGTAGAGACAGAGAGAAAGATCTTTCATCCATTGATTCACTCCGTAAGTGACAACAATGGCCGGATCTGAGCCAATCCAAAGTCGGGAACCAGGAGCCTCTTCCAGATCTCCCATGTAGATGCAGGGTCCCAAGGCTGAGCTATCCTTGACTGCTTTCCCTGCAACAAGCAGGGAGCTGAGTGGGAAGCAGGGCCTCCAAGATTAGAACCGGCATACATACGGGATCTTGGCTTGTGCAAGGTGAGAACTTTAGCCTCTAGGGCCATAAAGAATTCTTTTAAAAAAATTTTTTTATTTTTAATTCAGGCCCAGCAACATAATATAGAAGGCTAAACCTGCCACTGAAGTGCTGGCATTCCATATGGGTTCCTGTCCCAGCTCAGCTTCCAATCCACATCACTGCCAATGGCCTAGGAAAGCAGCAAAAGACGGGTCAGGGCCTCTGCAGCCATGTGAGAGACCCAGAATAAGCTCCCCGCTTCAGATAGCTCAGTTCTGGCTGCTAATGGCCATTTGGGGAGTAGCCAGTGGATAGATCTTTGTTGCTCCTTCTCTCTGTAATTCTGTATTTGCAATAAACATACAGCTGAGGGTTAGGGTTAGGGTTATATATATATATAGAGAGAGAGAGAGTGTTAAGGTTAGGGTTAGGGTCATATATATATGATTTTATTTTATATATATATATATGGAAGTTACAGTTACAGAAGCACAGGGAGAAACAGAGGGAACGAGGACTTCCATCTGCTGGTTCACTCTGCACATGGACACTGTGGCTGGAGCTTGGTCAGGCTAAAGGCAGGAGCAAGAAGCTTCTTCCTGGTCTTGAAAATGGCAGAGACCTAAGTATTTGGGTCCTCTTCCACTGCTTTCCTAGATGCATTAGCAGGAAGTGAGATCAGAAGTAAAACATCCCATATAGGATGCTTGCATTGCGGGCAGAGACTTTACTCACTAGCCACAATGTTGGTTCCTGAAATATTCATTTCTTCAATTTTTTTTTATTATTTGATGAAAATGCCTATGTTTCAAGTGTAAGATAATCATGTAATCCTAGCCCAAACTTTCTCAAAAATTATCCCTTTATTTGAAAAATATAGTAACAGTGGGAGTCAGACAGAGAGAGAGAATTGTCCATCCACTGGTTCCCTCTCTAAATGGCTGCAGCAGCCAGATCTGGCTCAGACCAAAACTAGAAGCCCAGAATGCCATCCAGGTCTCCTGTATTGATGACTAGGAGGCCAAGTACTTGGGCAGTTTTGTGTTGCTTTCCTAGGAGCATTAGAGAAAACTGGATCAGAAGCAAAGCAGTGGGTTCTCAAATTGGCCCTTGAATATGGAATACTCTGTCAGTAGCAGCTGCCTAATCTGTGCAATGCTAGTCCCTTTATCCCAGTGCTTAACACAACTTCATTAGTTCAGGCTAATAGATATTTTGTGTATGCTTTGTAAAAATACAAAAAAACCATATGACCACAAGAATGGAATAATTTATGTTATTATAGTATATTGCTTCCCTCCTCAAAACACCTTTTTGAATGTATAGTAATCGTACAGCTATATGATGTGTTACATTTAGATATATGTATATGATGCATGTGTAATTGTTAGAGTAACTGGTATGTCTGTCACTTAGATATAATTTCTTTCTCTTTGGAGCATTCAGAACCTCTCTACTAGATATCTTTAACTGTTTCAGTTAATTATTGTTACCCGTGGTTTCCCTGCCGTGCTGTAGAATATTAAATAATTTCTTCTATCCAGTTGTACCACCATACCCATTAAACACCCTCTCTGTATCCATTTCTCCAGCATATCCTCCTTATATTATCTTAATAAGTGTTCTATATCTACTTTGACATGGATGTCTTAGTGAAAACATGTGGTTATTTTTCCATGCTTGACTTGTTAAATATGATGTTCTCCAGTTCCATCTAAATTGCTGCCAATGATGGAATTTCATTTATGTTTGTGGAAAATGTATTGAATATGTATACACCACATTTTCTTTTCTTTTGTCTGTTAATGGGCGCTAGGCTGAGTTGATAGTTTCGTTGTAGTGGGTAGTGCTGCAATTAACATGAGTATAAATGTCTCTTCATTATAATGATTTCACTTCCTTTGGATATAGATGTAGGATTGTTTTTCCTAGGTTTTCAAGAAATTTCTGTACGATTTCTCAAAATGATGATGTTGATTTACATTCCCACCAGTGGTGAATGAATTACACTTTCACTATATATTCACCAGCATTTGTTACGTTTTGTTTGTGATAATAGCTATTCTAAGAGGAGTGAAAAGATACTTGTGGTTCATAACATACCTTTGACAGTGATGTTAAAACAGTTTTTATATTCTTGTTGACCATTGTATGTTTTAAAAGAACTGTTCTCATTTGTTCATTTACAATTTTTTCCTGTCTTTTTTTTTTCAGTATCTTATTATACAAGAATTCTATAAATCCCTTGTTGGATGAACAATTTCCAAATATTTGCTATGGCTCTGTAGGTTATATCTTTACTTGATGGGTGATTTCTTTGCTGTAAAGAAGTACTTTCAGTTAGTGTAATCCCATTGGTCAAGTTTTTGTTTTTATTATGTGTTCTTTGATGATTGTATTATAAGAAATATTTGCCCAGAACAATGTTGTGAAGCCTTTCCTTCTCTTTTTCTAGATGCTTCATGGTTTCAGCTCTTAGGTCTTTGACCCATGTTATATTGATTTGTATATAGCTGTGAGTCTGCTTTCACTGTTTTGCATGTCAGTGTCCAGTTTTCCCAGCTCCATTCTGTCTCCAGTGTGTATACTTGGTGTCTTAGATAGAAATGGGTTGATTATGGATAACATTTATTTCCTTCTGAATTCCTTATTGTCTTCTGTTAGTCTGTGTCTTTCCTAATGATATGCCCCTGACTTGCTGTTTCGGTTATTATTTTTATTGTGTTTTGAAGTCAGATATTTTGATGCCTTCAGGTTTTCTGTTTTCTGAGAATTTAAGATCACTTGTAGTTTCACACAAATTTTAGGAATTTAAAAAAATTTTTTGGAGAATATCATTGTGGTTTTAATAGGAATAATGTTGAATGTGTAGATAGCTTTGGGTAGTAGAGAAATGTTTGCTATATTTTTATTTATTTTTTGATTTTATTTTTGATAATATTTACATAGTTAATTAGGGTAGGAAAGGTCGAGGATTGGGGAAAGTGGCTGAGACCATCATTTCCAAAATTTCCCTTTCCTATTTCTGTATCTGGGAGAAGAGAAGAGACAAGGGGAGAAGCCACACCCAGCCTCACAACTGCCTTCAGTACCTGGGGATGGGGAGTGGCCACTCGATGTCATCCCAGGTCCCTGATGTGGAGCATGCTTTGAGGGCTGCACCCAGGCAGTTTCACTAGTTCTGAAATGCTTTTGATCCTGCCACTCCAAGGAGGAAATCCTTCCAATGTCTGTTGGCTGACATAGTCAACCTCAAGAGTCTCCATTCACCCAAATATTTGCTATCAATGCATGGCTGGGTTCGTTTACCCATTTGTTCTGCTTTTCCTCTGCTGTAGTACCAGATATCTTCTGCAAACCCAAAAGGATTTCATATTCTCCATGTGCATCTGGGTATGCCATCCACTACTCCACCTAAGCCACTAAGGAGCCCCCAGTTTTGACACATACACTCCACTGTCCCCAGAGCCTGTAATTCTCCCCATGGTTGGATTTCTCAGTCCATCAGTTCAGTTGAGGGATCCCCAAAGAAACCTCATCTGAGGTGATCCCAGACGTGACTGTTGTGTGTGCTTGCCAATATGGGATCAGGTTTAGTCTGTCACATGGCATCAGCCTGTGCAAACACTGGTAACTGCAATTATTGGGACAATTCTGTCTCTAGCCCCGTCTCTTACTTAAACAATTGATGCTGCATCCCAGCTCAGCCCTGCCCAAAATACCCTTGACCCTCACACCAGTGGGAGCTGCAGCCTAGTCAGAATGACCCAAATAAACCTCCTCCAGGCTTGTCCCCAGCCCTGATTCCTGTGCTTGCCAATATGTGCAGCTGATTGATCTAATTGGTCCCACACCTATTTAGTTCTCATGCATAACAACCGGCATCAAAGCCTAGATCAGCCCAACCAGCCCCACTATCTGGGCCACACTCATGCCAGTGGGTGCCACTGCCTCTCTAGTCATGCCTGCCCCTAGCCCTGGTTCTCATGCTCACCAGTGGGAGTTGCAGCCCATCAAAGAGGTACTCACAGTTTCCCTACTGTACCCACTCCCGGCCCCTGCCCTGAATCTTGTACTTTCCAGGTAGTTCCGCAGTCTGGCTTGGCAGGATTTGCACCCAGTCCCAACACGTGCCAGCAGAGGCTGCTACAAAGCCCAACCAGCTTACACTTAACTCTGGCTCATATATGCACTAGTAGATCAGTTAGTCCAGCCTGGCTCTCCCCCTAACCTGGTTCTCATGCAGGCCAGCAGGTGTTGTAGCTCTGCCTAGCCTGGTCTGCCTTCAGTCCCAGTTCTCATGCTCAGCAGGGGCCCAGTAGGGAAACCCCCCATACTCTCTCACACACCCCCTGCCCCAGGACTTGCTTGTGCTGGAGGGTGCTGTGGCTAAGACTGACATGGCCTGCTTTACCTAGGTATTTGCCAGCAGGTGCTGTAGTCTGGCTCTGGCCTGTCTGCCCCTGGTTGCAGCTTGTGCTATTGGGTGCTACAGCCTAGTTCAGCCCATCCAGTCCCCAGTCCCAGCCCTAATGTGAACTGGCTGATGTTGCGGTTTGGCCAGTTCTGGCCTGCACCCAATCCTGGTTCTCAGATCTTCAGTGGGTGTTATGAACTAGCTCAGCCTGGCCTGCTCCAGACCTGACCCCCACGTGCACCGCCAGGTACCATAACCTGGCCTGGTTTGGGCTGTCCCAGTCTTGGTTTTTGTGCTCACCTGCAGGGACTGCACCCTGACAAAGGAATCCTCCAAGCTCCTCTATCAGGTCTCTTCCCAGTGGCCCATTTTGATTATGCCAAATGAATTTAGTAACTATATCCAGTATAACCACTACCAAACACATATAGTCTTTGATCATTTGATTGTTAAATATATTTTTAGCTGTTGAGATTTTTTTGGCACTGTTCCATATTGACCTGAGAAGATAGTTTGATACTCCTGTTTGAGGAGAGTTTTTAATCTAAAATATATACTGATTTTGTCACATGTTTCTGATTTTATTAAAGAGAACATATTGTTTATAATGGTAATTCATTTTCAGATACAACCTTGTATTTCTCAGTCACACACCACTTGGCAAGAGTTTTTATCCTTTTCTTATGTGTTAGTTGATTTGCTACAACATTAAACATTTCTGTATTCTGAAGGATATTGTGTAGTTACTTGAAATGTCTCTGGTAAGCAGAATAAAGCTAGTATCATGTTAAGTTCATTTTTCTGAGAGGTTTTTGCAGAATTGCTAATATTTCTTCCCTAAATTTTGGTAGAATTCAGCAAAGAAACTGTTTGGACTGGAACTCTGTTGAGGCTTTAAACTATAAAATATTTGAATAGATGATTCAAAGATTACAAATTTGTTCTTGAGTAAGCATTGGTTGTATCTTTTGAGAAATACTGTCTTTCATCTAAATTAGCATACACTTAGAAAATTCCTGATTATCTTTTTAATGCCTGTAGCTTCTGTAGTGATAACTTTAGTTCCTAATAATAGTAAATTGTGTTCCTTTGTTGCCATTACAGTTTTATCAATTTTAGTAATAATTTCAGAGAACCAGCGTTTGCTTCTGTTAATTTTTTTCCTTTGATTGTTTTTTAATTCATTTAGTTCTACATTTTGTTTCCTTGTCACTGCTTTTGTTTTTCTAGAAGCCTGGTCATTGATTTAAAGCAATCTTCTGTGTTTAAAGTTTCATTTTTTCCTTTAAGCCTTGTTATAGCTGCATTTCACAGATAGTGATACATTGTATTCCATTTAAAAGTTTTTTAAGTTATTTTTAATAGCTTATTTTAATGTTGTTTGAAAGGCATAGAGAGCTCCTATCCATTTGTTTATTCAACAAATGCCAGCAACAGCCTTGCCTGGCCAAATTAAAGTCAGAGCCCAGAACTCAATCCAAGTATTTACGCTGTTTGCAGGTACCAGTTGCTCCAACCGTTACTCCTGGGTTGCATGTTAGCAGAAAGCTGGGATCAGAGGGGGAGCCCAGACCCAAACCAGACACTTCAGTATTGGATGCAGTTGTCCCAAGGACTTAACTGTTGTGCCATATTCCTGCCTCTGTTAAGTTCCATTTTCATCCAACTAGAATATTTTGTGATGTGTCTCCTTTGATTTATTTAATTTGTTGATTGTTCAACCTCTAAATATTTGATTAATTTCCCACTTACCTTTGTTACTAATTTCTAATTTAATTCTGTTACTGTTGGAAAGCATTTTAATCTGTTTGATTTCCTTTACTTGAAATTTGTGTTATAGCCCAGAATATGCTTTATTTTGAAGGATGTTCATTGTACCTTAAACAAAATGTTTACCATCCTGTTGTGAAGGGTTCTGCAAGTCTTACTTCGAATTGTTTGAGTGAATATCATGTCTTAGAGATTGTTTTTTTGTTCATTTATTTCATTATGTAAGCAGTACTATCAAAATCTGCAGTTGTACTTGTAGATTTGTGTATTTCTCCTTTCAGTTCCAGATTTTACCTTGTATTTTGGAGTCATTTAAATTTCATAAAAATTATCTTTATTTCTAACGTGAATTTGGTCTTACAGTCTACTTCAGTAAAGAGTTTATTTAAATCAGGGACTGGTATATGGTACAGCAGTTAACTCACTATTTGAGAGTGAATGCATCTGTGTCAGTGTCTGGTTTAGTCCGGTCTGCTTTGCTTCCATTTCATCTTCCTGCAGGTGATTGGATCCTTGTTGCCTACATGGGCAAACCAGGAGAACCCATAGTGAGTTCTGTGCTGCTGGTTTCAGCCTAACCCAGCACTTGGTGTTGTAGGTGTCTGGAGACTAAACAACAGCTGTCTGATCTGTGTCTGTCACACTTCAAATATAAAATTTCTTTTAGAAAGCTACATCTCACTTTAAAACGTGTTTAGGCTGTTACCTTTTAATGTAATTATGAATATGATTGTTTTAAACCTGCCATCATGTTTTTCTTTACCACATATAATTTCCCTTTTCTTTCCTTCCTTTTTTTTAAAGTTTACCAAAGTGTGTTTACATCATAACAGCTTTATAACTATTTCCAATACAAAATAAACTGAGATTATATTAATCTTTACATTTTCACCTCGATGACATACATATATACTAAAAATATCCAGATTATCTGGCTCATTCTTGAAAAAATACATAACAAATACACAAGCCAAGTACAACTTCCTTACCCACTTGAGACCGAATCTGTTGTCATAGAACAGTGATACAGAGCCCTGAGTATTTTTAAAAATTGTAATGTATTTACAAAGTGAGAAAGTTACAAGAATACATGGGTCATGTTTGGGAATGGCATAGTCAGTTGGGAGGGAAAAGATGGGAGAGAAGTTAATGTTTGCCTTCCAGACTGTGTCTGCAGAAAGAGAAAGATCACCCCTCTACTATGCCAGTCATCTCGACATTTTTTGTATGATCTTGGGAAGGGGGTTGACCCATGATACCAGCCCAGGTCCTTGGTGAGGGGAAGTACTTCCTGGAGGAGGGGTCATTAATTAATAGGTAGACAGGTGGCACTTACAAAGATGGGGGCAAGGGTTGTGTCTTCTATTCTAGCTCATGATCCTACTCTAGCTACTTGTCCTATTTGATTCCCTGCTCAGAGATTTCTCACTGTTAGTCTGAGGGTTGCTGGAAGGTGCAGATCCCTTTCTACGGTCTAGTTATTTCGTACCAGTTGCTGGCTTTAGGATTTGCTTATCCTGGGTTTGAAACTCTGTATGTCATCTAATGAATCCCTCTCTTGAGCCAGAGTTATTCTGTTCAGTGCCAGTGGCTATGTCCCTCTCATCACCATCACTCTAAAATATTGTTGGCTTCTTTGCACAGGAGTCAACAGCATAAGTGGCCTAATGAAGCAATGTGTGCACTGAAGCCAGACCACACACTCATGAGTTCTGGTCTAAGGCCAACATGAAAGTGGGCAACTTACCAAATCTGAAGCCATTGAGAAGTCTACTGTTATTCTTATCTGTTCTTAATATGATATATTCTTTCTCCCTCACCCCATTACTGCTTCTCAAAGATTATTCTCTCTGGTTTTCAGCAATTTCATTTAAAATAATGGAAATAAAATAATTTTAATAATCTTGGAAAGTATGTGCATTTTTAATACTCTGCTTGAGGTTCTGAGCTTCTGGTTTCTAATTTTTAGATTTGGAAAATTTAGGGCTTTTAGTTCTTGGAGCACTTTTTCCTATTCTCTAACTTACCGCTTCCTGCTCCTCTGCTTTGGTTCCTTCCCCATTATGCCTTTGTCAGGCCTCTTGGAATTGTTGCACAGCTGAGCCTTTATTTACTTATTTTAAGATATGTTCATTTTTATTGGAGAGGCAGATCTACAGAGAGCCTGGAAGACAGATCTTATATCCTCTGGCTTGCTCCCCAAATGACCACAACATCTGGAGCTAAACTAATCTGAAGCCAGGAGCCAGGAGTCTCTTCTGGGTCTCCCATGCAGGTGAAGGGTCCCAAGGATTTGGGCCATTCTCCACTGAATTCCCAGGCCATAAGTAGAGAGCTGGATGGAAGTGGAGCAGCCTAGACATGAATTGGCACCATATGAGAGACTGGCACTTGGAGATGGAGGATTCCAGTTGAACTCTGGCACAGGCCCTGGAGTTATTTTTTTTAAGTATTTATGTACTTTGTTTTGATTAGATTGTATCTGTATGACTGTATCATCACTGATTTGTTTTCTCTATGATAAAATACAAAAATTCCATTTGCATCCTTATCTGGCTCTCATTTTTGTATACATTAACATTTTCATACATATATATATTTGGGTGTATTTGCAACAGTTGTTTTAGATCTTTGTTTTTTCATAGATGTTTAGTACATTTTTCTGTTTAGATTATAGATGATTTCTTTTACTTCAGAGTTTTCATATCAGACATTTTGAATTTCACATTGTTGGTCAGTTTTCTGGTTTTCCTGTGAAGAATGTTAGATTTGTTTTGTCAGATATAAAACATTGTGAATTAGCCTGATCTTTTTGGGCTTTTCAGCCAGACACTCCAGGTACTTGTGCATGTGCCTAAGGCTGTTTCTCTGTGTACCTCACTATTTGGCCTATAATACTTTTATTTTGTTGCATTTTTCTTTCTCTGTCTCACACAATGGAAGACTTAGGTTTTGTTTAATAAATAAACTTACATTGTTTGATATAATGTGATCTTGTTTCTTTCATTCAACTGACATTTCTTGACAAATCTTACTTGGTTGTGGACTTGATTTGCTAGTATTCTGTGGATGGTCTTAGCATCTAAATTTGTAAGGGATACTTTGCATCTTTAGCTGTGGTGTGTTGCTTGCATTATAGTAGCGTTTCACTAAAGCAGTCTCTGATTTTAAAAAGTTGGACTTTGTGACCTATTGAGGTATTCCTGTACTGGAAACTTCTACCATCCATACTGTTTTTCTTCATTTTATACTTCTCAACTTCCTGGTTATTGTGAATGTACCTCCTGTTGTTGCTAATCTCGTTTTGCTTTTCTAATTTTCATTTTCTCATCTGTGAATCCAGAAAATGTATTGCAGCATTAGCATAGCTTAAATTGACTTTTTGATTAAGGTAAATGGAATAATAAATAGATAAAAAGCAAAAGAAAAAATAAGACTGTGGGGAAATCTGAGATGTTTTCTTGTGAATGAAATAATATGTTTTAGTGGAAGGGCTGTTGATAGTGTGTAGTTCTGTAGCTTCTGCATGTGAGGTTCTTCTGGTGCAGACAAGTGTTGCTGGTCTTTTTTGTATGTTAGTCTGAAAATTAAGTACCAAAATGCCAGTGATAAGTGAAATAACTGAGGTGAAATGGATAATTCAGTCTTTGCTTTACTGTCAATGTAAATAAAACTCATTTAAATGAAGCCTATTTGTTTAGACTTGGGCTTTCTCACTTGGTGTTTTAAAAGAACTCCCTTTTTTTCATCACTCAGATACACTTTCATTGACATGAGACCTATTTATCTATTCTTGTTTTAGAACCGAGGAATTATAGAGTAACCTTTGAAATTTGCTTTTTGGGTTGTTTCAGTAGCCTGTCACTAATAGCAGTTTCTTGAGGAGTTTTGGTTTCTTAATGTTACATTTTGTGGTTTCTAGCTTTGAAGCATATGTTTATCTGTAAGTAAAACATTGTCTTGGAGTAGCTGGTCATTTATATGATCAGAAATACAAAGCTTTTTGTTTTACTCCACGGCCCTTAAGACATGATATTCATAAGTGTAGGGAAAGGAGGACAGACTCCCGATTAAACTGCTGCATTATATACATCTTGGCAATAGGATGCTGGACTTTCTACCATTGTCTATACCTACAAGGTCATGATACAGTTAAGTAGCAGAATGATGGACTTGTGACTATTGCTGAAGGACTATCCTATTACTATAATATGAGGGAAAGGGGAGCTGAAAGGGGGAATATTATGCCTATGGAACCATGTCATGAAAAATCTTTCAAGAAAAAACACAGATTACAGATTTCTGACTCCTAAAAGAGTGTCTGATTCAAAATATTATGTGCTGAATAAATTTTTAAACCTGTGCGTGTCCATATAACATTAATTATATGGTAGCAGTGCTTATTTTGAGTATTTTCCACCATGGAATTACTGTTACTTTTGTTTAAGATGTATTTATTTATTCACTCTTCGTTTATTCGGAAGGCAAAGTTAGAGGCAGGGAGGAACAAAAAGAGTTCATCTGCTGATTCACTACCCAAATGGTTATGATGGCTGAAGCTGGGTAGGTCTGAATCCAGAAGCTAGAAGGTTCTCCCAATCTCCCACATGGGAGCCAGGGGCATTACACAAACCCAGATTTTCATTTGTCTTACACATTACTGATGGTGGATGATAAAGGTAATCCGGTGTACAGGATGCTCTGTGTTACAGGAAAAGAAGACCATTCCTAAGTAAAAACACACCCAAAAGCTTTGTTTAAGTTAGGTTAAGTCATATGACAGTGCCATTTTTACAGTTGATAGCCAGACAGTGATGCTTAAGAGTATCATTAAGAGTAAGCATTTAAGAATAATGTTTTGCAAGTTGGAAGAAACAATGTAACCCGTTCCCTTTTCATTTTCCCCTCCCATGTGAAATAGAATCTCTGATAATAAAACAACTGATTTCTACTGAATGCTTTCTTTTTTTACACAGTGTGCTGTGAAGCAAGAATGTTATTAACTTACTTGATAATCACACCACAGTGGAATTATTCAGAAACTGAGAACTAGAGAAATTGGCTTGGCTGCAGTTACACTATTCACTATTAGCCCAAACCCAATTAACATTACTGCTTACAGATGATTTTTAACTAACTAGAGATTTTTAAGGAAAGCATCTACCTAATTCAACATAAAATATAGATAAGGACATGAAATTTTTCAAAAGGAAAAAGCTCACTATTGCATAACATTTTAATATTTGGTTTCATTTCATGTGTGATAATCCTTAGAAATACTTAAAAAAAAATGTTTTTAATTGGAAAGTCAGATTTACAGAGAGAAGAAGAGACAGAAAGGAAAGATCTTCCATCAGTTGATTTACTCCCCGAGAGGCTGCAATGGCTGGGGCTTAGCCAGTCCGAAGCCAGGAGTTTCTTCCAGGTCTCCCTCGTGGGTGCAGGGTCCCAAGGCTTTGGGCTGTCCTCGACTGCTTTCCCAGGCCACAGGCAGGGAGCTGGATGGGAAGCAGGGCTGTTCAAATTAGAACTGGCTTGCATATGGGATCCCAGCATGTGCAAGGCGAGGACTTCAGCTGCTATGGTACCTCACTGGGTCCAGAAATACTTTTCTTTAAAAAATTTACTTATTTGACTGCATTAGTCAATAAGAAGGCAAAGAGAGAGAAAAAAAATCTTTCATCCACTGATTTATTCCCTAACTGGGCTACAACGGCCAACAGTCCAGGCAAAAGCCAGGAGCTTCATCCAAATCTGCCATGTGGGTGGCAGGGTCCCAAATGTTTGTGCAGTCTTCCACTGCTTTTGCCAGATCATTAGAATTGAACTAGACTGAAAGTGGAGCAGCCTGGACATGACCCAGGGCTCATGTGGGATGTAGACCTCGCAGGAGGCAGGTTCACACGCTATGGTACAATGCCAAACCCTCAGAATTACTTTTTAATGTAATTCAGAAGACATTTAAAAGATATATACGTTCTATTAGTTGGGCCAAACTAATAACCCTATTCATTATATGATATTGAGGTTGCTTCACAGTTTTGTAAGTTAGCTTCCTTTTAATAAAGCATCTTTTTTGTTATTTTGAAGATGTTGTAAGAGTATTTACTTCATGAATTTTTAATCATATAATAAAAATAATGAAATATTGGAAGATTATTGTATTTCAGCTATAATGATGTGTTTTAGCTCAGTTACAGTATTATATTGTACCCTTAAGACCCTGTGAAGGTTAAAATTTATTTTTAAAAGAAAGAACTCCCTGGGCTTCACAATATCTGTAATGATTTTGCACCTGAAATGTCATGTGTTACTACTAAAAATTTTTGTTCCGATGATATTGTCATTTCATCTGTGTCTCTAGTGAAGTTCCCTTAATAGTACATCATTAGAAATACCATGAGCATACTTACTTCAGCCACTGCTTTAAAAGTTGAAATGGCTGGCCTGTTGAATATAAATGGTGTAACAAAAGATGCAGTACTCATGTTATTATGTCTTATGTCATTCGTGTATGTATTTTTTAAAGATTTATTTTATTAAGTTGAAAGCATAGTTGCAGAGAGCGAATAGAAGTGCAGAGGCCATCCATCTGTTCACTTCCAAAATGGACACAGTGGCTGGGGGAGGGCCAAGCCAAAGGTAAGAGCCAGAGAATTCTTCTGTCTGTGAGTGTACACACATATATATGTAAATATTTGTTTAATCTGACTTTCTTATCCATTCTGCCTACATACCATTAATAGTAATTCTTAAATATTGTCTTAAATCTGTTTCACTGGGTCTCTGACACATTAAAAGCTTTTCCATTTTCAATTTATGTTCTTTGCAGACCAATTGTCAAATGTGTCTCCTGCTTGAAAATACTGTGTATGTTAAGAAAGTACTGAATTTCATAGCTTAGAACTTGAAGCTTTTTTTTTTGTCTAAAATATTTTATTGCAATCAACAAAAACAAAAAGCAAAAACATTTACCTGAAATAAAGATTATTTTATGGAATCTAGTTCCAACTTGTCTTAGGAAGCTAAACAGGAGTAGTGTTTGTTACTCTTACTTTTTAGACCCATTTGTCTGTTCATGGCAGCTAGATTTTTAGGTCCAAGGTGTTTTTTTGTTGTTGTTTTGTTTTGTTTTTTAAGTTTGCTTCATGTTTGTTTGAAAGGCAGAGTGAAGGGGGGTGGAGGGAGAGCCCCCCCCCCAACAGATTTTAATATCTACTGGTATATCAAGTTAAGCTGCTGACTGTGGTGCCGACATCCCATATGGGTACCTGTAGGTGTCTAGGCTGCTCCTCCACTTCCTATCCATTTCCATGCTAATGTCCTGGGAAGACAGCAGAGATTTAGCTAGGTACTTGAGTCTCTGCACCCATGGGTGAGACCCAGAGGAGGCTCCTGGCTCTTGGCTTCGTACCTTGCCAGCTAGCCTTTGACAGCTGTTTGGGGGAGTGAACTGGTGGATGGAAAATTAATCATTTTCCTGGTGACTAATGATGTTAAACATCTTTTCATTTCCCTGTTGGCTGTTTATACATCCTGTACATCCTTGGAATAATTTCAAGGTTTCTGCCTTTTAAAAATTGAATTCCCTGTCCTTTTAGTTCTAAGAGTTTGTTAAGTTTCCTGAGTACTAGAACTTTATCAAGCAAATGATTGGCAAATATTGTTCCCCTTTTTGTATAATCTTCAAATTCTTTTTGTTGATATGCTTAAATGCAAGAAAGTTTTAAAGTTTAATGAGATCCAGTTCATATTTTGTTGTACTGATTATGCCATTGTGTATGATAAAAGAATTTGCTAAATCCAAGGTCATTTTTTTTCATGATGTTGTTCCATGAACACAGTGGTTCCCCTTCCACTCGTCTATGCCCCTCCCTGTTTTCCTCTATATTATTACAACAGTATAGTCCTTCAGCAACAGGTGAAAGTCCGGCATTCTGCTATTTAAATGTATCATGGCATTGTAGCTATAGACAATGGTAGATAGTACAGTATCAAATTACCAAGGTAATTTTATTCAGGAGTAGATACATACTGCAACATATCTGTGTTTCCTGGTATACTAGCCTCCATTCTAAAGTTTGTTTGTTAAAATATATACATGTAATCCTATATATATATTTGCCTTGTATTTTACATGAAGCTTGCCTTATGCAACAGAGAGTACATACGATATTTATCCTTTGGGGATTGGCTTGTTTTTAATATATTTTGAGTTCATTGTATATGGTGTGAAGTGGGGACCTCCAATCATTCTTAAGCATGAGGATGTTAATGGCTTAGAGCAAGTTTTGGAGAAGACTCTTTCTCATCAAATGGACTTGACACCATTATGAGAATCAGTTGGCCATAAGTATTGTTTAGGTTTTTATTTTTTTTTCTGAACTTTCAGTTATATTCTATAGAACAGTGTGTATTATGCTTTTCCAGGTACAGATTTCATATCCCTTATATAAAATATTTGCGACTAGAAGTATTTAAATTTTAGTCTAGAAAATTGGTAGGTATTTTGAGAACGTTTGAGAGACTTTGAGGCATCAAGTTGTTTATCCATATATCTGTAAAGTCTTTTTCCTTAAAGATAAGAATATTCTTAGACAAAAACACAGTAATCAAAATCATAAAAACAGACAGACGCAATTATTTATCTAATCTACAGTATGTCCAAGTCTTTATACTTTTATCACATGAATCCTTTGATGTTAAGCTTTTGTGTGATACAAGGTGAAGAGGAAGCCCCAAATCTAAACTTCAGTGTATGTATTGCACTTAGTCACCATGTCTTTTTGATGCCCTCAATTTGAAAGAATTCTTCCATCTCTTTTGTCTTTGTAAACATTGACAGTTTTGAATATAAGCTGATTTACTAAAATCGTGTTTGGTGTTTCCTGATTAGATTCAAGTCACATTTTTGTGTGTGCGGTTTCTGCAAAGTGGTTTTGTCCTTTATGCCTCATATGTGGAGATCGTAATAATATCATTGATGGTAATTTTGACATTTGACAATATCTTTACTAAATTTCTTCATCAAATTTTGGATTCCTTATTTACTTGTTTAGATTATGTTGTTAGGTTTATTGGAATAGAACCCATTGTTCTGCCTGTCTTTTTGTGTTGTCTGAGCTAAGAGCCTTTCATTGCTTCTGTGTTGTTGTAATTATACGCCTCCATATTTCTGCAAGAAAAGTTGTTTACTCTCTGGTATGCAGTGTACCAAGCTTGATTATACTTTTGCTTTCCAGCTTTGATTGACTCTTTTTCCTAAGACCTGGTTTTGTCTTGGGGAAGAAATGCATGCAGACACCAAAATAAGGAGGCTGGCGCCTGTTACACCTGCATTGTCTATGAGAATGCCAGTTGTAGTACTGGCTTCTCTGTCTCCAATCTAGCTCCCTACTAATGCACCTGAGAAAACAAAAGAAGATGAACTAAGTTTTTGCACTCTGGCTACCCACATGGGAGACCAATATAGAGTTCCAATAAGTTCTTGGCTTTGGCATAGCTGGGCCTTGGACTTGTGACCACTTAGGGATTGAGCCAGGGGGTAGAAGATACTTTTCACTTTCTGCCTTTGAAAGTAAATCCTTTAAAAAAAAAAAACTGAAATGAATGAATAATGCGTGTTGATTGCCATGCTTGTATACCTGTCTATATTTGTATCCATATTTTTATTAAAAGACACATCATGCTACTTTTTAAAAGATGTATTTATTTTTATAGGAAAATCAGATATATAGGTTCACTCCCCAACAGGCCACAGCAGCTGGAGCTGAGCCAATCCTAAGCCAGGAACCAGGAGCTTCTTCCAGGTCTCCCAGATGGGTGCAGGGTCCCAAGACTTTGGGCCATCCTTGACGGCTTTTTGGGATCCTGGCACATGCAAGGCGAGGATTTAGCCACTGAGCCATCTTGCCAGGTCCCCAAATACATTATTCTGTGTCTGATTCTTTGTTCACATCCACAAGTATCTGATAAAGTAGTGTGTGTTAGCTTTGTCTGTAAAACACTATAGCTTTGATATTTCCTCCCCATGAAATTTTGCCTTTTTTATTATCTTTACAGATTTCTGTAAATTGACTTTGATTCCATTTGATAGCCTTAACATTTCTCTGTAAAGAATGAAATAGAGGTGCATCATTGAGGTACAGCATGTTAAGTTACTGCTTGAGAAGCCTGCATCCCATGTCATAGTGCCCAGATACTGTGGGCATTTGGACAGTAAACCAACAATTGGAAAATCTCACCCAATGTCTGTCTCTGTCTCTCTCTGTTTCTCTCTCTTCCTCTTCCTACTTCCCTCTTTTCTCCCCTCCTCAAACAAGCAATCAAAATAGAACAAAAGTTGACCGAGTAATTTTAGTCAGAGATAAATGGGGCGGGATTATGTTACTACACGCAAATGCTTTAACATTGGCCCAGGTATAAGATAGAATCTGCCTTTCTGTTGCTGTTCTTTTCTTGTTTGTCTAATTAAGGGAATACAATGCTCTATCAGATTCCCACACCAGTGAACATAGATAGTCTACACTTTTGGCCAACAGCAAAGAAGTTAGATTTCTTACTGTAATCCACTATGGTTCTGAAGGTGTCTTCATTATTTTAATCTATTTATTTTTGTTACTTTGCAACGTTTTGTTGATACATCTTCAAGTTCACTTAGTCTTTGAAATCTGTTTCATTTGGGGATTTTGTTTTGTTTTTCTATTTGAGTTGTTTCAGGTATGTTTGTAGTTGCTCACTGATATTTTATAGAATTGGCTTAGAAATACTTCAGGAGCCACCTGCAGCAGCAGCATCCCTTGTGGGTGTCAGTTTGGTTATGAGTCTTGGCTACTCCAGTTTGACCCTCCGTGCTGATATACCTAGGGAAGCAGCAGAAGCTGGCCCAAGTGCATAGGACCCTGCTCCCACGTAGGCGAGCCTGGCCCTGAGCCCTGCAGCTATATAGGAAGTGACTACGTATCAGTTTCTTTTTCACTCTTAACTCTGCCTTTTAAATAAATAAATCTTTTTTTAAAAAACCTTATTTCATATATATATATATATATATATATATGCTTGACCCAATAGATATGGGTTTTTGAACCCAGCTGTGTTGCTGTGTTCAAGTTCCACCTCCTCCACTTGTGATTCAGCTCCCTGCTGATGACCTGAGAAGGTGGCAGAGGATGGCTCAAATCCTTACATCCACATGGGAGACCCTGAAAAAAGCTCCAGAGGGGCTAAGTTCCCATTGTTGTGACTATTTTGAAAATCTCTCTGTGAAAATCTGCCTTTTAAATAAAAATAAGTAGATCTTTTAAAAATCAAATACTCAGTCCCAGCGTGGTAGCCTAGTGGCTCTGGGATCCCAGCACCGATTCTAATCCTAGCTGCCCCACTTCATATCCAGCTTCCTGCTTGTGGCCTGGGAAAGCAGTCGAAGACAGCACAAAGCCTTGGGACCCTGTACCCACATTGGAAACCTGGAAGAGACTCCTGGCTCCTAGCTTCTGATAGGCGCAGCTCCAACCATTACAGCCACTTGGGGAATAAATCATCAGATTGAAGATCTTCCTCTCTGTCTCTCGTCCTCCTCTCTGTATATCTGCCTTTCCAATAAAAATAAATAAGTCTTTTTTTTTTAACTTTGAAGTAAATTTGTTGTTGAAATGTTTGCAGAATTTCTGAGAATAATCTTAGTTTTAATGGGTTGAATGGGGTTTTTTTTGTTTTACACAAATGATTTTCCATTTTTTTGATTCTTTTGAATCATTAATGTTTGCCTGTTTTTACATTTAATTTCTAAAGAATCTTCTACATTATTTGTTGTTTCCATTCCTTTGCTAATTACTATACTATTTTATACATTAAAGGTTTATTTTATTTTATTTCATTTTGTGACACAGTTTCATAGGCTCTGAGATTCCCACAACATCAACAACAATTTACAACATTACAGAGTTCATTGATATGTTATTGAGGGACCAGCATGTTAGAAAATGCAAGTTCTTAACCACATCCTGTGACTACTTCATTAACATTTCAAGTTTAGTTTATACACAACAGGCTGCTCTACACCTTAAAATGGTTATAGGGTATTATTCAGCTGTCTCGTCTATTTTAATTTCTGTATTTAGCAGTTTATAGTATTGAAGCATAATTTTTACTGAACTTGCTGAAATTAGGATAGTCCAAACAGGCTTATAACTCTAACGAGGCATATGTTAATGATTGGGGCACAGAACAGTTTTAGGAGTGGTGTGCAGCGATATCTTCAATACCTTGGTGAGGAGTAACTAATTTTTGTGTCCTACCTAGTAAGATATATGTGTGTCCAAGCTGAACGCTTCCTGTCTGTTCTAAGCTTTTCTTATGGGTCTCTGTCTATCTGATCTAATTTGGGGGGAGGGGTGTGCCTCTGGAGTGACCCTGATGGTCATTGCAAGAGAGGGTAGGGATCTTCTATATTTTGCTATAATGTTTTTGTAAGTCCCTAGGTTATTTGTTTAATTAGATATTTTATTATTATTTCTTAATGTATATGTGCTTATAAAAGCGTGCATGTTTATTTTCTTAGGGTTATGTACTGAAGGTCTATACCGTGTCAGTGGGAATAAAACTGATCAAGATAATATTCAAAAGCAGTTTGATCAAGGTAAGAAGATGATTACTCAAAATGAATTTGTTTTTCTGATTGGAATCTCACGATGGGAGGATTGATTTTTTCATTCGAAAATCTCACAGATGTATGGATATTGAGGGGAGAGTACTTCCAAGTGGGATTAAATACTACAGTAAGGGTACAGAGGAGCTAGGAAATGAGTGTTTTATGTTAGCAAGAATTCTATTGATTACTCTAGGGCTGGGGGTGCTGTTTTGGTTTATTTTGATTATTTGCTTATTTAAGGCACTGGTCTGGAGAATTATAAGGGAATAGATAATGCAAAACTTCAGGTACATTTGTAATGAAAGATTGAAGATGGTCATAAAGAATACCTGGGTGAAAAAATACAAGTGTGTATGTGGGTATCTATTTCCATTGAATGTTTTCTAATTAGAATGAAGTCTCTCATCCACTGGTTCATTTCCCGAGTGTCTGAAAAACTAGCGTTATTCCAGGAAGATACCAAAAGCTGAGAACTTGGTCCAGATTTTGCACATGTAATATAGGCACCCCAACCACTTAAGCCATCATTGGCAGCTATCCGGGTACACCTTGGTAGGAAGCTGGAGTCAGAAGTGGACCCAACACTTGGATCCAAACACTAATCAAGAATACAGTGTCCCAAGTGGTATTTAACTGCCACACTGAGTGCCCATCTCTCCATTCCTAACTTTGTAAGAACATCACTGTCAGTTTCTTTCTTTTTTAAAAAAACATTTTTTTTTAATTGGAAAGTCAGATTTACATAGAGAAGGAGATACAAAGAGAATGATTTTCTATATGCTGGTTCACTCCCCAAGTGGCTGCAATAAGCACAACTGAGCCAGTCTGAAGCCAGGAGCTTCTTCCAGGTCTCCCTTGGGAGGTGCAGGGTCCCAGGCTTTGGGCCGTCCTCGACTGCCTTCCCAGGCCACAAGCAGGGAGCTGGAAGGGAAGTGGTGTAGTAAGGATAGAACTGGCACACATATGGGATCCCAGCGCATGCAAGGCGAGGATTTAGGCCACTAGGCTACTGCGCCAAGCCTAATTACTTACTTTAAAACTGTTTTATTATAAAACTTGAAAAGTCGAGATTAGTATTTAGATGTATATCTACCTTTTTTTATAGCATCTTTGGAAGAACTATAAACAAAATGAATTAAAGAAATAAGTCTTGGAATTCTTCAGTGTACTAATAAGCCTTACAACACTTTAAATATATTTATTATTTCGAGGCCAAAAGGCAGTCTTTTTTTTTTTTTTAATCCAACCATTTACTGCTTAAACTGCTGTAACAGCTTTAGACTGAACAGTATCAGAGGCTCTGACCAAGAGCTCAGTTTAGGTTTCTCATGTTGGTAGAGTGACCCAAATATTTGAGCCACCATCTACTGTTTCCCAAGGTATGCATTAGCATTAGCAGGAAGCCAGAATGTGAAGTGGAGTCAGTGTTTGAACCTAGGCACTCCCAAGATGAGAGGGAGGTATGTTACTGCTGTATCACAGTTTTGATTATAACCTGAAGTACTTACTCTACTTGCTTCTCTTTCCCATGATCTACATGGCTTGTTAATGTATAAATAATAAGACAACTTCAGTATCTTTCCATCTAGAAGTACTTGTGTATTAGCTTATTTCTCCTGTGATAAATTAAAACTTTGTAAATTAATTTTTTAATTTTGCCTTGTAGATCATAATATCAATCTAGTATCAATGGAAGTAACAGTAAATGCTGTGGCTGGAGCTCTTAAAGCTTTCTTTGCAGATCTGCCAGATCCTTTAATTCCATATTCTCTTCATCCAGAGTTATTGGAAGCTGCCAGTAAGTATAACCCTCCCTTTTTTGAGAGAGGTGATATCAGGATTTTAGTTCTTTGGGTATTTTGTAGTTTTGTTGGTTAGTGTTATTTGCTAGGTATTAAAATCAGCCATACTTGGAGTATATGTAACAACAAAAATTAAACTAACTAGAACTGTGTTTATTTAAGTATTTTCCTTTAATCCAAATACAAGTCAGAATGTCTGGGAGAGACTCTTGGGAATATTCAGTTTTTAAAAGCTTCTCAGGTAATTGAAATGCTCCTAGAAATACTTGAAGTTTGAGTTAGTGATTTTCATTCAAACTGAAAAGGCATTATTGGAAAACTAAACTGTTCTAATGAATGTGTCAGTAATTTCAGTGAAATACTAATATGTGAGTGGTGATTACCTGTGGTTTTTTTCAGAAAATTTTAAGTCAGAATTTACTTTAGCTTCATATCTTAAGTAATTTTTGATGCAAGAACTTAATACTTCTTTGGATATTTATTCCTGTTTAGACATCTCTAATTCCGGTATTTCTATGCCAGGTACTTTTGTATGTTTAATATGAGACCTAAGGCTTATTTGGGTAACAAGTAACCCACTGTGTAACCCATGTTGCCCTTCAATAACTAAATTAAATATGGTTTCCAGATATTTATCTTTAATATTTCTTTTTAAAGTTGTTTTAAATGAAATTACTTTACTATAGGTTTAATTGTGTTGAAATTTTAGGTTTGTTTTGTTCAGTTAAAAACAATTTCAGTATATTATCAGAAGATAGAGTTGCTTTATTCATGCTCCCGTGTGTAAATTGGATTTTGTTTTTATTTATTAGAAAAGCAAAATTAGAGGAAGACAGTAGAGGGGAATCGTGGTGGAGAGAAGTTTTCCATCCACTGTGTGACTCCCCAAATGGCCACAGTGCCAAAGACTGGTGGCTGGAGTAGCTTTTGGGTCTCCAACATGGATGCAGGCACCCAAGCACCTGGGCCGTCATCCACTGCTTGCCCAGGTGCATTACTGTGGGACAGATCAGAAGGGGGGCGGCTGGTTCTGAAAACAGCACAGCTGTTATGGATACCTGTCACAGCAGAAGCTGTGCTGTACCACAACACCAGCCTCAGATTTTATTCCTTGACCAGCCTAGAGAGTGATGGACTGATGTCGAAGTTCCAGATTACAAGATAACCTTGAGAGTGTTGTTAACGTGCACCTCCAAATGAAATGGAAGAGTAAGAAAACACTGCCTGCTTGCTTCAAGAACACATCTCAGTTACCATGCTTTGTAATTTGAATAAACCTGGAGAGTAATAAGTGCTTAGGCTTAGTAGAAAGGATAACTTTCACAAGCGAAGTAAATCACAAGTGCATGTGGTATGAAAACTGACCCAAGGTCCATGTGCTGCCTGTCATTAGTTTTTAGGAAGGCTTTTTGCACTATCAAAATTATACAAAATTCAAATTTTGAAAGTTTTGTTGGATCACAGCCTTAGCTAAATAATGTTGGTTATTCCTGTGTTGCTGTAATTACTTGGTTTAATATATTTGAGCCCATGAAGCCTGAATTTGTACCATCTGTAGCATGAATATTAAGAGCCTAAAGGATCTATTAGTAAGTAACTGCTTAATTCTAAATCAATGCTTGCTATTTAAATTGGATGAGATTTTCTAGCATATTCTGTTTTACCAGTCCTGAGTTGCTTTGATCTTCACTAATTTCCTTTACTTAAAAAGGCTAAAAGATAAATAATAAAGTTAATAAGCTGTTAGTTGATTGATTTCTTAATTTAAATTGCTTATCACATTCTTTGAAACACTGTTTTTTATTTTGTTTACCAGTCCTAATGTGCTTCAAACCCATTCTTACTTGCAGGAAGCTTTATCAAATTTAAATATGTGAGTTTCACACAAAGTGTTGTACTTTTGCAGAAATCCTGGATAAAACAGAGCGTCTTCATGCACTGAAAGAGATTGTTAAGAAATTTCATCCTGTAAACTACGATGTATTCAGATATGTGATAACACATCTAAACAGGTATTTTTGTTTAGCAAACAAAATGTTACTGTATGTTTCAAACTTTAAAATGTTTTATAAACTTAGTATATGATTTTATATAAAAATCATACAAATATTTTATATTTTAATCATTTTGAAAAATTATAGTATATGATTACAAACTAAGTATAGAGTTGTTTTGACTAATAGTTCTCTAATTATTATCTTAATGTGGTGAAGTGACCTGAAAAACAAATTTGTATATGTAATAATTATATAAACAGTATGGTAAACCTTTTTCTTTAAGATTTATTTATTCAAGGTCGGAGTGAGGGATTGAGAGATTTTTCATGCATTAATTCATTCTTCAATGATAAGAAGTTCAGCTTTGGGTTCAACCTGTTTGAAATATTGCTAATTCTGCAACATTGGCTAAATCTCTTACCCTAGCCACATTTTTATTTGCCTAACCATGGAAATGAGAGTAATAGTTCACAAAGGCTGTTCTGAGGCCTAAATGAGATTGTTACTATTTATTACTAATATTTACAAAACAGTGCTTTGCATAATATCTGCTAACATTTTTAATTACTTGCCATTTGTTTTGTTGACTAATATCAAATCCAAACCAAATACCTTTAAGTCAGTCCTTTTAAATGATAGTATTAACCACTTTTATTTGTGATCTGTATAGTTGTGTTAACATTTCTTATGCCCTTGTATGAAAATTCTAGCATATATAATATTATAATATATTTACTGGAGTGTCAACATGCAATACCATACAAGTGGTTGGTGGTGTGGTAATAGACATGTATGGGGTTCTGTAGGAGATTTTACTGTTTGGCTGGAATGAAAATGAGACCTCAGTAAAACAGATATAAGGAAAGGGAGCAAAGGTCAGTAATAATCAGAATCACAGTGCTTGCCCATTGTCAGTTATTTTGCACACTGTGTCCCAAAATTGCTTGTGGCAGTAAAATAGCAGCCAAAAGTTAATACCTTGCTTTGAGAAACAATGAAGAAACCTAATTTTTAGTCATAATGAAAAATGAAATTAAAGAGGGAGGAGGGACAGGACTAGATCTTGTAGAATAGTACTAGTCAAAAGATAGCCTGTGTACTGACTTTAGTCTTTTAAATGTTTTACTGACAAGATAAGGAGGTTTTAAAATCTTAAGCTCACATTATGAGGTGCATTGTTCAGTTGACAGTTTTTGTTAGGGAGGGGCATACTTAGTGAAAGAAGCATTGCATGACTTAAATTAGCTCTGAGCAGTGTGGGATCTGGTGGAGAATACAGCAAAGCAATAGTATAATTGCATTCAAATTTTAGAAGCAATGATCAATTGCATGAAATTGTTGAAAGCCCTGAATACTGTATGTGCCAGGCACATAGTTGTGAACAGAACAGTCCACTCAGTTCTTGGAGCTTACTGCTCATAGAGGAGGAACATAAATAAATAAGTATGTAACAGATGACTGACAAATTGCAAAGGTTGCCAGAATTCATCTGTGGAGTTACCTTTTGTTTATATTCTCTTTCACTCTACATATCCATTCAGTGACTGTCAACTTTTTTTTCTCATGATTATTTTTACATTGCCTTTTTCTTTATAATTGCTTTAAATGGGGCTGATCGGTTTTCATTTTAGAACCTCTGATTTCATTGTAATTGAGCTTTTTCCCTGCCAACTTTTCCTTCCTTGATGTTGATGCAAGAGTGATCTTTCTAAAACATTTCTATAAAGATTACTTAAGCATGTATCCTGTTACCTTGAGATGAAATTCAAACTTCAGCACATAGTGAATGGATTGTAAGATTACTTATACTTAAATGATTCCTGTTCCTTAAGGGAGCATTCAAGTGTAACTAAACTGAAGGTATTGGTTCTGCTTTCTTGTTACATCCTGCTCCCTTTTCTCCTGTGCATGTACGAGGCTTTGTAATACTAAAACTATATAATAGCAGTTAACCAAAATATCATCCTGTGCCATAGTACCTCATCAACAGCAGTTGTTCTTAAAATGTGGTCCTCAAAACAGCACAGTTAACATCACCTGGGAACCGATTAGGAATCCAGATGACCAGGTTGCACCCCAGACAGAACAAATCATATTACTTCCCCAGCAATCTATGTCAACAAGCCTGCTAGCAATTACAACAAAAGCTAAAGAACCAGATCTTTCCAGTTCATATCCTGGGTGCTATACTTCCCATCCAACTCAACTTGTGGCCTGGGAAAGGCGTGGAGGATGGCTTAAGGAGACCCCGCACCCATGTGGGAGATGCAGAGGAACCTCTAGCTCCCAGCTTTGGATCGACTCAGTCATTTGGAAGGTCAGCCAGCGATGGAAGACCTCGTCTCTTTAGAATCTGCCTTTCAAATAAATAAATAAATCTTTAAAGAAACAACAAGAAGAAAAAGTTCCAGAACTTTTAACTGATTTTCTATTCCTACCATATTCAAATAATACCTCTTGCAGAAAACTTTCTCTAGTTATTCCCCTCTTCTTCTTCCCCTCCTTCCTTCATTTATATATTTATTTGTTTGTTTGAAAAACACACATGGGGAGGCAAGAGGGACAGATTCAGATCAGTCTTTCATCTGCTGGTTTATTCTCCAAATAATGGCAATAACCTGATCTGGCCAGGCTAAGGCCAGGACACTGGAACTCCCATCTGTACTCCACATGTGTGGCAGGATCCCAGTTGCCCAAACCATCATTCATTGCCTTCCATCAGGCACATTGGAGGAAGCTGAATTAGAAGGCAGGTCCAGGCATCTGGGGCTCTGATAATGGGAGCTGGTATCATGGGATGCCTGCTTAACTTGCTGTGCTATAATGTCAGCTCCTCCCTTTCGTTTCTAACCTAGTTAGTACCTATTCTCTGTACTTAAGACTTTTTTTTAGACCTGATTCCTATCCATATGCCTTCCAGTTTTATAAGTGTTTGCAGAACCTAGCTCTTAACTATGGCAATACTTGGCACCAAACTCAGGGTGAAAGTTCCATTCCTCCTTGTGCAGGGGAGGGGAATGTCCTACTGTGTTAGGTCCTTGAAATCATTTAGTCAGCCAATTTCAAGATAACCACAGGAAGGACCTAAAGTTTCAGTGAATGTATAGCAGCTTAATGACTAAGTTGACAATTTTATTTGGCACTCAATTTGTGATATAAATATCTAAATGCTCCATAGCAGGAAAAAGGTCCCCCACTCCTAAAAAAGATTGATTTAATGTTATTATTCTGTGTATTCAAATTTATTCTCTTTACAAATGTTACCGATGGGCCTTGTGAACTAAGTTCTCACCTTGTATCCCCTGGTATCCTATGTAGATACCAGTTCATGTTCTGGCTGCTCTACTTCTCATCCAACTCCCTGTTTGTGGCCTGGAAAAGCAGTTGAGGATGGCCCAAGGCCTTGGAACCCTGCACCTATGCGGGGGACCCAAAAGAAACTCCTGGCTTTGAATTGCTAAGCTGCAACTATTGTGGCCACTTAGGGAAGTGATGGAAGATCTTTCTGTCTCTCCTCTCCTTGAATTTGCCTTCCCAGGAAAAATAATCTTAGAAAAATAAAAATACTACTGGTTTTTTGCACAGGTAGCATACTGCCATTTCATTTTAAAAATATATAGAATTTATTTCAAAGTCTAATTAAAGAGAGAGAAGAGAGTTGGATAGATCTTCCATCCACTGCTGCTTTCTCCCAGATGACCACAATGGCCCACAGTTGGGCCAGGCTAAAGCCAGGATACTGGAACATCATCTGGATCTTCTACACAGTGCTGGGACCCAAGCACTTGCATCCTCCCATGTTCTCCAAGGCACAATAGCAGGAAGCTGGATATAATGTGGAGCAGCCAGGACTCATATCAGCGCCTATATGCCCCCAAAACATGTTTTTAAATCATATATATTACCTCAAGGAGCAACTTATCTACTTGGAGGGGACTTTCCTTTGTTTACAACACAAAAATGTTTGATCTGTAAATTTAAGATTTCCCTGCAGTTGACATGCCCACTTATAGACTGTTTTCTCCCATGTGTGTAAACTCCCTCCAGTGTAATCAATTTGAGTTGATACTTAAGATTTAACTCCCATAGTTCTTGCTTATTGGAAATTATTATAGAATTGCTTGCTCACATACTTAAAGAACTAGGTGAAAATCAGTTAATATGTGACTGACCACTTATAAATTATTAAGTCTTGGGGCAGGTGTGGTGTAGCAGGCTAATCCGCCTGGCATTGGCATCCCGTATAGGTACCAATTTGAGTTCTGGCTGCCCCACTTATGATCCAGCTCTCTGACAATGCCCTGGGAAAGCAAAAAAGAATGGTACAATTTCTTTGGGCCACTGCACGCACATGAGAGACCGGATGAAGACCATGGTGCCCAGCTTCGAACTGGCCCACCTAAGGCCATAGTGGCCATTTGTGGAATGAACCAGTTGATGGAAGATCTACTTCTCCCCCAACCTCCCTGTGGCATTATGACTTTCTAGTAAAATAGATACTTTTCAAACAGTTAAGTCTTGAGAATTTTAAGATAGGCAGTGTTACAAGCTAAATGTAGCCCTTCAAATGAGTTTTGTAAAAATGTGCAACATGGTTAATGATTTTTACCAACTACCAAAATTTAAGTTACAAGTTACTCTGGTTGGATGATGGTAAAATAACTTTCCAAAGTTTTCTGAGATAGAATACCCTGCTTTTTATCTCAAAGAATTCTAGGAATTTGGATATGCAGTTAGATTTTCTTAATTATATTATGAAAACTGACTAAAATTAATCATAAGCTGCTCATTTTAAGAGAAAAGAATAAGAAGGCTCACAAATATACATTTTTAGCCCAGGTAAGAAGTCACTTTTTACTACTGTCTTCTGTTTTTAGGATATAGTTGAATATTGCATAATAGCTTTTTTATTTAAAGTTAAGATTAAAGGTGAAAAAATAATCTGAGATATCTTTAACTTAGGATTCAGTAATTATAATGAATTTTGATTGCTATTTTTTCTTTCATGATTTCAGGGTTAGTCAGCAAAATAAAATCAACCTGATGACAGCAGACAACTTATCCATCTGTTTTTGGCCAACCTTGATGAGACCAGATTTTGAAAATCGAGAATTTCTGTCTACCACTAAGATCCATCAATCTGTTGTTGAAACGTTTATTCAACAGTGTCAGTTTTTTTTTTACAATGGAGAAATTATAGAAACTGTGAACACTGTGGCTCCTCCACCATCTTCAAACCCAGGACAGTTGGTGGAGTCGATGGTACCTCTTCAATTACCACCCCCATTACAACCTCAGCTGATACAACCACAGTTACAGACGGACCCTCTTGGTATTATATAAGTAGGAAGTGATTGCAGACAGCTTGAAATTGAACAAAAGCAAATCTAGACATGCATGTTTCAGGGTTCAGTAGTGTACTTCATGTTTCATACAGATAACTGATTCAAAATGATGGGACATTTTCTCTTTGAACTGTATGATATTCTTTATTCATTCACTTACATTACAAAAATCTAAGACCATGTGATAAGCATGACTGGAGAGGTTTAATTTTTATAAACAAAAATAGCTATAAAATACAAAGCTGCTGCTGCATGCAACCTTATTGCAATCAGTATATCATTTCTGTGGCAATTTCTGTCACATTATATTGTGAATAAAATTTTTCTATAGAAATTAAATGATTTAAAAACTCATATGAAAACATTTAATCCTTTCAGCCTGCTTTATGGCTGGTTTTGTTATTTGATGTGCTAATTTGGACAACCTAATTTACATTCTAGAGTTGTAGATAACTAAAAGCCCAGTGAAGTATTTTATAATTTCAGGCTACTTAGACAATGCTTGGGAAGTTATTTGAAAGAAAGAAGAAATACGTTTAACATATTCCACATTTCTGCACCTTCATCTGAATCAACCTTTGGATGATTTGATGAGGAGTAAATGAATCTGTTTCTTTCACACTCAAGAGCAAGCTATGGCTAAAGTTAGTTGATAATGTTGTGCAAAGGATACTTGCCACCAAGTTGTTTCTTTGTGGTCCAAAAAGAAATAAACATTTTGTACACGGTTAATTCTGTAAACAGATGCATGTTCAGAAGATCTATGATGGTCTTGTAATCTTAATCTAATATATTTTAGATATTTTAATTTATTCCCTCTTGGGGAATACATTTAGTATAGTGTAGAAAATAATTCATGACAGTTTCATATAAGTTTCTATAACTTTTCATACATAAACATGAAATTTGTTGTAGAAAATTCTTTAAACCAAGCATTTTAATCTAGGACTTCAGTTTAATCTGTTCCTTGAATCTATTTTTCTGTGGCCCTTAAAAACATATCCAGAAAAATTCATTGCTAATATAGCAATAAAAATACTTTGGGTACTGACAAACTCTTTGGAGTGTGTATATATATAAAATCACAAAATTGTATGCATATTCTTGTGATGTGTTGTATTACCATTTTTTAACTAGCTTTTTCCTTTGTTATTGGTACCAGATTTGCTCTAAATGACCACTACTTTGGGGGTTAAACTTTTTATTGATGAAAATGTGACCAGAATACTAACATGAACAGAATTTTCAGAGTAGATGGCGCAGATAAATTTTGTTAGGCTTCAATTATTTTTCTTTTAAATGTCAAGCCATGCCATTTTTTGTTGGAAAGGGAAATAATTGGTTTGTTTTCCATTTATAGATTATATTTGGAGCACTAAAGACAAAAATTCTTTGGTTGATGTTGTAGTCTTCATTCATACTGAAGTTTTCAGATTATTATGTGTATTGTATAGTAAATAGATAATTTTGAGGTTCAAGGCTCTTAAGAGTTTGATTTACTCCATTTTTTCCTAAAATATTCTTTCCCAACTGTTAAGTCCTAGGTGTTACACTTCCATTCTTAACTTGAGAGGCAAGATGTCGACATGAACCAGGCTGCTGTTGAAGTACATGTATATTATAAATTATCTTATTTGTGTTATACTCTTACATGTTATTATCTTTTCTAAGAAAATAAAATCCCTATTATTCCTATTGCAAAGCACACAGGAATTAAGAAAGTACAGTGATTTAAAAAAAAAAAACCTGGTAAAGTAGTATTCTTAACTTGTTCTATATTGCTTAAACCTATTGTCTGTATAGCTTTAATTTATAGCTGTCAGTTTAACATTGGCATGTCTGGTAAAGAAAATTAAACTTTAAGAGTTTTATAAACTGTTTCTAGGTTGCTAAAGAATTTATTTTTCTACTATATATGGTATAGACAAAGCATCAAACTATGTACAGGAAAAAAGCCTGACTATTTCTGTTGGAAGTAGACTGAAAAGACAATTTTCAGAATTGTTCGTGTCTTCAGTTCATTCTGTCATAACTTTGCTATTGTAATATGTGAATCCCAGTTTATTTAAACTGTTCTCTTTTATACTGTGTTAATTTAACATTCATATGCATTTATTACCATTTCTGTTATTAAAACTAGCATTTACCATTTTCCACATCAACCGCCTTGCACTGTCCTCAAAATTTAACTCTACTTTCTATGCATTTTATCAGTGATTTGACTCACTCTATAGTGAGTCATCTAAATATTCTTAATTTGGTTCAGTTAACCAGTAGGTTAGTTACTGACAATTAAAGTACGGCTTAAAGCTCAGTCGGTTATACCAAATTGTTTTTCTTTTGTTTTGTTTTTGTTAAGGGATTAGGCATGCTTTGAAATGTTAGGAAAATTCTGAAAACAGAGTGATTGTTTTTTCCTGGTTAGTTACTGGAAGAGGAGTGTGTATGAGACTTCTTAAAAGATTAAAAGAGTACTAAATAGTCTCATAAGTATGAGTAAAACATTAAGGCATATTTTATAATGTTAAAATTCCATCCTCACACGTTCCATTGTTTTCCTTAAGGTCAGTGCTTAAAGGAATTACAATATTGGACTTACAGTGTCTAAATTAGCAATATAAAGAAGCATAGTACTGAATTTGTTAGAAAGTAAAATTCTATTTAATACTTGTTAGAATACACAATTATGAGTGAAATTCCCAGCACCATGTAATTTCATTTGAAATGGTATTTGTTAGTAATTTCCCCGCTGACATTTACAATGTAAATACTGTAGGTAACTGCAATTTAACTTAGCCAAAAAGCAGCTTTTATTTTCCATACTGTATGTAAATAATGTAGACTTTTTTTTAAGGTACTGGAATCTAATTTCTAATATCTCTTAGATATAAACAAAGGGAATAATTGGAAAAAGAACTTAGGCCTTAGCTTCCATGGTGATTTTTAGTTTTTTATACAGTAATAATTGTGATGCTATTTGTCAACTGGATATAAATATATATATAACTTTAAAAAGTCAAAAGTGCTTTGTTTTCCTTGTTTATAATTAATGTAATTTTTGTGCTTCACCCACAGGATGCTGCAGTAAATATCAGTGGAGCTTCTAATGTATAAATGTTATAAATAAAACATTAAGAAGCTGTGTAATTTTAAGTTAATAGATGCCTCTGTTTTTACCACTTCATGGTAAAAATCAGGGGTTTTTTTCCTCAAGTAAAATATTTAAAATAAAATTAAAATTTATGTTAATACAAAAGTTCAATTAAGGAGATGTATTTTATTGAGCTTTCCCTTTACCACAAAAGAAGAGCCAAATTTTACTCTGGTTGTATATAGATGAAAACTGGATTCTTTACAAAAAATGGTGAGTAGAAGTAAGATAGTGCACAGACTTCTAAGACTCAGGTTTTGTCTGGACCTGAATTTCGAAGAATGGTTACACATTGCTTTAAGCCACTGGAAATGTTTTTGAGCCTATCCTACTTACAGCAGAGATGCTAACATCAAAGAGCATAATACCTTTGTTTTTTCTTCAATACATTGTGAATATTAAGCCGAACTTTATGGGTGTATGTTACCAAGTTATTTGATTACCAGTGAGTTCTCTTTGACTTCAATCTTTGTGTATCTTGGATTTAATTATTTTTCATTAAGTTAGCTAATTCGTAGGGTGAACAGTTTGTTTTGATGTGTATGGGACATGTTTTTTTTTTAATTTTTAATTGAACTCTTTAAGTTCCTTCAGCTTTTTCAGTTTATCAAAGTACTTGAAAATAAAATTTTCTAAGATTTAATAAAGGAAGGGGAGTATTTTTTAGAATCATATTCTTATGACAGCATCTGTTGTTCTTCAAAGCCTAAACATTAATGTCAGTTATATCCCATCATTTGATGTGATGCACATACCATGGTATTTATGAAGTACTACTTGAACTTTGGGGGAATGAATCTTTGCCATCCTTTTGAACTTCATGCATGTTTCCATATTTCCCCATAGAATATTGGTTTTATCTCCATGTCTGAAGGAAGATGGTGGGGAAAGCCACTGAATCTTATGTTGTTCTTATCCTAATTAAGTCCTGTGATGTTTGCCTAGTTAACTGGTATCACTAACTATATACAATTAGAAACCTTCAAATTACTGTTGATGCAGTTATAGGTTAGTCATTTTTAATAGTTTGTAGACCTGCACTGTATGCACTTTGTAACAAACTGTCAGAATTTGTACTTCATAATTATTCCCACCATCTAGATTTTTTTTGCCCCTGGAGATAAAAGTTACTGAGAAGGTAAGAACAAATAGAATTTAAGTCACATTTGGTGATAACAAGTTTTGTGGTAAAATCACAGTTCCCCAAGCATCTTTATCCTTCTCAAACTTGCTATATTTCTTAGAAAACCCAGTTCCTACATACTTAATTTAGATGAGTTCAGATAATAAGCATTTCACACTGAGAATAACATAAGGTGATTTTTACCAACCCTCTAACTGAGGATATCTAGAAAAAATAATACTGTGTACAAGAACCAATTTAAAAGACCATCAGATAAGTGAGGCTATCTTGGCTCCACTTGCCTCTAGGGTTTCTTTTCTTTTCTTTTTTTTTTTTTTTTTTTTTTTTTGCAAAATTCTGGAGGAGTTGTCAAGGAGAGTGACTGTGCTTATGTGCACATGTAGGTGGACAAGAACCAAAACATCTGTAAAAAAAAAATGAGATCTTGTCACCTCTGTTACGAGACTTGATTCAGAAATGCTTAATTCCACACAAAAAGAAAAGCATATCAAAAACAAAACTAAACAACCAGGAGAGAATTACCTTCTCAGAAGTCTGACCTAAAGCTGCTTTCTTAAATCATAGGGAATAAGAAGCAGTGAAATGGACCTTAAAATAGAATTCAGTGTCTGAAAGAATCTTTCAAATGCAAAGTAGTTAGTAACTACAGAAGTTTTCAAGATAATCATACCATGATAAAACAGCAATGGGGGTCAGCAGTAAGGATTGGTATGGGAAAATAGAAATTTTTTTTAAGCAAAAGAAAACTATTCCCAGATGCAATCCTGATAGGTATGAGTGAAAAGCAACAAATTTTAAGTATGTGGGTAAATTACATTCTAATGTGAAAATATTGTGTGGGTTTGAATATGAGTTGAAGGCCTGTGGGCTGGAAATAATGTAATTAGAGTTAATACTGGTAAGTCCTTACCCAAGAAGAAAGTTAGATTGCTTAGTGAGAAACAATTTTGGTATAGCTGCTACACTAATAGTAAAAGCCAGTAGAAAAAGAAAACAATTAATAAATGAAATGCTTAGTCAAGAGAAAGAACAGAAAGAATAGTACAAAAATTTGGTAGGGTGCATTTCAACCCAAACAGTGACATTGATTTTTTCTAGATTTAATAGACCATAGCAAAATGAAATTACAGAGACCACTTCAAAAATAAGCTTACAAAAAAGCTAAAGGGAAGTGTTAGAAACTTGATGCCAATATATTTGAAAGTGTGGAGGGAAGTAAAAAAATCCCCCCCAAAAGCATAACATTAAAACTTGTGAAGAGTAGGAACTACAAATATATCTGAGTTCTGCTGCTGGACTTGTAATTTCAAAGTTCACACATGTAGGGTCACATAATTTTGCAGATGATAGTAAAAAAAAAAATAGTGTTATATGGGGTCTTCAGTAGAAGAAAAATAGAGAAAAAGTTCTAAATGAATTTTATCTAGCATAATCTTAATAAGCAAACTTAGCAATGTTATGGGGAAATTTTACTAACGAATATAAAAATCAAGCTTTTTAGAATGTTTAGCAAGATCAGATGAAATAGAGGGGCTTTGGGGAGAAAAGAAAAGTTTCTTGTTTTGAAAAGAGATCTGATCTGCTTCACTCTCCAGATGCCCCCAACACCCTCAGCTGGAACAGACATAGGGACTATAGATCTGTTGTGTGACTGGAATGTGAGTAAATGAGCCATCACCTGCTGAAACTAAGTAGAGCCTGGACTTGAACCTGGATTCTGCCACATGGAATGCAGACATCCTAAGAATTTGGCTGCCCCAAAATTCCCCATCCCCCACTGCCAAAATTGTTTCTACTTAGAAAACATTTACAGAATGAGAAGGTGGATTTTGTCAATAATGAGGGGACAACATGATGAGATTATACAAATGGTAAAGAGTTGGTGCTGCTATTGTTTTTACACAGAGATGCCAAGGAAGAGCATCACTAGAGATTTTTAAGCTTTTTGAAATTACTATTGTTTACATGATTCAGTTTTGTAGGTATTCCACCCCTCCTATTCTGCTTCCTCCCTCCCACCATTTTACTCCCATATTATCAAGATAGTATGATACTTGAGTAACAGTTACAAGCTTAGCGTTCTACTAAAGTATAATCATGGCATTTAGATACAGACACAATAGTGGAAAACCCACTGTTAAATTGTCAAAGTCTATTTAATAGTTTCATTCTAAATTTGTAAGTACTTGATTTTGGCTGTAACTCCAAAGAGCAAAAAAGCATGTTAGAAAACCAACGCAAAATAGAAAAGTCTACTTCCAGTAGTTGATGGAACACTTCTTTTTCATAGGTAATGGAAGAAGAAAGTTTAAAAATTAGTGAGTATCGAATATTTGGACAAAATGATCAGCAAAAATGACATAAGGAATATATATTAGACACTGCACCCAGAAACTATAGTTATTTAAGGTAAAATTGATCCACAAAGCAATCTCAGTAAATTTTAAAGGATTAAAGTTTGGTTTCATTAATATTAAGAATCAGTATTAAGAAACAAAAAAATGAGAACAACCCCAGATGTTTGGAGTCTTTAGTAAATAATAAATTAAGGATGTGCCTTGGCACAATGGGTAAGATATCACTTAGGCCACCTACATCCTGCACCAGAATGCTTGGCGTCAAATTCTAGCTCTGCTTCCAATTCTAGTTTCTAGTGAATGTAAACACCAAGAAGTGAAAGTTGATCGCTCAAGTACTTGACCTTGCTGCCTACGTGCAATTCCCAAACTGAGTTTGGGGCTCCAACTTTGGGCCATTCCCAGCTAAGGCTTATTACAGGTATTTGGGGAGTGAGCCCTTCTTTCTTTTAAAGTAAATAAAAATTTGAAAATTAATGAGTTAAAAGGAAATAATGAAAAATGGAGCTATTTTGAACTAAACAATGAAAATAACATTTGATCTAGGGCTTTAACGTGTATACTATTTAGCCATGTTTAGAAGATTTTATGGCTTTTAATACATAGCAACAGTATTTGTAATTTTGCAGATAAAAAAAGCTGAAAAGTATGTAGAAGATAAGGAATGCAGTATAAAGTCCTAACTCATCTTTGAAAAGACAATTAAGGGACGTTACTTAGATTGTTAGGCCCGTGTGACAGCAATATCAGAGAGTTCCTTGATGTAATAAGGCAATCTAAGGTGTGGGGTTGCATTCAAATCAAAAGATCAAGCTGACTCAGCAACAGTCTTCCAAATAGCAGGAACAAGGGACCTGATTAAGCCTATGAGTAGATAACTCCAATATATCAGCTGTGATTGCACTGGCGTCTACCCAGCTCTAAATGATGACCATGCGGCAACAATGTGAGTACATGTTTAGGATGTTTTGAAAAAAATGTCTCTAGGATTGCAGTCAGTCTTGTGCTGTAGTACATTGAGAGATACTTATGCTCAATGATGGTTTTCATGGCTCCTATAGTCAATGATCAGGCATGGGCTGGGAATGGACCAGGAAGAGAATAGAGACGTTTCAGCCCAGCATTCTATATGAGAAATCTTTTTACTTCAGCTCCTGTTGGATTGGTCCAGTCTACCTGGGCTGCCCTGAAGTCTGAGGCCCTTGCCTGTCTCTCCCCATTTGAGTTTGACAGGTGTCACTTCTGCATTGTGATAAATGCCTTTATTATTTCTGATTCCTCACCTTTATCTTCCAGTCATTTTTATAAATATATTTTACCACTTGTAACTTCACCTTAATATTTGCTTTCTAGAGGATCTCAAAGTTTGTACAAGAGTGGTTTAATACTCAGGTATTTGAAAGGTTTATTGGAAAAAAGTTCAGTGGGATTGGCTGTTAGAGACCACTGACCAGCAATGGAACAGTGAGAAACTACAGGTGGGCAGTTAGAAGTTAAGTGTCTTCAAATTAAAGACCTACTTCTGGCAGTGGGAGAGTGAACATTATTGAGCCAACTCATAATTTCGTACTTAGATTTAAGAATCAGCAACAAATTTTTCAAATGTTTGGAAAGTTGCTGACTTTGAAAATAGTATTTATTGAACCAAATTTTACTCTAAGAAATCTTGGTATTAAAAACAGAAACCCTGGAAAATAGAGTGGAGACATTATTTGGTACGTGACCAGGGTATTCAACAAAGTACAGTAAATGAGTTGCCTGGCATACTGTGGAGGAAAATTTAAAAGCTCAGTGTCATACTTACGCTGAAGCAAATGTGTGGCCAGACTCCTGCCCTTGCTCCCCAAGAGTTATGTTGTAGGGTAGAACCCAAAGAACGCATTGAACTTGACCCAACTAGTCCTCAGACACAGTGGGCATTATGTTCAGATCCAGTAATACTTGAGGTTTTGATAGATAATAGTGTGTTGTCTTTATATCAGTGAAAGGTAGGACTTTAACATATTTTAGGCAAAATGGGGCCCATGAAAATCATAATGAAACCATTCATTTAGCCCATCAGCAGCTTTGACAGGAGAGAGCCACCAGTATCACTTGGGAGTTAGGTGATAGCTCCTCTCACCTGCAAGTTGCTATGATGGCTGGAGGGATGGACCTTGAAACAGGTTTTTCATAGGAACAGAAATGATGGGGTCCTGAAGCAGGTGGCACACTAAATGTCCAAAAACAAGGTTAGAAGCCATATTGATGGTAATGACCTGTCAATTTGGAGGAATGGTCATGGAAGACTGACCTGCCTGCAGGGATTATTGAAGATAATTTTAAAACCATGGTATCCCTACGAGCAAAATAGGTGTACATTCAAGGATGGTGCTGTTAACTCTTAAAAAAAAGTGTGGAAAAGCAAGACACTAAGGGCAACCACTTCAGTAAAACTTAAAATCCCTTTATCAGTTTGCTGACACAAGCCATCATTCAGATCCAGAGCCAAAGACCTAAAATGTGAACAGGTCTGTAGCAGAGACCTTGGAACCTCCCAGTAAATCTGTGCTGTAGAATTGTCTTACTTCATTCCCAACAAGATCTATGTCATTAACTTCGACAAATGTACACTAAGAGTACCCTACATGTGAAAGATATTGGACATTCATCCTGAGTCAACAACTTCCCACTTGGAGATCAAAGCATTTTCTGCCACCCTTTTGTTAAATGGGAATATAGATCAAATAATAAATGCATTGCTGGTCAAATTCCAGCTTATAAAGGGTTCACTCATCAGAAGTTATTAGACAAATTCTAGGTGTTCAGGTACTTGTTTGGTTCTTGATCTGTGGAGTAAGAGCTATAGAGAGAGAGACCAAGTAGAAGGCAATGAAGCATGTTCAACATCCAGTCAAGGAAAAAAAATCAAAGGCATGATGTTGCCCAAGTCACAAAGATTTGTGCACCTGTAAAGACACAAACCAGAGATGGTGTTCTGTATGATTCACCGATTAGGCTTCTGAAAAACAGGTGGGCTCTGGAAAATGGCTGTTGCAGGTTTCACCAAATAGATGACAGCCCTAGATTCAATGTTGAATGTGTTATCATTGATAGAGCAGATTAATGCAGTCATTAAATGGTTACGTTGGTGACTGCTTTGGGACATGTGAAAACATATTGTAATTCAGGAAGAGAAATAATGTGGAAAAGACAATATTCACTTAAAAGTTTTACCTCAGAACTAGTTAAATTTTCCTAACACCTGGTATGTTTTCAAGAGATCCGAGTTTCTGCGTATCCTATGGGCTGTCACTTTAAACCATTAAAGTAATGACATGTTTACTTGGCAAGGTGACCAAGAGATAGCTCATATACTGAAGTTTTTGATTAAGCGATGCTTGCCAGAGAAGCATAAAACATCCTGTGAAAATAGCAAGGAGCTACTGTACAGAATTAGGCGTGTAATGGTTGGCACATGCTAGCATAACCCCTCAATGTAAGCTAGACTTGTCAGAACTTGCATCTCTAACACAAATAAGCACATCCTACACAAATGTTTCTTGGCCTTAGCACTACTGACCTTTCATTTTATTTTAGAAATATTTATTTGAAAGGCAGTTTCAGAAAGGGAGACATTTTTCATCTGCTGGTTGCTTCCCCAAATGGCCACAATGGCCAGGGCTGGCCCAGGCTGAAGTCAGGAGCCAGAGACTATCCAGGTTTCTCATGTGGGTGGCAGGTGCCCAAATACTTGGCTAACTGCTGCTGCTTTCCCAGGCACAATTGCAGAGAGCTGGGTTGGAAGCAGAGCAGCCAGGGCCGTAACAGATACAATGATATGGGGTTCTGGTGTCGCAGGCAGTGTTTAACTCAATGAGTCACATTACTGTCCCACCTCCACCCTGCCATTGGCATTTTAGATCTGATAATTCTTTGTATAAGGAACTATCTTGTAAGGATTTTTTAGAACATCCCGACCACTACCCAAGCTTCTGTTAATGGCATTTTATCTCAATCACACACACATACAAAGGATAAAAATCATGTCTTTGAAAAAACTGACAAAAAAGGACAGAGGAGGGGAGAGGATAGGGAGATGAAGGGAATAAAAGAAGTGTGGTTGAATCTTGGAACTGTATCTGAAATGGATGAAATTTGTTCTTTATTTTAAAGCTATTTTTAAGCAAAACTAAAAAATGTGGCTCTAGACTTCACCACATTTTCTTGGGAACAGATAATCCCTGGTCTTACATCTATGCAAAGTGACAGAGAAATCTGATGGATTTCTCGATGGTCCAGAACAGAAAAGAGGTCCTCGGAAAGTCCAGGGTTTGGTACAGCAACTCTGCTGCCTGGGCCATCTGGTTCATGTCGGATGCGCCAGTAGCAGTGAAGATGAAAAATGTGGAGTTTACAGAAAGCCCTATGGGGACTATTGCAATGCAAGGCCCTGTGTCTATGCTATGTACAGTTAAGATTTCTTTCACTTGAAAAACTGCTCTTGGCATGTTTCTGGACTCTAATAGAGAAAAGGAACATCTGACCATCCATCTGGAGCTGCCCATATTGAGTATTTGCTGTCAGACCTATAAATTCAGAAAGAGGGCCAGCAACAATTCATTGTGAAATAGAAATAGTAAGTCTGGGATTGCACTTGAACAGGACTAGGCAGCCCAAGCCACATAATCAAGCAGTCTGGATTATCACATCACTCGCCTTCATTGTTCCTGTTTCCCTCCACCAGCTCAAACCTGTAGTTACATGAGGGGCATCATACGACCCAGTGAAGGAGAGAGAAACCCAAGGTTGATTTGTAATCTTGGAACATGTCTTTGACAAGCAAAGTAATCAAAACCATCCCTCCACTATCCGACTTACAGACCCTAGAAGACAAAATTCCTCTTCCTTGATCGTCCCAGGACCAGCCAGCCATTCATTCCAGTAGAGACCCAACCACCAAAATGATTCAGACTAGCTATTGCCAGACTGTTCACCCTGCCCTGCTCTGCTTTTCCTACAGAAAATCCCTTAAAGATGGGATCAGTGCTTTTCCCTTGTTGCTCTTTTCTACCTCCTGACGTGGTGTGGTGTGCTGTACCTCTGCCGTAGGACTTGTGAGTATGATCATCTTTGCTTCTCATAACCTCTCTTGTGTCTCCTCTTGAGGCTGCAAGAAAGAATGAAAAACCTACACAGTAGTGGCCATGAAAGACAGCTACTACTGGTTTAACAAAATGTTTACGATAGAGTTATGAGATGTGTTCCTGGTCATCCACTTTTGTAAAAAGGAAGCACAGGTTGAGATGAGAGCATCTGTGGAGGCACTGGCTGTTAAGGGGCCTAGGAAAAAAACTGACTAGAAAATCACGGATCAGGAGTCTGCAGTGAAGGCATGGAGCTTGCCATATGGAGGGAGGCATGCAGTACTGATTTTTTTTTTATTTGAAATATCCACCAGAACACAACAGTGGACAAGCCACTGGCCAACTAAGTAGGTAAGATGGCTCAGCATGTGCACATTAGCCAACCTTTGTTATTAATCACACCAGTGGCATGAAAAACTCTAGAGCAGTGGCAACAGAAGCGTAGGTGGCTGCTATGAATGGGCTCAGTAGCATAACTCTTACCTAACCAGGTTGATCAGGCTGATTCAGCTCTGTATGTCTAGTTGACCTGGAAAAGCGTGCAAAGCTGAGCATCTAATATGACACTCATTGAAGAAACTAATGAAACACTCGGTGGTGGTTTTATTATTGTGTTTGAAGGACCCATAGTTCATTCTTATAAGAATGGGCATCAGTTCAAGGTATAGCTTTGTCTTTTCTTCGCCAAAGAACCTCAGCAGCAACACTGAGTATTTATTAGTGCTTGGTCAATAGGCGTTAAATCATGTACCATAGCATCGTATAAAAGAGATGCAGGTGTAGACCCATGAGCATAGCGTCTACTAGTTTTATCACATTACACACTACCCGAAAGACACTGACAAAACAGGTTTTCCCTGCTTGTTACTACTTTCCTTTACCTCTTAGGAGGGTTACCCTAGTAAACATTTCCAACTCTGGCTTAGTGTCTACTTTCCAGAGATCCCAAACTAATTCAGGCTACAAAGAAAGATACAATGAGCAATGACTAAGTGATGGAAAAAGAAACAAATCTATGCTTAGCTTATTTCATAAGTGAGTTATCTTTGCATGTCATCATGAACCAAAGGTGAACTATAGCTTCACCTCCACTTCATTCAGGAGGGCCTTTAATAGCCAGCAGTGAAAGGAAATCCTCTTGGGCAGAGATTGAACCATTCACTTTGGTCTAAAGAGACATGGCTCAAGATGAACACAGATACAGACTCACGGACAGGGATGTAAAGAGAAATACCGGAAAATTACAAATAAGATGTTGGGAATAGAGACATGTGAATGGACTCATTAGAATTGGTACCAATATGAAAATCTTTTCGCTATGTGTTAATGCTCTCCAGAGTGCATTCCATGGAGGGGGCACTGAAATGACTTGGTTGATGTCATAAGCTAGACTTCGTTATTTGCCACCTGGTGCTGGTGCAGTGGGTACAGATTGTCGGCATAATAGGGCCAGAGACTGTGAATAGGCTCCCCATTACTATGTTTGAGCTAACTGCAGTCACTTTAACCTGTCTATACTTTAAACAATGACGATCAAGAATGAGTCACCAATGTCATCTTCCAAGGAGACTCTTAAGGAGACCAATCAGCCACTTAGTGGCATGTTGCTTATTTTGTATCCTTGTTAGTGACATTTTTTTTTTTTGTCAGAAAAGACATGTTTTCTCACTGTTGATTCAGTATCTGAGTGCTACACAGTGATCAAGCAACAATACGTGGAACACATGATTTCAGGAACTGTAGGGCCGTTCCCACTCACTGTAATAGGAAATTTATGCTTCCTATTCAAATTATTTTGAGCCTGTGAATGTAGAGGTTATGTTTCCTAAAATATAAAGTTTATGCTATGACTCCCACCTGGTTGCTTAAGCTTGCAGATAAGAATAATCACCATTTTTACAGGGATAATTAATCATTCCTGACAAGAGGAAATAAAACTGCTGTTATACCATGGGGCCAGGAAGAAAATTGCCTTTGGCACTTGGTGATCTGCTAGGATGTCTCCTGGTACTCCTCACTGAAAAAAAAATAGTTTAGAGATTTTATTTATTTTCATTAGAAAATCAGATCTACAGAGAGGAGAGTCAGAGAGAAAGATCTTCTGCCTGCTGATTTACTCCCCAAGTAGCTGCAAGGCTCTGGGCCATCCTCTATTGCTTTCCCAAGCCATAATAGGGAGCTGGAAAAGAAATGGAGCAGCTGAGACACAAACATGCACCCACACAGGATCCCAGCAGATACAAGGTGAGAACTTTAGCCACTAGGCTATTACACTGGACCCTCCCTCACTGAATTTTGACAATAAATAAATGCAGTAGCTATGGCAGGAAAAATACACTATGACCAGGAGCTCAGGGATAAGTGAGCAGTGTGTCTGTGAAGTACCTAGAAGAGCAGAGGCACAGTTCATGGTAAAGGTAATCTGGGATTTAATATAAAGGGTGAATACTCTTGTCATTAAAAAAAAAAAAAAAAAAAGATTTCTTTCTTTGAAAGACAGAGTTAGCTTCCACACCTGGTTCACTCCCCAAATGGCCACAACACCCAGAACTGGCTCAAGCCAAAGCCAGGAGCCAAGAACCCTATCTTGGTCTTCCCCATTGGTGGCAGTAACCCCAAGTACGTGGACCATCTTGTTTTTTTCCCAGGAGCATTAGCAGAAGAGCTGGGACTTGAACCAGTACTCCTGTATGGAATGCTATTGTTGCACATGTAGGCTTAAGCTTTGCCATAGCACTGGCACCTGTATCGTTTGATACTCCAAGGAAAGCGGTAATAACACTATTAACCTTGTACGTTTTCTGTTGAAATAGCCCACTGAACAGGAGGGGTAGATATTCCTAGAATCTCAGTCCTAACCATACATCAGTCCTGGATCAAACCTATCTTGCAAATTGTCCTACCCCAAAATCCATAACTTTTGGAAAGTGGGTCCCTATGTAATTCTTTAGATTAAACCATTGTTTGAATTCTGGTTTCAAAGTCAATGATGATTGCATCATTTCCTGCTGTACCATTACCTTGGTCTTTTCTCACTCTTGCTGACAGTTTGGCTTACTAGAATTCTACCCTCCAATTCAGGCTCATGGCTGAATCCTTTTAAGAGACTGACTGACATTTTTCTTGAGTAGGTTGTTCTATACATACATCCCTAGTTCCTCCAAATACATCTTTTCTGTGTTTACTGCTGGTTAGAATGTCTGGCCAATCAATATAGCCAAGCCAATGTCTGGGGCCGAGCCTTTCCTGCTTTTTGTTATCTGCTTTCCTAGCAGGGTGACCAGATATCCTGGCTTGTCTTGAACAGAGTGGCTTCCTGGATTAGGAAACTTTGAATGCTAAAACTAGAGAAGTCCTAGGCAATGCAGGCTAAATTGGTCATACTATTTCCTAATGAGTTGTGGTTTGAACTTGTGCCTTCATTCAGAGTTCTTCTATCACACAACTGTGTAGGAAGTCATACACATAATTAACTATCTATTATTACCTGAATGTGTGTGTCGGAAATCCAATTTCCTGGAGAGCATGCTCAGACACAAGTGAGAGTACAGGATGTTAATTAGAGAGAGCTTTTGTGACAAGCCCACCTGAGGGCAATGGCATGCTGGTAGAAGCTCACTAACCTGCTCTGTGCAGGGAAGGGAAAGCCCTGATTTGTGGGGTTGGCTCCTACCATGACTGATTTTCAGCTGCCAGCTGGATAGTAACCAACTTGCAAAGTCCCTTGCAAGTCTAACAAATTGGCTACTACCATCTGACATAAACCAGTTCCAGAACACCATTGTCAATGATGCAAGAGAAGCAAGCAGGATTGAACAGAGGGAGGAAGTATGCTGTGATACAATTATAACAAAAGCCTAGCCACCTGCACCAGGACTTCAGAAACTGATATGGTTATTTATAGTTGTCCCCAGTTGGAATAAAGGTGCTAGACATTTTTACCTGTGGAATGACTGGCCGGGAGATGCAGGCCACCCTCAGGAAAAGAGTTGTAACATTGGACAGACTGGCTCTCTTTAGCCAAGAGTAGTTCCTGGAGAGAGCTGACACCTGGAACTTGTCATTGAGCATCATTCTCAGATGTTAGATGATGGAGTTTTTCATTGCTGTCAGGAGGATGTTAGCACAGCAACCACAGATACTGTGCTCCCTTTCACAACTCTGAACTGTATCTCTTTGTAAATTCCTTGCATATGGGACCAAGTTGAGCCAGCAGAAAGCAACCAGATGTCCCTGGGCCATAGGATTTAGACAGCTTTGGTAACTATTTTCGACGGGCTTTGAAGTTTTTTGTTTGGTTTTATTTTCTGTAATGTTCTGAGAGCTAAGTGGACCTATTGCACAAACATGGAAGCTTGAGATCCTAGCTTAGGTAATAAATTCTGGAGTTCCCAACCTCAAGTTTGTAAGGAATACAATTCCTGTCAAAAATCCATATGCATCATCTAGCTTAGTGAAGTCATGGCCAAATCAAATGGAAATCTTGCTGCTATTGGATGGACTGGCCAAATCAAAATGGATTCTGAATCTTATAACAAACCACAAACCTTGCTATCTCTTTACAACCATCTGCTCTCTTAACAGGAAGCACCAGCCAGTCTGGAGTCTTGGCAGATTTTTCCTTTATCTTCTTTGTTCTTATTCTCCCTCTCTCCATGCTTTTTTAAGTTTTCCAACTGTTTGCTAACAGAACATTTTGGATCTTGATATCTGGCCTTTTAGTTTTAATTTTTCCAGCCCAAAATACCTCTATTCAAATAGAAAACATTGAAGTGTCCATATCTGAAGTATTTTATAATATGGCCAAATTAGTGCTTATATTAGGCAGTTGTCTCTTTAATCAGAAATATATTTTACTTTAGTGATAGGATACTTCAGGAGTTTTCTAGGTTGTCAGAAAGTAGAGAGAACTAGCGAAGTAGCCCAAAGCTAATGTGGTAAGTTTGCACTCTTCCCTCCATCTTTTCTTCCTGCTCCAAGGAGGAAGACTAGATAGTGAAGGGAAACATTGCATTATCATACTATGGAATAAGAAGAAACCTTGAAGATTCTCAGTATTGCGCCCATAGGTCCAGAGATATGACCTCTTTCACCACACTCATTCCCAGGTTAGTGAGTCATACTTCCTACGTTGAAGATGATTACATTGTCTCTATGGAACGTGGCTAACCACACACTTCAGAGTGTATAGTATGATTCCCAGCTGTAAATTACAGGTCAAGGAGGTTTTGTGGTTTGGCTTAATAAGTCTTCCTCAAACATGATGCATTCTGAGCCCCCAAACTTGAACACTCACAGACTTGAACACTAGAAATTTTGTACTGTGTGTAGGTGCATGTGTGAGGGCTTTCAGATATCAGAACCGCAGGGAGACTCTTCCAACATGGCCCATAGACTTGGCAATAGAGGTTTCTACAGTTCACATAGCAGCAACTTTCATTTTCATTTTGACTAAGACCCAGAGTAAGAAATACCTTTATTACATAACCCTCTGTGAGTGTGTGTATGTGTAATATAGATATGGAAGTTTCTGAAACAATGCATTCTCTTATTATATGTGATGCTAATATTTTCTATATATATTTTTAGCATTGCTCATAGCCAACTGTTACCATCATAACAATATTCTTCAGAGGGTGTTTCACACTGCACTTAGAGATTAGATTCCACAGCTTGAAAAAAAATCAATGTTTTGGTTGACATGGTACAGTGGGTTAAGTGGTACTTGGGATGCAATATCCCATACTGGAGTGCTTGGGATTGAGTCCTGCCTCTGCTTCCCATCCAACTTGCTGGCAGACAGCAGATGATGGTTCCGGTGATTAAACTGCTGCCACTTGGGAGGCTTGGATGGAGTTCCAGGCATCAGACTTGGGCCTTGTGTAGCCCATTATTGCAAGCACTGGGGGAGTGAACCAGTGGATAGAAGACAACTCTTGGTCACTCACTCTGCTTTCCAAATAAGTAAAAACAATCTTTTGAAGTAAAGGAAAAAGGCAGTATTGAAAGTTGTAGGCCTCAAAAAGTTTGATTGCAAATACAGCATAATGTTGATTGGTACTCAAAGAATTTGTCAGATATAAACTATTGGAAGTCAATTCTTTTTTTAAAAAAAAAAGATTTATTTATATTTATTGGAAAGGCAGATATACAGAAAGAAGAAAAGACAGAAAGATCTGTCTGCTGATTCACTCCCCAAGTGGCCACAATGGTTGGAGCTGAGCCGATCTAAAGCCAGGAGCTTCTTCCGGGTATCCCACGCAGAAGCAGGGTCCCAAGGTGTTGGACCATCCTCCACTGCTTTCCCAGGTCACAAGCAGGGAGCTGGATGGGAAGTGGAACAGCCAGAAAAAGAACTGATGTCCATAGGATCCCGGTGGATGTAAGAAGAGGACCTTAGCCACTAGGCTACCATACTGAAAATATATTATCCCCAGAGAAATATGTTCCAAGTGTAAAGCAAGCCAGTACACAAAATTGTCTGTCTGTGCACTTGTAAAGCTAGAACACAATAGGTAGCTTCTTTGGCATGGGAAGCTAGCCATGTTATCTACTTCTTCAGTGACTTAAAAAGTAGAATATTCTCTTTTATGCTAACACAAATTAAAATATTAATCATGCTCTTGAGAAATGCAATAAACCAAAAATGCAGAATTCTTGAAACAACCTTTGGTCCAAATGACAGGATTATTAAATCTGTCGTATTTAGCACTTCCTAAGCCTGATCCTAAAGAAGCCTAAATTAATTCCATTTAGAAATATTTTACATTCACACAAACTGAGAAGAAGCAGAGCAAAGAACTTAAAGCAATTCTATCAACAATCTTGTCATTATGAAAGCATGCAAAATGTATGCTGCATTTGAATCCTGGTTCATCTCATTTCCCAACATTCTTCATGGCCTCCTCAACTTCTCAATTTTTTGATTACTTAACCAGGCAGAGGTAGCAGAAACTGTCAGCCATTTGAAAAAAATAATCAATAATACTATGAATTCTTACTGCACTTGGAAGTAGCAGGTAAATCTGTAAAGTTGGTCCGGTTTTGAACAAACTGAAAAAGTACAACTCCAAAATTAAGGCTGGGATGATTGAATTTTTGAAATTTGCACAAGATAATAAAAATAAAATCAACAGTGAAGATATTTTTTCAAAAAGAACTCTGCCTTCTTTTGCATTCCATGTTTGATAGGGTGCTGATATTTGCTAGTTTCCCAGCGTACCCCTACTCTTCATTTGTCTTTGACTATACCATCAGAGGCTAACCATGCAACTCGATAGCCAGTCCTCCCTTTCCTGGTCAGGAAGTGTTCACTGCTGGCAGAGTAATCGAAACAGCAACTGCAAGAGATATCTTCTTTAGTGAGAGCTCAGAAGTCCTTCATGAATTTCCCATTTATGCCATTCTGTAATCATAGCATTGATTTTTTTTTATGAATTTGTTTCTTTCACATAAGTTTTCAAACTTATTATGTGAAGTCTTCATAATACTTGTGTTATCTGTTCATTTTTTTGCCACATCTATAATGCCTTCTTACATTTTAAATATTGATTATATTTGCTCTTTCTCTTTTTTGTCTCGATTAGTCTTTAATTTTTAAATTTTTACTCATTTTTTTGAAAATTTATTTTTATTGGAAAGGCAGAGCAGATTTACAGAGAGAAGGAGAGACAGAAAGATCCTCCATCCTTTGGTTCACTCCCCAAAATGGTTGCAACGGCTGGGGATGAGGCAATCTGAAACCAGAAGCCAGGAGCCCTCTTCAAGACTCCCATGCGGATGCAGGGTACCAAGGCTATCCTTTACTGCTTTCCTGGGCCACAAGCAGGGAGCTAGAAGGGAAGTAGAGTAGTCAGGATACAGACTGGTAAATGTTTAAATGGCAACAAAACATTTAATAAGATTTTTTCAACTGGAAATTTAAAAACTACTGTATTGCACCAAAAATGCCCTTCTGGCTGGCTTCCTACTGCTTTCCCAGGCCATAAGCAAGGAGCTGGAAGGGAAGGGTATCCCATGGGGATGCAGAGTCCCAAGAACTTGAGCCATCCTCTGCTGCTTTCCCAAGCCACAAGCAGGGCAGCAGATAGAAAGGGAGCAGCCAGAGCATGAACAAGTGCCCAATATGGGAAGCTGGCACTGCAGGCAGAATCTTAGCCTATTACATAGCAAACCTAGTCCCACGGAATCTTTCAGAGATGATGGATAAGGGTGTTTATCTCAGAGAACAGATACTCTGACTTTTCAGTAGGGCATTTGGATGTGACTTTAATACGCTGGCAGTTAAAACCTGTTTTAACATCTTACTGCATCTGACTCTGCATGAGCAAATTACACCCACAGGTCGCACACTTACTAGTTTAGAGCCAGAAAAATGTCTCCCAATGAAAAGACATGTGCTCAAAAACAGTGTCTCAACTGTGTAGTGTTTCTGAGGGTTCATCTGATGCCAGAGCATTATAAAAGAGACAGTACAGTGGGTGGGGAAAGGTGAAGCTGTAGTAATTGCCTGATGACATGCTTGTCAGGGTTCTAAGTATATTCATTTTCATTTCAGCTTAGTAAATCTTTTTGATATTATTTGAAGGTTTTTATGTTAATGCAGAGCTGAGCCAGTACCACATGGTCTTAGTTAAGGAAGTGTAGCTTTGTGAGAGGTGAAGAGTGGAAGAGGTGTTCCAGAGAGGTGTGACTGCAGCAGGAGGAAGGCTAGGTTTCCTCTTTAGTCCAACATCAGCGCCCTAGCTCGGTGGCCCATGTCAAAACCTGGTTACATCTATCATCTGCCTTTCTCCTCAATCGCAGTCTCTGTTTTCCTATCAGCTTGGGAATAGGCTCAAGATGCAGTCATAACCAGCCCTTCTTTATGCTAGGTCTATTTTTACATCGTTTCCTCTCTTTACAGCCAGACTTATTGAAAGAAGGATTTTCTTTCATTCCATGTCTCCAGAACTAGCATTCCTCTGTTGTTCAGCTTGCACCTCTGCCCATCCTCCCAGACAAGGTCATCAGTGGGTTTCCTTCTTAATTACTGCCTTATTTTGTGTCTTGGAAGGCCCTGCTTTGCGGGCCAAATTCCCTTCAGGCGTGAGGAGCCTGGGCAGAATTGGCTGGAAGCTAGTCATTATCACCTATTCATCTTGACCTGTTAGTGAGATAAGTGCTTATTAACACTCCCAAAATATTTCGTTATTTTGATCTAAAAAATACAGGGAATTATCTATGGCCTTAGTCTAGGAAATGATTCTTACCTCTTCCTGCTTGCGCTACTGAAATGTGGTCTCATCATTATATCTTGGAAAACAGAAGGAACTGAAGACTTTGTGCTGACAACCAGGTGAAAGGATGCTAAGACTGTCAAGATCAAGAACAATAAGGATAATGTGAAGTTTCTGTTTCAGTGTCGCGTATACCTTTATACTTTGGTTATCACAAAGAGAAGGCAAAGAAATTTAGATGGTACATGCTCCCAAGACTTGGCAGTGGAGAAGCTGAGGTGAACCAGTTTGAATTGTATTTTTTATAATTAATAAGAAAAAGATAAATAGGGAATAATTTGGGAGCAGATGTTTAGCCTCACAATTAAGATATCTGTACCCTTTGCTGGAGTGTCTGGTTCACTGCTCCCGATTCAGCTCTGATTCCAGCTTCCTGCTAATGCAAATTGTGGAGGTGGTGATGGTTCAACAAGTTAGGTTCCTGAGACCTGCATTACATTTCCCAGCTCCCAGCTTGAACTCTGTCCTGTCCCCAGACCATTGTAGGCATCTGGGGAGAGTAAAGCAGCAGATGGGATTTCCCTTTGCCTCTCGGCCATGTGTGTGTGATATACACACATAATATATAGAAAAATATAGGTAAAAAAAACTATGAAATTCACAAAGAAAAATGAATAAATTCACCACCTACCACAAGACACCACAATCAAGATTAAAAGACAATACACAGGAAGATGGAGAGAGGGCCCAGCTCAGTAGCCTAGCGCTAAAGCCCTTGCCCTGCATGTCAGGATCCCATGTGGGTACCGGTTCTAATTCCAGCAGCTCTGCTTCTACTGCAACTCCCTGCTTGTGGCCTGGGGAGGCAGTCAAGAACAGCCCAAAGCCTTGGGACTCTGCACCAGTGTAGGAGACCTAGAAGAGGCTCCTGGTTCCTAGTGTCAGATCAGTGCAGTTCTGGCCATTGCAGCTACTTGGGGAGTGAATCAGAAGATCTTCCTCTCTGTCTTTCCTCCTTTCTGGATATCTGACTTTCCAATAAAACTAATTTAGTCTTTTTGAAAAAAAAGAAGATGGAGATATTAGTAAGATTCTTTGTGATCTATAAAGAATTTGTGTCTAGAAAACATAAAGGAATCCAGATGATAATTATAAAAACTATCAACTCCCACAAGAAAAATGGGAAAGTATGAATTTCAAAAGTATCTGTTGAAAAGTGATTATCTTCTTACAGAAATACAAACAAGCGGTTACTGCAGCATAGTGGGTAATGCCACTGTCTGCTCCATGGATCTCATATGAACATTTATTTGAGCCCCAGCCGCTCCACTTCTGATCCAGCTCCCTGGTGATGGCCTGGGAAAGAAGTGGAAGATGGTAAAGTGTTTGGGCCCATACACCCACGTGGGCGATCCAGAGGAAGCTCTTGGCCACCAGCTTCATATCTGCTCAGCTCTGATCACTGTGGCCGTTTGGAGAGCGAAGCAGGAGATGAAAGACCTCTGTCTGGTCTTTTCTCTGTAACTCTGCCTTTCAAATAAAAACAAAAGATAAACCTAAAAGAAAGCAAATAAAAATCACAATGAAATATCATTTCACACAAACAAAACTGACATGACTCTGTGAGTAGGATAACATATATGGCTTATGAGTACATTGATAGAAATTCTCATAATTTTCTTATCCCAGTGTAAACTTGAGTTATCTGTAATACAATCTGATTGCATCAGATAAGGCTGAGGTTGTAGTGTCCATACTGTAACACCCAACATTTTAGAAATACATCCTAGAGAAACTTGCAAATATGTGCAAAGAGGCCTCTATGGTAGGTATCAGCAATTTTTTTCTATAAAGCTTTCAGATAGTAAATATTTTATGTTTTGTGGACATGAGCTCAATCACAACTACTCAACTCTGCTTTAAATAATATGTAAATGAGGGGACATTGTCATTTTCCGGATGAATTTTATTTGTAGAATACTGAAATGTGGATTTCATGCAATTTTCATGTGCCACATAAATAAATTCTTCTTTTGATTTTTCTCAGCCATTTTAAGACGTAAAAGCCAACCTGAGCTCAAGGGCCAAACAAAAATGGGTGCAGGCTAGGTTGGCTGTGATTTGTCAACCCTTGTTCTGAAAGAATGTCTTAACAACCTTGTCTTAGTAAAATAAGCTATATAACACTTTATCTTCCGGAAAGCTTTCTTTATGGGAGAATGAATACATTTTAAAATGTGGTTATTTTAGCTGAACTAGTTCTTATTAGGCAAGAATGGTATTATATATAATATAATTTAGAACTTAAAAACAAACCAAAAGAGTTTGCAAGAGGATATTATATGATGTTATTTAGTTCAAGTCTTGAAACCTGAAAAAAATCACTGTCTGTTGTGGAATTGTGGACAGTAAACACAGATATGGAAAGTTATTTTTAAAACTCATTGAGATTGACCCAGTGTGATGGCTCAATGGCTAATTCACCTTGTAAGCACCTGGATACCAAATGGGTGCTGGTTTAGATCCCAGCTATTCCACTTGCCTTCCAGCTCCCTGCTTGTGGCCTGGGAAAGCAGTAGAGGATAGCTTAAAGCCTTAGTACCCTACACCCATGTGGGAGATCTGGAGGAAGCTCCTGGCCCTTGACTTTGGATTGGCTCTATTCTAGCTGCCATGGGGAGGGGGGTGGTAAGTGAACCAGTGCATACAAGATGTGTTTTTTTTTCTGTCTCTCTTTCTCTCTGTAAATCTGATCTGCCTTTTCAATAAAACTAAATAAATCTGGGGGGAAAAAAAACCTCACTGAGATTGGAATTTGAGAGAGGAAGGAAAAATGTGAGCTCAGAGAGATACACTAAAGGTTAGTATGTATATGTGATATGTTATTTATTAAAAATTTAAGGCACATTAGGGAAATAAAAATTCATATATCAAGTTTTCTTATTCTCTATCCTTTCTGGACATCATTTATACTTTTTTAAACTATTTAAGATTCTGCTGCTTTAGGTAATATTAACATGATGTAAAGTACACACCCTGATTTGGAGTAAATTTGGAGAGGTAAAATGAACACTTAATTTAGTATCTCATCTTCCTGAACTTTATCAGCAGCTGGCTGAATGTGACCTGAGACCAGGCTTTCGGTATCATTGCATCACGTAAAGTCTTCTTGGATTCACTGTGTGTCAGCTGTTTGACAGCATTTTGACAATGCATGAAACACTCTTAGAATCCAAGAAAATCTAAGAAGGTATATTACTTCTTTTAATTTTTTCCACTTTGAAATATTCTTAACATCAAGTATGCACAGTGTTAGCGTGTAGTTTAATTTTAAACCAGCAGCCATCAACCAGATCTAGAACACTGCCAGCTCCTGAAACCATCCTACCCCCTTGCCTCAAACTAGTGGTAATCACTGTCTTCTTTGTTGTTGTTTGAAGGTCATATTTCTGTTTGATTTGTTTCAAGGTAATATTCTTGATGATTACTAGTGGTAGTCATTCCCTTCTTTGTTGTTGTTTGAAGGTCATATTTTTGTTTGGTTTGTTTCAAGGTAATATTCCTGATTAGAATTCTTAGAATATTTCAAAGCAGTGATCTTTGGAATGTCTATGAGCACTGGGAGAAGAGATTTGGGAAATTCCTGACTGAATTGTTCTTGAGGCCACCCTTTTTTCCTGCTAGCTGGAGACCCTCAGCTCAGGCTGTGCCTGAAATGGCAGCATACACTACCACAACTCCAGCCTGGACTCTGTAGGACACACTGCGCCCAGTATCGTGTGTACTGACCACACTGAGAACTTAAAGTAGACCTGTGAGATAAGAAAACTGAAGTTTTCTAAGGTCAAAGAAGCAAGAGAAAGGCCAAAGAAAGGAAGGCTGAACTAATTCATAAGTAGTCAAGACTATTATTTTACTTACAGTGTTTTCAAGGTAAAATGCAAAAGGTGATTGATTTTTTTTCATGTTCTTTTGGATCTTCAAGGTACTTGAGAAAATGTAATTCACTTGATCCTTGGAGAACTTGAAAAAACTGTCTTATTGATTCAAGGAATTCTGAAGACATTTAGAGGTCACTGAAATTCTTAGGAATGTTTATACACACACACACACACACACACACACACACACACACACACACACACTGATGTATCACTTAGTACTGATTACAGTCTAAGAAATACATAGTTAGGCAATTAGTACTTGTGGAAACATCACAGAACATTCTCCTACCACCTCAGATGGGATAGCTTCCTATATACTGAGGCTGGTCATGAACTACTTTCACTGTTGCTCCTGGGTTACCAACCTGTACAGCGTATTATTATGCTCAATACTGTAGCCTACGGTAAGACAATAGTAAGTATACATCTAAAGATATCTAAATATAAGAAGGGTATAGGACAAAGTATAAAGTATAAAGTAGTACAGCTGTTAGGGCACTTGTTGTGAATGGAGCTTATGGGTCTGGAAATTGTACTCAGTTGGTTAGATAATGAGTGGCAAATGGATGTGAAAGTCAAGAACATGCCTATCTTGCTACTATAGATTAAACAGTCACTCTACAGTTCTGCTTTGTTGAATTTATACAATGCCTTTTGCAACTCATTTATGTCGTATTTTTACCACATAAACTTAGGTTTTTTAAAGTTCAACTCTTTCATAAAATACACATTACATAATTGTACTGAACTCTTTTCTGTATATTCTATAACTCCTTTCCTATTGATTTTTTTTCCTTGGTTTTACTATTTTAACATTTTGGCTGAAAACTGAGACATACATAACATATTGACTTACACTATCACTGTGTTCCACCTCCACAGCTTGTGCCAGTGAAGGGTTGCAAAGGTGGTGACACACGCTGCACTGGCATCTCCTGTGGTAACCATCAGTGCCCGCTGCTGGTCACCTCCCAGAGGAGCCGCCCGGGGCTCTTGCTAAGGAGGTGTTGCTTGTTTTAGATATATGTCCATGGTGGTTTGCCTGGCTTGCTGCTTTCCTTTTTCATCTCCTATTGTAACAATACCACTCAACATTTTTCTTTTTAAACTTCAGAGGCAAAGAGAGAGAGTGAGTGTTGCAGTAGACTGGCTTATTCCCAAATGCCCTCAATAATCAGGGCTAGATGAAGTCTAAACCAGAATCTCAATTCAGCTCTCCCACATGGGTGGCAGGGATCAAACCAACAGAGCTATCACTGCTGCCTGTCTGCCTTAGCAAGAAGCCAAAGCCAGGAGCAGACGCTGTGTGTCAAACTGGACCATTTGGATATGCTTCCAGAGTTGGCTATGTGTGAGATGATGAAAGAGGGCTTGGTGGGTAGTCCAACTTTTATGGATCATTTTCATGTAGTATGTTGAGAAAATCCCCAGCCACTTGCTAGTGATAACTTTTAAAAATATTGTAGCCCTCAGGAGGAAGTAGGGATTCCCAGGGAAACGGAGATGATGGTGGATCTTACCAGAGTGGTGTGCTTTACTTAAGCACATAGTCCATATGCTTTTCATTTATGGCTAATGATCTGGGGATTTGTCAGTCTGTCCCTTTAAAATGACCGTGTGGGAAAGCAAAACGTACATAGATGTACTGATGAGATATGCCTTCATGTTCTCATGTTTTGAAACCTGTGTTCATTTATTAGTACAGTGACAAGTGTGTGAGAACTGATCTTTGAAATCTTCACGAACCTAGGTATTAATTACTTTGACTTCCAAATATATGATTCATATATGTTTTCTAAGAAATTAGTAAAATTGGGCCCGGCAGCGTGGCCTAGTGGTTAAAGTCCTCGCCTTGCACGCGCCGGAATCCCATATAGGCGCCAGTTCTAGTCCCGGCAGCTTCACTTCCCATCCAGCTCCGTGCTTGTGGCCAGGGAAAGCAGTTGAGGACAGCCCAAAGCCTGGGGACTCTGTACTCGCGTGGGATACCTGGAGGAAGTTCCTGGCTCCTGGCTCCGAATCAGCGCAGCACCAGCTGTTGCGGCTACTTGGGGAGTGAATCATCGGATGGAAAATCTTTCTCTCTGTCTCTCCTCTCTGTGTATCTGACTTTGTAATAAAAATAAATACAGCGGGCCCGGCGCGGTGGCGCAAGTGGTTAAGGTCCTCGCCTTGCACGCCCGGGATCCCATATGGGCGCTGGTTCTAATCCCGGCCAGCCCCGCTTCCCTTCCAGCTCCCTGCCTGTGGCCCGGGAAAGCGGGAAAGCAGTCGAGGACGGCCCAAGCTTTGGGACCCTGCACCCGCATGGGAGACCCGGAAGAGGCTCCTGGCTTCTGATTGGCATAGCATCGGCCGTTGCGCTCACTTGGGGAGTGAATCATCGGACAGAAGGTCTTCCTCTCTGTCTCTCCTCTCTGTATATCCGCCTTTCCAATAAAAAAAATAATAAAAATAAAATATTTAAAAAAATAAATACACCTTTAAAAAAAAAAAAGAAATTAGTAAAATTAAAGGCCAGCATTGTGGAGTAATAGGTAAAGCTGTTGCCTGTGACAGCCGCATTGCATGGACTCAAGACCTGGCTCTGTCCCTTCTGATCCAGCTGCCTGTTAATGGTCTGGGAAAAGCAGCAGAAGATGCTTGGGTGTTTTGGTCCCTAACACAAACATGGGAGCTCCTGGGTCCTGATATTATCCTGGCCCAGCCCCAATTGTTGTCATTTGGGCAGTGAAACAGAGGATGGAAGATCTCTGTATCTTCCTCTCTTTCTCTATAACTCAAATAAACAACCCTTTTTAAAAAAAGTGGTCAAATGTTTCAATTCTTCATTATATTTATCACCATTTGTATTTGATGATAAACTTTCATTTTCATCATTGTACTTTATTACCTTTTCTGTAGTGAAATGAAACGGTGAGACTATTCTCCTGGTGCCTGGAACATTGATGAGCACATAAATAGCTCTTTAATAAAAACTTATTAAGTAGAGGAATTAATATAAGCTGAAAAATATTAAGTGAACTACTGCAGAAGGATATGTTATTCTTCTAAATTGAACTTCGTGGAAGCCTCCCTCCATAAGTGTGTTGTCTGCCTGCTTTGCTAAGGCCATTGTTATCACACAGCATCAGTGTACATTTAGTGCAGGCATAGACAGAGTGTAAGGTTTCAGACACTAAATACGCTGCATAACAACAGCAGACTCTGGTTTAAGCTTAAACAGCAGTTCTCTTGTTTTTGTTTACTTAAACAAGCCTGCGTATTTCCTAATTTTTTAGAAAGTCTCAAAATGCTGGGACACTATATAACTCTATGGCAATTTTGCAATAGTTATTTTATTAAAACAAAAGTTTATTGCCTGAAATTAAGTTCATTTTGGTTTATGAACTTTATATTCAAAGAACTGAGTTATTTCATTCAAGAACTGAACACTAAGGCAAATTTGAATCTATTGTTTAATGGAAAGCAACAGGAGACACATGATTTAGTGTAGCTCGTTTTACTGTTTTTTGGTAGTCATAGTTTCCTTTTTTTCCCCCTGGCTATGACAATCTATTGCCTTTTATTTTATATATATTAGTAGCCCAAAGAAGGTAGCATAGAAACCTTTTGGGAAGGAAATGGTCTAAGAAAAATTGGGGTTGGGGTGGTAATTCAGAAAGAACAAAGATCCTTTATAGAAAAGTTTCTTTTTATTATTTTAAAATACATATTATTTTTATTGGAATGGCAGATTTATAGAGAGAAGGAGATATAGAAATATCTTCCATCTACTGGTTCATTCACCAAGCAGTTGCAATAGCCAGAACTGAGCCTATCAGAAGCTAGGAGCCAGGCGCCAGGATCCTCTTCCAGTCTCATGCAGTCACATGGTCCCAAGGCTTTGGGCCGTCCTCAACTGCTCTCCCTGCTGCTTGCCCAGGCCACAGGCAGGGAGCTGGAAGGGGAGTTGCCAGTACATGAACCAGCACCCACATAGCTTCCCGATACATGCAAAGTACCATTGTACCAGCTCCAGAAATTTTTCAAATTATTATTTTCTGTACATTGATTGTCTAGGAATTTTGAAATTATTTTCTGAATATTTTCCTCATTGAGAATAGATTTGAGTATCTCTAATATTAAATTCAACTAGAGTGATGGAAAAAAAACGCAGGAATTGGATTTTTGAGGATCCTGAGTTTGAATGCAGTCTCCTTCCTGACCTGCTTTTATAACCAGTATAAATTTATCAAGGGGCCTGGTGCGATTGCCTAATGCCTGAATCCTTGCCTTATATCTGCTGGGATCCCAAATGGGCACTGGCCTTGCTTGTGGCCTGAGAAAGCAGCCTAGGACTGCCCAAAGCCTTGGGACCCTGCACCTGCATGGGAGACCCAGACAAATCTCCTGGTTCCTGGCTTTGGATCAGCTCAGCACAGCTACAGTCGTTGTGGCCACTTGGGGAGTGACCCAGTGGACGAAAGATCTTTATCTGCCCTCCTCTCTGTAAATCTGCCTTTCCAATAAAAATAAATCTTAAAAAACAAAACAACAACAGAAAACTTCAAGCAAGGCCCATTAATTTTTTTAGAGCATCACTCCCTTCAGTTCTAGAAAGTATGGTACCGATTCAACATAATCACTGCAAATATTAAATGTAATTTTGCATGGGAAGTGTCTTTTAGGTTGTTAATGCTTGATAAATTTTACCACATTACCTTCAGCTATTTTTCGAATTACTCTTTCTAGGAAGGGATACATAGACAGCTACAGACACTGCAGAAATGACATTTTTCTGCAGCAGCCCATCTACAAAATTTGAAGCTGGGATCTAAGACTGCTGGAAGTCTTCAGACAGATATTCAGGGGCCAGAGGATTTGCTAAGAAGTGTCTTTTATTGGAAAAATGGTCTTAAACTGTTAAAGCAGCACAATCTAAAATTGTAATTTTATAAAAGTATTGCTATTTCAGCATGTCTCTGCATTTATATTTGTATTTCATCTCACAGAGCCAAAGGACCTTGGATGTGACTGTCCCTGTCTTGCTGCTAAAAGGTTGGCCTGTCCTACTATCTAAATGACCACAGGGATCAGTATGCAGTACTATTCCTATATTGGAATCAAAATCTTTGCCCTAGTAATAATACACATATGAACAATAGTTCCAGTTACCAAGACTTTATTTTCTTATCATCTATATAAATCAGTACTTTGATTTTATATTAGGAACATAACATGTGGCTGAGTAAAGTATTCTTTGCAGGGGCCAATGAAAAATGAACAGATGCCAATGGAATGATGTAAGTAACATTGTATCAAAGCGTAAGTCAAATGTTTTCAAGACATGCTGTAGAAATCAAGCTTAATAGTAGCTAGAGTATTTTAAATTAGACACAGAATATTAAAATTTGATTTTCCAAGACATTTTGAAACAGTTTCAATGTGTTAGTTTCAGAGACTATTCATTGACTTTGCGAAATTCTGCATTTCCAAGCCTCACCTCATTCATGGGAGATGTGGTTTTTGAGCCTGTTCAACAAACAAGGTGTGATGCCTGTTTCAGATTTATCTCACTACAGGAAATTGTGTTCCTTGTTTTGAAGCTAAGAGGGAATTTTTGAGCACATAGATTCTTTCTAGATTCTTTCTGTTAATTCTTCTCTTTCTTGCCAACAATTATTGGAATATTGGCCAAATAGAATCCCAAGTAGATGTATAAATAAAACATAACAAGGAGTCTTAGTCTTCTTTATCTGCCATAGACTCACTGTGAATTCAAGGCTGAAATTAAAAGCTTTTTTAAAAATTTTGAAAAACTTAAAAACTAACTTCAGGTTATCTTTCCTGTTCCAAAAGTCAGAGTATTTGACTGGATTTATATATTCTGTTCATTAGCCCATGATGAATTCAGTAGGTATTGGCATTTAAAGAGTTCTAGGCCTGCTTAGCAAGGCAACACCTAGGCCCCATTTACCTTTCTAGGCTCTCCGATTGCATCTATTGTATGCCGTGTCCTGGGGCTCTACCTCTCCACTAGCAAACCCATCAGTGCTCTTGTACTTTCAGCACCATCCATCTACTGCAGTAAATCAATGTTAAATGTACTGACTTGTAAATCTGCTTTGGTAAACAGAATTGTGTAGCAAATGTAAGAAATTTAAAAGCAGGGATTTACTAAGCCCAACAGCTAAGGCACCTGTGTACTCTGAGCCCCTGGTTTCAGTGCCTGTGACTACAGCTTCCAGGTGTCAGTTACTGGGTTACTGTCATCCACACCAGAGACCTGGATTTCCTAGCCCTGTTTCACGTGCTTGAGGTGTGAATTAGTCTCTATCTGTCTCAAATACATTCAAACACAGAAACAAGGAATTTACACATGACTATTTGTTTCTATATTTAAATAACAACAGAAGTAATTTAACACAAAGTCTAGGAATAATTTCTTGCTTTAAAGTAAGTCTTACACAGATTAAGTAAATCAGCTGATCACATAAATCAGCTCTTGTAACACTACCTTATTTAGTGCAGGCCATGGCTCTCAAATTAATTTCTCTTGATATTTCTGTACACAAATAATTTAGGGCCATTTATATTTTCCTTTGATGAATTTGACAACTTTTTTTTTTTAAGATTTATTTGTTTTTGTTGGAAAGTCAGATATACAGAGAGGAGGAAAGACAGAGAGGAAGATCTTTTGTTCAATGATTCACTCCCCAAGTGGCCAGCCGGTCGTAGATACACCGATCCAAAGCCAGAAGCTAGGAGCTTCTCCCGGGCCTCCCACGCCGGTGCAGGGTCCCAAGACTTTGGACTATCTTAGACTACTTTCCCAGGCTACAAGCAGGGAGCCGGATTAGAAATGATACCCTTATGGGATCCTTGCACATGCAAGGCAAGGACTTTAGCCACTAGGTTACTGTGCTGGGCTCTAACAGCCTTCTATTTTTCCTTTTTCTATATGTGGCAAATATTTTTCCTGTTTTTAAAATATAAGGAATTAGGGCTGGCATTGTGGCATAGTGGGTAAATCCACTGTGTGTTACTGCCATCATCAAACGGGCACTGTTCAAGTCTCTGCTGTCTCTCTTCTGAACCAACTTCCTGCTAATAGCCTGGGAAAAGCTTTGTTTGGGCTGCTGCCTGCTCCATCCCCAGCCATTTGAGGAGTGAGCCAGCGGATGGAAGCTCTCTCTCTCTCTCTCCTGTTCTCTGCAGCTCTGACTTTCCAATAAAAAGAGAAAATCTTTAACAGTTTAAAAGTGACCATCTGGGTGTACAGCCTAATTCTGAAGCAGCTTACAACTTGTGGGGATATTAAGCTCATGGCCTGTTCTGTAACTCTGCCCATCTTGCTTTTGATTTTGCTACCCATGTATCCCTTAGTAAACTATGCAGTTCTTAAGGTTTTAACAAAGTGAGAAAAATGAAAAAGTGATATATTTCTTCAAATCCCAAAATCAGACATCAATTAATAGTTTTGAAGTCAGAAATAGCAGTATGAGACAAGCCATTAGGATAAACATATCAGCATATTTTATGTGTAATGGCAATTAAACTCAGAAGGCATGGTATTTTTTGATGGGGGAGAGAGGATGAAGCATAGTACTTCTATTACTTTTCAAAAGCTGTGAAAAAACAATGATATGCACGGAGAAAAACAGGTTTAGCAATAATCCCTGTGGGTCTTCTGTTAGTTTTTCTCCATAATAACAAACTCATACATGAGTTCACACTATTTTCTTTTTTGTGCTTCAGAAAACTTGGTACATATTTTTAAATATTTAAAAATTACTAGTCTTTAGCAGGTATTTTACTGCAAAGTGTTGTGTGCTTTTGGGGAAGGAGAGGGAGTCAAGACATCAGGAAGAAGATGTAAAACTTGAGATTTTATAAATAGGCTGTATTCCTCCATACACTTTAACCCTGGCGTTTTGGCCTTCAGTTTGTTTGACCTTCAATTTCTGTCACCAGGCTGTAAGCTCTGACCATCATTTCATAATATGCAAAGGTGTGACTTGAACAGAATGATTTCTGCTGTGGTTAAAGACAATATTTGATAGAGTGCTTCTCGAAAGTGGTCCTGTCCTGCATGTCTGTGTCTAACAGTGAGAAGGTTGGAGCACAGGAAATACCAGATCCAAATGAACAGTGTGATTCCTCAACTGCACTTCTCAGGCCAGACAGGTGGGTTTCAGCCTCTTGGCATTCCACCTCCGGGAAGTCTGGCTGCCAGGTGCCTGGGTGACACTGGCGAAGGGGCGTGGTCCCAACTCCGGAACCAGTGGAGGGCTTGCCATACCCACGGTTACGTCGGGTCCACTCAAGCTCACCGGTGACTGAATTGGACATCGACCTGAGAAACTCGGGCTTGGGGCTTGTGTGACTCGTGTGTGCGTGTGTGTGTGGGGGGGATGCTGCTGTTCCAGAACCGAAGATAAAGTAATCCAGAGCAAGCAATGTGAGAGGATTAGCACGCGGTCCCTTGAAAGCCTTTTGGCTGACAGGGCTTTCGTGTCACGGTGAAATATTGGTCACACATCCTGTATTTAATCTTGGGGGACCTGAACTCGCCCCAGGGACCCAGTGTCCTAGGCCCAAGCTCTCAGACACCGACCGCTCCTTCCAGACGGCTCGGGTTCCTGTCACTCAGTAGCAACCGCCCAGGTGGCGAGACTCCCGTCATGCCCCGCGGGAGGGAGGGACGCGCCCGCCCTCACAGCCCGGAGCTCCGGCCGGCCAACACACGCCTACCCGTGATGCCCCGGGCGCTCATTTGCATGCCGCGCGCAACAGGTAAGCCCGAGTCAGGTCCGCGGGCGTCCTGCCTGGCCTGTGGTCACGGCGCAAAATCACCGCGCCTCGGGACCTGGTGCCGTGCTACACAACGGCCCTAGCCGTTCCAGCTGCTCGCCAAGGCGCGCGAATTACTCACCATCAGTAAGAAAGGGGAGATCTCGCCGACCTTTATATAGGCTGCGGGCGAGGCTTCAATCGTGCTCGCTTCGGCAGCACATATACTAAAATTGGAACGATACAGAGAAGATTAGCATGGCCCCTGCGCAAGGATGACACGCAAATTCGTGAAGCGTTCCATATTTTGTACCCTAATTTTTCTTCTAATTCGAAGAAAATAATGTAACCTGGTTCCCGCTCTAATTCGAAGAAAATAATGTAACCTGGTTCCCGCTCCATGCTCGGCCGTTTGCATCTTAAAAGTCAGCAACTCTGTTCCCGCACGAGTTGCTGGTCGAAGAGTCCTTGCCAAGTCCTGAATGAACGCGTTCTGCTTACTCGGAATGACAGCAGCACTGACTCCCTGCTCATTTGGGGAACTCGTCTTCCACAGCCGGAGCGGATTCTGGAGCTCCGGGACCAACTTACGCTGGAGGCACAAGATCCATTGGTCTTCCTGAGCCTTAGGACACTTGGAAATGCCAGCTACCTGGACCCTCTGCCATTGTCCATGCCCGCAATGATGGACATATGACTGTGTGTGAAGAACTATACTATAGTAATGTTATGGGGGAACTCAGTGATGGGGAGGGAAGTGGAGAGGGCGTAAGGGAGATCCCAGGGCTTATGGAACTGTGTCATAAAATGGTAATTTGCCAGCTACCATTTGGGAAGGCTCTGTGGTGAGGATTATGGCTGAACCTTCAGGGGGAAGGGGAAAAGTGTGGCGTTCCGATACAAGTCGGATACAGGTGTTTCAAAGATGCAGGTACAAAATATGGAACGCTTCACGAATTTGCGTGTCATCCTTGCGCAGGGGCCATGCTAATCTTCTCTGTATCGTTCCAATTTTAGTATATGTGCTGCCGAAGCGAGCACAATTGAGATCTCGCCCGCAGCCTATATAAAGGTCGGCAGGATCTCCCCTTTCTTACTGATGGTGAGTAATTCGCGCACCTTGGCGAGCAGCTGGAACGGCTAGGGCCGTTGTGTAGCACGGCACCAGGTCCCGAGGCGCGGTGATTTTGCGCCGTGACCACAGGCCAGGCAGGACGCCCGCGGACCTGACTCGGGCTTACCTGTTGCGCGCGGCATGCAAATGAGCGCCCGGGGCATCACGGGTAGGCGTGTGTTGGCCGGCCGGAGCTCCGGGCTGTGAGGGCGGGCGCGTCCCTCCCTCCCGCGGGGCATGACGGGAGCGCGCGGTGCACGAGCCGTCCGGCCCGGGGAGGCTGCTGCCGTCGTGAGGCGGCCAGCGACGCGGGAAGCGCGGCCTGGGGACCAGGACGTGTCCTCGCGCTACTCGCTCTAATGAGCGGATTAAAAACAAACCAAAAACCCCAAAGCAGGCCCCTGGCCATTTTCACACATCTGTAGAAGTGAAGGTAATTCGTTGACACAGCCGTCTTCAACCCGCGTCCACGTTTGCGTGAAGGCTTCGAAGGCCCGTGTGGGCCGGGTGGACGTGAGGAGTCCTGAGGGGCCCACGGGGGTGTCTGTGATGGCTCTGGCCGTCGGGTTCGGTGGTCCTCGGCCCGTGGCCCCGACTCAGTTTCTCACAGTGTCCTTGGTGGGCTGTTGGGCCCCCATGGGACGGAACCTGGGGTGTGGCTCATTCCGCACACAGGGACGGTGGCGTTTAATCTGCGGGCCCTCCACCTTTCTAGAGCGGGTAGGGGCAGGTCTGGACAGGGTTTCCGTCGTTGAAGGTGTGGTGGGCCTCACAGCTGCTAACCCTGTCCCTGAATCCGTTTTAGCATCGCAGGTGAGCCTTGTCCGGCTGGGGGAGGTCAGTGACCTGGGGCTAATAATTTATCCCTCAGCTTAGGCCGAGTTGAAGTCGCGTGTCTCTCCTTACTGTTGAGACTTGTGGCGCCGTTCAGTGCTGTCCCTGCCTTGCAATAGAAAGTCTACCTTGTTCTTTTTTTTAATTTTTTTCCTTTTCTTTACAGCAAAGGAATGCTCAGTGTTGTGACACTGATGGAAGTAAAAGCCATTTCCTCTTGAGCAGTTTTGCTCTAATAAAAAAGAAGAGACTGAACCCAAATGCTCACATCCTCTTTAACAGGGAACAGATGAATCACTTAGAATCACAGGGTCAGGGACCCGGAGTCACAAAGGGTAGAATTAACTGAACCTGAGAAAGAGAGATTGGGAACCTGGGCTTGAGCTTGTAACCATGACAGGAGCTTCTCAAAGCACCGGTGCCTGGGCCCTGCAGCGGATGCTGGCTTCATCACTCTGAGTGCCGCACGGTGTCTGTGAGACCTTGTTTTGTATTCTCCGTCTCCCATCTCCACACACTACTGCTTCCTTTATCCAATGACTGTTAGAAGTGCAACAAACTTGTCAGCATCCTTTATCTTTCCCTTTTCTGTTAAAAAGGCTGGGGATCAGGTGAGGCCTGTAACAGAATTCCTCACTAGGTCTTCTTCCTTCCCTCAGGTCACCCCCAGTAGCTTCCCTGGATTCCTCCTGCATGTCCCAGCTGAGAAGCACCAGAAAAGTCTTCACTCCCTCACTAGTCTTGATTTTCTTTCCCGAGGACTCCTCCAGCCAGTCCAGCAAACCACGATAAACTAGAGTGGGATTGTCCCACCTGGCCTAGTTAGCGTAGTCCCCAGAGCCAAGAACTTGCAGTTTCCAGAGGGTTGGTATAGGCCACTGTATTCAAAGAATGATCTGGGACATGTCCCTGACAACCTTTTTGAAGACTCTTTTTTTTTTTTTAAGATTTATTCATTTTTATTACAAAGTCAGATATACAGAGAAGAGGAGAGACAGAGAGGAAGATCTTCTGTCCAATGATTTACTTCTCAAGTGAGCGCAACGGCCAATGCTATGCCAATCCGAAGCCAGGAGCCTCTTCCGGGTCTCCCACACGGGTGCAGGTCCCAAAGCTTTGGGCCGTCCTCAACTGCTTTCCCAGGCCACAAGCAGGGAGCTGGATGGGAAGTGGCGCGTTCAAGGCGAGGACTTTAGTGGCTAGGCCACACCGCCAGGCCCGAAGACTACTTTCAGTGAAACAAAGTCAAAAGTGCAGTGGTTTTGTGTGTGGAGCTCTCACAGCAGCGAGTTCCGTTCGTGTGTGCTAACTGTTGTGTTGCACTGATGGGGGTGGTGGGGAGAAGATGCAAGCTTTCAGAGATGACTTAATTAATTTCTTGTGATTATTACAAATTTACCAATGTATACTCTTAACCCTACTCCCCTTCTTCTAGTCTTAGGGAGAGGAGTACCTTGATGAGGGAAAGCTTTTGCCCACTGTCTGATTGCAATTCTGTGGGAGCTGTTTTGTAACTGTAAATTCTTGTTTACAGTGACGTAAGTTCTGTCCCGATCAATACAAGTTCAGTTGACTTACCTCTACTGCTGTGGAAGGAGCCAGTTTTGCTTCTATTATGGCATTCCTTTGCACATTCCTTCTTCCACATAAATTTTCACTGTTTTGATTTCATGACATCTACAATGTTCTTTCATGGATTAATATGCTAAATGAACTTCTTAACACATGTTCACTTTTTAATCCATATGGAAGAGGATTTTACCTATACAAACACAGTTTTATTTTGAAAGACAGAGTTTCAGAGTTCCAGGTTCTGGGGAAAAGATCCATTGGGTTCACTCACCAAATGGGTGCAATGGCCCAGGGCTGGGCTAGGTGGAAACCAGGAGCCCTGAGTGTCTTGCAGGTTTCTTGTGGGTGTAGGAGTCCAAGTACTTGTCCTTCCCCAGGCATAGTAGTAGGGAGCTGGAGGTGAAGCAACTGGGACTCTTCCTATTAGTTTTCATGTAACATGCTGGGTTTGCAGCTGGCGGACCAACACACTAAGCCACAGCATAAGGCCCTGATTTTACTATTTAAAATTTTTTTGTTCAAATCAAAGATGTGAGGATTACAATTGATTTTATCTTTTTTTAAATGTCTTATTAGTTTAAAGTGATGCACTGAGTTTCCCAGTGGATTCACCTACAGTTTTATAACTGTACTTCTATTATTTTCACCAATGAAGTATAGCTTGTGGGCTGCTTTATACTCAGATTTTTTTTTTCATGGCTCCCAAATGACAAACGCGGGCTGCTTTTCTAATTCTGATATGCTTCTCTGTTAATTTTGTGATTTTTTTTCTTTTTCCTTTCCCCCTTGAATTAGGATAAAGAGAACAGATTTCATGCATCTCCCAGGTTTTCGTTACCTTTAGAGTGAATAAGTCACTGCATTTGTTAGTAGCAGTGATGGAGAATTTGGTGTTAGGGTTCAGCCATTTGGTGAGTTCAGTGAATGATTTGTAGAGATCTAGTCTGCTGAGTGAGTGGCCACAGAAAAAACTGGTTTATTAGGCCTGTTTGTATGCCTTACATCTGTATTTGGCACAGACTGATTAATAACATTGTGTTCACCAGGGAACAACTCTTTGATATCTGATTGGTTAGTTTTTTGTACTTCTGTGTTCATTCCTGAGAAATTTTAACCTTGAAGTTGTAAACTCTGTGCTGTATGTTTATAATTCGGAAAGGTCTTTATTTATCATATGAGTGCGCAGTATTTTCCTAAATCCAGATGGTATTAATGATTTTGATTATATGAAGACCTGAATTATCCAGTCCTGTTCTAATTGGTTTAATGATGGTGCTAATTATATAATACTTCTATAATTCTTTGAAAATAAAGTGAAATTTGGGCCTGGCGCAGTGGCGCAGTGGTTAAGGTCCTCGCCTTGCACGCCTGGGATCCCATATGGGCGCTGGTTCTAATCCCGGTCAGCCCTGCTTCCCATCCAGCTCCCTGCCTGTGGCCCAGGAAAGCAGTCCAGGAGAGCCCAAAGCTTTGGGACCCTGCACCCACGTGGGAGACCTAGAAGAGGCTCCTGGCTTCGGATCGGCATAGCATCTCACTTGGGGAGTGAATCATTAGGTGGAAGATCTTCCTCTCTGTGTCTCCTCTCTGTATATCTGCCTTTCCAATAAAAGTAAAATAAATCTTAAAAAAAAAGAAAATAAGTGAAATTTCCAGAAATTTAAATGTCCTACATTTTAAAGGCACCAGCTGAGAAGCCTTTAAGAATTAAGTTCACATAATGTGGGTAAGTGTTTGATAGACTAGGGTATTTGAATGGTTTGGTTTGGGTTGGGCATTTTCCTGGGTGGTGAAGACACTAGTGTTTGGTATTGGCCTGCCTGGGTTACGTGAACTGCACCCTTCTGGGAACGCAGACCTTGGGGTTCAGTGGTGATGGGTCAAGAGCTTGTGTGCCTGCTGCCCAGGCAGGAGTCCTCAACTCATTTCCAAGGGGCCCAGCTTCATTTTGCACATTGAAAGAGAACCAGCAGAAAGCAGCTTCCTGTCTCTGTGTCTCTTAAATAAATAAAAAGTAATTTGGTTTATTAAGACATTTCCTGTACAAAATAGAAATTACTTTGATTAAAGTAGTAATTATTACAGATGATTAAGGTTACATTTAGAGACTGAGTTTCAGAAAAATAACTATAAGAGATCTTTTTTTCCTTCAGAAAAAGAGAGCAGTTTTGTTCTAAAGCAGCAACATGAGGTTTTTCATAACTTTAATTTCTCCACTATTTGTTATGTTTCTCCTTTCATTTCTACATTTTCTTTTATTTTCTTCATCTACATCTTATTTTATTTTCCTGTGGCTAGATATTTTATGAATTTTATTTTTCAAAATTTTTCTTTTTCCTATTGCTCATTCATTTTCTGTTGTTGATTTCAGTTTTTAATTTTTTATTCCTTCTGTTTACATTAGGTTTAAAGTAGGCTCTTGTGTTAGATTAGGTTGTTAATTTTAGATCATCTTCATTACTAACGTGAAACATAATTTAACTGTAGGCACTATCCTACAAATTATGGTGTCCTTGTTTATATTTTCATTTACCTAAAAGTGCTCCCCCTTTTGGTTTTAAATATTTGATTAGTTTTCCAGGTGTCTGTCTTTATTATTTCACTCCCTTGTGATGTGATTTTATGTATTTTAAGCTTGTTAAGCCATCTTTCATGGTCCATGATATGGTATGTCTTAGTGAATGTTCAATGTGCACAGAAAAATAATATGCAGTTGATTGTACTGTTGAATACATGCTTTGAAAGGCAGTGGGAGAGGTACGACATCTATACTATACCCCCCTGCCCCATGATCCCAACAGCCTGTCCTAGGCTTTGCTGAGTCAACGAGCCATGCAGCCAGGAATTGGACACTCTGGTGTGAGATGTGGGCATTCCCAGTAGTGCATTCATCTGCTGTACCAACACATCCATCACCTGTATAACTGTTAAAAAGAAATATTCGTTGATAATTAGTAAACTGTGCTTATTCTTAGTGATTTACTATGCTTCAGTTATTGAGAAAGAATTGTTGAAATGAGCAGTTGTCATTGTGATATTCTCAAGCTGACCTTTAAGTTCTGACTTTTTAAAAAGGTAGTTCGGACTTACTTGAAAGGCAGATTTACAGAGACGAGAGACAGAGAGCATGATTTTCCATTCTCTGGTTCATTCCTCAAATGGTTGCAATGGGTGGCTGAGGTGACCTGAAGCCAGGAGTTAGGAGTCTCTTCTGGGTCTCCACATGGGTGCATGGGCCCAAGAACCCTGCTTTCCCAGGCCATGAGCATGAAACTAGATCTAAAATAGAGCAATGGAAACCTGAGTTGATGCCCATATGCGATGCTGGTGCCAGGGGCAGAAGGAAAGAGAAAGATTTTCCATCTACTGGTTCGCTCCTCAAATGGCCACAATAATCAGGTCTGAGCCAGGCTTAAGCTAGGGGCCAGAAACTGTCCAAATCTCTCACGTGAGTGGCAGGGGCCCAAATATTTGGGACAGTTTCCTCTGCTTTCTCTGTGGCAATAGCATGAAATTGGATTGGGAGCAGAGTTGCTGGGATTCAAACCCTATTGTCACAGGCAGTGGCTTAGTCCACTGTACCCCAGTACAGTGTGTTTGGGTGGCAAGCACTCAGCTCCTGGTCCCTAAACTTGATCGCTGTTCTGAATCTCCACTCCCTCCTTTCTCAGGAAGCCTCTCAGTTGCTCACCTGTGATGACCCCTGTGGGCCAGTGCATGACCCTCAGCAGTGTGCTGTGTGCCCCTGAATTGTAAGGTGAGGCGCCATTTTTTTGTCAAGATTCCAGCAGGGTAAAACGTGTATTTTGCCCTGTAGTTTCACTTGGCCTGACTTTTCATTCACACAACCAAAGGTTTTTATTTCCCAGGAAATAAAACTCCAGACCTGCCAGAAAAATGAAGGCTGCTCCTGTTTTGGTATTTGATAGTTAACTGCAAATAAGCATCAATCAAATCTTCCGTGATTGATTTTTCATTCCAATTTTAGTATATGTGCTGCTGAAGCGAGCACGTGATTGGTTTTTAAAGAGAGTAGATACCTCTGTTTAGTTAATTGTGTGTTTTAGGTACCATGGGAAGATATCTGGGGTTGATGGGCAAAGTTCCAGCCATAGCTCTAGGCCTAGAACAGCCCATATCCTGCTGGTTGGTAGGGACAATCATAATGTTAGCCTTGCCTGTCTCTTATGGTTGACAGGAGGATCCGTGTGAAATGCAGGGAGAAGTGCCTTGTGCAGTGGGAGGGTGCATGGCTGTTTTATAGTGAGAAGCTCTTTTGACTTTGAGGTTTGCAATGATTAGATTATTTTCATTCTTGAATTCAGGCAGATCATTTGAGTACTGCATCAGAGACCTACACTTCATCCTTAGGAGCACCTGTTTGCAACCTTAAGCCAAGGAATACAATCAAGTTGCTGTAAAATGTTACCTTGGAAACTGTGCACATTCAGAAACAACACTGGAAAGGAAACTAATTGAGGAAAAACCCACTTGGGACCAATAACCACTCAACCCCTCTAAACATAAATTATTAGACACCTGTTTGGAAATGTTTCTTGTAGTTTTTTTTTTTTAAAGATTTATTTTTATTATTTTTTTATTGGAAAGGCGGATATACAGAGAGGAGAGACAGAGAGGAAGATCTTCCGTCCGATGATTCACTCCCCAAGTGAGCGCAACGGGCCGATACTATGCCGGTCCGAAGCCAGGAGCCTCTTTCCGGGTCTCCCATGCGGGTGCAGGTTCCCAAAGCTTTGGGCCGTCCTCCACTGCTTTCCCAGGCCACAGGCAGGGAGCTGGAAGGGAAGCAGGGCTGCCGGGATTAGAACTGGTGCCCATATGGGATCCCGGGCGTGCTAGGCGGGGACCTTTAACCACTTGCGCCACCGCGCCGGGCCCTAGACTAACGTTTTACAAATGAAGTAGTCATCTTCCTCTTTTTTCTTGCGAGTACTAATTCTGGATACCTGGGAAGTGATCCAGAGAATGTGAACTCTGTCTTCTCTGTTTTTCAAAACAAAAAACAAACAAACAAAAAAAAACGGGGAAAGAGGCTTAATGGAAGAAGAAGTGCCCCTTCTGCCCTGTGAGGACACAATGTTTAAAGTGCTGCTTTAGAAGCAGAGACAGGACTCTCACCAGAAAACCAAACACTTTGATCTTTAGGATGCTGAGAAAATAAGCTTCAGTTTCTTATAAATGACTTGGTGTCAGATACTTTGTACAGCCACATAAGATGGGCTAAGACAAAAGCCTATGACCATGAAGGGTACCACTCTCTCATAGTATCGGAGTTGGGCAGAATCAGCTGTTTTTAAAGGATCTCCCTTTCCACCACTCTGAGTCCGGTGGGTGGTGTATATATTACTCGAATAAGTTCTTTCACAGGTGGCTGTGAAACCCTTACCCATGAAACTCTCCCATGGTCACTTTCAAATCTCCCTAGTCACTTCTGTAAATAGAACAAAAATTATCACCATTTTATCAGTTTCTGACAGATCTGTGGTGAAGGTTCTAAAAAAGTCTCATAATTCAGTCACTTCTGCATCATATAAAAGTACAGTGCTTACAAGTTCAAGATTGTTATGTCATCTTGAGATAGTTTTGTCTCTACATTATGTACTTCTTTATTTCTATTGCTACTGCATTACATTTTCTATTGTGCAATATTATTAATAAGTGTACATATATATTATTTTGGCTATTGTTTGCTTGGCATATGTTTGACTATCTCTTTGCTTTCAAACTTTTGGTATGAGTTTTCAAAGTCATTGTTGTTTTCCATAAAGAGCATTGTTGGGTGGCAGACTTGTGGTACATAAGGCTGAGTGCTGCTTGAGTTGCCTGGGTTCTAGATCAGAGTCCCAGCACTCTGCTTTCGATTCAGCTTTATGCTAGTACGTCCTGGAAGCAGCAGATGATGGCGTTGTGTTTGGCTCCCTGCACCCACAGGGGAACTGTTAGTGTGATTCCTGCCTTCTGGCTTCTGCTTGCTCATCACTGGCAGTTGAAGGCGTGTGGGGCGTGAACCAATGGATGGGATCTCTACCTTTCCCCTGGCCCTTGCTCTTTATTTACGTTTCAAGTAGATGAAAATAAATAAAGTAGCATTTTGGGATCTTAAAAATCAGCCCATTATCTTATCCTCTTAAAAAATATATGTGGGTTTAATTTAGGGCTTGGCAACTTTTTGTGTATAATAAGGTAAGTAGTAAATACTTTGATTTGGTGGGCTATAGACCATCTCTATTGCCGCTCCTCCACAGCAGCCATGGATCATACATAAATGAATAGGCATGACTGGATTTGGCTTGCCAAACATTGCTTGCCAATTCTGGCTTAATCCACTTGGATTTTTGTGATGACTGATATATTTGGAATTTGCTGATTTTATTTTGTGAGCTCTGTTTGCCATCTGTATTGCTTCGCCCAATGCCAACTAAGGTTACAGATGAACCTGGAGTCCTCAGCAGCCCAGCACAAAAGAGGAGGGTATTTTTTCGTATAAAATCAACTCAGTGACACAGAGAGCTTGGCTGGTGCTTGTCAATCAGACCTGGAAGTTGTTTACAAATCACTGCTGCTCTCAATTCATTGATGAAAACTCCTCAGAGGGGTCCACCAAAAAGCAAGAAGGGCCTGGGCAGTGTGGTGACTGGTGCCGAAGCCACCGGGCGATAGTACTCCAGCACTGTGGTGGAGAAAGCATGTGCATTTAGTTCTCCTTTCCCCTTCCAGATACCACACACACACACACACACAGCTACCTTTTTACTTATTTTTTGTCCAAGATTTTGTTTCAGTTTTAACAAATAATACAAGGTGGTTGTTTTATGGTTAAGAAATCTATCACTGGGCCCTGTGTGATAACCTAGTGGCTAAATCTACATCTTGCATTCCTGGGATCCCATATGGGCACCAGTTCATATCTTGGTTGCTCCACTTCCCATCCTGCTCCCTTGCTGTGACCTAGGAAAGCAGTGAGGACGGCCCAAAGCCTTAGGACCCTGTACCTGAGTGCTGAGTGGGAGACCTGGAGGAGTCTTCTGGCTTCAGATCTGCTCAGCTCCAACTGTTGTGGCCACTTAAGGAGAGAACAGTGGATGGAAGAGCTTTCTTTCTGTCTCTCCTTCTCTCTGTAAACCTGAGTTTCCAATAAAAATAAATAAACCTTTTAAAGAAGAAACATACCACTGTATTTTTGTCATTTTCTGTGAGTTCTCCTTTGGACTATTGCATTTGTTAAGTATTAGTTTGTTGTTGTGTTGTTTGTTTTAATGAGAGTCTGTGGATGGTAAAACCTCTTAGTCTTTTATACTCAGAAAACCAGGTATAGAATTCAAGGCAGATGACACTTTTCTCTCAATATGCAGAAGATATTACTCCATTTTCATTTGACATTGTTGCAGATAATAAAGCTGTTGATTATTTATCATTCCTTTATAGGAATCTGTCATTTTTCTCTAATAGTTTTTATGATTTCTAGAGTTTGGCAAAACACTATAGTTGTGGATTTATTTTTGTTGATTCATTTTGCCTTTCGGGATCCATTTTAAGATTTATTTTTTTATTATTTTTTATTGGAAAGGCAGGTATACAGAGAGGAGGAGAGACAGAGAGGAAGATCTTCCGTCCGCTGATTCACTCCCCAAGTGAGCGAAATGGCCGATGCTACGCAGAAAGCAGAAAGAGATCTGCCATCTGCTGGTTTACTCTGCAGACACCTCCAACAGCCAGGGCTGGGCCAGGCTAAAGAACAGGTCTCTCTTGTGAGTGGCAGGGACCAAAGTACTTGAGCCACCATCTGCTGTCCCCCTCATCCGCTGCCCAGGGTGAGCATTAGCAGGAAGCTGGATTGAAAACAGAGTAGCTAGGACTCCAACCAGGCACTCTGAGATGGGATATGGAGATCTCAAGAAGTGACTAAATCACTGTTCCAGATGCCGGCCTCCAGTGTCACTTTTTAAATGAATCCTGTTCTTTGTGAGATACATGAACCTTTTTCTTTTAAAAAGATGTACTTATTTATTTATTTATTTTATTGGAAAGGTTATACAGAGAGGAGAAGAGACAGAGAGGAAGATCTTCTGTCTGCTGGTTCACTTCCCAAGTGGCCACAGTGGCTGGAGCTGAGCAGATTTGAAGCTAGGGGCCAGGAGACTCCTCTGGGTCTCTCATGCAGGTGCAGGATTTTAGGCTTTGGGCCATCCTTGACTGCCTTCCCTGGCCACAGTCTGGGAGCTAGGTGGGAAGTGGAGCAGCCAGGATTATAACCAGCACTCATATGTGATCCTGGCGCACACAAGATGAGGACTGTAGCCACTAGGCTATGGCAGTGGACGCCATGACTCTTTTTTGCATTGCATTTGCTGTGTTGGATAGTTTGTTCCTTGAAAAACAAGCATTGTTATTCCTTTCCTCTCTCTTCATTGCTTCCTACCTGAATGGTTGTCTCTTCCCCGATAGTTCCCAGATCCCTGTGGTCAGGAGCAGGTATTACATGGTTGGTGGAGAATCCTGCCCTGTGTAGTACTGAATAGGTCACAGCTATAATATCTACACTTTTAAGCAGCTTGCTCAGGACCTTGCTTAAGTCATCTTGATTTCAGGATGTATCCTAGGTTTGCAGCTTCAGAGGAGGCTTAACAGCAGCAGCAGCAGCTGTAGAAGCCCTTGTTGCTGACTGGGCAGTTGGCTAAGGGCTAATAAGCCTGCTGTTGAGAGTGTCTTGGGTCCCCATGGCCAAGTCACATTGTGGTTAGGACATGGCTGGCCTCAGAGTGTGTCCTGGCACCATGGCACCACTCCCCTTGCTCTTCCCAACACCCTCTCTCTTCAGGTTACCTGGCACAGACTGAAGCCCCGGTGTGCAGAGGGACATGGAGGGTTCCCTTCAGTCTGCCCGAGTAAGACATGACACCTGCTGTCCTTTGCAGAACTGCCTAAAAGCTCATTTATATCTAGTTCCTGAGCTCAGAATAGCAACTTTGTGTTGTTCCTTGCTCCTGAGGACAGGAAGCTGAGGGAGCTTCTCCATTGCGCTGTATACCCTAGGCTTCTGTATTCATTGGGAGACAGAGCCTTCTGACTTACGCAGAGGCATAGGTTTGAATGGGTGACACATCTAGAGTCACTTTCTAAGCGTTCTTTCACTTTGGTAGGATTATCAAGCTGTAGAATCTCTCATTTGTCAACAGTGAGGGCGATGTTGCTGAATTCCATCATAGGAATGCTTTCCTATTGGTGTATGGCGAAGTGGGCTTCGGATTTGACAGAGTCCTTTCTCTGTTCCACAGGAAGAAGCATCAGAAATTGGGAATTCTCCTTTACTTCACTGTAAACCTGGTGTTTAGCTGGGTTCAACCTTATGCTTAATTTCTCCAGGGGCCAGATTTTCTTGCATATTGTCTCTGCCACTTTGGACAAGGATGTAATTCTTGCCCTGTCCCTTTCACTCTGTATAAGAGTGTGCAGCAACTCCTTCTGACCATAAAGCTATCAGCAATTGGCCCCAGGGAAAGAGTTGTTGGAAATCCAGCTTCCAAGCAATGGAAATCATGGTGAATATTACCTTCCAGTGCTGTCTTGAAACTCACCATTAAGTTATGTTATAGCCTGACTCCTCTTCAAGGGACCCTTTTCCATAGTGGCTAAGATAGCTTTAAATGCATGTGGTTTCTAGAACCAAACACATGCTTCTTCTTTCTCTTCCTTTTCTCAAAAGCATCCTTGCCACTTTTTATAAATTTCTAGAACTTGCCAGAAAATTTCTTAGGGGAGGCTTAGAAGATGACAGAAGGAAGAAGTGGGTTATTTGCATCTAGGCAACTAAGCAGTAATTATGAGGACAGAGGAAGCCAGAGAAAGAATATCAGGGAAAAGAGACTTGGAAAAAGTACAATCTGAAAGTTTGATGTTGTGGTAAATTCCAGTTAGAGGTTTCAGTTCCAGAATGTCTTGTGCCAGCTGCTCTTCCTAAAAGCAGCTTGTAGGGACAAGGGAGTGAAATTCGGGAATGATGAGGAGTTTGCCTTAGAGCTAGGGCTTGGGGGAATTTTGTTGAACTTTTTTTCTAGCAAGTGTTTTTTTGGACAAGAGAGAGATTACTGATTTATGTGTGTACATGCATGGCATTGTTTGGGGCACAGCATTGATGTTTGCAGAAGGATGGCTCATGTGTTGGAAGCTGTTTTCAGCTAGGTATTCAGAAAATTTGGAAGTCTATATAAACCTTCCATGATTGTTATAAAGAAAGCACCAAATCACCGACAGTTGTGGATGTAATTCTGAGGGAACTGGGAGTTGGGCCACAGGCTCTGAACATTGTGGGAGTTATCAAGTTATCTACAAAATAATCTCCAGTGCCTGTTTGCTCTTTGACCACAGAAATCAAATGTAGAGATGCCTTAGGAGAGATGTGGAAATCATCACACATAAACATTCTGGAGCAAAGTGTGTTCTTATGCTTGCTGCATCTAGAGAACAGGAAGGGAAAATTCATGTGGAGGTAGATCACAGATTCCTCATGAGGATGGAACTTGAGAGCTCCAGAAAAAAAGTTTGCATGATTGTGGCCATTTGGGATGTTGGGGACCCAGAAGCCAGGAGGACTTTTCCACATGGTGTTCAAGGTTTATTCCACATTTGCTTCTATTTATTTCTGCTTTTCTATTGGCTTAAGTATCCATTCTTTTTTCCTACCCCTACTGCTTTGCCACCTACACACAGTAATCCTTCTCTACCATCATCAGAAGAGCTTCTGTAGTCTGCCTCCTCTCAGTCATCTTTCCCACCTGCTGTGCACAAAAATAGAGCTCCCATTATGTGCTGGGTTTTGTGTAGTTCACATCATTTTATTTTATGGTCCCAGCAGTTCCGTGAAGTAGTATTATACAGGATCTTTTAGAAAATATCCCAACAGCATTGAAAATCCGTGGAAGCAAATTATGTGAAGGTAGTTGCCAGGAACACAGAATACAAGCAGGTTGTCCCTACCATTTTCAATAAAATCAGAAAGGATTGCTGCAGAAGATCCTGCAGAATTTGCTCGCATTAATGGAAAATGAGTGACATGTGATTTACTTAGACTTTTTTAATAAACACATTTGGAAGTTTAAGCTTGAATTGTTGGGCATTAGCAACAAGTCGGAGAATGCTGGTGTCTTTCTAAGCAAGTGTAGTGAAGTTACATGTTTTGCCAAAGAGAGGTAGGGTTTGAACCTGTTGTATTGTTGAATCCACAGAACATATACCATCTGAGGAGAGACAGTGAAGGCTGAGCAGCTCATTTCTCAGAGGTGAACCTGAACCAGCCAGTTGCTTGTAAACATGGGATTTCAGACTGTTTTCTAGCTTGTGAGATGATGGATCTTTTGAGCTGGGATTTTGCTGTTCTCAGAGAATTTGTAGCCAAGGAATAACAGGTACTGTAAGCAGGCAGTTCTTGTTTGCCAGAAATTACTATGGTGGTCTGTAAACCTAACCATCAGATTCCAGGGAGGTGAGGACAGCGAGAGTATGTAGAGATGCCAAGGGCTTCTGTTAGGGGTGTTAGAAGATAAGTTGCAGAGTATGAGTATAGAAAGATGTGAGCTCTTTACCAAGGGCCTGGTGGTAGAAAGAACTTCCTGTTTGCCAAATGGTCAAGTCACAGATTCACAGAGCTTCAGTGATGGGTTGAGGTTAGTGAAAAAGTATCTAATTATGTAGGTGATAACTGAAACTCAAGGGACTTTCCCAATGTCACATCTTAGGAATGGACAGAGTAGGATTCCAGGTCATGTCTTAAAATCTTTACTGTATGAAATTTGAATTTATTTTTAATCTGCTTTTTTCTTTTTAAATTTGAGAAGCAAACAGCACACTCATTTGCTGATTCTCTCCCTAGGTATCTGCAATGGCTGGGAATAGGAGCTTGGAACTCAACCCAGGCATCCCAAGTGTGTGTCAGCAACCCACTTAGTTGAGCCATTACTGCATTAGCAGGAAGTTTGAGTCAGGAGCCAGATCTGAGTATTGAATTCAAGTACTCCAATGTAGGAAGCAGTATGTTATTTGCTTATCTGAATTCCCAGCCTCACCTTTATTTATTTATTTATTTACTTAAGTTGGCATTAAATTTTTAATTTTTGTTTTTTTAAATTTTGTTTTTTAAATTTTAGATGATGTTTACATAGTTGATCAGGGTGGGAAGGACCCAGGGTTAGGGAAAGGTGGGTGTGATTGTTTCCAAACTTTCTATTTCTTCCTTCTATTTCTGCGGAGAGAGGGAAGATAAGAGGAGAAGTTCTACCTACACTCCAAGCCACCCTAGTACCCATGGATGGGGAGCAGCCCCCCCAATATCAGCTCAGGGTCCTAATGTGGCACATGCTCTGAGGATTCTGCCCAGGTGGATGTGATAGTTCTGAAATGCTGTTGATCTCACCAATCTATAGATGAAGAAACTCTTCTAATGCCCATTGGCTGACAATTGACCTTAGTGTCTCCATTTACCCAGATATTTGCTGTCATAGTTTAGCTTGGGTAGTTGTCTATATGTTCTGTTCTCCATTCTCTGCCGTGTGACCAGATGTCCTCTGCAGACCCCAAAGGGCTACCATATGCTCTGTGTATACCAAGGCCTGCCATCTAGCACTCTTTTACACTAAGGAGGACCGATTCTCACAGTTGGGCCCATGGACCTCGCCAGGGACTTTGGACCCCACTGAACCCCCACCCCTGAGGCTCATGGACCATCATCCACTTCATAGGTGGACCCAAAAATGTATGCCAGATGGTTTGGGACCCACTTGACTCCTCCTCCCAACCGGGGTTCAATGATCTAATGCTCACCAAGCAGGCAGGCCCAGTGACTCAGGCCCCTCTGGACCTCCTCACTCCTGGGGCTCATAAATCTAGTACCCACCTCACAGGTGAACCAAAGGTCCCAGGCAAGACGACCCTGGCCCCACTGGACCTGCTGCCCCCAGGGCTCATAGACTTGGCATCCACTGTGCCACTGAGGCCTGAGGACCTGGGCCAGGTGACCTGAAGCCCATCAGACCCCCTGCCCCTGGGGCTCATGGATTCAGCACCCACCTTGGAGGTGGGCCAAAACATAGGCCAGGCTTTATTTTTTTTAACATTACTAATTCATCACTCTGTGTCTGTCCTAATTAGTTTCTTGCTTTTTTTTTGGGGGGGGGTTCATTTTGAAGTTGATTGAGAGAGAAAGAAGAGGGTTAAGAACAGGCAAAGGTTTGTTAATCAAGGGAAAGAATCTGACAAACTGCTCTCTGGCTGGAGTCTGCCCAGGAGCACTTCCACAAGGTGGGGTGACTGAATGAGGGGAATGGCCACCCACAGTACACAGCACTGGACATTTATGTATTTATTTATTCTTTATTTTTATTTTGTTGATGATCTTTACATTGTTGATTAGGGCATAAAGGGTCAGGGGCTGGAGGAAACTGGGTAAGACCATTGTTTTTACACTTTCTTTTTTTCCTTCCTGTATTTGGAGAAAGGGAGAGATAAGGGGAAAAACCGCACCCAGCCTCCCAACCATCCCAGGGTCCCCAATGTGGGGCATGTTTCAGGGTCCTGCTCAAGTGGTTTTGATAGTTCAGCAGTTCTGTATTGCTGCCAATCTTGCCACTCCAAGAACAATGAGTCTCTCCAGAATCTACTGGCTGACATAACTCACCTAAGAGTCTCTGTTTTCCTAAGTATTCACTGTCAGCACTTGTTTATTTGTTTATTTGTTCTGTCCTCCATGCTCTGTTCTGGTACCAGGTGTCCTCTGAAGGTTTGAATGTACCGACGAGTTCTCCATGTGCAACTGGCCATGCTGTCCACTGTTTCATCTAAGCCACCGAGGAGGCCCAGCTCTGATGCAAGCATTCCACAGTTAGACCATGGAACCTGCGATTTTCTCCATGGTTGAAGTTCTGAGTCCAGTGGTTCAGTTGGGGGATCCCCATAGAAACCTCATCTGAGGTGATTCCAGACTGATTCTTGTGTATGCTTGCTGATACTGGATATGACACAGTCTGTCACCCCAATCAGCATACATGCACAGTGGTGGTTGCAATTGCTGGGTCATTTCTGTACTCAGCTCTGTCCTGTATGCAAATCAATGGGTGTTGCAGTCCAGCCCAGCCCAGTCCCACGTACCACACACTTAGCTATGTAAACCAGTGGGAGCTGCAGCCTAGCTGGGGTGACTCCCAATAACCCCCACCAGGCCAGCCCCCTTCCCTGGTTCCCATGGTTGCCAATATGTACAGCAGACTGATCCAGTTTGTCCCACAATCCATTCAGTTCTCATACATGTCAATGGGCATTGAAGCCTGGTTCAACCCAACCAGCCCCACTATCCAGTCCACACATGTGCTGGCAGGTGCTACTCTCTGTCTAGTCATGCCTGCCCCAGTCCTGGTTCTCATTCTTACCAGTCGGAGTGACAACCCAAGAAGGAGGTGCCCACTGTTTCCCTACTGAGCCCACTCCCACTCCCAGATCTCGCACTCTCCAGGTGGTTCTGCAGCTTAACTTGACAGAATTTGCCCCCCATGCCAACATCTGTCAGTTGATACTGCGGCAAAACCCAGCCAACCCACACCCACTCTACTTATGCATGCACCTGTAGGAACAGTTAACCTAAGTCTGGCTTTCCCCTGATCCAGCTCACATGAGGCCAACAGGTGTTATAGCCCTGCCCAGCCTGGTCTGCTCCCAATCCCAGCTCTTACACTCTCCAGTGAGAGTAGTGGTTTAGCAGGGTAGCCCCATACAGCCCCCACTACTGTGACCATTCCCTGCCCCACTGCCCCCCCCCGCCATGGGTCTCACATATGTGGCCCAATCTGGCATGGCCCGTCTTACCTTGGCATTTGTCAATGGGTGCTGAAGCTTGGCCAGGCATGGTGCTGCCCCCCAGTTCCAGCTCACACTGGTGAAGGCTACAGCCTAGCCCAGCCTGGCTCCGGCAACCCCCAGTCCTGGACCTAAAGTAAGCTGTGTGGTATTGCAGCCTGACTGGCCTGACCCACACACTGTTCTGTTACTCAGATTTGCCAGTGGGTGATATGAACAGCCTAGCCTGGCTCACCCCAGATCTGAGCCAGATATATGCAGGTGAGTACCATTACCTGGCCTGGTCTGGGCTGTCTCTATTGTGGTTCTTGTACTCACCTGCAGGGAACGTGTCCCGACAGAAGGGGTTCCTAAGTTCCTCCATCAGAACCTCTCCCAACGCCAAATCTTGTGCACACTGGTGAGTCCATGGCCCAGTCCTATTTAGTCTACCTCCTGTCCTAGCAGAAACAGTGGCCTTTCCTGACCAACCCTCAACCCATCTGGTTCATGTTGTTGGTTGCTACAGCTCAGTCAAGCCTGATCCATACCTAGACACAGCTCACACATATGGCTCAGTAGGGACAGAGATCTATCCCAACCATCCTACATGCATCCTGGTTCTCATGAGCTCCAGTAGATATTGGAGTCTAGTCCAGTTTGGCGCACCCCAGTCCCAGTCCATGTTTGTGCTGAGAGAGACTGCAGCCAGACCCAGACCAGGCGATAGCCCCCACTCTGGCCCTCATGCTCACCACTGGGAACCACACAACCCAGCCAGGGTGTCCCTTTAGTTCCCCAAGCAAACCTGTTTCCAACCACAGATTTCATGTGTGCCAATGGTTGCTCTGGCCCAGCTTGGCGTAGCCCCCCACTTGTCTTGGCCTTTGCCTTTTGATGCTATAGCCTGGCCTTACCCGGCCAGCAACACTGGGCTTTTGTCCATCTTAGGTGCCACGGATGGGAGAAGGCAGCTGTGCCCTGGTGTGTACATGCATAGCATATGCATCATGGTGGGTTGACCTTTTGTGTAGAGACAAAGGTAGGTTGATAAACTTTATTGTATGGAAATATCAGCTTGACTTGGCAGCATGGTGGAATTAATTTCTGCTCCGCCCCATAAGTAAGAAAAAGAATATTCAGTAAGAAAAAGAATATTTATTATTTCCTTATTAGCAATGATGCCATTGTCCCACCACATAATAAACTCTTACTCATGGTCTGTGAAAAAGGTTGAAAAAATTTAATATAACAAATGTAAAAGAAATATCAAAATCCCAACTCATTAATAGATCCAGTTCTTACCATCTTGTTTCCTCCTACTTCTCTTTATTTTTGTGATGGCTTTGGGCTTCCTGGAGTGAGTGATGATTTATCTTGAACAAAATAGAATTTGTTCTTGATTCCTGCTGGTGTAAACTCTATGCTAAATAAATAGAAGTAGATATAAAGGATAAACATGCATGCTTGCTTAAAAAATAAGCGCATAATTTGGTTCTTTCCTTTTGGTAGGTGAGAAGTCCTTAGGGCTTTCCTTGTCCCTTTATTCAAGCTATTTGTTCATTTATTCATTTATGGGAAATAGTTTTCTTCCTCTCTTTCTTTCCTTCTCTTTCTCTTCTCTCTTATTCTAGTGAGGGGGCTTTGGTGATTTGGAGAAAGAAACTCTAAGTACAGTGGCATTTTAAAGTCATACTGTGAAATACAATGAACATTAGCAAGGAAATGAAGTATTTTAAATGGCGTCCCTGAAAAACTCTGAAGGGCTTAAAATATTCAGGACTAAAAGGATTTGGAGAAGCTGCTTTGCACTCCCCTTCCCTAGTGCTGGAGCCAGGACGCTTAATGGAATCAAGGATAGAGAAAATAGTGGGGTAATGGGAAAGAGAAAACAGGAGACCAGGGAGGAAAGCACTTAAGGAGTACATTGATAGGAAAAAGGGCCCATGAGTATTTGGATTGTCTTAGTGTAAAAGGTTTCGTTTTGGTGCTAGACAATACCTAGGAATAGTTCGTGCTCCAAACTGATGCTCTTTTATAAATGAAAAGAAGCATTACTGATTATGCTGACACTGAGTTATGGGACTGTAAAGCATTTATGGATTTACAAGCATACTTCAAAATATGGAGAAGAATTGAAAGGTATTTATTTTGGTTTAAAAATGTTTGAAATCTATACATAAAGGAGTTTTCAAAAAGTTCATATAAATGTATATTATGAAAAATTAGGCATGGATTTCAACATTTCTTTGCATAAAAACAAACTTTTAAAAAATTTACTTATTTTACTTGAAATACAGAGAGAGGGAAAGTTGAGAGAGAAAGATAGAGAGAGAGACAGAGACATCTTCCATCTACTGGATCACTCCCAAAATGACCGCCATGACAGAGGAGGGCTTATTAAGAGATGGGAGCCAGGAGCTTCTTCCAGGTCAACTACATGGGTACAGGAGCCCGAGGCCTTGAGCCATCCTTTGCTGCTTTCCCAGGGCATCAGGGAGCTGAGTTGGAATTGAAGCAGGTTGGACTCAAACCAGCACTCATGGGGTACTGGTGCTGTGGGTGGAGGATTACCCTACTATGCCACCATGCTGGTTGGCTCCTATCTTTTTAATTCTGTTATTTCACAGACTTGTTGAAGTGCTCTCATATGTTCACAGTCTGTGCCTGTAGGTTTTCCCAGACCTGGTGGGCATAACTAAATCAGACCGTCACTCATTCAAAAGTTACTAAGCAGTGATGTGTCTGGCACTGTGTTGGCTACTGAGTTGATTCCCTCCTCTCTTCCTTTTTTTTCTTTTTGGCTCTAGGTTAGTTATAGACTTTTCTTGTCTCTGAGGAGTAAACAAAGCCTTCATAGTCCAGCTCAAAAGTTGTGGTACTTCAGTGCTTGTGTGTAAATAGACTCCACCTGGCGTTTCCTATGTGTGGTGGCTGCACACCCTGAAGCACGATGAGTCAGATATGATATGATTTTGTTCTGCTTCTGCCTTGCATAGGCTGGTATTAATCAAATGAATACCTAATCCTGTAGTGAATCTTATTAAGCCCTCTGCCCTTCCCCATTCCATCTGTTACATGTCTCATTCTTTATCCTACAAATGGAATAAGCTATGTTTTTTTCTGATTTTTTTTCTTCCTTTCTGTGTTTGATGTCTTTTGGAGATGACTTTCAGAGATAAGTGTGGAGTTATGAATTATGATCAAGCTGAAGTGGGTCTGGCTGAGGATTTCCAGTATCCTGAGTTATTTTCTAATGTTCCACTTATCAACAAAACCTTCTTTTTTGAGGATGGTGGGGGGTGGAATGGGGAGATACAGTATACTGGGAAACTCTGTGGTTGATTTTTCACAGACTTTCCTGCTAAGTCTACAATTACTCTCTTTCCAGGGTGCAAAATAGTGACAGAGCCTTGGGTGCACAGCTGCGATGGCATCCCCTTGGATCAGCAAGTCTGTATCCTTGTCAGCCTGCTGTAGAACCTAGGTATCTGCTGGTGGGTGGATTGTGATCTTGCCTCAGTGGATCTTTCTGAGCCTTCTGATCTGGTTATTAGTTTATTATCTTTCTAACCAAAGGAAAACCAACTCAGAAGTAGGTTGTAGGGTGCCAAAGTGGGTTTAACCATAGTTTACAGTTTACAATGCTGGAATCCCATATGGATACCAGTTCAAGTTCTGGCTATTCCACTTCTGATCTAACTTCCTGGAGGCAGCAGAAGATTGATTTAGTATTTGGCCTCTGCATTCACATGGGAGACTCAGATGAAACTCCTTGTTTTGGCATGGCCTGGCCCTGGCTATTGTGGCCATCTGGGGACTGAATCAACAAATGGAAAATCTCTTTGTTGCTCTTCCTTAACTCTGCTTTTCTAATTAAAAAAAAAAAAGGAAAGAAATTTTAGGTTTCAGAACCTCTGTTTTGAAAATAACAAAGGACTATAACTTTTTCTAAGACACATATTTCTGTTTATTGTGGTTTCTCTCCTTGGCAAATATGATAAGACTTTGCTGTGGAAGAGTAAAAAATATTTAGAAGGTGTTGATAGTATGAAAAGTTCCAAATTTGGTTCTCTGAATGGTTGTAATCCCAGATACCTGCATTTCATCCTTCTTTGTATTATTTGTGCCATTGCTTGTTTCTCTCTTTGTAAGGTTCTAGTGTCTCTGTCATCTTTCAAGCCTCCTCTCAGCTTTGTACTAAATCTGTTGTTTCCCAAAGAGGATAATTGATGGATGTTTTCCAAACCCAAATATGTTTGGCCTGCAAATTAATAATTCCTTTTTTTGATGCTTTCACTCTACAGAAGTACTCACAGAGAAGTTCCTAGATGGAACGCAGTAGAACCACTTGAGTGTTGCCACTTATATGTCTGTTGGACAGTTGTATACCAGGGGTATAGAAAATAGGCAACTCACTCTGCATGCCGTTTTATGGGGAACTTTTCCTGCCCCGGTCACAGAATCCAGCTCTTTAAGGATGTGGATAAAACATGAAGTTGGTGCTACAGCTAATCATTTCACTCTTTTGCTTTCTACTGTTAACGTTGCCACCTACATAAATGCATATTGTATTCAGTAGAAGAAAAAGCGTTGACTCATAAGTACTGTTATATTAGAGACTAGAGCTTGTCTTAGAAGGAGCATCTGAAATCTGTATTAGACTCTGAAATAAAATTAGGCTTATATGTACTCCACTGAAAACTGGACAGAAATCAAAACAAAAGGGAATAAGACATGGGACAAATGGCCACTTGATCCTATTTCTAATGCTTAGCATTTCAGCTCAGCTGTATGCTCTCTGCCATCTTCATCTTTTTTTCTCTATTAGTAGTAATTGGGCTTCTGGCCAGTTAGAGATTATTATGCTTCATTACCACCTCTGCATAAATTCTAGTTGCTATGAATTATGTTTGTGTTGTGTTTGAAAACATCCATGTTTCTGATTCACTGATGGGGCTGGTAATGTGAAGATGGGCCATTGTAAGCAGATGAAGCAGGTCAAGTGTTAGGGAAGCTCAAACAAGTTTCCTAGTACAGAGTTGTGCAGAAATGTGCTATAGCCACTTTCTCACTTGGGAAAGTAGACTTCCTCCTACTTTGTGATGACTGGTAAGAAATTTTTAGAGAGTATCAATGATTTATAAAATGAAAGCCATGGATTTTATAAGCAAAAAAGTGTCATACATGGCCAACACTGTGTGGGCATGTAGTATCCATGCACAAAGTATGGGGGTCTACCTCCAGTCACCAAATATGGGAGACTGCTTGAAACTTGTCAGCTCACATAGGATGGCTTTTTGCAATTATAAAAACACTAAGCCTTTCAGTCATCTACAGAAGAAAAACTGCCATCAAGATCTAAGTCTTCATGATCAAGCAACATTCCTTGAATCAGAAAAGATACAGAATATAGTTTTTCAATTCCAAAGAAATGTTTTTCCCCATCTTCATAATTTTGTCCTGTGTATGTTCAGGAACAATACAGAAATGCTTGCTATTAAATTTCTTCCGGAAGGTTCTTCCCTCTACCTTCTTTCTGGGCTGTGTAACTTTAAACTTAAAAATCCTGATGCAACATTATACATAGCTACTACCTGTAGGGTTTCTAGTCCCTGTGGTTCCCTGTTCGTTGGTGCCAACTATAGTGCCTTAAGCAACAGCTGAGAAAGCCAACAGAAACCTAAGAGTTTTCAGATCTAGGCATGAGCAACCAGGTGGGGGTGTGGTGGGAAGCTTCCTTGAAGTTGAGAGATTGGGAAGAGATATGTGGCTCTGGATTGGCAGGGGAGGAGGCTTGATGTTCTGGGAAGACTGTGTATCATAAGGGACAGGTAGTTTCTTTGTTAAATTTTTTTTTGCACGATTCACTTCCATAGATTTTGCGATTTCTCCTTCCACCTTTCCCCACTGTTTCCCCCCCATATTATTACAATAGTATATTTCTTCAGCAACAGTCACAAGTTCATCATTCTGTTATTTAAGAGTATCATAACATTGTAGGTATAGACAATGGTAGAAAGTCCAGCATCCTATGGAACAATTTCTTAGTGAGATCTGAATTTATGTTTGAAGAACAGAGCTGAATTTCAGGAACTTAAACATTTTTAAGAAGAAAAAAACTTATTTAAGAGAGAGTGAAAGAGGTAGAAAAAAAGTAACGAGTACTCCCAGATGCTGCTTTACTCTGCACATGGCTGCAGAAACTCAGTTTGGGTTGGGACCAGAGCTGGAAGCCAAGAGCAAAATTCAGGTCCCCCATAAGGGTTTTAACAACTTGAGCCATCACCACCACCTCGTAATGTTTACATTGGCAAGAAAGTAGTCAGGAACCAGAGCTGGGAATTGAGCTTAGGCACTCTGCTGCCGGACATAGGCCTCTTAACCACTAGACTAAATGCCACTCTCAGAGCTGTAAAGTTTTAGACTGAGATTTAAGGAAAGCAGAAACTCTATAGACATGGCATGGACTGGTCTGTGTCCTACTTATTTAATATCTGTGATGTTTTACCCTTTGTGGATATGCAATACATGATAAGTGGGATTGAATTTTCTGAAGATAAGAAAGTTGGTGGAAAAACATAGTTTTGATATTTTCCAGTTTCTTTTTTCATGCAAAGTTGTTACTCTATGAAGGCCAGGAGGCAAGAGAGAACTCTTATTTGAGAATCTTAAAGAGATTCAATATAGCTGGAAAATGGAATGTGAAGGAATTCTGGTGAGAGATGACGCCAAAGTGATGTACATGAAGCTGAATTATGCAAGGTATCTAGTCAGTTAAGGCATTTGTTGTTTATTTGAAAGGCAGAGAGAGAGAGAGAGATATTGATTGATTGATTGAGATTCTCTCACTCACCATACATCTGGAATAGACAGGGCTGGGGCAGGCCAAAACTTGGAGCCAAGAAGTCTGTTTAGGTCTCCCGTGTGGTTAACAAAAACAAGTACTTGGGCCATCATTTTTTGGTTCCCAGTTTGTATTAGCAGGAAGCTGTATTGAAAGTACAGACCAGTTGACAGCCTGATATGGGATGCAGGTGTTCTAGGCAGCAGCTTAACTGGCTGAAGGGCTTTTAGTGAGAGATATGGCATACTTATATAGACAGCTTAGAAAGACAACTGGATGCAACATAAAGAATAAGGTCAACACAAGGAGATACAGGGAGACCATTGGGAGGCTGTTAGAACAGCTTTGGAAATTGTTATTGTCTTAAGTAGGATAGTAGCATTGAGAGTGAAGAAAAAAGGTGGATTCAAGAGAGTGAGTTGACAGTCGTCAGCATTGGTCAGATGTGAGGTTCATGGGTGAGGAAGAGCAATGAGTAAAGCATGACTTCCAGGTCCTTGATTTTGGCACTGATAGAATGAAATGCTATGGACAAGACAGAGAACAGAGAGAGATGGGTGTAGGGAATTGGTAGAGAGAGAAACAGAATTCAATTTTCTACATGTTGATTTTGAGGAACTTGTAGGACATCCCAGCTAGGACAGATAGTTGGCATTTGGATAAATGCCTCTGAAGTCCTAAAAAGAGCCATTTTATTGTTTGTTTGATAGTACTTCACATGAAGTACAGATTTGGGAGTTTATGATACAGATATGGAAGTAGATGAGTTTATTCAGGGAAATACAAACACTTAAAGTCTAAGCAAGGTGTTGGCATTGTGAAGTAATGGGTACAGCCACTGCTTGCAATGTGACATCCCATGTGGGCAATGATTTGTATTCTAGTTACTTTACTTCCAACCGAGTTCCCTGGTAATGGCCTGAGAAAAGCAGTGGATGATGGGAGACCGAGTGAAGCTCCTACCTTTCAGTCTGTCCCAGGCTTGGCCATTGTGGCCATCTGGAAAGTGAAACAGTGAATTAAAGGTCTCTGTCTCTCCCTCTCTCTCTGTAACTGACTTTCAGATAAATTAGTAAGTTTTCTTTTAATCACGGGAAATGAAGAGGGAAGCTTAAAGAAATTCTATCATGAGTGATTAAATACGTAGGAGGCAAACATATGGAAGTGAGTGAGGAAGAAAGAATTTAAGAAGGGAAAAAGGATTGCCCAGTTTCTTCATCATTAAGTCAGTCAGTCTCCAGATTGCTAAATATTTCAAATGACTTTGGGTGAATAAGTCCTAGATTGGGGGATAGTGGAAACATGTCCACCTATGACCATGTGAATGATATAGCCCAAGGTCATAAATCTGTTTTGTTTAAACACATTTAGGTTATGTTCCCCCTGAGGATTTTACCAAAAACTAAAGAAAAGAGGAGAAATCCTCTTTATGGACTGTGAAACTATTCTGATAGTAGCCAGACGGGAAACTGACCTATAAGTACTCTGAGCACATTAAGGTAGGTACATTCTTTAAAAGTTATGTCTTTTGGCCCTGGCTTAATGTGGTGATTGGTAAAAATGGAACTTAAGAGTGACAGGAAATATTAATGGAAGCTAGAGCACAGTCCTTTGGCCTTAGAAAGAGCAATGTTCCCAGAGGGAAAGTCTGATGAGTAATGACCTTGATACACATTTTAAGTATATTGACAGGGAAGTAATGGGTGCTCTTTTTACTTTTTGATCCCAGATTGTCCTTTGCTGTGGTTAGGTCCACTACCTTCAGCCTTTTGAGAGAGGCCATACCAGAGTACAGAGGCAGAAGCAGTGTGACATCCATCTTCCTGTTATAGGGAGTGGGTGCTGTAAAAGTTGTACTATAAGAGGCAGCAAGTGGGTGCTGTCTCATCAGGGCCCATTTTCACTTCAGAGGGAAGAGAGAATTCAAGGTCTCAAGAAGGCACACTTTCCCAAAACATCCCACTCTCCAGGTTGCTGTTTAAGAGCTCATGATTCACATCTACATACCCCTCTGCCCCCATGTCCTTCTTAATCACCCAGAATTTGAGTCAAGCTTGAGCCTTGCTGAGAAAACAGATTTGCTCTTTTTAGTCGCTGTAGCACTGGCGTCTAAAGACAGACTCTGTGGGAAGGCAAATCCTTACTTACCTCCTCGCCAAGCTGTCACAGAAATTTTAGAGCTCTGCTTGCCAAAGCACTTTCACGGAGTTCCTTTTTTCCCCCTCTTACGCAGTGGGGGGGATGTACAGCCTTGAGTGACTCGCTATCCTCTCAATACCATAGTTTCTCCCTCCTAGTAAAGGGGTTCAGATTAGGGGATTCTCGAGGTCCCCCGCACCTAGCCTGTGTCTCCACCAGCTGGTCCCACCAAAGGAGCTTTCAGCCAGTCATTTCCCTGGGAAATCGGCTGCCTCGGGGGTGGGGGGGGGGGGCGGTGTTTGCTGTATATTTGGACCAATCAAATGTCAATATGTGGTTGTATGGAAAAAAAGTTTGCTTGCCAAGGGAACACCATCGGAAGAGACTTCTCTGTTGAAATTACACTTACTTTGGGTATTGGGTTGAAGATCAAGATCCCTAACTGTTAACTGGCCTGTAAGTTAGACTAGTTAGATATTGTCTGGCCTTGCCAGTGCTTGACTGATACCCTAGCTTCATCAGTTTGTGTTTACTTGTGTGATGGGACTATGGGGGTTAAGAGAAAGGTGTTGGATACAGATATTTTGTCATTGTGTAACCTTGGATGAATTACTGAAAATTTCTGTTCCTCATTTTCTCTGTTAAACAAAAATGCCTCCTAGAACTGCCAAAGATGAAATGAAAAAAATACCTGTGAAACAGTAGGACAGAGTCTGATGTAGCAGAATTTGCCTCTTTCAATTCCAGTGTGCTTTACTTTGTCTCAGTGTCTGAGTCTTCCTGTGCCCCAATAATGCATTGCTTGACTTCACAATCTCCTAACTCCCTTGTTTTTGTTTTTTATTTGAAAGACAAAGTAACAGAAAGAGGGAGAGATAGAGAAAGAGATATTCCCTGCTGCTGGTTCACTCCCCCAAATGACCACAACAGCCAGGATTGTGCCAGTCCAAAGATTGGAGCTTAGAACTCCATCAGAGTGTCCCACATGGGTTGGAGGGGCCCAAGCACTTGGGCCATTTTCTGCTGCTTTCCTAGGTGTATTAGCAAGGAGTTGGATCAGAAGTGGAGCAGCCAGGAGATGAAACCAATGCTGCAATATGAGGTATCACCATTGCTGATGGTGGCTTAACACACTGCACTACAATACTAGCCTCCTGGTAGCTGCCTTCTTGTGTTTAATTGATTTTTCCTATCTACATTGCTACTTTAAGGGAAAAGACCATCAAATACTAGTTTTCTTTCTGTAATAGCTGGTAAGATATTAGATGCCTGATAATAATCTAAGCAATTCTTGAATAAAGAATTAAATATAGACAGAATGAAATTACAGAAAGAAGGAATAGCATGTGTTGTGTCTATACTCCACAGGGATGACTGCCTGGGTTTGATTCTTGGTTCTACCAGTTAATGAACTTTGCAATTTTTTTTAAATACCAAGTGATTCTGTCACTCCCTGGACATTGCAAAGCATTGGTTTAAAGATTTATTTATTTATTTTATTGGAAAGTTAGATATGCGGAGAGGAGGAGAGATGGAGAGGAAGATCTTCTGTCTGATGATTCACTCCACAGGCAGCCCCAATGGCTGGGGCTGAGCCAATCTAAAGCCAGGAGCCAGGAGCTTCTCCAGGTCTTCCATGTGGGTGCAGAGTCCCAAGGCTTTGGGTTGTCCTCCACTGCTTTCCCTCCCAGGCCACAAGCAGAGAGCTGGATGGGAAGCGGGGCTGCTGGGATTAGAACCAGCACCCATATGGGATCCTGGTACATGCAATGCAAGGACGTTAGCCATTAGACTATTGTGCTGGGCCCAAACTTAGCAATTTTAAAAGCAGTTGGTTAACTGTGTTCATCTGTTTTCACATCCGTATAATGGCAGTGGTAAAAGAAAAATGGTGTTTTCTCTCCTAGGGTTGTTGTAAGCATTAAGTAGTTACTTAAAGAATGCTTAGAGCAGTGACTGCACAAGGTGTTATCACAGAATCTACCATTATTGTTTGAAAGAACCTGGACTTCAGATCAGACAAACTTGAATTCAAAGTTTGCCTTGTTGTTTGCTAGTAATGTGACAGACAACAGTTATTTGATTTTTCTACACTCCAGTTTCCTATTCTGTAAAGTTGGAAAAATGCTGTATAAAATTGTTGTGAGGATGAAATTGAGATAAGAGCTTTGAACAGTGTGCCTGATTTATGGCGATTGGAAGCCTGCTTCTCTCTCTCAGAAACAAGGGTTTTATGCTGACTCCACAAAGATTCATTGTATTAGCCTGAGTCCCACTTAACAAAACTTAAAAGCTTAGAAGCTTGAAAACTGGGAAAGAGTAAGAAGAGGGTTGAATCTGGTTGTGGGCACATTGCAGGAAGGAACAAGGAAGTTACTTTGTATTGGTTGCTAAGCAGTATCATCAAAATCCTGACCAAATTAGGTCATTGTTTGAAAGGAGCTTTTGCTCATGTGAAATTCCAGCACAGGTCCATACGTGTCACCTTTCTGTGTATCTCTGACTTTGTAAGGCGTTCCTCATAGTTTTTCCTTATGTAGCAGCTGTGTTGCTGTATAGTGTTGCTGCAGGGATGGGTGAGTGGAGATACACCATTCTCTGCCATCCAAGCCAGACTTGGTTCTTGTTCTTAGAGAAGGTGAGATTTGCCAGTGCTGAGTGTGTGTGTTTAGAGGGACCACTTGGCCTCTACTGGAGCCTGGTGTGCTTCAGGGAGTACTGGTCTCTAGGGGTTGGTCTTTTCTCATTCCTGAGATCTCCTTCGGGCTTGAGTGACGTTTTTGGCCCCAGGAAGTCTATGTTCCTTTCTGAACTCTACCAAGAGTTGAGGGGATGACTGCTTTCCTCCCCTCAGAGCAGAGGGATTTAGGGTTCAGTCAGGAATCCTAGTCCTTTTAGCTAGATGAATAAAGAGCGAAGAAGAGGCAGGTAGGCCTTGCTGTGAATGACTTCATACCTAGATGACTTCTTTCATTATTTGAATCTCTGTTTACATTTTTTTCCTTTAAATTTAATTTTATTTGAGAAGGATGTATGCTCATGTGGCTCACTGGTTAGGGTGTGGAGGGTCAAGTATGGAGGAAAGTGGGTGGGACAAATGTTTCCAATTTTTTTCTTTTTCTCCTATATCTGAAAGGGTAGTGGCTGTGGCCACTACTTGAGGGAGGTGGCTGTGGCCGCTCTTTGCTGCCCAACTACATTGGCACTCAGGGATGGGGGATGCTCACTCAACGTCATCTTAGAGACCCCAATTTGGGGAGGTATATTTTGAGGGTGTTACTTGAGTGGTTTTGATAGCTCTGAGATGTTGTTGGTTTTGTTGCCCTGGGGTTGAACAAAATCTTTCCAAGGAGGCTTTGTTGTCAAAGTCCACCTTAGTGCATCCACACACCCAGACACCTGCTTCCAAAGCTTGCCTGGAGAATTATCCAGCGATTCTTCTGCTTTCCATCTTCTGATGTGGCATTTGAAGTCTTCTGCTGGCCTAAATGAGCTGGCTGTCATTTCTCTCTTGTGCATCTGGGTATGCTGTCCAGGCATGCTTCACAGGTACCAGCCACTGAGGAGCCCCAGTCCTGTTTAGTGTGCTCCCAAGGTTGGACCTCATATCTTGTGATTTTCCCTGTGGCCAGAATTTGCATTCAATGATCAAGTTGGAGAGTCTCTTAAGAAATCTTGCCTGGGCTGATCCCAGACCTGACTCTTGTGTGCGTTAGCTAGTATGGGGTACAGTTCAGTCCATTACCACTATCAGCCTATGCTCACACATCAATAAATGCAGTTTCCTGGTCAGTTCCATTCCCAGCCCCATCTCCTACTCTAACAAATGGGTGTTGCAACCTAGCCTAACACAGCCCACTACAAACCCAGTCCTTAAGCACACCAGCAGGAACTACAGCCTAGTTGGAGCAACAGACAGTAACCTCTACCACACCTATCTCCAGCCCCAGTTCCTGTACATACCAGTATGTGCAGAACATTAATCTGGTCCATCCCACATCCCATCCAGCACTCGTGCATACATATGGGTACTCCAACTTTGCTAAGCCTAACTCACCCCCAGACCCAGCCCACATGCATGTCAATGGGTGTTGCTGCTTTGTCCAGCTTGGCTTGCCTCCAGCCCTGGCTCTCATACTGACCAGTGGAAGCTGCAGCCTAGCATTGGAGTGCCTACAGTTTCCCTACTAGGCCTACTCCTAGCCCCAGGTATTTCATTTGCCAGGGATATTGTAGTCCAGCCTGACATGACTTGCATCCAGCATTTGCCAGCAGATGTTGTGGCAAAACCTGGCTGACCTGTACTTACTCTGGTTCTTGCATGTACCATAGCCTGGCCCTTCTTCAGTCCCAGCTCACATGCAGGCTGATAGGTGTTGTAGCCTTTCTTGGCCTGGCCTGTTCTCATGCTCACCAGTGGGAGCAGTGGCCCAGCAGGAGATCCCTCTGCATAACCCCTCTACCGGGCTCTGGTACCTGCCAGTAGGTATTATGGACTGGCCCAACCCAGCCAACCTGCAGGTTTGGCCCACATGCACCAATGGGTACTGCACCCCAACCTGGCCTAGGCTGCTCCCAACCTCAGCTCTCAAAATCACTAGTGGGAGCTGCATCCTAATAGGGGAGCTCCCCAAGTTCTTTTATCAGACTAGCTCCATTAGCAGATCTCACATGATTCGGTGGGTGCTGACATTTACCAGAAGGCACTGCGGTCCTGTAAAACCAGCCCACACTCATTCCAGCTCTTACTGGTGGGTACTACAGCACAGCTTTGCTTGGTCTACTCCCAGACCCAGCTCTCAGGTAGACTGGTGGGTGCTGTGACCTAGTCCAGCCTATCCCACACCCACTCTGGCTCTCACGAATACCCAGAAGGTGCTGAGGCCTAATGCAATCTGGCATGCCCTGAACTCAGCCCACACACATGTTCAGGGATGCTGCAGCCATGTTCATCCAGATCTGCCCTCAGCCTGGCTCTCATGTTGCCCAATGGGAACTACAATCAGGCAGGAAGTTCTCCTACATGGCCCTCTTCTAACCCTGGATATTGTGTATGCCAGTGGCTGCTCTAACCCACACTGGCATGGCCTGCCCCCCAACTCAGCACTTGCCATTAGATGCTGCAGCTGGCCTGGCCTAGCCTCTCCTGCTTCCAGTCCCAACTCACTGGTGGGTGTTTCAGCCTAGCCCTGCCAAGCCTTCCCCCATCCCTGGCTCTCATGTGAGCCAGTGGGTGTGGTAGCATAGCCTTGGCATGGCTTATACCCAATCTCAGATCCCGTGCATGCCAGTGAGTACTATGGCTTGGCCTGACCCAATCCATCCCATCCCCCTGAGCCAGCCCACATGCACCCTGGCCTGGCTCACACCTAGCCTTGGCTTTTATACTTACCTGTGGGAACTGAGGCCTACTAGAGGAGTTTCCCAAGTTCTCCCACCAGGCTTATTCCTAGAACTGAATCTCATGCATGGCAGTGGGCACTGTGGCCTGTTTGACATGGTCTGTCCTCAGTCCTGGCCGTTATGTATCCTGACCCACTCCAAGACCCAATTCTTGGATGTGCCCATTGGTGCTGCAGCCTGGTTCACCCCAGCCTGCTCCTGACCCCAGTTCACATGAATGTGTTGGTGAGTTATGTGGTCACGCCTGGCTTGGCCTGTCAATACCCCCAGCTCTTATGCAAACTAGAGGGTACTGCAGTCCCATAGGGTGATCCCAGTTCTCCTGCATGTTGGTTGGTGTCATGGCCTAACCTTGTGTGGTCCATCTCCTCCCCTGACAACCACTGTTGTGTTCCGTGACCTAGCCCTGGGTTCTCACATGGGTGGGTGCATTGGTCTGACCCCAAATTGCCCTCTGGTTTTCCCCCTCCAAATCATCTTGTCTCAGCTCCACAGTTATCTGTTAGAGCAGTGGTACGTGGAATCCCCCAGAAGTTATTTTGCACCTGTAAAGTAATCCTTCAGTGGTCTGTACTCCCATACATCCCAAACCCACTTCCCTGTGCAGTCCACAGTCCCCACACTGGCCTGGGCCCCAGGTCCAGTCTTCTGGTAGTACACTGACCAGGCAGCCTGGCAGTGGTGGTAGGATGAGGCCCTGTCTGCCCTACATTTTTCCTGATCCAAAATTCTTTTTTCTGTCTGTCCCACTTCTTTGAATATAATGCTAAATTCTACAGTCAATTATTTGGTAAGGAGATGTAGTATATTGTTACCTCAAAATTACAGATTTATAGGAGTGGGTGTTGTGACACAGAGGGTTAAACTGATCTTATAGATGCTTATGTCCTACAGTGATGTGCTGGGGATTGAGTCCCATCTCTACTTCTGACCCTGCTCCCTGCTAATTGTGGCCAGGAGGTTGCAGATGATGGTGCTTGGGTTCTTACCACTCTTATGGGAGACTTGAGTAAAATTCCTGACTTTTGGCTTCAGCATGGCCCAGCTTTCACAGGCATTTTGGAGGTTACAGCATACGGAATAGCTCTCTATCTCCATCTCTCTCTGTCACTCTACTTTTTCAAATAAATGCATTGATACATCTTCTGTTTTTTTTTTTTTTTTAAGATTTATTTAATTTTATCTGAAAGAGTTACAGAGAGAAGAAGAGACAGAGATCTTCATCTGCTGGTTGACTTCCTAAATGGCTGCGATGGCCAGATCTGGGCTGATCAAAAGCCATGAACTTCTTCTGGGTCTCCCATGAGGCACAGCGGCCCAAGGACATGGGCCATTTTCCACTGCTTTTCCAGGCGATAAGCAGGGAACTGGATGGGAAGTGGAGCCCTTGGGACTAGAATCGATGCCCATATGGGATGCTGGTGCTGTAGGTGGAGGCTTAGCTTACTAAGCCATGGTGCCAGCCCTATCAATCTTACCACATTTGTTACATAATTTCACCATCTCATTAGAATCTTGTGGCTTTGTTTTGGCAATGCCAGTTGGTTTCAAATATTAAGATGAAAGTAACCACTTCCTTTTTTTTTATTGCCTCAAAGTTCTTATTAGTTTTCACTATGTCCAAAGAGGAGAAATAACCCTTGTTTGACTTCATTTTGCATAGTAAGATTGAGACATGAGAAAATTTAAAGAAGATAGTTAATTATGTCCAGGTGGTGGGCCTATACATAACCAGTCATATTATTTTTCCATGTAGCCTTGCTCCTGTAGAGTTTTTAAAAAGTGCTGATGCCTGAATTCTACTCTCAGATAATTAAAATGGCATTCCACTGGGTTGGTGTTATGACAAGGTGTCTAAGTGTTTCCCAGGAGATCTAATGGGCAAACAAAGTTGAAAATTGTGAGTAGATTTTCATTTTCATATTGGATTAGGAAATTACATGAGTGGGCATAAAGCACTTTAAAACAAAATTTATCTTTGATTAATTGATTGATTGATTGATTTGGAAGAGTGACAAAGAAAATGAGAACCAGAGAGAGAGAGAGAGAGATTTTCCATCCTGGTTTATTCTGATGGACCACAGCAGGCAGGGCTGTTCCAGGCTGAAACCCATAGTCAGGAACTCCATCAAGTTCTCTAATGTGAATGGTAGGGATCACCCACTGTCTTCTGAGGTGCATTGGCAAGAAGCTGCAATTGAAGCTATCAACTTGAGTCTAAATGGTGCTGATATGGGATACTAGTGTTGCAAGCCATGGCTTAATTTGCTGCTCCACAGAGTTAGCCCCTATGAAAAGTTTTTGAAAGATTAGAGCTGATAAATTAATACCTGTGTCTTACTGTCATTTTTCAGAACAGTATTTTACCTATCAAGTTTTCAGGATAGCAATAGCTAAAGGGTTTTGTTTTTTGTATTTAAAAGTATGCAGCTTCATAGTTCAACAACTCTTTGTGGTGGAAAGTGATTGCTTAAAGCCAGTTGGTGAAGCTGGTGAGATCATTTACCAGAGTTGAATTATATTTATTGAACGTGCTAGAAGAGCCGGCAGGACAGCCAGAAGCTGACTGATGCAAAATCCTATAATCTGAAATTTTTTCTTAGTTAGGATGAGTTTTCCCATAGTCCAACAAATTTTCTCAGGTAGAGGATTCGTATTTCTTGGTGAGCATGAGGATTTTGTACCACCCGTAGTTTAGGGGGACTTTCTCAGTCTGCCAAGGGCCCTGGGAATGATTGCTAATCTTTTATCAGGACCGTGATTATATTGGTGTTACGCAGATGTGCACAGATAGGTGTAAGCTCATGTTTACTGTGAGGAATGACTCGAACTTGGGCCCTGAAGTCTTCTGCCATTTTGGCTCTGTAGTATTACATTCATACCATTCCAGTTATCCACTGATGAAATGTAGCCTCATGGCTTCTTACCTAAGAACCTCACCCACCAGTCTCTTACTGGCCCCTCCCGCTAATCCCTGCCCACCTACCAGTCACCTGTGATTATCTCAGTCACCAGTCCCTGGGGATCACCCTCAGCCCCTCCCAACCGATTCCCCATGCTCCCCACACCTTGAAGGCTCACCTGGGTTGTAAAAATGAGCCTCCACATGTGCCCCTCCCTCTTCCCCTTTTTCTGGCTCTTCCCATCCTCCTCCATCTTTCCACCTTCCTCTGCCCTGGCAGCCCCCACATCCTGCCACCATGGCAGACATTTCTCTTCATGTTCTCCCCGCTTCTACCTGTGCTCCTGTTCCTAACCTGTTGGAATAAAAGACTTCCTAAGCACCTCACTGTGTCTGCAATTTTGGCTTGTAAGAAGTGGACTTGGCTGTGGGAATTAACTGCAAGTAAGAACTTTTAAGTGTGCTGAAAACTAATTTACTCTAGTGATTCTCAGTGCTGACCTGCTTTTTAACAGCAGGGCTTTTGTTTTATTTTCATTTTTTTAAAAGATTTATTTATTTATTCAAAAGGCAGGGTAAGAGAGTAAGAGAGCAAGAGAGGGACCAACACAGCAACAGGGAGGGAAGGAGGCAGGGAGGAAAAGAAAGAGACAGAGATCATCCATTTGCTAGTTCACTCATGGTCATAATTGTTAGAACCAGGCCAGTCCGAAGCCAGGAGCTTCTTTCTGTATTCCATGAATACAGGGGTCCAAGGATTTGGATCATCTTTCACTGAATTCCCAGGTACATTAGCAGAGAGCTGGATTGGAAATGGAAAAGCCAGGACTCAGGCTGGGATAGCAGCACCTCAAAGGTCCCCAAAACTACTCTCCTAAGTATGTTGTTACTTAAAAATTCTGGAATAATTATTTAGGTAGAAATTCTGTAAAAGCCTAAAAATAGAGCTTGTTAAGTTGGCAGAGCCCAATAATTACACCAAATTTTACTGATTTGTGTTCAGTTCCTCTAATACAATCTTGATCTGCTTCCCAAGTTAGTATGGGCAGCAGCTACAAAGTACCAGTATGTAGTTGATAGTGTATGTCTTTTGGGTATAATCAGGGCCTCTTTCCCCAAAGTTTCCCTGGCATTTTACTAAGTAGGATATCTGTATCTGTGTCTTTAGAACTTTATATGCAATTGCCAATGTAGAAGTTGTCAAAAACCTGGGAAAGGAAATTTTGTATATTTTATTTGGCAGCATAATGCAGCTAGGGCTCTGGTAATGTCCATTTTAGGGCTAGTGGTAAGAAAAGGAAAAAAAAATAAGAAACCATTCAATTTAAGATTTGCTCTAGAATGGCACCTGTGACTGAGTGCCTGATTAACCCAGTATGCTTGAGATTCTTCAAGTTTTCACTTAGGCACCAGAGTTCTTCTGATCATTAGCTTTAGTGGATTGGTGCTCATTAACATTTGTGAGGAGTACCCAAATCACACCAACAAAGAGTGTGAAACCCTAGTCTGTGGGGGGAGGGGAGGGTGACCGGGATTGTTTCTTCTTGGATTAATACCAGACTTATTTCCCATGGTGCAGATCCGTTCTTCTCTGCGTGGGAATGTTTAATGTCTGTTCTGTTAGGTGAGCGTCTCATTCAGAGAATTAAAAAAAAATACAGATTTTTTTTTTTCAACTCATCTTACAATATCCACAAGCCTAAGAAAATAGTTCTTTTGTCAGGATGATTTGTTTGTGAATTTGAAAAGGCCTTTTGATGTATGAGAGTGCTCTCCCTGCAGTGTGGGTCCACCAGTTGTTCCCAGAAAGGGTTAACTGAGGCAGGGTGGGGCGTATGTGTGTGTGGGGGACTCCTCTGGCAGACTGGAGGCTTTGGGTGACAGCCAAGCTGGGGGCTGAAAGAGGGAGATTCATTTGTTTGTATATAAAGCTTTCATTCCCAGCGTCTTAGACATCACATACCAGGAAGGATGGTTGTGAAAAGCAGGGACAAAATCGAAGTGTTTCCTGTCTGCTCTGGTATAGTTAATTTTGTCTGGCAGTGTTTGTCACTTCATTGTTGAAGGAAATTTTTATCCTTTTGTGTTGACTGAGGACTAATTATTCATGTTTAGCAGTCATCATAAATACTGCTATGTGTGTCCAAAGTCTCCGTGAGTCTTGAAAACTCTTAACTTGGGAATCTTCAGCTTTTCCTCTTACTGCTCTCTTTGTGGGCTTCATCCTGGAATTGGGAGACTCAGTGCGATCGTCTTTGAGGCCAACGGACTGTGCAGAGGGAGGCCCAGCTAGAAATGCCTCCCAGGACTCTGAAGGTGCCTTGGCGTCATTTCCCTCTCCGTTTCCAAGCTGTTTGGGTTTGGGTATAGCAACAGCACCCCCTAGTGTACTACAGGATAAGAATGGGTTCCAGCTAAATTTAATACGGCGAAGTGTCAGGGAGCTTACAATTTATTGAACAGTTTAGCTGAGGGGAGATACATCATAGCATTATGTCTTCCAGGGTGGCCATTGATGAGACGTTAGAGAAATTTACAAAAGTGTAAAGGCTCCAAGGAATCATGGGAGGGAATCAGGTCCTGGGAGAAGAAGCCAGTCCTAAGCACCCTTTGCATTCTTCCAGAGAATATAAAGCTGGGTTATGTGCACAGAAAGGAGAAGGGACAGTGCCTAGCCACAGAGACTTCCTATTGGTGACCGAGACCAGCAGGCCTGCCATGGGGTCCACAGCTTGTTTTTAGAGGTAAACTGAAATTCCAAACACTGCAAATAGCAACCTAAAGGCTACTAAAGTGTAAATGATTAATAGGTACTTACCAGATAGCAGGAGTTTTGATCACACAAGTAGATCTTAAGTGTGACAGAAAGCAAAAGAGGGTGTGATGGACAAAAGAGAGAAGGCAGGGAAAAGGTTCCTTCCTTTGTTTTGTTCCTCTGGCAATTATTTGTTTTTGAGCTGCTATTCAATAATGGTTTTCATTATATACTCGGGGAATACATAAAAATAAAACAGAGTTCCTCCCCTCATGCATTTTTTTTCCTTTGTGACTGCCAGGGAGTGGTCACAGCTCAGGCCTTAATTGTTCCATATTTTAATGTATGACTTGATTTACAGGCAGAATGTGATTTATGGATATGGAAAATATCCAGCACCCAAAATGGTGTCCTCTTTGACCAATCTCTGAGATCCCCTAGTTCATGTCCCTTGTTTATTGAAGATCTGCTTTCTGAGAGGGGCAATAATGAAGCAGTTACTTTGGCTGCATACTTACTGTCTAGTGAAAATGACAAAACCTGAAAGGATGGGGTTGCTGGGAGGTGGAGTAGGAGCGTTTGGTCTGACAAGTTGTGGCCTTGGGCAGCCTGTTTCTCAAGCCCAAGGCTTTCTCATCTATGGAAGTAGCCGTAGTGATTCCTGTTAGGACACTTCTAGCTCCAAGGTTCTGTTTTGTGTGGTAGACAACATCTTTCAAGGAGGTCGAAAACATGGGACATAGCTGGGAAATCTGGGTAATTATTTCAGGGTAACATGGGACCAGATTGGACAGTAACTAAAGAGGGAATGTGGGAAAAAAACTAGGATTTGACAATTAAATTTAGACTGCTTGAAAACTGTTTCTAGGATGTTTATTCTTGGGCTTGGTTTTTGACTAAAAACTACCTAGAAGGAAGGATTGTGGTGCTAATACAGTGGTTATAAATTCTTTAGAGGGTCCATCTAATTTATTTTCAAGGTTGTTTCATAGTTCATAATTATAAACCCCTAAGCTGCAACTGCTGCTTCAAGAGTGATATGGATTTTCTCATTGTATGTTTTACCTATAACTTTGCTGTTTAGGGCGGAGACAGAATACCTCAGACCCATATCCTTTGAATCCTAGAGAGCAAGTGACCTACTTACTATTGTACTTGAAATATCCAATTACAGTGTATTTTAGGAAATGCCTTTTCAGTTTGAGGTATGATTTTGCTTTTGAGAACACATGCTCTGATAATAGACACCCAACTGGTTTTCTTGGCTGTTCTCTTGACCCATTGTGCAACTCTGGATACCTTGCGACTTCTTTTCCTTGGAAAGACAAAAGCAAAATCGCTGAGCTGCTTTAGAAAAGGCAGTTCATAACTAAACCTTCATGGGTCCCCATGATGAAGATTAACAAGAGCTTTGACTAGTTTTAAACATTTTTTTAAAATGCAGATAGGGCCCGGCGCAGTGGTGCAAGTGGTTAAGGTCCTCGCCTTGCACGCCCGGGATCCCATATGGGCGCCGGTTCTATCCCGGCAGCCCTGCTTCCCTTCCAGCTCCCTGCCTGTGGCCGGGGAAAGCAGTCGAGGATGGCCCAAAGCTTTGGGACCCTGCCCCCGCATGGGAGACCCGGAAGAGGCTCCTGGCTTCGGATTGGCATAGCATCAGCCGTTGCGCCCACTTGGGGAGTGAATCATCGGACGGAAGATCTTCCTCTCTGTCTCTCCTCTCTGTATATCCACCTTTCCAATAAAAAAATAATAAAAATAAATCTTTAAAAAAATGCAGATAATATTTGCTAGGTTTTGCAGCAGGTAGAAGTTTCTGATCCTGGTAGTGGCAGTTTACTGGCCAGGCTTTTTTTTTTACTTTGTGCCGTTTCCATTGCAGAGTTTCAGCCACTCTGTGGAAAACCTAAGTGCTATGTAAACAGGATTCCAGAGTGGAATGTGGGTGGGATTTTTTATTTGTAAATATTTTCCCACACATGGCTGACTTTTAAAGAAATAACTTCGAGGACCAACAGAGGCAGGAAACCAGGGTGGCTTTGCTATTTTCTATGTGTGTGTTCTGCCACCTGCTGGAAAATGATCACCAAGCTTGGAAAGCTGTCTGGCAAAGAGGAGGACAGTGGTGCAGTCTCTGTCCCCCAGCTTTCTCTTAGGGCTGGGCAGTGAACAGGGAAGCTTGGCTTTTTGTTGATTGTTCTTAACTGGCTGCAAGGGATTTCCGTGGCAGCCTGCAGTGCAAGGACACCCACCTCATGACTAGGCTGCTTTGTGAGCCTGTCTCATATCATTTCTTGGCCTCATTCTTCTGGAGATCCAGTGTTTTAACTGGAATTGCTTGTCTGGAAGTAATTTTAGCTGGTTTAAAGTGGAAACAAGCAAAACAAAACAAAGTGTTAGATCGGAAGCAAGGAGGTGGCCTTCAGGCCAACTGTCCATTCAGGAAAGGAAAGCTTTTTTTTTTCCTGATATAATAGCCTCCCTACTTTTCAGTGTTAAAATACCCTTTTCTAAAATGATGCTGATAGGTGAAAGTTATCATTACAATCATATATATACATATATATATTTTTCAAAATAAAACATTTCTAGGGTAGGCATGTAACACAGTGTTTAAATCACTGCTTGAGATGCCCACAGCTCATGCTGGAGTACCAGTTCTTGGTTATTCAGCTTCGGCTCTAGCTTCCTGCAAATTATACTTTGCAAGGAAACAGCTAGTGGCTTAAGTTACTGGGGTTCCTGCTACCCATGTGGAGTGAGACCCCAATAGAGTTCCTTGCTCCTGGCTTCAGCCTAACACAGCCCTGGCTGTGATGAGCAGTTCAGGGGTGAAGTAAGAGATGGAAGATCTCTTTCCATCTGTTTTTCTTTCTATTGCTTTGATTTTTTAAAAATAAAATGAAAAATGAGCAAAATTTGTTAAGAAAGAAAAGGTTTCCTAATTTTTAAAACATATTTTCCTGTCTATGAAATCCCACAGTCTGGGCAAATGCAGTTTTGCTACTCCCTGTGGCCTCACCTTTCCCTTCACATGACAACTGCAATGGAAAAGTAAGGTCAAACAATTCTCAACTGTAACTTCTTTATTTTCCCTGGCAAATTCTCCCTGGGTTTTTTTGTGCTATGACCCACATAGAAACACAAAAATAAGAGTGTGGTAGAATGAGGATAATGTTTTTTTCACTAACTGGGTCATTGCCTTATAGATGAATTTTGGCCTGTAGTAAGTACTTGGCCTGGTTTCACACCCTTTTGAATCATTTTCTTTCTCTGGAGTTCTGCATGGAATGTGACCTTCATGGCTGGCTTTGGATGTGGGACTCCCAAGGGGGAAGACTTCACTTTTTGGCAGTTAGACTTTCGAGGCAACTGGGAAGCTCAGTCTACCAGTTTCTTAGTTTCTCATAGGCATACAGTATTTTTGAAAGATTTTTAAACCGGAACTTGATATTTTAATATATGTGGTTAGCTAAAAAATTCTGGTAACTGAAATAATAAAACTCATTTCTTTACTAAAGAGTATAGTTATGGAAGAGTGATTTTTTTTTCAAACCTTTTAAAACGTTAAACAACATTGTAAAGATTAGAAGAAAAGAGTGGAGTTACTTTGAGGCAGGTTTATTGAAAGTTATTATGAAAAACTTGGAATCAGTTTTGTTTTTGAGAAGAAATTAAAGAGGACAGATAGTAGAACTCTCAGTAGGTGGGGGACTGGGAAAATTAATTTGTACTGAAGCCAGCTCCCATGGCATCCTCATTAGAAACAGATAATATGAAAAACTGAACTTAAAATGTTTGTCAAAAACAATTGCTTCTGAGACAGCAGAGAGCCATGATTGATAACTGTGGGTTTCATATGCACACAGAGGATATGACCTCGAGGCTATGTGAAAAAGGTGGAAGATCTTCCCTAGTTAAATGTCGTGGGCTGTATTGTTAGAAATGTATCCAAGAAATGTTTTCATGAAACTTTTGAACTTGGCTGAAATATCTGGTGGATCTGTATCATCTGGTAAATGTTTAAGACTCTGTGTATTTTATTTTCAATGAAAGGCAATAAACTGTAGACATTTTTTTTTCAGCAAAAACCAAAACACTGCTCAACTGTTAGCTTTTGAACCAGAAGTTTGTTAAGAGAATGAGCTTCTTTTTAAGAGAGGAGGGATAAAAAGGTCTTTCACCTAATAGCATAAAAGTTCACAACAATTTTCCTGGTATTTTAACAGAATTTTGACATATGGAAGCTTCATTTGTCATTAGCTGGGTGTTTTTACTTTTTTAAAAACATCTTAAGGAGTTTGTGGGTTTTTGATGTTACTTTCACCTTAAAATGTCAGTATGCCTCTCAGTAGCGACTGAACATATAAATTCCACACAGTAGGAGAATTAGAAGGCAAATGTCAGGGCTGTGCAATGGTTTATGGTTTATGTGGATCATAGCTTTTTGTTCCTGGCACCATCTCGTATTTCTTTTCCAATGGGATTTGTTTCCATCATCTCACTCATCATTCAGATATCTGTTAAAGGCAGTGGGTAGAGTATTCATGCTCTATTTTAAAACTTGGGAAACAGTCACAAGTGAGGAGCTGCTTTCCTGTCTCTCTTTACTCAACCCATTGTTCTCTTGATAATAAGGACAACATAGTTATTAACAACTTACTGTGTGCCAAACTCTTTACCTATGTTATGTTATTTTTTTCTCATTAAATGAGAACTCTTTCCCCCCACCCCCCACCCCATGAGCAAAGAGAGGCTTATAGAGATTTAAAATCTTGTGGGATTTGGTACATCTAGTAAGTGCAGAACTGGGGGAACTGACCCAGTTTTGACTTCATGACCTGTTTCTGAAACCATTGCATCATACATCCTGTCTGGCAATAAGCTAGAGAGAAAGCAGCTTCCCCAGGCCTGTTGAACCCAGCTGCCTGTTACAGGCTCTGAGCCTGGTTACTGGCCTCCAAGTAAAGCATGGAGAGAGACAAGAATCAGATTTAGACCTCCCAGAAAAGAGTTCTGGAAAGGTGACAAGTTTCTACTGCGTAGCTCAGGAATATCAGTCACAGGTAAGACCCCTTTCTAAGATGTTTTAAAAGACCATGACAGAAACACAGTAAATAAATATATTCTCTATGTACTGGTTCAGCAGACAGCAGCCCAGTGTTTACTGGAGTCCTAACAAACAGACAAGCAGGAGAATGCGAACTGGACCCGCTTGCTCAGTGTGTAGGCAGACATCATCTTATAGGCTTTATTCCCACTCCATCCTCATGTTTTAGTCCTAATGGTCCTAATGGTTTTCTACAGTATTGTTACCTAGTTGATTATGGATTTTCTAGAAAGAGTATATTCTGTAAAATATATATACTCTACATCCTGGTTGTGCAAAATTCACCTTAAGGAAGATGTGCTGAATTGCTTGCTTATGCACTGTTTTAGAAGGAGAAAGGATATCTGTGCTCTATGTTTATATTCCTAGGTTTGTGAACCAGTGAGATTTAACTCTTCACTTTCTCTTGTGTCTCAAAAGTTCAAATATGTTATTTACCTAGCACCAAAATACCACAAGTGCTCTGAGAGATTTGGAAAGAAGTTGTGTTATGGGCCTGTGTAGTTGTGATATGGGCCTGAGTATCTGATTTCATTCCTAATTCTTGTCCCTCAAAGATAAGTATTCAAAAAAGAGACATAAATACAATGCACACATGAGATCAGAATTTATCCAGGAGAGAGAGGGAGAGAAAGGGGAGGGAGGGTGAGTGAGGAGAGAGAGAGGAGAGAGAGAGAGAGATAGAGAGAGAGAGAGAGAGAATATAATATATACATTCAAGAGTGAATGTTGAAAGTCCCACACAGAGATATATTTGTTAAAAATGGTCCAGAGAGGTACCAGCATGGTAGTCTAGTGGCTAAAGTCCTCACGTTGCACACGCTGGGATCCCATATGGGTAATGGTTCCTGTCAGCTCTGGCTGTTGGAGCCAGTTGGGGGAGTGAACCATTGAATGGAAGATCTTTCTCTCTGTTTCTCCTTTTTCTCTGTGAATCTCATTTTCCAATACAAAAACATGTATTTTTAAAAAGAATGAATGGTCCAGAGATTTGCTTGTTATAAGAGGATATGGGAAGAGGTCAGAGAAAGACCCATAAGTGGGGTCCAGAAGTCAAAAAGTATCAGAGCCCCTCCTATGTTCATCAGTGTCTTCTATGAGGTAAGCAGTGACAGCTAGTTGTATATATAAATGAGTGGACTTCAGTGAATCAGAGAATTTTGGGAAGTTCCAGAGCATCTGCGTGTGTAGCTCAGCTTCCATATGGCTGTAATGGCCCATACACATAGGATAAGACACACGTGCCTTGTGGGAAACGTGCATAGTGGATTAACACAGGTAAGGTATGGAGTTTCAAAATAATACCACACAAAAATTATGAAAAAAAGTTCCTCCAACTTCATTTGTTCCTAACTTTTTCCTTTGTTTTCCCAAAGCAGTCAAATGATTGCTGCCTTTTTCCTGTCACAGTCAAGAAGAATTTGCTCATGTTCTAAATTCATTTCAGAAAAAAGTGGCATTTTATTTTAACTTCTGTGTATTAAGAACATGATTTCTGACATTCTTTTCATCATGACAGAAGCTTTTATTTTAAATGTCTCGATATTTTGTTATATTGCTGTTTCCTCTTCTGCTTCCTAAGAGAAGGTAGTGCCATTCACATCTGCAAATGGGAAAGTTATATAGACAAACTGTGACTCAAGTAGCAACTTAGCCTTAGCTGCAGGCAGCAGGTGAATATTTTGATTTTTCCTCCAACTGTGATCTTTATAAGAATTAGTCCTTGAGGAAGGCAAATTAAATAAGTAGCATGCATGTAAACTGGAAGATAGATCATCTTTTCATACTCCAGACATGTTATGAAGTAGTAGTGGAACCAGATACAGCAGGGACACCAAACAAAATTTCTGCATTGTCTACTCATGAGCATGGAAATGTGATTGGTGATGTCTTCCCTGTGTCTGGAATCCCAAATGGAAGAAGGGGATTGAGGAGTGCACATTTGGTAGGTTGTATATATTGCCCAAGTGCAAGCACAGGGTCAAGAGTGAATGAATGAGGTTGAAACTGAGCAAGAGGATGGGTTTATTACCAGGAGCATGAAAAAATCAAGACTTGTAGTACTTGGCTAGAGCTTACTTTGCTGTTTATATTGGACGAGGGAACAAGGCAGTTAGCAGTAGGGCTGTAGGAGAACTGTGATCAGATATTAAATATATAGACAGTTACATAATGGATTATTGTTTTTTAAAGATTTATTTTTATTCCAAATGTGGAGTTACAATGAAGAGAGGAGAGGCCGAGAGATCTTCCATCTGCTGGTTTACTGTACAGGAGCTGAGAGCTTCTTTCAGGTTTCCCATATGGGTGTAAGGGCCCAAGCACTTGGGCCATCCTGCTTGCTTTCCAAGGTCATTAAAAAGGCTCTGGATTGGAAGTGGAGCAGCTAGGATTTGAGCTGTTATCATATGGTATGTCAACACTGCAGGCAGAGGTCTAACTTGCTCTGCAAAATCATTGGGTTATTAACATCCTACTTCATCTTAACTCCTTTTGTTATCTCTTACAGAAAGGTTGACTAAATATCTTTAAGGGCCATGCAGATAACATTCTAGTAAACCAGGCCAGATGTGATACAGTTGGGAGTGGTCAGCCCTATTGCAGGTGGGAGCTGAGACACACGCACAGGCACCCCATACATGCACACTTGTCATTACACACACACACATGCACACACACACACACACATACATACATACATATATACATATCTGCCTTTAGGCATCCCTGAAGTGTTATGTGGTGTTGTTACCAACCTTGTGTCTACACAGTGCTTCAGATATCAGGGAAAGACAGGAAAGGAGAGTTCTCAGTATCCATACTGAGAATCTGTAGGGCAGCAATCTCCTAGTAAGCTTGCCTCCTAGTAGCACTGAAATAAGTTAAATATAATGATAAATTTCATATGATGGTGCCTCGGATGGTATTCAATAAAAAATCGAATCCTATTAAATATTTTGCAAAATGGAAAGCTCCTCATGGACATGAGAATTTAAGGAACTGTATCAGAGGAAGCTAAGAGTACTTTGAATATTATCTGTTATATATCTATAATCTCAGTAATACATTCACATCTGCTCACTCTACCCTTGTCGCCCTCATTTTGTGTTCATGACATTTTGTCCTATTTCACTGAGGACACTGAAACAATCAGTAGGGCTAGAGTTCAGAGATTTGTGTGTCCTCAACACATATACCAGTATCTGTCCCTATGCATGCTGTTTTCTATTCTACTAGTGCAGATGCATTGTTCATGTGCCTGTCAAAGTTTAATTGTTCTAATCTTTTAAAAAATTATTTATTTATTCGAAAGTTACAGAGAAAGAGAGTGGGGGGGGGGAAGGAGGAGGGGAGGGGAGGAAAGAGAGAGAGAGAGAGAGAGAGAGAGAGAGAGAGAGATATATTTTCCATCTGCTTATTCACTTCTCAGATGGCTACAAGGACCATAGTGAGGCTGGTCCAAAGCCAGGAGCCTGGAGCTTATTCCAAGTCTCCCACATGGATGCAGGGTCCCAAGCAGTTGGGCCATATTCTGCTGCTTTCATGGAGAAGCTGGGACTTGAAATGGTGCACATATTGGATGCCAGTGCCATAGATGGCAGCTTTGCCCACTATGCCATGGCACCAGCCACCTATTGCTCCATTTCTGTGCTTCATTCTGCTACCTCTCACCTAGCCAGTAGTGCTAGAGATTCCCATGTCTGCTTTTTTTTTCTTTTTAAAGATTTATTTATTTTAGAGCAAAGAGAGAGGGAGAGAGAAGTTACATTCACTAATTCATTCTCCAGATGAACACAATGACCAGGGCTGAACCAGCCTGAAGCCAGGAGCTAAGAGTGTCATATGACCTCCCTTGTGGGTTGAAGGGACCCAAGCATTTAGACAATCTTTTGCTTTTCCCAAGCCATTAACATGGAGCTGGATGAAATAAAGAGAGAGAGGGAGAGAGAGAGGGGGAGAGAGAGAGAGAGAGTGTGAGGCTGGCACCAAGACATAGTAGGCTAAGCTTCTGCCTGTTGTGCCAGTATCCCATACGGGTGTCAGTTTATGTCCTAGCTGCTCCACTTGCGGTCTAGCTTCCTAATTATATCCTGGGAAAGTAGCAGAAGATGCTCAAGTTCTTGGGGCCCCTGTGGGTAACCCAGAAGAAGCTCCTGGCTTAGACTAGCTCAACTCTGGCCATTGCAACCATTTGGGGAATGAACCAGTAGATGGAAGATCTGTCTCATCATGTCTCTGTAAACTGTTTGGAGGGCTGCATGCACTAATGGGACCCCTCACCCCATCAGCCACCTCTGACTGGGGGGGGGGTTGGGGAACTTGACCTAGCCTGGCTGCTTCTGAGCAGCTGAGTCCATTTTGGCTCAGGCAGCCAGAGTGCCAGTTGGCACCGGGCTGTGTCTGCTGACCACCTGGCAGGGTGCTCTGGGGACTTGGGGTTGTGGAATCACTGCCTAAGGACAACAATGGATAAAGCCACCATCCCTGTAGGTGAGGAATAAATCCTGAGGGACTCCTAATGACAGGGCCACTGTACTTGCAGGCAAGCAAGGGGGCTGAGATCTGGTGGTTTGGAAGGGAGAGACCAGAAGTTCTGTATGGGTCAGACCGATCTTCTGTCCAAATAGGTGTCCTTGTTAACACAGAACATTGCTGACTACCACATGACAATCCACACAAAAGCTAGGGCTGAGGGCCTGTCAAGCAGGACTAGATCCCAGTACCTGACTGAGTGCAGGAATAGGGGACAGGTCACAATAGGCAGATACCTTGGGCAGGCCCCCCTACAACTCACAGAACCTGGGGCAGTGCTGCTACTGTAGAGCAGTGGGTTAAGCAGCTGATGCAGACACAGTTGGGTCCGAGTTCCAACTGCCTGGCTTCCAAATCAGCTTTCTGCTTATGCATCTGGGAAAGCAGCAGAAGATGATACAAGTACTTGGGCCCTGCCAGTCATTTTGGGAATCCAGAATGGAGTTCCTGGCCCTGGTCTTGCCCTGACGCATCCCTAACTGTTGTGGCCCTTATGGAGGAGTGAATTAATAGAAGCACAGATGTTATCCTCCAAACACCCTGCAACTCATTGCTCTGCATTAAAATAAAAAAATCCTAAAAAAGTTATAAAATCCAAATGAGTTTGTTTCTGCTAGGCCTACCTTATGAGAAATGGCAAAAGGAGTACTTCAAATTGAAATGAAAATGTGCTAAATTCTAACACAAAAGCATATGAAAACATAACATTGTGAATGTAAATATATAGACACATAATTTTAATCTTTTTTAAAAAAGATTTATTTTTATTGTAGAGTCAGATATATAGAGAGGAGGAGAGACAGAAAGGAATATCTTCTGTTCAATGATTTATTCCCCAAACGGCAACAACAGCCGGAGCTGAGACAATCTGAAGCCAGAAGCCAGGAGTCCCTTCTGGGTCTCCCACATGGGTGCAGGGTCCCAAAGCTTTGGGCCATCCTTGACCGCTTCCTGAGCAGGGATGGGAAGTGGGGCTGCCGGAATTAGAACCTGCACTCGTATGGGATCCCGGGCACATGTGAGGCACATGTGAGGCGAGGACTTTAGCTGGTAGGCTATTGCACGGAGCCCTAATCTTTATATAAAAGTTAAGGATGTCTTGATTGATATGTCTAAAGTCACAGAGCCCAGAGTAATGAGAACAAGAAACACAGAAACCTCAAGTGAGTCATTGCGAATGATGGTGAGGAGCCATTATGCTTCTCCACCTCTTGATCCCTAGACTTGTTTCAATCTATTGTGACACAGTGCCACCTAGATTGAGTACCTGTAATGAATCCTAGGAGATGGTAACTTTTCCTTGCAGAGAATTGCCTTGCATGTGGTATTTTAGCAGTGCTGTCAAGACATTGCAGTTCCCAAATACATACAGAGATAAACAAGTATAAACATTTTTTCATCTAGAAGAATGGTATAAGGAAGACTAGCATACTGAGAAGTGAAGATACAATGCAGCATGCATTTCTACTTTCAAATCAAAGATGAACTCCCAACGAAATTGTTAAATATATCTTGGTAATAGGATGCTGGATTTTCTGCCATTGTCTATACCTACAATGTCATGATACACTAAAACAGTAGAATGATGGACTTCTGACTGTTGCTGAAGCACTGTACTATTGTAATAATATAGGGTAAAACTAGGGGGTGTGGTGGATATAAAGTGGGGAGAGTGGAAGGGAGAATTCCTAAACGTGTTGAACTGTATCATGAAAAAAAATGTGGTTCTCTTATCAGGTTAGTGACTTTTGAGTTGTGCAGTGTTGTAACATGACCCATGTGTTCCATGATCATGAAGCCAATTGGTAAGTCTTTTATTACAGAAGGGGATTCCCTGCTTAGATAAAACGTTTGGTGGGGTTCTGTGTCTGTAAATGGGCATAGCGTGGTCCTTTTGCAAGTGGTGCTGGTTGGTCATCTCCTTTGAAAAATGTAATCTTAATCCTCTCAAAGTAGAAGGGGTGCAGTGTTAAACTTAGCACCGAGGACTAACTGATCTCTAAGGCTGAAAACTCAGGTGGCAATAGCCATATTGGAATTGGTAGGTAGGAATCATGATGGTAGGCTCAAACTGAGTCATGATCTTTGCTACTGTAGGCATGTGACCATCTTGTGCCCACCTTATTGGTTGTGATGCATTTGATGAAAAAGGCTGACTCTTGTCAACTGGCCAAGTCATTTAGCCTCTTGATTGACTAGGGCCTATTCTATGCTATATGCTTTCTGTTGGGTGTGAACCTTCGCATTTTACGTTCAAGCCCATTTGTTCTTTTATAAATCTTTAATTCCTAACCTAGTATCTTTTCATTTCAGATCCTTCTAGTTTTGTCAGTCACTGCAGTACTTTTGCCTTCTGGTTTTTGTGATGTCACCTGAAGTATATGATTTTAGAGTTTCATCACTCCTGTCATTATCAATAGGTTCTGCAGGGGTAGCCACAAAGGACTGCCACATCTCAAGTTCACTGATTTTTGTTCTTTATGAGCATCCAGATCTTTAAGACTTTGATGAATGAAGTGTCCTTTTGACTCTACTAGGAAATGTATTCTTCCGCTGGGTTACTTGCCATCCCATGGTGTATCCATTCCAATATGCCTGCCTTTCACAGCCTTTCTGTCCCTTCCTCTACTGCATGCCTGCTCTACCCACATGGGTGCTTTCTTTTTTAAAAATGCCTTTTATTGTTTTTGTTATTTTAGATAATGTTTACATAGTTGATCAGGGTGGGAAGGACCCAAGGGCAAAGTAGATGTGATCCTTGCTTTCAAACTTTCTGTTTCTTCTTATCATTTCTGGTGGGAGGGGGAAGATATGGGGAGAAGCCATATCCAGCTTCCCAACCATCCTGATACTTGAGGATGGGGAATGGCCACCCAGTATCAACCCAGGGTCACAATGTGACATACACTCCAAGGGTTCTGCTCAGGTGGATGTGATAGTTCTGAAATGCTGTCAATATCACGGATCTATGGATGAGGAATCCCTTCTAATAACCATTGGCTGACACAGTTGACCTTAGAGTCTCCATTTACCCAGGTATTTGCTGCTATTGTTTGGGTGGGGTAGTTGTCCATATGTTCTATTCTCCATTCTCTGCTGTGATAACAGATGTCCTCTGCAGGTCCCAAAAGGCTACCATATGCTCTGTGTATATCAAAGCCTGCCATCCAGCACTCTGTCCTTTATACTGAGGAAGACCAGTTTTTAGAGGTGTTCACGTTGACCTGGGCTAGGCAACCTGGGCCCTGTTGGACCCAAAACCCTGGGGCTCATGGACCTGGAACCCACCATGCAGGTAGGCCCAAGAACCTGGGCCAGGTGACCCAGGCCCTGTCTGACCCCCTGCCCTGGGGCTTATGGACCCAGCACTCACCACTCAGATGGGCTTACAGACTCGGCACCCACTGCCCCCAGACTGGCATGGCTCATCTCACCTCAATATCCAACAGTGGATACTTCAGCCTGGTTCAGTCCAGCCTGCCCCCAGTTTCAGCTCATGCTGGTTGGTGCTGCAGCCTAGCCTTGCCCAGTCAGCCCTGCTGTCCTGGCTCTAGTGTTAACTGGCTGGTGTTGGGGCCCAGATTGGCCCCTGCTACACCCAATATTGGTTCTTGGATCTGCCAGTGGATGTTAAGAACTGACCCATGATGGCCCACCTTTAGACCTGACCTACATGTATGCTAAAAGATAACCTGGTCTGGTTTGGGCTGTTCCTTGCCTTGGTTATTGTGCTTAACTGCAGGGAATGCAACCTGATAAAGGAGTTCACCAAGCTCCTCTCTCTGGTTTCCTCCCAGTGGCAGATCTTGGCACACCAGTGGGTCCCTAGCTCAGGTCGACTTTGTCTACCTCTTGTCCTGGCAGGAACAGTGTCCCTGCCCAATTGGCCCATATCCTTTCTGGTTGGGTGTTGCAGTCCAGCCACATCTGGTCCATGCCCAGACACAGCTCTCATGTGGTTCATCAGGAGCTGAGACCTAACCCAGCCAGTTCTATACCCACCCTGACTCTCATGAGTACCAGTGGATGCTGGAGTCTAGCCTAGTCTGGAGCTACCCAGACTCAGTCCACACCCATGCTGAGGGAGACTGCAGTCATGTCCAGCCCAGCCCAATGCTCCCATTCTGACTCATGCGCTCACCAGTGGGAATTCTAATCCGGCCAGGGTGTCCCCTTAGCTCTCCAACCAGGCCTATTCCCAGCCACAGATCTTGCACATACCAATAGGGATTGCTGTTCCACATGGGCGAGCCCATATACTACCCTGCAGATTCTACCCCCAGACCTGATTCATTCACAGGCTTGTCGGTTTCATGGCCCAGCCTCACAGTACTGTTCCTTGTTCTAACAGTTGCTGGTGGGTTCCAGGATCTAGCCCTTTGAGTACAGTGACCTTGTCCATGGAAGTTCCTCAGAAGTCATTCCTCATCTGGACATGAATCCTCAAGTCCTGCTCACTCCCACCAGTGCTATCCCCAAGGCTCCTTGTAACCCCACACTCCCAAGTCACCAGATTGCACTACTGGGCAGCCTGAGGGTTAGACCTGGGTGCCAGTGGTGCCCATACTGTCCTCAGCTACAACCATGCAACCAGAGAAGTAAAAATCTCTGGTCTTAACTGGGGGTGTGGCAGCCATAGATGAGCATGTAGCATATAGGTGGCTGGCAGTCTGCAACCCACATAACTCCAGATTCTGAGGTAGTATGCAGGGCAAGACTGAGTGACGATCTCTGTTTTGACTCTTTAGTGCCTGCTGAGAGCTGAAATCTTGCTGAGAGCTACAGCGTGTCAGAAGTTCTTCCTACTTCTTCCTCATTTCTGTCTCTTTTCACAGGTATCAAATTTACAAGGTCATCCAAAAGCTCTCCATGCTATTCCTACTCTCTCTGCCTGATTTGTACTTTACAGGTGTTTCCCCCTATAAATTCCTTGCGTTTCTAATTCCATTTAGACATCTGTATCTGGAAATTGTGAACTGGCAAAACTGGTAGCAGGAACAGTCTAAGAAAGCAGGTGATAAGAGACCAGATTTGGGACTGAATCAACTACCAGTCATCTGGCAAGAACAGCTACTTCCCAAGTAGGGCCCAAATAATCACTGGTACTGCTATATATTTTACTGATAGTGATGTGGGAACATATTCTATTGAAGGGAATGGTATTTCCCCAAATGACTGCAACAGCTAGAGCTGAGCTGATCTGAAGCAAGAGCCAGGAGCTTTTTCCAGGTCTCCGATAGGGCTGCAGGGTCCCAAGGCTTTGGGGCCATCCTCCACTGCTTTCCCAGCCACAAGCAGGGAATTGAATGGAAAGTGGAGCAGCTGGGACACTAACTGCTGCCTTTAATGGATTCCGGGGCTTGCAAGGAAGGGGAGGAGGATTAGCTGTTTGATCCATTATACTTGGCTCTGCATTTATTTTCTGTGTTCTACCTCACTTTGAAAAAGCCTACCACAGCATTTCTTTGAGTAAATAAAGTTTTTTTGTAGATTATTCCCTTACTCCTCTTCCCCACACCTTGCCTCATCTTTGACTTTTTGCTTCAAAGACACCATTCTATTTCAGTTTTAGTTCTTCCCTCTGAAATACAGTTAACCTACCTCTTTTGGAGATATTTTTGGTCTCATTGATTTTCTGTGTTTGAAAAAATTTTTCAGTAAGTTTCAAAGAGCTATCTAGTCCATATTATATTCCTAAAAAAGATAGCCTTTACACTGAAACTTTCTTCTTTCGTATTTGTGGATATTCCCCTATTTTAATTTCATCTTGTTCTTTTACTTTTCAGTCTTCTTCCTAAAAGAAAAAAGACTACCCTTTTGTGAATTATCTTTGGTATATTGGAAGAGTGATTGAAGACAAAATGTCAGAAATTACTCCTCTTATTTTAGGATGATGGCCCCAACATCTCTTTTCTGTTCTGCTTATCCATTTTCACAAATTCCATCTTCTATTTTCCTTTCAGAGTTGTCTGTCAGTTTCTGAAGACTGATGTTTTTTAGTGGCCTCCTCTTTTGGGGATACTAGATGGCGTATTTTCTTTCCATATTTCTTTTTATAAGCTAGGCTTGGTCCACATTTAAAATATTAAAATCTAGTAATCTTGAGTTTGCTTTTGTCTCACTAATTTACTTTTATTAGCTGACTTATCTTCCAGTTAAGCAAAATCTCTTAGGTTTCTTTTCTTTTCTTTCCTTTCCTTTCCTTTCCTTTCCTTTCCTTTCCTTTCCTGTCCTGTCCTGTCCTGTCCTTTCCTGTCCTATGATTCACTCCCCAAGTGACTGCAATGGCTGGTGCTGTGCTGGTCTGAAGCTGGGAACCAGGACCCTCTTCCAGGTCTCCCACATGGGCACAGGGTCCCAATGCTTTGGGCCATGCTTGACTGCTTTCCCAGGCCACAAGTAGGGAGCTGGATGGGAAGTGGAGCTGCCGGGATTAGAACCGGTGCCCATATGGGATCCCAGTGCATTCAAGGCGAGAACTTTGGCCACTAGGTCATGGTGCCGGGCCCCTCATAAAACATTTTAAACAAATGTTTAGAGCAACACTGTTTATGTATCCCAAAGATTGAAAAAGCACAAGGTCTAGTAACTGATAAATGGTAAGTTAGTAGGCCATTATTCAACTATAAACAATGAATAGCACAATAATGATGAAACTTTCAAACTTCATGCTAATAAGCCAGGCACTACAGAGACCTATAGACTGTAAAATTCTATATGTATTCAGCATTCAGAATGGGCAAATAGAAAATGCAAGAAACTTGATTTAGTTCTCTATGGCTACATGGGTCATTATGGAGTTATGGTAAAGATGGTCAAATAGCCATTGGGCTTCTTTTTGAGTTACTGAAAATAGTCCAGAATTGTGGTAATTATTTGACATATTTGAGAATAAGAAGAGGATACTTCAGAAAACTCGTAGAAAAATGAAATTGAAGAGATATTTATGTTTGATGCACAATAATTTTGAATCCATGCATTGACTTTTCAAGATATTTGCTTTCTATGAACTTTTTGAGTACTCCTTTATAGTTTAGAAATCACTGAAGTTTATACACTTTAAGTAGGTAAACTTAATAGTTTATAGTATATGAATATAGTATATACTGATATAGTATATGAATGATCTCTTATAAAGCTGCTGTTAAAAGAAACAACTCATGTTTAAAACACATTTACTGTATAGCAGAAGCTACTTCCCCATGAAATGTTTGTTTATGAGTATCTTCTATGATCTTAACTGCCTAACTATTTTTCTCTTAGAAATCAGGCTCATTCCTCTGACTAGTTATTTCATATTTTTAAGAAAAGATTTCTTTGAAAGGAAAGACAGAGAAGGAGTGAGAGATCTTCCATTTGCTAGTACACTCTCCAGATGCCCTCAACAGCCATGGCTTGGCCAGGTTGAAAAGTACATTTTCCAGAAACCTGGAAATCTATCTCAGTTTTCCCTTTGGGAGCAGTGCTTCAAGTCCTTGGGCCATTATCTGCCATCTTTCCAGGAGCGTTAGCAGGGAATTGGAACAGAGGCAGAGCAGCTAGACTTCAAATGGCACTCTGAAGTTGGTGGCTTAGCCTGCTGTACCATAACACCTCCTCTAGTAATTGCATCTTATCCTCATAGACTCTGTTGTGTTTTGATCAGTTTGAAAAGTAAATGATTATTGTGTTTCCTCCTTAGGAGAAATTAAACTTTATCACTTGAAAAATAGTCAATATTGGAAGTTTAGGTGATATAGGTTTTAAAAATGTGAATCAGAGAGAGAAAGGAGGAAAACTCCCAGCTACTAGTACATTCCCCAAGTGCCTATAAGGCAGCCTGCTCGGGGTTGAAGTTGAGATGCAATGCAGGCTTTTCATGTGGTGGCAATGTAAAGGTTATGTGAGCCATCTTTGCTGCTTCGCAGAGTTTGCATTGGTAGAAATTTGGAATCAAGAGGAGGAGGGGAAAAGGAAAGGAGGATGGGAGAGATGGAGGGAGAGAAGGAAGGAAGGAAAGAATGAGAGAGGGAGAGATTCTACCCTAGGTGCCTTTAGCATCTTGAAGCTGAGGCTAGAATTTGGTGGTCCCACATGTGTGCCAGGAAACCAATTACTTGAACCATCACTAAAACCTCTCAGGGTTTGCATTAGCAGGAAGCTGGAGTCATGAGTCAGGAGTTTATAGCCTGAGCTGGATAGTGAACCCAGCTACTCCATGTGGAAATGTGGGCATGTTAACTGTCATTTTAGCTGCTAGATTAAAAGCCCACCTTTGCAGTTCTTTTTATAGCTGGATGTATTATCCCCCAAAAAGACCAGATAGATAACCATGTCTTAAGGTCTCTTGGAAGGATTTGTTTGGGATTATTATGTTACTATTGGACATTCATTTAGGTTACTTTTTTCTGTTATAATTATTACAGGTTGGGAAGATAAGAAAGGCTTCATCAAGAGATAATTTATGATCAAATTTACATTTAGAATTTTTCATCATGCAGCTAAACACCTGCCTCAAGATCAGGGAAAAAGAAAGTTCCTGCAGCTCATGAGGGTGAACCAATGGAGAGAAGCAAAATGGCTGCTGAATCATTTCTGCCCCCTAAATTTCTCTTAGTAACTCTCTTGTCAAAATACACAGGGAAGAGATTTCTGGGAAATGTAGTTCAGTGTAGCCAACTTAACACATCACAAAAGCACCACAGTACATACAGCTATGATTTTTGTTTAATGTGGCAAGTATGGCATTATCTAAGGAAAAATAGTCTGCAGGATGCAGGAGTGACTCAGCCCTGAGTAAGATGCCAATGGGCCTCTGGGGAACCTGGGATCAGGCATGGCATATCATCCTGATGCTGTCATTGCCATCCCCTGGCAAAGCTGCTTCATTCTCTGCCTCTTTGACCTCTGTAGCAAGTAAAGAGGGCCAGCCTACAGGCCTATGTGGAAATTGGATAAGACACCCCAAGAGACTAAGCCAATCTGTCTTCATCTTCTTTGATATTTTGATTCTTATGTAGGTAAGTGGACTCTGGCTGATAGGGTTTAGATAGCATGCCTGTTCTTGATCTACTCAGAAGAACAGAGTTATACCTTATAAAATGTGAGGGAGATAGTCAAGGAGAGTTCACTCAGGGAGTTCCTATAATTTTTATCAGTCAAATTTTATGTAAAATTTGTTTCATAGCACAGGACATGGTCAGAGTCTCCTGTGATTCTGAGTGACACAATGTGTCTTTGTTTTCTCGTATACAGCTGTTTTCCTTTTGTAGTGCTCAGAGTGCTGGTCCCTCATTCTGATGCCTAGGAAAGCAATCTGTGTCTTTTCTCGTCATTTCCACTCTGAATGATGATTGACTGCATTTTTTACAGAGATAGTAGAGGGCAATATTTAACCTTAAAGAATTAAGAGGAATGCCTGACCCAAAGCAAAACAAGACAACAATAAAGGAAAATAACAAAATGCCCCTCCCCCAATTTTTGTGATAGGTAATTAGCTACTTATTGCTTTATTTTATTCAGATAAACCTTGGGTTTTGGAGAAAACCAAAAGGGCAAAGCAAGATGTAGAGCTGATCAGTCAGGAAATAAATTGTCATCTGGCTTCACCCAAGATAGCAGCCATTCTGTGTTTTAAATATTTATTTGAAAGTGTTAAAGAGTGAGAAGGAGAGAGAGAGAGAGAGAGAGAGCGAGAGAGACAGAGAGAGAGAGAGAGAAAGAGAAAGAGACACCTTCCATTTGCTGGTTCCTTCCCCATATGATCCCTGTGGCTGGGCCAGGCCAAAGCCAGGAGCATTTCTGGGTCTCTCACCTGGGTAGCAGGGCTACAAACACTTGGGATATCCTCTACTGATTTCCCAGGTCATTAACTGGGAGTTGTATCAGAAGTGGAGTAGCCAAGACATGAACTGGTAGCCATGGGGGATGCAGGTACTGCAGGTAGTGGCTTAACTTGCATGCCACAGAGCTTTTCAAGATGGCAGACTTGGAAAGGATCGTAACACTGGAGCAAATACTAAGATACTATTTAATTTCATCAAAAATCTTGCCTGTTAAGCACTTCATTGCTTTATGCTTACTGGAGGGCTTGCACAGAATGATGAATAGCTAGAAGGAATGGTAACCACTTATTTGAAAACACCTGAAGAGTGACAAATTTTATTTTGTGACCTTGTGAGTTAGAGAAATATTGGAGTGAGGAGAACAAGTTGGGATTCTTGAACAGTCAGTCTTTATTGTTGATACTTGGCCAGTGTTTTGAGACCTATATTTTAAGGACATAAATGCCAGCCAAAATGCATCAACATAGGTAAACTGTGAAGCAGAAGAATGTTGCAAGAACCTGTGCCTCCGGGTGTCTTTCTTCATCTGTTTGGGATTTTTATCATATACTACCATAAACTATACATAAAAACAACAGAAATAATGGTTTAGGTTTTGTGGCAGGTTATGTCACTACATGTGATACCTCCATCTCATATAGAACACTGCTTCTAAATCTGGGTTCTCTGCTTCCAGTCCAGCTTTCTAATGTGCTTGGGAGGCAGCAAATGATGGTTCAAGTGCTTTGGCCTCTGTTGCCCAAATGGGAGACCCAGATGGGATTTTGGGCTCCTCATTTTGGGCTGGTCCAACATTAGATATTGCTTACAGCATGAATTTCTGAGGGACATAAATATTTATGAATAGCACCTAGCTTACTCAAGTATTCAATAGTTATTGTGTACCTACTATATGCTTACCACAATGCTACTCTCTTAAACTCTCAAAAAAAAAAATCAGGGTGGAAATTATGGTGCAATTGGTTAGGCCACTGCCTTGGGTTAACTACCCCCTATTTTGGAATGTCCACGATTGAGTCCCACACCCACTTTTGATGTTCCTGATAATATGTACTCTGGAGGCAGCAGATGATGGCTCAAGTCCTTGGGTACCTGTAACCCATTTGGGGTTCTGGTAGAATTTAACTTGGCCCAACCCTGATTGTTGGCATATTGGGAGTTGATGAGCAGATGGAGGATTCCTCTATTGTCTCTTCCTGGCACTCCTTTTTGGAAAGAGGAAAAAGATTTTCAGAAAACCCCTAGTAAATTGTGTCCTATGTTCATTCATAACCCAATCAAAAGAAAATAAATTCCTCTGATTGGCTTGGTTTCATCATTATCTATCTTCTGGGGCTGAAAGGGACCTGATCTCTCATGAGAAAGGAGGCCTCTGATATCTGAATGTATTCCATCCTTTAAAAAAGGATCTGTTTATTTCCATTGTCCACTTCTCAATTAAATTGTTTGTTTTGTTGTTGAGTTTCTTGAGGGTTTTTTTTTTGATCCTACATATTAATCCTCTATCAATTTCATAGCTTTCAAACATTTTCTTCCATTCCGCTGGCTGCCCTCTCACATTTTTGATGGTTTCCTTTGCAATGCAGAAGCCTTCCAACTCAATGTAAACTCAAGTGTTTATCTTTGCTTTAATTACCTGTGCTTCTGGTTCTTTTCCAAGAAGTCTTTGTCTACACATATACCCTGAAGAGTTTCCCTGACGTTTTTCTCTAGCAATTTGGTGGTATCAGGTTGTAGATTTAAATCCTTGTTCCATCCTGAGTTGATTTTTGTGTAAGCTGTATGTAGGAAGTCTTATGTCACACTTCTGCATGTGTAGAATTTTTCCAGTATCATTTGTTGATGAGCCTAAAATTCTTTCTCCCTGGGTTTATTTGTTTGCTTGTCAAATATTAGTCGGCAGTACATGTCTGTGTGAATTTCTGGAGCTCCTACTGTTTTGCTCCATTGATCTTTATGCCTGTTTTTGTGCCAGTACCAGGCTGTTTTGATTACAACTATCCTGTAGTATGTCTTGGAGTGTGATATTGTGATGTCTCCAGCTTTGTTCCAAAAACTAGTTTTTAAAAAGAATGAAAAATGGGAGCCAGTGCAGTGGTGCCTTAGCAAGCTAATCCTTTGTCTGCTGTGCCAACAACATTCCATGTGGTCACTGGTTTGTGTTTTGGCTGCTCTGCCTTCAATTCAACTCCCTGCTCATGGTCTGGGAAAGCAGCAAAGGATGGCTCGAATCCCCTTTACTGATGTGGAAAGATTCAGAAAAAGTTTTCTGTTGTGGGTTTAATTTTCTTTCTTTTTTTTTTTTAAAGATTTATTTATTTTTATTACAAAGTCAAATATACAGAGAGGAGGAGAGACAGAGAGGAAGATCTTCCATCTGATGATTCAATCCCCAAGTGACCACAATGGCCGATGCTGTGCCGATCTGAAGCTGTGAACCAGGAACCTCTTCCAGGACTCCCACATAGGTGCAGGGTCCCAAGGCTTTGGGCCATCCTCGACTGCTTTCCCAGGGAGCTGTATGGGAAGTGGAGCTGCCAGGATTAGAACCGGTGCCCAAATGGGATCCCAGCACGTTCAAGGCAAGGACTTTAGCTGCTAGGCCATGGTGCAGGGCCTGGTTTAGTTTCCTAATGAGCGCAATAGCCAGTGGTAAGCTGGCTCAAAGTTAAGAACTCCATCTGGGTCTTCCACATGGGTGGCAGGAGCCCATTTACTTGGGCCATTGTCTGCTGCTTCTCAGGGTAGACAGTAGCAGGATGCTTGATTGAAAATTCAAAGTGGAGGAGCCAGAACTCAAACTAGGCACTCTAGCATGGGATTCAGGTTCCTCATGTGATAGTTTATTTCCCTTTGTCATAATGCTCACCTCTGTTAATTTTTAAAAAATGTTATTGATTGGGCCCAGTGAGAATAAATAAGTCTTTAAAAAAATTTGGTATTGATTCTAATAAGTTTGATTTCCTTAGTAAAGTTTGCTATAGGTATGTTCTTATATACTTTATGTGAATACACTGATTTGAATTAAAATGAAACAGTGGGATGTATGTGTGCATATAGACACATACATGCTTATACTTACACATGTCATGTATTGAAGATTTTATATTAAATGTAATCATGCTATGTGAAGAGGAGGAAACAGTTTTTTCCTTTTGTATAAATTACACAATTTTATACACAATCTGTTGTATTTGTATTTTATGCTACTATTATCAGCTGATATTCACAAACATCATTCAGTTTATTAGCCTTGTATTAAACAGCTGTTTCAATAGATTGTGATTATCAGCATCCTCATATAGTTCTTATATAAGCTCCAGTAAGTTACTTAATTGTTTTATCCTTCTTCTGATTTCAAAATGAAGAAACTTGCTGATTATTTAAATTATCTTACTAAAAATACAAAGTTCATCCAGTCTTGGAAGCTTTCTTTCCTTCTTTTCTCCATGACATTGTGTTCTGTTATCGTCAATTTACAAAAGTTTAATAGTGTCAGCTATCACTCTTTCTGGTCAGGTGCTTCTGTTGCTCTGGCACCTTGACTCTTGGGTAACCCAGGACAGGTAATTCCCTGAACATGGTCCCTGTGTACTGCTTAGATGGGACAATGGATATAGCAATGTTATTTCTGGTTTGTGTACTATCAGGAGTTCCAGGAGAGGTAAGGCCTAGCAATAGTGGAATGTGGGCGGAAAAGCCAGGGAAAGGTGAATGTCTGTAGCTTTGTAAGTGTGTCCAGGTTATTCATTGAATATCTCTTAGGATAACTTTTTTTATTCATTTTTATTTTTTTTTATTTATTGTTGGGGAATCTGGGACATAGGTCTTCAGCTTAACAGATGGACTTAAGGGTAATGACCATTTATTACTCTTCAGGTTATGTTTGGTTGGATTATGATTGGTTGGATTGCCATATGAACTTGTGATTTGCTATTTCTAGTATGCTCTATTTTAACCAAGCTTGGTTAATAAAGGCTCCTTAATAAACCTTAAAAAAATAGTATCAGCTATCATTAATTTTGAACTGTGCTTTAAAAATTTAATGTCTATATAGAAGTAGACATGTCAGCTTAAATGAATTCACATAGCTATTTTCCAAGCACAACATGAAGCACATTACTTTATTGTATTTTCTTCTTATTCAGGCCACAGCCACTAATTTTATGGACTATAAACACTGAAATATGCTTGGGTAAGAATGGAAGCATCTGTTGGTTCTTCTGTGATGATACCTGGTTCCTTATCAAAACCTGCAATACTAGGGCAGTTTTTTGTGGAAGACATTAAGGTAATAGTTGAGATCCTATATCAAAGTGCCCGGGTTTGAATCCTGGCTCTGCTTCTAATTCTAATGTGCATCCTGGAAGGACGCAACCCATATAAGAGACCCAGGACTGAGTGTCCAGTTTCTAATTTCTGTCTTTGGTTTGAACTAACTCTGGCTGCTGTGGACATCTGAGGAGTGAAGCAGTGGATGGAAGACCTCTGTCTCTATGCCCTTCAAATTAATTAAAAAGCAGAAATGCTGTCATAGTGACCTTTCTGATCTCTACTAGTCAGAACAATTTGGGATTGGATCCAGGCTGGTTTGTACTGGGTAGATGTTCCCAGTAATGGTTTCATAAAGATACAGACCTGCCTAATTGTTTTTGAAGGGAAGATATGGCAAAAAGGGCTAAACTTTGGATGAGCTGCAGATTACTTCTCTAAGAGGCAGCAGTATGTGGGGTTAGCCCTCCTGGCTTCCTTTGCTCTGTTAGAATGCAAAGACAGAGCTATCACTGACATTTAGTCAGTAGTGAAGACAGAAACATCTGGCATCTGCATAAAAGAAGTGCTTCTCAGAGGACCTTCATCACTCCCACTTCTTATTTCATACATGAGCGTTGTGGCACTGGATATTATCATTTAAAAACAGATCCTGTGCCTTTTCTAGTTTTCCAGAGAAGTTAATATTGTACAGTTATGAATAGTTTCTAGGATCATAATTGAATGTAAAATTGTGAAATCATTTGTCTACAACATAGACATTTATATGGCTTTGTGTGTTTTGGGTGGATACTCTGTGGTCATGCCAACTATTTCCATAGCCACATACTTCCTTTTTGAAAACAGTTATCTGGGCAGCAACTTTTCTGATGGCTTTATTTCATGGCTAAATTATTCAAATAACTGTCCTAGATTTTATTGAAGCATATTTGTAATGAATGAAAACTATAGAGTGTTAAACTTTGACAGTATCTATTAGAATATTTATACAGATATGTTTACTAGTATATAAGTATATTTATTTTTCCATGCAATAATTCTCCAATCAGGGATTTATTCTAAAACATTCTAGGAAGTATGTAAAAGTACCAGTCAGGAAAACATTGATTAAAGGCGTAAGTATAGAATGGAACACTGTTTAACTAAATGATTGAGATGCATCTGTAAATACAGTAACTGGAAAAAAAAAGCAAGTTGCAGGAGTGTATACTAATTTTGTCTTAAACATCTATATTTGTTATAGATGGCATATACCTATCTTTGTGTATTTGTTTTAAAAAGTTAAAAACAATTGTATCCTTTGGGGAGATAGGTTTATGAAATACATTTTTTCTGTTATGTATTTTAGAAATGCTTCCATTTAAAATTATCATGTATTCCATTTGAAAGAGAAAACATAATTAAAAGATATCTTATTCTTTTTCTCTTGGCATCATCAGTGCAAGTATTGAGGACCAGTTGAGGGAAGTCCTGGATATGAAAACTGGAGGGATCTGATGAATTAGGCCTTAGGCACGCCTGCTCAGTCTGATGTGTTGTCTGAAGACTTATCCTGAGCAGACCATCAAGTATAATTAAAAATGGAAAATTCATGGAGGAATAGGCCTCCCTGCATGCCCCATGGGATCCATGCTGCCCTGGTTCCCTCTGGATCCTTCCAGTTCATTAGCTAAGAAGGCATTAGGGGTTGGTTCCAGCCACAGCTGCTGCCTTCTCGAGTGTCACTCTGATCTGGTCAGTAAAACCCCTGCTGGAAAGCAGTGGGCTCTGAGCCATGCCAGCCTAGCCCGTTGGCTGCCTCTAAGAGGGCCTGCTGCCTTGGCCCACCCTTGCTCTTTCTCCCGCTCCCTCTCTGTTGAACGCATTGTGTTTGTGTGTAATCATGAGGAAACTGGGAACTAAGAGCTTTATTCTTCTGTGTGGGTGTGCCAGGTGGGAGGCGCTCAGACTTTGGGGCTTTAATAGGAAAAATCGCAGACCTGAGATCTTAGAGATGACCAGAGCAAAAAAAAACAATTTGAGGACAAGCTGTTGATAAAGGTTGGGTGAAGAATAAGATTTATTAGCATAGCAGAAGTATATTTTTGAGAGGGAATATGGGCATGCTCAAGAGGGAGTTGTGTCCCATAAGTTTCAGACTTATTCCTTTTTTTTTTTTCAAGATTTATTTATTTGTATTGGAAAGGCAGGTATACAGAGAGGAGGAGAGAAAGAAAGGAGGATTTTTTCGTCCAACGATTCAATCCCCAAGTGACCACAACGGACAGAGCTGAGTCGATCCAAGGTCAGGAGCCAGGAACCTCTTCAAGGTCTCCCACATGGGTGCAGGGTCCCAAGGCTTTGGGCTGTCCTCAACTGCTTTCCCAGGCCACAAGCAGGGAGCTGGATGGGAAATGGGGCTGCCAGGATTAGAACTGGTGCTCATATGGGATCCTGGTGCATTCAAGGCAAGGACTTTAGCTGCTAGGCCACAGTGCTGAGTCCTCGGGGTTACTCTTTTATGTATTCCAGAGGCAAAGAAGGCAGTTTTCCAGGAAAGGGGAATTTAGTGACCATTTTCTGGCCTTTTTTGGAAATCTTAGAAGTATCATGACATCAGGTGCATAATGGAAGTCAGAGTGTCAGCCATAGTAATTTTATGATAATGATATTATAACCGGCTATAGGTCATCATGGGAGATGGGCAATAGCTGTGCTGGATAGTTTTGGCTGGTGCTGTTTCCAGGCTGTGGCTTTGCTACAGTATGGGTACATACTGGAAGATGGGATGGTAATGGTGGTATATTACCTCTCACTCTTTTTGTAATCTCTGTCTCTTATGTCAAGGGAATCCTCTGCATCTCCCTAGAAGCTGTGTTTTCCTACATGGGCACGTGGCTAGACTTCATTTCTCAGCCTTCCTCGTAAGCCCTGGTGCACATCACTCACTGGGTGTGTCCTGCACCCTCAGTTTGGTCAGTGAAATGGGGGTGGAAGTGATACATTTCTCTTCTAGGCTTTACCTATTGAAAGTCTGTCATGGATGAGTCCTGTTCTTCTCTGTCATCTGATTAAAACCTCAAAGGAGCTCCAAGCTAGCAGGAGAAAAGATGTGCTAAGCTGCTGAATGCTGGTCACTGTGCTGTAACAGTGAGTCATAAATCCCTATTAAGTAGAACTGAAATATGTTCTATATTCTTTTTTAAAAAATATTTATTTTATTTTTTTATTGGAAAGGTGGATATACAGAGAGGAGAGACAGAGAGGAAGATCTTGTGTCTGATGATTCACTCCCCAAGTGAGCACAACGGCTGATGCTATGCCAATCCGAAGCCAGGAGCCTCTTCCGGGTCTCCCACGTGGGTATAGGGTCCCAAAGCTTTGGGCCATCTTCGACTGCTTTCCTGGGCCACAGGCAGGGAGCTGGAAGGGAAGCGGGGCTGCCAGGATTAAAACCGGTGCCCATATGGGATCCCGGGCATTCAAGGTGAGGACCTTAACCACTGCGCCACCGCACCGGGCCCTGTTCTATATTCTTGAATTCATCTTGGCCATGGAAGATAGGACAGAAGTATTACCATTCATTTAGAGAGAACTGTTTATAGCATTAGTAACTCACATAAGCCAATTTTACTTTTATTGGAAAGGCAGATAAACTGAGACAAGGAGATACAGAGAGAAAGATCTTCTGGCCTCTGGTTCACTCCCCATTTCGCTACAATGGCTGGAGTCAATCCCATCCTATCCAAAGCCAGGACCCAGGAGCTTCTTTTGGGGCTCCCACATGGGTACAACGGCTCAAGGCTTTGGACCATCCTCTATTGCTTTTCCAGGCCACAAGCAGGGAGCTGGATGGGAAGTGGAGAAGCCAGGACACGAACTGGTGCCCATATAGAATCCTGGTGCTTACAAGAAGTAAGCCCAATATAGTAATGTGTTATGGAATACTTATGGGCCAATCCCCAGAAACATTAAAAAAAAGATTTATTTTATTTATTTGGAATACAGTTATAGAAATAGAGGGAGGAGGAGAAAACTTCTATCTGCTGGTTTACTCCTCAAATGGCTGCAGTTGCCAGAGCAGGCCATGCCAAAGCCAGGGGCCAGGAGCCTGGAGCTTGATCCAGTTCTCCCACATGGTGCAGGGGCCCAAGTACTGTTTTTCCAGACCATTAGCAACAAGCTGGATTGCAAGTGGAGCATCTGGGACTCAAACTAGCACCTGTATAGGATGCTGGCCATGCAGGTGCAGATTTAAGTTGCTGTACCACAGCACTGCATACTTCTCTCCCCCAGGCTTTTTATACTCGAGTACTATTAGTGTCAAAGACACATGAAATTAACTTTCCTTAAAGCAGGACTACACACAAAGTAACTTTCTTCAGGAGTGAGGGCACATTGTTATTAGGTCATTTCCAGTATGTCTTTAAGATATGCACTGACCCTCTGAATAGAACAGAATTTGACTGAGTTTATTAAAATAAATTTATCTTATAGGTATGTATAGCTCATGCAGTAAGAAAGTAAGAGGTCAGAAGTATGGGAGCTGCGGTAGCTCAAGAGCTCTTGATGGGAAGGACCTATGGATAGTGTCACAGAATGTGGTAGCTATAGCCTCAGTGACTCAGCACTGCTGTCTTTCTCTTCGCCAGACTCCACCTCTCTAGACTATCACATGTGACTTTAGAGTCTGACATACGAATTTTGGGGGTATATGTCCATTTAAACCATAGCATCACCTAAATAGTGTAAAATATTTTTTGGTTTTGTTTTATGCCATATGACCGAGTTTACTGGCCACGTATATATGAGATGTGAGGCATAACCATTATACTATAGGTAGCATGGTGGATACTTGTAATCTTAAATAGTATAGTTAAATTAACAACATTAGGTTTAGCTGGGAAGAATCATAAGATTGATAGCAATCTTTATTTATTTCATTTTCATGAGGAACAATGTTTGGGCACAGTGGTGTTGATCACACAGTGTGTTTGATCACAGTGTGTTTGATCACACACTGATCAAAAAGAGTAAGCAAAATGTATTAGGGGTCTTTATTGATTGAGTAAAGGACTCAATCTATGATATCACTGCATCCTTTCTGGACTACATTTACCATGTGCGAAGCTCTCATTCAATTTAAAAAACTTATTCTGAAAAAATTTTAGATTTAGAGAAGAGTTACAAAGATAATAGAGAGTTTCAACATTCCTATCAACCAATCTTCTTCTTTGGTGCTGACATTTACATTTCTGGTTACATTCATTTTTAAAAAAGATTCATTTACTATTATTTGAAAGGAAGATTTTACATAGAGAGTAGGAAAGATAGGGAGAGAAGATCTTCTGTCTGCTGGTTCGCTCCCCAGAAGGCCATAACAGTTGGAGCTGAGCTGATCTGAAGCCAGGAGTTAGGAGCGTCCTCTGGATCTCCCATATAGGTGCAGGATCCCAAGGACTTGGCCATCCTCTGCTGCTTTCTCAGGCCATAAGCAGCGAGCTTGATGGAAAGTGCAACAGCTAGGTTCTGAGTCCATCGATATGGGATGCCGATCCTACAGGATGGAGAATTAGCATGTTGTTTCATTATACTGATACTTGCATTCATTTTTTAATTTAAATATTTATTTTCATTCTATTTGAAAGGCAAAGGACAGAGAAGTAAATGGAAAGAAATCTTCTAGCTGCTGCTTAGTTCCCCAAATGCCAGCAATAGCCAAGCCGGGCCTGGCTGAAAGCAGGATTCTGAGTTTCTTCTGGGTTTCCCACTTTAGGTAGCAGGAAGTACCTGTATTTTAACCATCCTCTGCTGCCTCCCAAGTTGTGCAGTGGCAGAAAGCTAGGTCAGAGGCAAAGTAGTCAGGCTTGAAACAGGCACTCTGATGTGGGAATCGGGCATCCAAAATGGCAGCTTAACTACTGTGCTATATGTCTCCACATTCATCTTTTAGTGACCAAATGTGTACAGTCATTTTTGCTTGAAAGATAGAGGAATACATTATAATAAGGCTTTGGATAGAACAAACTTCCATTTAATACTTATATTTAGTAGCTACAAATGTCAGACAATGCTAGCAAATTTTTTCTCTAAGAAAATTATGAAACATCTCTGATAGGGCCGTGTGGGGATGAAACACACATAAAATCATCTTGTAAAAGATTTTGCCTTACAATAGATGATCAATGTTCATTTCTTCAATTTTGTTTTATTCACTCCTCTCTGCTCCCCCTTTTTCTTTTCTTTCTTGATAGTCTCAATTAATGCCACACTTTTTATTTCTACATTTGTGTCTGTCCCTAGCTATACTTCCTAGATCCAGCACTTTGTCATATTCAGGGAGAAGGATGCCTTTTTTGGATAGAGATATTTACCATCTCCTTGCTAATTTGACCTAAACTCCTCAACGTTTTTCGACCTGAGTTTGAAATACAAAATCTTTACACGTCGCTAGAAGGGCATTAAGAAATTATGAGGACAAATGTGTCATATCTAAGGACAAGTCAACAAGGACACACGCTCCAACAGACAATGCAGACACCCCTACACATTTATCCTGGACGGGATCCCTAGTACCTAAAGACTCTGGATCTAGCAAAGTAGGCCTCAAACCCTTAATTGTCTCTTGTTCCCTCATCATTTACGCTAATGTCCACAGGGCAGGGAAATCATACAATACTGGCACCATTTCACCTCTCAACAAAAATGTGCTTCAAACCAGATGCCTGGAAGCCATATGACAGACGCTCCACCCCGAGGAGGGGGCTCTCCTCAGGGATCCTGGAGAGGCAGGGTGATTATGCTGCCTGCCTGCTTCCAAGCTTAATGGGCAGGCAGGGAGGGAGAGATGGAGTCCTGAACATCTTGGAGGTGACACTCTGGGCAGTAAGTGCTCCAGACAGGATTTAGCTGCAGCTTAGCAGCTGTCCCGTGGCAGCAACCCTTTCTACCATATGGGAGATCATGATTTGGCATGGAATTGGGATCCCAGGCTGATAGAAACCCCTCAGCTACGTCAGAGTGTGGATCATAGGCCTCCTTTGAGACAGTGAGAGGAGAATAAGTGCTTTTAGTCCCCATTTGCCTCTTTTAAACACATTTTTTTTTTTTTAATTTAAGGACTGTTATTCTGGTTCCCAAGCCACAGAAGCAGAGAGGAGTGAGTGTTGCTTGGCTACCATCAGAGACTGTAATAAGGACAAAATAATCGGTGTTAGGCTGGCAAGGAGTTTCACTAAGAGGAAATGTTCACTTACGGCTGATTTTTTCAGAAGTCCAGCAGGGGTCATTGGAGGGGTCATAAGGTAGGTCCTTCCATTTTGCAAATGAAGTGAAAGCCAAATGCGAGGCAAATTGTGTTTCTGTAATAGTCATATCCATGAATTTGTAGCAGGATGAGAAGCAGGGTAGTTGAGGCCTGGAAGTGTCCTTGGCTATGGAGGCAATAATTGCACAATTAGCACCAGAAACTTCTTTACTGAGCAGTGCTAGAGGGGTTGACAGAAGAGGGTTGATCAGGGATCTAATATGCTATAGCTGTAGATTAAGATGTTTGTATAAATCCATAATGGATATTTAAGGCTTGAGAGGTAGTGGAAATAAAATCATTTAAACCGAAGGCTCAATGTTAGTAGTGTTTATGTTTGTGGAAATACGACATGCTACATTTTATTTTGTTTTTAAAGTTTTTACTTGTGTTGAAGAGGCATACATGCATGAATACACACATATGTACCTTCCATTTCATTGGTTTACTTCTCACATACCCGCCATGCCTGGGCTTGCCTGGATTCGAAGCTGGGAGCTCTCATGTGGATGGCAAAGACTCAGCTACCTGAGCTACCACTGTGCCTCCCAGGATCTGCATCAGCAGATGCTCGTCAGGAGGAAGAACTGGGGTTTGAACCTACATATCCCGATGGTTGAGAAGAAAGAAACCTAGTTTTCAGTCTGGGTTATTTCAGTAATTTTTCTCAAATTCTGTATTCATCAATGGAGGTGACAGTAATATTTAATGTTTCACTAGAGTTAGCTAAGTGCCAAGTGATTTCTGTATATTGATCTTCCAGAAACCCTTCTATAGAGGTATTATTTTCCTCCTCGTCATTTTATAGTGAAGGAGCTGAGACTGGAATTGAGTAACATACTTGATATCTTACATCTAGTAAATGATGGAGCTGCCATTTGACCTCGGGTTATCTGACTTCAGACTATATATTTAAATCCCATATTAAATCCTCTGTTTACCCCAGAGGATATGGCAAGAATGAAATTTGGTAATGGAAAGAAGAGGCTTCTGAAATGGCTACTGGAATGGAAAGAACCCACCCTTTGGAGCCTGACAAAAGTGTATTTATTTGAATCCTTATCATCAGCCTATAACTAGCTGCAGATTGCTCAAGTGTACATTTTTTTATTCCCTTCTCTTAAACTGAATGGTAATACCATTTTTACTGATCTATTGAACATTGCAGATGATGTTTTTATACATTAATCTGGAGGATTCAGGGCCATATGTATATTTTGATATTCTGCTTAAGGAGTTAAAGAGACTATGCACAAAGTCATCTCTCAGTTGATAGTAGTAGTGGCTGACATTTATGAAGGTTTGTGGCAGAACAGATGCCTGGTGCCTAGAAGGTTCTTTTATATATTAACTCATTTAATCACCATAAAGAGATACTGTTAGTGACCCAATTTTACCAATGAACAACAGTGACAACAAAGTGTTAAATGGTTTATCATAGTCTTAAGGGTTGTAAGTAGCAGGGCAGGGATTTGAAGCTGGTAGTCTGGTTCTTAATTACTGTGCTATTAGTCATAGATTCAAAGGATTGTAAAGTTGAGAGAAGTCAAGATTTTATAGTTCAACATATGCCCCGTGATGGGAATTACTTGATATTTTTGAAGGTTGCTTATTCAGCTTCTCTTACCTAACTTTGACACTAAGGTGCTCATTGGCTCAAGATACAATCTTTTAGTGGTAACATTTTACTGTTAAGCTGAAGCCAGCTGTAACTTTTCCATTCCCATTGATCTTTTGGTTTTGGGGGAACTAGAACAGGGTCAGCTCCCTCTTCATCATGACATTGCATTTATTATTTGAAAAGCACTATCTTGTCTTTTCCAATCTTCAGCTCCAGTTTCTAGCAGAAGTGACTCTTCACTCTGGTTGGTCTGATTTCTGTCTCTTTATGTCTGGTATTATAAAATATGACTGTTACTGCCTGTTGATAGTACTTTACTCTTTATTCAATGCAAGTTGACATAATATTTGCCTAATCACATAATTTTTCCCATTGTCTTATGGAACCATCACTTCTGTATATTAGCTGATTTTGCCATAACAAAGTGCTATAGACATAGAGGCCTAAATAATATAAATTCATTTTATCACACTTCTAGAGGCTAGAATTTCAAGAATAAGGTTCCAGATGATATCATTTTATGGTAAGGGCTCTCTTGCTGGTTTGGTGGTCTCCTTCTTGCTTTCTTCACATGGCCTTTCCTGGTGTCTGTTCTTTAAGGGCACCGGTCCCATCAGATTAGGGTTTTATTCTATTCTTATAACTGTCCTTAACTCTCCTTCTAGGCTCTGTCTGAAAATTGTTATTTTGGGATTTAGAACTTCAGTATAGAAATGGTGTGTGGACACAACCAAGTCCTTGACATTCTGTGACCAAAAGGATGTGGCTATATGCTAGTTACCTGCGATGTATAAAGGAAAAGAAAGAGTCATGGGCATTTAGTGTTATGATATAAGACAGTGTTGGGAGAGTCAACAATCTCCTTCTGCCTTCAGGGGCAGTGCTCCCTGTATCATTCTTCTGGGCTCCTGAGGTTGCCCTCTCTTGGTTTTGGGTAGCTATGCTATGAACATAATTGGGACAAAAAAGGAGACAGCTTTTCTGTTATTGCGGGTATAACTCTGAATTTTAAGTGCAGGTATTTCTCCAGTTGTCTCATAATGGGACTTTGCCTTTCTACTATGGGAAACAGAAAGGATGGGTTGAAAGCTGGATCCTAAGGAACATAGGAAACCCTACCCAGAGTATTCACTGCTGGCAGGATAATCATGAAGACATGCCAGAAAAATCCCAGCAGCCCTTGCTGAGAAACCATAGAGAAAGGAGCTCATTGCTCTTATGATTCAGCCTGCTCTGGCCTGGAAGAATGGGAAAAGGACAAGCAGGATGTGTGTCTATTATGAATCTTAGATTGGAAGGGTGGGAGAAACTAACCCAAGGTACCTCAAACAAGGTGAACATTTATTGGTTCATGTCACAGGCAGGCTGAGCTTCCAGTGTTTTGCTACCCTCCCTGGGCCCTTTCTCAATGATTTGTTTGCTTTGCTGTCAGCTTCACTGGCTCACTTTGTGATTTCTTTCTAGCGCTAACAATTTCAGAAGATTAACATGTTTTCTTGGTTGCTGCTAGATTATGTACCATTCTGGGATTAAACAGTGTAGTTGTAGGGATGGAATGTATTGTTGTTTTAAGTCAGACATAGACATGGTCCCCCCAAGAATCTTCATCCCAGTGTGCTAGGGTTGGAGTTGATTCCGTGGAATTCAAATGACTAGAGAATGATGGAGGATGATTTAGCAATAGAAATTTTGGATCCTCTTTCCAACATTGCATTCCCTTAAGACTTTTGAAAATCTGTACTAGACAAATAACAGGTATATTTATCACAGAACATTTCTTATGTGGTTCCCAAATACATCTTTCCATCTAATATTACTGGAGTATCCCTGGGAATTACAACAAAGTGTTATGTTCTCTTCATAATCCTACTAGAGCAACAATGTGTATTTAAATGCTGAAATATAGGACTACATTTCCATCATATTATCCTGCCATTTATGCCTAGACATGCACTAAGTATTATCTATTGCAGGCTGTAAGGGGTGATAGACCTGGGATATCGCAGTGGACAAGAGAGAGGGGAGGGAGAGTGGGCATTAACGCTCTCCTAGGGCTTTCAGTCTGATGCTCCTGTTGTCCCATCAATTTTCTATGCTGGTGCTTGCCTATTACATCCTATAGCCCAAAGATCTCTGATCTCCCTTGGTTAAAGGTGTCACCATCACCATACATTCCTGCTGTATTCTTCACTTGCCACACAGGGAGCAGGATCTTTCTCCAATTTTAGAAAACAAGAGAGTGTGCCATATGCTCATATATATGGAGTACACTTCTCAACAGTAGTGTTTGTCTCGATGGTCATGGGTTTTTTTTTTTTTTTGCCATCTGGAGAGTCCAGCATATTATCATCCAGATCAGTTCAACAGTTTCATTGGGAGACCATCCTTGGTCTGAAAGTAGAGCTGGCAGAATATCATCTCCTCCAATGAGATGTCATTACACAACTTCAACAACAGGAAGAAACATTGAAATTAACAGCATCAGGAAGTTAATTAACATGGTATTGAGTAACCAATATATTAGAAAATGCAAGTTCTTAACTACACCCTGTTACTACTTCCTTGGCATCTCAATTTTAGTATATGCACAACCAGCTGCTATAAACCTTTTTTTTTCTCCCAAGCTAAGATGTTTTTGTGTTTAACCTAAATCAGAGTGGCACAGGAACAGTGGAAGGATCAACATTAACATCCATCATATATATAACAGCTGAGTACAAACTTAACATCAAAGTTTCTATGTAGTTACATCTTGTTTAGCATCAACAGTCATAATTTGATAAATTTTTTGAGGGGGAGAAAATTAAGCCACAGTTTAAACTTTGCAGTATATAGTGATTAAGCATGGTTATGCAGAACTTTGCACTTCAACAATTGAAGAATAGAAAATTTTAGACAAGTGAGCAGGGAAATCCCCAACAATCCAGTGAGTGGGGAAGAATTTAATTCTATATCCTACCTAGTGAAGTCCAGGAGAAGCAAACATGGAGCCTGACCAGTAAGTACAGGCTGAGTGATTATAGGCTAGTTGGCCTTTTCCCTGGCTGTTTCAGACTTTCGAAAACTATATCTATGTCTCTCTCTGTCTATCTGAAAGTCCAGATGGGAAGCCTGATCAGTAAGGTACATGCTAAGTGATTATCAACTAGGTGACCTTTATTAGTCTCTGTCTATCTGAACTAATTTTGGGGCTTACAAGCAACCCTGATGGTCATTGTAAGAGAAGGCTGGGAGCCACTGCTGGAACTAGATAAGGACCAGAGAAATCTCCTTGCCTGAGCCCTCTCCTATTTCCTGGATTGTGCCCTCTCTGGTTTTCACTGGCTAATATTTCTCTGTCTGTCTAAACGTGTCCTTACCCTATTCTGCCATCTTGATTCCCCCATGATGTCAGTTTTAATGAAAAAAGTTAAAGTGAAGGAATAATGAAACAAATATCAGACAAAAATGTGCTGAAACAGTTATTTGATTTGTGTCTTAATCTTTTCAAGTTATTATAAAATAAATACCAATGATGGCTGAATGACAGAAGTTTATTTCCTCGCATTTCTCAAGTCTGAGAAGTCCACGATCAACATGCTGACCAATTCCATTTCCAGTGGAGCCCTCTTTCTGGCTTGTACATGGCTACCTTTTCACTGTGTTTTCACATGGTGACGGGAGATGAGACTAGTAACCTCCCTAGGGGCTCTTAAAAAACCACTAATATTTCAAAAACGCTTTCTCATTAATTTCTTTATTGACTCATAGATCATACAGTAGCAGCATTTTCTTTAAGAAGAGTCTTGAATTTCTTTTTCATTTTCAGTGAAACATTAGTCATTCAGTTGCATGTTATTCTACTTCATGACATTTTTCGTTTCTTTTTTTTCTTCCTGTTGTTGATTTTGTTTTGTGCCTTTTCATTTAGGGGATGTACAGTAACTGTATAATGGAGACTATCATATCCTGATGTGAGGATTCAATTCAGTATGCATCTCTACTTCCACATCAAAGATGGACTCCCAATGAAACTGTTAAGTATATCTTGACAGTTGGATGCTGGACTCTTCTGCCATTGTCCATGCCTGCAATGATGGACGTATGGCTGTTTATGAAGAATTATACTATAGTAATAATATAGGGGAACTCAGTGGCGGGGGAGGGGCCTTGGGGAAGAGATAAGGAAAATCTTAGGACCTATGGAACTGTATCATAAAATGAAAATAATAAAAAAGGAAGTTAAAAAAAAAAAGAACATTAATACTATTGGATAAGGTCCCTGGCCTTTTGGCTTCTTTTTACCTTGATTGTCTTTATACAGGTCTTTTTCCAAATACAGTTACATTTGAGGTTGTAGCTTCTATGTCTGAATTCAGCTGGAGGGATACATCTAGACTACAGCACTGAGGCTCTTTCAGAGTATGTAGCTCTAGGATAGCTTCAGAAAACTTCCAGCTGCCTACCTGAGTAATTTCCTGCAGGCTCTGTACAGCAGAGTCCAATTGACAGTAGGAGAATTTTGAGTAGGCCTATTTAGAAGAATCTAAGCATATCTGCCTCAAGGCCCAGAAGGAGAAATAAGTTCCTGTCTTCAGAATGGGGTTAGCTTGCTGAACCTCTATTTTATTGTTCTAGTCTCCGTTTCTCACAATGATTGGAATATCCATTCTTTTATAGGAAAAACCTTATTCTCAGTCTAGATTTCCCCTGCAAAGGTAGGGCAAAATGGTTTCTCAAGGTTATTCATGCTCAGTCCATAACAAAAATCTGTAAACAGAATACTTACATTTTTAATTTGAATAATCCACAGTTATGTTTTCTCATATTTTTCTCTTAAAATTGGTAGGTGTGTCCAAGGTTCAGTTCAGAATATTTTCCCTTCAAAACAAAAGATTTTACTTATCCCAAAGATAATTCAAGGCCTTGTATTTGCAGTGATAGAATTGCTGCTAGTACTTTAATGGCAACTGCCCCTTCCATCATCCGCACTTCTCAGATTTTAACTGGCAATTACTAGATAATCTGTGGGGTGGCCAGAGCCCATGTTATAGGTTACATTGGCCGCGTTTGGTACTGAATCACGCAATGTAATAGGTAAACCTCTGAAGCTAGCCTTCTGTAGCTCAGAACCACTGATGGCTAAAGTGAGAGAGAAAACCCTCCCTTCCAAAGTACCAGAAATGTGGATTCTATCTACGCAATGGGTATAAGCAGCAGTAGTAGTACCGCATAATGCTGCTTTATTTTGAAAGTTCTTTAGAGCGTGCAAGCTATATATTCTTTTATGTGTATGTGTTGTCTTTTAAAAAATTCTTTTTAGCAGAATAATGGACTTGTGACTGTTTATGAAGGACTATACTATTGTAATAATATGGGGGAAATTAGTAGGAGGGGGCATCTGGGAAGGAGGAGGAGGGAAGAAGTCCCAGGGCCTATGGAACTGTATGACAAAAATAATAATAAAAAATAAAAAGTCTAATTTTTTTTAAAGATTCAATATAGTTCATGGATATACTTCTAAGAATCTAATGATACTACTTCCCCTGTTCTTCCTTTCAACCCGCCTTCCCTCATTCTCCCTTTCTTTTTCAGTTTTTGAAATAGTGTCTTTTAAATTTAAATTACATTAAAAGACTTATTGCTTCACCAAGTAAGTTGAACAAGTAAAAAGTGAAAAGGCCCTAGGTTAATGGAAACATAGGTGATAGGTATAAATAGAACTTGACTGAGAAAGTAATCATTTTACACAAGCCGCGTTTTCAGTGTTCTAAAGTTCACATGATATTTTCTGGGTTGTTTGCCTGTTGGCTCATTTTAGGGGAGGTGAACTTTGGTCCAATACAAGTTGGTAAATAATTCCACACTGTTCAAATATTGAGTCGGTGTTTGTGATAAGAGTGGGGTCTAGGTTTGCGTGGTTCTGCTAAGTTAGTCAATCCTCTCTGCATTGCCACTACCTGCCTCTGACATCAAGAAGGGGCGAGGAAGTCTGTGTGACCAAGAAGAAATAGCTGAGATAACCACATCTCTAGACTGAGCACAAAAATGTTAACCCAGATCCTCATACTTATTTTTTTCATCTTAGCTATTTTGATATCTATTTACAAAGGTCTTTCAGAAGGTTTCTGGAAAATACATGTAATGAAAAAACTAGATATGGCTTTCAAGTTTTTTTTTCTAGCAAGAAAAAAATTTTAATTCCATTGGTCAGTGGACATGCATATGATGCTATCAGAGTCTGTATTTTTCCACTGGTCAGCTGAGGCCCACTGTTGGCAAATGCTGCACTTGGCAGTGTTAGGCATTTAGAATCAGGAAATCCGTTCTTGGGTGGGCCAAGGAATATTTCAGGACCTTTGAACTCTTGTTGACCTGGAGGATGTGAAGATTGGATAGATTTTTCTGCATGGACACTTTGTTCCAGCACACTGCAAAAACCACTGCTTGTAGGTATCTGTGTAGAACGAGAGAGATCCTGCCTGGGCTTTCTGCATTTTAGACCCCCTGATTAGAGACCTCTGAGCAAACACTTCTTTCCCAGGGTTCAACCTCACGGATCTGATTTCCTACTGCTGAGGAAAGAGGAAGGTGCTGGGCTAGGAAGAGCTCATCAGGCCTAAATGCAAGGGCTCCTGAGTTGTTTGTTCTCAATGAGCAGATTGATCTTCATCAATGTGTTAATAAAAATCCCAGCCAGTAGTGAGTGGTAAGTGAGAGTTATCCTGGTACTTTTTTTTAAAAAAAGATTTATTTTTATTATGTTTTTATTGGAAAGGTGGATATACAGAGAGGAGAGACAGAGAGGAAGATCTTCCATCCTGTGATTCACTCCCCAAGTGAGCGCAACGGCCAATGCTATGCCAATCCGAAGCCAGGAGCCTCTTCCGGGTCTCCCACGCGGGTGCAGGGTCCCAAAGCTTTGGGCCGTCTTCGACTGCTTTCCTGGGCCACAGGCAGGGAGCTGGAAGGGAAGCGGGGCTGCCAGGATCTGAACCGGCGCCCATATGGGATCCTTGGCGTGCAAGGCGAGGACCTTAACCACTTGCGCCACTGCACCGGGCCCTATCCTGGTACTTTTTAAAAAACTGCTCTCAGTTATTTCGTTAGGATGTTTGTTTTATGGCATGCAGCCCTCCCTTTTCATGGGCTTTTTGTGGCTGTGCTGAATCTTGAATATATGTATTTAGACAGGTGTGTTGGTGTTTTCAGATAGGTATTTGCTAACCAGAAATTATGTTTTCCCATTTGGATTGTTCTTCCTGGGGTGTCCATGGCTAAGTTTTGCTCATGTATGAATCTTTGTAATGTTTTTCTTTGTAGAACTTTTTATAAAATGTCATTTAAGACATATATTCATGTATAAGCAAATATTATTAAATAAACCACTTACTTTTTGGAAGACAGAGTTTCAGGGATAAAGAAACAGCTAAATATTTTCTATCCACTGGTCCAGTTCCCAGATGAACACAGTGACCAGCACTGCTGCTAACTATTCTATGATTGTGATTGTTGCTGATGCTGCTGTAGCCAACATTCATTCTTATTGCTGCTGTTCATTCTCCACATATTCAGTCCTATGCCATGTGGTATGGGGGTTTAAAATGTTTTGTTGTCCATGTCTTCAAGTTGTGCATAGTCTGCATAAAACTGACCTGAGAAATAATGCACAAGCAAGTGCAGTAACTCATACAGGCAGTTGAAAGATTCTCATTCTCTCCATCTCTCTCTGTTTCTGTATGTCTCTCTGTTTCTCTCTCTCTCTCTCTGTTTCTCTCTCTCTCTGTCTCTCTGTCTCCTCTGTATAAGCTGCATTTAACATAAAAGTAAATAAATCTTTAAGATTATTTGTTTAGTTGAAAGAATTACAGACAGAGGGAGAGACAGAAATTTGACATCCACTTGTTCACTATCTATTATGCCAAGAATGTTGCCCCTAGGATGTGGGCATCTTAACCTCTAATATATATATATGTATATACATAATATATATATATATAATATATATATATGTAGCCCTCAAATATAACTCTGGAAGCTCTCCTAGGTAGTCATGATTTATTCAGAGGTAGTTAATACTGTGGATTATCAGATGGAGCACTGCTTCTCTCTTTACACAGCTTTCTGAATTCAGTAGCTCTGTTGGGAAATAGGGAGTGAGAGAAAGATGCTGGAACAGGTGTGCTGAAAGAGGACCTGTGTTGCAGAGGTAAATGTAGTATTTTGGGGATTGTACTTTGTGTGTTGTAGGTTGAGTCCATGCTATGGTTGTGATCAACATACAGGTTCAAATCCTGGGTCTGCCACATAGAGCAGGAATGATCTTGGGATAACGCTTGGAACTTATGTTCCTTATTTGCAAAATGAGGGTCAGTGCTTCTTTCACAGGATTAATTAAAGAGTAAGTGAGTTAATATACACCCTAACAGTACCTGACACAGTTGGCTAATACAATTTTTATTTCATTCAGCATCTAGTAAGAGATAATTCATCATTGGTTATAATACTTGAATACTTTACTTTTTCCCCACCTCTTCTATGTATGCTTCCTTAGTAATTTAAATTGAGAGTATGTATTTCAAAAAAAGGCTTTAGATAAAATAAAAAATGAGGGAAATACTTGTTGATACAGAGATTTGTAGCAGAATGATTTCCAGGAAGTTCACTTGAACAGAAAACACTCTGAAACTTGAGAAGAATTGTGTCCTGTTGATGCCTTGTTCTGCACACTGAGTGTTCCCTCTGAGCCTCCCCATCTCAGAGCTTCCCATTCTGCATTCTGGATGGCCTCACTGTGCTCACAACCCCTAATCTTCTGTAAGTCAGGTGAGCAAAGGAAGTGTATTTCAGTGCACGTATGTCACCATCATCATGTTTTAGCCATCATCCTTCATGTATTCTGTGTTTATATTTCACATAGTACAACTAACTCCCAGTTATTCAAACACAAATTGTTCATTGTTTCTAAATCTTGGCTGACTGAATCTGGGAGGCTGAAAAAAACATATGATAGCTTAAGTGTTAAATGTTAGGCATTTAGAATCAGGAAATCTGTTCTTGGGTGGGCTAAGGAAAATTTCAGGACTTCTGAGCTCCTGCTGACCAGGAGGATTTGAAGATGGGAGAGATTTTTCTGCATGGACACCTTGTTCCAGCACACTCCAAAAATCTTGCCACTTCAGTCACAATGAAATCTCTCCAGACTCCACTGGCTGACATAGTCCACCTTAGAGTCTCTGTTTGCCCAGGTATTCACTGCCAACACTTGGCTGGGGGTAGTTGATTGATTTGTTCTGTCCTCTGTTGTAGTACGAGGTGTCCTCTGCAAACTCTTCTAAATTCCATTTTTTCCCCATGGGAATGGAATTTGAATATTCTGATTAATTTGACTAATTTTATGTTGTGTTTCATAATACCTTTGTCACATCACTTTGGTATTGTCCAGCAGCATCCATTGCATGTCTGTTGTGTGGAAGACTGTTGTGCATACTGGAATGTGAGCACCCCAAGAACAGGAGTCCTAGTCTGCTTTGTCCATATGTGCAACCCAAGTCCCTGAAACAGTGCCTGGCACATAGTAGCTGCTGAATAAATGCTTTTTGAATCAATTAATGATTGCTAATTTTTAAAATAACTTTGTAAGGCAAACATTATACTTATTTCTCAGACAAAAATAAAGAAAAATATGATAAATGTTTTGCTTTAGCTGGGAGTAGAACTAAGGAGAAATTCAGGTTCCAGGGTTTCCATGATTTATTTTCCTTTTCCTTAAACCACTTGTAATACAGCATTTTACACCTTAGGTTTTAATAGTAACACCAGGAATGAATGGAAGTTATTCCTCAAATCTGCCATATCCTTCATGTGATAGGCTGTCCATTGCTCCATCCAAGCTAAGGAGACACAGCTCCGACACATGCATTTCTCAGTCAGATCATGTAGCCTACAATTTTCTCCATGGTTAGAATTCTGAGTCCAGTGATTCAATTGGACTGGAACCTGCAGTGGACACCTGATACCGTAACATGATGGAGGACAGAACATATCGATCAATCTCCAGCCAAGATTTGGCAGTGAATACTTGGGCAAACGGAGACTATGTCAGCCAGTGAAGTCTGGGGAAATTTCTTCGTGATTGAATTGGCAAGACTGACAGCAATACTGAACTGTTGAACTATCAAAACTGCCTAAGCAGGACCCCTTGAGCATGTCCCACATTGGTGACCCTGGGATGGTTTGGGAGGCTGGATGTGGCTTCTCCCCTTATCTCTCCCCTCCCCCCAGATACAGGAAATAAAAAAGAGAATGTGAAAACAATGGTCACACCCACTTTCCTCTAGGCTTTGACCCTTCACACCCTAATCAAATATGTAAAAATTCTCAAAAATAAAATTTATACAATTTAAGTCATTCCTCAAACCTGAGCACTGTTAATTCTCTTTCCAGTTTCCCATGGCTGTTGGTACTGGGGCTTTGACCTGGTTGTCTTTGCACTAGTCTCGTAAGTACCTTTCCCATATCATGCATTATCTTGTCGATACCCATGGTTGTGGGTGGCAGACAGTGACACTGCCCTCCAAAGCATTCACTAGCTTCCAGCTGCCTGGACTGAATTCTGAGGTGCTCTAGGCACCAGAGTAAGTTTGTGAGGGAGATGGTGGGGTCAAGTGGGACTTGTATTCTCCCCATAGTGCACCCCATGTGTAATAGTCACTCAGAAATCTGAATCCTGCAGACGAAGAAGCTCCGAGCCTTATTTCAGTCTAGCAGTACACGGGAACCTTACATGGTATTAGAAACTACACTTTAATTAGAAGCTCAGAATGGCCCCTCATTGGAGGAGGATTTGAGGGAAACATTTTAGTTTCATCTGTTTTAAAATAAACACTTGAGGGGGCCACATTATGGTATAATGGGTTAAGTCTCTGCTTGAGATGCTAGCATTCCCTATAAGCACCAATTCCTAACCTGATTGTTTCCCTTCCAACCCAAAGCTCTTATTATGTACCTGGAAAAGCAGCAGCAAATGGCCCAAGTCCTTGGACCCCTTACCCCAGATGGGGGACCAGGATGAATATATTGGCTCCTGGCTTCAGCCTCCTAACAGTCCAGCCATTGCAGCCATTTGGGCAGTGAACTAGAGAATGGAAGGTCTCCCTCTCTCTCTCCTTGCCTTCCTCCCTTCCTCTTTTTGTAACTGTTTTTTTCAAATAAGCACTTGAAATTCCACATATGTAAATGGTACTTGTTCATCTCCATTTGGGATATCATCTTTTTCTTTAGGTAACTCAGTAATATTGTATAGCATGTAATTAGCATTTCAACCCTGAATCATATATTATTAGGGTTCTGACTCTGCAGTTAGGCTATCCTTCTTGGGTATTGAAGATGTTAAGCCAAGGTACAGATGCTGGAGTATGTTATCTTAGGAAAACATGCTTACCACTTTTGCCAGGGCCTACATGCTACCTGGGTAAGCCACTATAAACACAGGGTTAGCAAAGCAATGGTTTTATCAATAGATTTTGTTTCTCTTTATGATACCTCTATATATTATTCCTTATGCTCTTTTGTAACATGTAAACTTACTATGTATCTTGTTTGATTTTTCAAGAGAATCACATGAAGCAAAAATATTTTGTGGTGAAATTTTTTTATAGTGTGTACATTGATGGAATGTTTAATAGTAAATTGATACTTTTAAGGTATTGTGCTGTCGTTGGGTAGAATAAGTGGGAAAAATTGGTGTTCTAAGCAAAAACTTTTTCTTACCCATGTTTTAATTAGTATGTGTATATTTGTATGCATATGCACTTATGTTTGGTGATTTGGAAGTTTTCAGTTCTGTGAGAGATCTGACCAGCTGTCTGTCCAGGCTTTTTTTTTTCCATCTCTTCCACTATCCTTCCCTCCACCCCCCCAATACTTTTTCTTTCTTATTCGAAGATTTATTTCTTCTCTTCTAAGGCAATGAGAGAGAGAGAGAGAGAGAAAACAGCTTCTGACTGGTGGTTTACTCCCCAAAGAAAGCCATAATGGCCAGGGCTGGCCAGGACCCAGGAATTCTATTTGGATCTCCCAAGTGGGTGGGAGGGGCCCAAGAACTTGGCTCATCTTCTGCTGCCTTCCTAAGCGTGTGAGTACAGAGCTGTATCAGAACCAGAGAAGCTGAGCTTCAAACTGGTGTCCATGTGGGATGTCAGTATTTTAGGCAGCAGTCCAGACCACTTCCCTGCTATGCTGATCTCTCATTTCTTGTCTTTTCTTCTCAAGTTGATACATAGGGATTGTGAATGTTTAGTAATTGCAATGTGGCATTTCAGAATATATATATCGTTTTATGATCAGATTGGGTTATTAGTGTATTTGTCATCTCAAACATACATAATTACTTTGGAGATCATTCAAAATTCCATCTACTAACTGTCTTGAAATATTCAGTTAAATCCTTTCAAGAATAATTACCTGTGCTATGGAACATTAGAAGTTGTTTTTTTTTTTCTATCCAGCGGCACCATGTATACACTAGCCATCCTTTCACCATCATTCCCTGTCCCATAGCTTTCTAAGGCTCTGAGAATCACTGTTTGAGTCTCTGATTCTTTGAGATCAATATCTTAGTTTCTATATGTAAGTGAGAATATGTAACATTTGTTGTTGTATGGCATCCAAGTTATTGTAAATGACAAAATCATTTGTTTTTATAAATGAATAATATTCCATTCTAAAGCTATGATGCATAAACTTTATCCATCTGTTGGTGGGTAGATTGACTCTGCATCTTGGCTATTGTGAATAAACTTATGAGTTGAGAATTATCTTTGATATGTGATTTTTTTAAATAAATATACCTAGCAGTGGGAATGCTGAATCCCATGAGTTCTATTTCTGGTTTTTGAGAAACTGCCACACTGTTTTCCATGTGGTTGTACTAATTTTTATTCTAACTAGCAGTGGATGAGACTTGATTTTTCTATACATCCCTGCTGGCATTTTTTTTTTTTTTACAATAGAGATTCTAACTGGGGTGAATTGATGTGCAATTGTAGTTTTCATGTACACTTCCTTGATAATTAGTGATACCACATTTTTTTTCACATTTGCTGGCTATTGTGTCCTCTTTTGAGAAATGTTCATTCAAATCTTAGGTCTATTTTTGTTTTGGTTTACTTTCTTCTTAGTCTTTTTGGGTTGAGATATTAGAGTAATACCATTTAGAATGGCTTTGTAAAAACACCCTTCCGTTTAATACTTTGGAATAGTTAATTGCTTAATAGGTTGGTAGAATTCAACACAATTCATCTGTCCTTGGGCTTGTCTTTGTTGTGAGACAAATTAGTATTGATTTGTTATTTATTAATTCATTCATTCTCACTGTTACTGATGTTTTCAGATTTTCTTTGTCCTCCTGGGGGTCAGTTATATGGATCCTTTTCTTCTAAGTGTCATAATTTGTTGGTGTATCATTATTTGTACTAGTTCCTACTGATTTTTTTTACATGTTTTTATGGTGGTAATTATAATAACTCCTTTTTAATTCTGATTTTTTTTGAGTTTTGTCTTTTTTTTTTTTTTGGTTACTCTAGCTAAAAGTGTTCCAATTTTATCATTTCCAAAAGTAATTTTATTAGGGCCAGAACTGTGGGTCAACTGGCTAATACTTTACCTTCAATTTCTAGCATCCTGTTGGGCATTGGTTCATGTCCTGGTTGCTCTACTTCCTATCTAGCTTTCTGCCTGTGGCCTGGGAAAACCATGGATGATGGCCCAAAGCCTTGGCTGTCTGCACAACTAAGTAGGAGACCTGGACGAGGCTCCTGGCTTCGAACTGGCTCATCCCTGGCCATTGGGCCATTTGGGGAGTAAACCAACAGGTGGATCATCTTTCTTTTTGTCTCTCTGTAAATATATCTTTCTAATAAAAATAAATCTTTTTGAAAAAGAGTTATTTTTTACTGGAAAAGGCAGATATACAGCAAGGAGGAGAGACGAGAGGAAGATCCTTTGTCCGCTGTTTTACTCCCCAAGTGGTCTCAGCAGCTAGAGCTGAGCCAATCTGAAGCCAGGAGCCAGGAGCCGGGCCCTACTCTGGGTCTCCCATATGGGTGCTTTGCACCATCCTGGACTGCCCTCCCAATCCACAAGCAGGGAACTGGATGGGAAGTGGGGACACTGGAATTAGAACTGGTGCCCATGTGGTATTCTGGCGCGTGCAATGAGAGAGCTTGAGCCTCACTAGGCTACTGCATTGGGCCCAAAAATAACTCTTTTTTTTCTAATCTTTTTTTTTTTTTATTGATTGCATTGCATTATGTGACACAGTTTTATAGGCACTGGGATTCTTCCCTTCCCTCCCAAAACCCGCCCCTCCTCCCCCCTGCCGCATGGTGGATTCCTCTACCTTGTTGCATTACCATAGTTTAAATTCAGTTGAGATTCTTTCATTGCAAGCATCTACAAAGCATAGAGTCCAGCATCTTATTGTCCAGATAAGTTCAATGGTTTCTAGGAGAGACCATCTCTGGTCTGAAGGTAGAGCTGACAGAGTATCATCCCAATCAATTAAAAGCCCTGACATTATATCAGTAACAATTTATAACGTAATGGAATTAGTTGACATGATATTGAGTAACCAACATGTTAAAAGAGAAAGAGAAAAAAAAGAGTGCAAGTTCTGAACCACATCCTATGATTTCTACATTGACATTTCAATTATTAGTTTATATACAGCTGGGTTCTATACACCTTAAAATGGCTATAGATTACTATTCAGCTGTCTCATGTCTACTTTAATTTTAGTATTTAGCAGTATATAGCGTTGAAGCATGATTTTACAGAACCTGGCTGTTTTTTGGGTAGTCTAACTCTATATATGTCAACAGTTTAGGTGAACAGTTTTAGGAGGGGTGGGCAGAGAAATCTTCAATACGCTAGTGAGAAGTAACTAATCTTTGTGTCCCACCCAGTGAGTTATAAGTGCATCCCCACTGCCCGTTTCCTGTCTGTTTCTAAACTTTCCTTGCTGTTCTCTATCTATTCTGGGGTTGTTTGTTTGTTTGTTTGTTTGTTTTGAGGGGTTTCTGGAGCAATCCTGATGGTCATTACAAGAGAGGGTGGGGACCCAAAGTTAAGAACCAGAGAAAGCCCCTCTCCCTAGTCCCGAAGAAAGTTTACTGTTCTGTTTCTGCAGAACACTCAGTGCTCCTGGTTGTCATTCCGATGACCTTGGATCCTGCAAGGCAGGATTTGGGCCTCTTCCATCCCATGTGGGAGATCCAAATGGAGGTGGGTGACCTCAGTGTTCTCGGCCTCTGAAGGCGCTCCATTTCCCCACGGTCTCCTTGGCGGTTGGGATGTAGTCTTCGGAACTTGTACTGATAGTCCTTGGTGAGGATCTAGGAGTCTTCAGGGTTGGGATATAAGCCTCCTGTTGTCTGCCTGCTCCACTCTGGGGTCCCCCCCTGCTCTGTGCATATGAACTCCTGTTAAGAGGTTGTTAGGATTGCTCCTGATTCCCCACCCCCATGCCTTTGTAGTTTTGCTTTTTGCTAATGCTGATTTGAGTCTGTTGTCTATGAGTTACCAATTATGATCCTGATAGGTTATACTTCCTGTCTTCCTCACACCTTCTAGGGTGATGTAAGATTTCTCTGCTCTCCTTCCCCATTTCCGAGTAGCATAGGGCCTTACAAGTATATTAGGTTTTACAATTCTTTGATGTGGATTAGAAGCAGTCTGACTCATATTGATTGTTGATTCATTGGTTACTTCACAATATCTTATTGCATGAGATACAGGCTGTTTGGGGTTGAAATAATATTACAGTTTACAGGTACTGTTTTTTGGATTGACATCATTTCATCTTAAAATAAAGCAAACATATGGTATCTAACCTTTTGGGATTCGCTCATTTCCCTTAGCATAATAGTTTCTAGTTGGGCCCATTTGGCCACAAAGAACTGCATTTCATTTTTTTTTAATAGCTGAGTAGTATTCCATAGAATAAATGAACCATAGCTTTCTTATCCAGTCTTCTGTTGATGGGCATTTTGGTTGCTTCCAAGATTTTGCAATTATTGATTCTACACATGTCCAACAGTTTCATTGGGAATCCATCTTTTGCCTGGATGCAGGGATGCACATTTCATTACACCATTATTATATATCCCCTTAAATGAAAACCCACAAAACAAAATCAGCAACAGGAAGAAAAAAGAAATTAACAACACCATGAAGTTAAATAACATGCTACTGAATGACTAATGTGTTGCTGAAGAAATGAAGAAATGAAGAAAATGATGCTACTGTATGATCTATTTGAACAGACAAAACTTAAAAAAAAATCAAAATCTGTGAGATATAGTTTTCGCTGATCTTTGTTGGTGAGGCATGTCTCTTGTAGGCAACAAATAGATGGATTTTGATTTTTTTAAATCCAGTTCACTAATCTATGATGAGTTTAACCAACTACTTTCAGGGTTAATATGAATGGATAGTAATTTGGTCTTGTCATTTTAGCAATGGGTTGTTCATTGGTTTAGTTTTCTGTTTTTTTTTTTTACTGGGATGTTCTTCACATTTACCTTTTCTCTGTCAAGAGAGCCTCTTTAAGTATCCTTTCTAGGACAGGTTTGGAAGAGGCATATTCTTTTAACTTTTCTTAACTATGGAAGGATTTTATTTCATCTTCAAAGACAAAAGAAAGTTTTGCTGGGTATGTTATCCTGGGCCAACAATTTTTTGCTTTTAAAATCTGGAATATGTTACTCCATTCTCTTCTGGCCTGTAGAGTTTCCTGTGAGAGGTCTCCTGGGAGTTTAATTGGCATTCCTTTATACGTCAATTGATTTTTTTTCACGCGCACATTTAAGGATCTTTTCCTTACGTTTGATTGAAGAGAGCTTGATGATCATGTGTCATGGTGAAGATCATTTTTGGTCAAGCCTGTTGGGAGTTCCTAGTCCCTCCTGGATATTGTTTCCCAGTTCTTTCTCCAGATTAGGGAAGTTTTCTTTATTATATCATTGAATACACCTTTAATCCCAGTTTCTCTTTCTGCACCTTCTGGGACTCCCATTAGCTCTTATATTTGGCCTTTAAATAGTGTCTTTCAATTCCTGAATACTTTTTTGTCCTGATGCAGCTCTGTTCCAGCTCTTTGTTTGTTTCCTTGTGGTGACAGGAAATATCTTCCAATTCTGAGATTCTTTCTTCTGTTTGCTTCATTCTATTTTGGAGACTCTCTGCTGTAATTTTAATTTGCTCCACTGTGTTCTTCACTTCTGATATATCAGCTTTCATTTGATTCATTTCCTGTGTGACATGTTCCTTGAGTACCTTGAATGCCTGCTTTACAGGTTTCTTGTTGTTGAAAAGTTTTATAACAAGTGTTTTGAATTCTGTATCCCCCATTTTCTTGATGTCTTCCTCAGTGAACTCTGAGTTTGGCAAAGGGTTTTGCTCCTTTGCAAGGGGAGTCTTCAGTAGTCTTCATTGTGCCTTTGTCTCTTCTTTTGCTCTTGATCATTGTACTTGTGTTTATCTGATTCTTTTTCTTGGGCAGATTTCTAAGCTGTGTACCCACTCTCCACCTCCTGTGATATCATGCTGAGGTTGCACGGTCATCTGTACAATCTTTCTGCATCTTTTGGTTAGAGCAGGTCTAAGGATTAGGGAGACACCAGGTGTCCTATATAGCTAGGTTGATGGTGGTGCTGATCTTGCCAGAACCTGTTGGTTGTTAGGTCTGAGGGCCACATGGACCTATTTTGACTTGTACATTGCCAAAGTCAGTATTATTTTCTCTGTGGGACCACTGTAATGCACTGAGTTCAGTGAGTTTGCTCCCAGTCAGCTCAGCACGTGCAGCTCACTGTTGTCCCAGCAGTCTTTTTTTTTTTTTTAAAGATCTATTTCTTTTCTCTCTCTCTCTTTCTCTCTCTCTCTTTTAAAGATTTGTTTATTTATTTTTATTACTAAGTCAGATATATAGAGAGGAGGAGAGACAGAGAGAAATATCTGCCATCTGATGATTCACTCCCCAAGTGACCGCAACGGCCAGTGCTGCGCCAATCCGAAGCCGGGTACCAGGAACCTCCTTCCAGGTCTCCCACGCAGGTGCAGGGTCCCAAAGCTTTGGGCCGTCCTTGATTGCATTCCCAGGGCATAAGCAGGTAGCTGGATCTGAAGTGGAGCTGTCGGGATTAGAACCTGCGTCCATATTGGATTCTGGTGCGTTCAAGGCAGGGACTTTAGATGCTAGGCCACGGCGCAGGGCCCGACAGTCTTAATGTTCTTCTGCACCATACAAAATGGCACCTGATTCAGCTCTAGGAGGCAGACTGGGTTGTGAATCTACCCTGTTCTCGCACTGCCTGTCTGGGCCCTGCTGCTCTGACTCTGCTCCTGGTCAAATCAAACAGACCAGCAGACGGGCAGTTCTTTGTCCAGGTTTACCGCCTGAGCTCCTGGTAAACGTCCCTTCTCACCTTGTGGCTGGTGGGGTTCTGGCTGCTGGTGTTTAGATCATGGCTCACTGAATGTTGTTGGGGTATCAGTCACTGCAACACCATGCTGTTTTGTCTGCTGCTTTCTTGCGTCTGTCTTCAGAGTCTGTCTGTGGGAAGCCAGAGAGCAAGCAGGTCCTAGGGAGGCCAAGAGTTGAGAGCTAGAGTGATGGAAGCACGTACTCAAGAGTTTGCATATTATCTTGTTTCATGGTATTCTTTCACTTTCAATCTATTTTTGTCTTTACTAATAGTTTCTTGTAGATAGCATGTCTTTGGGTCTTGTTCTTTTTCTTTTTTTAAATGAGATTTTCTTTTATAAGTTTCTTCTTTTTTTGTTAAGATTTATTTATTTTTGTTTGAATGTCAGGTATACAGAGAGGAGGACAGACAGAAAGGAAGATCTTCTGTCTGCTGATTCACTCCCCAAGTGGCTGCAATGGCCGGAACTAAGCTGATCTGAAGCCAGGAAACCAGAGCCCCCTCCAGGTCTCCCACATGGGTGCTGGGTTCCAAGGCCCTGGGCCATGCTCCACTGCTCTCCCAGGCCACATGCAGGGAGCTGGATGGAAATTGGGGCAGCCAGGACTAGAATCAGTTCGTATATGGTATCCTGTCACAAATAAGGTGAGGACTACAGCTGCTAATCTATTGCACTGAGCCTGATTTTTTTCTTGTTTTGAAAGAAAGATTCACAGAGAGAAGGAGAGACGAGGACACAAAGATAAAGAGCTTCCATCTGCTGGTTCACTCCCCAAATGGCTGCAGTGGCTGGAATTTAACTAACTCAAAGCCAGCAGCCAGAAACTTCTTCCTGTCTCCCATGTGGGTGTAGGGTGTGAAGGATTTGGGTCACTCTCCATTGCTTTCCCAAGCTACAAAGAACTGGATAGGAAGTGGAAGAGCCAGGACACATATTTGTGCCCAATATGGGATAACAGCACTTGAAGGTAAAGGATCAGCCAACTGAACTGCCTCACTGGCTCCAGATTTATTTTTATTTGAAAGACAGAGTCACATAGAGGAGAGACAGAAGGAGAGAAAAGTCTTCCATTGCTCAAATAGTTGCAATGGCTGAAACTGAGCTGGTGTGTGGGGCCATCCTTCCCTACTTTCCCAAGCAATAATTATGGAGCTGGGGACTGGAAGTGGAACAGCTGGGATTCCAAAATGTGCCCATATGGGATGCAGGCACCATAGGTGGAAGCTTAGTTTATTATGCCACAGCACTGACCTTGATTCTTTTCTTTTGCTGGGAAATTAATCCATTTATAGTCATCATTGTTACTTGCAAATCAAGAAATACTTCACACACTCTGTAATATTTATACTGGTTGTTGTATATTCTGTGTCTCTTATTTTGTTCATTTTTTATTTGATGGTTTTCTGTACTGGTAAATTTTGATTTTAGTCTCTATTCCATTGACCTGTAACTGTTGAGTTTTATGTACTTTTGTGTTTTCCTGATGATTTTATTACCCAATTATTACTTTGGTGTGGGCCTCACTCGAGTCTTTTGTGTATTGTTGGTCTGGTTGTGGTGAGTTCCCTAGCTTCTGCTTATCATGGATCCTCTTTATTTCATCTTCACTTCTGAAAGATGGCTTTATTGGGTATAGTATTGTTGGCTGGCATTTTCCCTGGTCAGGAATTTGATTATATCACCCTGTTCTCTTATTACCTCCAAGATTTTTACTGAGAAGTTTGCTGCTGTTCTAATGGGTATTTCTTTATAAGTGACTTGAGCTTCTTTCTTCTGTTTTTTGAATTATCCTTTTATCTTGTACTTTTGACAACATGACTGTAATATCTCTGAGGGGATATTTTAATTTATTTTGTGTTTTGTTCACATCTATGAAGAGTTCCTTAGACTTCCTGTGTGTAAATGTCCCTGTCTTTCCCATAGTTTTGAAAGCTTTCAGAAATAATGTGATTGAACAGATCCATTCTTCTGCAACACTCCTAAAGAGATTGCTCACTTGCTTAAAGGGGTGCTATAAGTCTTGAAGGCTTTCTTAATTCTTTTATTGTTTTTTTTCTTTTTTCTTTTTATTTTACTTGATTATTCCAAAAGATATGTCTTCAAACAGGAATTATTTCTTCTGCTTGATCAGCTGTGCTGCTAAGTCTTTCAGCTGTGCATTTTTTGTTTCCTTTATTGAGCTCTGGGGTTTCCAATTGTTTCTTTTTTTGTATCTATTTCCTCATTCATGTCATGAATTGCCTTCCTAATTTCACTGAATTATGCTGATGACCTTCAGTTCTCTTTTCTCTGTAAAAATTTCTTATTTTCAAGGCAGATAAGAAAGAGAGAGAGAGAGACTGATAGAATCTTCCATCCATTGGGTAAATAGGGCACTAGATCAGAAATGGAGCTTGTTACCCTAGAACTGGCACCTATATGGTATGCTGGCATCATAGGCAATGGCTTAATCTGTCAAAATCATCCTGGTTTTTTTTTCAAGCAGCTTGTCCATTTGCTTTTCTTTAGAATCTGTTACTAGAGAGTTATTGTGTTCTTTTACAAATGTCATATTACCTTGTTTCTAATGTTGCTTGTGTCCATAATTTTTTTTCTCACCTAGCAGATCAGTTACCTCTTTCAGCTTTATAGCATGGCTTTTGCTAGCAGTGGGAGGATATTGATTAGATAAAGCTTCATTGGCTTTGGTTTCAGATGAGTGTGTTAATATAGCACCTGAAGCTTCTTTAGCTGTAATTAATATAGGTGATGTTTTTGAGTATCCCACTGGCCTAATCTGAAGAAGTTATGGAATTTTGTCTGGAGCTAGGATGCAGGTCCCTTAGACTAGATTTTCTGGCAGCTCTGAACATTGTACATAATTCAGGAAAGGAAACCTTCATTGATTTCTCTGGACCTTATGTTTACAGGTGGACAGTGAGCCCAGGTGGACACAATGTGCAGAATAGTGCAGTGGGGTGCCTGTCAATGCCTGGGGGCTTTACAGAGACCAGGCAGACTTTGGGGCCTAAATTGGGGCACTATCAGGGCCCAAGAAATGTGTGGTTAATGGAAGATAGAGACTAAAATCAAAATTTACTGGTACAGAAAACCACAAGTCACAAAATGAATAACAAAATAAGAGACAAAGGAAATATATGACCATCAGAATAAAATTAATAGAATGCGTTCTTGACTGACCAGTAACAATCTTGAAAAGAAATGGATTAATTTGAGCTGGTTCAAGTCCCACCTGCCCCATTTTTGATGTAGCTTCCTGCCAGTGTGCATGCAAAGGCAGCAGATGATGGCCAAATGCTTGCACACTTGCTACTCACGGTAAACTTATTGATTGCAGACTTTGGCCTAGTCTAGCCCTGGACTCTTACAACTATTAAGGGAGTCAACCAGTAGGTGGAAAATCATGCTCTTTCTCTCTATCCCTCCCTCTCTTATCTCATCATCCTGCTTTTAAAATCAATCAGAAAAATTTTAAAAGAAAAGAGTCGTACTACTGGCAAAACAAAAAAACAAAATAAAACAAACAAAAAATACCTCCCTGAAAACCAAGGTTATTAGTTAAATCTGTCATCTCTACAGAGAAGTCAATTGCATGCTGTTAAGTCACACAGAGGCCCTAGGAGGAACTGGCATCATATTTGCTTTCCCTGAATCGCAAATCATTGTTCTTTGTGCTGGCGTAGGCTATGAGATGTGTGGTATAAGACTAAGATGCAGAGAACAGTCAGGCTATGTCCATGCCATTGAACTTATGGATGACCTGGCAGACAGCTTCACCTTTGTTTTAGTTCCTTAATTTCTCATTACATAAAGCAAGAACAGTGCTAGCTTTCCATCCAGAGCACGGCTGCTCTGTGCATGGCTGATGGTGCACCCTACTAGGATCTTGGCACCTCTCAGGCATTTTATCAGCCCCTATTTACAAAGGCTTAATCAGAGGAATTCCTTCTGCTGTTCCATTCCCCCCTCCTTTTGCTGTTGGTTAACATTGCCACTTCAAATGTCAAGTAGGAGGGGGCAATATAATTGTCTCATTATATTTTGAGCTTCTAGAATGTTGTTCTTGCACAGAGTTGTAAAACTAGAGTAGATGTAGGGTAGATCAGCTTGAGTTTGCCTTTCTCTATATCAATGGTCTGCAAATATTAAATATGCAAGAGATGGGCTTCTCTGTTCCTGTCTCCTCCCTCCCAGCTCTCACCGCATGATGTTTGTTTCTGCTCAAGACTGGAAAGAAGTGATTGCTTTAGATTTGCTTTTCTTTTGCCAACTGGGGAAATACTTCACTGTGTCTTGTTTAATGTGGCTTTTCACAAAGTTCCAGCTTTCATTGGGGGAGGGGAGTGAGCAATCTCCTTTGTGGTAGAGGGTATAATTGCCCTGAAGAAAACAGACCCCAATGTTTGGAATGCCAATGACTTAGGAAGTTTCTAGCAGATCTGCCCCTAGTTCTAACCACTGGGTTTTCCATTTGGGAGGGATTCTGTGCGCTTCAAGGACTTGGCCTCTTGAAGTTGAGGGTGGTAGTGTATATTCCCTTTCATTCCAAACCTTCCACTACTTCCAGTGGTTAGGTGTGACCTGAAATTACGCTGCCTGAGAAGGTTCTGTGGGTCAGTATCCATTAGAGGCACTGGCCCAGAAAGCCTTCATGTGCTGAGTATTTGCCCATGTTTTGAGAGTGTGTTTACTTTAGGCTTACAGTTACTTGGTCAGCAGTCTGTAATTCATTTGAAATTGTTTTTCTGTTCCCGCTTTGTTCTTTTGGTCTTTGACAGATGAACAAAAACTTTTTAAAATAACTTTTAAAAGGACATTACAGTGTTGTCTGGAGAGGAAAGTGACCAAATTGCCTATCAGGGAAATGCTGTGGCTTTGAGTATTTATTTGCTTATCACTAAATCTGTATTCCCCTACCACTTTTTTTTTTTTCTAAATGTGTAACAACAAAAGGGAGGGGGCAATTTTTAGTTTCTCCAAAGTGTTTTCAAGGAAATCCTTTTTAAACTATGGATTTTAGTCCAGTGAGGAATCCTCTTCCTCTGGTCTAAATGTTGCAAATCGTCTGTGTCTTACAGGGCTTCCGTATTGTCTCAAGCTCCACTGGAAATGCAGCAAGGATTCCTAGCACATCCCAGTTGCCATAGCAACAGCAGTCTTTCCCATAATGAGCTGCATCATCTGAACTGATGTCACAGCATCATGCAGCAGGTCAAACAAGGCATCTCCTAGTATTGCATCCTACAGATGTGCCGTAAACATCAAAAGAAGACGGTGGGAGCAGGAGATGGTGAGTGTTAATGTCTGGGTCTTAATTGCTTGGCTGTTTTGTTGGTTAGTCCGTGTCTGCTAAGGTAGAGATGGGGGGATGTTGTGTGCTTAAAATGGACTGAGGAAGGAGAGCTGTTTTACCTAAAACAGGCTGCTGGATTAAGACAAAGGCCTGTACGAGTCATATAAGAATCAAAATACTTAGAATTATTCTTGTTCCATCTGAGTGTGTTATTTTTAGTGTACTCATGGAATTGTTCATAAATATGACAATTTTCTATCACAAAATCCCGGTTAAGCTGTAAAAGGAGCAGTTCATAATATTTAAATGTTGTAAAGATATGTATTTCTTTTTTTATGGGGAAAAGCTAATTGGTCCCCTGTTTATTCTTGGGATTTATGAAATATCTAATGATTTGCAGTATGAAATTTTGTATTTTTCTTGGTCTGGTTTCAGTTTCTTCATGGCAGAGAATGAATGCTGAATAAGCATTTGACATAACCCTGATGTGAAAGGGGATCTCTTAAATGTTCAGGAGAGAATTTATTAACAGCATGAGGGTCTAAACCAAATGAAGTGATTTGAGCTTTACATTTATACAGTAGTTCTTTAACCAGGGTCCTTCATAGTTAGTTCAAAGACTGACACGCTATTTTCCCATCTCTAGCTAGTCTAAAATAGCTAGAGTTGTTTGCAGGGTGACTTGTAACTGAGAGGGAAATGAGTCCCTTCTGCGGCAGTTGCAGTCAAGGCTAAGCCTGGAGATAGCCTCTGGTAACGATGCTGGTGTGGCCATCTCTTGCTTAACTTTAATTGAAATCTGGACTAATGAATAAATATCAGGATCCTCAATGCTTGTAGGGATTACAGGTCTTTGGACTTAGTTTTAACCTCAACTCAATTCTGAAACTCTGTGGCATCAAACCCTTTTCAACTCCAGGCATCTGTATATTTACTTTTTTTTTTCCTTAAAAAGAAAAAAAAAATCACCTGGCAATGTCTGATAAGGAGCAATGTGTTGTCTTTTGTTTCGGAAAATGAAATGAGTTTGCCTGGCACAGCTGATTGCTATGAGGAGAAAGAAAGGGGGAGGCACATGTCAGTTCAGCTGATCAATATGTCCACTTAGAGGCAGGGAGTGGCCTTGTGGCTTGGTGCTGTTGGGCGGATCATTTTTAATCATAAAGTCCTGCAGGAAAGCATGGCAAGCCCTAGGTCCCTCTCTGTGTAGGTTGTTTGTTGCTCCTAAATGAGACACATCACAGAAAACAGGAGAAACAAGACCCCTAGCTAGCTTGCTGCTGCATGCTGCTGCTGCTGCTTTTTTTTTTTTCTTCCAAGAGTTGAGCATATTGGTCCCATCAGGCACTAGCCAGAATGAAAGACCTTGGATTTTTTTAATTAGCTTGTTTATACCACACTACACACATGCTGCTCTCAGGCTGACATGCAGCTGTATGGGATGGGAGAAGCTGGGCCCAGCATAGTGTTATCTCAAGTGCTTGGGAACATGAATTGTTCGCTGCCTGCTTTTTAATGTCACATAGCAGAAAGCTCTGCTGGGACTGCTGGGTGTGAGCACAGCTAAAACAGTAGCTCTAAGGTGACAGGGAGGATTGCTAGATGGTGAAGGGGGAGGGAAAGTGGCTAGACTGTAAATGTGTAGAAAATCACTCAGTGCTGAATTCTTTCAAGTGTGACTTGCAAGGAAAAGCAACAAAACAAGACTTGTTTGGCAACACGATTTGTTAGGAGCAAAACATAACTAAGGGCAGCGTTTGAATGGGGTTTTTGTTTGCCTAATTCTTGTCTCTTTTGTCTGACCATTCCCTAAGCTGCTTCATCACGGGTGATCTGTATAATTACTGGAAGTCGTAGAGGCCAGATTCCTTAAGGGCAGCATGAGAAAAAGTGGAGTCATGCTTTGAGGGTGGGGAAGGGCGCTGGTGGGTGTCGGCTGACGCAGTTACTGAGTGCCACGTCCTCTCAGCTTGGACAAGCCTGTGATTTCGCTCTGTGTCTCCAGCTTCCAGCAAATGTTCAAGACGCAATTGTTTCAGTCCTCCAACTTTACGCTTTTGTGCTCTTTTTGCTCTTGGAGAACAAAGCCCTGGTAATGGGAGCTGTCATCCTGGTGCTTGTTTCTTCTCAGAGGGCCACAGCCTGTGCCGCTCCCTGATTAACTGTGTGTCTTAATTACTGGTTAAGGCTATTTCAGTTGCCTTAGTTTTAATATATCCCCAGGAGGTGGATGGTATATGTGTAGGGGGAGGTGTGGGGTAGGGAGCGGGTGTGGTATTTGTAGGGAAAGGGATTAACCTATGGCTGCATTTGTTGCTACTTCTCTGAAACTTTCTAGAATTTAAGGAATTTTGTTTCACAGTAATGACTGAAAGACTATGTATATGTGGGGGAGGGCACATTTAAATTTTGGAATCATCACAAAAAGTTAACCTGTTCTGACCTTTTTGCTATGACTTACATTACTGAATTACAAAGTCATAAAGAAATCAATTCTTTACAGGTAAATAGGGCATGATGAGAATGACAAAAGTAATCATAATAATAACCCAAACTATTGCTTCTTCAGTATTTTTATGTTGCTGATATCAAACTAAGCTTTCTAAATATTTTTAGGTATATAATGACATTGTAAGTTAGAATAATAATCTTATCCTGTAGGATTGTGTGTTGTTTATTTATGTTATGGGAACCAGTTCATAGCTAGGTTAACAAACTTTGCTTATAAGTGATTGGGTCAGGGTGCTAATCAATGAAATCAGGCTATGAAGCCCATGTTCTTATCCATATTCATCGCTGTTTTATGACACTTTAACTGTATATCTTACATCAGGGAGCTATTCTCCATCACACTCACCCTACTTCTTATTCCTATTGGAAAATCAGATTTATAATGTAGAACAAAATTTCATTTACAACACTAAAATAAATTTTATCATAAAAGTGAGTATGGGTTGTTTTGTTTTGCTTTTCGTCAGATGTGAAAATTTACTCTGACCCTGGAGACTAAAGTATTAGAGAATTGTTCCTTGGGCATTTTGCTGCTATCCTTCCAGTAGGATCTGTGCATGGGAAATGCTACATGAATGAGCATGGGCATGGTAGAGCTGTGCTGAAGGTAGGTCTTACCTGAGTCAGTAGTGGTTCAAGGTCATTGTACCTGTCTTACCTGCCAAATATGTAGTATTCTGTTAACTATAAGAGATTCTCATTCTGTCACAGGCCAAGATTAGGTGCAGAAACTTCTCTTAAAGCCCTGAAGTGTAATTTGAATCCATCTCTTGGATGAAGAAAATAAAAGCAGGGTTTGTTTTGCTGAATATATCAGTGACTGACACCAAAAGCCGTCTCTCTCTGACAAAGTACAAGAAAGACAGTCTTGTGCAATATCCTGGAAGCTTTGTGTTGAAGGAGAGCTGATCCAGTCATCGCTGCATCATCTCACCCATCCCCAGCTGTCCACGCCCAGTGTCATTACTAGGCGCTGAGGGCTGCTCTTTGTTTGGAAGTGGGGCTAATGCATATGCTGACAGCATGCTGATATTGATTCCACTAGGGTGAATACTTAGAAATATTATTCCATAGGGCTCATTAGTCTTTTCTAGGTTCTGGGAAGAATTTAACCTTTGTCCTAGGTTGTTCAAGGAGGCCAAAGCTTGTGTCTGCAGAAGGAACAAGAATGAGAGACTAATCAGAAAGCAATAGTCGCTAAGTGTGGTATAGAAGGAGTTAGATTTCAAGTAGGGATAAAATAGCCAGTGGAATTCAGGGAAGTTAGTAGTCCTGCTACATTGTCTCTGATTTCTTTCTATTTTCAGTTGTAGAAATTTGTGTGGATGTGTGGTTCCAATTCAATTCAAGAAATATTTGTGGATTATCTTCTAGGTGCCAGGCATTGTCAGGGAACATAGATAGTAATGAACAATGTAAATCTCTTCCTGTTGCATTCTGAAGGAGAGACAAACAGTACATTTTTAGTGGAAGAATTTATTTTCTCTGATATTGTAATAGTACTTCTGTTTACTTCTGTAAAATTGTAAATAAATTACCTTTATACATGTACAGATATAGTCATGAAAAGTCAGAAATGTCATGGAAAAGTGTATTATGAAAAATGCATAAAGTAAAAATTTTTGCACCAAAATGAAATTAAGTTTTGTTTCCCATAAACTTTTTGAGGTCCTCTTATATATATGCTTCAGAAGTGGGTTAATAGCTTTTTCCTGCTTGGATTTATATTTAAATCTTGCTGGCTGTGGACAAGGCCAATATGGAAAGTGGTATATTTTAATTTAAGCTAATCTGAGAAATATAATCAATCAAAAATCGCATGTTTGTTAGTTAACAAAAGTGACAGAAATGTGAAACATGGAGGACAAATCAACTAATAAGAGTTTTTCATTTTTAAAGAAATATTTATTTATATTGGAAAGTCAGACATACAGAGAGGAGGAGAGACAAAGATCTGTCCAAGGATTCACTCCTCAGTGGCCACAACAGCCGGAGCTGAGCTGATCCAAAGCCAGGAGCCCAGATCCTCTTCCGGGTCTCCCTTGTGGGTGCAGGATCCCAAGGCTCTGGGCCATCCTTGACTGCTTCCCCAGGCCACAAGCAGGGAGCTGGATGGCAAGTGGGGCTGCCAGGATCAGAACCCGTGCCTGTATAGGATCCCAGCACATTCAAGGCGAGGACTCTAGCCGCTAGGCTACCACACCAGGCCCAAGTTTTTCCATTTTTATGAAAGTTATTTCTCACCTTTAAAAACTGGCCACAGATTGATCATTCTAGCTAGTGTCCTTTTGGAGGCATATGTCATGAAGATTTTGATCTCTCAACTGCTCACATCTTTGTTTACCAGCAGTCCTACAAACATCAATAGAAATAGCAAGCATTTCTGAACAATCATGTTAATGTATTTAAAGCTGTAATGATATTTTCACAAAAATGCTCTGGTACATATTCATATTTGTTTAAGTGGGTCCAGTTTGGTATATGTCTTCAAGCAAAAAAAAATTTCACTTGAGGATTGAATATTCCTTTTAAATAAAGCTCTTCATAATTTCTCACTTTGTTTGAACAGCAAAGAGAGACAGAGTGAGCGATCTTCCCCAAATGTCAACGATATTCAGGGCTAAAGGGTGGAACTCTATCCAGATTTTCCATGTGGACAGCAGGATGTGAATTACCAGGAAGTGGGATCAGAGTAGAGGAGCTGGGACTCAAACCAAGCACTCCCATTTAGGCTGCAGGCATCCTAAGGGCATAACAGCTGCAGTAAATGTCCCTCCTTAGTATTCCTTTCTGATGGCACTTGTACATGGTCACCTCTGTTGATGGGCCGTGAGTGCGAAGACTTTTCAGCAAAATAGAGGACTTTTTTTTTAACAACAGACTTCTAGATGTTTCAAGACTGAGGCCTAAAGTTTCTTCTCCACAAAGCACAAACCTGTTAGTATCTGAATCTTCAAATTGATTTTAAGACTTAATGAAAATAAAGGAGTGACATTGTTCCCCCTGGAAGCTGACAGTCACACTTTTTCTGCTCCTCAGCTGTGTGTAGGATATACTCCAAATGCCTCAGCCATCTTGCAAGTATGTGCTTTGAGTCACAACGGGAACCAAGGAAAGGGTGTGAAACTTTTATTATTACTACTGAAGTTTTTGAAAAAATTTATTTGAAGGTCACAATTTATAGATTGGAGGAGAAACAGAATCTTCCAGCCACAGGTTTGCTCCCAAATGACCACAACCTGTGGGGCTGAACCTGGCAAAAGCTGGGAGTGCAGAGCTTCTTCTAGGTCTCTCATGTGGATGCAGGAACCCAAATGCTTGGGCCATCCTCTACCAATTTCACAGGTGCATTAGCAGGAGGCTGGATTGGAAATGGAGTAGCTGACACATACAGGATGCCAACACTGTCAGCAAGGGCTTTACCTTCTATGCTATAAAGTTGGTCCTAGTTGTGTGAATTTTATAACAGGGTCTCAAATTGGCAAGTATTTGAGTTGAAACTGTCCTATATCTTGCTTTATATGGCTCCAGGGCAGGCCTTGTAGCCATGCCATTTCTACCATGGTATGTGGCCCTGCATTAAGATTTATTAATGCTCTATTATTATTTGAATTTCTTAATAATTTTTGATTAAAGTCTCCATGTTTTCATTTTACACTGGACTCTGTAAGCTATGTAGCTGTTCCTGTGTGACCTTTTTGATATCTCAGCTTGTACTTCCTAAGTTGTATAGTAGTTTGAACCTGAAACTCCTTGCTCCTATCTCTGCAAGAGTTCAAATAGAAATTGTTCAGTTTAAAAACTAAGGGACTGGGGCTGGCATGATGGCTCAGTTGGCTAAATCCTCTCTTTGCAAGAGCTGGGATCCCATATGGGCACCGGTTCATGTCCTGGCTAAATCACTTTCCATCCAGCTCCCTGCTTGTGGCTTGGGAAGGCAGTAGAGAATGGGACCCTGCACCTGCATGGGAGATCTAGAAGTAGCTCCAGGTTCCTGGTTTTGGATCAGCTCAGCTCTGCCTGTTGTGTCCACTTGGGAATTGAGCCAGTGGATGAAAAATCTTTCTATCTCTTCTTGCCTTTGTAAGTCTGCCATTCCAATAAAAATAATCTTTAATAGAAAAAGAAAAACCCAAATACTAAGGGACCACTGTTGTCAGAACAATCTAGTGCGAAAAGCTCCTGTGCATAAACATAGCAGCTGGCATGATAATCCAGTGGTATTTCCTTTATAGGCATTGAGGGAGATATTATATTGTACTTGAAGATTTTTGGTAGATCAGGTTTATTTGTCACTGCCATTGCTTTAGGGGGGAAGAATCAAATCAATGCAAAACAAGCTAATTAGCAATCCTATGGGTTTAATTTTTATATTAATTTTCCTGCCCTTTATTTATCTCTTTTATAATCTTTGTTTAACTCTCCTTTAAATTACCTAAGATGTTTATACTTAGTGGTATATTTTTTTGTATTTTGTTTGTTTGTTTTTCTTTCTCCAGGAAATTGGGGTGTCTATAATTTGAGGTTATATTACTGCAAGAAGAGTTCACTTTTTAAAATAAAATGGAAAGTGCAGCCAATATTTATAATGAATGCTTTTACAACAGGGCAGTGCTAGCCATGCAGTTCTGGGATCCAGATTTACCATTATTGTTTATGATAATAAGTTGCTGTTGACTGACTGTTGGCTCTTATGGTAGTTACAATATTTTTACCCAATGTGTCACAGTGAAAAGTAGCTGTTGTGTTAATGTATTAATCTATAGATTTGTAACAAGTTGTTAGAGAATTTATATAATGAAAACACTTGCAGCACAGGAAAAAAATTAAAAAAACATTTTAATGACTGTGTGAGTAGTCAGAGACCTGACAAATTCATAAGGCACTGCTGCCTCAGTGAGCCTCAGTTGTAGAATCTCCAAGGATCAAGCCTCACAGCTTATGCTGTAACCCTTAGCATTTCTGAAGCCCATCAGGGTCACTATTGTACCAACTTTAAAACTAGATGTTTCAAATAATTTCACCAACAGTCAACAATCAACAAATGGATCACATGTCTCCCATGTGCAAGATAATGTGCCAAATCAAAAGCAGAAACTTTTGAGAGAGAGAGAGAGAGAGAGAGAGAGAGAGAGAGAGAGAGAGAGAGCGACCACAGGCAAACTCACAGATGTTGGAAAGCTGGTCACAGATTTAGCCCTATACTCTGTGGGTTCTTCTTACAGACAGTCCGAATCAGTTCTCTTGGTCAGGACACATCCTGGGGTTCAGTATCAGGTCATACCCTGCTGTTTACACTTTTCCTTACTAAAGTTCTTCAGTTAAATGTTTTCCTAATAATGCATTACCTTTGCTTGCCCAGATTCAAGTTTCTTGGATCTTGCTAATTATAGTTTGCTTCTGTTCTCCAGCTACCTTGCCTTCTGGGACAGTTTTGAAGCCCCACAGTCCTTACCAGCAGTAACCCAGACAACTGTTTACTACCATTGCATTTAGCATAAAGAGAGCCTATTTAAAAGCAGCTTTTTAGATATGTCCCTTGTGAAGTGATCTGTTTGGATTTAGCTTTAATAGTTAATTCAAATACCACCTTCTGTTTAACTGATTTTTCCATATTTGTGTGACTTAAAAGGAAATGATCCTTTAAAACTCATGCTATTTGCTCTTGGTGGAAGACTGTGTGGGGATCAAATGGAAATAACTGAGACAATAGGGCAGTATGTGGTACGTTACTGTAAAGTGAAAACGGGTGTTCAGTGTAGTTTTAAAAATTGTCCCCAGTATTGCTGTTACACTTTATTTAAAGGTAAGAAAACATAAAAATCAGGGATGGAGGGTGGTAACACCGAGTTGGGCAGAACAACAGGAAGCCAGAAAGATGTACTTTTCCTCAATCATGTCTAGAAATGGTGTGTAGTTCTAGAAGACTCTAGGAAACACCTAACTCTGAAAGCAAAGGCAAAAAGTCTAGCATAAAATCAGATGTTATTGCTCCAAGAAGTAATAGGCTCATGCTGATGAATGCAGATGATACGGTTTAAACTGATTTTGTGATACATGATTGGTTAACAGGATTTTTAAATCTTTGAATTGGATAGATTGAGATGCAGAAGATCAAGGAAAAGATAGCATGATGTCTTGGGAAAATACATCTGCTTAATTTTTTTTTTTTGTATTTTTGCTGTGGTTAGCATGATTTAGTTTACTTGTTGTAAAAGTAAATAAATCCATATTTTATATTGCTTTTTTAAAGTTATGCTTTAAGAAAATGATAGGGGAACTATCTGACATGTTTTTCTCTTGTTCTTAGATCTTAGCATTATCTTTATCTAAATACAGTGTATGCTCAAATACTCAAATACGAAGCAGTAGATTGAATGCGGTCAGCTTGAGTAGAAAACAAAATGCTCCTTTTCTAAAATACTCAAGGACCTCATATAGTGGTGAAAATATCAAATTGCCAAACATAAAGAGATTGTTTGGACTACTTTTGTACCAAGTAGAAAGCCTCCATTTTGGGTTCTGGAATTCTGAAGTCCAACAGTTTGCATGTCTTTATGTGGAATGTTCTTCTCTGGGCAGGAATGTAACAGTGGGGAAGCCAGGCAGGGGAGAGCAGTGCCATATTTCCTGGCTTGACTCACTCTATCTCTTGACATCTTGTACCTAAACACCCAAGGAAAATAGCCCAGATTTTAGAGCCAGATAGATTTTACTCTTGAATAGGGCTGCCATGAAATTAATTGGATCAGTTGTCTTTGAGGTTCTTAGAGGCTCATTTTTTCCCCAAATATAAAATAAGGAGAATAATTCTACAGGATGAAGGGAAGTTTTTGATTTACGTAACTGGCACAAAGTGGGCAGAAGTTATTATTATGTCACCTATTCAAATATAGTGAGATAATAATTATTATTCCCCCCAAGAAAGGAATGTACTTTCTCCTCAACTACATTCCTGATACTAAGGAAATAATTTTTGGAGCTTTTATTAAAGAAAGATAAACTAATGTTCTTTAAGAGCTTCTACTGTGCCCAGCACATGCTATCTTATCACATTTCTTGTCTTTATTCCCCCACCCCCCATAGCCATCATCACTAGCTATAGGCTGCCTGTTTTACTATTTGTTTTCTCCTTGTGTAATGTAAATTGATTTTTCTTTTGCTAGTTATCTCTTTCTGTCTCCCTGGGCTACTTCTTATTCTTTAATCATGAACTTTAGCTGGAATCTCTGATGGATCTGTGGTGTTTAAAAGAACCATCAATGGAAGTGCCAGATAAGGGAGAATGGCAAGCCATGCCAGTCAGCCCTTCCCTGTTGCTAATTTAATTCCTGTGCTATTCAAAGTGTTTTAATGAGAAATAAAGCAAGGCACAGGAACACAGTGATGCAGTTGTTTGGCCAGAAGAACATAAAGCCTCCTAGATGAAGGAAATAATTAAGATAGCTAATTTCTGCTGTTCATTTCACTTGGAGGCAAAATATCTTTTAGCTGGGGATGTCTGTAGCTGAATTTCGTACCAAAGGCGTATTCTAAATGTCATGCTTACAAATGGAGTATTTCTTAGGGAGCAGGTGTGAGCTTTTTTTTTTTTTTTCCTTTTTCCTTTTGAATTTCAGACCGTTGTGACAACATCCTATTAGAGTGCCTTCCTCTTTAAAAAAGGCAAACAATATCCAAAAGCAATTTAAAAAACATCCTGGGAGAAAGCAATGTTCTGATTATACCACAAAAACAACAGGCTGAATAAGCGAATGTTAATGCTGTTAAATCTTAAACTCATGATGGCTTTACTTTATAAAACATATTAAATATATTTTCTTTAACAATCTCATTATGCTGCAGGATAAAACTTATGCCTCGTGATAATTTTCTTATATCTACCTGTAATACGTGGCGTGGCCACTTATAACACACAAGGGCATATTGTTTGACTAGAATCTTAATGTAATCTACTTCAGAAGGCCCTGGTTGGGAATAACCAGTTTTGGTGCCTGCTGACATAGTCTTCCTGAACCTTGGCACAGTAAAACTAAAGAGTTATATTTAAATTATTTGTGTTTTCTGTTAGCTCTAAAATAATTTATGCCTCTCTTATAGGGTTTTCATATATTTCTGTTGTTAGTTTTCAAAAAGATACTTGATAGTATAATTTGAATTGGCTTAGTGCCTTCATGAGGATAAAAACATAATTTACCATCTTAGTCTGTTTGGATTGTAGTAACAAAATGCCATAAACTAGTTTTGCTTATAAACAGTGCAAATTTATTTCTCAGAATACTGCAAGCTGGGAGGTCTAAAACCAAGGGAACACAGATTTGATGCCTGGTGAGTGTCCATCTCCTGGATCACAGCTGGCAGCTTCTCGCTGTGTCCTCGCATGGTAGACAGGGCCATGAGCCTTCCAGTTCTATCCTCATATGTATATGACTGCTATTTGATCTCTCACACAAGGGCACTAATCTATTTCCACTCATGAGACCTATCCGGCTATAACTTGAACCCTCCTACAACTATACAGCCTTGGGGATTAAAATTTCAACATAAGATTTTTGTAGAACATTCAGACAAACTGTTTACATATGCCAATATATATTTCACAATTGTGTTTCATTAACTTATGTTTCCCAATACTCTTAATAAAGTAAACCTATGATTGATGCATAAGGTTTCACTTGAGCTAAAAAGTTATTCTCATTCTTGTTTTTCAGAGGGTCCTCATTTTGCAATTTTTAAATTAGTTCTCTCCTTTTTAGCCACAGCATGAAATTACTGTTAATGAGTTGGGTGACTTGTGTTCTACTCTGCCTGTTAGATATAGAATGTTTTCAAAAATCATAATATTGCCCTAGACATTCATATAAAGTGAGTGAATACATTTTGTTAGATGAAATTATATTGAATTCTCATTTTTGTTGTCAAAAGTTGCCAAATACCAGCAGTTTCATGTGGCTTAACCAATTAAGTTGTTGATTATTGGTGTTGGTCTCTATTGTTTCTGAAACTCAGCAATGAAAGTCAGTCCTTAAATAAGCTGGTCAAGTAGTACAAAGAGCATGACAGACAGATCTGGGATTGATTACTGCTTTTCTACTACAAATGTTGTAATTTTGGAAAAATTTCTTAACTTTGCTGAATCTTAACATGGGGATGGTAATACCTGCCTTGCAAGCCTACTTGGAATAGTGATGTGTGGCATGTTTGACTCTATAGCTGGTCATGCTACTGTTACTAGTAATCATCATAGTTTCCCCTAGTCATTGATACCTAAATATTTAGATATTAAAATGAATAGTTGGAGGTAGACATTTGCCTTAGTGGTTAAAATTCCAGTTAGGATGCCTGGTCCTACACCAGAGTACCTGGATTTGGAATCTGGTTCCTGATTCCAGCTTCCTGATAATGTGGACCTGTGCAGAAGTGGTGTCTCACATAGTTGGGCTCCTGCCATTGTGTGTGAGACTTGGATCGAGTTCCTGACTCCTGCTTCCCATCTTCCCTATCACTGCAGGCATTTTTGAAGTGAGCAAGTAGATGGGGGATGGCAGTTGTTGCTTTGTGTCTCTGCCTCTTACATAAAAGAATTGAAAACAAGCAAGTGGATCTCCTAGAACAGAAGAGAAATAAAGACATGGAACTATCCTGGAAATAGAAGCCCTTCCTGGCAGTGAGGCTTGCTGTATCTGTGTGTGCTTTTGAGGGACATTTTTGGGTAGGATAGAAAAATTGTTCTATTACTATTCTTTAAAGTAGTTATTTCTGAAGCAATAATGCTCTAATGTATTTGGCATATACAACAATAACTTCTTATCTTTTACTATTTGAAGGTATCCATAACAAGTATATATTAAAAACTGTAGAATTAAACCATATGCATTTACAAGTAGATTTCAATTTTTAGGTAAAATTTGTTAGAGTAAAAAATATGTGGTTCTATATTCACAAGTGTTCTACATATTTAATGTATACTACGTAAACAAGTTTGTTTTATTTAGTCTAAACTGACTCTCATGAGACCATGAGCGTGGTCCCAGATGGAAAAAGAAAGTTCTTTAACTCTCCTTTTTCTCTGAATCTTATAAACTAGTCAGAGCCTTATCCTCTAGTAATGTGCTTATGACTCATATATTTGGATTTCTAACTCCTGGCTATTTTTTTCCTGAGATTTGGACTTGAATTTTGCTTTCTGCGTCCATACCACTCAAATGGTCTCATCTCTTGCTATTCCAAACCCACTGCTCTTCATACACTCCCTGTCTGAAAAAAAGCTCCTCTGTTCCATCTTTCCACTCACTCAAGTTTCATCTGGTTTGTAAGCCTTAGGGATTTGGCAAAATTGAGTTAGAGTCACCCCATATGATTTTTCTACTGTGTGATAGATATAGGTCATACTCCCTCACCTCCTGGCCTCCCTTTTTCTGAACTCGTCAGCTGATGTTATTAAGCATCCTCTCATGGAAGACCTTCCTATCTTCATAATCTTTCTCTCTGCTCTGTCAACTTTGTCAGCTCTGTTACAGCCTGTGTCCAGGACAGCCTCAAGTGTCTGGTGTGGCAGGTGCTCTGTGGTACAAAGCCCAGGAAAGAGGGATGCAGATTTCTATGGAACAAGTGACCTGGCTGCACAGGGCTTTCTGTTTTTAAAATTTTGAAACAAAAGTTTTTCTGGTCTTAGTTCGCAAAGTTGTTAATGTAGTTACTGTGTCCTGGCTTTAGGGGATTTACATACTGCTGACTTCAACAACAAATATGTTTCTTTCTGTGAGCTCGATACTCGATACTCATTTGTCTGAGTTAATGTCAGTGGACAGGAGCCTGTTTTAGCTCTCTGACCCACAATGCTGGCTTTGTTGTTCACAGTCATGTTCATAGGAGAGCAGATCAGTACCTTTTTTCTCCTCTGAGGATTCAAGGGATTGATTCCTGTGAGGAAGGCAGGTAGGATATTGGTGAGTTTGGGCTTAAGGTTATTATTATCTTCTTAGTTTGACTAGTTCTGTGCCCAGGGAAATCGGCTGACCTTTTCAGGTGCTTCTCTTCATGGTTTGCTTTGTTAAGAATTAGGGGGCTTAGAAACAATGTGTGTCAAGCAGCTGGCACAGTGCTTGGGATAGAGGCAGCATTCAGAAGGTTCAGTGGGGACTTCAGTAATCCCTAATGTAAGTAGGGGTTGACTGGTGGCCAGACTCCCTGCTTGAACCTTATTTTAGGAGAATTTCTGTTTCAGTTCCAGTCCTGGGGGTATGAATGGTTAAATGAGTATTATACCAGCATCTAAAACAGTACCCTACTTCCTCACTGAATCACATGGAGACAGTTATATTACAGGAAAAAATTTACACAGGAAAAAAAAATCTGCACGGACTAGCAGGAGCCCTGCCTGTGAACTTGGCTCCTGTTTATACTTCAGCCAAGCCTCACAGTCTTCTTGAAGCCTTTACAAAGTGTGAGTGTTTGGTCCAGCAGTTAGAATGCTACTTGAGATAGCTATATCTTATATTGAAGTTCCTCATTCTGAGCCAGCTTCTTGCTCATGATCACCCATGGAGGTACCATGTTGTGATTCCAGAAGTAGTGATTCCAGAACTGGTGTGTCTCACCCACATGAAAGACCCAGATGGAGTCTAAGGCCTAGTCCAGCCCTGGCTGTTGTGGGGATTTCAGGAGTGAACAAGTAAATGGAAGATTGATCCCTCTCTTTCTACCTTTCAAATGAAGTGAAAATTAAAACAGAAAAGTATTTCTCTTAAAAAAGAAAGCCCAGCGTTTACTCAGTTCTCTAGTTCTTTAAATTCCTAAAGTGAAAATGGTTTTCATCATTCTTTACTACCTGCTCATATGCTCTGAGTCACTTTGCATGTGGAAGTCTGTCTGCAGTTGACAGTATCCAAAATAACAACAACCCTGGCTGTTCTCATATCCCCATGGAGTCTGATCCAAAGGGGCTTACAGCTGGCCCTGTGAAAAAAATGGGGACAGGTGCAGTGTAACTTACTCTGTGTTCTGGTTCCCTTATGTTGCTCATGGATGCCTGGAAAATGTTGAGATAGCCTTCCATTAGCCTTGCCTTTCTAAGGTGCTACTGTTTGATTGTCCTCACCAAAACTCATGTCAAAATTTTATTGTAAGATTTTGATAGGTGTGATTAAGTAGGACTTTTAGGAGATACATGCAATCATGAGGGCTGTATTCTCATGAGGAGACTAGTCCTTCTGTGTTTTAATGGGTTACTGGGTAATTTTGAGAATGACTTTGTTATAAACATCCAGTTTGACTATCTCTTACTATGTGATGCCATTGCCCTGGGACTCTAAAGGGCAATTTCCTATTAGCAAGGAAGTTCTTACCAGTTTTGCCACTTTAACTTTGGACTGCTAAGTCTCCAGAACAGTGAGCTGGCTAAACTTTTATTCTTTCTTATTTATTTATCTATTTGAAAGTATTAGAGAGAGACAGAGGTCTTCCATCTGCTGGTTCACTCCCCATATGACTGCAATGGCTGCGATTGGGCCAGGCTGAAGCAAGGAGCCAGGAGCTTCTTGATCTCCTACCTGGATGAAGGGGTCCAAGAAATTCAGTTATTCTTCATAGCTTCCCCTGGTGCATCATCAAGGAGCTGAATTGAAAGTGTCCCATTTGAGACTTGAACCAGTGCCCATATTGGATAATATAGCAGGCAGCAATGGCTATGCCACAGTTACATCCCCCGATTCCTTTTCTTTCTCCTCCTCCTCTTCCTTTTCTTCTTCGACTCTTCCTCCTCTGCCTCCTTTGCCTCCTCTGTTTTCTTCTTTTAAAGATTTATTTATTTATTTGAAAGACAGAGTTACAAAGGTAGAGAGAAATCTTCCATCTGCTGGTTTGCTGCCAAAATGATTGTAAAAGCTGGGTGGGGCATGGCTAGGCCAAAGCCTAGAGAGAAGAATTTCTTCTAGGACTCCCACATGGGTACCAGGGCCCAAGTACTTAGGCCATTCTGCACTGCTTTCCCAGTTACATTAGCAAGGAGCTGGTTTGGAATTAGAGCAGCCAAGACCTGGATGAACACCCACATGTGATGCCAGAATTATAGGCACCAGCTTAATCTTCTAGGTACAATTCTGGCCCCGCCTTTATTCTTATGAATTACTCAGTTGGAACTATTATGTTATAGGAACAGAAAATTATTCACCCAGTGCTGATGTCTATCTAGCTGTGATATATCAGAAGCTAGGTATAGAGAAGTGGTGGATTATAAGACCAAGGAATTCTGTGCAGTTTCCTGCATGTGGCATCTTTTCAATTCAGCATGCATTGGCTGCTGACCAGGATCATCCAGAACAAACACAGCTAAGTAAGATAAGGAATAAACAGTTGAGCAAGATAATGAGGGAGTCAGAAAAAAGACATCCAGTTACTTCCAGTAAGGACAATGTGCTGTGGAAAGGTATGTGGGGATGTAGATAATTCATTCTTGGTTCAGGGTCTAAATAAGAGACACATTTGACCTGAGCTTTGAGGAATGACTACTGGTCCCAGGTGGATGGAGACAGGATATTCCTGCGCATAAATACAAGCAGATTGTAAGAGTATAAATATGGAGAACAATAATGCTAAAAGTATGTGGGATGATGTTTGGAAAGAATGCTTGGACAGGATCCACCAGGCCTTTCACAAAATAGCTGTGTAAAATTGAATATCTACGTATCAAATTTAATTTTTCTTATATTTCTTTTTTGATTTGGGGAAATCTTTCCATAGAAGAACTTCTTGGGTTCAGTGAATAATAAACTCACAATTTTAGAACTTATAATATTGTCAAGGGAAATTATACATTTTAAAATGTGCATTTACTTCTCTGAAACAGGTTCATTTCACACAGTCTATTATACTCTCAGGTATTAAAATGTTCTATACAGTTAACTTCACATTCCCCCAGTACCTAATAATTTCAGTACCCAGAAAGTATTGAATATGCAGACAGATTATATATGTACTTTCAGAGGGGTTTTCTCAGGTATGGGTAAAGCATGCCTTATATTCATGTCCTTAGTAATGAAGGGTTAATAGTCCTTCAGGCTAGTAGATGTTTCATCACTAGTAGTATCCACGCTTCAATTTCTCCATCATGGAGTTCCAGACATGTTTAGGCCTGTCTGTTGAATGTCCTGCTGGTGTTTGTGATGTAGTAGTGCTCTGTCCCTTCAATGTGTTGGCACTAAGGTCAGAAGAGGTTTCTGGAGTGAACTCGTCTTGGAGGTGGAGTCAGCCAGGAGAATCTCTGTGACCTCTAGAGGGTGTGGTAGGTCTCAAGTCAGCAAGGTATGTCACGAGGAAGTGTGTTTGCAGCTACTTCCAGGTCTCAGGGCTAAGTCCTATAAAACCTGGGGAGGGGCAAGTGGACTGTACACAAAGGGTATTATATAGAATCTGCTTTCAGGTGACTTCAACAGAGCATACAGTACAGGAGGGAGGAGTATATGTCCTATCCACAAATGCTTTAAACATAAAATCCCCAGACTCTTTGAATTTGTATTTACATTTGTTTAAAACTGTCTAGGTTTTCTCTTGTGTTAGTATCATAAAGCATGCATAACAGCAAATTAAAAAGGTTAAAGTAAAAATTAAGTGGAAGTTCAACTGTTTTCTTTGTATCTGCAAAGCTTGCCTTTGCAAAGCTTTGTTGTTCAAGCTGCTCATGGCAATGTCAAGAGCACTGCCCTAAGCCATGAGCAGTAGGAGCCTGGTGGTGCCTGGAAATAGCAGCTCTTACGGGGAAGGTGCACACAGTGTGAGCAGTGTGCACACGAGAGTCACGTTGGAACTTCATGAAAGTCTGCCTAGGACCCTCTTTTCAGTGAGCTAGATTACTTTGGTGAGGCAGGAAGAGAAAGCTCTGATAAAGCATAGTATTATCAATCATGTGATTTCGTTTGTACCTCCAGGGTGGTAGCTTCGGGAGAACACATGTTGCACAACATCAAAACCATTTCTGACGCAGTGTGTCTGTACTGCATTTTACAGTCTACTGATCACATTCACATGTAACATCTGAGGAACTCTGTGGAGTATGAAGGATGGAAATTGAGAGTTGATTCAAGGCAGTTTGCTTATATGAAGTTTTAAAGTGCCTGTGAAAGTTATAATGGTCACCCAGGAATTTTGGAATGCTGATAGTTACTGTTCCATCAACTTGATACAAATGGTAGTGAATGCAAGCCTCAGACCAAAATTTACCACGTGTATTTTTATTAGACTAGTATTTATTAGCAAAACAGGCATAAAATATTTCATATAACCTGTTGGTAGACTTGCTAAATTCCCAGCCTTATTGCCTTTTAGGTGTTCCAATTTTACATTGATAAAAGCTTTAAATCAAGGTGGAACTCTGTGTCCTTTATTAGGTAGTTACAAATCCTTTGGACATGTTAGGAATAAGCCTCAGACAACACCTTTAAGGGGGGTGGGATCAAAGTTGAGGCATCAGAAGATTCTTATTTATTTTTCTTGTAAATATTTCTAAATTATTTTAGCTAATATGTACATCTAGAATACTGTTATTTTTCCCAGATAACACTTGTCTTGAACTTTAAACTTGCCTGTATGGTGATATATTAGCGCTATTATTTTAGTTGACTTGATTTAGAAGTAAAACTTAAACAGTGATATGTATCACATCAATTATACAGAAGTATTTAAAAAAATTTATAGGTATTATTATACTGGGTTACTATTTTATAGACATCGAAACTTGTGATCTGTGATTCTCCCAGAATCCCTCAGCTGATGGGAGAAGGCAACAAACCGAACTCAGTTATAAATGACCCAAGTTCCCTTTGTGATATCAGTGTGACAGATTGTGTGCTTGCCTCCAGCACTGGCTTCCTGACACTGAAGCAGACCACTTACCAGTAAAATCTGAAGTTTAGTTACTTATTTTCTCCCAAAGCTAAAAAGTAAGGAGTGTCCTTTTTCTGTTGACCTATTCTCTCCTCCTCTTTCTTTGTAGAAGGAGAACAATGTCCATCAGAATTATTGAATTTTGTTTAGACTCTTGAAATTGTCTTTGGTTACTTTGATTTCTATAATTCTTTTTCTCAAGAAACTTATGACATATTTTTCAGGGCCTGTGAAACACTTGTATAAAGCCACATGGTCTCTGAGGATTATGAGCCAATGGTAGGGGTGCTACAGATAATGAGATAGAGAATAAGGGCTGGGTGATACCATACTGGGAACAAAAGGAAGGCATTCAAGGTGGCCAGACTGGTGATATATCAGACAAGTGTCAGAGAAGTTTAGAGGCTACAGCCTATGGTAGGGATCAGCTCTCCTTACCCAAAATAATAGGTCTTCAGTTTTTTCAAGATTTATTTATTTATTTGAAGGACAGGATGGCAGAGAAAAAGAGAAAGGAAAAGAAGAGGGATATGTTTCATCTGCGGATTCACTCCCCAAATAGCCACAATGGCAGGGACCATGCCAGGCCAAAGCCAGGAGCCAGGGGATTTTTTTAGAGGTCTTCCACATGGATGCCAGAGGCCTAAGTATTTGGGGTCTCTGCTGCTTTCCTATACACATTAGCTGTATCAGAAATACAGCAGTTCAGAATTGAGCTGGCACTCATTTGGGATGCTTGTGTCACGGGTGAAGGTTCAACGCACTGGGCTACAATATTGTCCCCAAAATGTAGACCATAAAACAGTGCAAGAAGAATGAAAAATAAAATTATCACATTCTAGAATAACAGAAAAAAGCAATATTTCAAGTCCGACAGAAATTCAGAGTATTTAATAAAAATAATGCAGAAACTGAGAAGTTTTTTTAATGCAGAAAACATAGAGAGGAGTATTATAGGAACTCCATTGTGTTTTTTAGGTTTTCTAAATCTAAGATGGCTCTAAAATTAAAAATAAATAAATAAATAAATAAGCTGAAGATTTAAAAAAGCAACACAAGGATACTTCACAAAGTTCATGGAAATGGAGTTACTTGTTTTATTTTGGTGCAAAAACTTTGAACTGCACCATATATGATTTTTTCAAAAAGATCATGAAAAAAGCATATTGTGAAAAAATATGTAAAAAATTTCAGAATTTTTGGACTACAACAAGTTTTTTTTAAGATGTATTTATTTATTTATTTGGAAAGGCAGAGTTATACACAAACCTAGATTGAGATTGATCTTTTGTCCTCTAGTTTACTCCCAAAACAGCTTTCTTGGTATCGCCTGAGCCAGGAGCTTCATCTAGGTTGTCCTGTGGGTGGCAGGGTCCCAAGTATTTGGGCCATCTTCCACTCTTTTTCTGAGCTTATAAGCAGGGAACAATCAGGACACGAATCAATTCCCACAAGGAATATTTGTGTTGCGGGTAGTGTCTTTTTAAATTTAGTTTTATTTATTTGATGGTGATTAAAGGGTTGACCAGGATGGGAAGGATTGAGGATCAGGAAAAAGTGAGTGAAATCCTTGTTTCCAAATTCTCCATTTCCTCTTTTCTCTGGGGAAAGGGGAGAGATAAAGGAGGAAGCCACACCTAGCCTCCTAAATGTCCCAGTACCCAGGAATGGGGAACTACCACTCAGTGTCTACCCAGAGTCCCGCTGTAGTGCATGTTTTAAGGTTTCTGATCAGGTGGTTTCGATAGTTCTGAAATGTTGCTGATTTTTCCGATCCAAGGGTAAGGCAACCTTACCCAAGTCCATTGGCTGCCATAGTTGACCTCAAGTCTCCGTTCACCCAGATTTATGCTGTCATAGTTTGCTAGGGTAGTGTTCAATTTGCCCTGTTTTCCTTCCTCTGCAACGATACTGTTGCAGGCAGTGTCTTAACATGCTACACCATAATTCCAGCCCTCAAATTCATTTTTTAGTTTCATTATTTTCAACAGATTTTTAAAAGTACTCTTAAACAGACTTAGAAAGTCAGAATATTGTATAAAGTAAAAAATAACCATTCCCTTCTTTTCTGAGTATGAAATTCAAGCCTATTTTAATTTACTTGTAGAAGTAAATAGTTTAACATTTTGGCAGAAATTTTTCCAAATGTTTTCTATGATTTATAGGTAAACACTTAAAAGCAATTAAATTGGAATCTTTCTTGTTATTATATCCTGTGGCTTTTTTTTTTTTAATCAAATACCATATCACAGTCTGGGTTTCAAGACAGAGTATAATAATTTTGCAGGTTTTAAAAAAATGTTTGTGAGACAATATTGCATCTACAAAGATATTAAACTATCAAATCTATTGAATCTACATTTTGCTTGGTTTATTTTATTTATATGCAGTGTCTTATAGACATTAAATAATTTCTGATATTTCTTCTTCCAGCCTGGAAACCTAAAATAATCTTCTTGGCGTTTCTCAAAAAATTGTTTTTTCATAGTACTCAAAGTCATTGCCTACTTTGCTCTAAAAATGGTGTTTGGTAATCATGGATTTTTAAGAAATAGTGACTAAGAAAAGAAAGTTATTAATCATTTTAAAAATAGATAAAGGAAAAATGTTACTAATTTACCACATGTAGGTCATAATTTTATAAATGGCTATTTATCTGTAGTGACAAAAGTAGTGATAAAAATTGAGTGTATGTGTATATATATGAGTATAAAATTGTAAAGCATTTGTGCTGGCTGTGATAGAATAAAGATAAAAACTTCTAATTGAATTCAGAGCCAAAAAGTTTTGCTACTAGTTTGAGTAATTATAGGATTCCTCTCCAATCCTTGTTAACACAGCTAGAGCTGTGACTTGAACTTGAGTCTGTCTGCTCTGCTTTCCCTGCTGGGCTGCCGTGCTAGAGAAGCTGTGCTGAGTAACACAGTTGTAGATACTGGCTCTTGTGTGAATCTGGGGAAGGAGCTCTGTGTGTATAGAAGGGAGTCTTCAACAAAGGTTCTAGGGATTTTCCTCCCACTGTACTCAGTACTTTCCCATTTCTAGCCCAGATTATATCACATCTTCACTGACCAGCATCACTGCGTCATTCCCAACTTCCCATTTCTCAACTAGTAATGGCTGGCGTTTCCTTGCAGAGCAAAGTGGAGCGAAGCAACAGGAATCTCTCCTGCTTCTTACTCCCTGCTACACACTAAAGGCTGAAGCTTTTTTTGCTTCTTTCTTTAGGTTTCATAGGATGAGGCTAAGTGTTGTATAAATTTTGAAATCTTAAAGAAATGTTATATACTTCCTGTTCTGACACTGGTGTTGCACAAGCTTGCACAATTTGCTTCAAGCTTGCTAATACTTCCCTATTGTGTGAAATTGCAGTGTTACCTGCCTGACAGTATAAAATAAGGCAGATGACGTCTGCATTGTGTCTGGCACAGGAAGTGCCTGGTGTGGAAATGGTAACTATTTTCTGTGCACATTGAGCCTTCATCTAGGCTCATGCAGATCTTTTCTTCGATTGTTCAGGCTTCTTCCTCTGTAAATATGCGCAGATATTTTCAGGGATAGGAACATCAGAACAACAACAACAACAATCCTCTCTGATGCTACCTTTGATTTTTAAAAATATATGTATGTGTGTATTTGAAAAAATTTAAGTGGTAAGTGGCAAGGTTTAATTAGGCAGCACATCTATCAGAACTGAAAACACCTCTTCAGATGAATGTGAGAGTAAGTACCCTGTCTACATTCAGCCTGGCTAAGCAATGTATCAAGATTTAATAAAGAGTATACATCCAATAGGCTAGGCAGACATCTCAGTAACAAGTGGAGCCCATTTTGGTATGAAATAGGTTAAATTTCTCCTGAGGCTTTCTTACTCAATGTGAGATGTAATAATTATGCATAACTAGGATACCCAATGTGATATTTCAGTACATGTATTTACTGTTTAGTAATCAGATCAGGATAATTAATATACCCATCACTGTAGATACTTACCATTTTTTGTTTGAATAACATTCAAAATCCTTTTTACCAGCTATTTGAAATGTTCAGCTGTCACCAACCACTTACCCAATTGTTCTATATAAAAACAGAAATAAATCCTCTTATTCAACTGTACTCCTACACCTGTTAGCCATCTTCTCTTCATGTTCCTTCCACAGTTACTCCCCCAGTCCAGTTTACTGTTCTCTGCTTGTACGAGATGAACTTTTCATCTTCCATATATAGGTGAGAATTTGTTTTGCTGGTCTGTTTTATCTCATTTGGCATCATGTCTGCCAGGCTCACCCACATAGCCAATGGTGACAAGGCTTCTGTCCATTCCTAATTGCAGAAGAATACTTGTGTTGTTGTTGTTGTTTATTCAGCCATTGTCTAAATTGATTCCATATGTAGGCTATTGTTAGTGCTGCTCCAATAGGCATAGTATGGATATCACTTTGATACACTGATTTTCTTTTTTATCTTTTGGATATGTACTCAGTAGAAGAATTGCTTTCTTGGGAAATACATTGTTTTTCCTTAATGATTATATTAATTTACATTCTCATCAATGATGTATGAAATTTTTCCTCTACATCCTTACCAGTATCTGTTATTATTTTATTTTATTTTATTTTATCACTTAAAAATTTATTTTTGATGATGTTTACATAGTTGATTAGGGTGGGAAGGTTCAAGAGTTGGAGGAAAGTGGGTAAGGTCATTGTTTCCATATTCTTGTTTTTTTTTTTTTCCTATATCTAGGAGAAGTGGGGGAGAAGGGAGAAATAAGGGAGAAGCCACACCCAGCCTCCCAACCGCTTCCATACCCTGCGGTGGGGGACAGCTACCTGATGCCACCCCAGGGTCCCCAGTGTGGGGCATGCTCTAAGGGTCCTGCTCAAGTTCAATAGTTTTGAAATGGCCATTGATTTCTCTACTCCAAGCATAATGAGATCTCTCCATGACCCACCGGCTAACAGTCCACCTTATAGTCTCCATTTACCCAGATGCTCACTGCCAACTCTTGCTTGGAGTAGTTGATTAATTTGTTCTGTCCTCCTTCCTCTGTTACGGTACCAGGTGTCCTCTACAGATTCCAATGGACTGCCATATCCTCCATGTGCATCTGGGCACGTCATCCATAGCTCTGTCTAAGCCATTGAGAAGGCCCAGCTCTGACACATGCACGCCACAGCCAAACCATGGAACCTGCATCTCTCCCTGTGGTTGGAGTTCTGAGTCCATTAGTTCAATTTGGGGGATCCCCAAAGAAACCTCATCTGGGGTGATCCCGAACCTGCCACTTGTGTGCTTGCCAGTGCGGGGTCTGGCCCTGTCCATCATCCACATCAGCCTATGCACACACTGGTGGTTGCAATTGCTGGGTCATTTCTATTTCCAGCCCTGTCTCCTATGCAAACCAATGGGTGTTAGATCCCGTCCTGTTCCTGTCCACCACACACTAAACCTTCATACAAACCAGTTGGAGCTTCAGCCTAGTCAAAGCGACCTCCAATAACCCCCACCAGGCCTGTCCCCAGCTCTGGATCCTGTGTTTGCCAGTATGTATGGCAGACTGGTCCAGTCTGTCCAACACCCATTCAGCTCTTGTACATGCCAGTGGGCATTGAAGCCTAGTTCAATTCGACCAGCCCCTCTATCCAGTCTACACTTACGCCAGTGGATGCCACTCTGTCTAGCCATGCCTGTCCTTAGCTTTGGTTCTCATGCTCACAAATGGGAGTTACAACCCATCAGAGAGAGGTGCCCAATTTCCCTAGTGGCCCACCTCTGCTCCCAAATCTTGTACTGTCCACGTGGTTCTGCAGTTTAGCTTGAGAGAATTAGCCTACAGTGCCAACATGTGGCAAAGCCCAACCAACTTATACCCACTGTAGCTTATGCATGCATCAGTGGGTACAGTCAGCCCAGCCTGGCTTTCCCCCTAACCCAGCACATGCAGGCTAACAGGTATTATAGCTCTGCCCAGCCTGACTTGCCCCAAATGTATGCCAGTGGGTACCATTCCATGGCCTGGTCTAGGTGCTCCCAGCCTTGGTTCTTTTGCTCACCTGCAGGGGCTGTGCCCAACAGAGAAGTTCTCCACACTCCTCCACCAGAACCTCTCCCAATACCAGATCTCACACACTGGTAGGTCTATATCCCAGCCCGACTTGGTCCACCTTCTGTCCTAGCAGGCCTTTCCTAACTGGCCTGCACTCATTCCAGTTCTTATTGTTGGGTGCTACAACCCAGCCAGGCATGGTCTAAATCCAGACACAGCTCACAGATGGCTCAGCAGGGACAGAGACCTAGTCCAGTCCCTCCTGCACCCACCCTGGTTCTCATGAGCACCAGTGGGTGCTGGAATCTAGCAGTCTGACATACCGTAAACCTAGTTCATACCTGTGCCAAGGGACACTGCAGCTATGTCCAGACCAGATCTCAGCTCCCACTTTGGCCCTTGCACTCACCAGTGGGAACCAGTACTCAGAAGGGGTATCCGTTAGCTCCCCAACCAGGCCTGTTCCCAGCCACAGATCTTACACATGCCAGTGGTTGCTCTGACCCATCTTACCTGTCTTGGCCTTTGCCTATGGATACTGTAGCCTGGCCCTGCTCAGCCTGGCACCCAGTCCCAGTTTTCACTGGTGGGTGCTATAACCTGGCCTTGCTCAGTCTGCTTCCATCCCGGGATCATGCAAACTGGTATATATGATAGCTTAGGCTGGCAGGACTCACACTCCAGCCTGGCTCCTTTATTTGCCATTGGGCTAAGGTTTGCTCAGCCCTGCCCAGTCCACACCCTTCCAAAACCAGTCCACACACTTGCCCATGGGTGGAGCTACTTTGCCTGGTCTGACCAATACCCAGGTATGAACCATGTGCTCACCAGTGGGAGCTATGTCCCACTAGGGGAGTTTCCCAAGCTCCCTTACCAGGTCACTCCCAGACCTATATTTCACACATGCTAGTAGGTGGTAGGCCCTTACCTGACATAGCTTGCCCCTCTGTCCTGGGATACCAGTGTCACAGCTGGCAGCTGTAACCACTATGATGCAGCACTATCCCCCAAGTCCTCTCTTCAGTCTAAAGTTACACTGAAAGTGCTCTCACTAAGGTAGCCAGTAAGTCCACATGAAGATGACATGTTCTTTTCTTTAGCTGGATCTTTGTCCTCTCTAGTGGCATTGCACCATCCCAGCGTGCCGCCCTCTTCTGTGTGCTTTGGTTAGCCTGTCAGTTCAGGTGCCCTGCTCTCTCCCAGCCTAGTGTGGACCAAGGTCACAATGAGGACAAGCAGGCAGACTAGAGAGGGGTGATGATTGGCAGTGACGTTTCTTTCTTCCTACCCTAAATCCCCCGAACATTCTGCTTTTTTCTTTCTGTGGAGTTATTTGTTTTTTCTTGGAGTCTGTGATCTGTTCCATATTCTTTCAATACATTTATCTTTGTTTATGTTCAGTTGTTGGTTTTATTCTTATAGAAAAACTCTGATATGTCTTAATTAATATCTTAATTTTATTTAATTAAAATTTAAAAAAATAATATTTTTATTTTATTTAATTAAAGAGAAAAGCTTCAGTCCTTGTGTAATTTGTTTTCTGTTGACCACTTTGATTTTTAAACTTTGTGTTCTGAATCCTGCAGTGCTATGTTGTTTTAGTTCTCTTACTTCCTCTATCTAATTTATACTCAGCCCTATGCCACCCCAAGTCCCACTACTTACATATTTGTTTCCCAGGAATCTTTTCTTGGACTTATTCTCATTCTAACCTAAGCGTACTTGAATTGTGCCACATACATTATGGCATGTGTGTGTGAATGGGGGTGGGGTGAGGTGGGAGTCAGCAGTAACTATGGATCTCTTTTCTGCCATAATTTTTAATTGTTTAAAGATTTAAACGCTAAGTAACAAGATCCAATAACTTGTCTAATGGCTTCTACAAGTTTGAAATGGTAATGAATTCCAGTGTTGTTTCATGATAGTTCAGTAACTGAAATGTGATTTGAAAATATCTGAGATGTCCCTTGGTAACTACTTGAATAGTGATTTCATCGTAAGTACTGCTAATATTTGTGGTGGCTTATTGCCTTTGTTTATAATGGAAGGTGTTTTCATTTAGCAACAGCGAAGATGTACTGCTTTTTCTATTCAAGTTCTCAAACACCCTTGATTCTACCCACAGAATCCTCAAAAGCCCAGTGACTCCAGGTGAAGAATCTTTGCTGAGGGCTGTCTCACCCATGCTGCAGCTCCCTGTTGCCGTCCATATCCAGTGACTCAGGTTCATACCTTCCACCTGCACTTCCATGTCCAGAGATCTTTCCCTGGATACTGCCCCTCTCCCTTGCCCAGGCAGCTTGTCTGTAACATGTCCATACCTGAAGTTTCTTTATACCACATCTTTCTCCTGGGTTTTTGTCATTTCTCACTTGTCTATGGGTAACTTCCAAGGTTGTTCCTTTCAATACATCTTTCACACTGCTCCCAGAATGACTAAACCAAAAATGGGAAATGCTCTAAAATCTGAACATATCATTTCCTCACATAAAATCCTTCGATGACTCGCTTTTGCTTACAGGTTGAAAGTAAACATTATTCACATTTCCTAGGAAGCTCTGCACATGCAGTGTCACGATTCCTTCTCTTGCCTTGTTCATCTCGCCATCGTTATCCCATCAAAATCTGCCTTCTGCTTGCACAACTTGCTTTAACCATGTGAACATATTTGGGAACTTTCAAGTGCCCCTTGTTTTTCACACCTTAAAGCAGTACCTGCACTGTTACAGTTCCTAGCCCTGTTCCCTTTGTGCTTGCTCATTGATCAAGCCTGGTTCCAGTGCCTCCCAAGAAAACTGTGCACCTCACATGTAGCCGACTCTTCCTCCTTTCTGTGCTTGCATCTAACACGTGAATAATACACTGAATTATAATCATATTTTAAAATATTTGTTTGTTAATAAAGTTCTTGAAAGGGACACAGTTTTGTTCATTTGTGTATCTCTACACCCTAGCATGATGAGAATACTTAATCATAAAATGATTGTTCCTAACAAATATATGTTGGTTTATGTAGTGTTACTTTAACTAAATCACTGTTACATGGTCCATGTAGAAAGTAAGACTTTTTGAAACCATGTAAGAGAAAAGTAATGAATCTTTTCCATTAGGAATGTAGGCCACAATTTAAGCCTCACTGTGTAACATAATTGGATCACTGAGTTGGAGAAACTAGATCAAGGAACTGTTGATATACAGGAAGAACAAAATTGTAGGCATTGGAGAAATTGGTATGAATCTTTATATATAAAAAGTCTGTTAAAGTATTTAGAAATACTGTTTAAGGCCTTAGTGGCTAAAGTCCTTGTCTTACACACACCGGGATCCCATATGGGTACTGGTTCCGACCCTGGCAGCCTCGCTTCCTATCCAGCTCCCCGCTTGTGGCCTGGGAAAGCAGTCTAGGATGGCCCAAACCTTGGGGTCCTGCACTTGCATGGGAGACCTGGAAAAAGCTCCAGGCGCCTGGCTTCAGATTGGCATAGCACCAGCTGTTGCAACCACTTGGGGAGTGAATCAATGGATGGAAGATCTTCCTCTCTGTTTCTCCTCCTCTCTGTATATCTGCCTTTCAATAAAAATAAATAAATCTTAAAAAAATAAAAAATAAAAATACTATTTTAGGCAGATATGTTATTATTTTGTATAATATTGTCCTTTTCCTCTATATCTCTGAATGTTTGTCTTGGTTGAGGTCAGATGTACTGCAAGTAGAAACTCTTGGGCAAATAACCAGAAGGTTAGGGACAATTGTGTGTCCTTACTGTGGACATACAATTAAACTTGATGTTTAAGATTTTAAATATTGAATTATTGAATGAAAGCCCATAGTCTTATAGAACATATGTACATCATACCTTCTGCTAGTCTAGTGACATGTTTAAGCAAATTGGAAAAACAAGTTTTGCCTGAGCATTTTTTTCCATCTTTAGGAAATTGTTAATAGATCCTGTAAGAACAGCGTGAAAGCATGGTATCTATGATGCAAAGACCAGCTCCTTCAAACTAGTTCCTGTCTTGTGGCATCTGTGGCAGCCTGAACTGTGGGCTCTCTGTGTGGTTTGGTTACAGTTACTTTATGTTTCAAAGATCGGAAGATTTGCAGATGAAAAACAATCAATTCCCCTATACTAAAGGAAGAAGTTAAGTTTTAGCACATCCAAGTGACCTTGAAACCACAGGCAGAACATTGTCTCCTACAGAGCTGAGTCAGGGCATCAAGGATCACTGTGATTTGATGGTTACTTCCCTGCTTTGGGAATTGTCACAGCTTCAAGGATTCTACAGCAGTACCTGCATTAGCTGTGACTCTCTAGAGGTATACGTTTAGCTCTCAACTTCCTTTTCTAAAACATTGGCACAGAGTTTTTTTTTTTTTTAATGTTTTTAAGTTGCATTTTAAAATTTTATTTCTATTATGATTTTTTTATTGGAAAGGCAGAGTTAAAGACAGAAGGAGAGTTAGAGAAAGAGAGGAGAGAGAGAGAGAGATTGAGGTCTTCTATCTGCTGATTCACTCCCCAGTGGCCGCCAACAGCCAGAGCTGAACCAATCTGGAGGCAAGAGCCAGGAGCTTCTTCCAGGTCTCCCACATGGGTGCAGGGTCCCAAGGCTTTGGACCATCCTCAACTGCCTTCCCAGGCCACAAGCAGGGAGCTGGATGGGAAGTGGAGCTATTATGATTAGAACTGGCACCCATATGGGATCCCGGGGCGTTCAAGGCGAGGACTTTAGCCACTAGGCCACACTGCCGGGCCCTGGACCAGCTTTTCAAACAAAGCACTTAGGACTATAGTAAATCTATGGCCAGAATTTGACTTTGCCCCTTTCTACACTCCCTGGTTTCATAGCTTGGCATACCTGTAGTGCTAATTCTGGGGTCACTACTCAGCATAGGAACCAGGAAGCCATTTTTTCCCTAAGTTAAAATGAACCAATCTCAATAATTTTCTTATGAAGAGTGAAGTTTTTTATGTAAAATAATTTGCATGTACTTGGTTTCCATGTTTATTCCCCTCTCTTCTACCCCATGTTTGATTTCTGATTTATCTATTAGGTAGGGGAAGACAGACGTAACCTGACAGCCACGGTTCTAATAAAACTTGGAACATTCTGAGGATAGGTACACTCGGAGCTGTTCTCGTTTATTTCAGAGCTAGAGTGGTGTGGGGGTCTTCCCAGTAGGCGGTAAGAAGTGAGGAAGAATGTGGTGTAGGAGTCAGAAGGACGGAAGCCTGGATGAGCACCGGAAGCTCACTGCTAAGGTTCAGAGATCACACAGGCTGCATGAATATTTCAGTGGTGATCAGGGATGACAAGAAGTTAAATGATTGTAGAACCGATAGGCTTGAGAGCTCTGTATAATATCACATCCGAGCAGACACCTGCTGAGATCCCAGATGCAGAGGAGGGCTGGAGAAGGGAGCAGCTGGCAGGCTGGTTGCAAAGCTAGGGTTGGCTCAGGGACTGATTTTAGATGGATAGAGGCTTCCTTCCATGATAACTCAGCTACTGCTCATTGGATTCTAAATGCTGGGTGGGATTAAAAGGACCTTAGTCTCTGTAGAGCTGTCCAAAAAAGAAAAAGCAACAATAAAATAGGATGAGCTGAGTGCTACAGAAGAGTTTCTAAAAAGGCAAAATCTTGAGGGAATGCAGCATAAAGCATAATTTATCCTCCTGCTAGGAACTTTCTTCAACTGATTCCTGACTTTTCAAGAAAGATTGTTTTAGCAAAACTGAAATACAAAATTCACATAAGAAGTAAAAAGTTATACTTTGATTTTGAAATAATTTTAGGCTCAGAAAAAGTTTTGAAGATAATATTCAATATTCTCTTACCCAGCTGTCTCAGCCTCCTCTGATGGTAACTAACACCAGACAGCTGTGATACACTTGGACTATAAAAACAAGAAATTTAACATAGCATATTATTCACTATAGATTTTTTCTGATTTTCCTGGCTTTCCTATTAATGTAACCTTTTTGTTTTAGTATCCAATCTAAGATTCCATGTTGCATTTAGTTGTGTCTACATAGTCTCCTCTGGATATCATAGTTTGTCTCTCCTTGTCTTTTATAACTTTGACACTTTTGAAGATTAGTGGTTAGATAATCTGTAGATTGTGTCAAAATTTGAGGCTTCTGGTGTTGCCCTTGAAAAACTGAGACTGTGGATTAGAGAGAGAATGCTTTGGACAAAGTGATAGATCTTTCTCTTCTTGTTGTATTCTAATACCTCACAATATTGACAGGACTAATGGTGATTTTAATCTTTAAGGTAGTATTTGCCTATGAAAATACTCTTGGTCTTGGCATGGTGGCCTAGCAGCTAAAGTCCTCGCCTTGCACGCACCAGGATCCCATATGGGCGCCAGTTCTAATCCTGGTGGCCCTGCTTCCCATCCAGCTCCTTGCCTGTGGCCTAGTAAAGCAGTTGAGGACGGCCCAAAGCCTTGGGACCTGCCCCCGTGTGGGAGACCTGGAAGAGGCTCCTGGCTCCCAGCTTCGGATTGGCTCAGCTCCAGACATTGGGGCCACCTGGGGAGTGAATCATCAGACAGAAGATCTTCCTTTCTGTCTCTCCTCCTCTCTGTTTATCTGATTTTCCAATAAAAATAAATGAATCTTTTTAAAGAAAGTACTCTTTTGCTATATTTATTAGAAGCAATTAACTAAATTCAGACACATTTTAAGAAACGGAAATTGAGTTCTACCTCTTAAAAGGAACTCTGTCAGTCTGTGGGTACATGTTAAAAGCACAGACATCCTTAAGCAAATTGGGGGGAAGATATTTGCAGTCTATGCAAGTACCTTATTTTTCTTGAATATTTGTCTGCTAGTTACAGCATTAATTAATGGAAATTTGCCTACAGTCATTTTAATGTTGTTTTATAATGGTGATTATATTTCCCTCATTCCTCTACATTTTTTAATTGAAATCTTCTCTGTAAGGAATACTTGTCAGGATTTCTGCATTGATTCATTTAATAGTTTGTATCAGTTTATGGTTATTTATTTATATCAGATTTATGGTTATTTATTCCATTTTGTTTTAGAATTCATTAATGTGATTATTAATTATGTTACTTGGATTGTCCCAGTTTGGATCACTGTATAGACTTTTGGGAAGCAAAGCAAGCTCATGGTCTAAATGGGGCCAAGGATTGGCAGTTAGGCTGTGTTGTAAATCACAGAGGAGGGAGTGGGGTTACAAGCACAGGCCAACAGGTCTTTAGGGCAGTGCCGGGCAAGGGGGCGGCAAGCAAACAGCAGAGTTGCCAACTCTTTCAGATGACAATAACTAATGTATCACTGTGCCATTTAAAGCAAGGCTGTCTAGATTTTTGGTTTTGATTTTGTCGAGTAAGGAATGATGTGAAGGACTAATTGGAACTTCCTTCTTTGCTTCTGAAATTTTGCAGTGGTTATTTACAACTGTAGTTGTGATAAGAACCAAGAATCTGAGTATTTTTATTAAAGTTGCTTTATACCTTATAAGTCGATCTCAGCAGAGATTGGAATTTACTTAGGCTATATGGAAACCTCACTTGATTTCCGTTCACTCATCTATTATTGGTTCATTACTTTTTCTCATTCATTGAGGGCCAGTAGGGTGTTGCTCAGCTTCCATTCTTAAACACACTTAGTGATAATCAGCCTGTCCCTAGGAAGCTGTGCTGCTGGCTGAGTACAGGAGCATAGGTTAGTTTTTTCTCTGACTTCTGGTTTCTTCAGCACTGAAATAGAAAACGTGCCTCCCTCACAAGTGTTGTGAGAAATAGACAATTGATTTAAAAATTATCTGGTGCATCGCTTGGTCTATTTAAGTGCTCAGTAAAAGTTATGAGGATTGCACACAAGCTGAGAGGATCCTAGAAGGTTTATCTAGACTTTTCCTCTGCCTGTGGACTAGTATTCAGGTAAGTAGGTTTATATTTTTCTTTAGAGGGGGTAAAATGCTTAGTAATAACCTCATATATCAGTACTAGATGACTTGCCGATATTTGAAGATGAGTAAGATGATGCACTAGCAAGTGTATGGGGTTATAAGCTGTGGAGACCGAATTCAATTTAGGTCATTAAAACACAATAATGAGAGTACAGCATGGAAGAATCAAACTCTACCAGATTCAGGAAAAGCTTCATAGAGGAGATAGCATTTGTGTTTATGTTTGGGAAAGAGAGGGATCAGACTGGAGGTCTGGTTAGTGTGAATAATGTGTGTAAAGGCATGGAAGCATGAACACATATGTGGCATACATCTGACGCAGGTATGTGGTGAATCTGACGCAGGCGTGTGGTGAATAAGTGGCTGGTAGGGGCAAGTAAGTTAGAGATAGGAGGTGGGTTAATGACAAGGGACTGGACAGATGAGTTGAAGCCATGCTAAGAAATTTTTATAAGATTGCATAGGGAAATTATATAATCAGATGTGTATTCTAGAAAATATTTTTTGTTACAGGCCCAGTGAGAAGTCAGGGCTGGCATGAGGCTGTGATTGTGGGGTTGAGACCAGAAGAGAATGGGTAAAACTTCCAGGAGACCAACATCCTTTGAGTGTGAATATGACCGCCAGTTGAGTGCCATTGCACCAATAGATTTGATTGGTGGTGGTTATGATTTTTTTTAAAAAGAAGACTAAGTTTTGTTTTGTTAGGTTTTTTGTTTTTTGGTTTCTTTTTTTTAAAGGACACCATTTGAAGGTATTTTTCAAGACTCTGATGGAGTAGAAGAATAGAGAAAAGGAGGAGCAAAGATGGCCTTGAGATTTGCTGCTTGAACAGCTGAATGGATTGAGTACCATTATCTGAGATACAGACTAGGTAGCGTGTTTTGATTGGTTTGCTACCAGATGTAATTCTCTTTTGGGCCCTGTAGATATGGAAAGAAAACACACAGTGCCTTTCCTCAAGAAAGTCACTGTTCCAGTGAATACACAGATGCCTCCTCCTCTCTTGATCACCATCACCAAGCAAAACAACAAAACAAAACCTCTCCCTGCCCCCCATATTAAATGCCACCGACCTGTCAAACACAACCATTATCAATAACAGCTTTTTACATGTTAGGGGGTGGCACTATACATGATGGCACTATAGGTTATTCCTCCACCTGCCAACATCCCATATGGGCACCGGTTCTAGTCTTAGTTGTTTTACATTAATTTTTTTTCTATTTTAGATGATGCTTGCATAGTTGATCAGGGTGGGAAGAATTGAAGGTCAAGGAAAAGTGGTGTGATTACAGTTTCCAAAAATTCCATTTTTTTTTCTGTACTGGGGGGAAGTAGGGAGACAAGGGGAGAAATCACACCCAGCCTCCCAACGGCCACCCAGTGTCGACCCAGGGTCCTGATGTGGCATACACTCTGAGGGTTCTGTCCAGGTGGTTTAGATAGTTCTGAAATGTTGATCTCACCAATCCAAGGATGAGGGAACACTTTCAATGTTCATTGACTTACATAATCCACCTTAGAGTGGGCACATACATATCCAGGTTGTCTGTTGAGGATCCCCTGAGGCAAAAAGCTGCTCTGGTCAATCCTTGTCTCTCTTCTCAACAGTTACTCCAACTTTTATCCCAAAACTCTTTCCACTGCTTTACCTTCCTCCTGTCTTGGGGAGTGAGTATGTCCTCTGCCCAAAACTGTTGACCAGAAGATGAGAATGCCTCAGCTTCCTAGCTGCCCCGGATGTGTTACTATCATTGGCAGTTACCATGGTCCTTAAAGTGGAGCAGTTTCTGCTCTGTCTGCAGTTAATTCACCCCTCTGCTGCTTCCTGGGCTTCTTGCCCACTGGGCAGGCCCATCTCAACTTCTTTTCACTTTTTACTGATCCTGAAATTTTAGGAAATAAATATCCTCAAAACCTCTTCATTAAAATAAACATGTAAGCTAAACTTCATCGATCCTGTCCTTCCCCTGCCTCTGTTTCCTCTCTCTCCCATCCTTCGTGGTTTGGTCTCTCTGTGAAGGGCGATTTTTGCTTTGGGCTCATGCCTTCGCTGCCTATTTGGTTCCTCTCCATTTGCAGTGTCCTGCTACCTAATTCACAGACTTTAATTGTACTTGCTAACAGGTCTTTTTTCACTTTAATGTAGCACTTAATGCTTTGGATCCCCAGGAGTGAGATCTTCATGAGGCATTCCGTTCTGGCTTCAGAATCTCCTCCAGATGCGTTGCATGCTGAGAGCTTGTCTCCGGCACCACCCAGTGGCTGCTGGTGGCTGGGAATGGGGAGGGGCAGGGGAGAGGGCTGTGATCTTTGGCAGACACTGTCTGACTTTGGTCCAAAGTTTTAGAAAAGCATTGTGAGAGCAAGACAATCTTTCCTGAGAACTGAGGCTTCTGATTTTTTACAGTGTTGACTTTAACTGACATCACATATTTCATTTGCTGCTGTGTTTCTTTTCTAAACTGGAAAGTGAACACTTCCTTAACATATGGATTGAAAAATGTGCTTGTGTGTGTGATTTTGGGAGGTGTGTTGCAAGTATTGGTGGGAAGCAGTGTGTTCATCAAAGCTTTAAAAAGCACTTTCATTTATGTTTGTACTGTTTAGCTAAAATATTAACTGAAAACTGAGATGTTTCCATCTCAAACTTATTTGCTAGAAGAAAGACTTGGGCAAGGTCTTGGCACAGCTCAAAGGGGCTGGAGGAAAAGAAATTCCATGGGACACTCCAGGTTCTTGAGAGGGCTCTGTAGGGTAGTCAAACACAGGAGCATTAAAATTCCCTGGTTTGGCTGCTGCAACTCGGAGCAAGAATTATTCGGAAGATCTTTTGGAAACCCTCTTGAGAGAGTGGCCCCATCTCTTAGTACAGGATCCATTTAGTGAGGTGGCTTCTGCTACTTCAGGCTAGACAACCAACAGTTTCTTACCTACCTGGAAACCAACAAAGAGACAGAGCTTCCAAACATAAATCAGTGGCTCCAGTTTGTCGCAGGCTTAGTGTGTTTGCTTTTGTTCCTTATTATTTAGCAGCCAATTTTATTAACATAAGAACTATCAAACTTTATTTATTTTGAAAAATATCAGATTTCTCTTAGCCTACAATTGAAGGAATATATTTTTCTTTGCTTCTGTTAAAAAATTTTACTATTTCAATATCCATTTGTACATTTTTATTGTATGCTTAGACAGGAATGGATTGCCATTGCCCACATTTCTGTGATTTTAATTTTCTCTTCAGTGACTGAATCACCTTTAGGATTCTCATTACATTCTCCTTGTTGTCCTACTCAGTGCAGTCGTTTTTCCCTCACAGACGCATGGAGGCCCAGCAAGCTGTGTGTGGGATGCATTGGGGCCTTCTCCGGACTTCCACCCTGACTTGATCAAACTGCCTACTACCTCAATGTTTACTGCTTTTATTCCCTGCTATTTACTACTAAAAATACCCTAGTGCAGCCTCACATTTTTACCCCGTCACAACACAGTCTGTTGTGAATGCCTCTGGAGACAGGAAACGCGGTCAAGGTCCTCTGCATCCTGGGATCATTGCTTCCCTCCCTGGCCAGTTCTGCCTTATGTTTATCGCACCAGACACTTATCAAATTGGATTAAAGAATCTTTGCCTACACAGAGAAAACACTTAGTTTTAAGCCTTGGATTGTCCTTTAGTGATTGATTTGGTGAAAATACAGTGATTGATTTTGTGATGATTTGAAACAAAACAAAGTGTGTACCCTCCCTCTCAATCAGAAATGACTAGAATGGAGCCAGTAAGCTTTGTTCTACCTTCGTCACAGAGCATATGAGGTGTGGCATTTTCAGGGCAGGATCAGAGTTTCTGAAATGTGTCAGTCCATTATGCAGGGATTTACTCAAATGCCGTAAGATCATGGACAAATTGGCACAGCCGGAAGCTGCTGGAAGAGCACCCTCCAAGGAGTAATGCCACCATCTTAAAGGAGGGGCGACTTTCTTAGTTCTTGGCCATCATCAGTACCTTGTAAATATGGGAGTATTGATTTAATGTTAATGTTTTAGGATTTTATGTAAAATGCTGATAAAAATATTTACCAAATGCCAGATATGCAAAGTGCTATCTAAATGCTTAATTACTAGAAGTGTACCCGTAAAATGACTATGTTTGAGTCCCTGGAAGCTGTTCTAGATATGTAATTGTTCATGGAGTCCCGCAGTGTCTTTAATTACACTGTCCTGAGGTTCAGACATGAATAACTTAATTGATTGATTTTGGGTGGGCATAGCGGGGGGACAGTGATTCTGTCAGTGCTGGTGAAACCAAGGAAGGATTGAATAAGTTGCATAATAAAATGAATCGTTCATCTCATTGCAAACAGTGGCGGGATGGGTAGTTCTCTTAAAGCTAAAATATACTACGTATATAAAGGTGCTCAAATTAAAAACAAATGAGTAAGTGGTAAGAGATTTCTTTGAGTTTCTATTTTGTAGGTTTTCAGGCATGCAAAAACTTGGGGAGATTTGAGTACTGTGAGGAGCTGTCTCACTCTTTGTATATTCTAGTCATATAGTTATCTTTTCTTTCCTTGTGTAAGACGAAGAAGAGTGACTCATGATGACTCTTAGTTTTAGTTTCAGTAAGTTCCTAAAGGTGCAAAACTGAGTCAACAGATCGTCTTGCTTAAACTCACCCTGCTTGATTTCTTTTCAGGGAAGCTCTTTGGTAGGATGAGCAGTAATACTGAGAAATAGGGAGTATATATTAAATAATGGCAAGAGAGCTTCCAAAGTCGGAATACTCAGTAACTGCCTTGTTTTCTATGACCTAAAAAGATTAATAACTCCTATCGCTAATGAATTTGTTTGGATTTAAAGAATTGTTTAACATGTATGTGTTAAAAGTCACCTTAAGTTAGTTACTGAAAAGGAATAAACAAATAAAATTTGCACATGAAAACTTTGATACTGTATCAAAGTGGTTGCATAAAAATTGTTATACTGACTTTCTTTCTTTGAAACAGGTGAGGAAAAGGTGTATGTGTTTTCTGGAGGATAGGCTGATAAGAGTAAGGCAGAGAAAGGCAGGACACTTGAGATACGGAAGGGAGCAAGAAATCCATCACAACTAGATTATTTTGATAGTAGAGGTTCCCTAGGCAAGTCACTTGCCTAATTTGAAGGGCAATTTACACATCTTCCAGATACACAGATTACTCTTTTTCAACTCCTCTCTTCTTACATACTTCATTATATATCTTTTCTTCTTATTAGTTTTAACTTGCTCCTTGTCCTTCATCTTCCTCTCATGTTCACCAGCACTGTGCTGTGCCCCAGGGATGGAGGAGGGCTTCAAGTTACCTTCATACAGGAGATGAACAGATGGCCATGCAGAACGATGCACAAGGTCCTGCTGGCTTCAGGAAGGAGTGGTTACAGGCTGAGTCAGGGAAGGGTTGCTATGCAAATCAAAGTTGTAGCCACTTTGCCAAAACTGTTTGTTTGGCTTAATATACATTTTTTTTTTTTTTTAGAGCTGATAGGCCCTCTGTGGGTGTCTATGAATGTAAAGGAGTTCAGAGTTACTATCTAAGAATTTCACTAAAAAAAATTACAACACAGGCAGACAGAGCAGAGTGGGGATGTGTTAATGTGAGTGGATCAGATACAGTGTTTATAACCGATGAGAAGTGCTAATAATCCAAATCAGTGGAATAATAATGGATTGTGAAACAGTCCTGTCTTTCCTCTAGAGTGAAATTTGAATTGTGAATTGAGTGAAATGTGATTTTTATCACATTTGGAAACTGGAAACAAAGCAGACGGTGTCATGATTTGGGTTTTCAGAATCAAACTTGAATTAGTGATTGACAAGAATTTTTCTGAAAGTAGTAGGAAGGATTTGAAACCCCCCAAAATGAAATATTATTTGTAAAGAGTGAGTGATATTGACAGCTTCACCTCCACATGGTTTTGGGACTGTGTGTTTATGTTTTTGTATATTTTTGTATTGTGGAGGACAAGTCTTACAGAATTTTGACCATTTAGGAGATTTTAAAAAAAATATTATTCTAGGGTCCAGTGCAGTAGCCTAGAGGCTAAAGTCATTGCCTTGAATGCACCAGGATCCCATATGGGCACCGGTCTAATCCCGGCAGCCCCACTTCCCATTCAGCTCCCTGCTTGTGACCCAGGAAGGCAGTAAAAGAAGGACCAAAGCCTTGGGACCCTGTACCCGCAAGGGAGACCCAGAAGAGGCTCCTGGCTCCTGGCTTCAGATCAGCTCAGTTCTGGTCATTGCAGCCACTTGGGGAGTGAATCAGTGGACATAAGATCTTTCGCTTTGTCTCTACTCCACTCTGTATATCTGACTTTCCAATAAAAAGAAATAAATCTTTAAAAAATATATTATTCTAGTTCTTTAAATGTACATGCATATCTATTTATGCTAATATTCTTTTTTATTAAGACTTTTTAAGCTTTTAAAACTTTTATTTCGGTATCAAAGAGAGACATATAAATTTTTTAGCTGATGGTTTGTTTTTCAAGTGCCACAACAACCAGGGTTGAGCCAAGCTGAGTGCAGGAGCTGGAAGTCTGGCCTGAATGTCCCACATTTGCGGCATGATTACTAATTACTGGAGCCATCACCTGTTGCCTCCCAGAATGCACATTAGTAGGGGACTAGATTCAGAAGCAGAGCCAGACTCAAATCCAGAAACTCTGACAAACAATGCGGGTATGCCAAGTGATGTTTTAACTGTTGCACTAAATTCCTGCTCCTGGAATATCTTATGTATATCTTATATATATCTGCTCCTGGAGGTAATATCTTGTAAGAACAACAAGACCGGGGCCCAACACGCCGGCCTAGTAGGTGAATCTTCACCTTATATCTCCCGGGATCCCCAATTGGCACTGATTCGTGCCCTGGCTGCTCCACTCCCCATCCGGCTCCCTGCTTGTGTCCTGGGAAGGTGATTGAGGATGGCCCAAAGCCTTGGGACCCTGCACCCATGTGGGAGACCTGGAAGAAATTCCTGGCTCCTGGCTTTGGATCAGCTCAGCTCCAGCCATTGCAACCACTTGGGGAGTGAGCCAGTGGATAGAACTCTTTCTGTATCTCCTTTTCTCTGTATATCTATGTAATAAAAAATATATATGTATTTTTTAAAGAATAGTGAGACTGATAAGGGAGAGTTTGAAGTGCTATTATTAACTGTTCGCTGTTAAGGTTTTAGGGAAAGATGAAGTTAGATACATGCTTGGGTGGAAATTCTCATGGAATTTTATTGACTCGGAGTAAGTATAAATTGGAGTTTGCTTGAAAAGTTTTACTTTTTTTATGAGGTTATTTTTAGCACTTAAATAGACCCAATACTAGCTACTTAAAAGTGAGAGTCTCCTCACTGATATGTTCATATAAAAATCTTTTCAGGAAACAAGCTCTTACTCTATGATTACAGTATGGCAGAATCAAAAATTAAACAACCTCTTTGAATTAAATTACAGGAGTGCTATATGCTAGGTTAAAGCTGAGGGATGATGACATTAAGGTTTTTCCTGTTTGGAGGAAAAGTGTGGTTTGTAGTGGTAGATTCAAGCCAAATTGTGAACTACCCAAAAGTCTATTATAAGTATAAACATGTATAGCATAATAAAAATGATGAGTGTCTATGTAATTACTATTCAGATTATTTATATTTTGCTATTCTTGCTACTTTCCTATTAATCCACCTATAATCTATGAAACCATTTTGTTATAATTTTCAAAATAAATTACAGACTATATGTTCTTTAAATACTTGTCTGTGGCTATTGCCATCTAGAATCCCTTATTAAAGGAATTTGGTATAAAATCATAATCTTAATAGTTTTACCTGTTTGAATTTTAACATGTTTTAATTTATTTTTACTTGTTTGAAATGCAGAGACAGGCCCAGATTTCCCACCTGCTGGTTCACTCTCCATACTCCTGCAACATCTGGTACTGGGGCAGAGTGAATCAAAGAGGTACAAATGCAATTTAGGTCTCACAGGGTTTCTTAACCACTATTACAAATGTATACTTCCTCCGTTATACATTTTAATGTGAGCAAGCTAGTCCATTATGTACTTAAGAAATACCACAACAGAGATTGGTAGTGACTTAAGGTTCTATTTAGGCTGCCCATGTTCCATTTCAGAGTTTCTGAATTTTAAAGATTTATTTATTTATGCCAAAAAGGCATATTTACAGAGAGGAGGATAGGCAGAGAGGAAGCTCTTCTGCTTGTTGATTCACTATCCAGCGGCCGCCACGGCTGGAGCTGCGCTGATCCAAAGCCAGGAGCTAGGAACTTCTTCCAGATCTTCCCTGTGGGTATAGGGTCCCAAGGCTTTGGGTTATCCTCTACTGCTTTCCCAGGCCAAAAGCAAGGAAATAAAGTAGCCGGGACACAAGTTGGCACCATATAGGATCCCAGTAGTTGAAAGGTAAGGATTTAGCTACTAAACTGTCATGCTGTGCCCTAGTTTCTGGATTTTAGTTTGTGTTCTGATTCTAGCTTCCTGCTAAATGGATCCTTGGATGCAGCAGCTTATTGCTCATGTAATTTGATTTCTACCACTCATGTGGGAGACATGGGTTGACTTCTGGATTAGCTCTTGGCTTTGATTTGGCCCATCCCTGGCTATTATGAGCATCTCTCTCTACCTTTCAAGCAAATAAGAAACTAAGAGAGGAAATGTTGCAGTGTGGGGGATCAATAATTGGAAGTGGGAAACAAATCAGAAGCACACTTTATGAATATAAATTAAAGATGGTTAGAATATAATGAAAACTCTAAGTAGGAATAAAGAAATACTGATTGATTCAAGAGGTAATCCAGAAGTGAAATCAATGGATCACTTGAGCAATTGAATGTGGGGAGGGAAGTATTAGGTGGCAAAGACAGAATTAAAGGAGTTTTAAAAGTGAAAAGAAAATTCAAAGATTTCTAACCAAGGTAAACTGGGTGTTAAATGATGAGATGTACGAGAGAGGAAAAAGAGTTTTGGAAGTAGAACAGAAAACACTGAATACAATTTTGATTTTGTTGAATTTAAGGCTCCTGTAGCACATATTTCAGGTGGTATTTGGGAATATTCTTTGGAGTTCTGGAGAAGTGTCTTGGCTGCATATATAGATGGTACACATCAGGCCGAGGGAAAGCTAAGCCATCACTCAAGGAGAGTGTTGTTTTGTTATTTTTTAAAAGATTTATTTATTTGAAATTTTATTTGAAAGGCAGAGTTGAAGAGCAAGAGATGGCCTATTTACTTGTTTACTCCCCCAAATGGCTATGACAGCGGGGGCTTATCTAGGCCAAAGCCAGAAGCCTGGAGCTTCATCTGGGTCTCTCATTTGGATACAGAGGCCCAAGAATTTGGGCTGTCTTCCCATGGTATGTTATCAGAGAGCTGGATTAGAACCAGTGCCCATCTGGGATTCTGGTGTTGCAAGCAGGAGCTCAACCCATTATGCTACAATGCAAAGGAGAGCGTATTGGACTAAGCTGAAAAAGAGGGCACAGGAATAATTTCAAGGAAAGCCAGTACTTAGGAACCTAGAGAAAATGCTAAGTCAGTAAGTGAGGCCGAACAGAATATTCAGAAGTCCAGAAAGGAAATAGGTCCCAGATGGATAGATAAATAACATTTATCATGCGTCAGAGATCACAGGTAGTTTGCATTTTTGGAATCCGTGGATCCTTGTAACAACTCTAATTTATAAATGAGGAAATAGTAAAACTCAGAGGTAGAAAAATCAAGTGATTTATTGAAGGTATTGGAATCAGTTAATGCAAAAACCACTTTTTGTGTAAGAGTCATTCAGGCTTGTATTATCATGGTGGCAAAGGATAGGAACATAATCCTCATCTTAACTGTCCTTTCCAACCTTATCATCTTTCTTCACTCACATAAGACTGAGCAATTTAAGATACTCCACGTCTTCTGACAAACTTGAACTTAGTATCTAAACCGTTTTTATAAATGGCTGGGTTAATGAGGTAAAAATGTGTCCTGTGGCTTCGTGTGTTTGAGAAATGCTATTAGCTCTATTCTCTGGGTGCATACAGGTTACAGAAATTCCATCACATGTGTTGAGAACTCCTAAAATAAAGATCCCATTTTTAACATAATAACTTCTAGTTCCAGCTATGTAATCACAGATGATGGGATATTTTCATTTCTTTGATGACTGAATAGAATTGCAGTGTGCATGTGAAACATGTTGCATTTTTCTACTCATCAATGATGGACACTTAGCGTATTTTCAACTCTTAGCTGTGGTGGGTAATGCTGCAGTAAGCATGAGAGCGCAGATACCTTTTCAGCATCTTTTATACATGTTTTAGATGCGTACTTGGTAGGCAGATTGCTGAAACATGATAGTTCTGTTTTCAGGGTTTTTATTGAAACCTCCATTATGTTTTTCACAATGGCTATACTAATTTATATTTCACCAACAGTGTTCAAAGTTTCTACTTTTTATTAATTTTATTGAAAAGGCAGATTTACAAAGAAGGAAAGACAGAGATTATCTCTGCTGGCTCATTCCTCAAATGGCTGTTATAGCTAGAGCTGAGCCAATCCGTACCCATGAGCCAGGAGACCCTTCAGGTTCTCCCACACATGCACAGGGGTCTAAGGCCTTAGGCCATCTGCTATTGCCTTCCCAGGACACAAGCATGGAACTGGATGAGAAATGGAGCAGCCATAATATAAACTGGTGCTTGCAAGCTGAGGATTAGACAATTGGGCTATCACACCACTCCCAAGGTTTCTGTTTTCCATATCTGCATTAACTCTTGTTGTCTTTTTGATAATGGCTGTTGTAACCTGGAGTGGGATGATATCTTATTGTGGTTTTAACTTGGATTTCCCTGATAATTACTGAAAGTAAACTTTTTTCACGTACTTGTTGGTTCTCTATATACCTTCTGTTGAATTGTTTTTATTTGGCACTATTGTCATTTCAATATAATAATAATAATAATTACAGTTGCATTGAGTTTCTTATACTGGTGTATTCTGCTAAATCCCTTTTCAGATGTGTGGTTTAAAGTATTGTCTTTGATTCTGTCAGTTGTCTCTTGACTCTGTCAGTTGTTTACTTTATTGTGTGGAAGCTCTTTAGGTTGAGAGAATCCCGTTTATTTACTTTTGCTTTTGAATCCTGTGTTTTGAGATATGATCCAAAAAAAAAAAATCCTGACTGTAAGGTGTTTCCCCTTTTGTTTTTTTCCTACTAGTTTTATGTCTTGCATTTTTTAGATTTTCAATACAGTTTTGGATTTTTGCACTTGGTGAGAGGTCATATTTCAAACTTCTGCATGTGAACAACCAATTTTTCTGCCACCATAGTTTTTAAAAAGACTATTTTTTTTTGTCCATTTTATGTTCATTGCACCTCTATCAAACAACCATTGGCTGTAGATGCATGGATTTACTTCAGGGCTGTTGATTCTATTTTATTGGCTGATGTCTCTTTATATCAATGCCATGCCTTTTTAATCATTGTAGCTCTGGTATATTTATAAGTCTGATAATATAATGCTTTCTGATTTGTTCTTTTTGCTTAGGATTGCTTTGTGTTAAGTGAAATAAATCAGGTACAGAAATACAAGTATTGTGTGATTTTTCTCGTATATAGAATTAAAATACAAACAAGAAAAAAGCACAACCAAAGACACACACACACAAGCTCAAGCCTATAAGTTGAAAGCAGAATGGTGGCACTAGTTGCTAGAGAATGTAATGTGGAGGGGAGTGGGGTATATGTTGATATGTTGATTAACAGTTATTGAAGTATTCGTAGCAGGAAGACGTTCTGTTGTACTATTGCACAGAGATTAACTACAGATAATAATATATATTTTTAAATGAGATTTTTAGTGTTTTCACTATAAAGAAATGACAAATGGGAGCAGATATTGTGGCACAGTAGGTCAAACTGCTACTTGGTGTGATCATGTGCCATTTTTGCCGATTCAAGCCTTGGTTGCTCTGCTTCTGAGAGAGAGAGAAAGAGGGAGAAGGGAAGAGAAAAAGAGAGAGATCTTTAATCTGCTGGTTCATTCCCCAGGTGGCCTAAATAGCCAAGACTAAGCCAATCTGAAGCCAGGAACCAGAAGTCCTATTGGTGCATGTGCTTATAGGAACCCAAGGACTTGAGTCATGTTTTGCTGCTTTCCCAGGTGAATTAATAGGAATCTCTATCAGAAGTGAAGTAGTGGGCCTGACATTACTAGGGTAATCTAGTGGCTAATGTCCTCACCTTGCATGCACTGGGATTACATATGGGCACCAATTCTAATCCTGGTGGCCCTACTTCCCATCCAGCTCCCTGCTTGTGTCCTGGGAAAACAGTTGAGGATGGCACAAGGCCTTGGGACCCGGCACCCACAGGGGAGACCCGGAAGAAGTTCCTGGCTCCTGGTTTTGGAATCGACTCAGCTCCAGCTGTTGTGGCTGCTTGGGGAGTGAATCATCGGGTGGAAGATCTTTCTCTCTGTCTCTCCTCCTCTCTGTATATCCGCCTTTCCAGTAAAAATAAAATAAATCTTTTTTTTTAAAAAAGAAGGGAAGTAGTGAGGACTTGGACTGGTACCCAATAGGATGCCAGCTGCTTAAATTGCTATGCCACAATAAAAGCCCACCTCATTTTGTATTGTAATATAAGGTATATACTATGGCATGAGTATGATTTGCTGTACTCAGTGATACAGTATTTTAAACCTCAAAGTTGTATGTTACTGAGCACGTGGAAAGTTTGTCTAGTTACGGTGTTTGGGGGGGTGGGACCTAGTGGGAAATCCTTAGGTCATTGGAGGCATGCCTTCAGGAGGTAGCTCTCATGAAAAGAGTTGTGAAAGCTTGGGTATGGACTCAGCTTCATTTTCTACTCCCTGGTTGGTGTGTTCCTTCCTTTGCACAGACTGCATGCTTCCCTTTGCTCTCTGTCACTCTCAGGAGCTGCTAAACCAATGAGAATGCCCAATGATCTTGTCATCACCTGTTCACTCCCCAGATGCCTGCTATATCTCTTTGAGCTGAAGCTAAGAGCCAGGAACTCCATGCAGATCTCCCACAGGGTGTCAGGGACCCGGCTACTTGAGTCATCTCAGCTGCTGTCTTCCAGGATGCCCAATAGCAGGAAACTGGAACTGATACATGTAGCCAGGATTTAAACCAGATATCGTAACTGCCAGGTCAAATGCTCAGCACCAAATTAGTATTTTAAAATAGAAGCTAGTTCTTTATTAAAAGAACTTGTCCAGTTCAAAATAGGCAAACAATTTAGAATAATGCTAGATTTTTATTTTAAAATAAAAAAGATGTGCATTTTAGGTTTTTGTTTTTATTTGAACCATTTGCTATTAAGTCTAGTTAAGGAATAAATTGAGGTTGTCCTGACTCTACATGGTCTTGAAAGCATCACTGTTTATTGAGCAGTTCCGAGTTTGTCTTACAATTTAAAGCCATTTTTTTTTTCAGCTAAATCAGTGTGTATTTATACCCTTTGAACCTTTCATACTGGTTTGATGAAATTATTTCTCTTGCTCTTATTGGCTTACCACTGGCTTACCACTGTCAGTAATCCTAACAGTATCAATATTTGTGTATCTTCCCATGGAATTTAATCAATTGTGATGCTGTGATCATTTTCTCCTTTGAATTGTGTGATACATTTGGCTGTACCCTCTTCTGTTTTCCTCACGGGGATGGAGGAAAGCTTGTTCTGTCTTCCTCTCATGCTCTTTTCCGCATCATAATGCTCACAACTCCCACAGAGAAGTGTGTCTGAGTGGAGGGAAGAAGGAAGAGGGTTAGAGAAGCCAGGATGAGTCATTCTGAGGGAGATATAAGGCTGTCCTGAGTGCAGGAAGTTGATGGGGCATGGGGATCTTTCAAGAGAGTCCTGTGCTGAGATGGAGTGGGGGCAGTGCTGCTTCCTTTCCACACAGACATCAACATCATCCATGTTCAAGTTCTGATTTTTTTGCTGGGCATCCTACCTCTGGGCAGAATACCAGACTCCTTGTCAGTTTACAGGGCTCTGTTGGGAGTTTCATTAACTCACAGTGCTTGTTCTGGAGCCCTGAATAATCATATTTATTATTTTAAAATTGGACTGAGGTTCTTCATGAAGAAGGTAAGCCCTACTTGGAGTATATTTTCATAATTTTATAATCTCTTAACTGTCATGAAGAGTGACCGACTTACATGTCTGTCTTTTGACATAGTAGCCATACTGATAATTACACAGAAAAATAGCTTGGTAGACACATCAAAAGTCCTAATTTTATTACATAATTTGAATTTTGTGGAAGAAACAGAATCCTGAGAATCAAATCTTGGCTGTGTGTAAGAAAAGTCCGTTATGCTATCAAGAAAAAATTTTTTTTCCCGTAGTTTGCAATTAACATTGACTCTGTTTTACATGGCCTGATAAAATTTTATTTTAATTGCCATCATACAGGCCAACAACTATCATTTGTCATCAATGGAAAGTGTTGCAAAGGGAAATTTTGGCTGGATGCACGGGGAGTGCTGATGGTATTCATTAAACATGAAATAATAAGAGGAGTAAGATTTCCATCTTCATCCCCTCCCCCTTGAAATATCTTCTGTGTGTTCAGTGCTCCCTTTGAAGTCAGTACATGATCTCTGCTTTAATCCATTTTTAAAACTTCCTTTGAAGTCAGTAGGAGGCTCATGCCTGGAAGGGGAGAAAGTGGCTGAAGATTGGGTGCCTGCTGGGGAAGAGCAACTGGCCTTATCATCCCCAGAAAATAGCATTTACTGACTGTCCTCATGTGCATGATCTGTTAGACTCCACACCAGAGTGACTTGCAAATTGGTTCGATTTATTTCTTAGTATTTATGAAGCTGTAAGATAGCCAAAACCAGTAATTTATTTTTAAAATAGTGGTGTTTGTTTTGTTGTGTTGTGTTTCATGTGGTTAAGGAGGGGGGAGAATATTTACAAATGGAAATAGCTATTCTACCTTGACATTCTCACAAACATTGTTTCACCTAAGTGAATTTGCCAGTGAACTGAAACTTAATTATCTAACAGAGTAATTCCTTTAAGGAATAGTGTAGTAGGCCAGAGGTAGATTTATCATTCTGGTTCAGGGTTAATTATTAAGACTGGTCTCCCTCTCTTCCACTTTCCTTCCCCTCACTTCATTTTGCTCATCACTTCCTGTCCTTTCCTTTTCATGCTGCCTACTTGTCCTTTCTCCTTTGGCCCACAGCCACTCCTGTGAACACAGGATGCTTCCATGGATGGCATGGCTGCTGGCTTGAGCTCTGTATTGCTGATTGGATCTTGACCTTGATATCTCTCAGAGCCTCAGACTCAACACTTCCATACTGAGCTCAGCAACTCCTGCCAAGAACTTTACTTTCAATCCCTGTGAGTGATGCCACATTCCATCTAGTCACAATCTAGCCTGAAAATCTGTGAATTGCCCTTGACAAATGCCTCTTCCCTATCTCTCCACTCCTAATTGCTTATCAAACCCTGTCATAGCTACCTTAACAATTCAGTCTTGCCTTTTGCTCTACTCCCCTTGCTGCTGTCATGGATAATCCATGGTCACATCCTGGGGACAAGCACAACTGCTTCCTCTCTGATTGATTCTTTGTACAAAACAGTCTGCACTAGTACAAGTTTTCTTAATAAAATTGGAAGCGACTTCATGTTCATAGACATAGGATCCCATTTGTCTCAGTTAAGCATCCAAAGCCTTTTGTAATTTTACGTATCTCCATCATTATCTAATGATCTTATTGCTCCTTACTTGGAATTGCAATTGGCAAATGTCTGTGTATTTGTCAAGACTATAAGGTGCGTCTTCTATGGAACATTCCACAGCGTTTTTGGAAGGACATATGCCCCCTCTCTGGGCTCCCCACCATCTTTTCCTTCCTCATTTGTAGTAGGTACTTGGCCACCTGTATTAATTTGTTTTATGTGTCTTCTGCACCAGAGTTAAAGCTCCTGGAGATTGTACTTTTCCTCATCCTCTGTCCCTATGCTTACTGAAGTTCAGGTAGGAATTAATCAGTGGAAAGTGGGAAGGGCTGGTATAGTAAGTAAAGCTGCTGCCTGTGATGCCAGGATCCCCTGTGAGTGCCAGTTCATATCCTGGCTGCTTCTCTTTCAGTTCAGCTCTCTGCTAATGCTTAGGAAAGCAAGCAAGTGATTGGGCCCCTGCTACCCTTTTGGGAGCCACAGCAGAAGCTTTTGGTTCCTGGATTTGGCCTAGCCCTAGCCCTGGCCTTTGAACCCCTATAGGAAATGAAGTAGTGGATTGAAGATCTGTCTGTTTATGAGCCTCTCCATTTGTGATATTTTTTTCAAAGTAATGAAAGAAAAATGAGAAATGAATAAATGAAAATCTTGAAAGATATCTTACTTACATTTGGGCTTAAAATTAAGTCACTGAACTCATTGATTAAAGAAAGGAAATATTAAGACAGATGCATCAAGAGGTATTCAGATAGAGAAGATATAAAAATTTTGCCTCTGATAAGGGAAAATAATATTGACACACTGAGGATGAGGAGTTCTGGTCCTAAGGCTTTGGGCAATTCCCCTCTGCTTTCCCAGGCCATAAACAGAATGCTAGATTGGAAGTAGAATAGCCAGAACATGAATTGGTACCAATGTGGGATGCCAGCACTGCAGGCAGAGGATTAGTGTGCTATATTGCTGTGCCAGCACCTTGCCATCACATTTTTGAAATGTATGTTATTTGTCAAAATAATATATCACATACTTGCCTCAGAAATAAGCCAGTGCTCCTTAATAGGAAAAAAGACAGAACTGTATGTAAGTATTTAAGTATATGTGTATGTCCAGGTATATAAATAAAAGTAATATCTTATTTCCTATTCTAGACTGAGGTGAAGGAAACTGTCTTTCATAGCACTATATTTTCTAGAAAGTGTGTAGTTTCTGAAACCTGTAATGTATCACATACTCTGTAGCTGAGATAACCAAAATCTGGCATCTCCAAGCAACCAGTATGCTTGCCTGGAGACATTATAGTGAAATTATATCATGTGGCATTTTACATATATGAATTTAACTCAGAACATTTGGAAGGAAATTTAAATATTATGAGTAATTCTGCATACCAGTCCTCTCAGTAATCCTTGGCCTGCCCCACAGAGTCCCTGAGGATGGATGAATATGCTTTTGCTTCTTCTAGGTTTATCTTAGCTGTCGTGGGCTTCCTGTTGTGGCAGTGTGACCCTGAGCTGAAGGTGATTCTGGTTTTTCACTTTGATTCTTGAGTGCAGGCAACTTTTTTGTTGTTTAATCTATTGCTTTACCAAAAAAGAGTCATCTGGTTTAATCCTTCAGGAAAATAGCGTGGTTTGAGAGGCCAAGCATCAGTCTGTAATGTGACACCTTCCTAATGTATTTTCAAAATTGATGTTCAAAATGCGATTTTGAGAGTATCTATCTACTGCTTAAAAAAACTGGTGAAATGCAGCTTCTGCATTCCTAGTTGCTTTTTTTTTAATCTGCCCTTCCACATTTCCTCCCCAAACCATGGTTTCTTCCCTTCCCCTTTTCCCTTTAAATGGCCAGAAGTTGGCTGTTAAGGCCTGCTTCATGACAAGCAAATGATCACCAGTAACTCAGTAGTCCTGGTCAGCAGTGCTCAGTGCTGGAATTAGAGACACTGAGCAAGATTTACACTGTGATTACTAAAGGCTTAGGCTTGGTTAAATAATATGAGGGAGCAAAATCTCTTATGACACTAGGTTTTAGGCCCAAGAGGAATGATGTTTCCTTTTTGCTGGAATAATGAGACAAGAGCTTTCTTTCTAGATTGGGTTAATTCTCATCATACCAGAACAAGTATAGTCTCTAGGGTACAGATTCTCTGTTATGTTGCTATAATTTGCAAACATTCAGGATATTTTTAATACCACCAGGCAAGTTCTCATGGGGAAATGGGGTGGGGAAGTGGATTAAATCTGGGAAAATCTAAGGATGTCATTTCATGTTTTGTTAGTGTTGCTTAGTGAGTAGAGGAAAAGAGAAGCCAAGGATAGCTGATAGTGGTGACTCCCTACAGAGAGTCATAAGCCATAGATTTTTCATAGTGAAGGAGATCTCAGTCCTTCTTAGTGAATTTTAGAGCGGTGACATAGTTTGTTTAAGGTGAAAATAAGAGAGCTGAGACTAGAACCTCAGTTTCCTGGCCCCAGCTTTGTGTGTTCCTCGTGCTCTGTTACAGCATCTCTGATGAAACGGCTTAATACGAACTGGTGTGACCTGTTTTGCAGTAGCACAATTCGCCCTTCACAGAGCTCCCTGAAGAGAGTAGAACAAAGTCCCCATTATTGTTTTTTTGTTTTGGTTTTAGGGAGTAGGCTTATCATTGGGTAAGTGTTCAGTGAGTATATCCTTTGAAAACATTTTGTGCTTGTAGGTGCATGGGTGGGGAAGGATTCAAATTGGGTAACTTAGGATGGGTGAAGAAAAATGGGTGATGTTTATCATGAAAGCCACAATTGCAAAAATTGATTTCGGTTATGGTACTGGATGGGGGTTTCATGAATATTCTGTGCTTTGATCTGCTTGGCATTAGGGACATCTGTAAAGAATATATTTGAAAGGAGAAGTAGCCAAAGACTACTTTCTGCTTTACCTATCTTATGCTATCTTCAGTCTTCTTTCCATAAGAAGCTGCCTCCAGCCTCATGAAACCCTGGAAAGACGAGGGAAGGCCTTAGAAAAATGTTCTGGAGAGACAGAAGCAATAGCCATTTGTGCAGCCTGACAACATTATTTAAATATTTACTCTGATTCAGGTTTTGAAGTCTCAGAGTTCAGGTTACACGGGGTGACATGGCAGTGGGTAATCAACCTTCTTTGTCTTTTGATGATGTTGCTTTGAAGGGAATTTTATTTTTTATTATTGGTTCTTACTTGAAGCCAGTGGCCGGTTTTTAAAATGTTCTGTGTTCTGCTAAGTTATCATGTGCCACACCTAAAAGGGTTAAGGGGCTGCTTCTCTTGTCTCTGCACTGTGGGTGTAGGATCTACAGTTGCTCCCCAAGTTATTAGACATCTGGTACAAGTGTCACCTCGATTCTTGAACTGATAAAAAAGAAAGAATTCACAGCCAGTGTGAGCCAAGCAGAAAGTGAAGTTTACTGAGCAAAGCACAGGTACACTCAAGAGGACCCCGTAGGCAGGTTCCTGAAGGCACTGTAATGTTTTGCCTCTTTTTTTACTTTTGAAAGGTGGGCTGTTACCCCACTGGGCGGAGTTTCTGTCGAATTTGAAGTTAAGAGTGGAAGAACGGATTTTAGTGCTCTCTGGTGGGGGAAGGTAGAGCTCTCATTGGGGCACTGAAGGTCTAACCATGCTTTATCCTGTGATTTTCTTGCTTAATTGCTAGAATGCTGGTATTTTAACCCCCAAACACCACACACACACACACACACACACACACACATGCACACACACAAACACACACATAGTGGGGGTGGGGGAGAAGGATGGAAGAGGAGTGGAGTGCAGGGGAGATACCTACATCTGCCTGAATAACTGCCTGTTTGACCACCTAGGTCCCAAAGGTCTCTCCTCAGTGACACACAATCTGATGCTTTACTGGGGATGTTGTTAAAGCAGCCGAGGGATTAAATGTGAAGGATCTCAGAGGGCTAAACATTAGCTTAAACCAAACGATCTATAACAAATAACATGCAGGATCATTCTCGTCTCTAGGCTCCACAGTTTGTCTGAGTTAGGATGCTGCCGAAGTCCTTGGCAGAGATCTCTGCTCTTGTCTTACTGAGATCTTCTCTTATGTCTCAGTGTTTCTAGTAATTATTACAATTAGAATGATAGAATTTCTATATTTCGTTGGACTGAAAGATAAATAGAATTGCAAATAATTGTTAAAAAAGAATAGTATTTAGGAGGCCAAAGTGTTATCAGAAAAATTATGCTTTTGCAAGCCTAGTTCTTATACAATATAAATCAAGCTATTTCCATCTATTACTTTCTTTAAATACAAGGTAGACTTCAATGTTTTTATTTCAGTTTTAACTCTGTTTTTTTTTTAAAACCTTTTAAGGAAGAAGTACAAAACAGTTGAGTAACATCCTGAAGATAACAATTTTCATACATATTATCAATCTCTTAAAACTATGATTTTGATTCATGTTGGGGTTAACCCATGGCCCAAGCTGCAGTGTGGAGCATTTCTGGAGTGATTGCTTTTATTTGCAGATCACTATTCTTGATTAACAAACACATCCAAATATCAAAGCTAGAAGTCCACATTAAAAGTCATTTGCTATCTTTGCTTCTTGGCTAACATACTTAACACAAAGCATGTTTCTAAATGATCTTTATGCATACTCACATATTTCATTTGAAGCGATACATTAATGTCACCTCTGAGAAAGGGGTCTATTTTAAGAAATGAGTTTTATTTTCCACAATTTCCTAGCTTTTGCGTATAATGGAACACAAAGTAATCATTTTAAAGTGTAGAAAATATCTAAATTCTCTGATGTAGAAAGATGTCCATGACATATTGTTGAGTTAAATATCCAGATGATAGAGAATTCCTACTTCTGAAAATAGGTGATCAGCAGGGGTCAAAACTATCTTCCCATTATGAATAGTACAAAAACTGGATAAAATATACCAAGCAACTGTTTTCAGCAAGACTGGGATCAGGATGAGGGAGGAAAACACTAAATAAGACAGGTGATAAGACAACATATTAAGACCTTGGCATATTCAACATTTCCTTTCTCTGCAGTTCCTTCTCAACATCCTGAACCAAGATACCTATGATCTCCAGCTCTCTAACTGTGCTTGCAATCAGGCAAGTCAAGGTGGGGTATCAGTCATGCACACTTTTTCTATCAGTCAGAAGAGATGACATACATTATCCCTCATGTCACAACCACAGACCGGGGGTCTTTCCAGACAGAGCAGAGTATGTCTTTTCTGCACATTCCTCTTCGAGGATGAGGGTACCACCCTCTGCATTACTAGCTTCTTGCAAGAGCCTTCCCTCAAAGTCTTTACCTCAATCTTGCTTTGCAACATGAGTCAGTTTCTGCTGGTTCCCCTCAAATTAGTTCTAACCAAATCTTTTCTCTTGAGTCATTCAGCTGGTGACAATGTTAGCACTCTGGATATGTGGACATTGTATTCAGCATGCAGTTCAAAGTCCATAGAATCCAAGCCAGAATGATTGTGTCTACTCTGACTAGCCGGTGACCCTTGACAAAGTCACTTAATATCACTGTACTTTGGTCTTTGCCTCTGGGAAATGAAAAGTGAAACTAAGGTCTTCTCCAGTATTTACACTAGCATTCTGAAGATACTGTCTGCTTTTTAATGACATTCTAGAAAATAGTCAAACATTTTATATGGTATATGTCAAAGTCTACTACATTTATTCCTATCTTTAAAAAAAATCACAGTTGAAATGTATCATCTTTATTTTCAGGGATACTACTGAATGGGTTCAATTCTCACATCACAGATTCACCATAATTCAGTAGATGGTGACATTTCCTCTTCAGTCTTTTTCAAGCATATGCTCATTCCCTATTCTCCTCCTCTCTTTCCCCTACCCCTCAATATCTCCTCCTACCCATCACCCCCTCTCCTCTACTTTGCATCTCCCTTCCTCAGCCCTTCTCTGTCCATACTTCATGTTCTGCTCTTTCTACCTCTCCATTCTTCTCCTCCTCTTTTCACTCACAGACAGGAGCAGAAGTAATAATCAGAAAGCTAGAAGACTGCTGAGCTATATTGAAGAATAAGATCCATGACAAAAATCATTTGTACACAATACTGACTATAGATAGATTGCTATATTTCACCATATGTGTGAATAAACTTACAGTTGGTTAAAGACCTTAATGTAAGACCTAAAAGTCTGAACTTATTAAAAAATGGAGAATACTCCTGGAAGTTAGAAAATAAAAAGATTTCATGGATCAGACCCTAAAAGCATAGGGAGCAAAAGCCAAAAAGATAAGCATAGGTGATTTCATTAAATGAAAATTTCTTGTATGGCAAAGGAAACAATCGATAGAGCAAATAGACAGCCTACAGGCTAAGAAAAAGTGCTTATAAACTATCTCACAAGAAGTTAACAGAACATAAAATAAACTCAACCCAGTAGCACAGGTGCAATGATCTAGTTTTAAAATGGACATTTTCAAAGTAAGACATGTAAATGGGCAATAGGGACATGAAAATAGTGCTCATTATCCCTAATCTTAGGTAACATTAATCAAAACCATGATGAGTTAGTATATCACTTAACTAGGTGACTGGTGAGTCTTACTACCTCTAGAAATAGAGACCAAAGCAAGAATTTAGGTAAATATACCTGAAGGTATAAGTTCAGGATTGAAAGTAAAAGGAAAATGAACCAAGGTGAAATGTCTCATGATGCAAAGAAGTCTTGCGGTACCTGCAACACTTAACGAGAGGGAGGTTTTCAAGCAACCATGACTCCTGCTCAGTGGGGTATGCTTTTGGTATACCAGCTACAACATTGCTCAGGATGCCTGCATCCATTACCAGTTGCCTCGTTCAAATCTTTCCTCCTCTTCTTCTGATCCAGAATCCTGCTAATGCACTTTGGAGGGGCTGCAGGTGAAGGGTCCCTGTCACTTACATGGGAGATCTGGATTGAGTTCTGGCTCAGCCTTGATTGTGGTGGAAATTTGGAGAGTGAACCATTGGATGGAAGATGTCTCTCCTCTCTCCTCCCTTCCCTTCCCTTTTCCCGCTCTCCCCTACCCTTCCCTCTTATCTCTGTATCTCCCTTCCTTTAAAATAAAGTGACAGTAAATAATCCACTCGAAGAGTTGCAAGGAACACCTGCACCTGTGAGGTTTTTTTTTTTTTTTTTTTTTTTAAGGAAGAGCAGCAACTCAGTGTCAGTCACTAATGAAGAGAAAGAAAAAAAAAATAAATGAGGGTGAGGGAATGTGAATCACTACATAAGAAGGAAAATACAGAGAGAACTAGCATGAACATTTGTGAAGGGTAGTAGATAGTTATTGCCAGGTATTGGACAAACTGTGGAGTAATGACATTACTTCTGGAGTTAGATATGGATTTAAATACACATCCCATTCTGTAGTAATTGTGTGACCCTAGGGAAATAAGATTGCTTTTCTAGGCAATATTTTCCTCATCTTTTAAAAACAAAGTGGAATATTACCTCACGGAATATTTTTGAGGAATAAACATACAAAGTTAATTAAATGTGCATTACTTCACGCTATTCTAATTCTGTTATCTTATTTTATTTCACAAAAGACTAAAATGCTAGTTCTGCCATAGCATTTGTTTCTAAGAACTTGGTGGTACGGGGCAGGAAAAGACACACTATTGTATCCCTCACTTTATTGGGAAATAATGGTTCTGAATTCCACATCACTTATTCTGTACCCAGCATGACGGATGTGAAGGGCAGCTCCTAATTTTATCATTTCATAGGAGTAAAAATCCAATATGTCTGTTCTTCAAAAATGATTCACTTACACGTTAATGTCATTGGGTCCAGTCTTAACAGCCTCTGAGAAAATCATCTCATTCTGGGCTTTATCTTAAAGCAGTGACTTAATTTGCTTACTTATTAACTATTCTCTGATAGTAATATTATGAATGACATAGTTTAATGTAATTTAAAGCCAAAACACTCAGTGTTCTATTGCCCTTGGAAGTATAACTGCAATTTTATCAGTTAATTGAGGTGTCTGAGGTTCAGGATTGTCAGATAGCTGGTGTTATTAAGTAGCCATTTCATTGTTGTGGAATCTTTTTGATGCACCAAATCTGTTTTGATTTATTCTTGGTTTATGTCTGAATAATGGTTTGTTTCTTATTATCATTGGTTAGCTACATTTTTTCTTACCCTCTACATTTTCTTATTTGTTGACTAAATGATATGTATTTGGGATGAAAAGGAAATTAGCTAAAGCAATGTTGGAAAATATTTTTTGATTATACATTTAAGACAAAAGACTAAATGGACTGCAGACAAATGGTGTTCCCTAGGTAGTAGTTTGTTTTTCACAGGGCACTTTTGATTTCTCAGCAAACGGTACTGCATTGCTTATATTGAAGAAGGGAAAAAGCCCCCCAAATCAAGAATATATAATACTCCAGTATAAGGTCACTAATTTTCTTTAAAAACTAATTTTTAAAAAAGGGGCCAGTGGTGTGGTACAGTGAGTAAGGGCAGCATATAAGTGAGACATATTGACACCATGTATCTCTTGTTATGATAGTGATAAAGGTGCAGTATCACTTCTGTGACATTTTTATCAAAAATTTAAAGTATGAATTTCAAAATATGTAAACATCAAACAATCCAAAATGAGGGACACATTACAAAATACCAAGTCAGTGTTTTTAAAAGTTGTCATTCCTTAAAAGGGGCAAAGTTTGAAGAATTGTCACATATTGGTAGAATTTACTGGGACGTGACAGAATGAACCTGAACAGAACCTATGCCAGAAAAACATTAGTAAAAGAAGCAACAGAGTTTGACTAAGGTTTGCAGGCTTTTTAACAATATTGTATGAGCGTTAATTTCCTGATTTGGGCTTTTGTACTGTGGTTATTTAAGTGTTAACATGCAGGGAAGCTAGGTGAAGATTTTACTATACCCTTTATACTAATAGATTACTTTAAAAGGTTCATGGAAGGTGGAATTAAAAGATAAGCTCAGTTTGTTGCAGAATAATTTTGAAATCCATGCATATGGGATATCATCAGAAAGTTCATAATACATATATTATGAGAAAACTTTACATATATTTTAAATTTGGGGGGAAAAATCTTGGAAAATTTTCACATCATTGATTTAGAGATAAAGAAATGTAATTCCCATATGCCAGTCACTTCTCAAATGCCTGTGGCACAGTTGGGGTTGGGCCAAGCCAAAACTAGTAACCAGGAACTCAGTCTGTGTTTCCCACATGGGTAGCAGGAGCCAACTACTGGAACACCTGTCTCTCAGAGTGTACATCAGTAGGGAGTTGAGATCTGGAGCCGAGCCTGGATTCAAACCCTGGCCACTTCTACGTAAGATGTGGATGTCCCAATCTGCACCTTAATCATTTGGCCAAGTGCCTTTGCCTGAACTCCTTTTTAATTCAATTTTTCTTAATTTTTAAAAATTAATGTTGTTCAAATAGTAGATGATACATGTCCACGTGGGCCTCCAATTAGGGTGGGGAGGGGTGAGGTATGGAAGAAGTTGGATGGAATGAATATGTCATTTTTTCCCCTCTTGGATCCATAGGGAGGAAAGGCAAGGGAGCTATTCCTTGCTGTCAGACTGTATCAGCATCCAGGGATGGAGGACAGCTATTTGGTGATACATTAGAGACCCTGATGTGGGGAAGTGCTCTGAGGGTGTTACTTGAGTGGACTTGATAGCTCAGAGACATTATCGGCATCATTGCACCAGGATTGGGAAAATCTTTCCAAAGTCTGTGTTGGCCAAGTCCACCTTAGTATATCCACAAGCCCAGGGACATGATGCAGTGTTTGGCCAGAGTTATCTGACATGTTTTGCTTTCCATAGTCTGATGAGGCACTTGATATCCTCTGCTGGCCTAAATGAGCTGGCTGTCATGTCCTTTGCGTACATCTAGGCATGCTATCCACTAACACAAGCTTTAGCAACTGAGGAAGCCCAGTCCTGACACATCCCCCACATGTATTGTGATTTTCCCTGTGGCTTGGGTTTGAGTACAACTATTCTGTTGGGGAATCTCCCAAGAAACCTTGCCTGGGGTGATGTTAGACTTGATTCTTGTGTGTGACAACCCATGGAGGGTCTGGTTCAGTCTGTTACCTGTACCAGTCAATGCACATGCCAGTGGATGCAGCTGCCTGGTCAGTTCCGCCCCAATCCCATCTTCCACATGAACTGATGGGTGCTGCAACCCAGCCCAGCCCCGCACACCACAATTCTAGTATTCATGCACACTAGTGGGTGACAGGCCTACTTGGGTGACCCCCAATAACTCCCACCAGGCCCACCCCAGCCCTGCTTTTTGTGTGTGTGTGTGTGTGCTGGTATGTGCTACAGCTTAGCCTAGTCAATCTCATATCCCATCAACTCTCATGTACACCCAACTCAGCTCAACTAATTGCCACATCTGGCCCATACTTGAATAGCCTGGCCTATCTGCAGTACTGGCTCTCCTGCTGTACCAGCGTGAGCTGTAGCCTAGCAGGGGAATATCCATAGTTCCTCTGCCAGGACTTTTCCCAGTCACAGATCTTGCACCTGCCAGAGGGTATTGTGATCTGCCCTGACATGACTCAAACCCCATCCTAGCATTTGCCAGCAGGTGTCACAACCTAGCTCAGCCTGGCTCACCCCCTAGTCACAGCTCTTACTGGTGGATACAGCAGCTTAAGTCCAGCCTGGCCTACCCCAGCCCTCATGTGAACTGGTGAATGTTGCAGTTCAATTTGGCCTGATTTGCATGCCATCCTGACTGTTGTTTATGCCAGTGTGACTGCTGACTGACCCATCCTGGCCCAGCCCCAGACCTGGCTCATATATATGCCAACAAGTGCTACAGCCCTGGTTGGTGTAGTCTGCCCTCAGTCCTGGACTTTGCATGTGCTGGAGGATGCTGCAGCCTGGCCCAGCTCAACCCCTTTTAACCCTGGCTACTACCAGTCTCAAGGTGAATTCCTTCGTCCAACCTGGATCAGCCTGTTACCATCCCCAGCTCTCTGCATAAACCGGTGGGTGCTGCCGTCCCACAGAGGCAAATGCACAAGTGCCCTACAGAAGCTGCTCCCAGACTCAGTTCTCTCATGTTCTGTTGAATGCTGCAGCTGAGCCTGATGTGGACCACCCCCTGCTCTGACACTTGTAGGGAGGGCACTAAAACATAGAATAGGCAACTATGCTGGCACAGGAATAGTGCACATACAATTGGCACTATCCAGGCCCAGAGTGCCTGGCCAACTATTGTCTGCTTTTCTCTCAGTAGTGTAACACTTGCCTAGGCAACCTAGGCAGTTATCTAGAAGGAGAAAATTCCATTTTTTTTCATAAACTATAAAAAATACAGACTTACTTACTTCAAAGGCAAAGTTACAGAGAAAAGAGGAAAGACAGTCCGTTTGCTGGTTCATTCCCCAGCTGGCTGCAACTGCCAGGGCTAGACCAGGCCCAAACCAGAAGCTTCTTTAGAGTCTGCTATGTGGTTGCAAGGCCCGCACATTTAGACTGTCATACACTTCTTTCCCAGGTGAATGTAAAGTGGAACAAGCCAGGCTCAAACTAGTTCCCATAAGGGATGCTGGTATCACAGGCAGAAACTTAACCTATTGCGCCACAGTGCTGCCCTCCCCTATAACTATTTGAAGCATCCTCATATTTATTAATTAACTAAATGAGAAGGAGGGAAAAGACTGCAGTTTCTAGAAAATTGTATGTTAAAGCAAATGGTGATTGTAAAAATTGTGTCTGCTAAGTACCAGCATTCTTTAAAGATGATCCTAGTGTAAATAAGAGCCATTGCTATTTCCTTTTCAGGAGCCTTAGTTATCATAAATTAGAAGTTGACTAAAGGAATTAGCTAGTAACATAGTGTTATCTTAAAGCTGCCCTCCTAATCTTTTCCCAAAATGGGTATGAACAGGAACTGATTGAAACCCATGATAGGATAAGATTAGGGAACTGTGTGTGTGTGTGTGTGTGTGTGTGTGTACATGTGTGTACACATATATTTCTTCTATTTTTCAAAACCCTCAATATCCATAGTACATTCACAGTTTGGGAGTACTTCCATTACTGCCCATTGTTACCCTGTATTGTGTCCATTGGCCATGTGTCTGTCTCCCTGTCACTCTATGGGTCCTAATGATGAAGAGTCCCAGAGACCCTCCCTCCACTCCTTATTTATCATTGTAGTTCTTTTGCTCTGCACCATGCCTGGCTTACAGTTGCTGCTCTCATTAACATCTCATAAGTTACAGAAATAGATCTAGGGTACAGTATTTGTGAATGAAATAGATAATTAATTATCTATGCTGTATTTTCATATTAGTGGAGAAATTACCAAAAGACGGCACCAGTTCAATAGAAAATAGTAGTTATATAGGAAAGAGGAAGAATGAAGAAAGGAGGAGCGATTTTTTCAGTTAACTTTGATTTTACATGTAAAACTTGATAAATTTTACTCTAAGTTAATTGCAATTCAGTGCTAAGGGGTGCGTGGTCTTGGTTTGCCCATGGTGATGTTCAGCTTTTACTATCATTTCAAAAGTAGATGATTTCCTGTACTAAAAGAATGTGCTTAGAAATTGGTCAATTTCTGGATTGTCTACCTATTACCTATCTTCCTTTTGCTGAATCTTAATTTTAATATACCCTTCTCCTACATGGAGTTTGCGTGTTTTAAGACCAGTGTTAGCACAATATAAGGCAGGTTGAAATTAGCCCAGGATATTGATTATGTGATTATGTGGACAAGGAGTTTCCCGGTTCCTAACATGCTTCAGCAAATTTTCCTTTGTGGCAAGAACAGTTCTGAGTTCTCTAAGAAGTCATAGGCCTCTGGACAGGAAAACTATTTCCATGCTACTTTTCATACTTAGCTCTGAATATAGTAAAGCTCCGATAATGCTCTTCAGTGTTAATTTGTTTTTAAGTTTTTACTCCTTTTGTAGACACATTGACTCCAAGTGTATAATCAAGAAGATCTCTTGCATTTCTGATGAATAACAAACCATCACTTTCTAAGAGAAGAGACATTCGCTACTTCTGCACTTATGTAGATTGTGTTCAGACAAATAACTATTTCTTAAAGAAGAAGCATAATTGTTTGTGTAAGAGCTAGGACAAGGAGCACTTCCACATTTCCTTCCTAAGTAGTGGTGGTCCCAAATACAGTGAGTCTGCTTCTGACCTTCAGTGGAAGGAAACTGACAGAGGGACTCTTCTTGCCAGGAGGATCTGCTTCTCCCAAACCTCTGTTTAAACCACAGGTTTGTTCACCCTGAGGTAAAATCAGGCACAAGCTTCTTGGCTTTCCATCACTGTGCATTTCTTTTGGTGTCAGGTTTTGCCAAATGCTGCATATATGCTAGAAAGGCAGAGAAGAGATGGAAGGAGTGGCATTCACTTAGCCAAGAGCAGACTGCAGCAGAAACAGCAACATTGATGGGCATAGTTTGGCAAATCATAGCACTTTCCAGTCATTCCCACCGTGTTTTCCGGTCTCTCCCATCGTTTTCAACTTCTGGGAGGGCAGTCGAAGATGGCCCAGAGCCTTGGGACACTGAACCCATATGGGAGATCTGGAAGAATCTCCTGGAGCATGACTTCTGAACAGCTCACCTCCAGCTGTTGCAGCCCTATGGAGAGTGAATGGAGGATCTTTCTATCTTTCCTTCTGTATGTCTGTCTTTCAAATAAAAAGAAATCTTTGTTTACAAAATAAATAAAATAAACAAGTAAATGATGATTACCAATCTGTAGGTCTTTGTGGTATTTCTCCCACAAAATTGAATTTTGATTTGGTATAACTTTTGCATCTGACATTTCCCCCTTTATATTTCTGTAAATCATAGCTAAATATTATCTATTTATATTATTCTGTTTTAGTTTTAACTATTTTTATAAATTAAAAAATGTATTTGAAAGAGTAATAAGTAGGGAAAAAAGAGAACAGGGCTTGGTGGGAGAGAGGAAGAAAACGAGAAAATATTTTTCATCTCTGGCTCACTCCTTTTGTAGCTTCAGTAGCCTGGGATGGGACAGGTCAAAGACAGCAACCAGAAATTCCATTCAGATCTCCCCCAAGAATGGTACTAACCAAAGTATTTGGGTCAATCTTTGATTCCTTTCAGGCACTTTGGTGGGATGCTAGATAGAAATCAGAGTAGCAGAACTTGAGCCAGCACTCTGGTATGAGATGCAAATATCACAAAGGGAGGTTCACTGCACTGTGCTATAATGCCAGCTGCTTAATACTTTTAAAATGACTTAACACTGATTTGTTTTACAACCTCTTTTGATAATTCTGCTATCTGAAATTTATGGGTTTATTTGTTTCTTTTATTTTTCGCTGACTCTTGGTCTGGTGTCATGATTCTGTGTTTCATGATTTCGAGTTGCAAGCTGCTGCTATGTGTGGTAAGGCTGTGTGGTTCAAGTTGAGAATGTGTCTGTCTTTATTTTTATTTATTTTATTTGAATGGTAGAGTTACAGAGAGGGGGAAAGAGATCTTCCATTTGCTGATTCAATCCTCAAATGGCTGTAGTGACTGGGACTAGTCAGTTTGAACCTGAATCCAAGAGCTTCGTCTGAGTCTCCCACATGGGTGGAAGGAGTCCAGACACTTGGGTGAGCTTCTGGTTTCCCGAGTATGTTAGGAGAGAGATGGATCAGGAGTGTAGCAGCTAGGATTTGAACTGGCACTCATATAGGATGCGGCATTGCAGCTGATGGTTTACACTGCTGCAACCACAGTGCTGGTCCTTAGGATGTATCTTTACCAAGAGGCTTGTATTCTTTAGGCAGATTCTTAGCAGTGACAACTGGGGGTTCATTTTATTGTTAATTTCTTTGCTAAGGGTAGTATCTCATATTGACAATGTGTCAAGTCTGGGTTATTTCACAGGAGAGATCATTTTTGTTCATTCTGAAATAAAAAATGTTCCTTGTTGCATTCCCTCTGTGTGTGGGTAGATTTTTTTTGCCATTCCATTTCTGCCTCAATGTAAGCATCTTAGTTTCATTGCTGTAGCTTTTGGCCATCCTGTGTCAATGTCATCTTTGTTACTGAGTCTGCACTGGTTTTAAGATTTCCTTTTATTTTGGATCTTTGCAGTTTTCAAACTAAGGTTTGATTTAGTAATTTTAAACTTTTTTTAAATTTTTGGTAGCATTTTAAGGTGTTTGATGATAGGAATATTTCTGGATATTTGCATACTTTTAGAAAACAAAAAGGAGTAAGCATCCAAGAACACTAGCTAGATGTGACTATGTTTGGTCATCTTTTATGCTAAAAAAATAAGATTTATTTATTTATTTGAAACATGTCTTCCTTTCTCTGGTTTACTCCCCAGATGGATGCAGTGGCCACTGCTGGACCATTTAGAAACCAGGAGCCAGGACCTTCTTTCAGATCTGCCACAGGGTTTAGGGGCCCAAGCATTGGGGCTATCTGCTGCTGCTTTCCCAGGCACATTAGCAAGGCATATATGGGATGCCAGCTCTGCAGGCAATACCTTAACTTGCTGTGCCACAACGCCAACACCTTTTTGGTCATCTTGGTGGAAGTGGTCTCTTTCAATTGCTGATTCCTTGTCTAGCATCGTTATCATGATGGTTCAAATTTCAACATTAATATTTTGTTCTCATCTAAACTAGTGGTTCACAAATTTGAGTGTAGTACAGTAAGCTAATTGTGTCCCCACTGTGGATGTTTTGACTCAGCAAATTTGGAATTGACTCCAAAGCACGTGCATTGTTTTTAGGCATTCCTGGTGATCTGGGGAATCATTTTGAGAATCAATCATGACAGTCCTATTCTCTCCAGGGCCTCCCACAGGGACTAGGCAGGAAGAGACCCAGGGATGATCTCCCACACTATTCTTCTCACTAAGCGATAGTTTAGGAATAGGAATGAGATAAAAATTTGCTGGGGAAGTCTATTGGAGGCTTCTAGGAATGATTGCCTTGATCCTGAGAAAAAGGAAAAATTGCTTCTGTTTTTCCTGTGGATATTGTCATGTCAGAACATGATGTCTAGGATGCCACATGCTTCTTACCTCCATCCTGAGAATGTAACCTATCTCAGGGAAAGGGCACAGCCACGAAAACCCCAAGGGCTGGAATCCTGACAGCTTCTCCTTAGCTGGGGCTTGCCTACCTCTGTTATTGTGTTACATAATGTATGTATAGAAAAGCATGCTTAAATGCAGACACAATTTGAGTGGAGGCTTCCTGGATTTTTTTCGTCTCTGAGGTCCTAAGTGGTGCAGAGATTCTATTTTTTCCATGCCAAATGATAGAGTGCCTAAGTATAGGTATCTGGAGTTCATTTCAAATTATGTGTTCTGTCTTTTTTGAGCTAATCATTTTCTGAGACATTTTCTTCTCCACTTTATCTTCCTCCCTTAAAGCTTACCTAATCTTCTGAGAATATGCTGTAATGCTTCAAATTTGTGAATTCCTTGAAAGGAGGCAACTGTTTCTGACTTGCATCTCATTTGCACATGTGGAACTGCAGACTCTGTTTCTGGTTGACAGCATGATGACAAGCATTATTGGATGTCTTCTTCCTCATGTTCTGTTTCTATACCTTGCTTATTTCTTGGAAACCCTAGCTAATTGGTTACTTAATTTGTCTCCCTTCAGACTTCTTCCAGTTTCCTGAACTTCTCAATCAAGTCAATATTAATTCTACTGGAATTTCAAACTTACCCTTTCTGTGTTGTATTTTTGCTTTAAAAAAGTTGCAGAGGGGATTGAGGTTGAGTGATGCAAATGCCTGAATCCTGACTAGTGACCAGGATTGCAAAGAAAATAATAGAGAGCACTCTTGGGAGTTGAACTAGCTTAGTACCTCCACATGGAGTCTAAGAAAGAGAACAACAATTTCCCCCTCATTTTTCTAATCTCAGTTTGGACAGCTTGCTTATTTAGAACATCTCAAAGACTGTTGACAGCTGAATGAAAAGGGTAGAGGCTCATGGGATTGCTAACAAGATACAAAACCAACTTGGAATCAAACAAATTCCTCTTGGCCATGGTGGGGAAACAAATTTTAAGAGCTTCTAGCCAATTTCTCTTGACAGGTGTCCTTATCAGGGTTAACAGAGCAATGTGCATTGTAGTTGGCTTCTGAGAAGGAAGTGCATGGGCTTCCAGCTCTGTAATATCCTTCTCCCCACCCCCCACCCCCCAGTGAAAACAGCTGAAGGTGGAGTGGGGGTGGGATGGTGACCAGAGTGGTACTGATGTAGCAGGAGGCTCCAAGTAAAAGGAGAGGAAGAATTTCAATGAGTATAGCTAACGGCATTTTTCATAAAGTTAATATTTTTAGACCAAAAATTCAGTTGTTAAAATGAAGGATTTTTTAAAAAAACAGAATCGCTTGCCTATTTATTTGTAACACACAGTTACAGAGAGAGCTCTTACATCTTCTAATTCATTCCCTTTCAGTTGTAATTGTCAGGGCTGGACCAGGCTGAGGCCAGGAGCCTGCTACTGGATCTGCTACTTGGGTGGCAAGGACCCAAAAACATGAGTCGTCCTTCAACAGCTTTCCCAGGCCATAAGCAGAAAGCTGGATTGGAAGTAGAGCAGCCTGGGTATGAACCAGCCCCCATATGGGATACCAGTGCTTGCAGGCAAAGGATTAGCTTACTGTACTACCATGCCAGTCCCAACCAGTTTCTATTTCGAGTTCTTTTGAAACCTTATCTGAAAACCCCAAGCCTGAAATTATTTCTTTTGGGTACTTGGAGAAGTTAGTGTCCTTATACTTAATCTTGTCTTATTTTGCATATTTGTCTATACAGAACTTTGAAGGTAGGGATTATATGTCGTTTCTCCACACAAGATTTAGTATATTGTTTTGCACATAGTAGTTGCTTAATAATATTGTTTGGTTGATTGATTCTTGTTTCCCAAGAAAGAGCACAGAGGCTCACAAGTCAGTTAAGATGATGCCTTCCTCACAGAAGGCTTAATTTGGGCACTATGTCTTCTTCAGACACCCTGGCATGGTGAAGGTGCAGTAGAGGGACCACAGCTGTCAACACCATCACAAAATGACTCTTGATTCCCTCCCAAATGAGAATCACTGAACTAGTCCATTCCTAATAAAACTAGGTACCCAGGTATTGACACTGCTTCATGACCTCACTAATGTTACAGCAATAGGAGGTCTCCCTGCACATCTCCATTCCCATTTCTAGTTGTTCTGAAGGAGAAGCAGAGCTTAAATAGAACTCACATGCTGTGTTTCTTAAAATTGCAAGCACTTTAAAGGGCGGTATTTTCAAGTTCTAATAGCAATGGTTGTTTTGGTTAGATGGCAAGTTCAGAACCAGATGGTCTCTGTTGGTGTCCTAGTTTTGTCACTTACTAGCTTTGTGACTTTAGCAAAAATCTCAGAGATTTTTATCTGTAAAATGGGCACAACAATGATACAAATCCTGAGTTTGCTCTAAGGATTAAATGAGTCAATGTATGAAAGCCATTTAAAGCAGTGTCTTGCCCACATGGTAAGTGTTATTCTAGCTAGAAATATTGCTTTTGCTTTTATTATTGTTCAATATTCATCATTGAATATTTGCAGTGATAATCTATCTTCGGCTACCCTTTTCACCACTGAATTCTTTTCTGAATAATTATACTAAGACCAGATCAGACTGCTGAATTTTCATGCAAAATTATGTGGGTTTATATTTTTCTTGGTATGATTTTGTATGTTTTGCTTGAGTTTACTTTTCACTCTGATACGCACGTTTCACACAAAGAGGATAGTCAAGTATTTTAGATATCGCATAGATACAGATTAAAAATTCTTTGAATTTAAATGGATACCTCTTTTGTTCCCATATCTTATTGAAAAACATTAATCAAAATATTTAAGAAAATTTTTTTTAGATTTCTTTTAGTAATCATTATATTTGTAGTTATCTTGGAAAAAGATGAAATGGAGGGACTTGAGTAGATTGAACTTAGTATTGCTTGAAGTTGTTTTCATTAACTTTAAAATTAGCCCATTTAAAGGAATAAACAGTTATTGGTTAATCCTAGCATGTTAATTAAATTTGGAGAGATAGTTTGACTAGTGTGTTCTTGGTCCTGCCTTTTGGGAGAAGCAAGAAAACACTGATATAATGGCTTTTAATAGGAGAAGGGTTGTACTAAATGAGGCATTTTGCCACATTTTTTTTTTAATGACTGCAGGCATTTGAATAAGGAGCGTGATCTTAGAGCCTGTGCTAGCAGCAGCAGGTTCCTCAGCTAGGTGCACCTGCTGGGATGCTTCCCTGACTTGTTCCTGAGCAGGAAAACTACTAGAGCAACTTTCAGCTACTCCATATCATGTTTATTAGTGCTCATGGAATTAAAATGTACCTACTTAAGGAGGATAAACTTTTCCTTTTCTTGAGATCCGAGATAATGAGAAGTTGTGATGGGAATTGGAGTTGTGAGGAACAAGCATACATGTTAGTGTCTCAAGAGAAAGTAGCTGATACATACAAGAGTAATTTAGAAAAGTTCATGGAAAGTAGAATTAAAATATACATCTTTGTGCAATGATTAAAACCTATGCAAGTTTGGTCATCATTAGAGTTTAAATAAAACTGAATTCATAGAAGTATGGATAGGTTAAAAGGGAAGTATAAATGATAGTTAAGGATGAGGTCTGTATGTTAGTATCTGACCTGGAAAGAAGGTTAAACAGTTACCATAATGAGAGAGAGTGAGTGAATGAATATGTTGAGAAACAGCTTGTGGAGTGTGCCTCTAGCAGGAGCTGGGAACTCTGATTGAAGTCAAAGGATGTTGCCTGACCAGAGAAAGCTGCAGGAAGAGAAAGAGATGAATACACCCAGCTTGTTCTCTTGTTTCCTTGTATTGGGTAGTGATCGGATCTGGCTGTTATGGTCATTTATAAACCCAATGAGAAGCAGAGGACAGAAGAGACACTCAAGTGCACCATAAGACAATAACATATAGAATGTTTGTGATACCCAGAGTAGATTATTTTTAATACCTTTATATTATTAAAATAATCACATGATTATTTTAAGTAAAAATAATGTGAGTGCAGATGGTTCTGGACTTATGGTGACTCAACTTAATGATTTTTAAACTTTCAATGATATAAAAGTGGTATGCATTCAGTAGGAATTGTATTGGAGTTTTTCTCTTTTCCTGGGCTTGCAGTACTCAATACAATTATTTTATGTGCTACTGGGCAGTGGCAGGCAGTCACAGCTTCCAGTCAGCCACATTTCCATGAGGGAAATAACTAATGTTTATGATGTACTATCTCAATGCTGTCATGTTTAGTTGGCTGGGTGGATTAAATACATTTTCACTTAGTGATATTCCATTTCCATTTGTATGCTTTTTTGGGGACATAACTCCATGCTAAGTAGGGAAACATCTAAGCCTGATCATCATTAGTTTCTTGATACATCCATGTGCAACAAGTATAATGAGTTTGAAAACTAAATTACATTTAAGAATTTCAAATTTAGTAGAATAGTGTGTAATCTAAAAATTGCTTTTACTGAACAGCAACATGACCCCATGAAGCTCATACTGTTTAGCTGTCTAAAGTCTGAAACATGAGTTACACGTTCAAGTGGCCACCAGCATGACAGAATTGATGTACTTCAGATGCTTCTTCTTCCTCTTAACATTCACTGCTTCTCATCTGCTGTTAATGAATTTGGAGCATTGTGGGGGCTGAAGGCAGAAATTGCCTTTCAGTAAAACTGATGAGTGAAGGTTCTTAGAAATTAGCTGAAAGGAGAGTCTATGGCTACCTTGTATGTCTCAGGGCTTACAGTGTACCTGAAGTTCTCTGAATGAATTTTTGGGTAGAATACAGTGTGTATTAAAAGTACATTTGAGAGAGAGGAAATGGAGGTGGGATATGAGATTGAGGCCTGTAGCAGTACTTCTTCATTTTATAATTTTAGCAATTGTGTTAATAAACAGCAAGTTGACCTTTGATCAATTATTACTTTTCTACAATTCTCTACAGCCAAGTCATCCTCTGACAGAGCAGGACAGAGAGTGAATCAGGAGGGACAATAGGAAAGCATCTTGCTCAGAATGTGAAGTTGTAAATTGAAAACGTTCCAAGTTACTCCTTGTCTATCTTGATAAGATTGCAGGGTGCATTGTCTTTCGGTTCAAGTTGATTTTTCAGTTGCCTCGGACTTGACATGAGTGCTTATAAAAAATGAAGGAAGATCTTTAATTCTTGATAACAAATGAAAACTGTCTTTTTGCTGTGAGATTGCTTCCTAGAGCATGCAGTACAAACCATTCTTGGATTTCTTTTTTTCATCATTCTCTACTTGTAACACTCCTTCTTTGGATACCTCCCTCATTGCCCACCCTTCCCCCCTGCACCCTGCCATGCCTTCCTCTTTCACATGTCACCAGGACATGTTGGTGCCTTTTACCCTCTTGGCTTTCTTCTCTCCTCCCCATTCCCAGCCAATTCAGCTTCCTTTCTTTAACGAACCAGACATGAATTTTTTTTTCTGGGAACTTTTGTAATCTGTGGAAAAGGTTGTTAAAAGGCTTCATGTCAGATGATCGGTTGCTTGGTAACTGAAATAACCTCCTGCCAAGTTTATGTTCAGAGACTTAGACAAACTGTTGGGTCCCCACGGTTCTTAAGGCCTGGGCAACATCAGCTCGCCAGCTCTGCTGTGTCAGAGATCGCCACACAGGCACAGAGAGCAGTCTCAGCTCCCACAGAATAAAGAGAGTAAGGACAGAAGCTGAACCCACACCGCCAGACCTAGAGAAGCAGCTGGGGAGGTCGGCATGAACAGAAGTGCAGGCACATTTGTAGGGCTCCTACAGCAGGTCATCACTGCAGCTGAGTGAGGTGATTTGAGCTTCTCCACACTTTTGCTTCTCCTCTACTCCACTTTCCACTTTCCTCTATTTTGTTCTTACTCGAATCTGTAATACTTTTCAGGGGACCCACAGTTTTAGACTTAAGGATTGTCTATTAAATGATACCAAGTGACTGTACAACAAAGGCCTAGAAGTCATCTGATGTTGCTAAAGCCGAGAAAGACAAGAGCCCCAAAGATTCTGCAATCAGGGCTTCTACAGTGATAGGTAGGATGCAACTGGTGAAAATATTTGCTTTTGCTACCTGTTTCGAGTTGAGGCACCAGAAACAAATCAAAGTCTTTCAACAAATGCCTTGGGAGTTATGGATGGATCATGCCAGAAACATGCCATGGAGACTAGGCTCTTTCTGGGAGCTTCACAAACTCCTGAAATTGTGACTCTTCCAAAACCATACCACAGAGGAAGTGCAAATGCTTCTCAAAAGATGGAGACTCATACCATGGGTAAAAATTGCTATTTGGCACACCATGTCTAGGGGTTGGAGTGGTTGGATTAGCAGAATCTTCTCCAGGACTAGCTAGCTGTGAGCCAGGATTATGTAAGTGGAAATGAACAGGCAGGCAATGAGGGAGAAAAACAAAATGCTACTGGGGGATATAATAAAATGGTTTTTTGTTTTCTTTTTAATTTTACTTCTTTTTATTATTATAATTTTATGATACAGTTCCAGGGATCATGGGATTCCCATTTAAGGATCTTTTCCTTATGTTTGATTGAAGAGAGCTTGATGATCATGTATCGTGGTGAAAATTGCTTTTGGTCAAGCCTGTTGGGAGTTCTGTGTCCCACCTGGATGTTGTTTCCCAATTCTTTCTATAGATTAAGGAAGTTTCCCTTATTATTTCATTGAATACAACTTTAATTCCAGCTTCTCTTTCTGCACCTTCTGGGACTTCCATGTCTCTTATATTTGGCCTTTAAATAGTGTCTTTCAATTCTTGAATACTTTTTTGTCCTGATGCAGCTCTGTTCCAGCTTTTTGTTTGTTTCCTTGTGGTGATAGGAAATATCTTCCAATTCTGAGATTCTTTCTTCTGTTTGCTTCATTCTATTTTGGAGACTCTCTGCTGTAATTTTAATTTGCTCCACTGTGTTCTTCACTTCTGATATATCAGCTTTCATTTGAATCATTTCCTGTGTGACATGTTCCTTGAGTACCTTGAATGCCTGCTTTACAGGTTTCTTGTTGTTGAAAAGTTTTATAACAAGTGTTTTGAATTCTGTATCCCCCATTTTCTTGATGTCTTCCTCAGTGAACTCTGAGTTTGGCAAAGGGTTTTGCTCCTTTGCAGGGGAGTCTTCAGTAGTCTTCATTGTGCCTTTGTCTCTTCTTTTGCTCTTGATCATTGTACATCTGTTTATCTGTTTCTTTTCCTTGGGCAGATTTCTAAGCTGTGTCACCCACACAGAGGTCTGCAATTCAATTTTGCTTATTGCGATTAGTACATGGCTCTTTGTTTGCAGTCATTTGTGCCACTCCCTCCAGTGAGTTCCATGTCTGGGTTCTTATGTTAGACTTCCACCATGGTCTCTGTAGCCCCGGCTCCTGGCTCACCACTCTCCACCTCCTATGATTCAGTGCAACTGAGGCTGCACAGTTGTCTATATATACAACCTTTTTTTCCCACTTCTGTTTGGAGCAGGTGCCAGGATTAGGGAGACAACAGGTGTCCTATAGAGCTAGGTTGTTGGTGGTTCTGATCTTACTGGAACTTCTTGGCTGTTAGGTTTGAGGGCCACACAGACCTATTTTGACCAGTACGATGCCTAGTTGGTATTATTTTCCCTGTGGGAACACTGCAATGCACTGAGCTGGGAGCTGCGTGAATTTTTGCAGAGCTCATTGCATGTGCAGCTCACTTTTGTGTCTAAATTTTTGCCTCACTGTAAGAAATGTTGCCTGATGTGCCACTACTAGAGTTCTTGATCTGCTGGCTGTCAGGTCTGAGGGCTACCTGGACCTTTCTTGTGTGGAACCTAGAGGATGCCACATTGTCGCAGTTCGCTGTGTCAGAAATAGTTCACTCCAGCCTAGTGCGTGCACAGTCCTGCCCCATTGCCATTGCCTCCTTAAACAAAATAGCGCTGTAGGGGATGGACTGAGCTATGAAATCTGCCTGGTCTTGCACCGGTCATCTGGGATTTGCTGCTTTGTCTCTGCTCCTGGTCAAGTCAAACAGACCAGCAGGATGGGCAGTTCTTTGTCTGGGTTCACCTCTGGAGCTCCTGGTAAACGTCCCTTCCCACCTTGTTGCTGGTGGTGGTCTAGCTGGTAGAGTTCAGATCAACTTCACTGAATGCTGCTGGGGTATTGGTCACTGCAACACCGCGTCATTGTTTTCCTGCTTTTCTGTGTCTATCAGTCTCCAGGTACCCCTCTGCTGTTGCTCTGTGTTCTTCTATTTCCTTGAATGTGCCCTCTCTGCTTTACACTGGCTAATATTTCTCTGTTTAAATGTATCCTTACCCTATTCTGCCATCTTGATTCTCTGATATTAAAAAATGTTAATGAGCAATCAAATGTTGTCTTATCTTACAGAAGTAGTCATTGTTTCATTTGCAAATCCAACTTTGAAGTGATTGACTCAGATTGGACTGAAGATTTAAAAATAACTAAATTTGAACAAGGTTATATAAAAATCTTGTTGTAAGGATATGAGGACCCTGTGAGAGGATGTGTATATATATATACACACACACAGAGAGAGAAAGCTGTTTTAAAGATTTATTTTTATTATTTTTTCATTGGAAAGGCGGATATACAGAGAGGAGAGACAGAGAGGAAGATCTTCCGTCCTGTGATTCACTCCCCAAGTGAGCGCAACGGCCAATGCTATGCCGATCCGAAGCCAGGAGCCTCTTCCGGGTCTCCCACGCGGGTGCAGGTTCCCAAAGCGTTGGGCCGTCCTGGACTGCTTTCCTGGGCCACAGGCAGGGAGCTGGAAGGGAAGCGGGGCTGCCGGGATTAGAACCGGCGCCCATATGGGATCCCGGGCGTGCAAGGCGAGGACCTTAACCACTTGCGCCACCGCGCCGGGCCCGAGAGAAAGCTGTTTTAAAACTACAAAATTTGCTCTTTAAACCAAAGTATCAGCTTTTTCTTCCCAGCATATTTCCCTTTACAGTTCAGCTGAGAAATAAATGCACATGAAAGCTACCAGTTGTTTCTTTCTTGGACCTGCAGCCTGTGGGAGGTCAAGGGCCAGTGAATGTCAGAGCACCTGAGATGGTACCAAACAATAAGAGTCTCCCTCCTACTTCTTGTTCAATGTATCTATTTGAAAAGGTAGTAGGGGGAAATTGTGATTTTCCACTTACTGTTTTACTCCTCAGATTGCCAGGAAAGAGATTGGTTGATCTTTCATCCACTGGCTTACTCTTCAAATGGCTGTAAATGTCCGATCATGGCTAGACCAAAAGGCAAGAGCCAAGTACTCCTGGTGTCCCATGTGGGTGACAGAGGCTCAAGCACTTGGGCCATCTTTCACTGCCTTTTCAAGTATATCAGCAGGAAGCTGAATCAGAAATGGAATAGGTGGGTCTCAGTACTCAGATATGAACGCTGCCAACTACCTTTTCATTCTTTTGAATTATAGTGTACAGAAAACTATTGTACAGAATATTCCTTTGCTTCCTTATATGTCTACATGTATTTGTTTTCTTTAAAATTTTGATGTTGCTTGTTTGTTTATCAAAGCAGAGAACATGACATTTTACCAGTTGTGTTTCACATGGTATAAAAAATAACCCTAAATTTTATCATGTAGACTCTAGCTTAATTGAACATCATTCTAAATTTTCTTATTTTAAAAAGCAATCCTGCTGGAAGTTAATGATATATTCTAGGTAATTTATTTTTCAGGTAAATAAGGTATTGTTTCTTCTTAAATAAACTCAAAGTCCCTTGAATATTCAAATGACTATCTGAATCATTCCGAAATATTAAGAATCATAGGATCAGGGCAAAGAGCACAATGAACAAAAGCCATAATCACAGAGATGTCTGAGATTCTGTTGTATTGGACTGTAAATGACTAAGTGAGAGCAGAAGTAGCTCTGTCATGTGAAGCCTACAATTATGACGCATTAGTACAAAAACTATAAATAGATGACTTCTAGAGCCTACTGAAGAGGACCAAACATTTCCATGTGTCACAGGGACTATAAGATACTATTGTTCACAGAAAGAAAGAAATGAAAACTTAGAGTGAAAATTTAGGAGCAACCAGCTTTCAAGCATCTCAATTCTTTTTGAGTGGCACTTTATATGTGCTTGGACATTAATGTCTTATCCAGTACTTAGCTAGGGAAAACAAGAAGAGGGAAGCTCAGAAATCATGACTGCTCTTGGAAACTGCTGTTCCTTCCTTCCAGACCATAGCTGAACTTTGGTCAGGGGTAAGTGATAAAACAAATGGCCCAGGAGTGTTTGCATTCTGATGCTGGCCTTAGTACTCCTAGAGCTGAGGCAAGCCAGTATGATTTAGCTTGCTCTAGCATTCAGCATTTTAACTTTATGTTCTTGTGGTTTAGAAGGTCCCCTAGATTTTAAGACAAAAAGTTTTTTTTGTCTTACCAAGCAGCGTTGACAAAATATCTGGTAAAACTCAGGATCTATACCTGTTTTTTAGGGTTGATAAAGAATCTTGGGTTATTTTTAGAAGTTATTCAGCAGTTCCTTTTATTGCACTTTACTTTCTTAGGCAAGAGAATAAATAATTTATTAAGAAAAAGAAAAAGATCAATAAAGATATTTATTCAGACCTGGTTTACCAGCATAAATAAAACAAAAGTATTTATGAGCTTGTGCTATCTACTTTTCATTGGAAAGTGTGTATTTTATTTTAACTGGAAGTTTTATCATATGCATCTTTTTGTTGGTATAGGTATTATTTTTCAAAACACTGATTTATTTTAGGATAAGTCAAATTTATCAGATATTTCTTTAATTTAAATGGTTGATTTGGTAAAATGCCTGCCTGTTCCATGAACTTGAAGTATTTTCAATAAAACCATTAACTATAGTTGAAAATGATTTTTTCCTTGCTGCCATTGCTTCTTTGAAAAGTAAATATGGTAGCAGATCTTTATTATTCTTTCTGTAATCAAAAACAAAGGTGGGATTTCTGAAAACATCAGACCGGTGGATATATTGCTGTCCCATTAGTTTCTAATCTGGAAGCAGATCTTCTAAAGAAAACACTGCATGTCTGGGAGGCTAGTGAATAGGAACAATGCTTTTGACAATCCTGGTCTTTGTGAAAATTCATTACTCCGTGAAATGCTTTCTGTTTCAGAAAGAAAAACAATATGAGTAGTTATTTGATGTATGTTCACGTTACAGCAAGAGTAGGGGAAAAGCACATGTAATATTAGTTGAAAGATTTGACTTACTTCATTGTTTGAGATCAGTCTGATTCATTTGACTTCAAAAAATAAGTTAGTCACTCCACAGCGGATCTAGTCGTGGGATAAATACTGAAATAATCCTTTCTTCACTTGATCACTTAGTCACCTGTACTTCATAAGATGATCAGGTTAAGTTCATAGGAAGCACTTACTTCTTAAAGAGGTTATTGAGTATAACATATGTAACCTTATTGAGTTGGGTCATAAAAGTTTGATTTGATGGGCCAGCATAATGGTACAGTATTGCTAATGTTCTGCTGGTTCATGTCCAGGTTGTTCCTTTTCCAACCCTGCTCTCTGCTTGTGGCCTGGGAAAGCAGTGAAGGATGGGCCAAATCTTTGGGACCATGCACCCACTTGGGAGACTTGGAAGGAGCTCCTGGCTTTGGATCAGCTCGGCTCGAGCCATTGTGGCCATATGAACTGGATGGAAGACCTTCTCTTTCTCTCCTCTCTATCTCTCTATCTCCTCTCTCTGCCTTTCAAATAAAAAGAATGAATTAATTAAAAAGGCAATTTGGAATGAAATGGCTCATTTGGGACTTAGTATTCTAAGTTGAAGGTCAACCAATTTGTGCCCTCTGCCAACTATATCAAAAACAAACGTAAGAAAGCACCTTATATTTTTATCCCTTATGTTCAATGCACCTAATAATTCTATTTTTCCCTATGTATCCCTTCATCTATGCTTCTAGAGATACCTGGTTATACCAACTTAGAAATATTTCATGGATTCTGAAGGAAAAGTCAAATTGGTCTTCGGTCTCTGCCTGAAGTTAGGATTTAGTTTTCATGAGTTGGTTCAGTCATTTACTGCTTTTCATTTCACTTCTAGCTTCTAAAATACCATTTCTCCTCCCCTTCTTGAGTGTTTACACTTAACAGGAAACCTCTTTCAGTAGTGTCAGAGGTATTTGGGGGCAGCAAAATTAGACCATTTTTTGGACCTTCACATAAGTTTATTTCAGCTGTAACAGCAATGTTAAAATTGACAAATTTAATCTTTTCTGCACCAAGTAAACTTAGCCATTAGATTTTTAAAGTTATCCCCTCCAAAAAACTGAGTGAGCTTTTCTTTTTCTACCACCACACATCAGTTTCCCAATAGTTCTGTTTTTGGGGGGTTTTCAGTTAAGGAGCAACAGACTCTGAGATGTATTTTAGAACTTCTTTCCCAAAATGAAACCTAATCTAGACAAATTATATATTGCATAGATTTCTCTACAGATGCTTTTTGCTAGAACCCAAATGGAAAAAAACCTATAGTAAAATTTGGATTTTGCTCACAGCTGGCCATCCCTTCTTAGAAACTGCCCAAAACTCTTTGGACTTGTTTTCAGTAGGCACTTTTTATAGAATACCCATTGACACCTGGTGAATAAATGCTGAATTAGCAAACACTTCCAAATCACTAAACTAATGCATGTAACTGTCTTATTTAGGTTTTAGATCCTTTAAAGATTGGCACTTCCTGTGGGGCTCATTTCCTTTCTACTTTACATGCTGAGATTCCCATAAAATAAATAACCTCTCGTCACTTATTGACTGAGGGTAAGAATGTGAGGATAGAGAGTGATCTTTTGTTTTCATTATACCTATCTTCAAAATGTCTGTATTTAAATATATACTACATTTGATATAATTGAAAATGATTTTATAATAGAAAAAAGTAAAAATATTGCATCTAATGATTCTGAAAAATTTTCCGCTTCAAATCTCTGCTGCTAATATTGTGAATAGAGTTAATGGAAAACTAAAAATGGAGAATCCTTTTTATATTTAATGGAGCAGGTAGGATGGAGTACAGAGCTCCTTTAATCATGCTGATCCAAAAGTAAGGCTTGTGGCCTCAACTTCTCTCTCTCTCTCTTCTGGTTAAAAAAGATCTCTAAGGTTACATTTTGTGCTAATTTTTGGAAACATAGGTGTTGGTGTTCTCATAAAGCTGCTTTCTCATTTTAGTTTCTTGATAAAAGTGCACATACTAACTTCTCTATTTCATTATTGGTTATAATTACAACCCCAAGTATTTCATTCCCTCCTTAAAATAAGTGGTTTTTTTTTTTGGTAAGATTTTCTGCTGCCTGTAAGAACCATCCCAAACTCCATAGTGTGATGTTCACAGCCCTTTTTGATATGGCTGCAACTTTCCTTATAGCCTTATCTATTTGTGGGCCCCATCAAGCACCTGGTTCCTCTCAGCATTGAGTTATTAATATTTTTTAAAGAAGTTGAGGATTGTATTTGTTATGTTTCATATTTTGCTGCTGAGCTGTGTGTCACTATGTGAAATAGTACCAGCAAATGCAGTGCATTACAAAATTAAGATTGTGTCTTTATCTGAGTGTATAACTACTCTATTTCCAGTAGAAAGATCATTGCACATTTTGACCCCAATGTAGGGAGAATGTATACAAGTTAGAATATCCCACAAAGCTTAAGATATGTGTGTTATCCCTGAATTACATTACTGACAGAACTAGTTTTTTTTTTTAAGATTTATTTTTATTGGAAAGGTGGATATACAGAGAGGAGAGACAGAGAGGAAGATCTTCTGTCTGATGATTCACTCCCCAAGTGAGCGCAACCGCCGATGCTATGCTGATCCAAAGCCAGGAGCCTCTTCAGGTGTCCCGCATGGGTGCAGGGTCCCAAAGCTTTGGGCTGTCCTCGACTGCTTTCCTGGGCCACAGGCAGGGAGCTGGATGGGAAGCGGAGCTGCTGGGATAGAACCACGCCCATATGGGATCCCGGGGGGTGCAAGGCAAGGATCTTAACCACTGCGCCACCGCGCCGGGCCCGACAGAACTAGTTTTTACCACAGTTAATTTTATACATTCTTAGTACTAGCGCTTGGAGCCCACTGTAAAAATTGTAAAGTGTTTTGAAAAAGTTGCATATTTATTTGCAATCATTACAACTTTAAGGGCATTTACACCTGGAAGCAGAGGCGAAAGTAGTATCGCTTCCCATCAGTGTTGCTAAGAGCTAATGTCTGCCACTAACTTAAGACAACTGTGCTAGATTGAGTCATTCTATACTAATTCATTAGGGGTTCTGCTTTCACTCCTCAATAGATGCTACATATTTTGGTTTGGCTTTTTCACCATGGGTTCAGTGTCTTCTTGATCTGCCAAGCACCTTCATAATAAGATTTTCTTCAAGGGCTTCATTAATTTCGGTTACCTTTGACAGAGGAGAATAGAGTTCTGTAGCAGCTTGTGCACTTCGAAAGCACCAAACTCATTTCATTTTTTTTCAATTTTAACCCATCTTTGGACAGAATAAACAATATCTCTCCAATCTTCCAATGCAAAATTGCCAATTCTCACAGTTCAAATGCCATTTTCTATTACCCGTTTGTGTTTTCCTCTGAGTGTACAGAGAGGATCCTGTGCCCAGAGCCCGAGCACTGTCTCCTGGCAGCCACCAGGACTGAGACAGGCAGGTGCAGCAACAGTGTAGACCACGCCACTTGGAGCACTGTGCCCAATACTTAGTCATTTTTTACTGATTCTCCTGGATTCTTGCTGTTGTGGTGTCTCTGTTCAGGCTGTTCTCTCAGCCTAGGATTCCTTCATAATTTCTGTCTCTGAATACCCAAATCTCACTGGTTTTTATAAGCATGCCTTATTGTTGCCTTTACTAACCAGGAAAGGTTACATTTCATTTTTCCTGCACTCGGGATTAATGCCACTCCATTGGACACCTTTTTTTTTTTTTTTTGCCTCCAGTCTTTGAGTAAAGCCTACCTGTGTGGCAGGTATTCGTGTGTATGGGATGATTTGTATCCTAATCACTGGATCACTTGGGAACATCTGGAATATCAGTGACAGAAATAAATGTTATTTCTTTTGCAATTAATAGCATTGACAAAAGCAGTAATTGTGAAGTTCATACATCAGAGTATTACTAGCCCAGTCTCTCAAGACAAAAAGTGGTTGCCCACCTACACCTGCACCTTGCTAGATGCCGAGAGGCACTGGTGGGTCCTTGGGTCACACTAGATGTGCCAAACAGTAGGGGCATACTCCCCAGCAGCATGTAATGGTGCCTGAGGGGAGGTAAGGCAGCCTAGGCCCAAGACTGGGGACTTTCACCCCACCATGTGCTGAGAGACACACTTTTGGGTTCTTGGGTTGTGCTAGGCACACCTATAGGAGCTCCACCTCCACCCCCCAGCAGCATGTATTGGTGGCTGGGAGGAGGTGGGGCAGCCTAGGCCCACACCCTACCAGGTGTTGAGAGGCACTGGTTGGTCCTTGGGTCGAGCCAGGTGAGCTCTTGGTACTTGGAAGTATGGACCTATAAGATGTCCGGCAGAACAAATTGGACAGCAACCCCAGCCAAACGATGACAGCAAATATCTGGGCAAATGGAGACTCTGTCAGCCAATGACCATTGAAAGGGGTCCCTCATCCTGGGACCTGCAAAATCAACGACATTTCAGAACTATCAAAACCACATAGGCAGAACCCTGGGAGTATGCACCCTTTCTTGATTTTGGGTGGACATTCTCAATCCCTGGGTACTGGAGCAGTTGGGAGACTGGGTATGGTTTCTCCTCTTATTCCTCCTCAACCTCCGCCCCCGAAAGAAGAAAGATGAACAGAAAATTAGGAAACAATGATCACAAGCACTTTTCCTTAACCCTTGATCCACCCCACTCTGATCAACTAAAATTATCTAAAGTCATCTAAAATTAGAAATAATTAAATAAATAAAAATTTAGGGCCCGGCGCGATGGTGTAGTGGTTAAGGTCCTCGCCTTGCACGCCTGGGATCCCATATGGGCGCCGGTTCTAATCCCGGCGGCTCTGCTTCCCATCCAGCTCCCTGCCTGTGGCCTGGGAAGGCAGTCTAGGACAGCCCAAAGCTTTGGGACTCTGTGCCCCTGTGGGAGACCTGAAGAGGCTCCTGGCTTTGGATTGGCTCAGTTCCAGCCGCTGCGGCCGCTTGGGGAGTGAATCATCAGACGGAAGATCTTCCCCTCTGTCTCTCCTCTCTGTATATCCACCTTTCCAATAAAAAGAAAAATCAATCTTTAATAAATAAATAAATAAATAAAATTTAAAAAATAAATAAAAAGTAAAAAGTGGCTGCTCAATGACGAAAGTCAATTTGTAACAAGTTAGGGTGAGAAAGAGGAGCTCTCATCAGTGTTCACAGCGTCCAGGTCCTCTGCCCCTGCAGCTGACCGTTGCAGCCACATGCGTCTGTTTGTGACAGGAACTGATTGCTGTTGTAGGAGAAAGAAAATACAGGCATAATGACTAGCCCAGCTGTGCAGGGTGTCCCTGCCACAGGAGAAGGATCTGAATAATCAGGGGGAGAGAGGGGAGGAGAAGTGGGAGAGGGGGAGCAGGATGATTGATGAAGGGTGCCATGGCTGACAGAAGACTGTGTGCCCTGGGCGGAGGAGTTAGTGGGTGATTGAGGGGAGCACTGGGAGAAGGTGCAGGGTCTTTAAGTGATTAGCAGGATGTAATGAGCCATCTGCCCAGGAGCACAGCTGTACACAAAGGAAATATTAAAGGGGAAAAAGAGAGAGGAAACACCACTGATAACCCCAAGAAGATCTTTGAAATTGTAGAAATCTGTCAGGGCAACCTGAGGCCTGTAAGCACTACTCCTCACTGCTGTCTGCTTGCAGTCTAGCCTGTTACTGCAGATTAAAAAGAGATTAATTTAGTATAGCTGGACTGGTCTCACTAAACAATGCTTCTCCCAGTGTGTGCTGGAGGACCAAGGACAGAGAGGCATCAGATAAGCATGACGGAAATTTCCTTAGAGCATCTTACAAAAAGCCACCTTCTCTTTTTTTCTCTGAGTATGAATTTAACCTAGTAGTTGGCAGAGCCTCTTTGCCTCTCCTATTTAAGAGTTTAAAACTGTTTAAACTTTTCCAATTCTTGACCTCACAAGAGTCCAGAGAGGCAGGCAAACAAGATTTAAAATTAGGTGATAAATTAGATCTTTTTTCTTCTAGGTAGGTAGTGGCTTTTAACTAAGCAATTTATGGAACTGGCTTTTTGTGTGTTATTTCTGGTGTCCAGTTCTGGTATTCTGAAATTGGACACAGGCTCTTGAGTTAATCTATTTTTCCATTATTAATGCGATCAAGTCATGAGAGCTAATCTTAGGCAAAAATTGAGACACTCCAAATTATTTTTCTTTCTTTTTAACATGTCTATTAAAATAAAAAAAATAAAGGGGTGAAAAAGGACTCTTAGCAATGTCTAACAGAAGTTTTCTTACCTCTGTTTTGTGAAAGTCTATTTAGTAAGCCAATCGGTTAATCTGGCTAGAAATCCAAAATAAGGAGTGAGTAGGACAGAGAAAGGTTTTAAGTATTCAGATGTAGGATTGATTTACAAGACTGCCTCTCAAACTGTGCGCATGAGGATGTTCTCCCTTGGAATGAACAGCTTCTTCCCACAAAGAGAGAGCTTGAGAGGACGTAGGCCAGGTTGGCCCTGTCAGCTGGCTGTTTTAACGGTAATTCATCCTACTTAGGATCTCATGGTTTCCTGAGGGTATGGTCATCATCTCTGACCAGTGACTAGGTGTTCTATGTCCACAAAACACTCTTTTCCGGAGTGATCCTTATTTTAGCAACTGTGTCCTTTTTCTCAGCTAATTTATCCGCTTTTGTTTACAAAAGACCTGCTCATAACTGCATGGTCCTGGAACTTAATATGTTAACTTCCAAATAGAGGCTGTGCAGAGGCCTTCTCTTAGCAAACAGCTTAGGCCACTAGGGGCATTTGCAGCTTATGCCATACTGGCACCACTGTCCTGCTAGCAAAAAGCGCTCCTGACACTGGCCTCTATCCTGTTTGGCTACAAGAGAAGCAGAGGGGGGAGAGAAGGAGGAGCCAGATGCTTAATCCTGAGGCCATTGGGAACAAAAGCATTTACAGTGAGTACATTTGGTAGATGCTCGTTTTTCTGTCTGTTTGAGAGAACACCGAAGGAGAAAGATATAGCCAGTTTAGATGGCTGTGTAGCTGGATTCTTTTGCTTCCTGAATTTGCCAAAGTTCACACACCTGATTTGGTTGTGTATGTTTATTCAAGTCAGACACATTCAGCTAATGTTAGCTTGTGGACTGATAGCAGAATTAGTTCTTGTTAATAAGTAAGCCATGGTATGTTTTCTGTTTTTAAAGGATGCTAAATGGAATAAGATGGGGGAGGGGGCAGGGGAAGCCCTCCCACAGATTGTGAAAGAACTCTAAAATGTTTTCAGCTTTTTCAATTTAAATATTGCCTCTTCTTTGGATTGGTAGGAAGCAAAGGATTTGATGGATGTTATTTTTAACAGCAGCTGGGATAAAGGTGGTATTATCTCTAAAGCTGGAAAGGTGGCCATAGACATACACTGAAGGGGAGGGAGGAGAAGAGAGGTCACTGGGCTCCAGAGGCTGGTGGGTTACTCCTTTCACACTATCTGGAAGCTGGAGTTGTAACTTGGTGGGTACAAATGGGTGTTTAGCCTAATGCTTTTTTTTTTTTTTAACATTGTTAGTCCTGTCCAGTTGCCTTTTTTTTTTTTTTTTAATCTCTGACTAGAAAGGAATCTTACTGGCACAATGACTTGGAGAGAAGAAAACCAAACTTAACAGTATTTAGAAATACAAACTTGTGCTGAATTTCCTACTGTTTGCATTCACGTGGGCTAATTTAGGAAAGCAAGCTTGACTAGTCATGATAAGAACAGGGAAATATGCACAGATGTTTATAGGTCTCCCAGGCTTGCTGTGTTATTATGATACAAAGCGTTCCTCTCCTAGTGTAAAGGTGTATGTGAAGGAAAGGAAATAGGCAAAATGTGAAGTGAAATTTGAGTAAATCAGTTAAATGTGGAAACATAACATCCAGGTTGAAATTTTTCAGATGCAGGAAAATTTTGCCTTGGCAGCTTGAATATCCAGCTTCTAGTGCCTGTACTCATTGTCCTCTCTAGGTACATCTTGGTTTCATTTTTAATTCTGTTTGTCCTACACACACACACATACACACACTCAGAGGTGGGGGTTTCTCCTATGTAATTTCTCCTGAGAAGAACTGGTACCATGTGCTGTGTAAGCAAAAAGTACTTTCTGTCATGATGATAATTTATTTTTTTGTATTATTTAGGAAAGTCTGTTGATACTGTCTGCATGATTTGGTAAAATGAACGGCCATGATTTAATAGTGCCATAGCACTCATTATAAGCAGGAAGCTTCTAAACTTTGAAACCTCTGAATAAATAACCCTGTGCAATCACAAATTATTAAGATTAGATGGGGTCTTATGGATTATTTCATTTAGCATTGTCATTCTACAGGTGAGGAAATGGGCCCAGAAAAGTGGAGCCTTTTGCCCTAAATCACATAAAACTATTTTGTGCTTATTTGATGTACAGCCTGATGATGTATTTAGACACATTTTAGGACAGTACATAAATTGCTTTGAGCTGATTCTTCTGTTTATAGTAGACTAAATGTTCTTTGTCTGTAGTGGAAAGTGTGTTCCAAAGTAGGTCTTGTCTAGATATGGAAATCTCACAGAAAACACAATGACTAAGCACCATTTTTCAGATTTGTAGAGCTCTTGGGCAAGGGTCAGCAGACAATTGAGTGTGTTTGGGTGTTGCTGAAAATATTTGGTGTTCATTGCCCTGCTTCTTAAAATTTTGGTTTCAGTGAATCTGATTTTTTAGAAGGAAAGCTCTGTGACTCCAGTGTTTTATTTGTAGCCAATTCTTTGTCCTTGAACTAAAACCTTTATTAACTTTTATGTATCAGGTTCTTTCCCTAGGAATATGATTTTGAGTCAGTCTCTCAGAGGACAACGGGCTGATCACTAATTTAAAATTGTTTTTGGGAAGTTGGAATAGAGCTTGTCTGAGGTCGGGCTACAGTTTGGAAGAAATGTCAGGGAAGCTCACTCTCCTTGTAATCCTATTCCAGTAACATTTTGTTCTCTTCTAATTGATTTATTAAAAATAGCCAGGTCTAGAGTATTATCAACCTGCTCATTTAATTCAAAAGTTAGATGCTTAAGAAATTGGAGAAGAGATTTATATATTATAACATTGGGAAGATTTTGAAATGTTATAGAAGTAGCTTGTTAAGACTTATGTAAATTTAGCCTGTTTATTCCCTGCTCCTATTTTTGTGTGGAAACTTAGATTCCTGGTAAAGTTATGGACTTTTTAGATCCTTACCCTTCTAATTTTGTAGGTTAAATTGATTTATCTGAATAGGGCTTTAATAAATCTGGGAGTACAGAAATATCTTCTGAGGTAGCTTCATTTCCTTGGGAATATACCCAGTAGTGACATAACTATATAGTTCTATTTTCTGTTTTCTAAGGAACTTCCACACTGATTTCTGTAATGTTGGTTCTAATTTGCATTCCCACCAACAGCATATCAGAATTTTCCTTTCCATGTGTACTCATTAGCATTTATTAGTTTTTTTTCCCTTCTGGTAACTGTTCTGACTGGGTAGGATGCTGTTACATGGTTTTCATGTATCTGTTGGTTACCTGTAAGTCTCTTCATATTATTTTCCCAATTTTGAATATAACTACTATTTTTATTTTTGCTGCTGAGTTGTTTGAATTCCTTGTATGCCCTGTACATTAATCCTGTATGGGATGAATGGCCTATGTATATTTTTTCTCTAATTTTGTAGATTTCCTCTTCACTTTTTAATTTTCTTTTGCTATGCAGAAGCTTCTTTTGCTATGCAGAAGCTATGCAGAAGTTTGATATCCTTTTTCTTTTTGTGCTTAAGTTATTTTTTGACTATCAAATTTAATATCTAATCTTTTGTACAGATAGCTTTCTCACCTTTGTGAAAAAAAAAAAAGATATAAGCTACCTTGAGTGTGTAGAACCAGAAAAACTTTAAAAAATAAACTCCTCATTTGGGTAGAAAAACTGATCTTAAGGATGAAAATGATATGTTTTAAAATTTTTTTCCATTTTGCATTAATTTTGTTAAATAATTTCATATGTAATTTGTACATCTGAAACATACATAATATGCATAATACACATAATATATTACTTATGCATCTTATACATTTATGCATTTATTTTTAAAGTACCATGAGCCAAAAGTTCAGGAGAAAAATGAATTGTTGATTCATTAGTGAATTCATTAACTTCATCTTTAAAAAGCAGCCTTTATTATGACTTATATTTTATGTTATTTCCATACTTGATATTCTGAAGTGTTTCATGGTGATTTATACTTTTAAATTCCAGAAGTCTTTTAAAAACTCAGTGTAACCAAATACCAGTGCAATCTAGGCTGGGAGTTAATTAAATGTATTGAATATGATTTACGCTTTTCAGGAAAGTGAAGATTTAGAGTTGCCACATGGCATCTACTTACCTAATCAATCATAGGAAGGAGCAATATCTCCTGAAGACAGCATAATGTGTTTTGTGATTACGTTATCTTCCCTCTTTAGCTGTTTCAAGTATTAAGTATATTGGTGATAGTCAAAATGATGTGCAGATACTTATACTAGAAACCCCTCAAATAATCATGACTTAAATAGGGTAGATGTTTTTCCTTGCATAAAAGTCCAGGGCCACAACCAGGACTGTTAATTTCTCATAATCACATCCCTTCCATTGTAATCAACTGTCCTTTACTCAACACATCCAGTCTCCATTGACAGCTGCAGTTCCAATTTTTAAGTCAGGAAGAAGGAGCAAGAGGAGGAAAGGCCAAAGCGGGGCTGGGGAATCCCTTCCTAACTTAGGGAGCCTTGTTTAAACAATTGGTTCAGAATCCCTACATGGCAATTCCACTTCCATTTCATTGGCTAAACTGAGTCACATTGCCATACCTAGCTTAGAAGTCTTATAGTTGGGGCAGGAAAATGCATAATTAGGATTTTGTTACTAAGGGAAGATGGATGTTTGGGTAGACACTTCCAGTAACATTTCATGTTCCTGTTTTGTGCTTGATCTTAGGGCCACTACACAGAAAATCAAAACTCTGGTTTTGTTTTTGTTACGGGCTATGGGTTCTTAATTTAGAAATCTGGCTTAATTTAGAAATCCTGTTTCTTCTGTGAAATATCATTTCTTTATTTGGCAATTCTGTCTGACTCTTGCTTTCTTCTTTCCCTTTGCCTTTCAGCTGTTTTGGAAAGAAGTGAGATTTAGACTTCTCCATGTTAACCATGAGTGTGACACTTTCCCCCCTGAGGTCACAAGACCTGGATCCCATGGCTACTGATGCTTCACCCATGGCCATCAACATGACACCCACTGTGGAGCAGGGTGAGGGAGAAGAGGCCATGAAGGACACAGATTCTGACCAGCAGTATGAAAAGCCACCTCCACTCCACACGGGGGCTGACTGGAAGATTGTCCTCCACCTACCCGAGATTGAGACCTGGCTCCGGATGACCTCAGAAAGAGTCCGGGACCTGACCTATTCAGTGCAGCAGGACTCAGACAGCAAGCATGTGGATGTGCATCTCGTTCAACTAAAGGTAAGGCAGGTCTCTCAGGACAGACTCTGAGAAGGGCTCTGACGACTGGAGCTGAGGAATGTCTAGGAAGAAAAACGGTTCAGCAGGTCTGAAACCACTATCTTCATAGATAAACATGGGCACATTTTTTTTTAAATTTTTACTTCGTGTGCCAGTAATTGAAAATAAGACTGGTATTGGGGATAGTTCAGAGGAATGGGCAAAGGGGCATTTTCATTAAGAGTCATAAAAATCAGTTAAAAAGAACCAAAACAATTTTAAACTATTACAAAATGTTTCATGATAGACTGTCATAGGTAGATTGGCAAGCTGAGCTGTGGTTGTGAACCTGTGTGTGTGATTGTTACCTTGTGTTGAAGCTGATGCTGCCTGGGTGACCAACAGTTGATTCTGGCATGGTGGGGAAAGGGCACTTTGGAAAGGGTCCTTTCATCGGGATAAAGGCATCACACTGAACAAAGATGCTTTCGTAACAACTTGTGTAGGGTGCAGGTAAAACGTCTGTGATCCCATAGTACTGTGACTCCTGTTCTGTAGTAGTACTCCTCTCTACTAGTCCTTGAATGAAACATGCTCAGGTTAATGGTCAGCAAAGGTAGGTTTGTAACCAATGAGAGCATTGACTTTAAACTCCAAGGTAGGTTTCTAGTTAGCTACTTGGGAGCCTAAGGATAAGTTTTTTTTTTTTTTTTTTTTTAACTTTTAAGTTAATTCATTTTATTTTGTTTTATTTTATTTTATTTTATTTGTATATTTTTAAAGATTTTATTTTTTTTAATTGGAAAGCCAGATTTGCAGAGAGACTAAGCTAATTTATTTGAAATGAACTAAGACAAAAGATTTAAACAAGTGTTTGGATCTTTTAACACTTAAATGATAGGGTACACCCATTTGCTGAAGAGGAAAAGATAGGCAGTGAAGCCAGATCCTATTTCTCAAAGGCTGGAACAGAGCTAGCTCAGCCTTCTCAGCTGCCTTAACAAACTGTGGTCCCTCCTGCTGCCCTGGAGTGTTTAAGATTAGGTCAGTGAACAGGAGGAGAAGGGGTGGATGAGAGAGAGAGAACAAAAGGGCCAGACTGTCAGGGGTGGCTTGGCTGCTTCTGAGCGAAGTAAGCCTGGGGCTCCTTCTGTCCATAGTTTCTGGGGAAGGCAATCTCTAAGATCACAGAGATGGCTAGATAGCAGCTTCAGAATAATGTGATCCCTAGCCAGCTTCCTGCCAGGGTAGCAGAGGATGCTGGGACTCCGTCTCTGAAACAGGCTCCTTTAATCACAGGAACAGCTCTCCAGCTGGTTGGGTTTGGAGTAACATAGAAGTTAACAGCTCTGTTTCACCCACTTGTCTTTCTTGTCCCCTCCAGGACTAACTTGTGGCTCCCGTAAGTAAATACAGGGCTAGGCTTATAAGAAAAGTTGATTGTTGCTCTCCAGAATCTTTCAATTTTACACAGAAAAGGTAGCAAATATGAAGAATGGGGTTAAATGGAGATATCTTTAGAAAACAAAGCTGAAAATGCTGGTCAGAGCTGTTAAAAAGTTTGAGTGTCATTTAACTATATCAATGATGAACTGAAAATTCTATTAAGAATGTAAAATTTTTGTACAATTACAGTTATATTTCATGTCTGAGAAATCACCTGTTGTGCAGTTTATCTTTTTTTTTTTTTTCTCATTGGAACTGCTCATTTAGCCTTCTCACTCTGGAAACAATGGAATATAGGAGTTTTTATTGAAAACCTTATTTTTCTAAATTGAAAATATAATCCACATATTTTTGCTTCTTGACTTACAGTCTTTTTTATTATTTTATAATAAGTCTGAAAAATCACCTGAACCATTTTTAGAACTCACTCTCTTTGGATTTGAAAGCTGTGATGTACAGGAAAACCTGACAAAAACTGACGTCTCTGGCCTGGGTGAATGTTTTGGGGTGCTAAACAGTCAGTATAGGCGTCTCGACTTCCTGATTACCAGTCTTCTTGGACGGGATTGGGGAATATTGTTTGTGCTTCAGAAACTTAGCAGTAGGAAAGAGGCAAGACTTGGATTAGTGGCATGGGCTGGATGATGTAGCTGGATAGAAGATGGAAGTGTGAAGTAACTTAGTTCGAATTAGTTCCTTCAAAACCTAGTTTAGGTAACTCCTCCTTCACTAAGATTTGGGTTTGTGTCTCAGACTTAGACCCGAGTCCTAAAGTTAAAACACCTAGTAGAGACTCTGTTTATAAAATGTCCTAACTGAACTGTACCCAGACTGAGATGTGTCTGACATCTGGAGTTAACTCAGATGTGTGTGTCTTATGTGAGTCTGGAAGGTTTACTGGGGTAAAAGGCTTGCCTCCTCTTCAGAGCTGGGCTTTGAAACACAAGATGTCCCTGATGGGCTGAAGATGATGAGGTTCCTAGGAGAGGATTCTGGGACAAGGAGTCTGCCCTTGTGTGAGGGGAGGAGGAGATGGTAGGCTGTGTAACAGTGCATTTATAAAAGTATTTGAAAGTGAGTTCAATGGGCAAAGTCTAAAGGAACTGACACTACTTTGGTTGAAGATGTATTACTGGTGTTTGTTGCTTAAAAACGTTAGTATGAATTATCACTGAGCAACTATAGCCATCAATTTTTGTGTGTTTAGGGGTAAGTATTTAGAGGGACAACACAAGAGGCAGTTTATGAATTAACTCTTTCCTTGTTTAGAGAATTTTTAGTTTAGTAGCATTTATAGAACACTACTCATGGTTTGCCTACAATATATCATTTAACTTTTATAACAAGCCACCATTAAAAATGAGGAAATCCAATCTCCAAAGTTTAGTTAACAGTCTTCTTAGGGGTCAGATCATACATTTTGAGCTTCTCGTCTAATTTTCCTTCTATTTCAGCTGTAATAAGACAGGCGAAATCAGTGGGAGGATGGGGATTTAGGGAAGGGGAAAGGAAATCCAAGAGCGTATGGAGTAATATAAAATAATAAACTAACTTAATTGACAAAAATAGATGAATGTTGAGAGTGAGGACTTGATGTGGTTGGTATGTGCTTTATTGCCCAAGGATGCATATGTTGGAGTCTTGGTTGCCAGCGTGGCAGTTGTGGGGTGCTGGTGATGGTGGGATCTTTAAGAGGGAGAACCTAGTGGGAAGTCATTATGTCACTGAGACCCATGCCTTCAAAAGGAGTTACGTGGTTCTTGGTTATGAGACTTCTAAGTTACTGTGAAAGTGAGTTTTGAAAGAGGAGGCCCTGCCTTTGAATTGCTGTCTGGCTTGCTGCTCTTACTATGCTATCTGTCTGTCTCCAATACCAAGGACATGCGCCTGTTATGTTACATCTGAGAGAATCCTTATAAAAGCGGGCACTGTGCAGTTAGCTCACTTCCAATCTGTGAGCTAAATAAGCCTTTTTCTTTTGTAAGTACCCTCAGATATCTTGTTCCGACATTAGAAAAACAACTGGTATAGGACTTTGTTATTTTTTATTTTTAATTAATAAAGATGTCTTATTTGTCACAATTAGAAACATGAAATGATTTGAAGTAGAATGTAATTAATGTCCTGTGGTTCATTTGAATTAGGGGATAATAGCTACCTGATTGAGCAAGAGAACCTATTTGCTGCTTTTCATTTGCTGGTATTTTCAAAATTTCACATCTCAGTAGAGGGATGATTGATCTAACTAAAGCAAAACACAAGAAGCTGTGAATGACTAGTATCCTAATGTGGAGGTGGGTAGAGCAAGAGATGAACATCTTTAATGAGAAATGTTAATAACAACAAATATATCAATTGATTTCCCAGTGGAACAAGTGTGTAAAGGTGGTGCTTCATATCCTTGGCTGCAGAGCAGTTGCTAAAGCTTTGTAAGTCCCTTGCCCAGGCTGTGTTCTCAGCTACCTACCTCAGAAGCTGGTTTGGACATATGCATTAGAATTTGTCAACTCCAGGCGATTTTAGTGCACACCCAAGGAAGGAGACGTTTTTGAGCAGAGAGTTTTTGATACAGCTCATTCCATGCATCCTGCCTTCCCTCCCCAGAGGATGCCCAAGGATTCAGTCCCTATTTTAGGAGCAAGGGCTTCTGGATGAGTTGTTTTTAAGCAATCTCATATAGTCAGTATCAACAAAAGGAAGGGAAGGGCATATGCATATGCTAGACATGAACCTGATGCTTTAAATGTACTAGTTTTAAATTATCCTTTTACATTAAAATTTTTTTTTATTGTAAAGTCAGATATACAGAGAGAAGGAGAGATTGTTTCTTTAGAAGCTACTCTTGAGTCCTTCAAATATTATATAGGAGACTACCTCTTTGATATGTTTGTCTGTGCCCATATCCTGAAAATAATCAGCATTGAAACATTTAAAAAGTTTTAGGGGTAGACATTTCACTTAGTGGTGAAGCATTTGCTTGTGTGACTGCATTTTTCATCAGTCCCTCAGCTTGATCCCCTGCTCCAGCTGATTGCAGCTTCCTGCTGCTATGGACTCTGGGAGTAGCACTGATAACCCAAGGAGCTGGGTTCCTGCCACCCATGTGTGAGGCCTAGAGTGAGTGCCTGGCTTCTGACTTGGGCCTGGTGGGAATTAAGGGATAACTTTCCTTATATTTTGCTTATATTTCTCTTCCTATACATCAAGCACACACTTTCAAAACTCCATGGCTAGAAGGGGAGGACTGGAATGCGCCGGGCACTGGCCTAAAGCCTAGTGGCATGTATGAGAACTGGGTACGGGAGGAGATCAGGGGGAGAAACTTGGGAAGCTCCCCTGGTGAGTTATAGCTCCCACTGGTGAACAGGTGGTTCAGACGTGGGGGTCGGACAGGCTGGGCAAAGTAGCACCAATGGCTCATCAATGTATGAAAAGGCACTGGAATGGGTGCACCGGGCAGTACTGAGCAAACCTTAGCCCACAAGTAAAATTGGAAACCGGATGAAGCACAGGACATGCCCAACTAGGTTCTTACACCAATTGGTCTGCATGAGCCATGGATGCTGAGCCACAGTGTCTAGGGCAGGGGTCGCAACAGGTGACAGGCTGTGCCAAGCTGAGTCAGAGCAACCACTGGCATACTGAACACTGGCTGGGAACAGGCCCGGTTGGGGAGCTAAGGGGACACCCTAGCTGAGTGGAGGTTCCCACCAAGGGGTGCACAAGCTAGAATGGGGCTGCGTTCTGGTCATGATACAGTTGTAGTCTCTCTTGGCACAAGTGTGGAATGGGACAAGACACACCAGGCCGGGCCAGACTGCAACCTTCTGGTGTTCTAGAGGACCAGGATAGATGTGGGATGGACTAGGCTAGGTCTCAAACCCAACTGAGCCATATATGTGGGTATGAGCTATATGTGGGTATGGACAAGCCGTGGCTGGGCTGAAACATCCAACAGCAAGAACCAGAATGGGTTGAAGGCCAGTTAGGAAAATCCACTGTTCCTGCTAGGGCAGGAGGTGAACTGAGTAGTGCTCACCCGTGGACCCACTGGTATGCACGAAATCTGGTACTTGGAGGGGTTCTGATGGAGGAGTCTGGGCAACTCCTCTGGCAGGACACAGACCCTGCAGGTAAGCACAAGAAGCATGGAAGGAAATAGCCAAGAGGCCATGGAAAGTGTCCCACTGGCATACATTTGGCATGGGTCAGGGGAAGACCAGGCCGAATCAGTTCACGTCATCCACTGGCAAATCTGAACACCAGAACAGAGTGTGAGTTCAGCCAGGTTTGTTCGCGACAAAAGCAGTACACAACACAGAATGCCAAGGTGAGGTTGTCTGTACCGGATGTGACCTCAGCACCCAACCAGCACACGTGAGAGCCAGGAAGGGAAGGGTGGAATCGGCAAGGGAATAAAGGGTGGTTCCCTTGCTGGATAGCTATACCCGCTGGAGAGTGTGAGCTGGGATCGGGGGGTAGACCAGACTAAGAAGGGCTACAGCACCTGTGTGCCTCATGTGGACCAGATCAGGCAAAAACCAGGCTGGGCTGCTTATTCCTACTGGTGCAAAGAAAATTAGAGTGGGTGAGGGTTGTTTGGGCTTAGCCATAGCATCAGCTGGCAGAGGCTGGCACTGGGGGCTAGTCTGTCAAGTTAAATCACAGAACCACCTGGAGAGTGCATAATCTGGTAGTGGGAGTGGCCTGGGAGGGAAATAGTGGGCTCATCCCTCTTAGGTTATCACCCCCCATGGGAGGGCACGGAAACTAGGACAGGGGCTGGGGTGGCTAGTCAGAGAACCCCAACAACATGCTGAAGGCTGGATTGCTGAGCTGGTTAGATTTTAATACCCATTGACATGTATGAGAGCAGAAGGGGATGTGGGACAGACTGGACTAGTCTGCCACACATACTGGCAAACCAGGGTTGGGGGTGGACCTGGTGGGAGTTATTGTGGGTCACTCCAACTAGGCTGCAGCTCCCACTGGTTTATGTGAGGGCTGAGTATGTGCTGGGCAGAACCAGGCTGGACTGTGGCACCCATTGGTTTTAGAGGAAGACAGGGATGGAAACAGAACCAACCCAGCGATCTCAACCACCAGCTGATCAGGGTGACGGACTGTGCCGGGCCCTGTGCTTGCTAGTACATACAAAAATCTGGTATGGGAACACCTCAGACAAAATTTCTTTGGGTATCTCCCCAATCGAGCTTTCGGACTCCGAACGCTAACCATCAAAAGACAGAGGACAGAACAAGTCAATCAACCATCTCAGTATATGTTGGCAATGAAAATACTGGGCAAAGGGAGACTACATGATGGACTATGTCAGTCAGTGGATTCTCCAATGACCGCATCAAGCTTGGAGTGGTGAGAGTGGCAGCAATTCAGAACTGTTAAACTATCAAAACCATTTGAGCAAGAACCTCAGAGTATGCCCCACATCTGGGACTTGGGGAGGGTGGGAAACTGGGTGGGGCTTCTCCCTTAAAATCCCCTTTTACATCAGATACATTAAGGAAACAATATGGAAATAATTGTCTTGCCCATCTTCCTGTAGTGCTTGAACCTTTTTACCCTAATTATGTCAAGATTGTCAAAAATAATAATAATAATAAAAAAACAAAAACAAACTCCATAGCTTGAGGTTTTGTTTTCTTTCCTTAGGAAATCATCTTACACTTTGCCACAAGTTTGTTTTTTTTTTTTTTCTTTTTGGCCCGAGGAACTTGCTCTATATTCTCTGCATTGCACCTGAAATGTTCCTGACTTGGTGAACGATCTTGCAGGTCAGGCTAATCAGTGTCGTCATATTTGAATATGGGGTTCCAACGTGTAGTGGTCATGAACACAGCATTTAATTTGAGATATTATTCTAGCTAGTATGAGAAATCTGTTATTTCTATTCTAAAACTGCTTCTATGCTAATACATTTGTTCATGTTGAAACGAATATAGGAAAACAATACAAACGCATCTCCTTTGATTATTTTGCATAAAGAACTCTATTTTTTTGCATACAGACCACTGTTTTTATACTTATAAATAATTGGCTGCCCTTCCTTAGGAAGAATTAGTTTTTGCACCTATAATAGCACTCAAAGAGAATGTAGTGTGTTCATTTTAATTGTCCTAAAACAGTACATCCTGGACACTTAAATTTTGGGGGTAGGACTTTGATGAGAAATCCTCACCTCAAAAATGCTGTTTTAAAAAACTAGTGCTTTAGTGAACATTATCATTAGAACTACATCTTTTGAATGCATTCCATAAATGTATCACAATTTTCCAGGATAAATTTATTGACATATCAAACAAATAGCTTTCTAAAGACTATACATTTACTTAATAGAATTTTATGGTTTTACTTTTGTGTTAAAAAGCATAAGAGCATATCCCCTTCAAACTTGAATTTTTTGTTTGTGATATTTATTGATATTTTTGTAGACTTATTGACCAAAGATAGCAAAAAAAAAAAATAAATTTCTGCCAAATTGAAGCTCCTGAAGCTCCTGAAGATGACCCAGTTAGCCATCAGAGGTTGTATTCTGCATGTGCGACTGTTCCTTAGCCATGTCTGACTTGACACCTCGTGATCCAAGCATGCACCAAAAAGCCTTCCTGCTTGCCAAGGCCGCTCTGCGCTCAAGGTGCTTGCTCTACTGGCCCCAAATTCAGCAGTCTTCATTGCTTTTCATTCTTATGTGATTTTTTAAATAGGTTGCCTTTTATTCTCAAATCTAAAAGGTTTGTGAAGGTGGGGCCTCCTAATTCTTTAAAAAAATTATATATATATTTTCCTAGTCACCTAGAGGACTGAATCCTCATATTAACATTTTAAAATTTCCTTTCTTCTGTCTCTAAGTGGCATTAGTTACCAGGAAAGCAACTAAGTTTTCTAGGATACTATTTCACAGAATTAGTACATATTCTGGAGAATTTTAAGCTTTGGACAAAACAAACATAATTTTGCTGGAATTAGCATAGTTTGACATTTTTCTTAATAAAAACAAAATACTAGATAACATTAAGTATATTAAAAGACAACAGACTCTGGTTAATATAATCCAAGTAAAATCTTTTAACCTTTAAGATTTATTTTGTTTGTTTGAAAGACAGAATTACAAAGAGAGAGACAGAGATCTTCCATCTACTGGTTTACTCCCAACAATGGTGACAATAAACAGGGCTGTGCCAATGTTACAGGGTGCAAGAGAGGTAACACCAGACAAGTCTAAGATGCATTAATGAGTCTTTATTAACCAAACTTGGTTGATGCAAGGCCTGTTAAAAATTAGCAAATTAGCAAATGACAGGCCTGGCATGGTGGCCTAGTGGATAAAGTCCTCGCCTCCTACATGCCAGGATCCCATATTGGCGTCGGTTCTGGTCCTGGCAGCCCTGCTTCCCATCCAGCTCCCTGCTTGTGGCCTTGGAAGGCAGTCTAGGACAGCCCAAAGCCTTGGGACCCTGTGCCTGCATGAGAGACCCAGAATAGGCTCCAGGCTCCTGGCTTCAGATCGGTGTAGCACTGGCCATTGTGGTCACTTGGGGAGTGAGTCATTGAACAGAAGATCTTCCTCTCTGTCTCTCCTCCTCTCTGTATATTTGACTTCGCAATACAAATAAGTAAATCTAAAAAAGAAGAAGAAGAAGAAGAAGAAATTAGCAAATGACAAGTCCTGTGGCAATACAGACTGAATTGAAACCCTGAGAGGAACAAATGGCCATTACCCTGAAACCTGTCCATTAAATTGAAGACCTATGTTCCAGCTTCCCCAGCAATGCAAGTTATCCTGAGACATGCATAGTGAACAACCTGAACACATTTAGAAAGCTGTAGACATTCACCTTTTCCTGTCTTCTCTGTTAATAATCCATTACTGCTAGGCCTCACCTCTCCTGGAACTCTTGAAAGTATGCAAATTAGAAATACAAAGCATCTTAACATTAACATCTTTACTGTCCTGTGCAAGTAGTGAACCAAGGGTGAGGAATACAGACATACAGAGGCCATGCTCAGGGGCTACCTGTCCGTCCACGAGCAGCCAGAGAGCAAGTTGGTACTAGGGAGGCCGAGAGTTGGAGTGCCAGAGCAATGGAAGCATGTGGCCAAGGAAGATAGCTCTCCCCATCATGGACCATTAAGGGGGCTTGCAAGGGGAGTGGTTATGCAACAAATGCAATACCGCACCCTTTCAGGTTCCAGGTGATGATAGGTGAGTGTCACTGGTGGGCAGAAGAGACCACATAGATTGGGGGTGTGAGGAGAGTGACTTCCAAGCTCTTGAACCTGAACTAGCTGCCCAGGACCACAACACCAGGTGGAAGGCAGGAGCCATCCTTTGCTTTCCTCTCTGCCTGTGAAAGGTGCTCCTGTACTCCAGTGGGGGACTCAGACGAACCTACCTGTCTTGGCCCTGGCCCACCCTGGTCTTTGAGGCTATTTTTAGAGTGGATCACTTTATGGGTGATCTCTCCCTCCCTTCTTCTGTAACTCTGCTTTTAAAATAACAACCAACAACAACAATGATGATGATGATGATGATTCAGTTCAATTTTTCCTCATTTCAAAATGCAAAGATTCAGGGAGGAAAAGAGATTGTCATTTGATATTTAGTAGAAAACAGCTCTCTGAATTCTTGTTTGTGATATTAGGTCTCTTCACATCATAAACATCAGGGGTTAGGGAGATTTCTGGTCCTGGATAGAAGGCAGAATTGGATACAATTGCCCTCACCCTAAAAAACCTGACTTTTCAGTGTACTGTTTCTGTGAAGAGTGACTCAGGCATCAACCCAGAAGAATGATCATGCTCCTGCTGCTTTGATCTTGGAACCATTTTAAATAGTTGCTTCTCCTAATTAAGGTTCCTGCCCTTTAGGCTCAAATTTTGCTTTCTGCCAATCTGCTGTAACTTCGCAACCCTGTTCCCCACCAATCTGCTATAACCTCATGGCACTGCACCTGACAGTGTATCTACCAATCCCTTGCAGTCCCTCCCCCAAGTACCCGCCTACCACCGCATCTACCAATCCCTCACAGCCCTCTCACAGCTCTATCCACCAATCCCTAACGGCCCTGTGATACCTGCCCCTGGCCATAAAGGCACGCTCCCAGTGTGTATGCTGCCCCCCTTTTGCACTCACTCATGTCTCTCATGTCTCTCTCTCCCTCTCTCTTCCGCTCTCTCTCTCTTTCTTCCTCCCTCTCTTCCTCATTTTTATTTAAAATGCAGAAATATATATATATATATATATATACACATATATATATATATATCTCCCTATATATATATAGGGAGAGACATAATTCAAGATCTTTAATATACTGTTTCACTTTTCAAATGGCCACAGTGGCCTGAGCTGACCTGGTCTGAAGTCACAGCCAGGACCCTCTCCCCCATGGGTGTAGGGATGCAAATACTTGGGGTTTCCTGCATGGCCTTCCTGCATGGCCTTCTTAGGCCATTTTCAGGAAACTGGATTGGAAGTGAAGCTGCCATGACTCAAACCAGGACCCAAATGAGATGCTGACATAGTGTGGTTCCCAACACTACAGCTTTTAATATTAACACTTGGTAGGGTGTGGGGGTGCCACGGTGTGGTAGGTTAAACCTCTACCTGCTATGCTGGCATCCAGTGTGGGTACTGTTCCACTTTTTTTTAACAGCTTCCTGTTAATGTACCATGGGAAAGTAACAGAGGGTAGCTTCAGGTTTTAGGCTCTTGCACCCATGTGAGAGACTGAGGCTCCAGGCTCCTGGCAACTGGTTTTGGATTGGCCCAGCATCAGCCATTCTAGCCATTTAGAGAGTGAACCAGTGAATGGAAGATATCTCTCTCTGTAAAATTTGCTTTTCAAATAAAAAAATACATAAATAAATTTTATTATTTTTTAATATTTATCTTTGAAGATGTCTACATAGTTGGTTGGGGTAGAAAGAGTTGAAGATTAAGGGAAAGTGGATGAGACCACAATTTTCTTCCTGTATCTGGGGAAAGGGTGTTGAAAAGGAGAGAAGCTGCACCCGGCTTCCCAGTTGTCTCAGTACCCAGGGATGGGGAACAGCCATCTGATGTCATCCCAGGGTCCCCTACATGGAGCATGCTCTGAGAGTTCTGTGTAAGTGATTATGATAGATCTGAAATGCTGTCAGTCTTGCTGATCCAAGGATGAAGAAATCCCTTCAATGTCCATTGGCTGACATAGTCATCCTTAAGAGTTTCCATTTGCCCAGATATTTGCTGTCATTGCTTGGTTGGGGTAGTTGTTCAATTTGTTCTGCTTTCCATCCTCTGCTGTAGTACCAGGTATCCCCTGCAGGCTCCAATGTATTACCATATTCTCCAAGTGCATCTGGGCACGTCATCCACTGCTGCCTTTTCCTCTGAGGAGGCTGAGTTGTGACACATCCACTCTACAGTCAGAGGACCAGTCCTAGACATGGGCCCTAATGTCACTGTACACCCTGCCTGTGCCTTTCCCCAGACCCCCTGCAGCCCTCACACCAAGTCTCCACAAACATGCTGCTTGGTGGCCAGTGGGCTTTGTCCAGTGCTACTGGACCACCTGACCAGGGCCTCTCCAGAACCCCTACCTTCAGGGATCACAGACCTGGCACCCACTGTGAGGCAGGCCTAAGAACCCAGGCCAGGTGACCTAGGCCTTGCCATCCCCCGCAACATGCACTCTGCCCCTGAGATTCATGGACCCAGCACCTCCCCTCTCCATACATATCTTTAGAAGAAAATATGGCTTAGGTAAGGTGATTATGTTGGCACATTGGCATAGTTAACACAGATTTGGCATTAACCAGACCCAGGATGCCTGCCAGATATTAGCTGGTTTTCTCCCAGCAGTATAACAATTACCTAGCTACAATGCAGCCTAAATTAATTTTAAAATAAAACATCTGCATTATCATTTTTATGCAATATATTTGTCTGTATAACAGACAGTGAGAATTTATACCTTCATTCTATATCATTGCTTGGGACTTGCATTTTTTGCTTCTGAGAACTGTAATGTGGGGGATTCAATTAATTCAGGACCTTTGTTAATAATGTTTTTATTATTAATGATAATTCTTTTTTAAAAAGATTTATTTATTTTTATTGGAAAGGCAGATATACAGAAAGGAGGAGAGACAGAGAGGAAGATCTTCTGTTCAATGACTCACTCCCCAATTGGCCGCAATGGCTGGAGCTGAGCCAATCCAAAGCCAAGAGCCAGGAGCCTTTTCCCAGTCTCCCATGCGAGTTCAGGGTCCCAAGGCTTTGCCCCATCCTCTATTGCTTTCCCAGGCCATAAGCAGGAAGCTGGATGGGAAGTGGGGCTGCCAGGATTAGAACAGGCATCCATATGGGATCTGGTGTGTTCAAGGTGAGGACTTTAACCACTGTGCTATTGCGCTGGGCTCAATAATAATTCTTTAAGAAGGCTTCTTTAAGTCACACAGGCAGGAAAAAAACCTTTTATATTAGTAAGTTTATCTTGTTAATAGTAAAATATGGAGAAAATGCTAATGAGGATAGAGTTTCAGTATTGTGCTTCTCATAATCTACAAGTGGAAAACATTGTTTGGCTTGGAAAAATGTTACTGTATAGTTTGGAAACATCTGTGAACACACAATATGCCTCTTGTTGTACAAGTCAGAAAGTTTAAGTAGCTACTGTATAGTTTATGTGGTTCACCAAGATTAAATTTTATGGTGACCTGTATCTAAGAAAATATACTAATTTATTGCCTCGTTCCATTTTAAAAATGAAAATGTTAAATAGAAAATGTGAGTATCCATCCTAATCAGTATAAATCTATTTCAATGAGTTGAATAATTTATGCTTTTTTCCAAAAAACTAAAATAAATCACTGCTTTTACTGCTGCATCTTCCCATTTTGACTTTATTTCCTTTATCACTTTTTCCTTCTGGTCTGTTTTGCAGAGTTAGCACAAACAATGCAGCTTTCTTGACATAAAGCGATTTGCCAAGTATAGTGTTTCTCATATATCTCAGTGTGTGTGGACAGATATCTAGGAAACTTGCCAAATTAGCACAGTTGTGTCCAGATCCGGAAGCCATGTGTATAAAGTCTGCACCATGCCTTGGTGCTGCAGACACAGTAGCTCCGTATGTAAAGCTGTTGTTGACCAATTTATTCCTATTGTCTTCTGCTTGTTTACAGGTTGACTGATTTTGTTCTTACTGTTTAAATGACATTTTATTCAATTTTTTATTTACAAAGTAAGATAAGGTGACTATATCTATTTTGTTATCCTAATACATTAAACACTAGCCACGTTTATTTTGATTTAAAGTTTTCAAAACAAAAGATAAATTCTGTACTATAGTTATGTTACACACAATTTTTTTATTACTTTTTAGCTTTTTTGGGGGGAAAATCAATAGTAATAGTTTTTATTATAAATAAATAACTTTTTTTTCTCTTTCTCTTAATGGAAGGAAGGAATGAAGTAATATATAAGCATATATGTATATAGCTCTATATTACATATTTTATTCACATGTGTATACATATATTTGTCTCTAGGTCTTTTTCAAGTGGCATATCACAACAGAATGAAGTTCCAGTGCCTTAAGACATCTATTGAAAGCAATGAATTAATTTCTCACACATGCCTCTGATATGCTACTAAGCAGAACAACTAAGTAAATAGCCACTCAAAGTATTTTCCTTGTTCTATGGAAACTTAACTGAGAAGCCTCAATTAAGATGATTGACTAACATGCTACTTGTTATTCAGAAGATTACATTTCATGGTCTGAAAACTCGACACCAAATGCTAAACGTGGTGCTCCTCTGAAGTTTTGTTGGCAACCAGCATGCTTTCTTAGATATATTTTCCCCTTTTAAATACAGAAGGTCCCCAATTTAAAGTGGTTGACTTAATTTTTTTCTTTTTTTATTGTTATTAACATTGTATTATGTGATACAGTTTTATAGGCACTGGGATTCCCCCCACCCCTCCCACAACCCTCCCCCCATAGTGGATTCCTCCACCTTGCTGCATAACCACAGTTCAAGTTCAGTTGAGATTCCTTCATTGCAAGCGTATACCTAGCATAAAGTCCAGCATCTTATTGTCCAGATAAGTTCAGTGGCTTCTTGGGGAGACCTTCTCTGCTCTGAAGGTAGAGCTAACAGAGTAAAGTTCCAGTCAGTTAAAAGCCCCAACAAAACATCAGCATCAATATACAGTGTTATGGAATTAATTGACATAGTATTGAGTAAACAATATGTTAAAAAATAATGCAAGTTCAATTCTTCAAAACACCTGGGTTGAGACAGTATCAATGACAGGTTCAAAAGGTAACAAACAACCAAACAAAAATTACAGGTTAAATCAAGGCAAACATGTGGTATCTAACCTTTTGGGATTCGCTCATTTCCCTTAGCATTATAGTTTCCAGTTGGGCCCATTTAGCTTCTTTTAAAAAAAAAATTAATTTTATGATACAGATCTGTAGGCTCTGGGATTTCCCTTCCCCATTCCACACCACACATTTTAAGTGAGGTTAGTGGCAGCTGCATTTGATTGCAAAGAATACCATTTTTTCTTCTTCTTCTTCTCATTTTTTAAAAAAGTATTTGTTTGAAAGGCAGAAAGAGAGACTGGAAAGCTTTCCCATCTACTGGTTTATAGTTGCAATAGTACAGCCTAGACCAAATCAAAAGCAGGAACTGGGAACTCAACTCAGGTCTCCCACATGACTGGAGCCATTGCCTGCTGCATCCCTGGCTGTGCAGGAAGCTGCATATGAACCCATACACAGCAGTCCTGGGTACTAGGTAGCAGTTTAATTGCTGTGCCCAAAGCCTGCTCCTTGGAGACCAGCTGTGTAACTATATATAACTATATGACTGCAGTTCTATCTTAGCATTATTCCACTGGCTTTCTCTAGCTCAGATCCTAGTTATGGCAATATTTTGATTTTATTAGTTTTAGTTCTGTGTTATACCTTTTAGTACTAAAAATTATTCTATTACCAGAAAAGTATCTTCATTTATTTACCTAGTCTCCTGTTGATGGACATATAGATTACTTCTATTTTGTCCCTATTGTAAAAAACATTGTGATTGTTCACTTGAAGGGTACATCTGTGTGTATTTGTGTAAAATATTTAAAATTGGAATTGCTTAATCAATAGCTGTGTGTGTTTTGAAGTTTGGTATATGTGAGCATTGCTGGGCTGCCCTGGAGAAACTCAATCTATGAACATTTTCCTTAGCTGATCATGAGAATATATTCCTATATACTGATGCACTCTAATATCACTTAATTATTTTATTGAAAATAGGAATAATATTAACTGCCACTTACCTTATGAGATAGTTCTGAGTTATGAGGTAGTTCTGAGTTACATACAAATATGTAAATACTTTTACAAATATGAGGGAAGATATGTAAATACTTTTACAAATATGAGGGAAGATGTCCTCTCATCGTATTTCAGATTATTAAGCTGTTGACTGAGGACAAGGTGGACATTAGGGACGCTGAATCCTGTGTGATCTAGGGGTTGATGGTTGTAGTGATTATATTTTAAGACCTCCCAAGCTCTGCATTGTAGCATTGCTACCTGACATGTTGGCATCCCATATGGGCACCATTTGTGTTAGATTCTCTGTTTCCAAACCAACTCCCTGCAAATGGCCTGGGAAAGCAGCTGAAGATGACTCGGGTGCTTAGGTCCCTGCCACTGCCAAGGGAGACCTGGGGAAAACAAAGTAGCTCTTGGCTTGTGCTTGGCTCAGCCAAGGCAGTTATAGCCACTTGGGGAATGCACCAGCAGATGTTTCTTTGTCTCTCTCCTTTTTTGATACTCTGTGTTCCAAATAAATAAATCTTTGTGGAAATGAAGATTTTCATATAGGAAGGAGTTCCTTGGCTTCAGAAACATTGCTTATTATTGTGGGTATAGGTATATCAATGTGACGGTAGAATTTCAATATAAGGATATTTAGAGAAGTGGGACAATTTTTCTTTTAATATTAGAATGGGAGGAAAGTGTTATGAGGAATCAGAAATCATCTAACTTTACCTCCATTCTATGAGGAAATGATAAAAACCAAGAATCAGACAAGTGAAATGATTTGTACAGAGTTACAAAAGGTGCTTTTCTGAATTTTATATGTATATACACACAGAGAGAGAGAGAGAGAGAGAGAGAGAGAGAGCAGTATGCCCTTCTTTTCCCCCACTTTTATGATCATTGTAGAAAATGCCACATCTTCTGATATTAATGTCCCTGTTTCCCATGAAACAGTAAGTCACATGATTGACTAGTTTTTCCAAACATGTTTGTGATTTCATTCTGGAAAGACTGATCTGCATGCTCTAATAAAAAGTGTTCTAGTGGAGACATAAACAGAATCGGATAGTGGATTGTTAGGGATCTTCTGTTGCATCAGACTACCTGCTGCAATATTAAGTAACTTCATAAAACTGTTAGCAAAAATGCCTAGAAGTTTGCACTAATATGAAAAGAAAATTATGGTAACATATTCATGTTTTCTAGATCAGGAATTATCAAGTAATACTGTTAAGCTCTTGTCCAGTATCAAGAGTTAATTCATAAGGGATATATGATTTATTGCTTTTTTTTTAAACCAAATGCTTCCTCTGTAATTCAGAACGACATTGAAATAATGTGTCTCAAATATGAAGCACTGTTTCAAGTGGTATTGGAAAGCACACTGATTGATATGTAATAATAAACATGTTGATATAAAAGTCATTTGGGAGAAAAAATATATGTGACAATATCTGTGTATGAAGTGAATGTAGCAAAAAATTTTAAATTGTTAAATTTTAAAGTTGGAAGTAAACACAACTGGAAAACAAATAGAAAGGACAGTTGTGAAGTACATGGAACTCTGCCAGGCCCCAAAGTGCCCTTGGGACTAATGGCAGGAAAAAGGGATGAAAGAGTCAGTGGAGTCTCAAAGATTCTGACAAGTGGCAGAACCTAAGTTAGACCACAGCCTCTGGCCCTCCCCAGTGTATCTGCATCATCCCACAGCCTTAATGGGGTAGTGAGGCAGTGGCAGTGTTTTCACTATCAGATGAAAAGTAAGCTAGTTCGACAAATAGGATTTACCTAGACATTTATTCGTAAAGTAAGTACTTGTCTAGAGTAATGCAGGATTTGAGAGTCAGCCTTACAAATTCTTCTTAGTCACTTGAAATTCTTGTAGTGATAATAAAATTTTTCAGGTTGTTGAGGCTAAGTTACAAATGGAATCCATTTCTCATGAATAGCATACAAGTTAGGCTGCATTCCTTTGAAACAGGTTGTTTGGTGAAGCTCTCCAGATCTTTGGCTTTTGCTCACTTCTGGACTTTAATTTACTTTTTGACCTTAAATAAGAAGTTATGAATGCAGACAGCCACAAATTATGCAAGAGATTTCATTCAGCCTATAAAACCCAACTGTTGGCCGGCCAGGTTTTCTCAGGACTGTCTGAACGTGCCTCAGAGAAAGTGCTTTCCCTGAATGTCTCCACTAGCCTCCCTTAGGATCTCCCTCAATCTTTTAAAGATTTATTTATGTGCCTGAAAGGCATAGTTACAGAGAGACAGAGATCTGTAGTCCACAGGCTTTAGGACTCAAAATTCAATAACTCTATAGTAGGTTCTTTTGTAAGTTGATTATTTTGTGTGGCTGCTAATGATATAAATAGGCAAAAGGCTCTTGGCAGAAAGGTTTCCCAGTCCTGTTCTACAGAAATCAAAGGCTAGAAACAATTTGGGGCAGAGTACAGCTTCTCATGTAGCCATATCTGACTCCCATGACACAAGGCTTCATGCATGGCAGTGCTTGGTCTTGCACTTGTTAATATTTTAAATCATGAAGCTGTAGAAAATGATGCATCATGATGCAGGAATAATGCTTTGCTGTAACTGGCAAACAACAAAGGAAACTATAATGGAAGGTATATTGCATGATTATTATAGAACATAATAAGCATTTTATATAAAGAACTTCTGATTTCAGATATGTCTTGTTATATTGCTTATTGCTTAAATTCTTCTTAAGATTGTGTTTATTTGAAAGACAGAGTGATATGGAGACAGGTAAAGGCTCAGAGTGATAGATCTTTTATGCACTAGCGTACTCCCCGGATGATCATAACAGCCAGGGCTGAGCCCAGCTTGATTCCTGGAGCCTGAAACTCTTGTCTGGTCTCCCATGTAGGTGGCAGGGCTCAAGTACTTGGGTAATTGCTGCTTTTCCAGGCTCATTAGCAGAAAGCTGGATGAGAAGTGATGCAGCTGGTACTCGAACCAATGCTGCAATGGGATTTGGTGACCTGACTCACCATGGTGCAACACTGGCTTCATGCTATATTATTGCAAAGGCACAGAATTGTAGATCTGAAATGGATAAGGTTACTTTGCTAAGTGTTTTTTATGTTAAATTGTTTTATTTCTTTTTTCATTTAAATTTTCATTTATTTCAAATATGGGGCAATTAGATAGTGTGATAATGAATATATGAGACTTATGGAATACTATCTCAGTAGATCTGCTAAATTGTCATCAAGCATGTTTTACTCAAATATCTCAGAAAATTCTTAAAAATTTAAGCAAATGTGTTGCCTCCCTACTTTTCAAAGCAGAATTGGTCCTTGTAAAAATTTTCCTTTCTGATGTTCATGCTAGAGCAAAAAAAATATGGTCAGCTTTATAGTTCCTGACCATTTTGTTACCATTGGATCTGCTCCAGACTGTTTTTTTTTTTAAATCATTTCTGTCCTATTTTAAATTCCATAAGATGCATAACCTGCTCAAAGCTACTTTGGAAATGCATAAAGTATAAATTCTAAACCTGTGACTAGATTTGATAACCAAGTATCTTCCTAGATAAAATAAATGGATTGCTAGGTAAGGTGACTGACCCAAGAAGGAGTTTCTAGAGTGGTCGCTTTGATTGAGTGACAGGTAGATGCAGAGGTTTTATTGTAATATATAGGAGGTGATTCTTTTAAGGAAATGAAGCTGACAGGTTTTTTTTGGCTATCTTTTTTTTTAAAAGATTTATTTATTTGAAAGGCCAAGTGATGGAAAAGGAGAATAGCTGATAGAAGGGAAAGAGAGAGAGACCCTCTTTCTGCTGGTGCATAACCAAATGACTGTAGCAGCTAGGTGTGGGCCTGGACATTGGTAACAGGGACCCAAATACTTGGACCATCTTCTGCTGCCATCCTAGGTGCATTGGCAGGGAGTCAGAAACACAACAGCCCTAGAGTGCTAGAGAGCTACCGGAACTCTGATATGCGATGCTGGCATCATGAGCAGTTGTTTAAACAAAATGCCAGCCTTTGTTCTGTGTTTTTAGTGATAGAGAAACATGTAGAAAAGTGCAGTTATATATGCATTTGAAAAATTTGTAACTAGATTTTGATCTTGAGCCATCACCTTGAATGCCATCACTCTTATCATATTTAACTTGATAAACTTTTCCTTTTTTTTTTTTTTTTTTTTTTTTTAGTATTTTGAGAGTTGTAGAAAGAGGGACACACACATAAGAGAGAGAGAGAGAGAGAGAATCTAACTTCCATCTACTGGTTTACACCCCAGAAAGCCACAGTGGCCAGGACTGAACCCTTCTGAAGCCAGGAACTTCTTCCAGGTTTCCCATACGGATGAGGGGATCCAGGTACTTGGGCCAGCCTGTGCTGCTTTCCTAAGTACGTTAACAGGAGCTGATCAAAAGTGAAACAGCTGGAATGTGAACTGGTATCCATATTGGATGCTGGCATTGCACATTTTTGTTTTACCTTGTATGCCACAATGCTGGCCCCTCATAAATCTTTCAAAATGAAGAAAGTAGAAATATCATCTTCATAGTACAGGAGAAATAATTTAATACTAATTTAGTGATTTAATATGTAAACAACAAGGACTCTTCGGTTACACAAATAGGTGTGTTTAATCCACAAAAGTTCTGACACGGAGTGGCAGCAGCTCAGAGTTAGAAATGTGCTTTGGGTAGCTGAGAGTTCTTGATACAGAAAATATGGTGAAAACATTCCCTCCCCTATTGTACTCAGCAGTGTGCTGGGGCAGGCAGGTCTGAAAAAAATGTTAGGCTTCTTAATAATCTAGGAACAAGTTCATGACTTCAGCACAGTGTTACAAGAGAGAGTGAACCCAAACACAAAGATGGTTGTGTGATGACCACACTGGAAATTCCTCCCAGCAGACCGCTGGGGCTGACATCCTGATAGAGTTCAGGCGCCTGGTGAAGCTGCACAGACAGGGCCTGGTCTCCGGGCTGCATGCTTTTCATTGACGTCATAAACATGAAATTTCTGAAATATTCTTGTTGGCATTTTCATCTCAAGTTAGAGGCCATAAACCTCACTGTGTAATTGGGTCTCACATCATACCAAACAGAAGATTTAAACATTTCTCTTCTGGTCATTTGCCTGAGACCTTCCCTCCACATCTTTGCTAGAACAATCTGTACACCATCCGCTACAAACTGTTATTTTCTTTGCCAATTAGAGAATCCAACTGTTTGGCTACACATATTCCCCACCACCCCAACAAAAATTATGTCTGTCCATCTCCTTGATAGCCAGTTAATGTGAGTGAAAACCTTGGAAAATAGAAACACATAACCAAACAATTAGCTTGTTTAAGAAGGTAGTTCCTTTAAAGTATGTTACTAATTAGAAATAGCTTAAATTTGCTTTCATTTATAAAAAAAATGAACCTTTGGCAGGCATTTGGTATAGCTGCTTGGTTTGGCCACATATTTTGTCTGAGTGCCTGGGTTTGAGTCCCAGTTCCATTTCCAATTCTAGCTTTCTGCTAATGTGCATCATGAGAGCCAACAGGTACAGGCTCATGGTTGAGTCCCTGCCATCCATTCCTAAATGGAGTTCTAGGCTTCTGGCTGTTGGCCTAGCCCAGACAGGCATTTAGGGACTGGCTACAGAATGGAAGATTTCTGTCTCTCTACTTGCCTTTCTGCTTCCTTCTTGTGCCTGGGAAAGCAATAGATGATGGCCCAAAGTCTTGGGACCCTGTACCCACATGGAAGATCCAGAAGAAACACCTGGCTCCTGGCTTTGGATTGGCTCAGCTTCAACCATTGCCGCTACATGGGGAGTGAGCCAATGGATGGAAGATTTCTGTCTCTTCTTTCTGTAAATCTGGTTGTGACAGAGAGAGAGAGAGAGAGAGAGAGAGAGAGAGAGAGAGAGCGAGCGAGAGCCAGTACTCAAACGGGTGCTACAAGCAACAGTTTAACCTGATACACATAGCACTAGCCTGTATTTGTTTCTTTAAAAAAAATGTTGGGGAGTGGTGCAGAGGTCAGCATGGTGTCATATCAGGCTAATCCTCCACCTGTAGCACCAGAATCACATATAGGCACAAGTTTGTTTTCTAGCTGTTCCACTTTGAATGTAGCTCCTTGCTTAATGACCTGAGAAAGCAGCCAAGGATGGCCCTAATCCCATGTAGGAGACACAGAGGAAGCTTCGACCCAGCTCTGGCCATTGTGATCATTTGGGAAGTGAACCAGCAGATGCAAGATCTCTCTCTCCTTACATCTGTAAATCTGCTTTTCAAATAAAAATAAATGAATCTTCAAAAGATTGTTTTTAAAAAGATTGATTTATTTACTTAAAAGGCAGAATTAGAGGAAGAGTTAAAGCAAGGAGATGGAAGGAGATTTTCATCCTTTTTTTACTTTTAGATTTTCTTTACTCCTCAAAAAGCTGTGACAGAGCCTAGTGCAATGGCTCAGTGGCTAAATCATTGCCTTGCACATGCCAGGATCACCTGTGGGCTTGGGTTCATGTCCTGGTTACTCTACTTCCCATTCAGCTCCTTCTGTTTGGTCTGAGAAAGCTATAGAGGACGGCCCAAAGCCTTGGGACCTGCAACTGCGTAGGAGACCTGGCTCGTGGCGTTGGATTGGCTCAGCTTTGGCAGTTGTGGCCACTTGGGGAGTGAACCAGCTAATGGAGGATCTTTCTCTTTGTTTCTCCTTCTCTATTATTATTTTTTCTAAATTTTTTTCTAAAAAAATTAATAATAATAATTAAATCTAAAGAAAAACAAAAGCTGTGACAGCTATGGAGCCATGTGTGAGCCCATCAATCGGATCTCCCACATGGGTTCAGGAGACCAACGACTAGGCCCATTGTCTGCTGCTTTCCCAAGAACATTAGGAGGGAGCTAGGTGTGAAGTGGAATAGCTGGGACTCAAACTGGTGCCCATATGAGATTCTCATGGACTAATCTGCTGTGCTAGGACGTTGGTGCCAAAAGAAACTTTTGTCTATAAAAAAAATAATTCTACTTAAAGAAAATATTGAACTACTTATACATGCAAAATGAGTAAACCTCAAAAGCATTATGTTACATGAAATAAACCAGACACCAGAATGACTACCTGGTATGTAATTTCATTTACATGGCATTCTAAAAATGGCAAAAGAGGGACAGACCCCAGACCAATTTGTTAGAACTGCAGTATGTGTGTGCAGGGGAAGGCCATTGAGAGCCTTGTGGAAGTGAAAGAAAGGGTTTGTATTTTGGCCATACTATTTACATTTGCCAGTGTTTGCCAAATTATACACTTAGGGAAGATGAATCTTAGCACATACCAACTACCTCTCAAGAACAAATAAAGGAGAATTTGAGAAAAAGTGATAGGTATACACAGATTGTTGAGAATATTCAGCAGCAGGTTCATAGTGGGAATCTCCAAGAAAGAAATTCAAAGTTGGATAGAACAATATTAGCATCTTTACTCAAGTTATTTTGTGATAGATTTTAAAATTACTTAAAATTACTTACTACATGTAAGAGGGAAAAAAAGCCTATCCAAAAAACTTAAAACCATTGTGTTACAGGAAAAATAGGAAAATAACTTTATAGTCATTCATTATTAGTAAATTTTATGGTCATTCACCCATTAAAAAAGGAAACTTTTAGACCATAACTAGAATGTTTTGTCAGATGATTTTTTTTATTTTATTGTATAAAGATATTGCAGTAATATATTTGGAGTACTTGGAAAAGAATATGAGAAGAAAGGATTCAGTCACATATAACTTGAATTATAAAGGTCCCAGAAAAATTTGTGAGAAAAGATTGTTTGCATGAGTGGTTACTGAAGAATCTCCTGGTGGTAGGTTATTGGAATGACTAGAGAAACATCCATGTATGGACTTCTGGTAATGATTACTACTGGCTGATCGAATCACAGAAATAAAGACCACCATGTGCAACTGATAAAGCCACCCAACACCTTCCATGAGTTAGTCTTATTGAAAAAAATAATCCAAAAAATCAAACATATAGATCTGTCAGCTTTTAGGAAAAAAGAAAGGTGAGGATGACTGTATAAATAATACCAATGTGTGGCAATCAGCAAAATCCAGACTATGTGAAATAACTGAATTTTTTCAATAAAATTCCAGAAGGGGAGAATGCCTATAGAATAAAAATGATTCAAGAGAAACTGTAGTCAGTCCGTGTGTTGACATTGTTTGGGACCCATTCAAATGTAATTTGTAAAAATAAAGTATGAACATAGGGCAGTTGAGGAAATCTGGACCCTGACTGGATAGTTAATTATATTAATCAATTGCTTTCTGTGAATATATAATGATATTGTGTTTAAAAAAGGAGTCCTTGTTTTTCTAAGCAATATACGCTCAAATATTATTTCAGTGAAATGTCAGGATGTCTGGAATTTGCTTCAGCACACTTGGAAGTCATTGAGCCTGACTGAGGGCATAGAGAAAGCAAGATAAAACAGATAATTTCCAAGGACTGATAACTGCTTTCTCTGTGTGGTAGGTGGAAATTCATTATCTTGTGTTCTGTGTTTCTGAATGTTAAATAGTTTCCCTTAAAAAAAGGTCTGAGTGTGGGCATTTAGCCAGTGGTTCAAATGCTGGTTTAGATGCCTGTATCTGTCATCGCTGTAGCTACGTTTGGTTCCTAGTTATGACTCCTGACTTAAGCTTCCTGTTAATGAGGCAGTGGTGGTGATAGCTCAAGTAATTGGATTCCTGCCGTCCATTTGGGAGATCTGAATTGAGTTCTTGGCTCCTGATTTTGACCCTGGGCCTAACCGTAACTGTTGTGGTCATCTAGGGAGTGAATGAATGAAGGAGAGCTCTCTATGTCTCCCTAAGATAAAATTAAAGTTAAAAAATAAAATGACTAGCGTGTATGTAATATGTTCCACAAGCCTCTAGCAAAAGCATAATCATTGTTATGGATAATAAATGAAGTTTTGGGTGGTGATTTGTCTCAGGATGTACAATTAAAATATCAGAACCATGAATCCAGTCTTAATCCCTCAACATGGTATCTTGCCTCTTTTTTCTAAGCCCTGTTCAGAGATGGTCTTTTCCTTGATTCTTTGGATAGCTCTTCTGTTTTTCATCTTTTTGATCTTTTGTGTGGGAGATATCAGATGCTGGCAGTATTGCGCTTCGTTTTTCAGTGAGGGCCTCCCTCATAATTCTCCATTCTTTCCTATGTCATTATATATAAAATGTTCTCAGTTTTGTTTTCCCTTCTTTTTCACCTTCTTTTCTCCCTCAATTCATGAGGCGACTTTGCTCCTGCTAGTGACGGCCCTCCTCTTCCCAGGGCGCTGTAGATGGTAGGTAATACTTGGCCCTCGTCCTCACCCTGCTGCTCACCTCCCTTTCCACAAGTTGGATTTGGGTGAATTTGATAAATTAAACCAGCAAAGGAAAGTCTCATAAGGCAGTCTTGGGCTTGGAACCTAGACATTCAGAATAGAATAAGACTTATTTTTCTCCCCTGAAATTAAGAGGAATATTGGCACCTAGAACACAGGAAGTACTTTAGTAATACATAATGCTGACATTAATAAAGAGGAGATGGAATGACACAGTCACAAGAGCTAGCTTCATATAAAAACATAATTGCCTACTCTAAGCTTTTTGAGGTATTGGACTTAGTTTTCATTTCTGCCTGCTTCATTTTCTCTCCAGGAAGTGATACCAAAGCTTGGTGAGACAATGCCTTGCTTTTCCACATAGTCAAGCTAGCTCACCTCGGTCAATACAGTTCCTGGAGGGCAGAGTCGGTCCAGTATTGGAAAGAATCTCATGGTTACGTATCTCTACTACTATGACTTGTGGGCAAAATTGCAAAATGGGACTTTAGTTATTGTTCTCCCATCTTCATCTCTCCATTTCTCTCTCCAGGTAATCCCTTGTTCATGTTGTTTTCTTGTGGTTAAATGTTGCCATCACAATAACCTGCCATCTCTTGCCAATCCCCAAAGATCTGGTGTTCTAATTGGATTTGTCCTCTTTTGCTCCAACAATCTTGTCCCACCTTCATCAGCAGCATTTATTTCTAGGGCACTTTTCTTTCATGGAATGTTGGTTTCAGATGGTCATTCACAAAATATGAATATGACCTCACTTGTCTCTGTTTATTAGGGTGTTCAAAACAGACCATTCTAAACTCAGTGGCGACAGTATTAGAAGAGGTATTAACCAGGCTTCCACTAGAAAATTTTCTGATCCCTTCTCTGTTTTGTCACTTCTCCCTGACTCATGCAGCTTACTGTGAGAACTAATGCAGCTTTGGGGAAGTGCCTTGCTGTCCTGCCATGAAACCTGGTGCCAGGGAATTATTTCAAGGCATTGTCTGGTAAAGTTCATCAACCTGCTTTGCAGCAGGCCTGTGAAAGCAATATAGGGTTTCATGTAGCTCTTAATCTCCAGCGGTTGGGAGAGCAAGGGAAGTGCAGTGTATGGGGGAGATTTTTCACAATGTCCTTTGTATGCAGTGTATTAAAATTGTCCCACAAGTGACTTAAGAAGAAATTAAAAACATTCACATGAATGTTCATACGTTTTAAAATGTGTCAGGTTACATAAAATACTAAATGGCTAGTAGATTCCTGATGTTTTAAATAGTAAACTTAAAAACAAAAGATTTATTTTATCTTTATTGGAAAGTCAGATATAAGGAGAGGAGAGACAGAGAGGAAGATCTGTTGACTCACTCCCCAAGTGACTGCAATGGCCAGAACTATGCTGATCTGAAACCAGGAGGCAGGAGCCAGGAGCCTCTTCCAGGTCTCCCACGCAGGTATAGGGTCCCAAGGCTTTGGGCTGTCCTTGACTGCTTTTCCAGGCCACAAGCAGGGAACTGGACTGCCAGGATTAGAATTGGTGCCTATATGGGATCCTAGCACATGCAAGGCGTGGACTTTAGCCACTAGGCTACCGCGCTGGGCCCTAAATACTAAACTTTTAAAACATGTCTAGTAACCCACAGAATAATAGTCTAGACAGCATTGGTATTTATCTGTACGAGAGTAAGTGTGCAATAGTTGGTGATTGATTAATCCAGTGGTTGAACACTGGGCACACTCCAGCCTTTAATGTGCCTTTCCCATTTACTTGTACTCTGGCACCATCTAGTGTTAACAAAGAAGTAAGTTCTTCATTGCTTTTGCTTTCCTTTGGTTTCCTCTCCTTTCATCCCTGCTCCCTGCCTCTCTACTTAACAGAAATACCATCTTGGCCTGAGAGACGTTAACAAATACAGATTGGATTATATCAGTTTCCAAAATGAAGAATTATGCCTTTAGTCACCTAATGATGAAAACTGACATATTTATTGACATGCACATGGGATATGCTTCATCACTTTTCAAGTCTTTTTTCCTAGTAAAATAGTCTGCTAGAAAATTGCTGATTTTATTTATTTTCAGTTGCTCTGTCAATCAATATATCTTCTATTGACAAACATTAATTCCACTTAACAACTAATATTAAATGTCATGTTAGGTCCAAGTTAATATTTAGATACTGTCACTTTGTTTCTGCCACTACTGACAGATATATTACTGTTAATAAAAACCACCAACTGGTCCATGGGATACTGATGCTTAGAACCTTGCAATCCAAAGTGTAATCCTTGAACTGGAAGCTTAGCTGACACTTGAGGACCATCAGAAAGGCAGGGTCTCCCGTCCCCAAACTTGACCTGTCCTGACCCCAAGAAGATGTCCAGGTGAATCAGGTGAACATCAGTACATGAGGAGCACAGTTTTAGGGATTTGTTACCTGCTCCATCCAGCACCCAACCCTGCCCTCACCCCTTACTGTCATTTCAACCCCCTCCCAATGATTGAGCATCAGCCAAGCCAAGACTAAGGGCTATGATTGCAATTTTGATTTGGTTTGTAATATTTTATTCTTGGAAAAAGTTATGCAATTTTCTTCTCTGACTCACAGCTTACTGCATATAAATTGTATCACTGCTGTTGTTGAGACACACATCAGCAACTGAACAAAGAAGGCACAGTCCTTTCCTACCTGATCCATCAGCTTTGTGTCTGGAGAGGTGTAATGAGTCAGCCATTTCGATTAGCTGAGAGGAAAATCACCAACTCTGAAATTTCAGGGCTTACAAATGCTAACGAACATATTTAAGTTTGCTGTGTTAGAGTCACCATTGGAACAGACAGCGAAAAGAGAGGTTTTAAATAATTTCTGGCAGTTGAATTGAAACTGAACAATTAGAGTCTGTATTATTGAGTTTGACATTTTAAGATCTTTCTCAGATGCTAACTTTATGTATTTATAAATCTTTAAGTTTGTGATGAAAATGCTGACTGTCACAGCCATTTGTATTTTGGTTCATGAGCAGTTCATCAGTTTAACAAATCAGTAACATTCTAAATTTAATTAAATATTTGGAGACATTTACTTACCTAATGATCTCAGAAACTTTAGATGAATATTGAGATAGACTTATAAGTATAAAACGTGTCTTTCTATGGACCCAGACAAGTTTAAAAAATGGAATAAACTGGTGGCTGGCAGGTTAGGCCACTGTCTGCAATGCTGAAATTCCATTTGAGCACGGGTTGGAGCTCCAGCTGCTCCACTTCTAACTCAGCTTCCTGCCAATATACCTGATAAAACAGAAAAAGATGTATTTGGGCCCTTAGCACCCTGTGGAAGACCTAGATTCCAAGCTCTGGACTTCAGCCTAGACCAGTTCCAGCCATTGCATCCATTTGGGAATTGAAACGGTGGATAGATGATTTCTCCCTGTCTGTCTGTCTCTCTTTGTGTATGTGTGTGTGTTTCTCTCTGTTTCACTCTGCCTTTCAAATAAATATCAAAAAGAAAATGTAATGAAGTTACAATTATGATAAACAGAACTATTTTGGATTATAAAATTAATCAAACCTTTTAAAATGTTTTAAATTAATTTTCATTTTATTTCAAATGCAGAGAGAGACAGACAGAGAAGGAGTTCTTCCATCCAATGTTTCACTCCATCAGTATCTGTAGTAGCCATGACTGGGGCAAGCTGGAGTTTGGAATTCAATCTGGGTCTCCCACATGGATGGCAAGGGCCTATGCACTTGAGCCATCACCGCTGCCTCCCAGAGTGTACTGGAGCTGGAGCTGGAGCCAGAATTTGAACCAGGCTGTCTGTTTTGGGATGCTGACATCCCAGGGGTGTCTAAAACACCGTGTTAAATGCCTGCTCCTCAAATTCTGACTTTTATTAACATCTCAGCTAATGTCCGTTAAAACTTCAAGGCAGGATCACAAAATCTTGAAAATATTTTGAAAATCTTACCTTCATAATTGCACAACTTACCACTAAAATTAGGATAAAGTATCATTTTTTAAGCTTATGTCACTGCATTTCTTCATTGTTCTAGTGTTTCATAATGAAACAACTCAAGACAGCGGCATTTGATGCATGACCAGTTCTGCATTCCTCATATTTCAGTGTGTCAAGCATTTTGAATTATGGCTTTTGTGTTGGCAGTTACATCTGTAAACCAAGAAAACTAGTCCTTTTGACATTTCTCTCAGATTTTAGTATACAATGGATTGTTGCTAAAATAAATGAGAAGCTGGAGAGATTGCTTTTGTCCAAGTTGGGGCTCCCTGATTCTGAGGCTCTTAGAGCTGCCTGCTGGGGGTATGCTGGGTGAACCCTTGAGTACAGAACACCCACAGAAAGTGGGGGAGAAGCTGAATCCCTGTGCAGCTATGACAGAAACTGTGCTCAGTCACACTCCCAACTCTCAAGTGATACCCTGCCTCCCCCAGCTTCTGTGCCCTGAGAGCTGAGCAGGTATTGGCTGGGGGAAGCTCTCAAGGGAGCATGTGACCCTGGCTGAGGCAGCTGAGGACAGTTCCCAGGAAAGATCTCAACTGAGCACTGTGGACAGCCAACACCCCTGGCAGCTGAGGGAGTAAGTGCCTTGATCAGAAGGCGGGTGGAGGAGGAGTGTAAATGCCACCCGCAGCCTTCACTGCAAGTACTTTCTCATTGTTATTATTAAAGGAGGGGTTGTCCCAGAAGATTACCAGCTTTAGCCATGAAACTTAATTCCAGGAGCGGCAATATTACAGCAGGCTGATCCCCATAATACAAATGGCAATGCCACTCTTTGCTTAAAGGCTTTTTAGAGAATGCATGAAAACAGGGCCATGATGTTGGCAGGGAGATGGCAAAGAGGTTCTCTGTACCAACTGTCTCTTGCAGCTGTGAAAAGACACACACAGCCTGGCTGCCAACTGTTGGGCTCATTGTGCATGGGCTGAATTTAGTTTCCTCTCCTGTCAACTTGCAATTCTATGTTGAAGAAAATTGGTCTGATCTGCCACATCTCCATCTCTTAGCAACTGAGAGAGATTGAAATAACAGCTAGGTAATTGGATATTGAGAACTTGAAGGTCGTGAAAATGGAATATAATGGCTGTTTGTATTGGCGGGGGGGTGGGGGAAGCAAATGATGTAATCCTAATTCCTAGAGATGTTTGGAATGCTACAGGGGTTACAAAGTGAAAACCAGTTTAAACTGGTTGAACTATATCTCACCAAAATAATCCATTTGGTCCAGAAGTCCCCTCACACACGTGTATTTGCTGAATCTAAATCTCTCTGGAATGTTGGAACTACAACGTGGAAAATAGTTTTATGTTCTGCATTATAGTCTGTAAGATTGGCCTACAGCTTTCTTACCGCAAATTTTAAACAATAATTCTAATATAATATAGATGGCAGTTTGGAATCCAATTTTATTTTTCCTGTTATGGGCAGTGGGGAAGGAAACATGAGGAATAGGAGAGTAAGTGAGGGTGGGCTCCCAAGTCAGTGATGTGTTGAAAACTGTTTCCTAGGCAGCTCACTCTGTCTCCAGGGGGCATGCACATCAGGTAATAATGGAATTGCATGTTTGAAAACTAGAAAATGAAAAGTGGAAGCCAAATGAAGTTGTTGATAAGTTGTTTTCCTTCTTTCCTGGGGCCATCTGGTTTTCAAATTAGGAAGATGAGAAAATGTTGTGTTTTTTCTCTCAGAATGAAACCAATGTCAGTTTAGTGGAAATTCTAAAGCAGGAGTGAAGTGGAGAGAGCTGGATGGGGCAGAGAGAGCACCACATGCTTAAACAGTAGGATGAGCTGCTCACTTCTTGCATTCCAGGCTTCATAATCCAAACATTTTGCAACTATTTAGTAACCTGTCTGGACAAGGTTTGTTTGAAGGGGTGTGGATTAAATTGGAGAGGACTGAAGATCTAGTGCTTCACATGGTAGGTAACCGCCTGGTCTTGTTTTTCAGAGCGTGTTTATTCACCACACATGTAGCTTCCAGCCCAGCATGGTGGGCAGGGAGGCATTGTTGTTGTTTTGTTTGTGGTTGTACTTCCTTGACGCCTTGTACAGGTAGGTCTTGGATTCACTGCTCTAGTCAATATGGGCTTCCATTTTTTCCCCTCGTTGGTGCTAAGAGATTTTAATTCCTTTTACTTGAACTGGTTTCAGTTCCACAGAGGTGTCTGTTTTATGACACAACAACTTTGAAGAGGAGAAGTACAGCTCCCTCAAGACTGCATCCATCCAATTTACAAGTGAATCTGAACTGAGTGAAATTGTTGACTTTGTAGGTCAAAGGCAGTTGGATATAGGTACTTTCACATGGTTCAGCCTCTATGTATACAACTTCAGTTTTGTAAGGAATGGTTATTATTAACACCTTACTTAGGATTTCCTGAGAAAAGGAGAAAAATTTCAAGGTAAATAAACTAACTTACTTGTAACCAAGTTAAATTTGGTTGGGGGGTGGGTTGGTGTGCGGCTGGTTTATAGTTCATGAACACACTAAAGAAAGAGGGATTGCATATCTCTGCAAACTCATTCCCCAGAGAGAGATGAGGATTTGTTTCCTTTGCAGAATATCTTTCCAGTTCATTTCATCTAGCATTGATTTTTTTTTATAATTGTACTTCACTCATTTTCAACAACGGTGTGAAATTTCTACAAATTTATTTACAAACTCTTTGGAGAATAGGAAGTATGTCAGCTTTTGGAAAACTGATGAAAACTCTAACCTTTGATCCATTTGGTAAAGAGGTTTATTTTGTTCACTGTCACAGCTCTCACAAGTCATTTTCAATTTTATGTTTTTATTTGAGACCTCGGTAGTACATTTCTTTAAACTTACACACTGGAAAAGAACACATGGATTTATGACCTGACAAACATTATACACAGGGATGGAGGTCTCAGTGCAGTGCTCTTTTAGACTTCCAACAGATTATGAATGTGTCATAGTCACAGCAAACTGGCCAGGTATGGTGGCTTAACAGGCTAATCCTCAGCTTTACTGCATCCAATATGGACTCCAGGCACTGCTGCACTTCTGATCTAGTGTCCTACTTAACGGCCTGGGAAAATAGCAGGGGACAGCCCAAGTCCTTGGACCCCTGCATTCATGTGGGAGACCTGGAAGAAGCTCCTGACTCCTGGCTTTGAATTGGCTCAGTTCCAGCCATTGCAGCCGTTTGTGGGAGTGAACCAGTGGATGGAAAATCTCTTCCCCTTCCCCTGCCACCCTTTCTCTGTGCTTGCTAGTCCTAACTCACTGAATGAAGCAATGGAGTTGTAAAGTTGCATTGCTCTCCCACAGTTGGTAATTGTAATGCTAGGGCCAGTCCTCCAGTCAGTCTTTAGAGTTGGCTCCTTAAGGTTTGTTACTGCTCTGCCTTCATGCTGACTGGTTAATAGCTTCCCAATTTATCATTTTTCATGAGTGTTTTTTATTGTTAATTCTTATTTAGAAAGTGACTTTGGGCAAGGTGTCTTGATGGACTGATGTTGACAGTTCTGTTAGTGGGCTTGTGGTGGTGGGGGGTCCAGGTTCTTGTCATTGATTCAGGAAGAAATTCAAGGATAGGAAATAAAAACCAGTAGGAAGATGTTATTTATTGACAAAGCAAATATACCCATTTCAAGTGGGTGTGGATATGTTTCAGAATGAGCTGCTTAGCCAGGGGATAAGGTTTATTCTCTCTCTCTCTCTCTCTCTCTCTCTCTCTCTCTCTCTCTCTCTCTCTCTCCCTGCCTCTCTCTCTACCCCTCTTTCTGATGAATTCCTTTTTTTTTTAGATTTATGTATTTTTATTGGAAAGTCAGATATACAGAGAGGAGGAGAGACAGAGATAAAGATCTTCTGTCCGATGATTCACTTCCCAAGTGAACGCAACATCCAATTCTATGTTGATCTGAAGCCAGGATCCAGGAACTTCTTCTAGGTCTCCCATGCAGGCGCAGGTTCCCAAGTCTTTGGGCTGGCCATGACTACTTTCCCAGGCCACAAGCAGGGAGCTGGATGGAAAGTGGAGTTGCTGGGATTAGAACTGGCACCCATATGAGATCCCGGTGTGTTCAAGGCGAGAACTTTAGCCACTGGGCCACGCCGCTGGGCCCTTTCTGATGGATTTTTATGGCAGCTTGGGGAGTCACCCTTTATCATGTTCTGAGTAGATCTTCGCACAGGTACAATTGGAATGATATGTTGTAATATACATTGTGTGTTTTATTGTCATCTTGGATGTCTTCCCAGGGATGTGCTTCTTGCTATTATAATGAAGCAGTGGTTGGTGAGTAGTAAAGATGGTTGCTCCCTCTGGTAGAAATGATTACTCTTCTGCTCAGTGCAGTGAAGTAGTTGGGGCCTGGCGGCTTGGTCACCCTTAATCAACAGGTTTGTTTCTTATCAGGAGGTGCTTGTAATATTGTTACTACTTGCCATATATTGATTTGCCTGTCCCAGGCAAAATCTCAGTTCTATGAAGAGCAAAGCTCAAGAGAAACATCTGAATCCTGTCCCTGTGGAGAGTCAACTGAGAAACTGAAAGCACCTTCTGTTTGCTGTGTTAGGACACAGCCAACTTGCTCACCTTGCATTTGAGTGTGCTGAGCAATCTTGGAAGCTGTAAATTATTTTCAGTCTTTTCTATTAGCATAAAAACATTGTAAGTCAATATTTAACTACCAGTACTCATGTTATATCATTTGGTTAGTGCAGTACATTTTTCTTGTCTATATATGGACGAATTTAATGTATTGTTCTTAGAAGTGTTTGGTATTTCTTTCTAGGAATATACTGCTTTTTATTAATCCAGTACATACTTATTAGGCACCTAACATACTTTCAGACGCTGTTCTCAGCACAGTAATGAACAAAATGAATGAAGTCTGTAATCATGCACCTAACATTCTCATGGGGCAGGAGGGTGGATCTGTAGGAATAATTCCTTTGATGGTTTTAGAGCCCTAGGGAGAAATATGCAGTACTTCCTCATTCAGAAACCCTCAAAGCCATTTTACATCTTCATCAGATAAAAACAGACACAAAATTTGATGCTGAAACAGCTTTAAGTTGAACTTCCCTGTGTGAATCATCATCAGAGATGCGTTAAATTAAGAACTCTGTATGAGAATCTGTCTCCTACTAGACCTTAGTTCCTGTGTATAGACTTTTATCTAACCATATTTTGTGTGAGTAAAATTCTCATATACTTGAGCTATAGTGAAGGTTTTTGTGAGTCATAAAGTTGGAAGTATTTGGGGAGAGGGATAGGGAAAGGAAAGAGGAAAAGAAGAAGGGAAAGAGAGGGAAAGTGAGATAGCAAGAGAATCCATAAGTAGAAGCAGGTTAAGAGTGATGCTGAAGGTGCACTCACAGTTCTCCCAAGCAGTGACTGCTGGGTGCACCAAAGCTCATCTGGGAGGCAACTTGATTTCCATATGTGTTTGACTGTCCTGACAAGATAATTAATGCTGTGACTCTAAGACTGGTTTTGAATCACGGAATTGCAAAAAATGCCTTGTGGTGTATTTATTACTTTGGTCCCCAAAATCAGACTTAGCCATATATTTTCAGTAGTGAAGCATGTTTATTTAAAATATGTTGTTATGCTGGAGGGGCAGTTTAGAGTGGTGGTTAAAATAGTTGATTCTTGAAACCCAACTATGTGTATTCAAATTCCAGCTCCACTCCTTACATGGGGATATGAGGCAAAAAACTGCGCCTCATTTTCCTCTTCTGTAAAATAATGCTCATAGCAGAATCTATCTCATAGGACTACAATGAGCATTAAATTAGATAGCAGCTGTGAAATGCTTAGAGTAATGCCTGGCCATAGCAAGCACTACATAGTGTGACAAGTGTAATGAAAAAGACTTGGATTATCCTGTCAATAGGCATTGTGGGGCTGAGGTTTATGGAATCTTCTAGGCATCACTCCTAAATGCAAAAAGTAGACTCCAAGATTCAGAGAAAACAGTGTGTGCTGAGCATTGCCATGTGGGGTGTTCTGAGTGCTCTCATTTACTGGTTAAGAGCCAACATCACAATGCTTTTGCCAAGAGGCATCACAAACATGCATGTGTACCCACAAGGCAACTCACTGTGTAATTGCCATCAAATGTGTCAAGAAGGCATCATGCTGAGATCTGTGGAATGATACAGTGGATGTCAGGGGAACAAGTCTTTCTGCTAAACAGATGACAGAGTGGTTAAGAAAATGGATAGTGAAGTGGAAAATTCCAGCTCCATCTGCAGTGAAGATGTGAAGTAGCAGCAATGCTAAACAAACAGCCTGTGGATAACAGGATAAAAGACCAGTTGTCCTTAGCAGGCAAAGTTAGAAAAGGTTGAGGAGACAGCAGAGGAGACCTCTGGCTTCTGAAGACACAAGAAGTGTAGTTTGATGCTAGAAGGAGATAATCAACTTGATGAAAACTGTGTTCAACCTGAAGTATACACCTGCTCAAGGTACCAGTGAGAAGAGAGAAACTAAATACCCTTGTAACTTTCTTGGGGAACTTCTGAAACTGTAAAGCTATGGCTTATGCTTTAGGGAGTAATGATTGGATATGAAGAAAGATGATGCTAGCTGTTTTAGGCAGGAAGTAAGTGTAGAGGCTGGATGCATAGGTCAAGGGCAGGAGAATGGTTTAATTGTGATGTAAAATTGAAGAGATTTCTTGGTGTAATGGTCAGCAACTTCTGATTTCCACTGTTATCTTTGGCTCTGAATTAAATTGAGGCAGTAGGAGATAATTTCAAGTCACACCGAACGAGTTCAGGAAGATAAATTGGGAGAAGATGAGAGGATGGATCTGCCCATGTCTATTGCCATATTAAGGGAAATATGAGAAGGATGCTATGAGAGTAAGAATTTTATTGGCTCTGGGGTTTTACACTTAGGAACATGAAAGCACTTCTAACATTGGTGGATTTTTGCTAATGTATGAAATTGTTTTTAAGATAATTTCAACTGTTGTCTCCTGATTGTATGAAAAATATGTATTATAAAATGATGGCAAAATAAATATTATGTTTGTCCCTCTAGGAATATCCTCAATTATCAGTTTTGATATATATTTTTTCAGTTTTTATATATATAAGTAGAAAAAATGCTTCTTCCAGTTCTCCCATGTGAGTGCAGGACCCTAGGCAATTGGGCTGCGTTCCAAGGCTTTTCCAGGCACATTAGCAGGGAGCTAGATTGGAGGTGGAGCAGTGGGGACATGAATAGTACTCACATTTGATATTGGCATTGCAGAGGGCAACGTAACCTGCCATGCCATAGTGCTAGCCCCATCCATCATGATTTTGTTGTTCCTTTAATAGTATATCCTAAACATTTCTTTGTGTGCCATGTAGATTACTCCAACCACTTAGTTTTCTCAAAACTCCTGTGCTCAGAGGATTCCTATTAAGCTAAATACTGAGGTATTTTGCCATGGTCTGAATGTTTTTGTTTCCCTCAAAATTTTTCTTTTTTTTTTTCTTTTGTTATTATGTTATTTTATGATACAGTTCCATAGGCCCTGAAATTTCCCTTACCCCATTACCAAAAATCCCTCCTTCCTACTGAGTTCTCCTATATTATTGCTATAGTATTTTTCTTCATAAATAATTATATGTCCATCATTGCGGGCATGGACAATGGCAGAAAGCCCAGCATCCAACTGTGAAGATATACTTAACAATTTCATTGGGAGTCCATCTTTGATGTGGAAGTAGAGATGTGTACTGCATTATATCCTCATATCTGGACATGATAGCCTCTATTACACAGTTATTATACATCCCCTTAAATGAAAAGCCATAATACAAAAATCAATCACAGGAAGAAAAATAGAGATTTACAACACCATGAAGTTAAATAACATGCTGCTGGATATGATAGTCTCCATTACACAGTAACTATACATGCCCTCAAATGAAAAACCACAAAACAAAATCAACAGCAGGAAGAAAAAGAGAAATTAACAATACCATGAAGTCAAATTAGCATGCTACTGAATGATTAATGTGTTGCTGAAGAAATGAAAGTCAAGAACTTTCTTGAAGAAAATTATGCTGCTGTGTGATCTATGAGTCATTGAAGAATTTAATGAGAAGAAAGTGTTTTGAAGAGATGATTTTTTTAAAAAAATCAAAATCCATGAGATATAGTTTTTGCTGATCTTTGTTAGTGAAATATATCTCCTGTAGGCAACAAATAGATGGGTTTTGTTTTCTTAATCAAGTATACTTATCTATGGTGTTTGATTGATGAGTTTAAGCCATTTACATTCAAGGTTAATATGAATGGGTGGTAATATGGTTCTGTCATTTTAGCAATAGGTTGTTCATTGGTTTAGTCTTCTGTTATTTTACTGGGATGTTCTTTGCATTAGCCTTTGGTTTCGGTGGGCATTATTCCTTTTTGTCAAGAGAAAATCTTTATGTATCGTTTGTAGGACAGATTTGGAAGAGGCATATTCTTTTAATTTTTCTTTCCTGTGGAAGGATTTCTTTCTTTCTTTCTTTTTTTTTTTTTTTGTTTCATTTTTAAAGACAAAGGAAAGTTTTGTTGGGTACGTTATCCTGGGCCAAAAATTTTTTGCTTTTAGAATCTGGAATATATCACTCCATTCTCTTCTGGCCTGTAGAGTTTCCTGTGAGTTTAATTGGCATTCCTTTATATGTCAATTGATGTTTTTCACATGCACATTTAAGGATCTTTTTCTTATGTTCAGCTGAAGAGAGTTTGAAGATCATGTGTCGTGGTGAAGATCGCTTTTGGTCAAGCCTGTTGGGAGTTGTGTGCCCCTCCTGCATGTTTCCCAATTCTTTCTCTAGATTAGGGAAAGTTTCCCTTGTTATTTCATTGAATTCACCTTTAATCCCAGTTTCTCTTTCTGAACCTTGTGGGACTCCCATGACTCTTATGTGTGGCCTGTTAATAGTGTCTTTCAGTTCCTAAATACTTTTTTTAGCTTGACCCAGCTCTGCTTCTAGATTGTTTGTTTCCCTCTGATGACAGGAAATATCTTCTAATTTTGAAGTTCTTTCTTCTGCTTCCTTCATTTTATTTTGGAGACTTTCCACTGTACTTTTAATTTGCTCTACTGTGTTCTTCATTTCTGATATATCAGCTTTAATTCAATTCATTTCCTGTGTTAACATATTACTTAAATTTCTTGAACTCCTATATTAACATGCTTCTCATTGTTGATAATAAGCTTTATAACAAGTGTTTTGAATTCTGTATCCCTCATTTTCTTGATGTCTTCCTCAGTGAACTCTGAGTTTGGCAAAGGATTTTGCTCCTTTGCAGGGGAGTCTTCAGTAGTCTTCATTGTGCCTTTGTCTCTTCTTTTGCTTTTGGTCATTGTACTTTTGGGTAGCAGATTTTTCTCCTTAGGGCAGGTTTCTATAAGCTGTGTGACCCACAGGTCTACAATTAAATTTTACTTATTGTGGTTGGTACACGGTTCTTTGCAGTCACTTGTACACTCCCTCCAGTGAGTTCCAGGTCTGGGTTCTTATGTTAGATTTCCACCATGGTCTCCTTATCCTCGCTCCTGGTTCAACACTCTCTACCTCCTGTGACATTGCGCAGGGGCTGTACCATTATGGTCTACAACCTTTCTGCCACTTTTGGTTCGAGCAGGTGCCAGGATTAGGGAGACAACAGGTGTCCTACAGAGCTAGGTTGTTGGTGGTGCTGATTTTGCCAGAACCTGTTGACTTTTAGGTTTGAGGGCCACATGGACCTATTTTGATCAATACGATGCCATAGTTGGTATTATTTTCCCTGTGGGACCAATGCAATGCACTGAGATGAATGAGTTTCCTCCCAACTCAGTGCATGTGCAGCTCACTGTTGTCCCTGCAGTCTTAAAGCTCTTGTCTCACTGTAAGAAATGTCACCTGTCATGCCCCTACTAGAGTTCTTAATCTGCTGGCCATCAGATCTGAGGGCTACCTGGACCTGTCTTGGGTGTAACATGCCACATTGTTGCAGTTCGCTGAGCCAGAAATGAGTGCAAATGCAGTCCTGTCCTATAGCCTTTGTCTCCCTACACAAAATGGTGTCCGATTTGGCTCTATGGGGTAAAGTGGGCTGTGAAATCCACCCTGTTGCTACATCACCTATCTGGAACCTGCCACTCTCTCTGTTCCTGGTCAAATCAAACAGACCAGCAGGATGAGCAATTCTTTGTCTGGGTTTACATGAGCTCCCAGTGAACACCCTTTCCTACCTTGCTGCTGATGGAATTCCGGCTGTGTTTGCAGTTCAGATCACTGCTTGCTGAATGCTGCTGGGTTATCGGTCACTGCAACACCATAACTTTGTGTCCACTGCTTTCCCGTGTCTGTCAGTTTCTAGGTGCCCTTCTGCTGTCATTCTGTCCTCTCTTATTTCCTAGAATGTACTCTCTCTGCTTCGTACTGGCTATAGTTTTTCCATCTGTTTAAATATGCCCGTACCTTATTCCCCTCAAAATGTTTAAGTAACAAGTCTAACCCAAATTGATGGCATTAAGAAGTGCAGCATTTGGGAGGTGGTTAAGTCATGTGTGTGCAACCTTCAGGTCCAAGAGAAACCCTTCACCTCCTATCATACAAAGACACGGATAACAGGAAAATGGTATCTGTTAACCAGATAAACTTTGCAGTGTATGATTTTAACATAGTAATCTAAATGGGGACCTGGGACAATAACTCAATTGGCTAATCATGTGGCTGCAAGCCCCACGATCCCATATGGGCAGTGGATTATGTCCCTGCTGTTCTACTTCCTATCCAGCTCCCTCTTGTGACCTGGGAAAGTAGGAGAGGATGGCCCAAAACCTTGGGATCCTGCACCTGTGTTGGAAACCTGGAGGAAGCTACTGGATCCCTGCTTTGGATCAGCTCAGCACAGGCTAGCCATTGTGGCCACTTGGAGAGTTGAACCAGTGGATGCAAGATTTTTCTCTCTACCTTTCCTTCTTTCTGTGAATTGGCATTTCCAATGAAAATAATTTTTTTTAAAAGAAATCCAAATGGATTGAGATGGGGTTTTGGAGTTCTTAACTTCCTCTTATTGATATAGGGATGGTTTATACAGGGGATTGGGAGTGGGGTGGAGAGCAATTTGGGGTTTGCAGTGTACCTTAAATTGTTAAAAGGGGAAAAACATTTCTGTGTCAGCACACTAATCTTGGATCTTGGAGTTTGGATTTGTGTCTCTTAATAGTTTCCCTTTGAGGTGTCTGACTAGATGTCTCTCCTCTAATTCTAACAAATGATAGTGAGCTTCTTGGCTGAGAAATGTTAGCTGCTGTATCAGATGTGTAGAAGGAAAAAACAAGTGACCTATCCTTCAGAATTAGGAGGGAGAAATCAGGTCCAGGAGGATGCTTAGCTTATAGTTGAAGAGGAAAGAATTGCTAGTTGACCCGAATTGTAAATCCTATGTGGAATCTTGTATAAAAAGGCTCTATGGTAAGCTCTGAAGACTTATGGTTAAAACGTTAGCACAACATGCAGAATTCAAAAGGTTCCCATATGTGCCCCAGTCAGTAGTGGTGGTAGTGTCCATTCTTAGTCAGGCATGCTTTGTGATATTGAATTTCTTTCCATGGTTTGTAGATATTCCTGCAAAATCAGTCGTGTAGCAATTCTGAGAAAAGAAAGCAAGCAGTTTTGTGACTGGTTAGTGGAAAACAGAGAGAATTAGAAGATTTTTAGAGTCCAAAGATTTTTATTTTCTAAGGTATATTTGAGGACCTGGACCCATCGCTGTAGCCTAGTGGCTAAATTTCTTGCATTGCATGTGCCGGGATCCCGTATGGATGATGGTTCATGTTCCAGCTGCTCCACTTGCCATCCGGCTCTCTGCTTGTGGCCTGGGAAAGCTGGAGAGGACAGCCCAAAGCCTTGGGACCTTTGTAACAGTGTGGGAGACCTGGAAGAAACTCCTGGTTCCTTCCTTCAGATTGGCTAAGCACTAGCTTTTGAGGCCACTTTGGGCAGTGAATCAGACAGTGGAAGATCTTTGTCTCTCCTTTTCTTGGTATATCTGCCTTACCAGTATAAATAAATAAATCTTAACAAAAACAACAACAACAAAAAGATACGGTTGCATTTGTCACTTGCTTGACTTAGGTGTCACTACACCATGCATGATCTCCATGTAAACCGCAGTGAAGATACAGTCACAGCAGTCAGAATTCAGCATGCTTTAGTCAGCCTGCGTGGATTCTTCCTGATCCTTGTCAGCCCTCACTGCTGCTCACACAGCCTTAAGATCCTTCCCCTCAGAGAAATGTCTGGTTGGTTCCTGACTGCTTCAACACACAGAATTAAATCATATGGCAGACTCATATACAATAAAGCTACTTTGCAATTTGAGATCTGTAGTTTTCTGATGTCTGTCTAGATCTATCTATCTATGATTGTAAAAATAAGCAGTAGATAAGTAAGAAATATCCTTTCATATTTCTTACAGAGGTAACTCTGCAGAGGTAACTCTGGTTGGCAGATTGGATTGACAGATTTTTAGCCCAGATTTGCATTCATAGTATGAAGACATATCCTTACTGCTATTATCTGTTGGTAACTGTCTTATTTCACATTATATTTTAGGACCTCTATCCATATCAACATATAGAGATTTACCTTTTATTTATTGATTGATTAATCAATAGTTGTTAAATGTTGTTGATTGACTAGTTGTCGTTAGATAATCTATGACAAAACAAAAAAATTCCAAAGATGATAAATAAAAGAATAAATATTAAAACAAAAGCCTCCCCTGCCTTTGTTTATTCTTTTGCCTGACAATTCATCTGTCTGAGGCAATCATTGCTATAATTTACGTATATATTATTTCAGAGCAATTAGAATGTTATTATTCCCTGTAGTATATAGCAAGTTGTAACATCTTCCAGCCTGAAAAAGAAGAAACTTCCTTGGCTCTTCATTCCCTTCCAACTACCCAATTTCCTTATTGCACTTACAGCAATAATCCGTGAAAAATTGATTACAATAGCTGGTACCAATCTCTCTTTTCCCGCCTCCTGATCATCTTACTGCAATCTGTTTTCATCTTATATGTAAGGATCCATTGTGTGAGGATTTAAAATCATGGATGTAAGAATAAAAATAGAATGTTCCCAGGAATATGGACACACACTACATGTCTCTGGCCACACCCTCTCCCTCTCTTCAGCTGTAACTTGGTTTTATGACACTGTGATCATTTCCTAGCTTTAGAGCTTTACTGCCCATGTAAGCATCTCTAAATATTACAGTTTACTTTGCCTGTGTTTTGTTTCAAATAACTTTATTTGATATAGATATATCCTTTTGGGTATGGCTTATTTTTGCCCAAAATATATTTATGAGATGTACTAGTCAGCTTTTCATCTCTGTAACACAATACCCAAGGAAATTAACTTCATAAAGAGAAATAATCAGATTTAGAAAATTAGGGAGTACCATTGGATTAGTGGTGGATGGTAGTGGAGGAGCATATACAATACTAGGATCATGTGATATGTCAGGAAGCAGAATGGGTGGGCTCAAACTTAGGCCTTTATAACAAGCCTCTCATGAGGATAGCTCCTGATGGCACATACCTACCAGCCTATGGACTTCCCACCAGGTCCTACCCGGAGACACTGTAATTAGATTCAGTTTCCATGTTTTTAGCACCTTTGACCTATGCTCTCGGAGTTTAAAGTTCGTGTGAGTTCAGAAATCATAACATATTCAAACTGACTGTACCATGAGGGTTTTTTCCCCCAATAAATATTGCTTTTTTTTAATCAAATGCTTTCTTTTTGTTAAAGATTTATTTTGTTTTTATTGGCCAGTCAGATATACGGGAAGGAGGAGAGACAAAAGAGGAAGAGCTTTCATCTGCTGATTCATTCCCCAGTGGCTGCCATGGCTGGAGCTGAGCTGATCTGAAGCCAGGAGCTTCCTCTGGGTCTCCCATGCGTGTGCAGGGTCCCAAGGCTTTGGGCCAAACTTGATTACTTTCCTAGGCTGCAAGCAGGGGGATGGATGGGAAGCGGGCTGCCGGGACACAAATTGGTGCCCATATGGGATTCTGGTGCATGCAGGTGAGGACTTTAGGACTTCAGGCACTAGGCTACTGTACTGGGCCCTAAATGCTTTTTTTCCCTAAATTTGTTAAGGTCATCTTATGATTTTTATAAACATTTAATTTTTAAAAACAGATTTATTTCATTTTTATAATTGGAAAGGCAACTATACAGAGAAAAGGAGATAAAGAAAGGAAGATCTTTTGTCTACTGGTTCACTTCCCAAGTGGCCGCGACTACTCGAGTTGAGCTGATCTGAAGCCAGGAGTTTCTTCTGGGTCTCCCACATAGATGCAGGGTCCCAAGGCTTTGAACCGTCATTTCCTGCTTTCCCAGGCCAGAAGCAGAAAGCTTGATAGAAAGTGGATAAACCGGGTTACGCACTGGTACCCATATGGGATTCCAGTGGATGCAAGGCTAGGACATAGCCACTAGGCTATTGCACCAGGCCCATAAACACTTAGTTTACAAACATTAAACCACTCCTGTTTTTCTGGACTCCATCCAACTTGGTCATGATACAGAAATATTATCTGGTTTATATATTGTTAGATTTATTTTATGAAGACTGTCCTGTTTCTGGTTTACTCCTAGTCCTTTGGTGGTCCATTAGAGATCTTCTCTGATTGTCCTCAGTTTCACCAGGGCCCATCATCCCTGGGGAGGGGAGGCTTCTACTCATTTTTGTCCCTTGCATGCTGAAGACTAGACTGACATTCAGCTAAGTTCTCAACTTCACAGCGTCATGTGCATATCAGTAAAATCCTGGTAGAGAAAAACAGCGTCAGTGTTCTTTTCCAGGTTTTCAATCTCTCTGAGACTGAAGATCCAAATCTGATGCCTTCATATTGATTCTGTTTTGCCCATCTTGTTTCATCATTCTCAGTGAAATGAGTGTTCTGCGTAAGCTATTCTGTTTTAACCAGAAGTTGAAGTTAAGAAATAATTTCAACTGGCAATCATTTAAGTAGCATGGTATTATCGAGGAATAGTGATGATAATTTTACAGTCATATTTTCACTACCCCGTTTCCCACCTTTAGTCTTACTTAGTCCCAGTTGTTGAGTGCATTTGGCAGGAAACTAGTGGATGGAAATAGCTCTTTTTCTCTCTGCATGTCAGATAAAATGAAAATAAGCAAATTGTTTTTAAATTATGAGACCTGAGTCTTAAAGATATAGTTATTTAAAAATTTTAATTTAATTGAATGAAAATATTTTATGATGAGAAGTATTGCAAAACTTTTAATGCAAGTCCACTAAAAATAATTATGTAATACTATCTTCAGGCTGTGTATATAAAATGTATGTAAAACAAAATAAATTGCTTAGTTTTAGGTCTCATCTAATGGTATCTCATTATTAAATGTTAAATAGTAAAAATCTGGGAAGTGTATGAAATCTGACTCACTGTCTAAGCAGTTTGGATAAGAGATTCTTAACTTGGGGGCCAGTGCTGTGGAGTATAAGGTTAAGCCTTTGTCTGTGGCAGCAGCATCCCATTTGGGCTCCTGTTTGAGTCTCAGTTGCTCCACTTTCAATCCATCGCTCCGCTCATGGCTTGGGAAAGCAGCGGGGGATAGCCCAAGGCCTGCTATTCAAGTCCATACATCTGGGATACCCAGAAGAAGCTCCAGGCTTCTGGCTTAGAACTGGACCAGCTCCAGCCATTGCAACATTTGGAGAGCGAACCAGTGGTCAGTCAGTCTCTCTCTCTTCTTCTATCTTTGTGATTCTGCTTCTCAAATAAAAATATTTTTTTTAAAAAAAATACTATACTTGAAAAAACTTTGTGTCATAGTTGTAGAGCATCATACTTGGATATTTCTCAAAATCATGAAGGAGAATGTAAATCCTCAAATACTTATAGTTTTCCAGACTAATGTTGATGTTTGGTTCTGATAAGAAAAAGCTTGTCGTGGTTTTATCATCTTTTTTTTTGTTGTTGTTGTTGTGCTGCAAAGAGCTAACAGCTATTTAAATAAGAATTAAAAATAGGACCTTGTGAAGTGCATGTTCCTTTTGTTTGTTGTTGCTGCCAGGATATAAATGACCACAGAACTGGGTTTGTGTATCTCAGACTTTAAAAATAATCTTAATAGTATAGCCTGTGGTAATTGTTAAAGAGAACAAAGCAGTGATCAAAAAATTAATTCCTAAGAAATATTCAAGTGGTCCAAATACTTCTATCACTTAAAAAAATTACTCTTTTTTCTCTTACTCTTGGAATATATTAAAAGGTTAAAGTGCCACTAGTTTATAGTTGTGGTACTCTGAGATTAAACCACATTGTAGTTGGCTTTGACCACTGGCTTAGCCCTTTTTTCGGTATGTTATCAAACATGGGAGAAACTCAGTTTATAAAATATGGTGGTGGGCATCACTATTGCAAAATGTGGTACGCTACAATGTACGTGGCATCCCTATGGGTGCTGGTTTGAGTTGCAGTTGCTCCTCTTCTCCAGCGCCCCTGCTAACTTACCTGGGAGGCAGCAGAAGATAGCCCTGCACCCACGTGGGAGACTCAGAAGAAGCTTCTGGTTCCTGATCTCGGTCGAGTCCAGTCCTGGTTGTTGCAACATTTAGGGAGTGAACCAGCAGATCGAATATTCCCTCTCTGTCTCTCCTCTCTCTGTAACTCTGCCTTTCAAATAAATTTTTAAAAAATGAGTTTTTTTTAAAAAAGTAGGATTTGGCATGGTGGAAGAAAGGGGGTACCTGTATATTAGAAAGGGACCTGTGTGAGAAATCCAAGTCTTATTCATTATTGAGATTGGCCAGAATAAGTCCTGGCTTTAGCTTAGGACTGGGGATGGGCTCTAAGTCATATATTTATTAAAAAATCTTTTCATGTTATTGGTTAATTTGCTTGCTCTTTTATCAGATATTCATTGAATTTTATAATGTGTCTTATGAAGAAGACTGTTAGGTCCACTGAGTTGCTGCAGAGCTATTGATCACCCTGAACTGACAAATGTCAAAAGTGTAAGAGTTGAGTGGATGTAGCTTGTAGAATTCAGAAATGGGGTACTGGTGTGGTGGCTCAACAGGCTAATCCTCCATATGGGCACCAGCATCCCATATGGCCACCAATTCTAGTTCTGGCTGCTTCACTTCCAATCCAGCCCTCTGCTTGTGGTCTGGGAAAGCAGTAGAGAATGGCTCAAGTTCTTGGGACCCTGTGCCCATGTGAGAGGCTCAGAGGAGACTCCTGGCTCCTTGGTTCGGGTCAGCTCAGTGATGGTCATTGTGGCTATTTTGGCATTGAACCAACAGATGGAAGTGCTTTCTGTCCTCTCTTTATATAGTATGAACATACATGCATACGTACATACAAACATACATAAAAGATAAAAGAACCCAGAAGCAGGCTGTATTTCAGTGATTCTGCAACATTTCAGAGTTTGTTCATTCAGCAGATATTTGCCTGCTGAGGGTCCAGTAGTTTTAACTTTTTAAAAATTATTTTTCTAAAGGTCTGTTTATTTTTATTTGAAAGGCAGAATTAGGGAAAGAGGAGAGGCAATGAAAGAGATCTTCTATCTGCTAGTTCACTCTCCAAATGGCTGCAGTGGACTGAGCTGATCTGGTAAAGCCGGGAGCTAGAAGCTTCTAGGTCTCCCGTGTGAGTGCAGAGGCTCAACGTCTTATACCCTCATTTGCTTCCTTCTCACACTATTAACAGGGATTGATTTAGAAATTGTGCCCCTGGGGCTCAAACTAGTGTCTATATGGACTGCTGGTGCTGTACATGGAAGCTCTGATCCCTGTTTTTTACTTTTTTTTTTTTCAAAGGTTTATTTATTTTGACTGAAAAATCAGATATACAGAGAGGAGGAGAGGGAGAGAGGAAGAGCTTCCATGCACTGATTCACTCCCCCAAGTGGCTGGAGCTGGGCCAATCCAAAGCTAGGAGACAGGAGCGTCTTCCGGGGCTCCCATGTCGGGACACAGTCCAAGGCTTTGGGTTGGCCTTGACTGCTTTCCTAGGCCACAAACAGGGAGCTGGATGGGAAACAGGATACTGCGATTAGAATTGGTGCCCATACAGGATTCCAGCACGTATAAAGCGAGGACTTGTCACTAGACTACCATTCCAGGTCCCAATTTAAGAATTTAAGATGAAATGATGTCAGTATGAAGAATAGTACCTGTAAAATATAATTTTTAAAAATTTTTATTTCATTTTTTTTAACATATGGGTTACTCAATACTGTGTCCACTAATTCCATAATGTTGTGGATTGTTGCTGATGTTATGTTGGGGCTTTTGATTGGTCTGGATGACACTTTGCCAGCTCTACCTTCAGACCAGAGATGGTCTCCACAAGAAGCCATTGAACTTATCTGGACAATAAGATGCTGGACTCTATGCCTGGTATATGCTTGCAATGAAAGAACCCCAACTGAACTTGAACTGTGGCAATGCAGCAAGGTGGAAGAATCCACCATGGGGAGCGGGGTGGGGGAGGGGTGGGGGGGAATCCCAGTGCCTACAACTGTGTCACATAATGCAATGTATTAAAAAAATAGTAAAATAAAAAATTTTAATTATTTATTTAGTGGCCAATGTTATGGCTCAGCATCTTAAACTGCTGCTTGGGAAATCTACATCCCATGTTGGGATGCTTGGCTTGAGTCTTGGCTGCTTGTTTCTGATCTAGCTTCCTGCTGGTGTACACCATGGGAGGATGCAGATGCTGGCCCAGAGACAGAGAAATCCATCTGCTGATACCTTCCCCAGATGCCTACAATAGTCAGTTCTCAGCCAGGACAAAACCAGGAGCCAGGAGCTACTTCTGGATGTGGGTAGCAGGAACCCAAGTTCTTGAATCAGTGTCTGCTGCTTTCCCAGGTGCATTGGCAGGGAGCTGGATATGATACAGAATAGCAGGAATTCACACCAGCAGCACTCTGATAATGGAGTGTGTTTGTCCAAAGTGGTGGAAAAGCTGATTTGCTACAATATCTGACCCACAATCTCTGCTCTTAATTGAAACATTCAGACCATTTTTAATTTTAAAATATTTTAAAATTCATTTATTTTATGATACAGTTCCATAGGCTCTGGGATTTCCAGCCTGCCCTAATCCTCTCCCTGCAACTGATTTGCCCTAAATTATTGCAATAGCATAGTCCTTCAAAAACAGTCATAAGCCCATCATTCCGCTGTTTAAATTTAGGCTCACTTTGTAAGCATGGACAATGACAGAGAATCCAGCATCCTATTGTCAAGATGTGTTTAACAGTTTCATTGGGAGTTCATTTCTGACTTGGAAGTAGGGGTGCATACTGCATTGTATCTACTGCACTGGATATTTGTATTTTTAGTAATAACTTTTTAAAGACTTACTTTATATACAGCATTCATTCTTTCTGTGTTCATAATGCAGTAAGCTTTACTTACTGTGGTAAAAAAAAAAATATGTGACTATAACCAGTATCTAACTTTAGAAAATTTTCATAACTTTAAAAGGAAAAAAATATGGGTAGCAGGTGTCCCAGGCATCAGCTTTAACACACTGAGCCACAACAAACATCCCTTCAGTGCTGTTTTACAATAGCCTTGCAAAGATGAACCTAGTGTAACAATGGCTGCTTAGAGATCTCTGGAAAGTGAGCAAGGAGGCAAACAGAACATTAAGATGCCAGGAACGAGCAGAACTGGAGAGAAGCTAAGGGAAAGTAAGCCAGCCCGAAGGAATCATGAGGCTTCCGAAGTGACCACTGAGCTGTTTGTGCAGATGTTTCAGAGAATGGCTAGCCAACCAAGGAGGAGAGACTGAGCATTATCAGTTTTGGTGTTCTCTCTTTCAGCAGACCATGGCTAACCACTGGCAACAGATTTATTCACATTTTTATTAAAATTCTCTAGAAATGAGATTTAATCAGATTGAATTGAATTGCTTCTAGTAGCAATTCTCAGCAAATCCACAACCCAGGGACTTCTTCCTTATATCTAACTTACTCCTACTGCTTACTGGGAACTTATGCTCTCTCATGGGGGTCTGACTTCTGTGGAAACCATGAATGGCCTGTTGATGAGGAAGTTGGAAGACCTGTAAATTTATCCTGTGTTGGCTCTGGGAGTCCAAATGCTCAGTGCTGGCCTGGGGGAACTTGCTGGTAAGGAGGTATGATGCACTTTCATTTCATTGCTTCTTTTTAATGATTTTTCTCTTGGGCTAAATGTCTATAAAACAGTCAACATTAGCCAGTATGTGGAATAGTTACTTCATTAGAAACAGCATTCCTTAGTAAAAATGTGTCAAATTGTAAAGAAGAACTAACTTGTAATTATGAAAAATGTTTAAAGAATTGTTATATTAATAGCTTTTTCTGTGAAAACTTGGAAGGGCAAGTCATGGGTAGTTTGTTTTCATTGGGGCATCTCGTGGAGCAGTGCACTCACTCGTAGGTGGGTACTGCCAATCAGCATTTAAAACTGTTTTTATAAAACAGCTGTGCTTGTCATTTGCATACCTTTCTTGAAGCTGTTACTCTGTGCTTATGCAAGAAGAGGCTGAGCTTTCTAACGGTATTTAAAGAAAGGTGTACAATTTCAGTGTTTCTTCTGAGTGAAAGTAAAAACCAATGTAGTGTTAAGGGAGCACATGGACTGTAAACTTCACATATGAGCTTTTGGCTGTAGCCAAGCAACTGACAGTTTAGACGCCCCTTTGCCATCAGCTTACATTCTCTGAGAACTTAGGTCACTGCCTAAAATAGCCCTCCTAATTGTGAGGGACACATGTGCATTGACATTCCAGTTAGTAGTCTGCGAGCTGAGGGACTGAGCATTGGAAACCTTAGCCTAGTTACAGTTCATGGGTGTCTAGGCAGTGAGACCCAAAGCCCCTAGATGTTCAGGTCTGGGAAGTAGATTGGTGGTTGTGTTTTAGATTCTCTGTTTGCAAAGCTGTTTAGCAAGTGACAGCTGATTTGAAACAAAACTGACTTGGGCTACAAAGAGGCAGGCTCTCTACTTCCAACCTATCAGTTGGTGGTCGAGTAACTGCTAGAGAGGATGGCCTGACTGAAGAAATTGCAGCAGATTCTTTAGGACCCCACTGTGTTTTGGACATCTTCTGGCTGTGCACTCCAGGTAGGCTGTTGCTTATGTGAAATTCTAAGATTGGCAGAAGTCATTCAGCTGTTTAATTTTGCAGAGTTCGGCATGTGAATTCCAGGTTGTTTCTGTGCATCCAGCTTGCTTAGTTGGTGGGCATGATATTTTATTCACAAGTAGAAGCTATGTCTAACAAAAATCTATATTGCTGTTACACAAGTGCTGTGAGATTCTAAGACCTGGGGGGAAAGGGAGTTTACACAAAGTCATGATTTATCTGGAATATGGTGAAATGCTTCTTTAAAGTGGATCTTCCTCTTTTGTATTTTATTTCCATTATTTTAATTGTGAAAATGTTAAGCTTTTTAGTGAGTTCTAGCCCACATGATTTTTGTGTATTTTTAAACTGCCTAATAAGTAGGGTCTGAATTTTATCTTCACACTGAAATGAAAACCAGCACAACTCTTGTGCAAATAGCCACACTTAAACTACTATTTAGCCCCATCTAAGTGGAATTAAGATAGAACACTGCAGTATTGTTACAAAGGTGGCTTATGTTATGCCATATCAAATTTAGTTTTGGCGTTCAGGTCTCTGACACAGAGACTCAGTATGCAAAAGCAGCAGGTGATGCTTGTGAACTCCACTTAGTGTGTGATTTACTCTGAGTAGATTATTCAGTATTTCTTCAACTTTATATATTATGCCTCATATCATGTGACATATTCCTGAAATATATGTGTAAATAGCCTTTTATAATTGAAATGATTAACACATACTTGGAGAGCTGAGTGCACTTTAAAGAAATATCTATGTAAAATGAATAGGAAGTTTCAAGCTCATGTTTTAAAATTTTGTTTTATATGTTAGAGTCCTACATTGAAATTTACTGATATGGCATAAGTTTATATAAGTTTCTCAGGAACAAAAAACTTTTTTTTCATTATCAAGGCATGGTATGTGTGTGTATGAATGTGTGTGTGTGTATTGTGTATAATTACATGAAACTCTTCTCAGGGCCTTGGAAGTGTTTCTTTATGGGAAGATTTGGGGTGGCTCCTTTGATATATTGGATATCAAATTTTACCTTAGTGAAGTAAGAATTTCTAAAGACAAGGGACATGGCCCAAGATTTAAAGGATGTAAAAGTACAAAATGTGAAATTGTCAATATGAAATGATTTTGGACCTGTTAAATGGCAATTTTATATGATTCAGTCTAGTTTTTTAATGAACATTAGATCATATTAGTGAAAGGTTAGATCCCAACAACAGTAGCAAGAGGCAAGTATTCTCATAATTAAACTATGAAAGCAAGCTAAGTTATAAACAATGTCACCAGGTGTTACTTCCTGTGAACAAATCTAGAATGTGTGTGTTATGTCCTTTTGATTCTTCTTCGGTCTTCTAAAAAGAGCTTGGTGATTCTGCCAAGTGCTGCCTACAGTTTTTATTAGATCCGGTGACACATTCCCAATGGCTGAGAGATAACATTTAACAAGGTTTGGGATGTCTTTGAGAAGGTTCATCTTTGAGAGTTTGCCAGTGACCAGCCGTATGTCACAGTTTTAGGACTTCTCTATATGCTTTCTCAGTGGTCCTTGTTCTCCATCTTCTTATGGCAGATTCTGAGATCATTGATTTGAGACCTTCATGTTTTATATAGGTGTTTAATTCTATACGTTTTTCTATGTACTGTTTTTCATCCTTGGAAGATTTTTTTCCTCTCAGGTTTTGCTTATTTTTTGAAAGATTTGTTTGTTTATTTTAACGATACAGTATGAGAGAGTGAGAACGAGAAGGAGAAAGCAAGCTTGACCTCCTTTCTGCTGCTTTACCCCTCAAATGCTCATAAGAATCAGGCATGGAGCAGACCACAGTCAGGAGTCCAGAACTCTGTCCAGGTCTCCCATGTCAGCATCGGAGAACCAAGCACTTGGACCATCAACCAATTCCCTTCCAAGCTTATTAGCAGGAAGCTGGATTGGAAATGGAGTATCTAGGACTTGAGCTAGCACTCTGGTATGGGGTACCAGAATCCCAAGTGGCCGTGTAACTGCTATTTTTAGATACTATGTATTTGTTTTCTTTCATTTTAAAATACTCTCTTTTTGTTTGCTTGTTGACTTGTAGATTAAAGCATGTTATTTGTTCTTTACAGATTTGGCAGTTTCCCATAGGTCTTTCTGCCACTATTTTCAACTATAATTTAATTTAATTATGATCAGAAACCATATTTCTTGTGACTTTAATCTTTAAAAATATTTTAAGCTGGGTTTACAAGTGTGTTCTTTCCTGGACACTGTTAGAGGGGTTCTTGAGAGGAATGTGTGTTCTGCTGTTTGGGAGAGTGCATTGGCTCTCTACATACACCTGTAATGTCAATTAGGACATAATGGTTGCTAATATTACTCAGATCTTCTCTTAATCTGTTTCCATACTAGTGAGTATTATGTTTATTTATCATCTATGTATATTTGTCATTTATGCATCTAACAATCTATCAGATATTTGGAGAGGTATTAAATCTCCATTTATAATTGTATGGTTTTGTTTCTCCTTGAAATTCTTTTTTTTTTTTTTTGCTTAGTGTTAATATTTACAGTTGCTGTGTCCCTTGCTAAACTGAAACTTTGTCACTATAAAGTAATACTTCTTGACTCTTTGTTCTGAAAGTTGCATTTTTTAAACAATTTATTTTATTTATTTAAAAGGCAGAGTTTGAGAGAAGAGTGAGGGAGAGACAAAAAGATCTTCCTTCCCCTGGTTGACTCCCCAGATGGCCTCAATGGCCAGGTCTTGACTAGGCTGAAGCCAGGAGCCAGGAGCTTCATGGAAAATTCATATTATCATTCAGTTTCATTTCCTAAAAATTGTCTTAAGCTCCATATATTCATTTAATTAAGCTATAAGTAGAGCTCACTGATAGTTTCCATATGTCTTTCTGCAATTCAGTTTTGCAGTGTTGGGATTTTTTTGACCACTGAGCCATTCTTCCTCAATTGTCATGTGGTTATTACTTTACAGTGAGTTACTCTCTTTATACACAATTCCTGCTAGGATAAGAGCACTGGCCAGCAGAGTGCCTGCCAGCAATAAGTGACAGGTGTGACCTTTCTGGTGTCTGTAGGCGGAAGATTAGTCCTTAGTTTTTAACTGTAGATGTTTCCTGAGTTAGGCATAGAAAGCATTTCTTTTTGGTCATTCACATAAAAGCTTTGGCTTTTATAAATCCCTTTTCAAAGAAAGAAAAAAAAAACCCCTTTGACTATTTAGTATCTTTGGAGCTGTTTAGTAATTAGGTTATTTGTATATGTCTATATCTATATGACATGTCATATGTATGAATACATATGTCAACATGGTAGGACCAAATGAGAAAATTTTGAAATGGAATTTAAAAGCATTTAGTTTGGATTTTGTATGATTTTCTGGGTAGCAAATGTTTGTTCATTGATTTATCATTTTTATTGAGGCTCTCCAGTGCGGATGAAGAATACTACCCAATCTCACCTTTAAGATGCTACTGTAGTGATAGGCCTCTTCTGGTGTGATATACTTAGGATGTGTTGTAGCAAAGAGATGTGCAGGCAGAGTAACATAAGAGGGGATTCTCTGATCTGTTGGGATCCCTCTTTGTGAAACAGCCAAAATTGAATTAGTTCACTTAGTTTCAGAAAGGTAGTAAGTATTTAACAATATATACCTTATTTCATTCTTCTTTAAATTTCATTTAATTTATGATCAGACCACTTTCAATGTTGCTGTTGTTTTTGTCTATATATGAGGCTTTGCTGGAATTCTTAGCTTTTCACACTCTGTTTAATATTTATCAGCAAGTGGGGTACCTTATTCACTGTTGATGCTCAATAAATAACTTGCCAAATGAATGGGTATATGCCTCTGAGTACTGTAGAGCAGTAGGAAGGATGTGACGCTTCATTCAGTCATCTAATGAGCTGGGTGTTTGTTGCCTGGAGGAAGTGGGTAGCAGCAGAGCTGCAGCTATGCAGGCAAGGCATTCTCAGGCCCCCAAGAAGGAGTATTGTGGTGCACCTGTAGGATTAACATCAGAGTTGCACAAGAGTTTTGCCTTTTGCATAGTGAGGATAATGTCAACAGTGTAGAAAAAGGCAGCTTGCAGCAGCACTTCAGGTCCTGTTGGGATTTACACGTGCCACTGTTCCTTTCTACACAATTGGAGCCTCAGCAGCCTGGGCCACAGGAATTGCTAAGTTGCAGTTACCAGGTAGGTCTGCAGCAGCTCTGAACCACTGGAGCATGTAGGGCCCACTGCTATTTTTGTATTGTATCAGGATGTAGCCATATTTCAAGGATCTGAACTACTAGGTCAAGAACTGATGGTTAAACAACCCTGCACTACTTCTGTCCTTTTTCTTAGTTTTCTGTGAAAAGATATTGGAAATTATTGGATAAAACCAAGTTGAAATTAGAGAATTTTTTTAAGTGGAGTGATACATACTCATAAGTCTTTATACTTGGTGTACAAATTATACATTATCCTATAATAGACATTTTTTATTATAGGGAAGCCTAGGATGTAAGAAAAAATTCAGATATAAAATTAGTCAAAGGAGCAAGAGAAGAGAATTCATACTGTATGATTCAGTCTAACCAAAGACTAAAAACAGAAAATGTAAGCTATTTTATTTGGGCAAGTATACTAAGAAGTGAGTACTAGAGAGTAATTTGCTTGTTTTCTTCTGAGCAAAAGGACATATTCATGTGCTTCAACAGTGGGGACAACCCCTTTGTTCATGTTAGGATTATGTGTTGTGATGGGAATTTGTAATTAGCAAAATTTTAATTTCATACTCAAAAATTTAAAGCATGAGAAAAGTGAAAATTAGTGCTACAACAAAAAAGGATTTTTAAACTTATTCATTTGTTTAGGGCTGTCATTCTTTATAGAATTAGGAAAGTTGCCCCTTCATTGATGTTTATGATAGAACTTAGATAACATTCTGACATAGTAGAAATCATCTTTAAAAATATTATTATTAACTATGTATTGAGACATTACTGCATAATGTTTTTCCAACAATCTCATCATTTACATTTGATATTATATATTTATTATGGCAGCAAAAATAATACATTTCACATTTTATATTTTTTCAAGCACTAATCACTTGAGAGGTGGATTAGATGCAGTATTAATTTATTTTGTGATTTTAAACTTTAAAAAGGTTCACATTTGGAATTAATGAAAACTCATTCATACCACATATCTATTATTAAAATAAGTTATTTGTTCTTTAGGTCTATATGTAATTGGTAAAAATGAAAGCTTTTCAGTAAAAATCTTTTAGATTTGTTTGAACCAAAACCATTTATAACTATATTTAGCTATCATCCATAAAAGTTTAACTATATTTGATGTGTCCAAAAATATTTGAAACCAGATTTTTCTTCTTTTAGCATCTTTGTGCTTGGCCTACTTAGAGTAAGTCTATGCTTCCAAAAAGAGATGAGAAAGGAGGAAGGAAAATTGGTTAACACTTTTTCTTGATCCATTGAATTACCTGTTTTTCTTTTAGTATCTATTTATTTTACTTGAAAGATGGAACTAGAGAGAGAGAGAGGAGAGATAAAGAAAGAGAGAGAGGTTTTCCATATGCTAGTTCATTCTCCAAATGACCACAGGAGCGAGACTGGGCCAGGCTAAAGCCAAGAACCTGGAACTCCATCTGGATTTCCCACTTGGATAATGGGGACTCAAACACCTGGGCCGCCTTGCACTGCTTTCCCAGGCACATTAGCAAGGAGCTGGATTGGAAACAGAGCAACCATGACTTAAGGCAGCACTCATGTAGGACACTGGTGTCACAGATGGCAACTTAATTTGCTGTACGACGTTGTCGGTCCAATCCATGGAATTTTCAACAGCAAATATCAGTAAATTATTCTTAGCAATGGTTTTGTTAGCAAATACTTGAGTGAGTGTTATGGAGAAGTAGGCATCCACATATATGTAATGCTCGTTTGGCAGGTTGCTGTATTTACTTGATATAATTATTAACTGTTACTTTTGTATGAAAAATAGTACTGCAAGTTGTCTAAAGGGTTCTCATACAGGAAAGAGGGTGAATATAACACTCAGCTGATTTTGTTTATACTTAAATCACTGGGTGACATTGAACTCACATCTGCTGGGTTGAATGGAGAGCACTCTCACCATCTGTGATGCACAAGTTCCAGTGGTTAAAATCTATCCAGTATTGGTATGGTTTTGCCAGTGTTGGTGGTCAGAATTGTGAAGGTTTGAGTGTGCATGAAGCTTCCTGCCTACTTGTGGGAGAAAGGTCTGTATCAGAAATACTTAGTGTTTTCAGCTCATCTTCTTATTTTGCAAGCTTTTCTCCTTTTCTGTCAGGTTTCCCAACTATTTCTATGGTCTTGCAGGCACCATCACATCACAAGTTGCTGTTCCCTCATCTGCCTTGCTGTGAGTTGGTGTGAACAAATTCATTTCTCCTTTACGTTAACAAGGGAAGGCACAATTACAGAGGACTTTAACATGGACACTTATAGGAACAGAAGTGAAGCCCTGAAGTTTCCCTTTGGAAGCCCATTTTGGTGTACAGCCCATCACAGTCCTAGGAGAGCTCTGTTTGATTCAATTACTCAGGGATGGAGGCCGCCTCCACTGTAAGCAGTGCTATCTAATAAACATATAATAATGGGCCACAAATGTAAATCACATGTGATTTTAATTTGCTAGTAACCACATTTTAAAAATAATAAACAAGTAAAATGAGTTTTAATTTTTTCTATTTAACCCTTATTGGGTTGTTGGTAAACTATTTTTAATTATTTTGTATGAACTCTTTGAAATACAGTGTGTATTTTTCATTCACAGTACATCTCAATTGAATTAGTTGCATTCCAAGTGCTGTCCTTCTATATAAGGCCTGTTCTTTTAGGACCTCAGACTCCTCTGGGTCTTCTGAATCCAGCCAGCTGACAAGAAAAAGAATGCTCTCCAGAGGGGATCTTAAAAAAGGTGATTTTCAGGAAGTAAACCAAGCCTCAGACATATCACTTTATCTCACATTCCATGGGTCAGTACTCAAAAGGATGACTTCACCTACGTCCTGGGGCTTGGAGAAAACGTAGTGTACCTGTGTGCCAGGAGGTAAAAGGAATAGGTTTGGTGAGCATGAAGCTGAGGTTCTCCCACAGCAGATAAGGCATTACTATTTCCACATTTCCACTATTTCCACATTTAACAAATCAAGAAACTGATGCCGAGGCAGTGCAAATGACAGGATGATTAATGGGGAAATGGGAGTAGAGTGCAGGTCTTCACTCCCTGGGGTAATGCTTCTTCCATTACCAGACTGCTATGTCTTCTCTCCTCTCCTTTATTTGTGCCCTTTAACTCTGTCTGTGTGGGTGCAGTTTTACAGTAAACCTGATGTCTTCAATATTTTATCTCATCAGCTCTCACTTAATGACAGTATCCTATTACTGCTGTTTTAGAAAATGACAGGCAGCTGAGTATAATGAAGCAAATATACAGCTTATTACTGGATGGTTCAACTAATAGTACTATTCTGAGCACTACATTATCATTTTGAGTGGCCTTTTCCTTCTGCATACTGAAGCTCCCCTTTCAAAGCAAAGGATTATTAAAGTCCTCATCAAGCCATTTCAATCAATGTAAAATTGCATTTTATGTTATAATGAGCAGTCTTTTCAATTGAAGTTTTTAGCTTTTTTAAAGTGCTTAGAATAATAGTAACAGAAGTGCTCTTAATGGCAAAATTATTGAATTGAAGTGCTTGGATAAGCTGCTTTATTTTATGGATGGAAGGGGATATTTTAGATGGGGAAATGAGATAATAATTCTCACAGCAGATAGGGGTGAAGAGTGATAGCTCTTCATGGGCTACTGATTACCACACAAGTGTCCACCAAGGGCAGATTTTCTTAAAGACAGGGTAATTAAAACCTTCCCTTAGTCTTAAATTATCCACAGCAAACTGGTTTGGAGTTTGTATTGTCTTATATTTTGAATATTAAATATATTCGTGGGGGATATAAAAAATTGCAGTTGAGTCCCCCTTCCAACTTGTAATGCCCATCCATCCAGCAGGGCCCTTCTATCAGTTTCTCTCTGTGTATCCCAATCAGATAAGTACACATTTTTATTGTTTCTTTCATATTGTTCCAAAGTTTGCATATGTATTTATAAGCAAGCATAATATATATTCTCAATTGTCCTCCTATTTTATTCTTGTGCTGTTCCATATGTTGTGTTTTTTTTTCTGATTTTTGGGATATTTTAAAATTATTATTATTTTCCATGTTATGGTTTTGTATGAATAGGGCTTCTTCCTGTTCCACCCCTCCTTCCTCCCTACCAATTCCCCTCCACAAACACTTTTCCCCCATATTATTACAATTCTGTAGTCCTTCAGCAACAGTCACAAGTCTGACATTCTGCTATTTAAGTGTATCATGGTATTGTAGATATTGGCAATGGTAGAAAATCTAGTATATTGTCAAGGCTTATTTAACAGTTTCAATGGGAATCCTCCTTTTATTGAGAGTAGAGATGTATACTCTGCAATGTATCTTCACTTTCTGATATGCTAGTCTCCATTACACCATTCATCTATAAGAATATATATATATATACATTATACAGTTCATCCATAGGAATATATACACATGTTTACATACATACATATATACACACATATATATACACACATGTAGTATTTTGCATGACTGGTGCTTTATGTCTAAGAGAATATATGATATTTGCCCTTTGGGGATTGTCTTATTTCACTGAGAATAATGGTCTCCAGTTTGGACCATTTTGTTGCAAATAGTGTAATTTCATTTTTTTAATGGCTGGGTAGTATTTCATTGAGTAGATGTAGCACAGTTTCTTTACCGAGTTCAATGAGCATCTGGCTTGTTTCCATGTCTTCGCTATTGTGGATTGTGCTGGTATAAATACAAGGTTGCAGGTTACTTTCTCATGCAGATTTCACTTCCTTTGGATATGTTCCCAGGAGTGGGATAGCTGGGTCATATGGTAGACCAATTTTCTGTTGTCTTAGCACTCTCCAAACCTCATCCCATAGTAGCTGTACTAGCTTATACTAACCTGAACAGTTGGGTAGGGTACCTTTTTTCCACATTCACACTAGCAGATTTTGTTAGTAGATTTCCAAATCATATGTTGCTTTTTACACTGGCAATATTTCACCAAGATCATTCCGTGTCAGAATACAGAGAGAAGCAGATATGGAGAATAAGATCCTCTGTCCACTGATTCAGTCTCCAAATGGTTGCAATGGCCAGAGCTGAAGTGATCTGAAACCAGGAGTCAGACATTTCTTTTGGGTCTCCTATGTGACTGTAGGGTCCCAAGGCTTTTGGGGCATCTTCCACTTTTCCAGGCCACAAACAAGGAGCTGAATGGGAAGCAGAGCAGGCACTCGTATGGGATCCCGGCATGTGCAGGGTGAGGACTTAGGTACTGAGCCATTGTGCTGAGCTGTAGAGAACCTTCTTATACTCATTTTTTTTAAGGTTGTGTAGTTTTTATAGTTGTGTAGTATTCTTCCAAAGAAGCATACCATAGTGATTGACATATAATCTGTTTTTAATCTTTACAAATTACAAATTATGTTGCAAGGCATGAACTTGAGCAAACTCATTTTACAAAATGTACCAGAGACATAAATGTACCAGGAACATAAATTCTTAGAAGTAGGATTGCTAATAAATAGTTTATATATTCAGATGTGGTAGAAACAGCCAAATATCTCTCTATTGTAGTTGTAGCTAATTAGTTTGTCTACTAGAGTGCATATTTCCTGCCAATAGGTTCTTACCAAGCTTTGAATTTTTCTCATGGATCTGTAAAGTAATATTTTCATGTAACTTAAATTTATTCTTCTATTACAGTGAGAAAGGTTGAATTTCTTTTCGTATATTTAAGGGCCGTTTTTATTATTGAATGGTGCAATATATTCACTTTCTTTGCCTCTTTTTCTGTTGTTATTTTTTCTTTCTTCATTGATTTCTAGGAGGCCTGTGTTTATTAGGGTTATAAGACCTATAGTAGGAACAAAAGCATTTTGCCCTATTTGTGTTTTGGTAATATAGTTTTTGATTCTTATACACAAGTTTTCTTTTTGTGATTCCATTACAGTTAAGTTTCTCCTTCTATTAATGGCTGTGAATTTCAGAAACACCCTCCTCTCTTCAAAGTTATAAATGGTTTAGGTTGTTTTTCCTAGTAATCTTTACTCTTTAATTTTTTTATATTTAGCATCTTTGGCCAATTTGTTACTTGTCATTGGTGTGCTGTAGCTGTGACTTGATTTTTTGACTGATGTTTGTTTGCTTGTTACTGGTCCTGCCCCAGTGATTACTCACGTGTCTGGGACGCTACTTCTGCACTTCTTTCCAGTTGTCTGCATTTGTGTGCCATTGGCATATGTATCTGATTATGGAAACTATTTTTTTAGTATTTACTCACTTTGTTTCCTTTTCTCTGCTCTTTCCCTTTCTCTGTTTCCTTTTTTCACTTTTTGATTATCTACTTTAATGTTAGACTATTTCCCATTCCAACCTTTCAACTTCTTCCCCAATTATAAAAAGTTAGGTTTATTGCTATTTGTGTTAGTACTCACATCACATTTATAAAATAGCTTAAGGACATCTGCTGTTTTAATAATATGAAGCTATCCTATTTAAGGACATGCTTTGTCATCTTATTGGTTCATATATTTTTTTTCACAAATCTTCAATAAGTTTCTTTGTTTAGGTCTCCCACATTTCTTTATAGTTTGTTCTAAGACATTTTATCTTTGTTGTTGCTGTGTTGTTGATGGAATTTTTAATTAGAGACCTTGTTGTATGTATGATAATGATTGATTTCTAAGTATTCCTTTTTTTTACTTCACTACTGGAGTTTTAGAATTTTTAAGTCATTTCTTAGGTTTTCCCAAGCATTTATTTATGTCTTGGAATATTGGAGAGCTTATCTTTTCTTATCCCAATAGTTACTCTTTCTCCCTTTGTTCACATTAAATTACTTTAGGGAAATAATTTCCAGTCCATATGACTCACAACAAAAGACATATTTGTTGCTCCTAGTAAATGTGCATATGGCAGTGGAGTGTGGGGGGATTCAGTTCTGCTGCATGTCTTTAAATCTGGGACTACATTGAAGAAGTGGTTCCATTTGGGAATATGCTAGGCTTCTGAAATCAGGAAGAAGGGAATGGATATAGGGCCTTTTAAACTTTCAGCTACTGGAGCCCAGTTTGTGGTATCATGGGTGAATCTGTCACTTGCAATACTGGTGTCCCATGTGGGCGCCTATTTGTGTTTTAGTCACTCCACTTCTGATCTAGCTCTAGCTCCCTGTTAGGAAAAGCAGTGGAGGATGCAGTGGAGCATGGATCAAATGTGATGTCTGGATGAGTTCCCATCTTCAGCCTGGCCCATCCTTGGCCATTGTGACCATCTGGAGAGTGAGTCAATAAGTAGAAGATATTTCTCTGTGTTCCATTCTCAACTCCAACTTTCAAATAATTTTTTTTAAAAAAATGTAAAATTCCAGCTATTTCATTTAAACTCAGATTTCATTGACTAAAGCAAGTTATACCGCCAAGCCTCATATTAGTAGGGTAAGAAGGTGTAATTCTTTTATAGGGAAAAGCATTAACTATTAGAATTCCATAATACAATCTATATGGCTAACTTTTTTTTTCAGATGAGTAACAACAAACACTGAATAACAAAGTTATAAGTCAGAGTCTATTAATCCCACATACTTGATTTATGCATACCTATAATTGTTGTTGCTGTTTTTCAGTTAATTCTTGCTGTATGATAGACCAGCCTACAGTTTAGAAACACATAGCAATAAGCATTTTTGTTCGCTCATGTGTCCACTGGCTGGTTAGCAGTGGCTGATGTGGCTGCATTTACCAGCTTTTATGTGTTCCTCATCTTGCTCAAACCAGTAAGCTTGGGAGTAGGATGAAGTAAGTGAGTGACTTGGTTTTACCAGAAGACATCCTTAGTAATTGAGATAAGAAACATATTGGTGCAATATTTATGAAAAACTAAAATTAAGACCAATCCATATTGAAACTAATGTAAGAATTTAATTAATCATTAACAGTATTGTGCTGAGCTTTATTGGAGTATAAGGCAAAAAGGAAAAGCAGTAACACTGTGCCATTATGAACAATTATTGACTATTGAGTGTTATATATGATATTGTGTTACAGGTATAATGTGTATTTTTTATTCACGAGATAAATAAATGCTGCAAAAAATTTGATTTTGTTAACTAGTAAAAGTATTTCCACATACAAATGTAATTATTTTTCCCCTCAGACTAATTATATTTATAACAGTTTTGAGAAGTCATAGTTTTGAATGTCCTTTGGAGATTTTCACATAGCATGATCAAAGTCCTCTGTGCCTTATAATTTTACTTTATTATAGTATTATTAAAGGCCAAGTGTTGTATTATTATTGAACTGAGTATTCATCTTTGGTCAAAAACAATAAGTGAATCTAAAGACATAATATTCATTTTATTATGAAGTTTGTGAAACTACTTCAAAGGTAGTTCCTAAAAGTTTAAAAATTTGTATGTAACTGTATCATTGCAAAAGATAATTAGTTCCACCATATATGACAGCCTGCAAAGGAAATACTACTTTTGATTCTATAGTCTTGCCTTAATGTGGTGCTTCCTTTGTGTTAATGACTTGAAAGAATGTTTTAAAGTTTTGGTGGTTGAGTAGGGAGAAGGATAAGGGGATACAGCGTTTGAAAAGAGCCTGTAACTTTCAGGAACTTGATAGAACTATCCTTGAACACTAAATAGCTGCATATTCCCTAAAAGAAATGTTACAGCTGTATTTTTTTTTTTCTGGTATCATATAGAAATTGAAAATAACAGATGCTACAGAGACTATGGTAAATTGGTATTGTGGAGAGAGCAGATTCTGTTGTGTGATCTTCTTCTGTTCCTGCACTCCAGAATCTCAGTTGTGCCATGACTGTAACACCTGACTTTGATTATATATGTCTGTGCATGGCTGTATCTAGACACATGTAGTCTTACTGGCTGGCAGGTGGAGTTAGTTCCTTCATGCCATCCTTAAGTCTATAAACAGGTCAGTTATCCAGCCTCTAATTCTGAGACATATAGAGGAAATTTAAACTCAAACCTGTGTGCTCATGTGTCAATAACATATCATAATTTTATGGTTTTTATACTTTAATAATTGTCAGTCATATGTGTATCTTCTTTTGGGTATTTGACCTAAAGAATTTGCCCAGGTCTGTGTGTGCACATGTAATTATACACATCTATAAATTTTTTAGGAAATATTAGGAAAAAATCCTAGGTATATGACTAAGTACCAGTATGTTCTTCATGAATAGAAAAGGGAAGACACTGAAGACTAGTTATGTGAAAAATATATGGGATTTTGTTTGTTGACAAAGTTGTTAAGTGAAATTCTTTCTTTAAAGAGTGTATTTTTACTTTAGGTAAAATTCTTGACCATTTTTTTTTTTTTACAGCTTAGTCAGTTACATAAACAAATTTCAGAAAGTTCATGGAGGATAGACAAAAAGCAAACATTTCTTTTGATGCAAAATAGTTTTCAAATCCATACATAGATTTTTTTCTTCATAAGCATTTTCCATAAATGTTTTGAAGACCCCCTCATATGTGAATTGTCTCTCTCCATTCAATAACTGCTTATCATTTGTCAACAATATCAAAGTCAGCATGCATAGAAAACCTCAACATGAACATTTTCTGAATTACTTGTAGAAAGGCAATCAGGTTTATTCTCAAACATGTAGTATAATGTTAACATAAGATGTTCTAAATATGGTAATTAAGATACATTCTTTCCTTCAGACACCCCATTCTTTGATACCTCATTATTTAAAAAATAATTTGTTTTTAAGTGAAGAATTTTGCAATTAGTATATCAGAAACAGTAGCCTCAAATTAAGTTTTACATTTAAAATAGGAAAGGATGGAAGTATCGATTTAGTCCCAGGATAAGATGCTGACTGGGCCTAGTGCAAAAGCCTAACAGCTAAGATTCTCACTTTGTACACACTGGGATTACATATTTGCACTGATTTGTGTCCCAGCTGCCATGATTCCCATCCAGCTCCATGCCTGTAGCCTGGGAAAGCAGTCAAGACTGGCCCAAAGCTTTGGGACCCTGCACCCATGTGGGAGATCTGAAGGAGGTTCCTGGCTCCTGGCTTCTGATTGGCTCAGCTCCAGCCATTGTGGCTGCTTGGGGAGTGAATCAGTAGATGGAAGATCTTCCTTCTGTCTCTCCTCCTCTATATCTGACTTTCCAATAAAAATAAATAAATCTTAAAAAAAAAAAAAGATGCTGGTATCCTGTGTTGGAGTGCTTGTGCTTAAATCCTGCCTGTAGCTTCCTGCCCAGGGAATTTAAACACTGGGAGGCAGTGGTGATGTCTCAAGTGATTGGGTTCTCACCACTCATGTAGGAGATTTGTACTGTATTCCCACCGCAGCTCACTTTTTGGGTGTTTGGGGGAAATGGACAGGAGAGACCCCTCACTTCCTCACTTCCTCATTCCCTTGTTCTCTCTCTCTCTCTCTCTCTCTCTCTTTGTATGTGTCTGTTTCTGCCTCTGAGAAGAGCATTTTTTATTAGAATAAGAAAGGGTAATGGAAACCATTAAGATGCAATGCTTGGTTGGCTGTGCTTATTAAGTGGCATGTGCCAGCACCAGAATGTATTTGGCTGGCTCAGCGCATTATGTTGGTATGCCTTTCATTTCCTCCCTTCTTTCCCTTCCTACACACGCAGTGAGTTATTCCACTCAGCTGTGAAATATTTACCATTACAAGGCAATGTGTGATTAAGTGCTGCAATGGGTAGGACAGGCAAAAGCTCTTACAGAGCAGAGAACAAAGAATTCACTGTGGCCTGGGACAGGCTTTGCAAGAAAACAGGGCTTAAAATGGTCTTGAAGAAAGTTTGATCAGGCACAGAAATAGGGCAAAATAACAGCAATGGGCCGAGCAAAGTCAAAAGCCAGGCTTATTTCAGGGCTTCAATGAAACTCTCTCCTTTGAAATGAGGATCTGGATGGGAGGTAAAGCCAAAAAATTGGATGGGGAGGTTGGCAGCTCACTCTGAAGGAACAAGCTGAGGCCTGCTGGCCCAGAGACCCAGGTTCTGTCATGAGCTAGGCTTATGTCCTTGGAAAGTCACTGATCCTTCTGAGCATCAGTTATCTCAGACAGGAAATTATATTTTCAGGCCAAAAAAAAAAATTCTAAAGCAGCTTCCTTTTTAAACATATGCTGTGATACTGGAGGACTTCTACATCAATGCTGATATTTTAGTAGCTTTAAAGTTGTTTTGGTTTTCTGTTTGTTTTTCAAATTTTTTTGAGAGGTTAAGTTGGCTGGGGAGACAAAAATCCTATAGCTGCTTCTTCATTCCCCCTTGGGTGCAAGGGCCTGGGCTGGACCAGACTGAACCCATGAACCTGGAACTCCTGAGTTTCCCATGTGGGTGGCAGGGGCTCATGCCTGCTGGCAGGCAGGCATTCAGGTCATCCTCTGCTGAACTCCCAGGCACATTAGCAAGGAGCTGGGAGAAAACTGGACAGCCAGCGCTTGAATAGGTGCTCATACAGTATCCTAACATTGCAGTGGCAGCTCAACCTGATGTTTTACAATGCTGGCCCCAAGAAACTCACATAATGAAAAGGTCCATTAATTCATATTACATTCTGTAAACAATCACTGCCTTGAAAAAAGAGGGTTAGACATACTGGAGGATGGAAACTAACTTGGAGACTGTGCCGGTGATTCTTTTGGAGGAACAATTAAGATACAAATCAAAAAGGGGGACAGACACTGGAATCATTGTTTATTCATTCATTCTTGACCATCCAAAATAAATACTAGGTTCTGGGACTCCAGTAGTAAACAGGACAGAAAAAGGAGCTTGCACTCTAACAAAATGAAAGGCTCGGCAAGATTTGGTGATCCAGATGTTTGAGCTTTTAAGAGAATAACGCCTACTCTAAGCCTGCATGTTCAGCTATGCAGAACTGGCTCTATAACCATTAAATGTTCATAAAACAGCATATTAGGCAAACACAAAGAATTGCAAAACATTTACTTATTGGCCTGAGAGAATATTCATCATATATTATTGAGTTTTAAGAAATATATAACATATAATATAATATATGATATATTATGTATCGCCCTGTGTCAAGAATCAAATTACTGGGCCCAGCGTGGTGGCGCAGTGGTTAAGGTCCTTGCCTTGCACGCCCAGGATCCCATATGGGCGCCGGTTCTATCCTGGCAGCCCCGCTTCCCTTCCAGCTCCCTGCCTGTGGCCTGGGAGAGCAGTCAAGGACGGCCCAAAGCTTTGGGATCCTGCACCCGCGTGGGAGACCCAGAAGAGGCTCCTGGCTTCGGATCGGCATAGCATCGGCCCTCGTGCTCACCTGGGGAGTGAATCATCGGACGGAAGATCTTCCTCTTTGTCTCTCCTCTCTGTATATCCGCCTTTCCAATAAAAAAAAATAATAAAAATAAATCTTTAAAAAAATAAAGAATCAAATTACTGTTGATTCATCTAGTTACTTTTATTCACTTTTGTTCACTGATAGTTTATTGAGTGCCCATTACTGTATATTAAGAAATGTTTTGAGTCTGAGAGATAAGTGATAGGTAATATGTGGTAACTGATTAATATTTTATCTTTTTGTAGTAAGTTTAAATTCTTGCTATTGAGAAACAATTTATAGCAGTGTAAAATGTCTTCTTGCCCATTTGTGTGATGCCTGTGGTTTATGCATCCTTCTTGACTGTACAGAGGAGCAGAGGCTGCACTGGTAGAAATGGAAGTGTCCAGAACTGTGTGCCAGTCTCACACAAGAGGAGAGGTGGCTCCAGGACAGCTCTTCCTCCATGGGTTGGGTCAGGACGCTGTCTGCCCTTTGGCAGCTCGCCTGGCCAGAGTGACCAGAGTCAGTGTGGCTGCAGAGCAGATCAAATCCTGCAGGGGAGACAGTGACTCTGCTGCCTGTTTTTAGTCCTTCCAGGGGCTGGTCCTGCCAGCTTTGGTGTCCACTTACATCTGCTGTGTGTTATTTGACACTCCTTTATTCCTGTCCAAGTTGTCTGTCCCGGAAATCTCTGTCATTCCATAAACCCTGGTTGCTGCCCGGCTGTGCAGCTGATCTCCCACAGTTTGAAAAACAAAATGTATTTTGGTTACATTTAAAGGAAGTTTTTGGATGAGTTCCTGGGCAAGGACTTGGCCATATCTTTTCAGGCAGTTTAATTAAAGTGGAATATATCAACTGGCTATCACCAAATTCCAGGGTTTTTCTTCCATGGCTGTTAATTCTGTCATTGCACCATAATGCACTCATCACTGCCTCATATTTTTCTAAAATGTGAGATCTTTGTGAAAATTCTGAGGAAAATTATGTAAATAAAAGACCATCTATTTACCTTTTTAGAAAGTATTCTGTGCTACTTATACTAAATCAAAATATATAAATAACATATGCAGAAAAAATGACTTGCGGTCGCATTTATCATAAATACATTTGTTTATTTTCTTTGTGTTCTTATTTTACTTACTATCTACATGGATAATTTTCACCTTTAGTTCTGCCAATTACTTAGTCCATTTTAAATCTTAGGCTATATCTGTGCCAATATTTTTCACACCTTCATCATATAATGATAGAATATTGTTGTCCATTTTATAGAATCCTACGTTTATTTTCATTTGCCAGTTCTGTGAGGGAAATTGCGGAAGTCAAGCTGGCCAACCTAATTCTCTTTTTGGAATACTGATAAAGCCCCAGGGGCATTTTAATACGAAGTATGCCTTGAGGTCACTAGTGGTCTTGACCTTTGCAGTGACTGAAGGACAAAGAGAGAGAGTAGGTCTTGCTGGACCAAATTATCCTTCACGGTCAGTTTACAGTCTGTTTGGGATGTGAGGTTGTTGACATTGGTGTGAACAGTCTTAGAGCACAAATCCTCCCTGTGGTGTGAGTGAACAAGCAACACCAAGTTTACAGAGGTTGCGTTTTGCAGTGTTCAGTGATAAATTTTCATTGAGAATTTCTTTGTTGTTGCTATTCTTTAGTTAATGAGTTCAGCCCTTTTTAGTTTAGTCTTTTCCACACCTAGCCTCCTCTATTAAGCCCTGGCTATCCCATCTGCTCAAAGTCTAAATTATCCCAAAGTTGCCATGCAGTTTTAAAGAAGCAAGATCTTCCCTGTTAATCTTCCAGGTGTTTGGATCACTCTACTCACTGCTATCCCCTTACATTAACTGCCCGTGATTCCTTTATGTCTCTAATTTCTCAAAGTAGTTTTTTTTTCTTTCATCATCTACTTCTGATCACATATTTACTCCTATCACTGAGTTCAACATGGGACTTGATTGTAGTAATGCTCTCATTTTGAATGTTCCATTCATCTTTCTCCTTCTTGACTTAGTTGTCTCATCCTTATAATCCCTCAAGTAGTTTTTGCTTGCATGTTCCCTTATTTCCAGATCAGTTTCCTCCTTTAATTGGATTCTTTGTTCACTTTACTTGCTAATTTACTTGGGAGCATCTAGATTTACACTAGACTTTTGTAGTTGGCTATGTCTGTGGTTATATAGGTGTAGATGAGCATAAGATTTAGCATTCTGGATGTGGAAATAGTTTATTAATCATGGATCAAGTATTGAAAAGAATGACCTGAGATGCAATTGATGCTTACTCTTGCTCAGAGTCCATTTGTTGGCACTGTTTTTTCTTTGTGTGCATTCTGAAACCCTCCCCATTGTTTGATACAAATACAATTATGTGCATATAATCAAGAGAAAAAGTTCTTCTTCACTGGGTTTATAGTAAATCTAAGTAAGCAATGAATTAAAAAATTATTTTATAGGTAAAATTAATCTGGAGCTTTAGAAAGTACATCCAAGTTGAATTTGTTTCTTAGTTGGCAGCTGATTTCAAAAGCAAAGTACAATATCCTTTAAGGAGCCTGAATCAGTGTTATAGGATTATTTGATTGGACCCTTCATCCTCCATTTTGATGTGTCATTGAGACATTAATAATGGATGGTTGCTGCACTTGGTGGTCAGATATGTTATTCTGATCCATTCTTTTTTCCCAAAGGGGCCTTTGGAAAAGGGCAATGAGGGTAGATTTAAAGCCGCAATATTGGAATTCAATAACTTTCGTCTTGTTTTGTATGTCTGGGGCTTGCTAAAGAGTAGTCCTAATGTAGGGAGTCAGTCAAGCATGGGACAGGCAAAATACCAAAATAGATTTTCTAAACTAAGATATAAGCTGAATTCTGTGGTTTAATTTAGGCTCTGATACTCTCAGCATTAAAATTTCCAAAATGTTTTAGAGACATCCATTTTGTCTTTTTGGTTCTCATGATTGAAGCGATGAGCATAAGGACAAATGTCTACCAGCATAAATTATTTAGGTTAATGGAAAGAAATGTGAGTTTATATAAGCCAATTAGCAAAAATAGTATATTGTAATAATCCCTAAGAAGTTGGGCAGAAAGTTGCCAAATGACTCTCCAGACTGGTTTAAGACATTGTTGTAGAACCTCCAAATTTAATTGGCCCCCCGGTGCATAGGAAGCCAGTCACTGACATCGGGGTGGTGGTAAAACGTAGGTGTTTAATACAAAGCACAGAGCAAGGAGCCAGACAGCTATTGCTTAATCCCAGGGCTCCCCAAGGAATTTAGGGGTTTAGATTGTTATAAATTGAAATTGGGGCTGAGAAGTGCACTATCAGATTATGTTGAAATTCCTGGTTAGTCAGGGAGCTTGTGAGCATCCTTTGATTGATCAGCGAGGTCATGCTCTTTAAGGAATTTATAAATGAGTCGGAGACAGACTTTAAAAAAAAAATTTTATACTTATTTTTATTGGAAAGGCAGATGCATAGAGAGGCGGAGAGACAGAGAGGAAGATCTTCCATCTACTGATTCATTCCCCAAGCAGCCACAATGGCTGGAGCCAAGCCAATCCGAAGCCAGGAGCCAGGAACCTCCTTCAGATCTCCCACATGGTGCAGAGTCCCAAAGCTTTGGGCCATCCTCGACTGCTTTCCCAGGTTAAAGGCAGGAAGCTGGATGGGAAGTTGGGCTGCCAGGATTAGAACCAGTACCCATATGGGATCTTGGTGCATTCAAGGTGAGGACCTTAACCACTACGCTACTGCACCCAGACCCTCTTTAAGGAATTTATGATGGCTAGGTTGGCTAGGCTCCAGTTGTTCTGATGTTACATTCTGCCCAGACCTAGAATTCTCCTACACAAATCATACCAGGACAGTACTGTCCATTGAGGCTCTTATCTGTTGGAGAAGCAAAGAACTCCTTGAGTCTGGTGATTAGAATCTTGTAAGGCCAGATGGATTATCCCTTAAGGGCAGGCAAGGACAGCTTGTGCTAAGGGAGACAGAAGATGTTAGTTCCTGCTGCTTTTACATTATGGGGGTTCAGTTTTTTAGAATTGAAATTTTAGTCCTGTAAAGTATATTCTCAAAGAAACACTGAATTTTAGGATTTTTTTTTTAAATTCCTCCAGTGCTTAAAAGATTTGAAAGTAGATTCCGCATCCTAACAGGGGATTGTGGAAGTTGGGGGGAAGTGAAGGTGGCTACTCTTTCACATATACAGGGTCTTTGTTTTATCATGTGTTTAATTTTGTCTTCAAAAGCAGCACCTCCCTTGTGGGTTTGTGTGAGAATGTGTAGGAGGGTTTGTGGTCCGTTCAGTCAATCCACCAAATTAGAAGGAAAGCTTGAGTATTGTTTACATTTCAAATCTCATTTCATGTGAATAAATGCTTTCTTAATTCTGTGTCTTGATTTCAAAGCTATTAAATTTGAGGAAAAAGAAATCAAAGCAAACATAACTACTATTATTGATGCATTATTTGTTACTGATCTGTTAAGTACGTGGCTAATTGCATCTGGGCACCTGACATGGATGCCCTAGTGTATGAGGACAGAACGGCATAAACTGACAGCCTTTCATGCACAAAGAGACTTCGTGTATCTTCGGTTCCTGTTGCTCTGACAGTAAGTCTTCCTCAGTTGCCTTGTTATTGTATTCTGTTACTATTATGCATAGCTTAGCATGTATTACTTGATGGTTCACTTGTTTGTTGTTTAGCTATATTTTATTTTTCCTTCCATAAAAAAATAAGACTCTAATGAAGACAGGTTAAACATATAAATATATAGTACAATGAAAACTATTTATAATATTGCAATCTACACAAAATACTATGAATAGCTTTAAATCTATTTTCCATGGGAGTACACAGATTTAATTTTTGTAGAATTTTTTATGAGTTACTTTTTCTCAGTTAACATGTATCTTGAACATCTGCTGCTGCTGTTAAATATATTTGGTAACATCATTTTTAGCATCTGTGTTTTTCTTTGTTGTTGTTATACAGGACATCATACCATGTTACACCCACCTTTTCTGTTTTCATATTTTGGTTATTAGAATTTTCCAATATTTTAAACAACGCTGACTCTGTGATAGCATTTCAATAGGTGATTCTTTTATTGGTCCAGGAGAAATTCTTACAAATGAAATTATTTTGTTCATGGTAAGCAATGATAACTTTCCAAGTTAGTTGAAAGCTTGTGTTCTCATCTACATGAAAGATTGGCAATGATTTCAGATGAAGATTAACTGTTATCTCCTCTACAGCATCCTGTCCATGGCCCTTAAAATTATTTCCTTCACAAACCTCTGAATCTGTGAAGTTTCATTTCCTGTTCCAGACTCTGAGATGTGACAGCTAAAACTTGCATCTGTAATGTGAGATCCTAAAGGGCGTATTGTAGGTGTTTAAATATAAGCCTACAGCCAAATTAGTTGCTGTGGATGTTTATGTGGGGGAGGAGACATGGAAACACATCCTTAGAAGTTGTGCCATGGTCTTATGATCTAAATATATAAAAGTAAAATAGTCAAGAGACCAGGTCACATGATGAGTCAGCAAGGAAATCCCAAATCAAACTTTTATCTCCTTAACTTCTTTCTCCCAATGTGAAAAAGCATGTATGTCAAGAGAACAGATTTCTAGGTGAATCTGTAAATAGCTGTTTTATGTCAGAGACTTACTGGTAAATTTCCATCTTAGGTAGAGAAAAAATCAAAATTGCTACTAGGTATTGATAGCTTCTCAGAAGATAAAATGTTTAATGGCTGCAGTGGAGAAAGAGCAGTGGGTAGAGTAAGCAGATGGCAATCAAATGATTCTCAAAGTAACCTGTATGTTTCTTTTGCCAAGTTACGGGTGGAGAGAATGTAGGAGGGTTAAGGGAGCAAGTGCCTGCAACTACATTGTATTTCAGAGCGTTCCGCAGGGTGACTTGCAAAATCCAAAATACGGTTTTCAGTGTAACCCAGGACTGGATCATTGATCAGTCTAGTATTTGGTCTACTGCTGCTTAGGAATAGCAGTTGTTTTGTAAAGATTTTTACTGATCTGTAGAAGCTTCTGGGCAACTGAAGCTTAGGTGTAGAGTGAAAGGAGGGACGTACAAAACAGAAGAAAAAGTCTGAAAAGTTAAGCATTTGAAAGCAGATGTTTGTTATTTGTTGAGCATTATTTTAATAGATGAGACACTGAGGCTCAGCAATCTATGGGGCTACAGATAGCCAGGACACACAAAGGTCAGCAACAGACTCAATTCTGTTCTTTCTGGTACAAAGGAATCTGTCTCTATCTTCTGACTTATTTATTCTTTCTCATGATTATGTTTAAGCGTTTATTCATGGTTTGTGAATTCAATATCAGTAACATCAGCAGGTACTAAGAATTTAATTGCCTGTGGTATTATTTTCTATAAAGTAAAATAGAAAGATGTAGCATTTGAGCTGTAAGAATTTCCTAATGCAGACAGATTCAGATAATAGAAAAGAGATGCAGACCATCAAAAATACAGGGTAAATATCTAACCTACACAAGTTTCCCCTGTGAAATGGTAAATGAAGAGCTGCTCATAGTCCATTGCCTGAAGTGAAGACCCATCTTCATCATTGGCTAGCCCTGAATTACTATGTAACGAGAACCCTGTGGGCTGCAGTGGTAACACTGAAAAGATGAAAAAGAGAAGTGGCTTATGTGGCACACTCAGAAGCAGAGTGTAGTTTCTTTGGTATGCTATTGATTACTGCTTCCACTGATTTTTGTCCGTTTACGTATTCTGTAATGGCCTGCACTGTCTGGAAGCAACTGCTGAGGCAGGAAGCTCTTAAAACTAGAGCCTTTTGCTCCCCAAAGAGTGAATGATTATGTGGTTCTTTTTTTTTTAAGATTTATTTTTATTATTTTTTTATTGGAAAGGCGGATATACAGAGAGGAGAGACAAAGAGGAAGATCTTCCGTCCGATGATTCACTCCCCAAGTGAGTGCAACGCCGATGCTATGCCGATCCGAAGCCAGGAGCCTCTTCTGGGTCTCCCACGCGGGTGCAGGGTCCCAAAGCTTTGGGCCGTCCTCCACTGCCTTCCCAGGCCACAGGCAGGGAGCTGGAAGGAAAGCGGGGCTGCCGAGATAGAACCGGCGCCCATATGGGATCCTGGGCGTACAAGGCAAGGACCTTAACCATTGTGCCACCGCGCTGGGCCCAGATTATGTGGTTCTTAATCATATTTCATTGAGGCTTTTTCTTTTTTTTTTTTTTTAAGATTTATTTATTTATTGGAAAGTCAGATATACAGAGAGGAGGAGAGACAGAGGAAGATCTTCCATCCGATGATTCAATCCCCAAGTGACCCGCAACAGCCGATGTTATTCCATTCAAAGCCAGGATCCAGGAACTTCTTCTGGGTATCCCACACGGGTGCAGGATCCCAAAGCTTTAGGCCATCCTGGAGTGCTTTCCCAGGCCACAAGCAGGGAGCTGGATGGGAAGTGGAGCTGCTGGGATTAGAACTGGCACCCATATAGGATCCCGGTGTGTTCAAGGCAAGGACTTTAGCCACTGGGCCACGATGCCGGGCCCTCATTGAGGCTTTTTCTTCATGTAGGAGGACCTTATAGGTAGTAGAGCTGTTTCAAGAAACTTTAAAAACTTCCTTTTAAACTGGGTAATATGAACTGCAGTGAAGAGTGAGTCTAGGGTGTAAGTTTTGGACTAGGTAAGGGCAAGGTAAAGGTGACTTTGTTCTCTTGCAGTGTCAAAAGCTACCTTCATTATGTATCTTGTAAAAGCTGTCCTAATCATTGGTTCCAGGGCCACTATTAATAGCAATATTAAGATGATACTATGATTGTTGGTCTGCAGATGTAATGTATAATGTGAGCTGAAAGAAATGAATAGATGTGGGACCTCCTATTCTGTCACCTTTGAGTTCCGTGGAATCAAGCCTCAGTAGTGCAAAAAGGAGATATAGTTATAGTATGGAAGATATCAAATACAAGTATGGTAGTCATGGATTTGAACTGCTACTATCAGTTTTGATCTTAAAAGTATGTTTTTTTTCTTTTTTTAGAGGTTTATTTATTTATTTGAAAGTCAGAGTTACAGAGACACACACAGAAAGAAACATGGGAGAAATTTATTTGCCACATAGCTATAATGCCCAAGACTGGGTTAGGCTGAAGTCAGGAGCTTTATTTTGGTCTTTCACCTGGGTGGCAGGGGTTCAAACATTTGGACTAACACTGCTTTTCCTAGGTCATTAGCAGGGAGCTAGATCAAAAGCGGGACAGGCAGGACAGAAACCAGCATCCAACCAGCTACCAGTGTCATAGGTAGTAGCTTTACTTGTTGCACCACAATCACCATCACTTTGTATTTCTTTCCTTTTTTTTTTTATTGATTACATTGCTTTATGTGACACAGTTTTATAGGCACTGGGATTCCCCACTCCCCTCCCCATAACCCGCCCCGCCCCCATGGTGGATTCTTATTGCATTACCAAAGTTCAGATTCAGTTGAGATTCTTTCCTGGCAAGCATCTACAAAGCATAGAGTCCAGCATCTTATTGTCCAGATAAGTTCAACAGTTTCTTGGGGAGACCGTCTCCGGTCTGAAGGAAGAGCCGACAGAGTATCATGCCAATCAATTAAAAACCCCAACATTACATCAGTAACAATTTATAACGTAATGGAATTAGTTGACATGGTATTGTGTAACCAGCATGTTAAAAGAGAGAGAGAGAGAGAGAAAAAAAAAGAGTGCAAGTTCTGAACCACATCCTATGACTTCTGCATTGACATTACAATTATTAGTTTATATACAACTGGGTTCTATACACCTTAAAATGGCTATAGATTACTATTCAGTTGTCTCATGTCTATTTTAATTTTAGTATTTAGCAGTTTATAGCATTGAAGCATGGTTTTTGCAGAATCTGGCTGCTTTTCGGGTAGTCTAACTGTATAACTCTAACAAGACATATGTTAACAGCTTAGGTGAACAGTTTTAGGAGGGGTGTGCAGAGAAGTCTTCAAAACCCTAGCGAGAAGTAACTAATCTTTGTGTCCCACCCAGTGAATTTTCAGTGCATCCTCACTGCCCGTTTCTTGTTTCTAAGCTTTCCTTGCTATTCTCTATCTATTCTAGGGTTTTTTTTTTTTGTTTATTTGTTTATTTGTTAGTTTGTTTTGGGGGTTTTCTGGAGCAATCCTGATGGTCATTACAAGAGAGGGTGGGGACCCAAAGTCGGCACCAGGCGAGAACCAGAGAAAGCTCCTCTCCCTAGTCCCGAAGAAAGTTTACTGTTCTGTTTCTGCGGACCGATCAGTGCTCCTGGTTGTCATTCTGATGACCTTGGATCCTGCAAGGCAGGGTATGGGCCTCTTCCATCCCATGTGAGAGATCCAAATGGAGGTGGGTGACCTCAGAGTTCTCGGCCTCCGAAGGCACTCCATTTCCCCATGGTCTCCTTGGTGGTTGGGATGTAGTCCTTGGAGCTTGTACTGATAGTCCTTGGTGAGGATCTAGGAGTCTTCAGGGTTGGGATACAAGCCTCCTGTTGTCTGCCTGCTCCACTCTGGGGTCCCCCCCTGCTCTGTGCATACTTTGTATTTTAAAATATATTTATTTCTTAGCTGTGTTATTTTTTTTTTAAAGTTTGGAAACAATGAACAACTCCATAGTATTGAGGATTCATATTGCCTTTATGATAGTCTAGAAAAACTTTTCCAATTAGAGAAAACTAAGGCTCCTTTAAAAATTGATTTCAAGTCTGAAAACCCATGGGCTGAGCAAGAAGCTATCAGAGGATACTAGAATAGCTCATGTGAAGCCAAGTGGGTTCTTCTGGTAAAAGATGGACAGTTTAAATCTTAATAAGGTTAAGAATTGCAGTGGATCAAACCTTGTTGAATATGTTTAAATCTACAGTTATATAATACTATCAAGTTGGCAACTTTATGGATATTGCTAAAAATAAAGTTGTTGTCATAGAAGTTAGATAAAGAAAATGAAAGAATGATATATTTATCTTGACTTTTCCTCCTATATTATACTACTATACTACATGTATACTTGGTAAAGGAAGGTATTTTATTTTTTTCAAAATTTATTTTATTTGAAAGGAAGGCAGAATTACTGATAAGGAGAAACAAAAATAGAGATCTTCCTTCTGCTAGTTCATACCTCAAGTGGCCACCTTGGCCAGAACTAAGCCAGGCTGAAGCCATAAGTCATTTGCTTCATTCTGATGTTCCACATAAGCCATATTCCACTGATTTCTCAGACAAATGCGATAGCAGACAACTAGATCAGAAGTAGAGCAGTTGGGACTTGAACTCATATCTTTATGGGATGTTGACATTGTAGCTAGTGTTGTAACTCATGACACCACATTGCCAGCCCCAGGAGAGCCTTTTCTAATCAAGTTATTCTAGCTAATTAAATGGGAAAAAAAAAGATGGAAAATGGTCATTTTGCAAGCTCCAACACGTTAGTAAACTGGCACCAAGGGTTAATAGCATCAACTATCCCAAAAGAACAAAAATAAATATTAAGTACTTAAAGTCATCAAAGAAGTTAAAGTTGGGACTAATCAGGCTTCCAAAATTGGGCGCCAGTTTATGAAAAATAAAAAGGGCATAAGAAACCTCATCTTCAGTCAACTAATCCTGTAGAATACTTGGTACATCTAATGCCCCAATTTAGATTTTAGATTTAGGAATTTAGATAGAATCTGTAGATCTTTTTTAGCAGTTAAAAACTGGAGAAATAGAATTATGGTATCCTGGCATGCATGCTAGGGTGGTAAAATTAGAGCTATTTTGGAGTGATTGCTGTGCAAGTCAGGGTACTTGTCACTGGGGAAGGATGGAGGGTCTGCACAGGGTGACAGGCACAGTTCTGAGTTTTGGTCTAAGCAGATGTTAGGAGAGTATTTGCTGCATAATAATTTACTGGATATGTTGTTTTGTATGGTTTCAATGTCTACTTTATTTTATAATAGAAGTATTTAAAGAACAGAAAGATAGGGAAACTGTATGTTTTAGAAAAATGCATATGCCTGACATGGCCCTAAAGATGATTGAAACATTGAAAGCACTGGGCAAATAAAATGGAGAGTTGTTTTCTGGGACACAGTCAACACAGATTCTGCAGTGCATTTGTCTGTCAGTGCAGGCTGCCTTTCAAGTTACTGTGGGGTTTTGTTTATGCAATTGTGCAGCAGCAGGTGCGTGTGGTGTTTCCATTTCAAAGTTATTCAGTTTGGGCAGGTGGCCCATCTTTGGCTCAGTATTTTCCAATGTGTGGTGCATGGGAAACTGGCAGAGTAGTTACTATATGCCTAAGAAAGAGCAGATTCTCTCCTGTGTCTTCAAAAGGAGTGACCCAGGAGAGGGATCTATATTATTAAGAAGCACACTGCAGTGCAAGAACCACTCATGGCCTCCCTGTTGGTTTCCGTCTAAAACACTGTATACATAAGAGCAGTCAGCTGTTTAAAGAAACCTTGGGGGATGTGATGCTTCTGAGTAATTTTCCTATCAGCTATTGGAGTCAAGATCTTAGCCATGGCTTTTCCTAGTGATGAACTCAGATTTTGAATGTGTATTTAATTTGAGTGATGCACAATACTGAATGTGAGTATGACAAAGCAATAACCCAAGTAGAAAAACAGTTTTCTCTGGTAGTCAGCAACCGTGTCAGTTCCAGACTTTGGTTGAAAAAAGGGAGTCTTTCTGGCTTTGCTTCTAACCCCTCAGTAAATAAACCACATCCTTGGATAGGTATTTAAAATGAAAACCCAGTCTGAATTCTCTCAAAGTTTTTAATAACAATTCTAAGCAAAAACTTAAATCATGAAAAATAAAATAATTCTCACTTCAGTATGGCCAGATGTGGTCTGCCAGAAATGTTTAAAAAATTTTTTTTATTTGAAATGTAGAATTGAAAGAGGAAGGGAGAAGAGAGGGGGGAGGTGAGGAAAAGAGGATGAGGGGAGTAGAAGAGATCTTCCATATGCTGATTCACTCCTGAAATGGCTTGTGCCAGAAGCTTGATCTAGGTCTTCCATGTGATTCCAGGGGTCAAAGGACGTATGCCATCCTCCTCTGCTTCCACAATCACATTAACAGGGAGCTGGACTGAAAGTGTAGCTGCCAGGACTTGGACCAGCACCCATACAAGATGCTAGCACAACAGGCAGAGGAATAACCTTCCATATCCGTTAGCACCAGCTCACTGCCAGAACTTCAAATTGGTCTTTTCTCAATTGTAGACAAAGGAGGCATTCACAGATGTGATGGCAGAAATTTATGTTCAGCTTCCTATTCATTTTCCGTCTTCTCCTATCTACCCTCTCCCAGATTTACTTGCTATTTGTTTTTAATAGTCCTCTCTTTTTTTATATTTCACTTCACTTATTCCTCGTCTTTTAAAATATTCTTCCCTATTTTACACCCAAGAGTTATTAGGTGTCAGATAATGTTTACCTTCATAAATCGCCTACCTACTTTCAACTTGAAAACTCATAGCATGTAAACAGGAAATTATTTCAAATTTGGAATCAACAAACAGCTTATCTGTGTTACACACTCATTCACACTTCACTCATGCTAAAACCCTACACAACCTCTATTCTTCCCATAGATTTATTATGCTGTTCTGTGATGCAACCCAGTGCTGGCAGGTTTGTAGAATAATTGAAGTGCCCTCATGCAACTCACATATTGTTTTTATTTAAATTATTTATATAAAAGAGAACAGATTTAATTGTTTCACATATATAGTTTTTTTCATACATATAATTTGAGCCCAGAATGAAGCTTCCCACTCTCCGATTCTTCCTCTTCCTTCCCCCTACCCCTGCCTTTACTGTTTGCAATAACAAGTTTCCTTTTACTTTTTTAGTCACAGGCTTAATCCTCCACCGAATAAAAATTCAACAGGTAGAAAAATGGAAAGACCTCAGGAGTATAGATAAAGGTTACAAACAATAATCCAACCTCAAGATGTCAACTTTGTTTATATATATTGCATTTTTACACTCATTTATTAACCACCACAAATCGAAGAAGCATATGATGATTGGCTTTTTTACGTCTGACCTTATTTCACTAAGCATAATTGTCTCCATTTATTTTAAGTTATGATTTTTCAGTGGTTCTGCCTGCATCATTTATGAGTATTACAATCACAGGTGATCTCGAAGCCAAGAAAGTTAAAAAAAAAAATCACAGTCAGCTAAGCTGCCATTATTGTGATATTCTGGAAATCATTTTGGCCACAGATTTGGAATATTTTTATTTTTCCTGTTACTTCAGTTTAATTAAGCAAAAGTCCTGCTTGATGCCAGGAGTACAACAACAAATAAGAGACAGCCCCTTTTCTCTGGATAGTACAGTTTGGGAACTAAAGGAAAAAATTTGGAAATGAATATTGTTAATGGTAAAAATCAGCACCCTTTTGAATTTGAGCACTTATTAGCTACTAAATGATGAATAGTAATTCAGTGAAATATTAAAGGGCTAAGTCAAAACTTAATTTCCTTTCAGTTATTCCTGTAAATGAAGGATCAAATATTTTTTATAGACTGTATTGAAGTTTTCAGAAGCATGTACACAGTTTCTATCCACAAAATCCAGTCACCTTCCCATGGATTGCTACAGGAAGGAAAACTCCCATGCTCTGGTCCTTTCAGAGATAAAGGAATTCAGAGTTGTGCTTGTTCCTTGTTCTGTCATTAATATCTAGAAGAGTGTTTCAAACTACAGATGTAGAAAAAAATGTATTTTGCTAAAGTAAACTGAAGTTTTACTCTTAATCAAAACAATGTCAGTTTCTTTCATTTGCTGATGGAGTGCACACTAGTGTATATACACATCAGAAAGAAAACTGAAGTAACACTTGATCTTTAGGACTTTTCTCCTTGATTTGTGGAATATACTATTTTGTAACTGAACTCAATCCTGCAAACATCCATTAAACACTGCCGACATACAGACAATATTGTAATGGTTTGACATGATAGATACAAAGACAAGAAAGACTTATTTCCTGCTTTTTGAAAGGTACAGTATGGTCAGAGAGATGGATAAGTAGCAGCTAATGATAGTAGCAAAATCATTTTCCCATAAGCTATCTTGTTTCAAGCATAACACTCCTAAGATTTTTGCAGTAGAAAGAATCGATGCTGTTACATCTCAGACACCGTAGAAAGGACCGAGATGCTGATAATAAGTTTCAGCATCTCTCATACTCTTCTTCAGTAAATTATTCTCAGTGTGACAAACACAAGACCAGGAGCCTTGGACAAGTGTTCAGTAGAAGAACTGGGGAGGCAGATAATCTAGTTTGTATGAATTTTTAAAAAGGATTTGTGTATTTTTATTTGTAAGGCAGAGTTAGAATATTGGAGAGACAAGAGAAAAGAGAGAGAGAGAAAGAAGGAGGGAGAGGGATAGAGAGAGAGAAACCTCTGTCTGTTGGTTCAATTCCCAGATGGCTGCAATGGCCGGAGCCGAGCTGATCCAAAATTAGGAATCAGGAACTCTGGGTCTCCCATATTGGTGCAGAGGCTCAAGGACTACAACCATCTGCTGCTTACCCAGGTCATAATCAGGGACCTGGATCAGAAGTGGAGCTGCTGGGTCCTGAACTGGTACTCATATGGGATGCCAGGTATGCAGATGGAGGACTAGCTTGCTAAGCCATTGCACTGGCTCCAGTTTATGTTATTTTTAAAGACTGTTTTTTTGTGGAGCAGCTTTTAGGTTCAGAGTCAATGTAAGGTGAAAGTGCATAGATATTTAATCTTCTGTCCTCACATATGGACAACCTTCCCCATCATAAACACCCCCTTTAGATTGGTATTTTTATTAGAACTGATGAACCTATAATAGTACCTCATTAGTTCACATTAGATTCTCTTGGTCTTATATGCTAAATGGTTTTTGATAGGACTATAGTGACATGTATCTGCCTTCACAGTGTGCCAGGTAGATTAATTCCTCCCATGATCACTTGTGGCCTACCTATTCCTCCTGTGTTGCCTTCCTCTGGCAGCTACCACTCTTTCACTGCCCATATGGTTTTAATTTTTCAGAATCTCATTTATTAGCATTTTCAGATTGGCTTCTTTCACTTAGTAATAAGCTTTGGCTTTTCCTCCATGTCTTTATAGATCATGTCTTTTTAGCACTGAATAATATTCCATTTTTTGACTGTGTCCCAGTTTGTTTATCCACACATTTACCAAAATACATTTTGGTTGCTTCAAAATTTTGGCAGTTATGAATAAGGCTGCTATAAACAATTTTGTTTTTGGGGGGAGGAACTAGGTTATGGTAAAAATGTGTTGAACTTTGTGGAAAACCACAAAAAAATGTCTGTAGTATTTTCTGTTCTCACCAGAATGGGTACAATTTCCTCTTGCTCTACATCCTTGCCCACATTTTAAGATGACAGTATTCTGGGCTTTGGCCATCCTCATTTGTATAGTGCATCTAACTACTATCTTAATTGCATGTGCCTGATGAAGTGATATGGAACATCTTTTGATATAGTTATTTGCCATTTGTTTATTTTCTTTGGTGAAATGTTTTTTAAGCTTTTTGATACATTTAAAAAAATGTTATTTTATGAGAGAGAAAGAGTGGGGAAGAGTGAGGATTAGGGATCGAGAGAAAATAGAGACAGAAGAGTTTTCTTGTCTTCTGGTTTCTCCCCATGTGCTCATCAAGACCCTGGTCCTGTACTTGAAGTTGGCAGCTGGGAAGTCAGTCCAGGTCTACCACATAGGTAGCAGGAACTCAGTGTTTGAACCAACCAATGCTACCTCAATATCTGCAGTGACACACAGCTAGAGTGGGGAATGAAAGCTGTGAAATGAACCAGGTACTCCAGTGTAGAACACATGCATGCTAACTGCTTTGCTAAACACTGGCACTAGGCTAAGCTTTTCTTAAACTTTAATTGGAAAAATAAGTTGTGAGAACTGTTCTTCAGAAGTAGGCTTCAATTTACTCTTATTTTAGAAAAGCCATCTGCAATATTCCTGCAGTTATACAAACACAAGTGAAGCATGTTTTGATAGAAATTATGAAATTATTTTCAGGGGAGAAGAAAGAGAAGCATTTTGGGGGGGGGATTGTAGTTGAATGGGAAGATGCCTGTTGGTTGTTTATTCCCATGGAGAGGGCAGTTGTAGGTATTTGAGGAATTTACTTTGTTTTCTCTTGGAAGATTGTGTGTGGGGAAGCAAGAAGCATGAATGGTAGGGCAGGCCATGTCTGAGAGGGTTTAGGAAACTGCATGCCGAGTGTTGCTTCAGTCCCTAGGTGAAGAAGTTATTGGAAAGGTACGTTTCCTTTCAGATGCATCTGGAACCCTGGAAATTAGCAGGCAGTTAATGCTGATGCAAGTATTCTTGTAATTTCAGAAGGGACCGTTGAAAATGTTTTGAAAATATCTGGAAATGCGTTTGGTAACTTCATGTTGAGGCAGCAAAAAGATGCCCACCCGGAGATGGTCAGTAGGATCTGACGAGTCAGGCTCTGTTAGAATAAACACATTAAAGCTTTCTGAGAAAGGATACCTCCATTTCTATCCCAAGCTGGTGAGCTGGACATACTGGCAAAATACATGAAAGTACCTTAACAGACCTGTAGAAGAAATAATACATGGCAAGAAAAAAAAAAAAAGACAAAGCACCCTCTCACAGGAGAATACATACAAATTAAACAAAACAAGGTTAGCATTTAGCCTCATGAGTAAAATGTTGGTTGAGATGCTCTTGTCCTACATTAGAGTCTCTGGTTTCAAGTTCCAGCTCCAGTTCCTGATTCTGGTTTCCCAATAGGCAGATTCTGGGAGTCAGTGGTGATGGGCTAAGTAGTTCACCCATGTTGGAAACCTGGACTGTCTAGCTATTAACTGTTGAGTGTGTCCTTGGCTGTTGTAGATATTTGGGAAATGCACCAGCATATGTGAGCACCACACTCTGTCTCACTCACTCACTCACTCACTCACTCACTCACTCACTCTCTTGTTTCTTTCTTTGCCTCTTAAATACTTTTAAAAAGCAAACAGACAGAACCAGTTAGTTTATTTTTAGTCAGTCTTGGATCATTTCGCTGTTTCTATCAACTACTTCAGTAACCAAGATTCTTGTCCCAGTGACAGGAGGCAACAGCTGCGTTTTGAGAGCACAAAGTGACTAGATTGAGTGAAGTGAGCAGTTGGCAAAATAATGTATTCAGTGTATTTTGTCCTGTGAATCAATCTGAATGCCACATAGACTAATGGGCTGTATGTGAATTAAGCAAGACAACAGAGAACACCACTTTATCATGTTAGCACAGTCATATCTGGGGGGAAATCTCACACATCTTTGAAGATATATTGTTAAACACTGTCATTTGCTTTAATTCATATTGATTTCAGGTTCCAGATTAGCCTTACAATTTTTTTTTTGCACTTGTCTGAAAATTATGTGGAAGCTCCACAGAATGACTGTAGGAAATTAGTGTTGCTGATTATAACATGCTTTTGTGTTTTCCAAGAACTGGAGTGAATGACCTCAAAAAAATTTCTATATGTATTTTACTGAAACTGTCAATACATTTTTTGTTATTATTATTCTAAAAATTGTCATACAAAATTGATTTTTGGGTGTTCAGTTCTACATATTTTAACCCACGTGTAGATGTGTGTAACTGCTTCCTTAACCAGGAACAAGGCAGTTCCATCACCCCACAAACTCCACTGTGTTCTCTGTTTGTAGTCCTGCCCGCCTCACTCCCAGTCTCTGGCAGCCACTCATGCATCTTTCTTCATTATAATTTTGTCCTATGAGAATGTTATAGAAATGGAATTGCCACTGTGAAGTCTTTGGGGGTTGGCTTTTGCATAGCATAATGCCTTTGTGATTTATCTAAATCATTTCATATATATTGGTTCATTTGGTGTGTGTTTGCCGCATATTAAGTAGATGTGCCATAGTTTCTCCACTTACTTACTGAAGGGCATTTAGATTTTGTTGATTATGAGTGGAGCTTTTTTTTCATTTTTGTGTGTATGTAAAGCTTTCATTTTTTTCTAGGATAAATACACAAAATGGGGGTGCTAAATCATATAATAATACCACATTTAACTTTGTAAGAATGTGCTACTTTCCAGATTGTGTCATTTAGCATTCTTAACAACATTTAGGAGAGTTTCAGTTGTTCTAAAACTTTCTGTTTCTTTGAAGTATCTATAAAGTTAGTCATATAAGTAAACCTGCTGGAGAGCATTTTTCATTTGTTTTTAAAACTTTGTTTTCATTTCATTTGAAAGTAGAGAAAGAAAGGCAGATGAAAGGTTGGGTTTGGTATCCTTAGCCACCTTTCTCTGGTTCTACCTTTCCTCTACCTTCATATTTCCCAAGTCTCACAGTTTTTTGTTTCTGGACATGACTTATAAGGGAGCTGCATTGAGGAAAATAGTCTGACTTTGGAATCTTGAGAGTGAAAAGATTGCCAGCTAGCCAATCTGTTCATGATCCCATTGTCCCAGATGAGGGAAGCTCGGGAATTAAGAGAGGAATCTGAAGATCAAAGAAAGGTCCAGCAGATATGACCTGGAGGAGAGGCTTGAAGCTAACATGAATAAGGGCAAGAATTAGTTTTAATAGGCAAGATGGGATCGTTCCATTGAAGATGACCAGGCTGCTTTTGGGGGATATTTTCAAATCGTAATAGTCTGACAAGTAGATATATCGACTGATCTCCAGTTCTGGAGATACTCTTTTCATATTGAAAAAAAGTCATGACGGCCTTCTTAAATTACTACTTTAATTTCCTCTAGGTAGTATGACAGTGTTTGTAAATTTGTTATCCATGAGCAATTCAGCTATGTAAACTGCATCCAGTTTCCAGTTACCATCTGATTAAATCACACGCAAATCACATGCTAGTGTGAACACCAGCATTCCTTTTAGGAATCAGCTGGGTGTGGGCCCAACACTGCCCACCCCCATGCTTCCACTTGACCCTGCTAATCAAATGCTGACAGAGCTTCCAACAGGTCATATATCTTACAGCCTTCTAATCCCAGGAACTTCCTGCTGGGAAGGCAGCCATTCAGCAAATTATTTTTAGTGTATTAAGCTCAACAGAATTTCCATAATCTTCAGCTTTGTTCACTTAAGTGTTCAGCAACTGAAAATGGTGAAGAAACTAGTAGGCATTGAAAACTTCAAGCTAATTATTCTCTGTATGTATATATTTATATATATTAATATTAAATATATTTGTATATATTTACATATATAAATTGTTTGAGAATGGAAGAAAAAGAGAAAATACCCATCCTCTGATGCACTTTCCAAATGCCTGCAATGGCCAAGTCCAAAGCTGGGAGCCAGGGACACAGTCTGTGAATGACAAAGACCCAGTTATTGAGCCATCATCAGTTCTGGCTTGCAGTCTGCACTGGCAAGAAGCTGGAGACAGGATTAGACTGGAGCCAGGAAGAGAATCCAAGTACGCTTATATAGGATGCGTACAACTGAATAGCTATGCCAAAAACTTGCTTTTAGTTGTTATTCAAATACTTGTCTAACATTTATACAGATGGGCAGGGGAAATTAGATTTTTTACTACTAAAATGTGTATATAAACTCAAAATTAGGTATCTTTCACCAACCAAATCTCTCATCACAAATTGAGAGCAAAATCAATGTTTAGGGAAGGGGAATACACATGCAACATACACGTATGCCCTTCATATATACACATACATGTAAAGTTTTTATTTCCAAGTTTCTGTTTTCATAGGATTTTTTTAAACCAGTGAAGTAGTGCTAGAAATGATGAAATAATTAACAGATTTCAGAAAGATGCACCATCTATGCTATTCAGAGTCAGAATTAGAGTGGAGACTGTCTGTGCATATTGCCAAAATAATCAAGGTCAGCACTTGTGTTTCTCTCGGAGCTCATCAGCTTCCATTGGAAAAGGGTCTATTAAGCTTTCTCAGCTAAGGAGTAAGGTGTAGAAATCTAAATTGACACCAATGATGCTTTAGTGTCCCTTATGTGTGTTTCCCTTAGTGGCCTAGAAATCCTGATCCACATTCCCAATCTACTGTGAAAGAGCCAAATCATGTGTAAGAGGAATGAATAGCATGTACTTTAACATGACGTTTTTGTGGTGCCATTTGTATTTTGGTTGATGTGAGTGGAGTTGGCAAGAGAAGCCTATTTGGCTATTCTGGGCAGTTGATATAAAAGTTACCCAAACCTTTTTCTTTGATAGCTATTGTAAGTTAAGATATAACTATAGGAACCAAGTAAGAGTCAGGAGAAAGAGGCTAACAAATCCAGGATAGAAAGTGGAGGATTTAAGAAAGTTGAGAGTACTGCAGAGAGTGATTGTGCTGGGAGGGGGGCTTATACACGAGAAAAAGGAGGGCAGTGGATGCAGGTTGGATGGGCCCCTGCGGTTAGAGATGGACAAAGAGCAGTTGGTGGTACAGGGGACCTTCTAATTTCCTCACACAGGTGGAGTAACAAGGACCAGAATAGAGCAGTGACAGAGTAGGTCTTATGGAGGAAAGGAAATTTAAGGATAGATTGTTGGCCAGTTCATCAGTGTAAATACTATAATTATGCAAGGTAAATGTATGCTGCATTTTTGAGAAATATAGCAGCTTTCTTCTTCAGTGTATGGTAGAAAAATAAAAGGGAAAGATATAGATATGGCAATTAGAGAGAAAGGTTTAGCAGACAGTAGGTACAGCATGGTCAGAAGGTAGTGAAGTGGCAGACAGGCATTGAGGCCAATCATATATCTAACAGCTGCACTTTCATTTCTGAAGTGAGAGCTGGGAGAAAAAACCCACCTCCCATGGGAAGACACAGAGGAAGCAGTTTCCTTGGGCATCATCAGGTTTGGGGAGACCAGATAGTAGATGTAGCATTTTGTGAAGAAACCAAGGTTTAAGTTCTAAATAAAGGGAGTGGGTTTGTTAGCCAGCAAAGTATAGAGAATATGGGAAAGGTCAGCTGTGGGAGGGAAGGAGCTTCCCAGGATGACCCAGAACAAGACAGAAGGGATCATCCTAAGACAAAGAATATAGGAAATCTGCTTTGGGGTGAGAATAAAGTACAACACAAATAAAAGGTGTGTGCAGTCGGGGGATATATGGAGTTAATTCTCCATGTGCAAATCCCACGGGATATGGAATAGCTGATGCTGACAATTAAAGACTTGCTCTTTTTGAGTTGTTTATTTGAAAGGCAGAGGTGAGAGTGAGAGGACGAGAGAGTGTCCTTTTGCCCTTTTGCTGGTTTACTCCCCACGTGGCCCCAACAACGACGGCTGGGGCCAGGCTAAAACCAGGAGCCAAGAACTCTGCTCACATCTTCTTTAGGGATGGCAGAGGCCCGAGTCCCTGGGCCTGCTTCTGCTGCTTTCCTAAGCATATTAGCAACAAAGTGGACTGGCAGCTGAGCTACTGGGACTTGGATGGGAGTTCCAGTATGGGATGCTGGTGTTGCAAGTGGTAGCTTCACCTGCTGCATTACAATGCCAGCCCCACAGGACTGATTGTTCTTCTGTCTGAGGTCAGCAGACACAGCTAATACAGCTGTGATTGGTTCCTGTGTACTTGCGAGTAGAATACTATAATTTTTTCCATGAATTACCTTTAGATTTTGTGGGCCTATGGGCCACATTTGGAAGAACTTGGGTTAGTGAGGGCTTTAAAATTTATGAAATTTAAACATTTAATCTAAAAGTTTCTGTCATCAACATGCGCTACAGATTTCAAGAACCAATATTGCAGTATTAATTGAAATTATATAATTCATACTCAAAATTCAGGACAACTTTTCAACATTCATCAGTTGATTTTTTGACTAGCATTATTGCAAATTGTTAAACATGCCATATATTTTAAATTTACTTTTCAAAAAGTAACTGAATTACATGAAATCAGAAGTTCATATTTCTAGCTAGAGGGGTTGTTTATAATGATAATAGGGCTCAGAATTCAATTACTGACTTAAAATTTTAGCCTAAAAAATTCACAGATGTCTCATTTTTTTAAAATCACAGATGCACAACTAAAAATGAATAGCTGAGCAACATTAACTAACACATTATTTTGATGTGCAATAGCTTCTTAAATTGCCCAAGTAAATGCTGCTATTGATATCACTCATTTCATGCTGTTGGTCTCTGACAGCACAGTGAAAATTTGGGAGCTTTTTTTTTTTAAAGATTTATTTTATTTTCATTACAAAGTTGGATATACAGTGAGGAGGAGAGATAGAGAGGAAGTGGAGCTGCTGGAATTAGAACCGGCAACCATATGGGATCCTGGCGCATTCCAGGTGAGGACTTTAGCCACTAGGCCATGCCGCCAGGCCCAAGGGAACTTTTTAAGAACAAGTGATGTGTCAGATACCAAATCAGCCTACCAGAACAATATGTGTGAAGAAGATGGATAGTCTGATTTAGTAATGCTTTGGTTTAAAGTGCTTGAGCACTTTGATTTTTTAAAGTTTTATTTATTTATTTATATACATATATATATATATAGAGAGAGAGAGAGAGAGAGAGGAGGAGAGACAGAGAGAAATATCTTCTGTCCAATGATTCACTCCCCAAGTGACCTCAGTGGCTGGTCACTGAGCCAATCCAAAGCCAGGAGCCAGGAACTTCCTCCAGGTCTCCCATGTGTGCAGGGTCCCAAGGCTTTGGGCCATCCTCAACTGCTTTTCCAGGCCACAAGCAGGGAGCTGGAAAGGAAGCAGGGCTGCCAGGATTAGAACCGGTGCCCAAATGGGATCCTGGCACATGTAAGACGAGGATTTCAGCCACTAGGCCACAGTGCCAGGCCCAAAGTTAATTTTTTATTCATGGAATTTTTCTGACTTTGCTTCTTAGCGGTAATTATGCTTACAGGACATGAGTTTAAGATTTAGATTTGCATTGCAAATTGAACCATTAAATTGTGCTCTTGTAGGAGAGTGACCAAAGATTCAATAACTCCTAGAGAATATGTGGGAGCTCCTACAAAGCACATGTCCAAGCCTGTCTTCCTGGATGATGCTTCCATCCTGAAATATGGTACACTCAGTGTAGCTTGCCAGTAGTACATAGCTCCCTTGCCAGAATCCCGAAGAAGCAGTAAGAAAGAGAGCAGGGTGGGTTAGTAGCGTGAACTTTCTTGGTTGAACTTTCAATGTGGGTATCTGAAACATTAGTAGGTTTTTTGTGGTTAGAAAAACAACTTGCACAAATGTGCCAGAGGGCCAGGGTACTGTAACCGGGAGTATGTATCTAAACTAAAAGAATAAGTACTAACATGTGCTACTATTGATCCCAATCCTTGGTGGCAGGTAAAAGGGCAACCTTTTATAGCGCCTCTGGGGAAGGCCAAGTAATCCTTATATATTTTGCTTTCATTACTGCAGGACATCTGTGAAGATATTTCTGATCATGTTGAACAAATCCATGCCCTCCTGGAAACAGAGTTCTCCCTGAAGCTGCTGTCTTACTCCGTCAATGTGATTGTGGACATTCACGCCGTGCAGCTGCTCTGGCACCAGCTCCGGGTCTCTGTGCTGGTTCTGCGAGAGCGCATTCTGCAAGGTCTGCAGGACGCCAATGGCAACTACACCCGGCAGACAGACATTCTGCAGGCTTTCTCAGAGGAGACGAAGGAGGTGAGTATTTCCTTTGAAGCGCAGTCATGTCATGTCAAGTGTGACAGTTTGAGAGCATTTTCAGGTTAGAGATGTGGGAAAGGAGTGATTTGTATGTGACTAAGTAGGCCCTGAGCAGTGCTTTGAGTCCAGTATAGTGAAGAGAAGCCAGGGTGCTTCTAATGTGAATGAGGCCTTAACCCAGAGTAAACTCACACTGGATAATTTGCAGGTACTATCCCTAGATTTTAGTGCTAACCTAATCTCTGTTCAATTATCTAATCAATATTTATTGAACACTGGCTAAATACCAAAAAGTAGGTACTAAAAATACAATAATGATCTAAACATGGTCTCTGATCTAAAGGCACTTTGAGGCTGGAGGGGAATGGAGGGGATGAATAAATAGATATTATTGCCAAATTGTAATAAAGCTACATGATACCTTTAGAGGACAAAGAAAGAGTCTTCTAATTTGGACAAGGCAGGCTTTCCAAAAGAGAGTCTTACCTGAGTTCCTAAGCAGCAGCAGGTCACACTGCTGAATAGAGATGGAAAATACTGTAGACAGAGTGGGAAGATCAAACACCTATGGGTCACAGAGACTAAGACAAGCTCAGTGAACTACACTGGAAGCAAAAGACAGTACCCAGGGTTAGGACTAACAAGGAAAATAGAGGTCAGACCATAAAGCTCTGTAAGAAAGCTTTCTAGTAAGAAAATTGGACCTTATCTAAAAAAAAAAAAAAATGTGTTGGGAGCCACCATTGTGTTGCAGAGGGGGAAGCTGCTGCCTATGACTAGTCCTGGTTGCACCACTTCAGATCAGGCTTCCTGCCATTGAACCTGGGAAACAAGCAGAAGATGACCTAAGTACTTGGGTCGCTGCACCCACGTGTGAGCTCTGGTTCTAGAGTTCCAGCTTCCTGACTTCAGCCTAGCCATATACTACAAGTTTGGCCATTTGGGGAAGTGAATTAGTTGATGGAAGAGCTCTCTGTCTCTGCCTCCTCTGTAGGTCTGCTGTTCAAATAAACACATAAATAAATAAATCTTTAAAAATTAATGTGCTGTTTAGGAAACTGCCATGATTACATTTGTGCTTTGTAAAAGACACCGTCATTGCTTCTTGACCTTCTCATTAAGGTCAAGTGTAGAAAAGTCACTCTGGATTCAGTGAATCACATGTACATTTGAATGTTGTACAACCAATGCTTTTGACTTTTCTTATATTAATATTGCTCTAAAGAGTTTGTTGTTAATCTTTTTCTTTAAGATTTGTTATTTATTGGAAAGACTTAGAAGGAGAGAGACCCTTCATCTACCAGTTCAATCCCCCAAATTGCTACAGTGGCTCAGGCTGAGCTTGGATGAAGCCAAGAGCTGCATCTTCCACATGGGTGGCAGGGACTCAGGTACTTGGGTCATCTTCCACTGCTTTTGTTGAGTTATTTTCAGGGAGTTGGTCAGAGTGTAGCAACCAAGACCCTAATAGACAGCCTTATGGGATACCAGCATCAGATGTGGTAGCCTTACCCATTATCCCGCAATGCCATCCCCTGTTGTTACTGTTTTTGAAAAAAAAAAATTTTTTAGGGCCACCCATGATGCCAGCATCCCATGTGAATATCAGTTCATGTTCAAGCACCAGCATCCCACAGGAATACTGATTTGTGTCCTAGCTTCTGCACTTCCAATCCAGCTACCTGCCAATGTCCTGGGAAAGCAGCAGGAGGTGGCTGCCACCTATGTGGGAGGCCTGGAAGAGGTTTCTGGCTCCTTGTTTTGGCTTAGACCAACACTGGCTGTTGCTGCCCTCTGGGAGTAAACCAAGAGATAGAAGATCCTTTCCTCCATCTCACCCTTTCTGTAACTCTTTCAAATGTATCTTTAAGAATTTTTTAAAAGTGTGTTGTTTTACGTATTTGAGAGGCAGAGACAGAGACAGAGTTCTTACGTACTTGGAATGGCTGAGAAAAGGCCAGGCAAAAGGTTGGAGCTAGAAACCCAATCCAGGTCTCCCAAGTGGCTGGCATGAACTCTACTTTTTGGGCCATCACCTCTGACCTCCCAGCTCTTTATAGCAGGAAACTGTGATTGATAGTGTAGCTACCACTCATGCCCAGGCATTTCAATATGGGTGTTTAGGTTTCTTATCACAAGGCGAAACACTTGCTCCTGTTCGTAATAGATAATTAAAAAATGGACATTGTAAACTTGAATCCACATGAATTTTTCCTTTATCACATTAAATTGTTATGTATTTATATAAAAGAGAATTGTGGTAAGTGATGAATATGTCTGAAATACATGAATGTAAAGTGTGTGCACATATATATAGTATACATAGTAATATATGATGTATGTATGTATATACATACATATGTGTGTGTATATCAAGTCCTTTGGCTCTAAACTGTCCAAGCAATATATTTCATTACTTTATAAAACATTAGTATAAATATGTAAGATTAAAAAAGCATATGCTGAATTGCATAATTCACTAATTTATTAATACTTTGGTGACCCCAATATTATCAATGTGCCATTGATGCACAAAAAAAATCTTGTCTAGTCTCATAATTTATTCTTGTTGACTTCTGTTTACTCAAAATAGAGATGCTCTTGTAACAAACACCCTGAAAGGCCCAAAAGTCTACAGGAATGTAAATCTACCAGAAGTTGTAAAATCTTAGTTATGCCTTAAAGTCATAGTTACGTCTCTCTGAGATTGTCACGATGCTGCAGCCATAGGATAAATACCTGGCCCGTTTGTTCCTTCTCAGATTCCATTCCTCACAGATGAGATCTCTAGGGAGCTCTAGGTTGGGATTCATGACTGTAGGACACTCAAACGGTTAACGGTGCCCCAGATCTTCTGTTCATGATGGAATGTGCTAATGATGATCAGAGATGAGGATGATTTATCTGAACTCTGGTGAAAGCTTTCTCTACATACCTGTCTGGTATTGTTTACACATTCCTTCCCACAATTCACATATTGCCTTATGTTCCACAGCTCTGTCCAACATTCAGTATTGATCCATGATTGGATCTGCCTGTTTTCTTCTGCTGGAGGGGGCGTTAGAAGTCATTGATTCAAGCCAGTTCATTTAACATTCTTATTCATTTATTCAGTAAATGTTTATTGATGCCTAGCTCTTTGTTGTGAGAGCTGGGGACATATCAGTGCTTAGTTAGGTTTTATTGTTATCTCTGTGTTATTGCGGTTCCATGGATTGCATTCATCATGCACTTAATAGATCCTGTATCATTTGTGAAGTGGTAGTTCTATAATTGATTAAAAAAAGCTATTGAGGATAAATAACTGTTACCAACCACTGTTTTCTAACCTATGTTGTGAATTGGCCTTAAGTAGCATCCATGATTCTCACAATGTAAACTCACAAATTTTTTAGGAGTTTATCACAAGCAAGCTGCTGCATTTTTCTGTTTGAGTTCAATTCTTAGTTTTGTTGCGGAGATGTAAGAATTTGTGGTGGAGATATAAGAATACATTGTGTGTGTGTGTGTGTGGCGGGGGAGAGTAGATTTTCTATAATCTACTTTGTGGCTATTTTTCTATGAATTGAAGTCTCACATTCATTACCATCCATCCTGAAACTAGATTTTGGATCCTGTTTCTTTATGCTTCTAGCATGATCCCATGAGACTATTGAGAAGACTGCTTAGCTTTGTTCCTTCCAATAAACTGAAACTGTAGAAAGACGGATAGGAATTAGAATAAAATTTGCGGGTTTATCAGAATAAATTCAGCTGTGTAAGGTTGTACAGTGAAAGGGAAATGGTTAAACAAATAAGCAAAAATCCTAAAAAGTAGAAAAGTGTATGTCTTGTCAGGGGAAGTGGTTTCTTTTCTTTATTTTTTTTCTTTTCTTTTTTTTCTTGTTAGTTGCATTTCAGAGCCACACATTAGAGTGTAAGTTGGACTTCAGAAAGTGACAAATTCTCTTTCGTTGAATAAAAATGATGTATGAATTTTACTATTCATTTAAATTTGGAGTGTAATGAATCGTGTGAACAAATTGACAGAAACCTTACTAGAATACAGCCAAACCAAATATAACACTTTAGGGGCAGGCTTTTGGCTCAATGGTTAAGATGCCAGTTGGGACTCCCATATATATCTCATAGTAAAGTGCCTCAGTTTGGGTCCTAGCTCTGCTGCTGATTCAAGCTTCCTATTAATAGATGTCCCAGGGAGAATGCGGAGGGAGGCAGGGGAAAGTCCTGAGCCTTTGAAACTATCGTGAAAAAGTAAAAATTAAAAAAAAAAATGTGTACCATGGAAAACAGCATGTTATAGGGCCAAATATCTGCACTCCTTGTCACTGTGTGGCAGATACTTGACTGAGTTCCTAGCTCTTGAATTCAGCCTTGCCTAGTACTGGCTGATGCAGGAATTTGAGCAGTGGATCTCAGTGTGGGAGAATTTTCTGACTCTGTCTCATTCTCTTTCACTGCCTCTGAAACACATGATAAAAAAATTAAAGTTCAAAGTTGTGTATGTGTGTTGGCCTAAAAGTTTTAATTCTAGACACCATGACAAGCACTATACATATGTTTTATATAGTAAGGAAGGTATAGTAAAAAACAGTTGAGTTTTATAGATGGAAAAATTTAAATTTTAGAGAGTTTAAGTGAATAAGGAAACAAATCTAGAAATAAATCAATCAAGACCAGTTAATTGCTATTTTAATAAGTTCTTTCCTCCTTTTTCTTTTCTTTTAACTATCAATAAACATTTACTGATTTCAATTACATATAAGCAACAAGCATTACAGGATAAATAATACTTGTTAGGCATCCCCTTATACTTTGTTTTATCTGCATAACTCTGTGCAATAAGCATGGCAAGTGTTGTTATAATCATTTTACGGGTGTTATTATCACATCCATCTTACAGATGAGAGCACTGAGGTTTAGAGAGGTGATGTCATAAAGGTAGTGGTAACTCTTCACGATATTAGCCCAGTAATCGACACTGATGGAGAACTTACCATGTGGGCATGCCTAAATGATACTTTCTTTGCAGGCATGCATTGGTGTTTCCGGAGCACTCATAGAACATTACTCTGTGATCTTTTCCCAGTACTTACCATGAGCCAGTTTATATCAAGACAAAGTATGCAGAAAATTTGGAGCTACATGAAGATTGGCTGAGGATTATATAATCTCTGTATGCCATAGCACATGGATAAATGTTTGATGGGTTTAATTAAGTGATGCTATTAATCACTGCTTTAGGTTAGTGGGCTGGAAATTAATCATGAAGATCAACTGCTTGACACATAATTTGAGCCTATAGGAAATAGAAATTTTTAGGAAATATTAGCATAGGATAAGGGAAATGTTAAAATATTTATGTCTGTTTTGCCCCTCGCCTTCACAGACAAACCTGCTTGGCTTCACATCTTCCTGTCGTGGCTGTTCTTTCCTGCTGTCCTCTGGAATGCTTCCAGAGCCATAGGGTCACAATGTGGTAGGGCTGAAAGGAATTTGAGAATACAATCCATGTGGCTAACGACTTTAGGGAATCTCTCTCATATTCAGTTCAGAGGCCTGTGAATTTATATGTGAGGAATGAACGCATAATAAATAACCAAGGTGAGATTAAGGGGTGTGGAGAAACAGGCAGATGGAGTGCTTTAATCCACCTCTCTCTGAAACAGTGAAGTTCCATTTCCAACTCTACTAACTTAGGGTACACACCTGACTGTTCAATAGCATCACTACTGATATACACTCTTGGGAAGTATATATAGGGAAATCTTCAAATCTCTAAAGTATGAGTATTAAATCTGGCATTCAATTGCTGCCAAAATACAGTGTTAAGAAAAGAAAGAACCAAACTAGGCTTCAGCTAACCTAACCATGCTTAAGGAACAAAGCAAAACATCTTGCTTCAAATTGAAAAATGAGAGAGGGAGGAAGATGTCCTTGATTTCTGAGATAAGACTGAAGCAGGAATAAAGTGACTAAATTACCACCTGTATAAAATGTAATCTGTATCTGGAAAGCTACCTCCTAGCATATGAAACAGAGGTATGTTGCACTACAGAATATAATGCACTATTTCTGATTTTTAAAAGGCAACAAAATCAGAATACATTCATTTCTTAACTCCATATCTATGTGAGAATTTATTACATATGCACATTAGGAAATTCTCTGGGAAGGTGATATGGAAGAAAGGAATGAGGCTAAACTTAGTATTACTAAACAATATTTTTAAACAATATTTTAAGAAATAAAATTCATCATTTTGCCACAGTAAGTAAATCCAGAAAACCATCTGCTCTTAAAGTTGCTTAGCATTGTAGGGAAGACTGTGCTGGTTTGTCTTGTTCTTTTTGTTTATCTGGGTTTTGCTGTCATGGATGGAATTTTTCCTCCCGTACTAAAAAATGCATTCTGGGGTCCGGCATGATAATGTAGCAGCTAATGTCCTCACCTTGAATGCACTGGGGTCCCATATGGGCACCAGTTCTAATCCTGGCAGCCCTGCTTCCCATCCAGCTCCCTGCTTGTGGTCTGGGAAAGCAGTCGAGGACAGTCCAAAGCCTTGGGACCCTGCGCCCATGTGGGAGACCTAGAAGAAGTTCCTGGCTCCTGGCGTGAGATTGGCTCAGTGACCAGCTGTTACGGTCGCTTGGGGAGTGAATCATTGGATGGAAGATCTTCTTCTCCTCCTCTCTTCCTCTATATATATCTGCCTTTCCAATAAAAATAAATAAATCTTTTAAAAAATGCAGTCTGATACAAAACAGTTATCACTGAATGATACTCGACCAAATATTTTACTAGTTGCGACAGTTGGCCTGGTTAGGAATTGATTGAGAATCAGGCTGTGGAACATTATGAATTTTTTTATAAGATTTATTTATTTATATTGGAAAGGCAGATTTACAGAGAGAAGTAGAGACAGAAAGATCTTCCATCCACTGGCTCACTTCCCAAATGGCCCCAACAACTAGAGCTGATGTGATCTGAAACCAGCAGTCAGGAGCTTCTTCTGGGTCTCCCACACAGGTGCAGGGTCCCAAGGCTTTGGGCCATCCCCCATTGCTTTTCCAGGTCATAAACAGGGAGTGGGGTGAAGTGGAGCAGCCAGGACACAAACTGGCACCCACGTGGGATCCTGGTGCATGCAAGGTGAGGATATTGCCACCGAACCATTTCTTTAGGCCCAAGTATTACATATTTTTGAGTATGATGTTTTCTTTTCCAAATTAGGAACTGCCTAGAGATCCCTAAAGACCCAGGAAAAGGCAGCCATATTCTTTCTGTTCTCTGAGATATATTCATGAGAATATGAATATATTCATATTAATACAAGTGTAGGTGTGTTTATATAACATCATTTGGTGCCTATTATTCTCAAAAATTTGGTGTCCCTGGTGTCAGGGTGACTTGACCACTAAAAATGGGGACCTGATCTGTTTCCAGTACCAAGTGTCTTCTGCTTATCTGAAGGCAGATGATTGGTCCTCTCAAGGGTGTCTAATTTTGATCTGAATTTTCAAATTTAGTTTTCTCATTCTAGAAACACTTGCTCAGTGCCTCTTTGAACTTCATATTATACAACAGTAACTGAAAAAAAATGGTAGAAAATCATGTTGCAAATTTCAGCTGAAGTTCGTAAATTAAGTAGATCTGAAAAGATAGTTTGAGGACTTATCATCATTGACAATAATATTTCTATAAAAGGGTTCTAAGCAATGAGCCACAGATTAAAAAAAATTATAACATAACAACCTGCTTTTAAATTGGATTCTCGCTGTCATTCCCTTAAAATTTGCATGGAGTATGACTTTAGTTTGGTTGAATCATTTCTTCATTTTGACTTGTGGATTTGTTATTTAAATAACCTAAGCCAATAGGAAACACAAAAGTCACACAATTCTGTTTAGATGATTTCTGTTGAGATCATCAGCCAGTACTATGTACTCTGTTATACTTTGTAGTGTAATTTAGCATTTGAGGTAAGTCACATGAATGAAACTTTCCTCTTCAGTGTACTTTATTACTAAAAAATAACAGTAAGGAGCAAGAGAGAAAACTCAGTGAGCAGCTGTTCTGTACCAGGCTGTGTCCTACGTATGTCATATCCTTAAAGCCTCGCAGCACCCATGCAACATGGCTTATCATTTCCTTTTTTATAGATGGATGAAATGAGTCTTAGTGAGATCAAGATACCAGCATATGGTCACACAACTAATTATTGCTACAGTCAGAATTGGACACCGAATGTTGGTCTTTTAATCGTTGGAGTCATCTACAGCTGTATAATCAGAGGAATAAATTATATAGGAGTGCTAAGAAATATTACAAAAAGTCATCACTCATTTATTCAATAGTGTTTATTATGTGCCTGACTTTGAGTACTTACTTTATGTGACTCACTTGTTTTAAGTGCTGTAGACACCTTGAGAAGTCAGGCACCTTCCATGTAATTTACATTTTCACAGTGCTTCCAAACTAATGGTAGAAATAAATTAGTCAAGTAATCATGATGGTATTTATTCACAAATTGAGATAAATAAAGGGAAAATAAAATATGTTAGCTTAGAATAAAAGATTCCAACCTAAGTAAGCACCTGGAAGAAGTGAAATTAAGCTGAGACGTAAAGGAAGAGGACAAGTCACCTAGTTGAGAGGTATGCATGTAAAGCTTTCTACATAAACGGAACCGCATGTGAAATAACACTGAGGCTGGACAGAACACGTCGTGTTGGGTGATACTGTGGTTGGGCTCAACCAGAGAGTGGAGGCCTCTTCATGCTTAGCCTTCAGAGGGTTTGGTTTGTAACCTTGGAGTCCCAGGAAGCTGCTGAAGGACTTTAAACAGAGAAGTAGTAGCAACAGATAAGCAATTTGTAAAAGTTACAGTGGAAGCAGCTTAGAAAACATTGAAAGGGAAGATATATCAGTTTAAAGTCATATCCAGTAATCAGGGTATAGACTTTTGGGTCAGACATCCTTGGTCTTGGTCCCAGTTTGGCGCTTGGTCTTGAAGCCCATGAACAACTTAGATACCTTCCTTTGACTTGGGTTCTTTTACAGATAGCAGAGACACTAGTAGTGGCCCCAGAAAAGGTAAAAAGCTTTAATGACAAAGTAGTTGCTGGTAATCAGTCATCTCCAGGGACATCTGAGGCTGAGAAAAGTTGAAGAAGACTTTTTATCATTGCTATCTCTGGATTCCACAGAGTAAGAGGGAGGAGAGTAGGAGCTTAAAGGCCAGGTGAAAAGTCTGAACATTCCAAAACCCAAATAAATGAACAATAAAACCCTATGTGAGATTCTAGAAAGGAAATATCTTGGGAAAACCTGGTTGGGGGAAACAGGATTTAGTTTAGTTGTGTTACCTTAAGTCTTTCTCCAGTCAGAGACCTGGGGTTATAACCCTGTACACATTTCCTTACTTCATCTCCAGGAACAAGCTTAGATCAGGCTGCCAGTGCACTCTGGTAAGCATAATAGGATTCCAGGGTCCTTCTGTCCCAAATCATTAATCAAAATTCTCTGGAATGTGATATCAGAGGCAGTCTTAATCTGACAAATATATATAAGTTAGAGTTCTTGTCAGTATGGTGGAGTTCACATCAAGTAAGCTGACCTAGAATTATAAATAACAAGTGAGTTTGGAAGGAGGGAAGAAATGCATACAGGAGGAAATGGACTATGATGACAAAGCTGTGACATTGTTTCATTTCCTCTTTTACTATAATGCCACCAAATATATTTATTGAGCTCCTATTATGAGCTCATTCAGTGGTAGGTACTGGGGTGATAGAAGCAAAATACATGTTTAGAGAGATTTTATTCTTTCTTTGTCCCCAACTGTTCTTTTACTTAAGGCTTCATGTTAGAAATGCTTATGAAATGAAAAGTACACTATTTCAAAATAGAAAGCTAACATAACAATGGATATTTTTTTACTTGACCTTTCTCGTTTCTATTAAAGTCCCATTGCCTAGATTAAAGGAAAATCTTTAAAAACAGAATAGTATGCATAAAGCAATGTGGTGATTGATTTATGTGCCTTTCCATATGTCAAACCAGAAGCAGTTGAGACTGATGCATTTTTTACTTTTACGGAAGCCTGTGCTGAGAGCATTTGAACCACAGTTGAGTGTTATTGATGTTGCATTTACTGAAACCATTGCACTGTCTGTTTCAGGGCCGTCTTGATTCTCTAACGGAAGTGGATGACTCAGGCCAGTTAACCATCAAATGTTCTCAGAATTACTTGTCTCTGGATTGTGGTATCACCGCATTCGAACTGTCTGACTACAGTCCAAGTGAGGATTTGCTTGGAGGCCTGAATGACATGACCTCTAGCCAGGTCAAAGCCAAACCTTTTGACTCTTGGAGCTACAGTGAGATGGAAAAGGAGTTCCCTGAGCTTATCCGCAGTGTCGGGTTACTCACAGTGGCCCCTGACTGTACCCCATCTAACTGCAGTGAGGCACTCAGTGAGGAGGCTCCACAGGTGTTGGTATCCGCAGACAGCCAAGGCGGATGTGAGGAAAGCAGAGCTGCTGCAGGCGAAGAGCCACCGGGCCTAACATCAGGCATGGCAGCGTCCACTGAAGCTCCGAGAGATGCTGAGCTGCCTTCTTCTGAGACTGCAGATCGAGAATCCATTTCCTCCTCCCTTCCTGGTGCAAAGAACCCGCAGCCTCCCCTTGGTGAGAATGCCACCCCCAAACGAACCATCAGAGACTGCTTTAATTATAATGAGGACTCTCCCACACAGCCCACATTGCCAAAAAGAGGGCTTTTCCTTAAAGAGGAGAATTTGAAGACTGATCTGAGAGGCAGTGATGGGAGGAAGCAAATGGCTGATCTGAAACCGGAGCTGAGCAGAAGCACCCCTTCGCTGGTGGACCCGCCTGACAGATCCAAGCTTTGCCTGGCATTGCAGTCTTCCTATGGCAGCAGCTCCTCTGCTGCCAGCCAGTCCTATGAGTGTCTGCACAAGGCGGTGGGTGGGAACACAGAAGACGCAGTGAAAAGGCATATCAAAGAGATCTCCTCCAGCCTGGGAAGGCTCAGCGACTGCCACAAAGAGAAACATCGATTTAAAAAGCCACACAAGACCTCAGAGGAGGTGCCTCTGTGCCGAACACCGAAGTGGGGAGTTGGTTCAGGCAAGCAAGCCGATAACAGGAGCGGATCAGGAGTACCTGGTAGGATGCCTTCTTGTATTAACAAGGCCCCTCAGGGGCCAGAAGCAGATTCAGCTTCTGCCTCCTCCCCAGAGCCGTGTAATGAGAAAAGCAGGAATGCCAAATTGCCAGGGCGGTCAGAAACATCGAGTTCACCACCCTTCACTCAGAGCAGCGACTCCCCTGTCGACTCAGACAGCACATCCTCCATACCTCTTCTTTCAAAACACGACAGCAAAAAAGCTTACTCCTCTTCCCCAAGTCATGTCACCAGGAATGGTCAGGTGGTGGAGGCCTGGTATGGCTCCGACGAGTACCTAGCACTACCATCTCACCTTAAGCAGACAGAAGTATTAGCTCTGAAGTTGGAAAACCTAACAAAGCTTCTGCCCCAGAAGCCCAGAGGAGAAACCATTCAGGATATTGATGACTGGGAATTGTCGGAAATGAATTCAGATTCCGAGATCTATCCAACGTACCATGTCAAGACGAAGCACACACAGCTGGGCCTAGTGTCCAACAGCTCATCCAGCGACATAGCCTCTTCTATCGGAGAGAGCATTGAGTCTGGGCCCCTGAGTGACATTCTTTCGGATGAGGAGTTGTGTGCATCGCTCTCTGGCATGAAAAAATACACTGACCGGAAGCCAGAGAGAACCTCATCCTCCGAGAAAAATGAGAGCCATTCTGCTGCAAAATCAGCTTTAATTCAGAAACTAATGCAAGATATTCAGCACCAAGACAACTATGAGGCCATCTGGGTGAAAATAGAGGTAAGATGGGCTTACCTTGAGTGATTTCTTACCTGATTTTTGAAATTAATTCTATCCTTCCCTGTTCCATTGTAAAATATGTTTTTTTTTTAATTTCATTTAACTATTTGAAAGAAAGAGTGGAATCGTCTCCCAAGTGCTTTCAACAACTCTTGCTGGCCCCAGAAGTCAGGAGTCTGGCATTTCATCCATGTCTCCCTCATGGTTAGCAGGAATGCAAGCATTTGGACCATCATCTACCTCCTAGGCATGTTAGCAGGAAGCTGGATGAGAAGTGTCCACCTACTATGTTACTATCTTTTGATCGTTATATGTTTCTTTTTTTAAAGATTTATCTTACCTTTATGTGAAAGGCAGAGTTACAGAGAGAAGAAGAGACAAAGAGACTGAGCTGATCTGAAGCAGGTAGCTAGGAGCTTCCTCTGGATCTCCCACATGTGTATAGAGGCCCAGGGATGTCAGCCATCTGCTGCTGATTTCCCAGGTCAAAATCAGGGTGCTGAATTGGAAGTGGAACAGCCAGGACTCGAACTGATGCCCATATGAGATGTTGACACCAAGGGAGTCAACAGCTCATGATGTTTACCATGATGCAGGCCCCCATTATGAGGTTTATTATGCGATGACATGTAATTGATCATTCCTAGCCTCATTTGTAAAACTACTGTGTGCAAAGCTCTTCTGTATGTGTTTTGGTTACTCATTTCCCTTTCATGAAGATGGCAGTTCATGTCAGATTATTCTCCCTTTGCAGAAATTGGAATAGAGAGATCCAAACTAAGGTAGATATATAGATAGATACAGAGGCAGACATACCACCACTGACTAACCTCTGTTTGAGAAGCTGAGATGCAAGTCCCTGTCTTTGGCTTCTTACTCTGGGTTTCTTCATGTTGCTTCCGTGCAAAAGGTGAGTTACTAAGAAACTAAAACAAGGAGCAACAAGACACAGGAGACATCCAGATGGGATAGATAATATTATTTATCCCCTATGGCCGGCTTGGAACTATACCTCCCAGTCCTCTTCCAGCCAGTGAGTGCTGAACACTATTCTGGGACCAGCGTAGTATGAGACCTGGATTCTAAGTATAGTGCATTTGGACAGAAAAACCTGCAGGAAGAAAACGCAGGCTCATAAAGACAAAGAAATTAGCAGAAATGTATGATAATAGCCCCATGAATAATTGCTAACAAATGTCAAGTGTTTATCCAATGCTCATTAAAAAAAACACTTCATAATAACTCCATGTTATGGAGGCGGAGCGTGAAGCTGGGAGGTAAGGCAGCCTGACCTAGAGCCCATACTTTTAACTGAAAGCTCTTACTCTTCCAGGAAGCAGTCATGTATACTAAGAGTGAATATGGTAAATATTCTGTGAATAAGTACTACAGAAAGGAAATATCAGTGTAGCTAGTATTTTCGGGAAGTTTCCACTGAGTACTGAATCTTAAGTGGAACATTGAAGACATGCAGGAAATTTAGGTAGATTGGAAAAAGGCAACTGGGCATGCTCAGAAGGAGGAACATGAACTCAGCTTCTGTGGTGGGAGTGGCTGCAAGAAGCCCTGCTGACCAGAGGCCTTTGCTCAATGGGCGGTGGAGGTTTCCATGCCCCCTAAGAGCACTGCCTGGCACCCGAGAGTCCTGCAGGTCACAGCGCAGTGACTGGGATGTGTTCACCAGGCAGCCATGCAGTGTCGCTGAATGGGGATGCAAGTGGTGTCTCCTTATAAACAACACTCCTTTGTGTTGGGCTTTGTGCTACATATTTTGCATGCCTTATTCTACTTGCACCACAGGCAGTAGGCTTTTTTTTTTCCAAATGAAGAAGCTAAGGCAGAGCATGATTCAGACAGTTGCTCAAGTCCTCTCAGCTGCTAAGTGCACGTCAGGATGTGAACACAGAGCCAGCCCACCCAAAGCAATGTAGGCCACGTCCTCCCTTAGCCTTTCTGGAGGACTCAGTTGCCAATAATGCAGGATATTCTTGGCAGTGTGGTGGGAACCAGGGTGAAGATGCCAGCCCATAATAACCGCTCTTCTGGCCTGCTCTGATGTGGACCAGGAAAGTGGGTGCTGCCAGCGCAGTAAACATGATCCAGAAAACCATTTCCAGCCTTTTGCTAATTACTCAAGTCTAGTGTAGCCACAATTGGTGATGCCATTTTAGGCCTCATTTCTTCTTCTGCAAAGAGATGTTTTAACACAGTCATGGCACACTACCAGCTTCCAGTGGTAGCAAGCTGTGATTCCGAAATTCTGCCAAAACAAAGCCAAGTTTTCAGCAACTGGAACTGCAAAGAGGGCTCTCCTCACCAAAGGGCAGTAAAGAATTCCGTGCTTATCATGCCTGTCGGAGACCGGTTGCTCACACCAAGGTAGTTATAATTTTAATAAAGGGGTGGGGCTGCTAGTCTGCTGAATGTATCCCCCCGACCCCCAGCCAGAACACGACCAGCCTGGTTTTCTATGTTGATTTGTTTGCAGTGATCTATGCCTAATTATTTTTAAAATTAATGAAAGGAATTATTTTGGGGATTTTAGGCAGTTTGTCTTTTAAGAGGAAGCTTCCTATGGGATTTTCCAAGTACTGTACTGGCGCTGAGATAAGAGGTGGAAGCAAGAAAAGAGAAATCCTTCCATAGCCTGACCTCCTTTCATGACTTTAGTTAAAGGCAGAGTTACAGAGAGAAAAAGAAAGGGATATGAGACAGAGTAGGAGTGGGAGGGAGGGAGAAGGAAGGGACAGAGGAAGGGAGGGAGAGAGGGAAAGAGGCTTTCTACCTGCTGGTTCACTCTCCAAATGGCTGCAAGGGTCGAGCTGGGCCGACTCAAAGCTAGGAGCTTCTTCCTGGTCTTCATGTGGATCCAGGGACCGAAGCATCATTCAGTGCTTTCCCAGGACATGATCAAGGAGCTGGATCGGATATGCAGCAACCAGGATTCAAACCAGCACCCATATGGGTTCTTGATGCCACAGATGGAGACTTAATTTGCTACACCATTGTGTCAGCCTCTAGAGAGTTTCCTTAAAACACAACAATTCTTTCACTAGCTCAAGCCCTATAGAAGCTGACATTGCAGACTGAGGTCTTATGAAAGCTGGTCCTGGTTTCTTCCCATGCTTCATCTCATGCCCTGTTCATTCCATTCCCACTGACCTCTTTGCTGTTCCTAGAACAGTCCGTACTTGTTTTTGCCTTTAAGATCTTTGTACTTCCTCTACTTACATCTTATCCATGAATTGCCTTCACTTCTAACTCTGAGAATGATGTCAGAGATAACTTGGTTTTCTCCTTTTGCTGAATGTAATGCACATAGGCAGTAATCACACTGCAGATAAGATCTACTTGTAAAGCCCACAAACCACCATTAGAGTAGTAAATGGGCCAGTGCAGTGGTGTATCAGGCTAATCCTCTGCCGGCAAGTGTCGGCATCCCATATAGGGACCTATTTGTGTTCTGGATGCTCCACTTGCAATCCAGCTCCTTTTTTCTGTCCTAGGAAAGTAGTGACCAATGGCCCAAGTTCTTGGGCCCCTATACCCACGTGGGAACTTGTCAGCTGTGTGAGTCACAGAGAGGCTGGAAGAAGGCAGGGTGGTGCCATGTCAGTGAAGCATTTCAGGAAATCTGTTCTTTGGGTTAAGGTCAGGGTCTACCTGCTCTCATTGTATTCTTGAAAATTGTTCTGAAAACCATTACTGCATTGGATGCACATCAGTGGTATTGCTAAGCCTGTTTCTCCACAGAGATAGGCATCTTCAGGGTCAGATTATACCATCTCAACTATAGCTCAGTGACTCAGCTGCTGTTATATTTTGTCCTAGATATATCTGTAAACTCAGTTTTAAAAGCATCCATAGCACTGCTGTTATTTGGGGTTTGGTGCCACACATACTTAGCCAAGGCTTGGTCTTTGCAACCAGATGGCATTAACATTGCAGTTATTTGCTCCTGATTGTATGGCCAAAGCTCAAAGACAACCTCTAGAGATGACGTGTGAGAAGTGGTAGTTCCAGTGTAATGTAAGTGTAGAAGAGGTTTTGTCTGGAATTAACTTGACATTGATTTTAACCTTTTTTTTCCCTGTTAGGCAGTAACGTCCCGGGCAAGACCTGTTTTTTCTTTCAGCCTTCATTTAATTTGAATCCCTGGCACCAACCTACTGGTGGCAGCTATTAGAGAAATGTCAATATCATATTGTCCTGAGTTTTCTTTTCTTTCTTTCTTTAAAAAAAAAAAAGAAACAACCAATATTTATCTATATATTTAAAAAGTAGACAGGGGAAAGAAAAAGGGGAGGGATGGGGAAGAATCTTCAATAGCTAGGACTGGGCCATGTGAAAGCTAAGAGCCAGTTTCCAGAAACTTCATTAGGATCTCCCAAGGGGGTGGCAGGACCCAAAATACCTAGGATATCAGTATCTTGTGCTGCTTTCCCAGACACATAAGCAGGGAGCTGAATGGGAATTGGAGAAGACAGGACCTAAATAGGCACCCCCAGTTTAGGATTCCGTGCTGCAATTAGTAGTTTAACTTTCAGCACAACGTTGTCCCTATTTTTCTATTCCTTTTCTTTGTGTTTCTTTTTTTATTATTATTGTAAAAAAACACATAACAATTTATTTTGTTAAATCATTTGGGGCATTCATTTTAGTATATAAAACATATCTCCAGAATTTTTCATCTTGCTAATCTGAAATGCTATATTTGTTTTAAAAGTAGTTCTACTTTATGTTTATAATTTTAATGACTCTAAGTACCTAACGTAAGTGGAATCATACAGTATTGTGTGTGTGTGTGTGTGTGTGTGTGTGTGTGTGTACTTGAGTAGGCTTACTCAGTTCTCAAGTGTCATCCATGTTGTAATATGTGACAGAATCCCCTCCTTTTTCTGTCTGAATGATATTTTGTGGAGTGTATGAGCCACGTTTGGTTCATCCGTTCATCAGTCAATGGACTTCTGGGTTGCTCCTACTCCTCGCCTGCTGTGCATGGTGCTCCTGTGAGCAGGGGAATGCAGATGTCTTTTGAGAGCTTGCTTTTCAGTTCATTTGGGCATGGATCTTGGAGAGGGATTGCTGGGTTCTATGATAGTCCTGGCTTTAATTGTTTGAGTAACCTCTCTACTGTTTCTCCTCTAGAGGGCACCCACTGAAGTTCTGCTCATTCTTGCCTGTGTTTGTTACTCTGCTTGTTTTGGTAGTTGACATCCTAAGGGCTATGAAATAATATCTCATTGTGATTTTGATTTGCATTTCTATGGTGATTCGGGACAATGAGTATCTTTTCAAGTGCCTATTGTCCTCCTACAAGAGATGTATTTAACTCCTTTGTCCATTTTAAAATAGGATTATTTGACTTTTGTTGTTTGGATTTTCTTCATATATTCTGAATATTAACACCTTTTAAATATGCCTGATTTATTAGCATTTTCTCCCATTTTGTATTTTGTAGCATTGTTTTTACTTTACTGATGGTGTCCCTTTGTTACACAAAAGATTTCAAAATTAGTTTGGTCCCATTTCTTTCTTTCTTTTTTTTTTTTTTTTGCTTTTGTTGTTTGTGCTTTTGATGCCATATTAGGGAATCATTATGAAGTCCAGTGTTGTAGCAGGAGGGGGCTAGCTCTTAAAGTAATCACTGATTAGAGCAAGATTTTTCAAAAGGCAGGGGGATACAGAGGTTAGAAGTACAGAGCAAAAATATAAGGGACTTGGAATGCACAGTGTTTGCAAAGCAAAGGCAAAAACTAAATGTCAGTCCTAATGAATGTATGACTAAATGAGCTTGTAAGTGAATGAGTGAGGGAATGTGTCATTGAATATCAATTCATTCTCTAAACATGGGTTAACTGAATTGATTCTAAGAGGTCAAAAAATAGAAATAAACACAAAACTCTACAGTCTGATGTTACTGGGGAGTGATGAGCTGCATCTGCTGGAGGAGATGTGACATGTTTACAGGGAAGCCACAGCTCATCCTCAGGTGATGGTGGCTAGCAGTGTGGACCATGTGTGTCAAGATTTTGTGGCTTTTGAAACAGAGTAGAAAATCTGGGTTTTTATGGCATCGCCCAATTTTGTGTGTGTGTGTGCTGGGCTTGAACAATTTTCAAACAGGTCAAATAAAACACTTCTCTGTGTTAGACTTGGTGTTCAAGTCATGCTTTTACAATCTTTGTAATGATGCTGGCCCAGAGAGTTGGTGGTTGCTGGTTAATCTGGCTATGAGATGCTGGATGCCTCTGTCAGTGTGCCATGCTTTCTCATTTGTGGTTGCACACCTTGGTCCCCGTGGGCCTTTAAAAATATCTCGACTTCAGGCTCCATCCCAGACCGACAGAATCAGAGCCTCTGAGGGCGGGTATGTTTTAGGCCTCCTGAAACAGTTATGGTGTTTACTCAAAGTGCTAATTTTGAAGGTTAATGCAATAGCTTGGATGTGTTTTGAGAGTTCTGAATGTGATGTTGGAAGCAGATAGCTGAGCGACGAAAATGGGAGATGTTATAAAGGGCAAGCATAACGTTTTGTGACTGCTTTAAAATAAGAGAGCAGAGGAGCTAAAAAAAAATATTGAAGATTCAAGCTGAAATCTGGGAGTTGAGAAATGTAAGCAGTTTGACACATTGTTCCAAGGGACACAGGAAATTAAGGTGCACAGCGAATGAAGGGGCATGAAGTAAGTGTTATTTTATATGCAAACACAAGGGCACAAGTCCATAACGAGTATTTTCAAACATAATGCTTTCAGATTCTTTTTCAAGTGTGATAAAAAATCATTTAAGTGTATCTGTTGCAATGCCAGGAACAAAACCTGTGAGGTGTTATTGCTGATGAGTTTGTTGTGTGTGTCAAGGTCATTGCACAAAGCTGGTCAAGAACCACAGGGACCCAAAGCAAATTCCTTTCCCATAAACATGCTGGGAACTTTTTGATTTCCTATGTCAGCCAGCCTTGTGTCATGAGCTGTATCCATGGTGATTTAGCACCACCGTGAGGTTGTATTGCATCACTGCAGCTTGTTTTCACTCTGAAGCCTGCAGGAAAGATCTTACCCCTATGTTTGCAGTTTTAAACATCCGGATAAAAATAGTTCTTTATGACTTTATTGATGTAGAAAATATTTGAGTCAATATCTTATTATATCAATATGACAGTTTCTAATTGCATTTATTTTTTTTTTACTTTTTTGTTTGAAAGGTGTATAGAAACAGATCGTCCATCTGCTACTTCTTTTTTATTTATTTGTTTTTTTTTATTGCAAAGTCAGATATACAGAATGGAGGAGAGACAGAGATGAAGACCCTCCATCTGATGATTCACTCCCCAAGGGAATGCAATGGCCAGTGCTGCGTGGATCAGAGCCGATGCCAAGAGCCAGGAGCTTCTTCCAGGTCTCCCACGCGGGTGCAGGGTCCCAAGGCCCCAAGCCGTCCTAGACTGCCTTCCCAGGCCACAAGCAGAGAACTGGAGGGGGAAGTGGAGCTGCCGGAATTAGAACCGGTGCCCATATGGGATCCCGGCATGCTCAAGGCGAGGGCTTTAGCTGCTAGGTCACCACGCTGGTCCCCATCTGCCGGTTCTAACTTCACTCTGTAAATGTCCACAATAGCCAGCACTGGACCAGGTGAAGCCAAGAGTTCAGAACATGACCCCAGTCTCCCATGTAGGTGACTGGGACACACGTACTTGAGCCATGCTTTGTTGCCTCTCAGCCTAGTGTTACTTAGAAGCTGGGTCAGAAAAGGAGGACTCAGGACATGTACTGATAGGGGATTTGAACGTCTCAAGTAGTAACTTTGCCTCTGTATCAGCAGGCGCCACTGCCCCTTCCAGCTCAGCTTATAGCAAATATTTCTATGATAGTGAAACCAAAAGAGGAATAAGCTGGGTTTTGTGAAATATTCTTTTTCCTTATGCCTAAAGTGACTTTGTATTGCTAATAGAATTATTTGAAAATAGAACAAAAGCTAAAACAAAGTCCTAACACTTATTGCTTACTTGCAGCAATTCGGACAAGTTATTAATTTGATTTCAGGGGGCAAACTCTCCTTGATGTGCATGCTGTTGTGTTACATTCCTGTCTCACTAGTGAGGAGAGACATTGGGAAGTTGGCATTTTGCTCAATGGTCTAGGGCTTGAAGGCAGAAAAGCCTTTCAAGTTACAACTTGGCTCAGCTCGTAGCCCCACTATTCAGCTGTGAAACATTAAACAAGTCATTGAAAGGTAACAGTTAAATTGTTTGTCTTGAAAATGGAATCTTAATTATGCATATCATGCCAACACCGAGACTAGGGTTTGGAATTGCATGGAGCAAAGGCTCACTGTGTACCTGAAAGCCTACATATATGTTACTTGTGAGTCTTCATATGAATTTGGGGAATTAACATCAAACATACTAGGAAGACGTAGAATAGGAACCCTAATTCTGTCCCTAATTAACTTTGTGTTCTTGTAAACTTAGCCTCTCAAGTAGCAGCTTTAAAAAAATAAACATACATAAAGAATGGAATGATGTGCAAATGCTTCTTAGTTCTGAAATTTTTATGAGACTGATGATGAGTAATAGGCAAGAAAAGCAGGCACTTCTCTGTAAAATACTCATTGGAATATTTCACTGCACCATGGCTGGCTTTATGTTCCGTGGGATTCTGGGTGAATTCCCCTTAGATCCTAACGGTGAGTGCATGCGAGGCCAGAACATTAACGAGCCTGGAGATATAAAACTATTCATGCTGCATTCCCAGCACTGTAACATGATGAGCACCAGACATCTTAGAGGAATTTGAGGCATGGCTAGAATTTATAAGATGCCAAGACAACAGAGCCAGTGGTTACAGAAAACATGTGAATAACCCACTTAGAATTAGATACAGATTAGTCTTAATTTGTGACAAAAAGATCAATCCACTGAGATGGGTTGGATATATACTGCCTTAGCAGATGCCTTTGTGGTATCTTAAAGTTACCTGTCAACACTGCTGCTTGTGCTTCGTTCAGACAGAATGGGGGAAGTCAGTCCAAAGGGTCAGCTCTATGTCAGAGTGACTGATGATGTCAGAGAATGTCTAATAAGAGGTTGTTGGTGTCTCGAAATAGCTAAAGGTCATCGGGCTGCATTGTTCATGGTGAACGTGCAAGTTATTCCTGGCAAAGTGCTGTTGCAGGCTCAGGTCCATGTGTTTTCCATTCGGTGAGCCGATGAGACTAAGTGCTTTACTTACTAGGAAGTCAGCAATATTATCGTTGGCCTACACGGCTTACCTAGGAATAAAGGAAGTAATAAGTGATTCTTTTGTAAAGCTTTAAGAAAAGTAAGGTTGGAGAGGTGCTACTTGTATACAGTATTAAAAGTTTCTGTAAGCATAGCTGCTTACAGAAGTCATGGCAGGCTGGAGAAAACTACAAGTTACAATTGGCATCTGTACTCACCATCATCTTCCTGCTTGAGCCCAACGTAAGTTGGGTTAAATTAACAAAATCTTTTAAAACTTTTCAGTTCAGTTTTTCTCCGTAGCTTAGAGAAGACTATTTGCATTCTTGCAAAATCAGGTGTCATTAGAGCTATTTACCTATCTTATCCTTACTCAAAATATGTATCTCAAAGCATGTTACTGAGTGCATGCCATTCTGTTTAACAAACTTTTCACTACAGTCTTCTTAATAAACCTGAAACAGAGGCCATATTGTTCCCACTTCTTTCTCTAGCTGTATTTTAATATATTATGGGAGATGTGACCGAAAAAAAAAAAAAAAAACCCTCCAAGAATAGCCTTGCTCAAGGCACCAGAAAGATTCTTCAGAAAAGTAATAGGAAAGGAACTCTGACAAAGAGAGACTTGCTATGAAGAAAACTCTGGTGCAGTGCGTATTAGTGGATGACATGCTTGCCCTGATGCTGTTTGTGCAGTATGATGGCTAAGAATGTGGGGTCCCAGCTTCTTGTCACCTGTGTTCCTTTGAGCATGTGTCTTGATTTGACCTTTCTGTGCCCTAGTTTATTCCTCTGTAAAATAGAATTAGACATGAAATCTATTGCATGGCATTGTGAAAATTAAATGTAATAAGTAAAGGGCCCCAAGTAGTGTCCGGCATAGAGTAGGCCTCCATGTGAGAAATGCTGTTCCTGCTTGGGAGAGGTGGGCTCCGATCTCAGCCTATACCTGATCACCTCTCAGTTTTGGTCTCAGGGATGACTACCCTCTGCCTTTTTCCTGATCATTATATAAGGTGGTGCAGCCTCCTAAACACTCCCCACTGCACCTCCATCACAGCAGTTGAGTAAAACCCTCTACTGACTGGGACCCGCGGTGGCCACCCCCTATTTCCACATCCTCTTTTCTGTGAGACTCTGTACCTTCTCTCTTGAGAGGTGATTCCTACATTTTATTAGATAATTCTGCTCTAATTGGCCCATTAATTTTGTTTAATGCACTTCTCTGACATCTTAGGAAGTTTACATAGGGAAATTTATGCTACAGTGTGTGTTTAGACAAATGAAAATAACATTCTAGTTTACAGTATTGCCACCCAACAGCCTTATAAATATATGTACTTATTTATCACTTTGGTTTATAATATGTATTCATAATTATGTGTTTATAAATAACAATTCCCACAGCACTCTTTAGCCAGAGGTAAGGCCATTATAGAGTATTTATGGGAAGAAAAAGGACAAGGCCTCCCTTAGCTTTAATACTGCCCATCAATCACCTGGCTACCAAAGCTGGAAAGAACAGAAAAATGTGTTGGAAAGGTGGCAATAGATTGGGATGGTTTGTTGGATGAGGGATATTTGAACTCGACCTAAAAAGATTGATGAGTGAAGTAAAAGGGATTAGGAGGGTGTGAGAAAGACACTGAAGATTACTCCCCTGGGTAGCCAGGAAAGAAATGTTTCTGGCTCTGAAGGAAACTGTGTGTACAAGAGCCACAGCTGCTAGCAGTGAGAGGGGCCCAGTCCAGAATACTTCCCACCAGGACACCCTGTCTCCAGAGTGCACAGACCTCTATCAAAGGAAGCACAAGTAACTTTTCCCAGACCAACACAGAAATGGTGCCAGTGTCCAGAATCTGTTAACTCCTTGGAATCCCAGGAGTTTTCAGATTCGCTTTCTCTAATTTCTGTTTGGTTGTAAAGAGGTTCACAACTGACTGGACTGTGAAGCCCAATCAGTGTTGAGAAGCGGAGACAGATAACAGAATGAGGTTCTGGGATGGAGCCCTCACCCTGTGGAAGACATGGGGTCTGCCCTTTGCTCCCTGCTCCTGGAAGAGCTCATCTTTAGTAGCTGAACATCCTTACTATCTGTGTTGTTTTCTCTGACTGGAACATGCCATGCAGTTCCAGGCTTGTTGAAAGAACTATCTTATTAAACATCTTACCTGAGTTCACAGAGTAGCCATTTAGAGCAGTGGTCAACGCACTGCTTGGGACACCTGCTTCCCATATTGGAATGTGAGGGTTCAGCTCCATGTGCCACTTTGGATTCCAGCTTCCACTCATGTGTACTCAGGAAGCCAACAGATTGTGACTTAAATCACTGGGTTCCTGTTATCCATGTGGGAGACTCCGATTTAGTTCTTGAATGTTGGCTTCCACCTGGTCTCACTGTGGCTGTTGTAGACATCTGAGGAATGAGTCAACAGTTGGAAGGTCCTTCTCTGTCTCTCTGTGACTTTCAAAAAAAAGAAGAAGAAATCAAATTATTTTGTGATATCATATTCAGGATTTTGCTGTCAATAATTTTCCTTCCACAGTTCTTATTCCTGCTTTTAAGGATTGATACATTCAATCAAACAAGAAAGCTTGTCTCATGTGTTCTGTCCAGTTGGTTCTCCCCATCATTCCCTCTAGCACTGTGTGTAATTTGGCCTGTCAGATCTCTCACTACTCTGCTTTGAAATTTTAGTGACCAGCCCACTGTCCTCAAGATAAAGTCCAAATCCCAAAGTATACTTCCTATCACCTGGCTTGTGGCCAGCTCTCCGATCTCATTTTTCAGTGTTTTCCTACTTGTCTCTGGAGAGCTAGTCGTGCTTCGTTTCTTTGAGTTCTCAGAAGGAGCTCCTCGCTCCTGGCCACTGTCTGCCTGGGATCCACTCCTCTGCTCACAGTCCCCTCTCGTGCTGCTGTCTCACTGGCCCTGGTCTGTTAGAGCTCAGCCTTGCTGTGATTTATTTCCTTTGAGAAACCCTCCTCGATGCCCCCACACCAAGGTGAGTGCTTTTCCAAGTGGCTCCTGAGTGCTCAGAATGGTGTTTGGCAGAGCTGGTCAGAGAGTACGCCAAGTGCCTCCAGGTGTGTCCAGGGTCCCTTCTGGGAATCCACAAGATCAAAGCTATGTTTGTAGCAATACTAAAGAGTTATTGGCTCTTTTTTTGCTCTTTATTCAGAGGTTACATAACATGTGACATTGTAGTAGATTTAGTGCAGAAAAAGGAATGGAAATCTGTTTTCTATTAAGCCAGATGATCACAATTTTGTTTTTGTTTTCAAGATTTATTTATTTGACTTGAAAGTCAGAAATTCAGAGTTACAGATAGAGGGAGAGGTAGAGAAGTATTCCATCCACTAGCTTACTCCCTAGAGGACTGGTGTGGTCAGAGCTGGGCTAGACCAAAACTGGGAGCTAGGAGCTCCTTCTGTGCTTCCCATGTGGGTACAGGAGCCCGTGGACTCGATCTAGACTCTGTTGATTTCCCAGGCCATTAGCAGAAAGCTGGATTGGAAGTGGAATAGCCAGGGTTCAAACCAGTGCTCATATGGGATGCTGGTGCCACAGGCTGAAGATTAACATGCTATGCTACCACGTCAGCCCCAACACTTTTTACATGTAGCTGATAGAGCTGTATTCAGAAAAAATTGTTTTTCAAAACAATATGTTATGTTAGTACAGAATAGATTATTGTTATTTTGAAATTGATTAATGCATAGCTTTTGCTTATTCTATATGTAGACCAAAGAAGCAAGAGCTTTTTCAGCTTTCATTTTTTTAAAACAAAAATTCTTTATTTTTATTTAAAAAATAGAGCTACAGAGAGAAGAAGAGACAGAGAGAACTTTTCATCTACCAGTTCACCTCCCAAATAATCACAGTGGCGGGAACTGAGATCTGAAGCCAGGAGTTTCTTCTGGATTGCCCAGGTGGATGCAGGGTTCCAAGGCTTTGGTCCATCATCCGCTGCTTTCCCAGACCATAATTAGAGAGCTGGATGGGAAGTGGAGCAGCCAGAACACTAACCGGTGCTTATATGGAATGCAACACCACAGGCAGATTCTTAGCCTCCTGAGCCATGGCACCAGCACCATTAATTCTTCTTAATGATCTCAAGGAGTCCTGTGGTTTAGTTTGAGAACCACTGATTTACATTATCTTATATCACATCATGTTCTGACTCTTGAAGGAAGGAATATGAGTCATTCGTAAGAGTCTAAGGGCTTAATACAATTATAATACATAGTAAAGCTCAATAAATATGTTTTTAATAAGAAGTCCAGTGCACACATGTGTGCCTAGATATGTGTACACCCAGAGTTTGAAAAAAAAAATGGGCAGTTTAATCTATTTCAGCTGGTCTAATGCTACCCATCCTAAATTGTATTGGCTAAACCAATAGTATTCTGAAAATTATTCTGTTCCTAAAACTGAGTTAAATATTCCTTTGTTTGACCTCCAAAAGGTGACTTAGAAAAATGGTAATCAATCAAAGCCCTGTACTTGGCATAACACCTGAGTTCCTCCCCTGGCTCAGTCAGCTAGCTGTCTTCTGCTTGGGTGTTGTTAGTGAAGCTCTTAACGGTCCCTTACCTGGGAAATGGAGAGGGAGGCTTTGGAGTCGATGGATTCTTAGGATGTTTTGGTTTCGTGCCTCTCCTCCCCACGGAAACCTTCACACCCCTCCTTCCCAAGCAGATCTGTATAGGGAATGCTGTTATCAGTCAGTCCTCTTGGCTCTGAGGGGGATGTCCTCAGTGGTGGCAGTGCACTGGACAACTTAGTGTGCTGTCCTGACTTGATGCCCTAAAGGTTCTCTACTAGAAAGTTGGCTATTGGATTTTTAAAGATGATTTATTTATTTAAAGATGATTTTTTATTGGAAAGACAGACACATAGAGAGAAGGAGAGACAGAGAAAAGGATATCCCATCTGCTGGTTCACTCCCCAGGTGGCTGCAATCGCCAGAGCTGAGCTAATCTGAAGCCAGGAGGCAGCAGTTTCATCTGGGTCACCCATGTAGGTGCAGGGTTCCAAGGTTTTGGTCCATCCTCACTGCTTTTCCAGGCCCCACGCTGGGAGCTGAATGGGAAGTAGAGCAGCCAGAATATAAACCAGCACCCATAAGGGATCCTGGGGCATTCAAGGTGAGGATTTAGCCACTAGGCTACCATACTGGGCCTGGCTATTGCGTTTTCTTTATCATTCATTATTGGTAAAATTCCCACGTGGCATTCTGAATTTTTCAAATTTTTTTATTAGAAAATCTAGAACATTTAGATAAAGAACAACTCAATGATAACAATTTTTTGGCTAACCTTAGTATTCTGTGAGTACTCCCGTCTAAGCTCATGCAATCCTGTTGCAGATATTTGATTTACAAGGAGGTCTTACTAATCAGTAAGGTATTTGCAGCTAATCTAAACACAGAATTATAACATTTTCAGCTTTGCACTTCAGTGTCAAGGAGCCAGCCCTTTTCATTAAAAGTTTATGGATGTATCAGGAAGTGTTTATTGAAGTGCCTGATTAGTCTCTGGCAAGGTGGAGGGAAGACTTTGACTTGTAGAGAAAAGTAAGATGGGATGAACAGGAAAAAAGAAGAGGACAGGGCAGGGGGCACAAAGAGAGAAAAGCAGAGAACAAGGAAGGGCAAGGGCCGCGGAGAAGGAAGAGTGACAACAAGCAGTAGTCAAGAAAGAAAAAGAGGGTGGAAAGGGAGAGAACAGTGTAGGGGGAATGAAGTGAAACAGGGCTGTGATAGGAATGGTTGAGTTGTGTGTCAAGATTTGGGGTTCTCGGGAAGGCTTGTGAAGAAGAATGGGCAGTAAAGGGGTGTGCAGTCCTTTGCTTGGTTCACACGGACCTCTGGGAAGTAAGTCTGCTCAGGTACAGGGTGGTGTAGTCTGCAAAACTTGGGCTCTGTGACCAAGCTGCTTAACCATTTCTTGGCCTTCACGAAACTGTGTTAGTCCTTTGTGCCTTAGTTTCCTTGTCTGATGGGGAAATTTGTGACAGTTGTACAACTTTCGAAGCAGCTAAAATATTTGTAGAGAATATTCACGTGCTAAGTACTGATATGTGTACTGTTGGATATAGAAAAACTACAATTAAATCATGAAAGTTGCATAAACTTCATCTGAAGTACACACATCACAGGAGCTTGTTTGATAGTGGGTGTAAATTAGTATGATCTGACCTGTTCAGTCATTGTCCCCAGAATATTAGAGGTGTTGAGGCAAAATCTCATCTGGAGGAAGTCACCATAGCTGTGGGACCTTCGGAATACCAGGGAGCAACTCGGCTCCACACTCTGCAGCTGTGTTGCAGCTTGTCTGTGCTTTAATGTCCTTCATATGAAATAGAGTGTGGAAGTCTTTCATCATAGGGTTGTTGTAAGGAGCCACTGAGTGCTTGGCACATTGTAAGTGCTTAATTACTACCAGTCTATCAGCAGTTTCAGTTTATTTCCAAATCTCTTATTCGTACCTATTTTATTTTACTGTTTTGCTGTTAGGATCGTTAGTAATTTCTTTTTATGAACCCACGGGGAATCACTGAACCCAAGGATTCTCTGGCTTGGGTGTCTTTCTCACTTTTCTCATGGTAAAAGTCGGATTTTTCGTGGGTTCTTCTCTACCCAGTTGAAGCCACTGCCAATAGTATTTTAAACAATTGTGACTTCAACTGTATGTCTTCTACATGGTACAGTATTCAGAATAAAACACCCTACCTGGAAATTTTACACAATGCCTTTACATGTTTTCACTTTTTTCTTTTCCGCTTTACCTAATGATAGCCTCTTGCTTCTATTCTGGGACAATTTTCCCAGAAATATATTTCTATTTTAAAACTGTCCCATTCAGACTGTAGAAAAGAAGCTGAATATTTCAGAAGGCATTTCACTGAAGTTTGTGTGTGTGAGAGTGGCATTGGTGTTAGCACTGCCCAAATCACCTATTTTCATTTCAGTCTTTGTTCTTAAAGCACAGACCATGTCTCCTGCCAGGTGCTAGCACTATATTGGATTTTGCAGATGGGAATTTGGGTAAATGAGTGAGGTGCTAGAATCTGAAACACCGCGTTTAACCACCATGCTTTTTCTTGAACTGGATCTTGGTGAAGGTTAAGTACACAAAAGGTTGGTTGGGAAAGATAAATTGCATAGATAAATCCTGTTGTATGAAAACCTAAAGTAGACATTTCAAGTGAGTACTCTAAGAATTGTTTACAAAAATAGGTGATTATATATACATGGTGATAAATATATACTGATACACCGAGGGGATGGGGGAGAGCCTAGGGCGGCGGCTGCCACGCTGTGGGTGGTGCCTGGATGCAGAGTTGGGCCACCCTTCCGTCTCCTGCAGCACCAACCCAATGCTTAGTAGAATCAGCATTTTTGAGTGAAAAGATGAAAGGTAAAATTGGAGCTTGTTGATTAGGAATGAATTGTTTAATTGACTTCTCAAATCATGGTTTTATAACAGCCTATAAAATATATTTTCTGTTGTAGGCCTCCTGTAACGCCAAGATGAATATTATTGTTCCTGCCTTTTAAATGAGGAAATTGAAATCCAGGGACATTAAGTAGCTCATTTAGTTGATACATAGAATCAAACTCAGGGTTGTCTATCCATAGCAACAGTGTTCCTAACATTATCCATGCTGATTAATGAACATTTAAAAAAAAACAAACGTTTTCTTTGATATATCCTAGATATCGTCTCTTCTGTCCCACAATTAATCCTTATTTTCTCAGCTTCCAGTTTCTGCCAGGGAAAATGACAAGCTGTTAGATCAGCCAGATTTTCAGAATTTCATGGGGTGCCAGTGGAGTTTTCTGGATTCAAGCACCAGAGTCCACCACGTTCTAGCCACTGGGTGTCGAACAGGTGGACTTACCTCTTGGTTTCTCCTAGGCAGATCCCAGCCTAGAGTATGTGGAACTTACTGTTTCAGCTGGAATTGCCCAGGTGGGAGCCTTCAATGAATCTGCTAGTGTTGAAATACTAAGAAAAAGGAGAACACTTGTTAACACAGGCAGACCAGTTCATGATTATAGTGAAAATTGTCCCCCTGATCTGCTTTTAAAAAGGATTTGTTTCATTTTTGGGGGGGAAGATGTATTTTACAGAGCGAGAAGGACAGAGAGAGAAAGGTCCTCCATCTGTTAGTTCACTCTTCAAATGGTCACAATGGCCAGAGCTGAGCCAATCTGAAACCAGAACCAGTTTCTTTTTTGTCTGCCAAGTGGGTGCAGGGACCCAAAGACTTGAACCATCCTCCATGGCTTTTCCCAGGCCTCAATCAAAGAGCTGGATCAAAAGTGGTGTAGTTGGGACACAAACCAGCATGCATATGAGATGCTGGCACTAGAAGGTGGAGGATTAGCTTATTGTGCCACCATGCCAGCCCCAGCAGTTCCCTGTATTGGATTCTCTTCCTCATGTCTCTATCTGATGGCAGCTGGCTTGATCTAGGCAGGGTCAAACAGCACCCCCAGTCTCTGTGTGCTTTGAGAAATGTGAATCCTTCTGGGGAGGAATCAGACTTCATTCACATCTGAGTAGCAATTCCAAAAGTAAAGGAGCAGACCAAGTAGGGGCTGAACTTCCTCCTTAGGCCTGAGAACCAAGGGCCATCTTCTGTGCGATGAAGCTGAGTTGAACACATCTGTAATTAAGACACTGGTAGAGTGGGCTTCTTCAGGCATGTAACTTCCTTACATTTTCTGCATTTTTGAAATGAACTTTACAATGATCTTTAAAGAAAAAAAAAACAGCCATTAAGCCTGCAGCTTTGTCATAGTTCCTGTACAAAGTAACAGAATATGATGAAGGTGAAGGCCAAAGGCTAAAGAGCTGAGGGAGTCATGTGTCACTGTCAAGGCAGCGGGGCTAGCGGGGAATGCTCCTTCACCGGGTCTCCTGGCCTGTGTCCTCTAGGGGCTCTGCTTCTGGCTAGCCGTGCAGCAGGAATGGGCTTTGGAGAGATCAATTCCTACTCTGTCCCCTGGGAAGTCATGGTAGCTTTGCAAGGAGACAGAGGAAGGTAGTGGAAGAAGGGTCAGAGAGAAACATGAAGCGGACTGGTGGCAGATGAGAGCCCACAGACTAAACAGCTCCATCAGCAGGAGTTTAAGCAGTGACAACTCCAGTAGGGCCTTCACACGCATGTGACTCAGCGCGTGTAGATGTGTTGGATAGGCATAAGCTCTGCGTTGCATGTAGTGCATTGATAGCATTGGATTTATGGAGAAAATCTGATTTTTATAGTTCTCTTTGACCCCCCCCAGCTAAGAGAAAATATTACATATTAGAGAAACACAGGCAGATCTCTACAGATAACAGGAAAGATTTTGAATACAAACAGAAATCTGATACAACCTGACTATATTTTATAAGCTTTAGGAGTTGTTCAACTCTATTGTAAGATTCTATGAAAAAAAATATTCATTTATTTGAAAGGCAGAGACAGTGATAGTGCATACAAATGTATACTTACTGGGAGACAGAGAAGAAGAGAGGGAGGATGAGAGATGGAGTGGGAGGGAGGGAGAGTGAGAGAGAGGGAGGGATAGGGGAGTGGAGGGAGGGGAGGAGGTGAGGGGAGGGAGGGAGGAAGGGAGGGAGAGAAAGAGGGAGGGAGGGATAGGGAATGGAAGGAGGGAAGGAGTAAGAGAGAGTGAGAGAGAGGGGAGGAGGGGGAAGTGAAGGAGGTGAGGAGATAGTGGAGAGGGAGAGAGGGAGGGAGGGAGGGAGAGAGAGAAAGAGAGAGACAGAGAGAGAGAGAGATTTTGTGTTCACTTGTTCACTGCCCAGATGCCTGTAATAGCCAGGTCAGTATCATACCAAAGTGGTGCCCTGACCTGCATCAGCACAACACTTGCCTCATTTTTTTTAGCAATTAAAACCATTTTAATTCAGTAGGTGGTTGTTTAGGTATGCTTTATCTTCTGCTAAAATCTTTGTCTCAGTAATTGTCTTGGCATTCCCAACAATGTCTAACAGTGTACTTTGCACTGAGTGGTACATATTTATTGACTGAGTTAATGGTCAACATTTGTTGCACTACAGTCTAGGGTGCATGCTCCACCTCCCTCTTATGACTTATGTTGGCCTCATTGTTAGTTACACCTCAGAGCCCAGCAGAGCCGGTGAAAATGAGCACCAACTCTCCGCCAACCAATCAAATGTGAATCCCGCAGCATGTTTGCTGTCTGTGTGTGGAGTGGGCCTGTCTTAGTCTTTCCAAGAGCATGTTGCATTGTAGGGATGGTACACAGTACACTGCACACTCCATGCAGAGCCCTGGTAAGCATGCCCAGGTAAAGGAGCTGAGAGAAGTTGAGAAATAGCAAGTGACGAAGTTACCAAGAACTGGACAGACTCCAGTTTCTCTTTCTGTTGTGATTTCTGGAGCTGCATGTAAGTGCAGAAAGAAACACGGAAAGCTAAGATATCTTTAAGTAGGGAGTATTCTTAATTTTTTTTAAATAGGAGGGAACAATGGGACTTTCCAGATTTTGGTTGTGATTGGTGAAACGTCTCAACTGGACAGGTTTTTATTTTCATTTCACCTGGGAGAAGGTGAGGGCTAAAGGAAGCTTGGTGATAGCATATCTGAGTAGGGTTAGAGACTATGATTTGAAACATGTTGAACTGCCTGAGTCCCTTCGCAGCTCTAAATCTCAGATACCCCATAAGAGGTCTCTAAGATGATATATCTCTTTGACTTTATGAAAACTTAAAAAAAATATTCTGGACATTTGAAAAAAAAATCAGTTGACAAGTCTTGGGTCTGTGGAATCTGGCGGTGATGTATATTCCTAAGTGTGATTGTCTTCTGAGAGTTGGCACAGCAGGGATATTTGGGTAGGAGAGCTTTGGGCGACGTTGTGAACATGGGAAACCATGTGATGCACGACTAGTGTCGGCGATACCTGGAGCTCCACGGAGGCTGAGAACACACGAGAGCCGGGCAGGTAGTGTGATCTGACTCCGGGCCCCTGCCACCACAACTCAGCTCTGTCCCCCTGTCAATCACAAGCATTACTTGTCTGTCTTGCCACTCTCCTCAATTCTGCTTTCTCAGTTTCTAAGAATTCATTTCAGGCAAAACAGATGCTTGAATTAAAGGTTTATAAATCTTAAAATACTATCTAGAAGAAATCTTAACAAAATGTAGCTTCTGAGAAAATGAAATTTCACCTCTTCTCATTGAAGTCTCGGGATACCTTTTATTATGCATTACACATTTTAATCAAAATTAATCAAAAGGCACATCTGACATATATGTTAAGTTTAATAGGGAAGTTGAATTTAGTAAATACTAGTGTGGAAACCTGTCTTTACTCGATATGGCCTCCAGGTGGTGCTGTTTACTTAGACATGGAAAGAAGGAGCCCAGCCCCATTTCCTCTGCTTTGGTTTGTAGCTGGGCTTTCATTTTTTTCAAGATATTTTTCGTTTCCACAGATGTATCCTTTTAAATGGTCAATAAAATTTTATAACCACTATTTGAAAAATTGAGAGATTATTGTGATTTGTGCTTCCTATCCAAAGATATTTCTTTATGATTGAATATACCAGGAGTGAGGTGTTTATGTTTTCTGGTTGGTCCTGCTCTTGTGTTCTCACTTGTTTAGCACCAAAGCTCCACGACAGCCATCCGGGCTGCGGAAGAACCAACCCAAGTACCTTTAGCCAGAGTGTGATTTCAGAGTGCATTTAATATTGAACTAAGGCAACTCCAGAGCCTTCTAAGAGAACACCGAATTCTCTAAAACCAAGGAGTGTTCCTAGCAAGCCAACCTGATCTGTCAGCAGGGAAAGCGTAGCAGACACCAGAAACGTTTTTGCTGCTTTGAAGTTACATGTACAGCGATCCCTTGCAATCCAACTCAACTTCCTGAGCGAAATATTCCTAGAAATAAACAGTGAGCAGAAGGCTAGTAATTCCTTTTTCCTGATAAATTTAGGGCCAGGAAATTCCATCACAGGAAATATCCCACTAGGATGGGCATGCAGCAGCGCTGGTTTCATCACGGGTCACATTTGGAATTGTTAAGTCTGGCTTTGTAGAAAAAAAACAAAAACAAAAAACAACCAACTAACATGCCTTTCTTCTTGCCCGTCTCCTTCCCTTTCCTTTTCTCTCTCAGGGATTTGTCAACAAACTGGATGAGTTCATTCAATGGTTGCATGAAGCCATGGAAACCACCGAGAACTGGACTCCGCCTAAAGCTGAGACCGACAGCCTTAAACTGTACCTGGAGACGCACTTGGTAGGCAAAATCGTGCAGCTTTGGCTTCCAGTGATTGAAAGGTTTTAGTGTGCTGCTTGTTTCTCTACAGAGAATATCTTTTGTTTATCAAAAGTCACAGGCTAGTGAAACGAAAGTGTTGTGGGTAACTGACAAAGCTAAATTTTACAGGCATTTCAAGTATTTTGTAAGAATCTAAATTCATCTTATTTCAAGCTATTTAAAAAAAAAAATCCACCACTCCCCCCAAAGGATTAGCAGAGACACCTTAGGAAATTTTAGTAGACTTATTCTCTTAGAGCAATACTTGAAGGTTTTCTTCTTAAAAATAATAAATAAATGAAAGAGACTATTTTGACGACCATTCTAAGCTTTCTAGAATTCTTGTAAAATTAATGAACCTCTCATTATCAAGAGGGTCTACTTTATCTGTTCTACACTGGGTTATTTTAATAAAATATTTAAAATGATGATCTCCATCATTTTTGCTGCTATGTGGGTTTTTTTTTTCAGCAGATAATTAATACAACTGTCATTACACTCGTCCCCCTGCACAGTGGAAACCGTGGAGGGGAAGTGGAAAACACTTGGATGAATATGCTGCTGAATATGTTAGAAGCAAGAATTATAGACTGGGGGACATTTGATGAACCTCATGAGGTTTTTACTGAATGCTTCAAATGGCCTATATCAATTATGAAGGGGTGGAAACCAAGTAGTGGAGTGTGATAAAGCATGAAGAAAAAGCACGTTGTCATAGGAAATGAAAATTCAGGCTTTAAGGATCTCATCTTTATTCCTTTCACCGATAGCATAAAATTGACAAAGGCAATGAACGTGAATCCTTGGGTGCCCAACTGTGGGGCTGCTTTTCTGCCCCTCTTACACTCTCAGAATTTGGATTGAGTAAACATGGTGTGGGATTGCTACATAGCTGGCAGTTCACAGGGTTCCAGAAGCATTCTCTGTGATGTTAAGTGAGAGAAAAAAGGAATGGATGGAGAGGAGAGAAGCCTAGGAGAGAAAATGTTTTAAGTCTTGGGTGTTTTTTTTTTTTAAGAATTATTTATGTTTACTGGAAAGTCAAATATACAGAGAGGAGGAGAGTCAGAGAGGAAGATGTTCTGTCCAATGGTTCATCCCCAAATGGCAGCAGTGGTTGGAGCTGAGCCAATCTGAAGCCAGGAGCCAGGAGCTTCTTCCAGGTCTCCCACACGGGTGCAGGGTCCCAAGGCTTTGGGCCGTCCTCGACTGCTTTCCCAGGCCACAAGCAGGGAGCTGGATGGGAAGTGGAGTGCTGGGATTAGAATTGGCGCCCATATGGGATCCTGGCACGTGCAAGGCTAACATGGTGTTTGGATTTTTCAGCATGTTTTATTCCATTACATAACAAAACAAAATGTAAAAACAAGAAAAAAAACCCGAAACAAGCAAACAAACAAAAAAAAAAAAAAGAAAAGAAAAATTTTCAGGTCTCTTGCTGCCTCTGGAAGCTGCAAACTGAGGAAACCTTGTGACACAAGATGGGAGTGTGGCTCCCTTTTAGGTCCGGGCTGGCTGTGTGCTAAAGCGCCAGTGACCCCAACTCTCGCTGTTGTACGGGGGTTTCTGAGTACTGCCCTCACCACTCAGTTCCCTGTTGAGTAGAGTTTCTTTTTATTATTTTTTTAAAAAGAGGACATTTCATAGTAGCAAGATAAAGATATTCAGTGCTTTATCATGTAAATTATATTAATTAGAATGTCAACTTTTTCACTGGCATTGTTCTGACAGAAATTCTAATCTGTGTTTAAACAGGTGTATATGAACTTTATTTCACATTAAGTGTGCTGTCTTAATTTTCTTGACTTAATATTTTATGAAAAACACACTCTGGCTTTTTGAGGTCCTCCAGGGCATGGGGGCAGGAAGAGGACTTTCACCCTAGGTTGTTCACTGAGAGCCCGGCCAGGAGAGCAGGCACTGGAGTCTACCTTCGTCTTGGGAGATGAGAGGTGCAGCTCCTCTGTGACCAGTGCATCCCCTCAGTTTGCAATCCAGGGTCACAGAACTCCTTCCGAGTTTATTCATGTGTTGGCCTCTGTCTCGTTCTAACCCAACACTGTCGACTAGGACTTTGTGTGGTCATGAAATGTGCTGTGCTGCACTGTCTCTTATGGGATGCTGTCAGTTACCCGCGTTTGCTTGCACTTGAAGTGTGGCTAGTGCAACTAAGGAAACAAATTTTTAATTTTGGTCAGCATAACGTTCAACTGAATTGCCTCAAGTGGCTCGTGACCCCTGTTCTCTGTGTAACTGTGTAGACCACAGAACTCGTTATACATGACCCATAATGAATTGCCCATGTCCCTACCTGCTCATAATGACATTCTCACCCTACATGTGGCGTTAATTGTCTCCATGGTGGCCAACCATAGCAGAGGTTCTTTCTTAAGGTACTTTTCTTAGGGACCAGCCCTGATTCTGCCTCAAGATAAGTGCTTTCTTGCATGAGTTTTCTCCATGGTCGGGTTTACTTATATTGGTTGAAATTGAGATACCCTAAGAGCCTTGTCTCTACTTTGCAAATAATGAGGAGCTATGGTCTCCTGGCACGTCTCAAATTTCACTCCTGAAATTATGAACGATATTGTCCAACAGTTCCTGAAGACCTAATGTGTATAGATTAACAATGATGTACAGGTCAGTCCGTAAGAGTTGTAATTACTATTGATGCTTCCTGTGACTCAGACAGCTAATACGGACTTTCTGTTACAAGTTTGATCTCTTAAACCAATATTGTCATTTTTTATTTTGATCGTATTTCCTTACTTTTATGCTGAACTAGTATTAAAATACTTTTCTCAAGATGAAGTAAAAACGATCTGCCTTCCCATAAAATAAAAAATAATAAATCTGAGTAGACCTAGAACCCTATCCTATATTCCTTGGTTCATCCCGTATAAATCACTACTGCTTTTTTTTTTTTTTTTAAAAAAAAAAGAAGTTTATTTATTTGAAGTGCAGAGAGAGAGAGGGAGACATGCAAAGAATTTTCTATCTATTGGTTCATTCCCCAAATGGCTGCAACAGCCAGAGCTAGATCAGGTTAGAACCAGGAGCTTCTTCCGGTTTTCCACGTGGGTGCAGGGCTTCTAGGACCATCATCCACTGACTTCCCAGGTATGTTAGCAGTGGAGCAGCTTTGGCTTGAACCACCGCACCAACATGTGGTTTTCTCATGCTGCAGGTGGTGGCTTAACCAATTATGCCACAACACTGACACACATTATTGCATTTCCTGAGAGCAGGTGGTGTCTGTGAGATCAGCCAGCAGTGCACATAGCCACCCAGGCTTCTTTAAGCATCTCTGTTGATACTGTATTTAACATAAAATGAACAAAGGCCCTGAAAGTGAGAATCTGCCCAAGTTCAGTAATGCACTAGAATACCTGAAACCCTTTGGTATTTACTAGTGCTCAATTCAGTTATTCGCCAAAAGGTAACAAAAGGTTTTTATCACACAAATCAATTAAAGTTTTACAGTATCTTTCTGAAAGCTACAAAGGAGCTCTATTTTCACTGTAAGACATACTGTGAAATTATGATGATGCATCAATGATTTTCCATGATAATTAATCATGTGCTTGCAACCTGGCTGCTCCTTTCAGAAGTACAATCCTTATCTTTGTAGAAAGCGACATTTTCAGAAAAATGTCACTTTGGAATGGCAGCAAGCGTTGTACATACTGAACATTCCCTTTCTTGGCAAGTCACTTTTGAAGTAGAATTGTCTAGATAATGCTTAGGAGCAGACTCCCTTCTTTGCATCCCTTGCATCACCTTGTCTTCCTTCTAACACTTTATTTTAAAACAGCTTTATTGAGACACAATAAATACACAATAACTTGCATACTTTAAAATATTCAATTTTATAAGCATTGAGACCTGACATACACATGCGTCCAGCTTGTAAGATCAGGAGCACATCCGCAGCCCCCAAGGTTTCTCCTTCTGTTCGGTCCCTCATGTGCCTTTCATCCATCCCTAGGCAGTCATGGATAGGCTTTTGGTCACTATTAGATTCATTCACACTTTCCAGAATTTTATGTAAATGCAGACAGACAGCATGTGTTTTTTGTGGGGGCATCACATGTCTGGTTTTTTTTCGTCATGCGTATTTTGAGACACGACGTGTTGTTACGTTCATCAGTTACTCTTGCTTTGTTATCGCTAAGTAATAGTCTGTTGTATGCATGTACCACAATTAGTTCCATCCACCTGTTGGTAGACATTTACAGCATTCTTCCCACCAGCGTTGCTGTTCTAGGCTAAGAAACAGCAAACACACTTAAGGCATGAAAAAGAGAAGCATGGTATAGCACTACCATAAATGTTTCTTAGCACATTTAAGTTTTTTCTTTAAAAAATTTCTGGTTATCTTCAGCAGAGCTTAGAGGCCTAAGAGTAAAGCAACTGAGCAAGTGGGCAGCTTGCCCCCCTAGAGATTTCATTTCACGTAGGTTTGCTCCTGAAGTGATAGCTCCAATCTCCCAAGACATTTGCATGCATCCCTAACTCACCAAATGGGCACCACATTATATGCACTCAGTCCCAGGAAAACAAACCAGAAATTCTAGCTATCACCAATCAGAATATCCAGCAGGAGAACGGAAGGACAAACCAATATTTGACAGCTGTGTGAGATTTAGGAAAAAGAACCACAATGGCCTGTCTTATACCTGGGAAGTAAAGTTGCATAGATGTCACCATGTTATTTTGGGCAAATGTTCACTAACCACAGGAACCAACCATAAATCAGATGCAATGAGGATTAGCCTGGCATAGACTAACGGAATGGGGTTCATGGTCATGAGAGAATAATTGCGGGATGTGGGAAGTGGGTCTGAGTGTAGTATTGGAAGGATATTCTGATACAAGGAAGCTGTCACCAGTTTTTGAAATATGCTTTTGACTAGGTTTACTAACACAAAATTCAACAGAGTAAGTAAAGGAAAGCTATAAAGAGGGCAAAAGGCAAAAGTAAGTCTCCCTCCTGTAGTGTTCCTCCAGTTATCATGTCTGCCCCTTTGAGACAACTGTTTCTTCATTGTCTGTGCTTAACTTCCCTTTAATGCATTTTAACAAGGCTTCAAAATTAGTAAATATGTGATGACTTCATCATTTTAATAGCTGGATAGTATGCCCTTTATGAATATGACACACTTTATTTAACCAGTCCATTGTGAAGGAAATTTAGCCTGTTGGCCATATTTTTCTATTGGAAATAGTGTTTCAGTTAATATCCTTGACAGTTTTTCCTCTTGCATGGTGTGTCCTGAGAATAAATACCTTACACATGAAACTTCTCAGTAAAAGGTTATGCATGTTTACCATTTTACACATTGCTAAACTGGCCTTCACACAGGCTGTGCCCTGCATGGGAATGCCTATTTCTGCATGTCAGAGTTGGTTACAACATGACTGAACTTTGTTCTGTGAGGGCCACAACCAGCATCTAATTGTAGGGGAGAATTTCTTGCATTCTAAGTGGACTTGGGTGTATCTCCATAGCTTTAGGAAGCATCTTTCTCTTTTCTTTTCTTTTCTTTTCTTTTCTTTTCTTTTCTTTTCTTTTCTTTTCTTTTCTTTTCTTTTCTTCTCTTCCTTCTTTCTTTTCTTTTCTTTTCTTTTCTTTTCTTTTCCTTTCCTTTCTTTTCCTTTCCTTTCTTTTCTTTTCTTTTCCTTTCCTTTCCTTTCTTTTCTTTTCCTTTCTTTTCTTTTCTTTTCTTTTCTTTTCTTTTCTTTTCTTTTCTTTTCTTTTCTTTTCTTTTCTTTTCTTTTCTTTTCTTTTCTTTTCTTTTCTTCTCTCTCCCTCCCTCCCTCCCTCCATTCCTCCCTCCCTCCCTTACTCTTTCCCTTCTCCCCTCCCTCTCTTTTTTCTCTGCTCATATTTTCAGTCTAGTCTGAGTGTTCACTGGTCTTTTACTACTAGGTATATGGAATAACTTTATGTTATTAAGGGACTTAGTTCCTTGTTAATGATGTTAATAAAAAATATCTTAAAAAGAAAGCATTCTTGGGATTTCTGCTGGGAAAAAAATGGATGCATTAGCAGTTTAAGTGATGCAGAGTTAGGCAGAGTTGGAGGGCCAGACCAGCACGTCACAGTCAACATGTCAAAGATAAGCATGTTACCAGTCTTTCCTATACCAAAGCAGGTCAGGGCTTCTTGCTAGAAGAACGAGTGTATTCTAGGAACTTTGCTTATTGAAACATGCAAAGGACAATTTAAGACTGGGGAGGCTGTAGCTGCATGAGTGGATTAAAGACAATCTGCAGCGAGAGAAATGGTGAAGATGTGGTCAGGGTTGAATGGGAAAGTGGGGTTTGGTTAGGGAAGGAGGTGCAGGTTAGAATGACATGGCAACAGGTGTGTTCTAGAGGCTCACTGATGACTAACATCCATTTCATCAGCCTTGGTCTCCTTCAATGCTGCCAATGTCCTTATGAACAAGATCAGAGGCCCACTGCCTTCCACTAGGCAGAGGCTAAGCAAGACTTGAATGTAGCAGAGTGTGGAAGATGCTGAGGGTTTCCGAGTGGGGAGTGAATCTGGGGTTCCTGGGCACCCTTGGAGTGTTTAACCAGGCAGTGTGATAGTACAAATGGTATCACCTAGAGAGAAGGGACAGCTGACTGAGTCCAGGGAGGAGCAAGGGCATGTGCTAAGGGTGAAGCAAGTTGTCTTTCACAGACCTGCTGTAATTAGGGCACTCTGGAAATCTGTATTCATTGGAAAAATTCATGCAAGAGAGCATAAAAATTAAAATTAAGCAGCCTTATTCTCCCTTGTGGGACAAAGTAGACAAGTTATTGTACATTCCTTTGAACCTTTTCATGTAAAAATGGGTACATTGTAAGGATTTCTAAGTTCATGTTATACATCCTGTTAGCAACTTGCTTTTCACATTTTCACATTTTCACATTTTGCAGGTATCCTTCCATTCATATACAAAGATCTATCCATTTGAGTAGCTGCTTAATTTTTGTGTGGCTGTGCCACAATTTTTTTAATCATTCCCATGGTGATGGGCATTTGAGCTGCATCCTTACTTCTACATTTGCAAGTAATGCTCAAGAAGCGTTCTGATTTTCTTCATACCAGCTATGAGTCTCCTCCCTGTGCCTCCAGCAGCAGCTTAGAACTCCACAGAGTGAAGATCTGTGACACTGTGGGGACAGCTTCCACTCCAGGTCCTAGCAGGGGAGCAGGGCCTGTGTCTGTGCATGTGTTTTAGGTCTATGCTTGTTTGTGTATGAGGTTTTACTCCACATTTAAGAGTATACTTTTTAAAAGATTGGTCTTCATACATGTTGCTGCAATATATTAATAAGCATACACAGATACAATCAGGTAATTAGCATTTTCCCCTCTTTGTCATTACATTTTGATTAGAATCTCAGAGCTCTTCTCTATTCATTGCAAGCTATACTCTGCCGACTATGCTGTGTAATACTAGGAATTTGGTCTCATCCTGATTTGGTGTCTGTTATATGCCTTCCCTCTGGCATCCCTGTCCCCTTCCATCCGCTAGTAATTACTAACTGTGCTCATATTCCCACACATGAGGGAGAACATGTTGTCTGGCCTTCTCTTTCTGGCTCGTTTCGCTTTAAGTATGCCGTCTTCAATTTTGTTTTTCATTTTTGGAATGGTACTTGCAATTTCAGGTGACCTCCACAAGAAAGCGTAAATCCTGCAAGCGGGGCTTTCATTTTGGTTATCAAGGACTTAAAAATGTTTATTATATCATTACCCCGAGTACTCACAAAAATGGATATAATTTAATGGGTAATATAGCTGGCAGACAGAATTCCCTCTCTCTATATATTTGCATGGAATTATCATATGTATTTGGATCTTCATGTTATTTTTCTGATTTAGTCACTCGCATATGTTTATTGAAAAAGGCAATTTTGCCATCTAGGAACATTTACCAAAATGTTTTTTCTTTTGCTCACCCTCCTATCTGGACTCTGCTCCACTTTTCATTGGATATGTTAGAATTTTCTTTCCCCCACTTTTGGTGCCTACCTTTCTCTTCTGAGTGGAGTGGCAGCTATGGTCGATCAAGTTGGACTTCGCAAGACCACCAGCTGCTGTGCAGCCATCCTGCTCAGCCAGTGGGAAGTATTCCGTTGGACTCTGTGAGCTTGGCCAGCCTGCGTGCCATCTCCATCAGCCTTGATGAGCTGGGCTGGGGCCTCACAGGAGCTTTGAGATCCACTCGCTTGCCTGCCTCAAATCCCATCAGTTCAAGGCAAATTGCTGAAGGAATAGTAGGGAGAAGCAACATTATTTCTCTTTGAGGAATTTGTAAGCCTCTGGGAATTCCCAGCTTCTAATTAGTTCCGTTTGGGATTCAAGGATGAGAAAGGACTATCAGAAATTTATAGCACTGAAGGGTATTGTGGTTGATGTGGGGCAAGGGAGGAAGGCAGGGAGGCTCATTTTAGCCCCATGAAAGCCTTGCACCCAATTACTTAGTTCATATAAGGAATTTGGTACATCTGGGAGACAAATAGTGTGGTCTTTCCTGCTGATTTGAAAAACACCTTGACAATGTTTAAAGCACCTGCCAGTATACTTTTTGCCTGACTTGGTCTAAGGACTTCTGGGCCATAATACGTAGCAATTGTCATTGGTTTGAAAATTACTGGCGGCCAAACATTTTATTAATTATTCCATTTACTGTTATTTTTAGGAAGTACTAACTTTTAATTAGAATACTGGGAAAGTGCCACACTTACTAAGCATTTCTCTGTATGATGTGTTGCTATACCAATCACTGTGGACACTGTTGAGATAGGCTTTGCACTACAGGGTACATCTATGCCCGGAGTGGAGGGGAAGGTACTCAGTGTAGAATAGGAACTTTTATGGGCTGGAGCATGGTCACGTTTCATATCTCTCCCTGTGTAGACACACATGTGGATCCTATTGAACACCATGTTATGTGGAATTTTGAAATTCACCTATAATAAATAATCTTAGAACTTTACTAAATGATATTCAGATAAAAGCTTTGTGTCTTTATCTTAGCCAGAAAAATGCATGTTATATCTGCTTAGGGTTACAGTGAAGGTCAAATAAGCATGTTGTATATGGGTGAAAGTTTGTGTGTGGTGGTAAAGTTGTGTGCATCTTCCGTAGATGAACACATGTAGGATAAGCAGCTGAAATCCTGCTCGCCCATCTCCCCCTCTGTTCTTCCCTTCTGACTGTTACTTACTTGGTGGACAGTTTGTCACGCTACAGTTTCCTTTGACCCCTAACCTTGCACATGCAAAATCGGTACTAAAAGTATCTCCTAAATGAATCAGTGAGCATTTGTGAGGACCGTGCTGCAACTGTTACTGGCAGCAAATTCTAACTAGTGTTTTAAAACGCCAAACAATAACCTGGTGTGTCTACAAGTTGAGTTATTTCATCTACCATTTGCAAAACAAAATGAACTTTGGCCATAGGGCCCTCTGAGCATTGTTATATTTGTGAAAAGAAAAACACTTAAAAAGGGTATAAAATTAGGAATGCTTCCTTCTGCTTTCAAGATGAATTCATTTCCTTTGGCACAAAACGCAGGAAAATAAAAATGTTAGTTCAGACATCAGAACGATGTAAAAAAAAATTCCACAGGTAATGGTATGGTTTGAAAATATGAAGGCTGTATGGCTTGACCAGCTGTTCATGATTTGACATCAGGAAGTTTATAAGTTTATTTTCAGAGTAGTTTGGCTCCCCTCTCAAATGCATGGAACACATGAGAGTTGGTGTAGATACACTCCAGGCCACCCAGCAGCTTTCTAGTGGAACTCGAGTCTTTCAAGGATTGTCCTAAATCCACACAGTATTCTGCAGTGCTGTTGTTTTCACCTGGACCTGTATGATAGGAGACAAACGTGTGAATGATGCGCTACTTACTATTCATTCGTCACCCTGATGACTCCATATTGGAAGGGGCTGTTACACATCGGTTATTCCGTTTCGGGGGAGAGATTGAGATTTGGGGCAGGATTGACCTCGTTTTCAACCAGGGCTTCCAAGCAGTGTGTTCTACAAGTTAAATGGTCGCTTCAGAGAGAACCTTTTTTTTTGACAATCCATTTGGCTTAATGTAGCCATGCTGGGAAGTTAGTGTTATTACATGTGTCAGGTGTGGACACAGCATCGAGAGAGGTAAATGTAGAGTTTGTCACTCTGAGGCACCATCACGTTGAGGAACCCTCCCATCTATAAATTATCATATACAAATATTTATGCCAGTCCATCCGAAAAGAATGTCAACTTCAGTAAGACTTCAGTAAGATGCATTTATGTCTCTCTCATTCTGTGTCTGTCTTGCTGTCTCTCTCACTCCCCTTTCTCTCTCTCATACACACACACACACACACACAGTATAACTGAAATAAATGTAAGTTGTTTCAGAGCTTTGATGATTTGAAGGAGAAGTCCCCTCAGGAGGAGGGTTTTTACCTTTACAGCTTAGTTGCCACTGTTTCTTTCTCTTCCTCTCCTACTGAAAAAGAAAGACTTTACGATGCTATCATTTTGGTCAAACTCTCAGGACCTTTTTCCTCAGGAGTACACTATTATTTTGCTTCAAGCTTCCGATACACCTAGAGGTGTGTTACAGATTGTCATAACTAATAAATCGATGACAAATGTGGCCACTTCATTTTCTTGGAGAAAAATACAATTGTGGTACTGGCTGACCACTTATTTAATTATGTGGCAAATACCGTATGATGAGAGAGTAAAGTTAAATTGATGATTTGGGTTACCTCAGCCAGGGTACAGTTTACATGGCAATTATGCTAGGATCATCTAAGTGTAATTGGCAAGTAATTTTGTAAGCGAAGGAACATGACAGCTCATTTACATGGTGTTCACTGAGCAAAATTTGGGGACATTTATCAACCACATCCAAGGAAAGAGTGATTGCACCAATATCTCCCCAAATAGCACAGGCTGTTTGAAAGCTACGTGGAAGGCTTTTGATAGGACTTTCCGTGCATTCCCTCTGCTGAGCATTTGACATGTGCCAGGCACTGTCCTAGGCACTAAAGATACAAAAATTAGCAGATGTGCCCTTCTCCTCTCAAGGAACTCACATGTCGGGAGCAGATGCATCTCTTCGTTTTAATGCAACACACTCAGTATGGGTTCAGCCTCTGCACGGGACTGTGGTTGCTGGAGGCAGCAAAATGAGAAAGGTAGAACAGTGGCAGGCAGTGCTTGATATGGGGGGGTGACTGAGAGGAGGCCTCAAAGATGAGCAAGCCTGGGAAAGGGGAGGGTGCAGAGGTGCCAGCAAGAGAAGATGTTCAAAGAGTGAGGCAGTGGGTGTAAGCTGGAACATTGAAACAGTTCAGGCACATTTCACTGCCCATTTGGGGCCTAAGGAGCTGGCTTGGCCCGGGTCTCAGAGGGCCTTGAGGTTGTGCTAACCCCTCACAGCCTTGGAGAGCCACTGGAGAAATCAGTACAGAACAGGACCTTTGTCAGAGTTGATTTCTAGCTAGATCATTTTGTGCAGTAAAAACACCTAACTGTGTGATTAAGATTTGCTTGGCTTTGTTTGAATTCTTACCCTCACGATCATCCCATGGGGTAGGCGCTAGCATACTTGGTAATGGGGAAACCAGGATTTGAACCCAGACTGTCCAGTTCTAGATCCTTGCTTCCCATAAGCTCTCTCCCACACAATGTCATACTCCCTTGATACAGCTGCTGGAAAGTCCCTGTTTATTCCACTCTTCTCCCCACCCCTGTCACCCCCATCACTCCCAAACACATGCATACACGCACTAGACTGCTCTGTGAGGACAGGGACCATGTTCACCTTGTTCAAGACCATGGCTGTCAAACTTCAGATAGCACCTATTTGCACCTTCATATGCACATGACAAGTATAGACTGAAAGCAACTTAAAGGGTTGGAGAAACCATAACTAGTAAGAGATGTTGAGGAGAGGAGGCCCTGAATCCCAGACATTTTGAGTCAATAGAGAGAAGTGAGGATGAAAAAACCAATTGGCAGGGCTCGGTGATTGATTGGACATGTGGATTTTGTTGGCATGTTCTCACAATGCTTCTGATTTCCAACCCATACACTGGAGAGATGACTTGGCAGAAGAATCTGGAACAGAGGGAAACTCTTCCTGTTCTTCATGGAACTCTTAAATTCCTTAGAAGAAATGTTGCAGACTTAGAATGAGAGTTTGGAAGACACTTCCCTGGAGTCGGTTAAAAATAGAATGGACACATCTGCCTGGGCTGGCTGAGGGACAGAGCTGCTGCGGGGTAGATGAATGCTTAGATGGCCTTGGGGATTCTTCCCCCTTTGAACATTTTCTGATTTAAAGAACTAAACATCCGCCTAAGCTGCCCATCCTTAACTGCCTGGGTCAGAGAAGATAAAATCAGAGGAGTCAAAGACTGGAAAATATGGCCTGAAAATGCCTGAATTACAGATAAGGAAACAGAAGCCAGAAGAGTTACATGGCATGTCCAAGGGCACAAGCTTGAGGCCAAAGGGAGAGCAGATCATTGGCTTCTCTTTCGGGGTTTGCTCTCTCCCACGTCTCAATAACAGCTTTTTCCCGAATGTTCCCTGGGGGTATCTGTGCTCAGGCTTTGACACAAAAGCAAAGGAGACCTGTAAGGTACTCTTGAGAAATTAAGAGAAATGCAACCAGGGTGAAATGCCATCTGAAATGTCACAAAGTGTCGTTTATGACACAGAACATTGGGAAAACAGAGAAATTTTAAAAGTCCTTGGTGAATGTTTCTAGTTCCGGTCTTTGCCAGGTAGTGCTTCAATGCTGTACATTCATTATTTCTATTTCTCACAACAGCCAGCAGTTTGGGTATTATTGTTTCTGCTTTGTGTTTTGGAACTTGCTCTGTAAGCTCAGACCACAGAAACTACAAGGCCTACCCTCTCTGGAAATCTGAACGTTGGCTTATGCTTTCTTGTGGTTGTCTTTCTCTGTGTATGCAAGCTGTTTGTTTACATGGGTATCATAGAGATACTTCGAATCTTTAGTTTTTACTTTTATATGTCCTTTATATTCTCCATGTGTTCGTATAGCCTTCATTTTAGTGGCTATGTGAGGTTTTAGCAAAATTTTAGGAGATCCCAAACAAATAAACATTTGGAATAAACAAATAAACTCATGGAAGTTTCCCAGTGCCTATGCCATTTTGAAGATATAATTTGAGGGCCAGGACATCTGACCATCCTCTGTAGATGGCGATGTGGAGAGGAGAAGAGCAACTGTCAGGCTCTGCATCAGCTCTTCCCCACCCAGAGCCCCTGTGAGCAGGAAGAAATGGGTTGGCTCAGCTCCAGGGGAGCCAGGCAGACCTGGCCTGTGGTGGATAGCAGGTGCCTTGTCAAGCCTCAGCTCTGCTGACTGAACACACATCCTTCCTCCTGCCCTCGTGAAAAGACAGGTCTTCATTTTCGTAGGGTAGTAAAAATCTTTTGCATGAAGAAAAAGTGTCATCAAGTGTCTTATTCATCAGCATATAGACCATCTCTTTAAAATGACAGTGGGAGTAAAAGTTCATCAGTTCAATATGTCTTTCACATTTGGAGACTCCTGACTAATAACCTCTGGTATTTATCATCAGAACAGCCAGCGAGCTAAGTTCTGGCACATGCTGCTCTCACGCACTGAGAAATGCTTAAAAAGACAGAAGATTTCCTCCATTTTCACTCCTTTTATTCATTTAGAAAAAAAGCATAACTATTTTTAATTTAAAAAAATGAACACATAGAAACATCTGGCCTGCATTATCACAACAGCCTCCTAACTGGCCTCAGTGTCTCTAGCCTACCCTTTAAAAGCCAACTCTCTGTGCAATGGACAGAAATAACTTTCCATATCACAGATCTGTGCCAGTCAAGCTCTCAAATTGATATGTCATTTTCTCCATGACTCTTTCATGGTTCTTGGGATCAACCTCTGTTTATCCACAGCTGTTCTGCACTACTTCCACCCTGTCCCAGTCACACCATATCATGCAATACTAGCATCATTAATGCAGTGAACCAGTCAGTTCTTTCCCCAGAAACTCTGTGCTAGACCTGCTGAGCCTGAATCCCAGTGTGGGTCTCTACAGCTCCTATCCAGCACTTATCACACTCACGTGGAATGCAGCTTAACTGTTCAATTCAAAACAAAACAAAGCTTGGCTCTCACCAGGGTAAGCATATCATTGTTGGGTTTAGTTATGGCCTGCCACTCTATATTATATACTGAACCCTAATTACACATTTATCCTTGCTGGGACATTTAAAGCTACTTGCTTTCTTATCTCTTTTATCTAGTAGACCATAAATTATATGAAGACAAGGGCTGTGTATTGTTAACTTTTATTTCAGTAGGTTTGGCAGTGACTGCTCCATAAATGTTTATTTTATGAATTTACACCTTTAAGAAAGCTAAAATCAGGTCAGGAAAGACTCAGTAAGTCTTTTCGGACTATCTAACTATTCACAAATCAGCAGACTCCAAATGATACAATATTCCCTGTATGTCGTGTTGAGAAATCTGTGTTCATGCAGTGCTGCTGCAAACTCGTCCTGTTCGAGTATTTCAGTCTTTGAATGGCATGTGGTCCTCCCCACTATTCCCGGTACTAGGAGTTCTATAGCTGTGGATATTGATGGTTCCTCATGAATATTCATCTGTCATGTTTATTGTTTCCCTTTCATCAAGACCTATACTTTCTTGGGTTCACGGCGTGTCCCCACTGCCTTCATACTACCGCCAAATTGGGCTTTTTTGAAGGGTAACAGGAATAGGATTAGTTATATCATTTTTTTTTTTTTTTGCTGTATGAAGTCTGATTGTTACCACAGAAAATGTGTGAGTATATCTGAATTTGGATTTGGCCAATAAATAATGCATATAGATTTCTGGTGATGCTAGCACCTGCAGTATGGAAATGCTCACTGGTCAGCCTCTGATGTATCATCTTTTAGATAATCCAGTGCTTTATAATAGTCATTGTGTCTTTCCATTTCCCTAGTTAGTCTCGTCAAGCCATTCACTTACATGCTGCTTTTAAAATGTGTTTTAAAAGATCTGATGTTCCCCAGGACCCAGATTACTCATATTTATGGAATTTACATGATCAATGACATTGGACCATGGCACCCGCCTGTGGCAATGTTCCTGCCATAAATTTGGTGTACAGAGAATGCCCTGCATTTTAAGGGAATGCTACGGCTGTTGCAGAGGGATTATATGCCATCAGGCATTGTTGACGAATTGTGTTAGTAGCACAAGAATGAAAACGTGTCCAAGTATCAAGTTTTAGGAATGAAAAGAAAACATACTAAAATTCTTCCATCTAAGCTTCCTTCTCTGGGGAAAAGGTGATAGCAAAATGGGGAATGCTTATTACAGAATCCTTTAGCAGCCAGAAATCTCAGTGATGATTTTGTTAATTTGCCTGCTTGGCTGCCTTCTTCAAAGGCCCATTGTGAATTCTTTGGTTAATGTTATTAATGGGTAATAGGTGCACCTGAAAATCAAGCAATATTGTACCATTTAGGTAATAGTTATGTTAAATGATTCTTTTCTACAGCATCAAGCTTATCAGATTATTTCTCCATGATAATGAATACCTCATATTTTCCAATTTCCTAATCAGATGTTTCCGCACCATCTCGAGGCAGAGCCAGTTCCAGCTGCATCTGTGCTATACTCTTGGTTTCAATGATGTCAAATTACAGGCCTCCTGAAAGTCCTTAGGTTTTCTTTCACTCTGGCATGTCGATAGGCCTGATGCACTTCTTTCAGAGCTCATGATTACCAGCCATTCAACACAAGTCTGTTGTGAGTAAACAGTGAATCAAATGGAGCGATAGGCTCTATTGGTAGTTATAAGGAAATTTCCAGAATAGGTTCCCTCCTCAATGTCAGTGTTCTCAGATTGACCTTCACTGTTTCTCTGTTGCAATGTCCCTTCTTCCTGAAATGCATACATCCTTCATTCTGCATGACATTATTTCAAAGTTTAGAATTTCCACAGCAGTTACAAAAAGCAGCCATATTTTGGCTGTAAAATGATATTGGGGCAGATATTTGGCTTAATGATTAGGAAAAGCTGGTTAACCAACCTGTGTTAGGGTACATCTGTTCAAGCTCTGGCTCCCCTCTGGGTTCCAGCTTCTTGCTAATGCACATGCTGGGAGACATCCGGTGATGACCTGGTGGGTGGATACAGGAGACCTGGCTGAAGCACCCAGCTCCTGCTCCCAGTCCCAGTTGCTGCAGGCATTTGGAGAGTGCCGGTGGGTGGGAGTTGTTTTCCCTCTCTTTCCATCACCTCCTTTTCCCTTTATGGCTCTCTGGGTTCTTTTTTCTTCTTAAATGAAAATAAATGTTTAATTTTTATTTCAACTATTGTTTGGGTTCATCAAAGGCAGCAGAATTTTTGTGCCCTGACTTTAAAAGAAACATGTAACCACATATCAAACTAAAAGAGGCTAACACAACATATGGAGAACCAACCCTTGGGGAACTTGGTATTATTTCATTCTTTCACAAATGGCTGGTACTTTATCCTCTGCCTGTAGTCAGATGAAATTATTCATCATTTTGGGATCAATTTCATTAGTATTTTTTAAGTCAAAATTCTTCATATTCCAGATCTTGATCTGCACCTGTGATTTCTTATATCTTTGGGTTGTTCTGTAGTTGTCTTCTGAGTTTAAGACACTTTTTTGTCATTGAGGAAAGTAGAAGCCAGATTCACTAGTGGGCATGCAGGATCACTCAGCATGAGTTTCTTCTACTTGTGACAGGAGTAACTCAGCTTTTGAGTAGTTACTCTGTGGTGCTAGAAGCTGCTTTATACCCTGCAAATCTTCATTACCCAGCTGGCAATGACAAGTGGCCACAGCACATGATTTTTAAGTAAATGTATGGATACCTGATTTTACAATTTATGTTTAAGTTCTTTAAACCCAGTTGCATTCCAACTGAACCTGTATCGTTTCTAATTTCTTCCAAATATTCCTAATATTAAGTGCAGTGTGCTGCATGTGACTAATAGCCAATCAATGAGAACAAATCATGTTGTGTATTTTGGAGCCCCATCTTGGAGAAGCTAAAATTTGGCAAACAGGATTTCCAAGTCTGTATCTGTATTTGTTCCACTTAGTCAAGGAATGAATTTTCATCTGAGGACTAAGTATTCATTTAATATATTGGTTACCATAACTATGATCATGTTGCATTGGAATGCCTGTATTTGGAATGCTTTATAGCATTCTAGAGGTGAAAATATATTTGCAAAACCATATGTGTTTCTTGAAGTATTTAAATTAAAACCTACCCCCTTAAAGAATGTTATTGATCAAATTCAACTGATATCCATAGTGTTTGCAAATATTTGTCAAACAACTTCTATGTGATATGAGACAGAGATGATTGTGAAACTGGCAATTCTTCTAATTCTACACAGTTTGGTGGTTAAGTACAGAATAGAGTAGCAAAGCCCAGGGCAATGGCTCAACGGCCAAACCTTCACCTTGGAAGTGCTGGGATCCCATATAGGTGCTGATTCATGTCCTGGCCACTTCACTTCCTATCTAGCTCCCTGCTAGGGCATGGAAAAGCAGTGAAGGATAATCCAAAGCCTTGGGACTGTGCACCCAATTTGTTCCACCCAGAAGAATCTCCTGGCTCTTGGCTTCAGATTGGTTTAGTTCTGATCATTGCAGACAGTAGATGAAAGATCTTTCTCTCTGTCTCTCCTTTTCTCCATAAATCTGATCTACCTTCCCAATAAAAATAAATCTTTTTAAAAAGAATACAAAGATGTACAGTTTGCTAAATTCTAAAACAACAAGGAGGGAGCAGTTAGCTGCACTTAGGGCATTAGCAAGGATTCCTTGAATATATGGCTCTGAGTTAGTTTCCTACCAAGACAGCAATTTTTGTCTTCCTTTTTAGGGTTTTTATTTGAAAAGCATAGTTACACAGAAATTAGAGGCAGTGAGAGAAGAGGAAGAGAGAAAGATAGTTTTTCCATGCACAGTTCAGTCCCTACATGGCTGAATCCAGGGATCTAGAGCTCCGTGTGCAGCTTCCACATGGGTGTAGGGACCCCAAGCTCTTGGTCGTCCTCCACTGTTTCTCCAGGGACATTAACAGAGAGCTAGCATGGGAAGTAGAGCAGCTGGGATTTGTACTAGTCTCTTATAGGATGCTGATGTCATAAACAGGGGGCTTAACCAACTGCACCACAACATCAGCCCCAGTTTTTGTCTTTTGAATAACTATCAAGAGAGTAAAATGACCCCCGACATGTTTGATGTATTCATTTTTAAAGGCAATGTCACATTTTAAGGAATAAGCTTAAAAAGCAAGGATTTCAAAAGCATTTGGCTCCTCAGGAAAAAGAAACTTAAATCCATTTCTATATTCTGCGGTTTGTGTGATGACTGAGAAACAAAGCTGAATCAAGCACAGCTATTTTAATGGATTTGTATATGTGTACATAAGGCTAATACATTTTATGCTGCCAATTTTTATGGTTTCATAAACAGTGCTATCACTAGCATTTTTGGAAAGTGCTCAGATGTGCTGTTGGAAACTCAGTGTATTTTATAGAATACTGCCACTCTTGGTGTAGCCTATGGGATGTGACTTTCTGTAGAAGCCTAACGAATTTCTAGATTTATCAGCTGTTTCAAAACAGATGCATTCTGCTAACAAAATGGAAACATTTTGAGCCCAGATCCCAAATATCAATAGCTTTTAGTATTGCAAATTAGTTTGTGTATTGGGTAAATTAGGCTGTATGGTTCTTGATTTAAAAAAAAGAAAGAAAAGGTAGCAAGTGATTTTGTGTGGATATCTTGTGTCTGACTGCCCTGCTGGGGATTGATGCTTCTATTTTCCCTTGCAGAGTTTTAAGTTGAATGTGGACAGTCACTGTGCTCTCAAGGAAGCTGTGGAGGAGGAAGGACACCAACTGCTGGAGCTTATTGCATCCCACAAAGCAGGTAAATCCTCCTGAAATATTGCAAGTCTTCATGTCTCCAGACTATTAGGAATGAAGAGGCATTGCTGTAAATTACTGCATATATTCACTTCCTTATGTATTATTAATATTTACATTATCAGATTGACCTTCAAGATTTATAAATGTTTCATATACTGCATACAATGCTGTGATACTTATAAGATGAAATACTGCCTCCAAATAGTCTTCCCATTTTATTTTGGGCTTGCTGTTCACCCACGTTTCAATTGAAATCACATTCCTGAAAACTTCACATGGATGTGCTTTTTGATGAAGGTGCTCTGGAAATAACATTAATATAATGAATGAGAATTGCGCATACAGTAATAATGCACATATTAGAGTACTTACAGGTAGCAGTACAAGTGTAAGGCAGGCAGCCTAGCAATGTCTGATGATTCCCCCGCTAATCTACACACATGAACACTTTGCATGTTCTTTGCTGAGCTTCACACTACCAGAATTCTTGGCCTTCAAACAATTCTTATCCCAGTATTGATGTATTTATGAAAAACAAAGTATAAAAGGGAAAAAATGGTGTTGTCATGTGATCATGCTTATCCTGATACGAGAAGTCTAGAAAAGAGAATGAGTTACAATTAGATTCTTCGAGATTACTGTAGCTAAACAAGCAAACAACTCCATTAATTGGGTTGCTAATGTTAAAAAAAAAAACTGCTCTCTTAATTATGGCTCTCTGCCTGTATCTTGAGTTGAATTTATGTGTTCCCATGTCTTTCTGATCATTATAAAACCTCTATGTAGATAAACTCAGGCACTTTGATTTGGGAGATGAAGTTAATGTTTATTCCACATGTATTTCTTTCTATGGAATGCACTATGTCATTTTCCAAGCCAGCGTCTGTGTGTGGATTTCATTTTAGTGCGCTGATGCCTTGTGTCAAGAATTGCCATCATCTGTTTTGAGTGACAGATGCTCATAAAGTAGGTGATGGTAACTGTCATTTAAAAATAGGTGTATTGTTTGAAATAGCCATCTCATTGACTAAATTAAAAAAATGGTAGTGGTAGAGATGCAGTCATGTCCACAACCTGTGCTTTCCCTCCTGGACAAGGCCTGAAGGACATGCTGCGGATGATCGCGGGTCAGTGGAAGGAGCTGCAGAGGCAGATCAGGCGGCAGCACAGCTGGATCCTCCGGGCTCTGGATGCCATCAAAGCTGAGATCCTGGCGACTGATGTGTCTGGGGAGGACGAGGGAGGCACTGGAAGCCCCAAGGTAAGTGGCTTGAAGTGTGCCGTATTTCCTCTTATTTCCGTCTCCTTTTGAACTAGACGCCACTGAAGTTTGCTTTCCACCCTGAAGGCTTTTTGTTTCTAGTGGGTAAACTTTATATATCTCTGTCTATATCAACAAAATGAAATGGCTTAGTTGAAAACAACACCAAACCAAGAAAGCCCCCAACTTTCAAGTCTTCCAGAAAGGGATCTTTGTGTAAGAGGTGGTGTGGAAGTAGGAGGACAGTCCTAGAGTGAGGGTGAGGGAAAAGGGGACATAAAACATTTAGTAAACAAAACATAAAGCATCTTTAACATGAATAATCAGAATGGTTTTAAATTGTTTTGTTGCAACTATAAATCACTATAATCAGTGCAATCACTCAGCTCTGACATCCATTAGCCGCTTGGTTACAGCAAATTAACAAAGAAGAGAGAAAGTGATTCATTATCTCATTCCTGTTAATGACTATCAGATGCATTGCCTAATTAGGGGATGGTCATTGTAGTGGGAAGAAGGTCATATGCTTCACTACAAATCTTTCTACTCTGAGTGTAAGTTCTCTGTAATGGCACACGTGCTGAATACAACAAGTACTTGCGATTGGACTCTCAATGAGGTGCCTCCTAATACAAAATGCTGCTTTGCTAAGGTGTCTTTGGACTCACAAAGTGGAAATCATTTTATTAATTTGGTATTTTTATGTCACTCCGCCCTTCTGTATCTATGTGTAAGTGAGTGTATACATAAAAGCAAATGTAGCAAACCAATCTCATAACAAACTCAGTATCAAACTGTCTCATAACCTGGGGCAAACAGATTTAAGAGTTCATGGTTTCTGTTCCTGGCTGGGACAAAGGGAATAAGTCATCATCTGGTCACATTTATTCAGCATCCACGTGGCTTGGCCTTGTGCTATAAGTCTACAGAGCCAGTTAAACAAACTCTGCCCTCCTAAAGCCACATTCCTAAAGTCAGGCAGACCAGCCAGCCGACACCCATGAGCCCGCGAAAAGCCGTGATGATGTATAGCTTTGGAACCTCCAGCAATGACCTTTCACGTATTTGTTGGAAACAGAGGACAAGATGATGAGTTCAATCCCACTTCAAGAAGGCTCCTTGGAGGAGGTTCCATTTCAGGAAATACTTGAAGAAAGGAAGAGAGGTGACTTGGCACATGAATGTGTGTTTTTCAAAGCAACGTGATGAAAGGATCAAAGCTGGAATCAATATGCAAAAGGGAGTAGATCCAGCAAACATCTCAGTTTGCTGAGATGGGGCTGTCCTGAAGGGTAGGCTGGAGGCAGAAGTCGTGTGAGCTAAAGTCAAGTAGGGAAGATGCTAAGAACGGATACCTAAAGTGCTCTTGTGTCTTATTTCACAAGGTTGCACCAAGAGTTTATTGTGATAAAGCTGTCCTCTATTGAGTGCATGCCAGCTGACTTATCATCTCTCAACCATGACAATGAATCTGTATCAAGTAGCTTTATTATAATCCCCAATAGAGAAAAGTGGAGGCACAGAGAGGTTAAGCAGTAGACTGGAGGTCACACAGCTGGTAAGCAGCAGAACTGGGACTTGACTTTGAGCCCTTTGTCCACAGAGACCATGTTTGTACCACCTAGCACACTGCCCAGCACTGGCATTGCTCAGGGCTAAGTTGAGTGCCAGGCATTAGAGATGGACAGTAAGACTTGGGGCCTGTTCATGGAGCTTATGGTAAAGATTCCAACAATCCCTGCCTTTACAGAAGAGAAAAGAGAGTGATAGGAGATTGGGCAGGAGATGTGCTTTAGACAGGGGCATCAGGGAAGGCTTCTTTGAGGGCATGACATCTTGTGAACAGACCAGTATGGTTAGAGAGGGAGGGTGGTGTGAGGGAAACCGGGGCGGGGGGGGGGGGGCGCTGTGGTCAGCCAGGGGCACTGTTAGGGAGCAGCAGGGAAACACCATCATTGAGTTGCAAAAGGAAAACTGTTTGTGGCATTTTTGAGACCTCAGTCACCTGTGGAGTGGGATGAGTTTGGGGGAAGTGGGTTATGTCAAGGCATGAGGGCAGAGATGGGACAATCGGCTAAGTTGTTGAAAAGAAGCAACTCCATTTGCCAGGGCCAGTTTGAAGTGAACCCTTTAAAGTCAGCTTCTCATGTAGAATTATGGTAATGATATGAAGACAGTAACTCAGAGAGAATTTTCACAAGGAAGATAATACAGGCATATCTGAATGAGAAACGTTAACTGCTTGGGTCCCTCCCAGACCATATCAGAGCCACTGTGGGCAGGCCCTGGGGTCTGCTTTCCAGACAACTAGCAGGGAACTGCTGTGGTGCGGCCCCTTAGCTGTAGGACCCCAGGATCCTCACACGGCATCAAGAGAAAAATATCTGTCACATTGTTACTTATGAGAGAAAACAAATGATATCAACAGAAGTATTTAAGATGGGAGCTGATTAAATCATATCCTCCTAAAAAGCTTCATAGCCTTTAAAAATAATGTTTCAGCGGAGAATTTCAAAAGCTGAGATCGCTTACAATGTACAGCTTTATTTAGTTAAAATTCTGATTTTTTATATCTCTACCATCAATAAGATTACTATAAAAATAGAAAACGCATATAAAAATATAAGAATTAAATGGTCATTTAAAAGATAAAATAGGTGACATTGAACTGAGGGTACTTGAGGAGCAAATTTAAGTATCAAAAGGAAGAATAAATGTATCTGATTTTTAATTATTTGGTGTCTCACTTCTATAAAGAAGGAAAAAACCCTATTTGAAACACTGTACAAGTAAAAATGTGTGAGTCTCATCAGTTTTTCTTGTTAGTAAGATTCCCGTACCAAGGAACGTGGGTGTCGGTGACATCATGGGTACAGTGTCGCCTGGGTAGCTAGCCAGGAGTCAGGCCAGAGAAGGCGTCGAGGAGTGGGCACCCCAGACCTTCCTCCTCCCCAGGGGTTCTCTTCTTCCCCAGGCCCTGCTCAATTTTCTCTGAATACATGAACTCATGCAATCTCAAAGGTAAATTACTTATAAGACAAAGCATATATGTTATAAAATTAAAAAGCTTAAGAAAATCTAGAGTAATCAAGATGATCATTCTTTCTATGTGTTTAATGTTTCAATTGCTTCTATTAGTCCCTGAAGTAAACTCAAAATTACCAAGAGGCTCAGACTCACGACAGACCACCCAGGTTTGAGGCCAGACACTAAATTAGCTGTATATTACTGCTTAAATTAAACTTATCTGTGCCTTAGTTTCCTCATTTATAATATCATTGGAAGGAAAATATTCACTTCAAAGGATAATGATGAAGATTGTGTGCATGGACGTGGCATGAAGGTTCAATGGCTAAATCCTCACCTTGGACATCTGGGATCCCATATGGGTGCCGGTTCATGTCCCAGCTGCTCCATTTCCCACCCCACTCCCTGTTTGTGGCCTGTGAAAGCTGCAGAGGATGGCCCCAAGCCTTAGGACCTAGCATCTGCACGGAAGGTGCAGAGGAATCTCCTGAATCCTAGCTTCTGATCGGCTCAGCTCTGGTTGAGTGAACCAGTGGATAGATCTTTCTGTCTCTCCTCTCTGCAAATCTGCTTCTCTAATAAACATAAATAAATCTTTTTTAAAAAGTTGGTATACCCAAAGTGCTTAGAAGAGTAGTTGGCACATACTAAATCTTAAAAAAAGGCAACTAGATAAGGAGAGAGCCAGCAATGTGGTGCAGGAAGTTAAGTCACCACTTGCAACACTGGCATTCCTTGTTGGAAGGCTGATTCAAATCCCAGGTGCTGCACTTCTGATAAAGCATTCCTGGGCATGTGCTTGGTGAAGCAGCGGATGACAGTACAAGTACCTGAGTTCCTGCCCACTCAGCTTGGAGATCCTCATGCACATCCAGCCCACCCCAGTGCTGCCTTTGGAGAGTGTACAAGCAGTTGAGAGCTGTCTCATCTCTCTCCCCACTCTTTTCCTCTCTTTCCATATCTCCCTCTCCCATATTTTGTCTTCTCTTTCAATATGCTTTTCAAACAAAACAAATTGTTAACTTTTTTAAAAGTATGATATTCAAAATATTAATGAGATTGCATATTATAGAAAAATTATGCATAGATTTCAACTTTTTAAAAAAATTCAATTTTTCCTTGGGCCCGGCAGAATGGCCTAGCGGCTAAAGTCCTCACCTTGAATGTGCCAGGATCCCATATGGGCGCTGGTTCTAATCCCGGCAGCTCCACTTCCCATCCAGCTCCCTGCTTGTGGCCTGGGAAAGCAGTTGAGGATGGCCTAAAGCCTTGGACCCTTCTCCCGTGTGGGAGACCCAGATCCCCACATAGCTCGGATCGGCATAGCATCGGCTGTTGCACTCACTTGGGGCATGACTCATCGGATGGAAGATCTTCCTCTCTGTCTCTCCTCCTCTCTGTGTATGTGCCTTTCCAATAAATAAATAAATCTTTTTAAAAAATTCAATTTTTCCAAGAATGTTTTTTCTTTTTTTAAAAAAGATTTGTTTATTTTTTTATTACAAAGTCAGATGTACAGAGAGGAGGAGAGACAGAGAGGAAGATCTTCTGTCCAATGATTCACCCTCCAAGTGAGCCGCAGTGGCCGGTGCTATGCCGATCCAGAACCAGGAACCAGGAACTTCTTCCGAGTCTCCCACATGGGTGCAGGGTCCCAAGGTTTGTGCCATCCTTGACTGCCTTCCCAGGCCACAAGCAGGGAGCTGGATGGGAAGTGGAGCTGCCGGGATTAGAACTGGCACCCATATGGGATCCCGGCACGTTCAAGTTGAGGACTTTAGCTACTAGGCCACCGCACCGGGCCCTCCAAGAATGTTTTGAAGTACTTTCTTACATTCCTTCATATGCTGGTTGTAGAAACAAAATAAATAATAATCTAATAAAGACTAATAATAAAAACAGGTGCACAAATGAATCCACAAGGAAAGAGATAACTAACCCTATCTAGGACTAGCAAGACAAGGGTTACAAGTTAATGTTTGTTTGTTTGTTTTATGGAAAGAGAATGGATTTTGCAAGGGTAGAAATAATGAGATTTTAAACAATATGTTGTGTCTGGAACCCAGGACTTTACACCGGGCAACAGTTAGGCCAACTTGCTCCAGCCTGCACCTAGGCTCACAGCAGGACAATGGTCAACAATTCTTAATGATCAACAATTTATCAGTAATTCCTCTTATGGCTCATTAACAGAGCTCAGCCCAGAGTGGGAAGTCTGTTCCAGAATATATCCATTCTACATCATTGGAATATCATAGGTTTGTGTGTTTTCCTTTTTCTTTTTTGTTATGTTGCACTAAATAGAGCAAGCAGGAATAGGTTACCCTGAAGTAACCTGAAGTAAGACTGAAGGCTTGATTCAGCTTCTTACCCATCTCGTCAGTCCTGTTTCCATGAATTGACCTTGCACAGGTCATGTACAAATTGTGCCATGGAGTGCATCTCCAAGTATAGCAGTTATGATCATTTATTTTATCTTGGACCTAAAAGAGGAACTAAAATTAAAACATAATAAAAATAACTTCAGAATTCATCTTAAGTTTACTTCAGAAGCTACTGGGAGCTTGCGAAGCATAATAGAAAATCTAAAGAATATATCTAGGGGGTATTTTTCTTTTTTACCTTGTTTGAGAGACTGTAGAAAAGGACTTGGTCTTAGAAATCTTGTAAAGAAGGAGGATAGGAGGAAATTCAAAGACTCCAGGAAACTTCTCCCCTAGGACTCGGCAGCATACCTTATTTGTTGTATTTCATTTTTTTAAAAAAAGTGTTTTCCCAGGACTGTGAGACCTTTTTTACATGGAAATCGAGAACAGAATTTCACCAGTTGGAGAAATAAAGCTTTGGCACTCACATCCAAGAGCCGAAAATATGCTTCTAATTATGTGTTTTAAGATAGCTTGGTGAAAGTTTATCACCTTAAATTGGGCTTTCAGTGTGTTAAGTGTTTTAATAGTGTAAAGCTGTGGGGATTTCAAGCCACGGTGACTCTGCCATTTCTAACAAAGGCTGTATTTGTTTTTTGACCCGTCGACGCAGAAAATAGAAATGCTGAAAGCCAGGGAGGTTTTTTAAATTTTGCACACTGCCTCCTTTAACGTGTTCTTACCCTCTGTTTCTTCACTTTTCACCCGTAGAGCACACACCATGGCAGGCATGTTAGAACTGAGGCCAGGATTTCCTCCACAAGACGTATGGGGATCACTCAAACTACACAACAGTTCCCTTGTCCTCCGAAAGCAAGCAGTTAAGTTTCTAGAACAAAGAATATGTGAAGATTTTGTTGTAAATTTGGAAAACTTTATAGCTCCTACAGCAGAAAGCTAGCTTGGATCCCAACTCATTTCTTCAGTTCTTTAATGAAAGAAGATCAAAACATTGAGCTTTAACACTGGACTTATTCTGTCTTCCATCTTTTGAGTTCTTAGTTGGAAATTATCATCCACTTGAAATGGATGTCAAATTATGAAAATCATCAATGTTTTCAACAATCGCAGGAAAATAAGCTTTCTTTTTGTAGCACTTCATTTTCATTTCATTTGAAATTTATATACACACAGAAGAAAAAGAGAAAAAGATATCACTTATTTCCTGGTTCACTCTACAAACACTCACAAGAGCTATGCCTGGGTTATGCTGAAGCCAGGAGCCAGAAGCTCCATCTGCGTTTCCCATGTAGGTGGTCAGGACCCAAATTTGAGCTCTGCTGGGCTGCTCCTCAGCCAGTGCAATCATAGGAAGCTGGAAATCTAAGCAGGCACTCCAGTATGGGATACCAATATCCCCAGTTGTGTCTTAAATGCTGCATTCAACGCCAGCCTTGAGATGTTTCCTACATATGTTTCCTCAGCTCTGAAAATGGTAGTTTCAGACATTGGTTGAGTGAACAAATGCATAGCCTTCGAAGTTAAGTATATCACGTAGAATAGAAACCTGCATGCTATCAACCTGGAAGTATCATTGACAACCTGGCCTTACTTCAGATGTCAACAGGGGAAGTCTAGAATGAACATTATCTGTTTGTTTACCAGATGTCCAAGTCTTATTCCAGTTTCTATGCAAAGGATTATAGGTAACTTTGTTGAACTGAAGGGATATTAAGATGCTATTTAGGGCAGCATCTTTGTAAGATTTTTTTTTTTTTACTTTGTTATGTGATGCTTCTTGTGTAGTAGTGCAACTAGATGGTGGATAGCATCCTGGAATGGAACCTGATACTTCATCCTCCCGATCATTGGTGAGACGGAGCACTGTTTCTACACACCTTTGTTTCTGGTTCGGAAGCTTATGTCATTAGCATGCTCTTTAAATGTTGAATCTTCAGAAATGGCATTGAAGTATTGAAACTGCATAGAAAAGTTGTTCATCTCATGTATAGTGATACACACATGTATGAAGAATTATTTCAGTCAGTTTTCTCTCTTCTTTATGAAAAGAAAGAGCACACATTTGTATTGTCAGAAGGACCAGAAGTGATAGAGTATGATGAAATTGTATTAAAAGTAGCAGAAGGCCCCACCATCATTTATTGAGCACTGACAGAGAACTCTGTCCAGTGTTGGGCCAGACATGAGAGAAGACATGTTTTTCTGCTCGGTGCTGTTATCATGTCAGTGTAAGCACACAGTGTAACATCTTGTCTAACGTAGCTCGGGCTATCTCAGATCTAGAATAATAGATCACCTAAGATTCAGATCATGTTAATTAGGATGTTGGCAGATTGGAATCAAGTAGGATTCTTTATGCAAGCAAATGAGTAGCAAATGTATTACCAACTCCACTTCCTCTGTGCAGAATTTCCTCCTAAAAGCCAGCATCTGAGCTACTTCCTGCTGAACTAAATAAACACAGTCCTGGTTTGCAGTACCTAGGGAGAGCTCTTTCTTCTGTTGTAGATTTTTCAATAGTCCTTTTCTTTGGTTATCAGAAGGGCAACTTTTCTTCAAAAGTATTTTTGAAAGACAGAAACAAAAGTGAGTTGCTTCTTTGAAGATCAGTGAGGTTACTAAATTTGTGATAGAATAGAATAAAAAGTAGTTTCTCTAATCTCCTTGAGGCACTTAACTTTGCATATCATCAGATGTATGGGTGTTTCCAAGATGAGAATTTTTTTAATAGCCGGCTACTCTAACAAGATGATTGACAAAATAAAAATATATACATTAGGTGAAAGGACAATCAAAAATCAAATCATATTTTTTGTTACATGAGATTGGAACTTACTTTGTTTTTTATTTTGGTTTTGGTTTTTGGTTTTTTTTTTCACACTATACTTCCATTGCTGATGATCTTGAGGGTGGAAAGATTTGTCCCAGCACAGCTCTGGGAGTGAAATTTCTTGATGTTTTCAAGCAACATGGGAAGTGTCTTTGATATGAATTGGTAGTTTATTTTTTTTCATATTTAGTCTGAGTGCCTTATCTTTGACTCTGTGAAGCTTGCACTTGCAAAGTTACATTCTATGGAAAGAAGTCATCTTTCTTTAGCAGAACTCACATTTTGTGCCTCAGCCTGATCAATTTTAGAGATTACTTAAATATGAGGATAGTAAACACGTTAGAGGGTCTTTTTGAAATACAGTGGAGATAAACTTTAAAAAAACTGTAATTATTTAAATACAGAAAAGAAGCAAGATACAGAATTGCTTCTCAAAATGTTTCAGATTATTAAGTACATTCTTTGAAAGTGTGAAACAATTACCTCAGTGTGTAATTTACACATTTTCCTGCAATGTGTTGTTTCTGGCAGAAGAATGGCTGAGCCAAGGAGAGCCCTGCCTGTTAAAGGGATTATTCTGCTCTGGCTCTTGTGTTTATTGAGTCACCTAGGACTTCTTATAAAATGGCAGCTTCCAAATTTACACACACCTGCACTCAATAGCCTAAATACTCCAAATACTTAGCTGTTCTCACTCCCAGAAGCTCTCCCCATTAAGACAAACCAGAAAGCATTTAGATACCCTCATTTTGCTTTTCCTTTCTCCAGAGAATTTGATTGGGAATAGACATTTAGATAGTTGTGATGCTGTCAAAGTACTTTAGTGCTGTTTGCCACCATGACTCATGCAGCAGTCCCAGTCTGGCACCCATGGCATCTAAATGAAGGTAAGAGGAGCTAGATTGGAGTTCCTGCTGGGCAAGAGATTAGGGACCCATCTTAAGGACCCAGCTTCCAAACCATTTTGATTTGGGTTGGGGTAGTGGCTTTTCAACATTATAGTCAGTTGGCCTGTTAAGGTCACCTCTTGGTTAGTGTCTGTTGGGCTAAGCAGAATAATGGATGTCAATGAGTGAGACGCATAAAGGGACAAAAGGAATCCTAAAACAAGTGCATGAGACAAAGTAAATGAACAAAAGGAGAGAAAGAAAGGGAACAGAAGAGGAAAGATAAGGAAGGAAGGAATTATTAGACCAGTGACATATAGTAGAAACAGAAGCCATTGCCTCAGCTACTGTTCAAAAATGCTACTGCATAATCAGGATTGGTGTCATCATTCTAAAGTTTAAAAGGTAAAAACAGAACTAACTTCCTTCTCATTCAGGTATTTTCTTTTCCTTTGCCCTTTGCATTTTCTTATTTTAACTCTTAAAATCTTTAATTAACTTTTAAAAGAGCCGTGTCACCCATTTTTCCAAAATAAAATGTAACTGTGCCATAAAACTATATGTAATAAGGTTTAGTGATTCTAATACTTCTTGAGGCAAGTCCAGTTATTGTTTTAACATCTTGTTAGGTTTTTTTTTTTTTTTGAGGTTTGTTTAAATATGCTTACTGAAAGTAGCTTGTTTGAAGGGAAAAAAATTAAAAGCGTGTAAGTGGTTTTCTAGCTCACCAGTACACTGATGGATGAAATTTGTAGTCTTTGCCCTAGAGCTCTCTAACAAGATTAGGTGAGATTGAACCTGAGAAGATAAAGGTCTCTAAATTGACATAAATTCAAAGGGCAGTACTAGATCATACCACTATTTGAATCTCTAACAAAGTCTAATCTCTGACATATTATATTTGGCCCACTATAATCTATGTACACCCACATCCTTCTAGCAAATGATGAATGGGGTTTTGCTGATGTAATATAGCATAGACTTTGGTTCTCCTAGACCTGAATGTATCACACAGGGTTGAGGAGCTCTGCTTTGTGAAAATGACCTTGGTTCTCTTCTCTGTGCAAGGACTCAGGTATTTTTCCAAACTGTCTTCTTTGGATTTATTTCCCTGCTTTCTTTCATTTGTTATCTTTTCTATACTCAGACTATCATTAGATACATGGAGTTGGAGAACTATTGAATTTTACTCAAAAGGCTAGTATATTCAAGGAAAGCCATTGAAATTGTTCATTTCTTATGGGGATTTCTCTTCTAGTTGTGAAACCAGAAATTAATTAGTTGAGGTTTATCAATGTGTTTGAGCTTCCCATATTTACATGAACCTTCAAAAGTTCATCTATAATTTGAAGGTTGTAAGTGCTTTTAAAGTTTTATTTATTATTTGAAAGGTAATGTGAAAGAACAAGAGAGGTGAAGGGGAGAGGCAGAGGGAGAGAGAAGGCAAGAGGGAAAGTGAGAGATCAAGAGAGAGAGATCTGCCATCCACTGGTTCACACCCCAAATGCCTGCAACAACCAGACCTGGGCAAGGCCAGTGCCAGGAGCCAGGAATTCTATTCAGGTCATCCACATGGGTAGGAGGAGCCCAAATTTGTGGCCACCATCTGCTGCCTCTAAAGTGCATTGATAGGAAAATGAGTTGGAAGTGGGACTTAATCCCAGATTCTGTATTATGACATGCAGGAGTACTAAGCAGTGATTTGAACTGTTGTACTTTGATACCAGCTGCTAGGAGCTATACAGTTAACTGTGGGGAATTTGGAAAACTCCTCTCTGTCTTAGTTTTTTTAGTTCCTTATCCCCAAAGATTTTATTTCTTTTATAGCTAGAAGTAAACTAGTCACAGCAGGATGTAAAATTGTGATTCTGATGCTAAGCAGGCTCAGTAGTCTCAGTGACAATGACTTGTAGACCAGTTTAACATGTTGAAATTCATATCCTTATTGGAGACTTAAAAAATTCCAGAACCTGGCTAAAAGTTGTACATTTAGCTAGTACGTTTACATTGACCCCAATTTTTCATTATACATTGTTCTTGTTGTTAAATTCTTTAAGAATATAAAAAAAGGCAGTTTTGGGGCCCTATTATCTTTCTTATAAATGGAGTTCTTGTGTCAAAAGACTTCTCTAAGGTAAAATTAGACTAATATGACTGAACAGGAAACAAAATGTTTTTCAATATTATAATTGAATAATACTGCTATTCATTTTATTGCATTTCTGAATGAAATGTAATGATCTAATTTATAATAAGTTAAAGCTATATTATTACTAATCAGTAATTGAAAATTCCCCCTCATTGGTTGAAAGCTAAAATTTAATAACCGTATAATATAGGACAAAGAGAACAGAGATGTGAACCAACATTCTGCTGAATACAGGTCAATTTAATGTTTCAAGTGTTTTTCTTTCTTTGTAATTATTTTTGTGTCTTATCCAATTGTGTAGTAAATTCTCATTGTATTCCTCTTTCAGACCTTTGGCAAATAGCATCTTTCATTTTCTGTAAATTCTTTTAGTCTCAGTTTTTTTCATAAAAAGCTTAAAGACAATTCTCCATTGGTTAATACACAAAAGGGAAATCAGGTAAAAGAGTTGCAAGATATAATCTCTTTGGAAGTCCTGCATTTTAAGTAGATCTTCTCTCAGTAAGGCCTTCTGTCAATGAATGCCTTAAAGAGAAGCCCTTGTTTTTTGGACTTTTCCAAAGTAATCAATACTTCTTTCTTCTTATAAATGGTAAAATTGGATATTAGGAAGCATAGGCACACTTCTCTTTATAAAAGGGAAATGCGTTGGGATTATTGCATTAATGTTATCATCAACAGCAACATCAAATAACATTTATGCTTAATTTGACAGGCACTGTAGAGTGCCCAACCAGTCATTTCCTTCCTCCTCTTTGCTAATGCAACCAACTATTTTGTCTATGTGTCTACATATCTACCTTCTTCATTCCTGTATTATTAAAGCAGGGTAGATCCTATTCCTTCCAGCATCACTAGGTGCCATTTCCAATGTCAATAAATGGTTTAGGCACAGCCAACTGATGTACTTCTGGACAGTAAGATAGGAACCAGAAGTCTCTGAAGGGCTTCAGGGAAGGTTTAATGTATCATAGAAAGAGACAAAACTATGTAATCTCTAACTGTATGTTCTCACAAGGACAACATCTGCTGAGATGGCCATTTTGTCACATAAATCAAGCAAAATTGAGGAAAATATTTTTATGGTAGGGTGATATCAGAGGGAAAGGATAGATTCTTTAAGTCAGTAAACAGTGGAATTAACCAATCCTGAATATGTCCTATTTTTAGTATTTTCTTAGAATTTTTCTTTCTCTCTTGTTTTTCTTTTTTAAGCTATTAGCTTGAATTGATATATCCTGTTATTAGGGACACAGCATCCTAAATAATTACATTGTTTTAATGAAACATCACAGACTGCTGTGATAATTATGGGATTTGAAATTTTCTGTCATTTACTCAAAATACTTTCACATTTCCCCCTCGTAAGTCATAAGTTTTGTTAACATCTTTTTAACATATTGCTGTGTGGTGCCTTTGGCCACAGTTATTCTATTGAAATTATTCTCAACAATGTTTGCTCATGTATTTTTGGTTGCCAAATCAAGCAAAATGCAAAAATTAAACAATCGATTGCTCAGTATTTTTTTTTTCAAAGTAAGTTTTATGGGCCTGTCATGGTAGGTTAGAGGCTAAAGTCCTCACCTTAAATGTGCCAGGATCTCATATGGGTGTCAGTTTTAGCCTTGGCAGTCCTGCTTCCCATCAGTCTCCCTGCTTGTGGCCTGGGAAAGCAGTCAAGCATGGACCAAAGCCTTGGGACCCTGAACCCCTGTGGGAAACCTGGAAGAGACTCCGGGTTCCTGGCTTCAGATTGACTCTGCTCCGGCCATTGCACTCACTTGGTGAGTGAATCATCGAATGGGTTCTCCTTCTTTGTGTATATCTGACTTTGCAATAACAACAAATAAATCTTAAAAATCAAAGTAAGTCTTACATATAACACCAACAATTAAAGTCAACCAAAATAGGGTTTTTCAGGTGATTAAGAACCCAAGGGCCTTGTGCCCTTGTTTCTGACCTCTTGTTTCTGACCTCTGTGAAACTCCAGGTTCCAGAAGACATGGATGGTCTGAAAGTAGCTGCAGATTTGATTTTCCTGTTAATGCCTCTCCCACCTTTTCTCTTTCCATTTGCCCTATGACCCTCCTGCTTGGAATCCTTCAGTGGCTTCCATTGCCTGCCCATGAAGCTCTTTTCTTTCTAATTGTGTCCCTTTAAGTCTTCCTCGTCAGCCTTTTTCTACAACCTCATAGCGGCTGCTTCTAGACTCTAAAACTGCATGATTTCTTTCTTTTTTTCCTGTGTTCTTCATTCATCTTTTTGTATCATTACTCATCTCTGCCTGTTTACCTGTCTCTGTAACAGTGGCATCTTCAAGTGCTCTTCCTTTCTCCCACTCAGCATTCACTTAGGTCAGCATGATCTTCAGTTTCCTCTGTGTTCCCGTGGCATCATGTGTATTTTGATTATAGGACATATTGTTTTCTCACTTTCAATTTTGTATTAAAGATATTCCTTGGGCCACATTCTCTCTGGTGAGTTCATTATTTGTATACTGCGGTGCTCCTTGTAATATATCACCCTGAAACTGTTCTCAAAAAATGCTTATTGAATGAGCAAAAAGTTGCCAAGAGAAATCAAGACTTCTTATATCATGTGGGTGTCCTTTAGGTTATATATTTTTTAGTCCCTTAAATATTTGTGATTAGACAGCTCTTGGAATACTTGTATTCCATATGGAATGGGTTCTAGTCATGGGTCTACTCTCCATTCCAGCATTTGGGAAAGTAACAGACACATGGGAGAACCTTCTCTCTTTCTCTAGCACTGCCTCTCGTTCAAAGAAAAAGTCAAAAGTAAAAGACTGAGTTCATTTTGAAATATACTGTGTAAAACTAGGTGGATTTAAAAGATAAGGAAGAATATAGAGCAGATAAATTAAAAGTTAGGTTTAGTGCAAAATATTTTATTAACTCTGTTTTTAAAACTTTAAAAAGAAAATTAAAAGTCATGGACACTCAAATATATAATTTCAGTCAAGTGTATTTCCTTTTGCATTTATTTTTATTTTCTGTAACCCTCATAAAAATCATTCCTTAATAGAATATGTGTGACAGTTTAGCATGCTTAATACAAGTGCCAAAAGTTACTGAAGGAAGAAATGCACTACTATACAGTTGCTTAATTTTTACTGTCTCATTTTAGCTTAGTACTTTATAATTTTAATATGTGTTATTAATATTATATTTCTAGTTTTTATAAGGAAGACATGTTGATTTGGTAATCTAATATTTCAAAAAAATGTAAGAACATGCAACATAATTTATTGGTAATTATGAAAATATAGTTATTCATATGTCTTGTAGATTATAAAACAAGTAACAATTTTTTTCAGTGCTAGTATTTTCAGTTATTTTCGTTGGAGAGGACCCAACTTTGAGAGTAGAAATAATGACAGAGACAAATAGACTTAATTCCAGAATTAGATAATTAAGAGCTTAAAATAAGTCCATATATCCACAAACTGTAAGGCAAATGGAATGTACTCACCCCAGAGACCAACAAGTCAGAAAATCCCTTCTTTGCACCTGTTTCCTCATTTGTAAATGAAGAGTGATAATGTTACCTTCCTCCCTTCTTGTCTTGTTGAAGAGATTAGATTGTATATAAAAGTGTTTGTTGGTTGACATTAGCATGGCATTCATGCATGAGTACTAAGATGGCCACAGATGTTCTGTATATTCATGGACTTATGTGGTTACTGTCAGAGTGGGAGTTTGACCCATGTTCTGATGCAGTGGAGAAAAAGGGTTACGTTTGAGATATGTGGGGCTTTGAGTAGGACATGGAATGAAGGGGGATCACAGCATTTATGGAGAAGATAGGCTATATCTTATTAGTTTAAAACAAAGATGGAGTCAACACAAGGGAATGAGTAGGAAAAACAGTACAAGAAATAGAATGCGGAGGGAACTACCACGAAGCTCTATTACTCAGAACCCACTGAATTGTGAGAGAACTTTGGGAGGTAATAATGATGGCATTGGTGGTAGTGGCGGTAAGAGCTGTTAGGGCAAAAACATCAGTCCTTACATAGGCCAGGTCTGTTCTACAACGCTGTGGAGTTCTCTATTTAGTGGAAGGTAGTGGTCCTGTGGTTTGACATCTTCATATCTTGTAAAAATTTTTTCAAATTTCAGCAATAGCTCTAAGATGACTCTTAGGTCCTGGGATTGAAAAGATGTAGGACCTGAAGTGTTAGAATAGAATATAAATATTTGTTGTCACTGTTGGAAATTATTATATGCCTCATCAAAGTTTATGTTGGCAGTTGACTAACATGTACTTAGAGATCTTCAGTAAGTATGCTTCTGTGACCGTGTTTATCATTTCCCGCAGTTAGATCTAGTCGTTGTGCTGTGACATTCAAACCATGGCAGCTGGCTAGGTGATTTGTGCTGGGACATTCAAACCATGGTAGCTGGCTAGTTGATTTGTGCTGGGACATTCAAACCATGGTAGCTGGCTAGGTGATTTGTGCTGGGACATTCAAACCATGGTAGCTGGCTAGGTGATTTGTGCTGGGACATTCAAACCATGGCAGCTGGCTAGTTGATGTGACACTGGATTAGTTGCTGACCCCTTTCCCATTCCCTCATCACCCCACTCCTTGACCGTTTAATTCTTTTGAACTCACTTTAAAGCAGAAAAGGTAAAATGGGTCATCTATATAAATGTAGTCCAGGGAAAGTGTCTGACTCTTAGAGTGAGAAAAGGAAACTTTTCCAAGCAGTTTTTCCTATCTCAGTGTATCTGGCTAGGTCTTTAACCTTGCAGTCTATAAAACATTATTTTCTGCCCAAATAATTTCCATATCTTGGTCTCCTGACTAGCACTGAGCAGTAAGCAAACTCCACTGTCTGGCTGTATCTGACTGCCCCAACTATGTTAATCATTATCTGCTCACGAAAGCATGGAAACCCGGGGGGATTCGTGTTAGACAGAATCAGTAAGTTGCTTGGTCTGTGTGAAATTTGGGGAGGAGAGAGTAGAGTGACAGAGTGACTTAGCAGTGACAATGTGAGTAAAATTGATGCTGAAAATGCAAAGAAATTATTTCCTGTCCAATTGTATTATTATTTTGAATGAAAAAGATCTTGAAGTAGGAACTTATTTTTGTTATTTTTAGTGTTGGTAAGAGGTTATTCACCTAGTGCAGTATTAAAAGCAGGTGTGTTATGAATGCAGGGCCCCACACAATGGTGGCGAGCATCCGAAGACACACATTGTATTCATATTAGGTGGCCATAAATGACAAAAAAAAGCACTGGACAAATAGAACAGATGAGATTACACTGTTCCAGGAAAACTAGCCTCCTTTTCATAAAACATGTGACATTCCTGCATCCTGCATCTGCCATTCTGTAATGACCCTATTAATGGAAAAGAAATGAAAAATAGGGAGTCAGCATGGTTGTTCCCTCAACCCATCAGAAAATTTTAAATTACTTGAAGTTGCAGTCTTCTAAAATGAAATTAGACTTGTTGAGTGGCCCTTTTGGCTTTCTGCAAAGTCTGTAATTCAGAAAATTCAAGATTTAATTCTTAAGCAATGGTGTTTCAGATTTCTTAGGTAAAGGGGTCACAATATTATATATGACAGCAATACATAAGATAATTAAGGCCAGGAAAAATAGGCAAGGAAAAATAAGAAAACATACATCTTTCCCTGTTTCATAAAACTGTGGTGGAGTACTAAGTAAGACAAATAACTTTATAGTTAGGAAAAAATATGAGACGTTATTTTTATTATAAAAAAATTACATTAATGACTTTGTCTACAGCACCGTTATTACTGATCACCACTAACTTGTTGGCACAGACGAGCTTAAAATATATTTCCTATTCTGTAGGCCTAATATTTTCTTGTAAAAGAATGGCATTCAAATGCTATAATTAACACAAGTAGAATAATAAGCATATACTTATAAAGGACTTCTGCATATATTTATTTTCAGTTGAGCAGATAATTCTGAGTGATTTTGTGAGTCATATAGTAAGTAATTAAAATAAATTTAAATTCAAATATTAACATTTCAATTTCCAGTTTGGCAAACATAAACAAATTATTATAAGTTTGTTTTTAATTCCTATAAAGCATGTTAAAATTAACTTTTCCACAATTTAAGTAATGTGTATAACTAAACTTCCTTCCTACTGTGAAACGGTTTCATTTATTGCTATTTGTAAACTGCCTAGGATAGATGCAGAGTGGATTGGGCTCAAAACTCCTTGAACAGTTTCTTTTGAAATAACACTACATGCGTTAAGCTCAATTACACATCCAAACAGCCACAGCTCACTTTTGGTAATTTATTCATTGATTTAACATAGTACCCAGAAGAGCCATGCCTGCTGTCATTTTTGTAATATATTATGTTTTAAATATACTCATGCTCACCCATGCACACCATTAAGGTGTGCATAAACCTGTGTTTTTCTCTCTTGACAGCTATAAATGTTTGTTATTATTACACAAAACATATGTTCATGTTGTTTTTGTCTAAATTATTCTATCTGGGGCTATAAAGTTTTAATGTTATTAGTTGCCCTTAGAATTTTAATGTTTCACTGCTGTAACCTTCTTAGGATTTCTATGCAATTAAATAGAAACTATTTCACTGCAGCCTGGAAGAACAATATATTTTATACAAATAATAAAAAAAAAAAACCTCTTGTTCCATTTTCTTCCAGTGTGGTGTAAGTGATTGCTTGACAGTTTTTCTTTGTGGTCTCCAGAAGCCTTACCTATGGTCAGACCTGAGCACCAGCTGTGTGTACGACATTGCCTTTACTGAGAGCAGGGTCAAGCATCTTTTCAGTTGAAGAACCCTACTTCTGTCCTTCAGGGGTCAGTCATGGTGGGACTGGTCGACACTTCTTGGCCTGGTTTGTTCCAATACATGCAGAGACCAATAACGACCATATAGAAGGGCTGCTCTACCAGCAAACTATGTGTCTAACTCAGTTTATTTTCCCAGCTTGAGTCAAGGGTTACTGTTATTAATTTTTTAATCAATCAGTAGAGATACTAGCATTTGGTAGAGCTAATGCAATGTTTTCCCCATTCCCTCTTTTCATAGCCACTGACTATACTAAGTCCAGGCCTTGTTGTTCTAGTTAGATGGAGCTGCAGAGTTATCTAGAAACTAAAGTTTTCATGAGCAGAATTATGGAGTTGCAAATAATTTTAATGTTCTAGATGAACTTATTTGCTATAATCTTGCAGTGAGTGTTGGTAGGGTCCACCCCCCCACAATGTGAGGTTTTGTTTTTGTTTTTGTTTTTTTACACAGTACTGGGAATTGAGAAATATCTTAATTGACTATTGACTCTTGGTTTCAGCTGTCAGTTGTACTATTTTTTCTGTTTCCGTTGTCATCTTCCTAAACTGTATCACATCAAATTCTAGCTCAGGAGTCTTGCCAATGAACAAGCTCAAAGCTCCTTAACAAGATATTCAGTATTTCACATGATCCATGACTGAATCACTTCTCCAGACTCCTTGTTTCTTAGCTCTGCACTTCCTGTGGGTCGTCTTCACTGGACCACTCATGTCCTGCAGCATAATGCTCAGCCACACCTTCACATGATACATGCTGTGTCCTTGCATGGGTGCGCTTCAGTACTTGCTCTTCCTCCAATCTATTTTTCTTAAAAATCCAGCTCAGATATTGCTTCATCTGTTAAATGCTTCCTAAATTGCCATTAGTAAAAACTAATCATGACTGTTACTTTTCCTCAGCACATTGGTTTCATATGATTTCTCATGTACTTTGTTTTGACTTATGATGTATACTACATTATAAGCTTTGGGAGGGCAGGACCTCTTTCATTTTGTTTTCTTACCAATGCTTTGCACAGCATGTACTAAAAGCTACTTTATTGATAAATAAAACAGTAATTTTTTTACTTCATTGTTTTAACCTTGAGATAGTTGGGGATCACTGAATGGTGAGGTTGAGTCAAGACAATCTATTTCCTTGTGTTCAGGCTTCATAAACTTGGGTATAGATCTGCATCTATCAGGCTGACTTATAGAACAAGTAATTATGTCAGAACAATCCCTCATATTAGTGGAAAAAATCTTTTATAATAAGTCCTTTTGCTTACATCTGAATGAATCATCATTTTCTAGCTGCATTTAACTTCCGCTAAAGTCCCTGCTATCCTTCTCACACGTCCTCTTCAGGAGTGTTCTCCGGTGGTGGAGATGAAGGTTTCTAACAGGCAGCAGTTGCCATTCACAGGAGTAGTTGACCTCCTTAATTTACACTATCTGGATTACTCCTCAAGTTTTTGACAGTTACACTTTTGCCGGGAAAAGGAGGGGGGTGTGGGTCCGGAGCCTCAGGAGCTGTCTCTCTCAAAAAAACAGAAAAATCAAAAACCAGTAGTAGGAAAACATGACATTTGTTGAAAACTGGAGATAACAGAATGGAAGTCAAGGTGCTTGGTTACACAATAAACCCCCATTGAGTTCTCATTACTGCCAAATAATTGACTGTGTTGCCAGCTTTCTCAGTGGGGAAAGGGTCAAGGAGGTCAGTTATCTGGTGGTAATGACCGTAGCGGTCATTAGAGGGTATTAATGCTATTAAGAGTAGAACTTCAACTTTTTATTGAAGTTCTTATTTAAATGATATTAGCTTCAATTCAACTTTTAATTGAGGTGCAACCATCCAAATTCTACAGTCGGGCACCAAGAAGTAATGAACATAAAATTACATGTTCTTTTGATAGGTTGATGGGTCTTTATTAGAATTTCAAGGGCCTCCACAGAGCTGTTATTAGACACAAACTGCTCTGAAGTCTTCTATTAAAATTAGGGTTGGGTGAATGATTCCAGGAAATAATTTTAACCTGGACCAGTGAAAAGTTAGAAAAGAAAGAAAGAAGGGAGAGGTTATTTTCTTTCTTTTCCTTTTGTTTGTTTTGCTTTTTTTAAAATTTATTTTTAATAAGATGAAATGGCTCATTTATGTGCCACAGTTGAGATATGTTTGTCATGCCTTTCAAATGTAATACACATTTTCCTTTCTTTTCTTCCATTCTTCTCTCCTCCCTTACTTTTTCACTTTTTCTTTAAATAGGAGTTTGGATTCCTTCCATCTCTCCTCCCCCCCCAAAAAAAACCCTAAAATTAAAAAAAACATATTTTTAAGAGGCAAAGAGACAAAGAATGTGCAACTACCAGCTGGTTCCCAGAACCCCCAACCTGCTGTGGCTGGGCCAGGCTGAAGCCCAGAGCAGGGAATTCAGTGCAGGTCTTCTCTGTAGGTAGCAGGGACATAAGTGTGTGAGCCATGGCTCCTTCTTCTCAAAATCCATGTTAACAGGAAGCTAGTTAGGAACAGAGCTGACAACTGAACCCAGGTCCTCTAAGATGTCTTCAGACGCCTTGACTGCTAGGTTAAAGCCTGCTGCCTTCCCCGAATTTTACAGAAACTCCTCTCTCAAGAGTTTAACACATCTCTATGTTACCAGTTCTGCCAGGGTAGCGATATTAAAGTATTTAAATTCAACCAAAGAAAAAAGGAAAGTTAATGCCTGGACTTTGCCATTCATGACTTAGAAAGATGCAGTTTTCTAAGTAAAAACATTGAACCAGCAGCAGTTCAGATCATATGGAAAAGTGGGAGGAATGTGTATTTCAGAGAGGGAATCTTCTATTACTCTTTCTCTGGGAACAAAAGAGGGATTAGATAATTTCAAGGTGCATGGTTTTACCTCTATGAGCCAAGAAGGCAGGAGCTATGTGTAGTGAACAGTTCCATAAACAAACCCATCCTTACCTAAAAAAAAAAGAACTCTTATGAAGATTTGGTATTAAGTTGGTTGGCTGCCACTGACAGCAAAAATTTGCTGAAGGAATTGATAATAGCATTTTTCCTTTGGAAAAAGATTTAAACTGCTTTGCATTTTTGGTAGGTAGCCAGCGTTTTGTCATTTAGATATGTCACATTACTATGAAAACATCATGCATCATAACATAGCACAACAATGTGATTTGCTGAAGTGCTAGTTTCTGCAGAAAGGGAGGGAGGGGAAGAGAAGGAAATGGAAAATGGCAGGCTTATTTTGGTTCACTGTGAAATCCATCTTTTCTGTTTCCCAACACCCAAAAAGCCTAGAAGTAAGAGCTGCTGCTAGTTCCATTTCATTGGAGACTTAGTCGTAAGTGGACCTCTTTGTAAATGTGAGGACAATCCAGTGCCTTATTTCTAGTGAGAGAACACAGACCAGGCTATAGCACGTGGCAGTGCAGCTCGTTACATGTAAACCTTCATTTATCAGGTGGCTGGAAGGAATAGAACTCAAGATTTCTGAACAGAGCTTAGTACTTCACTGTGCATTGAAATTACGTCTTTTGTAAAAAGAGTGATCCTCTGCCTTAATTAGCTAATCACAGTACTGATTTCTGGTGACCTTGATGTAAAAGGAAAAGAAAATGCTTCCCACAGCTAGTTTCATACATTTGTTACTATGTGATCTCTGGAAATTTCTTTTTCTAGCATATGGATTTCTCTATTCCTTTGTGGAAACTGAGGCCACAGCTCTGAACTGCCTTTTCCTGTCTCCTTCAGATCAAGTTATCACACTATAATGTTTACAAATTTTAATGAGGATCTGACTTTGAGAAGATCTTAGTTCATAGACCCATTTAATTGACTTCCAGCCATATTCAAATTGAAATTAAAAATAAGTTCCCAGGTGAGAATATAAGCAGGTTATTATATTCCGTATTAAGAAGATGAAAGATTTTCCTTCAACTATAAAGAACTAGTATAATAGAAATTACCTCATGTTGATATAGTGTAAAAGGAAAGTAATATAAAGCATTACTTGTTGAATTTAATGAAAAACCTGTTAATGCAATGGAGTTAGGTATCAGCATTGATTTTTACTTTCCAAGACACTTTTGTAATAATTTTTTTTACAGTAGTTCAGGGAAAGAAGGCAAGATATTTTTGGACAAGAGAGAAAATATCCCTATGAAAACTTTCTCGTGCCAGGATTTGGGGACCTACAGTAATCCCACAAGGAGTGAAATGATAGTCTGATTTGTGAGCTGCTAGTGTTCTTTGAAACTGAGGTGGAAGTAAGCACTTCATCTAGCATGTGCAAAGTCTATTTAGCAGCGAAACCCTTCCTGATGGCAAGAATGTAGTTAGTTCTTCTGATGCTTTACATGATTTATTGTACAGATGCATTGAAGAATACCTAGGCAGTACCAAAAAAAAAGATATATAAAATTACATATATTATGGAATGACAAGGGTAAATAGCATTTTGATGAATAGTATTTTCTTCTAATCTGTTTTCTGTGGCTAACAGTTTGGGTACATCTTTAAAAGATTCATAGATTATGTAAAAATACTTAAGTTAGTTCAAGATATTTTATACTTTATGCATTTCTTCAGAAATCTACTCTCCATGTTTCATTTTCATAAATATCATTTTATTTTGTTCAGAAATTTTGTTCTCTTAGTTTTTTTCACTATATCACATTTATGCTCCAAGTGCCCCATGTATTGTTTACCACATTTTTTGAAAATTATTCTTTGAATATCATATATTTGTGTGTAAGATTGAGATTGCTGCCATTTCTTTGTTTATGCAAATAAAAGCATGATGTTATAATGACAGGTTTTATATTTACCAGTTTTCCACTTTTCAGAATGCATTCTTGGATAGTTTATGATTTAATGATTGGATTTCATGAATAAATACTGCTTTTTAAGATTGAGATTGGTTACATTTTTTCTATAGACTTTACAAATATAACAAAACAATTAGTAAACATTATGTGTTACCATGGTACAGTTATCCACAACCTGGAGAAATGCCTGCTGAGAGCTATAATTACAGCATAAAGAGAGGAGATTCTGTTCTCAACCTTCCAGGGCTCAAAGTTCTTTGATGTGATCCAACTGGGCACTCAGGTTTGCAACAGCAAGACACAGATCATAGGACTGGGTCACTCTGCAAAAGTAGTCTTAGAATAAGAAGTGGAAGTTGCCATATAAATAAAATATTTAGAATGACTTTAAAATTTGCAACAACGTTTTGATTTTCAATTTAGGAACAGATGTTTAGAAAGAAAATACAAGAGAATCAAGATGGTGGAATAGGGTAAAGACACGTTTTAATGGACAGAGAAACATTTAATCAGGATGAAGCAGAGAGGACACATTCCAGGAAATAGGAGAGGACAGAACAACAGAGAGGGGTACCTGGAGACTCACAGACACAGGAAAGCAGCAGATACAATGGTGTGGTGTTGCAGCGACTGATACTCCAGTGACATTCAGCTAACAGTGATCTGAACTCCACCATCAGCTGGAACTCCACCAGCAACCAGGTGAAAAGGGGCCATCACTAGGAGCTTGGAGGTAAACCCAGACAAAGAACTGTCCATCCTGCTAGTCCGTTTCATTTGACCAGGAGCAGAGACAGAGCAATAGGTCCCAGACAGGCAGTGTGAGAACAGGATGGATTTCACAGCCCAGTCAGCCTCCTAGAGCCAAATTGGGCGCCATTTTACATAAGGAGGCAAAGACAAGGGAAAGGACTGAGCATACACTAAGGTGGGAGCGAACTCATTTCTGACTCAGTGAACTGCATCAATTCTACAGGTTCCACCCAAGACAGGTCTGGGTAGCCGTCGGACCTGATGGCCAGCAGATCAAGAACTTTACTAGTGGTATGTCAGGCGCCATTTTGCGCACTGTGGCAATAGCTTTGGGACTACAGGAGACAACAGCGAACTATGCATGTGCTAAGCTTGAGGAGAACTCACTGAGTTCCATGGATTGCACTGGTCCTGCAGGAAAATAATACCGACTGTGGCATTGTACGGAGCAAAACAGGTCTGTGTGGCACCCAAACCTAACATCCAACAGGTTCTGGCAAGATCAGCACCAACAACAACCTAGCTATATAGGACACCTGGTGTCTCCCTAATCCTGCTCCAACCAGAAATGGCAGAAAGGTGGCAGAGACAACAGTGCAGCCTCAGCTCAATATCGCAGGAGGTAGAGATTGATGAGCCAGGAGTTGGGACTATGGAGTTCTTTGTGAAAATCTAACATAAGAACACAGACCTGGAACTTACTAGAGGGAATGTCACAACTGGCTACAAGCAAAGTGTTGTGTACCAACTGCAATAAGTAAAATTAAGCTGTAGACCTGTGGGCAACACAGCTTAGAAACCTGCCCCAAGGAGAATACTCTGCTAACCAGAAGTACAGTGACCAAGAGCAAAAGAAGAGATAAAGGCACAATGAATATCACTGAAAACTCTCCTGCAAAGGAACAAAACGCTGTGCCAATGTTAGAGTTAACTAAGGAAAACACTGAGAAAATGGGGGACACAGAATTTAGAAAACTCATTTTAAAGCTTCTGATCAACAATGAGAAGCACATACAAGAGTTCAAAGAATTTAAGGAATATTTTACACAAGCAATAGCAGCAATAAAACAAATCAAGGCTGATATGTCAGAAATTAAGAACACAGTAGAGCAAATTACAAGTACAGTGGAGAGTCTCCAAAATAGAACAAAGCAAGCAGAAGAAAGAATCTCAGAATTGGAAGATATTTCCTGTCATCAGGGGGAAGCAAACAAAAGCTGGAAGCAGAGCTGGATCAGGCCAAAAAAAGTATTCAAGAACTGAAGGACACTATTAAGAGGCCAAACATAAGAGTTATGGCAGTCCCAGAGGACTCAGAAAGAAAAGCTGACTTTAAAATGTGTTTAATGAAAGCATAAAGGAAAAATTCCCTAATCTAGAGAAAGAATTGGGAAACAAGATCCAGGAGGGGCACAGAACTCCCAACAGGCTTGATCAAAAGCGATCTTCACCAAATCACATCATCATCAAGCTCTCTTCAGTTGAACATAAGGAAAAGATCCTTAAATGTGCACGTGAAAAAAATCAATTGACATATAAAGGAGTGCCAGTTAAACTCACAGGAGATCTCTCACAGGAAACTCTACGGGCCAGAAGAGAATGGAGTGATATATTCCAGATTCTAAAAGAAAAACATTTTTGGCCCAGGATAACATATCCCTGCAAAGCTTTCTTTTGTCTTTGAAAATGAAATAAAATTCTTCCAGAGTAAAGAAAAGTTAAAAGAATTTGCCTCTCCCAAACCTGCCCTACAAATGTTATTTCAAGATGTTTTCTTGACGAAGAAAGCACCCACCAAAACCAAAGGCAAATGTGCAGAACATCCCTGTAAAATGACAACAGAAGACTAAACCAATGAACAAACCATTCCTAAAATGACAGGACCAAAGTACCACCCATATATATTAACCCTGAATGCAAATGGCTCAAGCTTAATCAAACATCATAGATTAATAGACTGGATTAAAAAACAAAACCCATCTGTTTATTGTCTAGAAAGACCAACAAAGATCAGCGAAAACTATATCGCATGGGTTTTGATATTTTCTGTTAGTTTCATCTCTTCAAAACACTTCCTTCTGATTAAATTCTTCAATGACTCATAGATCATACAGTAGCATCCTTCTCTGCAAGAAGGTTCTTGATTTTTATTTCTTCAGCTACACGTTAGTCGTTTAGTAGCATGTTATTTAAGTTCTTGGTGTTGTTAATTTGTTTTTTCTTCCTGATGTTGATTTTGTTTAGTGGCTTTTCATTTAAGGGGATGTATAGTAGCTGTGTAATGCAGACTCTCATATTTAGTTATTTGACTTCATGGCATTATAAATTTCAATTTTCTTTCTATTGTTGATTTTGTATTATGACTTTTCATTTGAGGTTATGTACAGAAGCTGTGAAATGGAGACTAACATATCCAGATGTGAGGATATAATGTAGTATGCATTTCTACTTCCAGACAAAGATGGGCTTACAATGAAATTGTTTACTATATCTTGACAATAGGATGCTGGACTCTCTGCCATTGTCCATGTCCACAATGATGGACATATGACTGAGTATGAAGAAGTATACTTTAGTAATGATATAGGGGAACTATGTGGTGGTGGGGATTGGGGCTGGGATAAGAGAAATACCAGGAGGCTATGGAACTGTATCATAAAATGATACCAATAAATAAATAATATTTTTTAAAAAGAAAACAAATACAGTACTACTCTGTGGTTATGCTGTGAATTGTCAATGTTCTTTGATACGCCTGGTTGTGTGCAGTGTATCCTAATATAAAAGAAGCATTTTAAATCTTGATGACATTATAAAGCAGTTTCTAGTTGTAGGAAATGACATTTTAGAAGAGAGAAGTGGGAAAGCTTTCTCTTTCTAACGTTAGGATTTGTAGGATTTTATTGACTCGTTTTCCCACAGGACTTAGAAATATCTGTTTATTGAAAATGAGGAAGGGTAGAAAGTAATGTTACAACTAAGATGTCTGTTTTGCTAGGTATCCTCTTTCTCCTTTCCTGTGTAAATCATAAATAATATATTTTCAAGAAACCAACAACACTTTATTTCTTTGAGTTACAGAGATAGAGTGAGAGACACAGAGAGAGGTCCTCCATCTTGTGGTTCACTCCCCAAAAGGCTGTAACATCCAGTGAACCAGGAATCAGGGGGCTATGCACTTGAGTAATCTGCTAAGGCGCATTAGCAGGGAGCCAGGTCTGAAGTGGAGCAGTAGCAAATCACATTGGTCTCCTTACTGGATGCTGGTATTGCTGATAGTGGCTTAGCCTGCTATACCACAGTAACAGCCCAGCTAATATTTCTTGAGTTACCTGTGTGAAAAAAGACATGAAATTTCCTTAAATATCTTCACATAAAGCTTTAGGAATTTTGCTGTACAGGAGAGGCTTGACTTCTAGGTGATTAGTTCATTTATTGATTTGTCCAGCTATTTATTCTTTTTTTTTTAAAAGATTTATTTATTTATTGGAAATTCGGATATGCAGAAAGGAGGAGAGACAGAGAGGAAGATCTTCCGTCCAATGATTCGCTCCCCAAGTGAGTGCAACGGCCAGTGCTATGCCTATCTGAAGCCAGGATCCAGGAACTTATTCCGGGTATCCCATGTGGGTGCAGGGTCCCAAAGCTTTGGGCCATCCTCGCCTGCTTTCCCAGGCCACAAGCAGGGAGCTGGATGGGAAGTGGAGCTGCCGGGACTAGACCAGCACCCATATAGGATCCCAGCGTGTTCAAGGCGAGGACTTTAGCCGCTAGGCCACGCCTCCGGTCCCCAGCTATTTATTCTACATATATATTTTATACATTTAACAGTTCCCACAAATTCCAACATGTTGTGTTCTTTAGAGGTTTAAGATTTCTGTTCTAGAAAAACTTGGAGTTCCCTGCATGAGAATTGGTAAGATTTCAAGAAAGGAGAGAGACCATTTCTCATTGGCTGTCAGACAAAATTTATCTTTAAGGGAATGTTCTGATATTAGCAAACTTTATCCTCAGAAGAAGTGGTATATTTGCAGAGAAACACATGTGTAAGAATCCAAACAGCTGATGGGGGCTGGGAAGGCAGTCAAAGGACTAGGTTTTGAATGAAGGAAAAAATAGTGACCTTCTGCAGAGTTTGAAAGCTGAAATTAACTCATAAGGCATGACAGTTGTATAGGACAACCAGGGAGCATAAAGTAAAGATTTGATTTTTAGCTTTATTTGTAAGCATTCCAAAGGAATGCTTAGAAAGAAATAATTCCAAGAAAATTATTATATCAGTTTATTTAATTTAGTTATTTTAGTATTTGTTGTTGACCTATTTACACATTTAATTCATTGTTAACTACCACTCCTTTGCATCACAAAGATTAGAGTAGGTCAGCTTTCCAGATAGTCTGTAGATAATATCATGCTAAATGCAATGCCATTTAGGATACACATCAGGAATGGATTGACACTTGTTAACAGGGTTCTTTCTCTGTTTACTTTTTATTTGTAAATGGGTGGAAAACAATAAAATGGGGTTAACATTCACCCTGTCAATTCATATGAACTGTTTTTGAATCAATGTTAATCCTTGAAAGATTGTAATCATAGGATGATAAAAAAAAAACATAGCAGCATAAGGTTTTCACGTTGGAAAGTATGGCAGTAGAGAAGCAGTTGTTCTGTTTGGGCCAGAGCCCTCTATCCAGGGAGAACAAGAGATTTCACCTCCTCCCATGAAGTTTACTCATTTTGGTCTATTGCTTTAATTTATAGTGACAGCATCTGCAAAGAGAACTAGCTTACTCTGGTAGATTGCATTATTACTCTTCCATGATTCACTCCCCCTTCCTGTAAGAGGATTATATACTCCTGCTTATTAGCATAGGGTTTGCAGGCATCCTGTGGAGGAGGTGCTCCCTGGCCCCAGTGATTCAGAGCTTGGCCATGTGATTTGCCTTGGATAGCAGCAAGTAAGCAGATGCTTTAACAGGCATTTCCTGTCTTTGCCAGCTTTCTGGTTCTTCCCCTCTGCTGTAAGAATAGCATCTCCAAATAGGGTGTGCTGCCTGCACAGCCTGGATCCAAGAATGAAGTAGACAGATGGAGAAAACCCACAATTCACTCTCAGCCATCCTTAGCAGTCGGGTAATAGAAGTGAGAAGTAAACATTTGTCTTTGTAAACATCTGACATTTGGGAGGTTGTTACTGAAGCAGAGCTTACCAAGCAAATTAACCAAAGCTGGACCAAGAATTTCCTCAAACTCATCATACTTGCACAGGTCTCCTGCAATGTTGCTCTCTAGCTCCTTATTTCAAATTTGAAACTTTGCTCTTTCCAACACAGTCTGTAATCTAATTCACATGTCAAACTTATTTTCTGTTTTTGACCTAAATTTTGTCTGTCACAATTTGGGTTCATTTCTTCCTTGTCTTACATCTATAGGTAACTGTTTGAGGTATGAGAATATAGTAGTTAAGAATGGTTTCTGGGTTTGGACAGCCTAGAATTAAACCCTGGTCTGTTCACTAACTCACTGGGAAATCTTGAAGAAGTTAGTCATACTATCTAAAGCTCAGTTTTCTTATCTGCAAGATAAGGGTGATTTTATGGCTCACAAAGCTGCAGTATACACTAGTGTTAGACAAGTAAAATGTTTATGTCAGGTTGTACCCATCATTTGCTCAGAGTTGGTTGATCTTGTATGGCTGCTTTTACCTGAAATACACTGTCCCCCGTACTTTCTAAATTACCTCTGTTCTAATCAAACTTCACATTTTAGTTTAAGGTCATTTTCTGTATGATTTTTTTTCTCTACTCAATTTTAGGGTGCTTTAGGGTGCTTTTACTTGTTCTTTCTTGTTTCCTATGAGCTAAGTTCTTTCTTTGAGGTTCTAATCTTTTTGGAGACAAGCAGTAGATCAAACTTATGCTGTATCTTTTTCTAAGCCAAGGGTATAATGGCTGCTCATTGAATAGATGGAAAGCAGTTCCCTTGTTGCAGTACTCCATTTTGAGAACCAGGTTTTTTTTGGTTTTTTTTTTTGATGGGGGGAGGGATAGTACAATCAGTAGAGAAATGACTACAGTCTTAGCAGAGTACTAGTTTTAGAATACTCTGGAACAAATGTTTGGCATCAGTCATTTCATCAAGTTCTTTTCCTTAATTCACCTCACATTTGAAAGAGTGACGAAGCTATAACCAAGGTTTGGAAGTAAGATAAAAACATATCAAGAATTCCAAGCTAATGGCAGTGGGTCCTAGGCCCCAGGCTGAGCTTTAAGTGTGAATCCCTAGAGTGACCTCAGTACGACTGAGCTGCATCGGGGGCGTGTTGGAGGAAGTCATTCCGAGCTTCAGGAGGTGGATGTTCTACCCAGGTCTGGTTGTCTTCTAGCATTTGAAATTCATTGCTGAGTTCTTCATTAATTGTTTTTGGAATATAAAGTTTCAGCCTTTCCAGGAAACTCCGGAAGTCGATTTATTTTAGTGAGAGAGCGAGGATATGGAAAGCAGCTTGCCAATTCTGTGTAACTTTGAAAAGCAAAGAATTGAAAAAGCTTGCTGTATGAGTCATAGTCCAAATAAGAAAATTCTTGCTTCTGGGATTAAGCCATGTTTAAGTTAGGTACAAAATGATTAACTGGGTTCCCGTATAGATATTATATTATCCATTTTAATTTGCATCATTCACTAAAAACTCATATATTACACATATATTATTGATTCACTTGCAATTATTGAATCAAAAGTAATTTTATAAAGTACTGCCTTCAGTCGAGAACTCTGTTATTAATTTAGCTGTTACCAAGAAGCTGTCTTGAAGTGGGAAGCTGGTATTGTAGCTAAGTAAATGAATGAGTTGGAACTAAATCTAATTGAAAAAAAAACTAGTGAAAATAATAAATGAATTCATTCAAGATATTAGTAATTATTGTAGAGGAAAGAGTTTCAAATATGTTATGGAATAATTATTGTGTTTAGTGGGCATATTTTACTATGTACATATGAAGTGTTGGAAGCAAATGATTAATTGCAGCATCTAATTTTTTGTCTTCTTATATATGTGGAGGTTATAGAAATACATGTGTTAAAACCAAATAATGGTAGAAGGAGAGATTACTTCAAAGAATAGGGTGTTATAAAGCCATGTTTATTAGCTTTTGTGAGAATAATGCAGCACCATTCAATTTATTCCTTGCTTTATGTTAGGTAGTTCTCAGGAGACTTGAAATCCACTATTAAGCTTACTGATTTACATGCAAATAGTGGTCTCCCCTCAGTTGTGTATAGACTAGTTTTTATAAGGATTTGCTTTTGTCCAGAAATATTTTTTACTTTTAAAATTATATAAAATGAAAAATTTCCCAGGATCTTTTAGGCACAACCATATACCTTTAAAAAAATAACAGATTTCAAAATGCAGCAAAGGATGGAAGTGCAGAAATATCTACACATACATAGCATAATTGCTGGCAATCAAATGACTTACCCATCAAAACAAGCAAATGGTGTTTGATTTACTCTGAATTCATGAATGCTGCCTTCATTAGGGATGTTAACTTATCAAAACATCATTTGTTGTATTTGTTGTGTTTAAGTGATTGTAAAAATTTCCTTACATGTGTGATAGATTTTGAGAAACATAGTCTTGATGTGTCAGTTCAAATCAGGATGGCTGAATTAGGAAGTGATTGAGAGGTGACAAGTACTCTGTTCACAGGCTTTGTTACCCTCCTTGCTGGTTGAAAGTCGAAACAGCCATAGCGCTGCAGGGACTCAGAGCTGAGCATGAGACACTGATCCCCAGCTGCGCTGGGAGTGCAGGAAGTGACAGTGGTGGAGAAGGATGTCTCTACCAGGGATCGCGCTGGCTTTCTAAATAAGCTGCACTAGAACCTCATTTTGAAAGATGAATAAAATTCTTCCAGCTGAGAATGTGTTCCAAGTGGAGACTGTATTGTAATGCTTTCAAGAAGAAGAGCAATTCCACTGAGGTGTGTGGAAAGAGGAAGTAAGTGTAAGATGAGGCCAGGAGTCAAAGAACAGATTTCAAGCTGACTTGTATGATGAGTACAACTGCTGAACTTGAGTCTGATAGCTAAGGGACACTGAGGAAGATAGTTAGCAGAGATGTGACCTGATCCGCCATGAAATTCAGCAGGGTCTTAGAAATGGAGAATGTGGATGGGGACACACAGATTAAGCCAGGAAAAGCAGAGAAGAGTTGCAGCTACAGGGTAGGTAGGGCCAATAGGAATAGAGAAGGAAGGACATGTCCAGGGAATGATAAGGAGGCGTGGCTTATCAGCTCTAGGAATTTCACCTTGTAAAATGTGAGCAGCATTAGTATATATTCACCAGATTTCTGTAAGGATTTACCTAAAAGTATTTAGCAAAGTACTCAATACATGACATAAATTCAATAACTTTTAGCCCATGAAGTATAATAATACGTCACCAGGGTTTGGCAACTGAGAAGAAGGAGAGTATAAGCAAGGGCAGGCTCTTGAAGTGAGTCCTTAGTATTATCAGGTGAGTAATTGTAGAGGCGGTGTAGGTGCTGAAGGAAAGAAGTCAGATTGTAATGGGGTCAAGAATGAAGTTCAGGGTGAAGAAATGCACAAAAGAGAATCAGATATTACACTGCAAAGGGAACAAAAATAACAAGACCATAGCCAAAGTGAAAGGCTTCAGAGTTTTATTTTCGTGTGTGAATGTTTTTTAAATAACATATGTATGAGTCTGTGTAATTGAACCAAGGAGTAGTGACAAGGGGGAACTTTAGAGAACTAAATTGGGGGCTTGGTGGGGGGTGAAAGGCAAAAAAAGAGCTGATATATGGGCAGGGATTAACGGATTATTATCATTCAGAATGTGGGGCTGGAACAGTGGCAGAGTAGGCTAGGTTTCTGCCCGTGGCATCAGTGTCCCATATGGGTGTCAATTCATGTCCTGGCTGCTTCACTTCCAGCATGCCTCCTTGCTCATGACCCGGGAAAGCAGCAGAGGGTGGCCCACGTCCTTGGGATGATGAACCCATGTGGAAGACCTGAAAGAGGTTCCTGACCCATGACTTTGGCCTTGCCCAGTCCCAGCCATTACGATTATTTAGAGATTGAGCTAGTGAATGGAAGACCTTTTCTTTCTGTAAATTTAATAATTTTCAAATAAAAATAAATAAATGTTTTTAAAAAGAATTATTCAGAATGTATCTAGAAAGAGGAAATGTGGAAAGAAAGAAGAGAGAAAGATCAGGAAGACAGTGTGTACGCAGGGAGGGTCAGAGTTTGTGGTCAAAGAAGTGAGTAGGGCATGAGGGTTTGTGTTCATTCAGCTTCTGGATATGGCAAAAATATGGTTATGGAAATAGTTTTCTGAAGTTTTGCTTATTTCCCTGGATATTAACGTTTAGATAGGTAATTGAGGGAGAGAAATAGTGAGGACTGGAAAGCTAACCAGTGGGTGTTTACATATTCTGATGAAAACTTACAAAATGTTGAGATTTTGTAAAATTAATGCAGGAAGTTGATAGTATCTAATAGTCTGAATCTAGAAAAAAAAATGTTATCGCACATGGGAAGAGCAATTTTTAAAATCTGTTTGCTTTCTTCTTCCCTCTTTTTTGCTTTATTTTGTCTCCTCCCTGCTGTGTATAACTCATTCTACATTTTACCTTCTGAAGCACTGTGCTTCCTCATCTGCGAGGTGATGCACTCAAAGTGCCATGTGATGACAGAAGTTGCTGCTCATAAGGTTGCTACAGAAGGAAACACTTGGCTTTATAATTATACAACCAGTCAAAGCTGGGGCAAAAATTAGATATTAGTTATTACCTAACATGAATTTTGAGGAAAGAGCAGTTAATGGACATATATCTTAGGGAAATTTTGGGACTAATATGAAATAACGTTTCCTAAATTTCAAAATCTAGGTGACTTCTCATAGGTAGAATTTACTTCAATTTCTTTCTGTCAATGTGGATAACACACGTGCAACATCTAATATTTAAATGCATTTCTGTTGATAGGTTCACACTAAGGTGATGGTTCATCCACACTTAGAAAAGTGAGAATCATATCATTAATTCATTCAGCTGTCAAATGTTCATTGTGTCCCTTCCATGTGCTAGGAAGAAAACTAAGATTATTATAAAACCATAATGAGTAAAGTAAGGTAAGATTTGGCCCTTCATGAGGCTTGAGTAATATTTTTGCAAATAAAAATAAAGCAGTGCTAGGAGAACTTGCAGGTGATTTGACATAGTCAGGGAGATTTGGCTGGCATTCACCAGTGTAGCAAAAGGCAGCTGAGATGCCAACAGTGGGTGGACACCGAGTAGGCAAAGGTGCGGGCTGGGGAAGGGGAGACTGAAAACCTTTGCAGGCTGAGTGTGCTGGTGATTTTGAGGGTACTGGAAGTCTGGGGCTGGAACAGAGTTCAGAGAGTGGGGGGTTTGGCTGGGGAGGGGCAGCAAGAGTCCTTTGGACCTTGCAGGTCTTTGTTTTGAGGGCAAACAATAGCAAGCAAATTCAATTTTTATTCATATCTTTTACCTTAACATAGCTATATCTCAAGGCAAATGCCTTTCCAAAAATGAAATGGAACATACATTATTATGATAGAATATTTTAACGATATATAAAAATGATGATTCTTTTATTTTTTCTTTCCAATAAAAGCAAGATAGCACATCTTTCCTTTGCTCATAAAGTAAATAAGAAGTAAAGTAAGAGCTCTAGCTCCTATCTTGTTTATCCTAATCAGGATTAGCTTTATCCTAATCAACAATCTTATATTCAACCTTAATGATATTTCATTAGCTTCTCAGAACCACCTTTCCTGTCTAGGTCTAATTATATCTAATGTAATGTATCTCAACTCACTATATTAAATCATTTTTAAAAAACATTTTAGAATCACTCCTGAGCTTTGATTTAGGCACTAGAGAGGCCTGAGTTCTCTTACTTCATTTTGGAGTGCATGATCTTCCAATTTTCTTCTTAAAATATCTTCCTTGCTCTTGTATCTAAGGCAATGAAATGAAGTAATTTTCCTTTGTAGCAATGCATAAGCATCTACGTAAATAAAATGCAACTATCGACCTTTGTTCTAACCCTCCACTAAGGAAGGTGTTGAGTACCTTACTTTATTCATAGATACCAGCTTGTTCTTGCCTGGGATCACAGGAGCTCTCACAGATAACTCTGTTGATTGAGAGGTCTTCGGCATATCCAGCAGTATGTTCTAGTAATGATCTTCACTTATTCCCAGACATAAAACCTCATCAGTTCAAACTGAAATACTGTTTCTGAGAATCTAGGCACAGTAGCATATGATTCTGTTACAGAAAAATTCAACCAAAAAATAAAAGACAGGAGCAAAAGCTTGAAGCTATGCAGTCATGAGGAGTGACTAGCCACTGCCAGTTTTCTCTGATGATCTTTGCTTTGGTTGCATGTTTTCATAAACTGCTGCTGTTGTAAGAACTAGCAGATAAATTGCCTATTGCTTTATGTATACCATTTTTTTAGTGGCAATGCAGAGGAAATAGATTACTTTTACCTATTATTACTTTAAAGGTGCTTGTGAGATTTTTTTTTCTCTAACTGGAAACACTGTTTTGTGTCTAAGAAAGAAAAACAGGCTCATTCTCCATTTGTGACAGTAATGAATAATCTGGTGTGTACTCAATTAAATCTGAATACACAGATAATACCTGACTCCAAGAGAAAAGTGACTGTTACGTCTTTGGAAGAAGTGGAGCCTTGTATGGTTGTGCCTCAGTATCTACAGGGGATTGAGTCCTGGATCCCTCTCGGACCTCTCTGGCACAGATACCAAAGTCTTGACATGCTTAAGTTCACTATAGAAAAATGATATAATCTTTGCCTATGAATATGAAATTCTCCCATATTTAAAGCATGGGTAATATATTTGCACTTAATAGAATACAAGCACTATATAAATCATTATTACCCTGTATTATTTAGGGAATAATGGGCAAAAAAGAAAGTCTGCACATGTTCAGTACAACACTGTCACGGGTTTAACTACATGGTCTACATGAGGAAGATGCAGGGTGAACACGCTCAAACAATGAACACCAGATGGAGACCGATTGGATTCATTATAGTACCTGATGTGACACTGTCGCTGTCCAGCAGTGAGAGACTTGGTGCACAGAGCTGATAATCACACACAGACTACTGACTGATGGTCAATAGGCAAAGTTTATTAACAGCAAAAGACTTTTAAAGACTGAAAGTCACGTAGACAGAAAGAAGGAGGGTCTGAAGCAGGATGTGGCTTCTGTGCTTGAATGCAAGGGGGGTCAATCAGTGGACAATGTGTTCTTCTAGCAGGCTACTAATAATTAAGCAACATTCACCAGCAGAAGCACCTCTCTTTGATCTGTTATCAGAGTTCAAGGATCAGGGAGTTCCTAAGCCGTGTTTTTCTATTCCAGCTACTTCAGGACCTTTGTCCTGAGTTCTTGAAGCTTTCTCACAAGATGACAGCTGGTTATGGTTTTACATCACTGATGTTCCTTATTGTCCTCTGACATGATGCAAATGTAGATTTTGGTTTTTTGACCCTTCTAAATTTTTCCCATATATTTTCTCTGTACTTGTGCAGAACCTGATAATATGCAGATCCAACTACATAAAATAATATATTAATCCAAGAAAGAAAATCAGTAAGGTAGGACCTTCCAGGCAAACACAGAATTTGTTGTTGTTGCTGCTTTCTTTTAAGTAAAAGCAGAGGGGCTTATATTAACTAAATCTGTCAGACTTGAACTCTGGGCTTGTTTCTCACACTTGTGCACAGAAGTGATGACTGTTAGTCACTAATGGAGGTTCACTGAGCTCAGTGAGATCTCTCAGTTCTACCCCGTGAGAAATTTGAAAACTACAGTTAGAATTTGATAAAGGGCCAGTGTGTCTGAGAAGAAAAAGAAATGGTACTAATTGTAACTTTTTTCTTGGTAAAATTGTAAAGTGGGAAATTGGAGAATATTTTTTAAAATTTATTTTTGTTTGAAAGGCAGATTTATGGAGAAAAGTTGTAACAGAGAGAGAGAGGAGAGAGAGAGAGAGAGAGAGAGAGAGAGAGAGAGAGAGAGAGAGAGATCTTTCACCTGCTGGCTCACTTCCCAAACTGTGCAATGGCCAGGGTTGTTCAGACTTTAAGCCATGAGCCAAAAAGTCCTTTGGGCTTCCAAAGTCCTTCAGGGTTCCAGCATGGATGCAAGGGCTCAAGGACTCAAACCATTCTCTGCTGCTTTCTCAGGTCATAAACAGGGATCTGAATCAGAAGTGGAGCAGCCAGTACACAAACCTGCTCCCATATAGGATACCAGCCCTTACTTGTGTGGGACTAGCCTGTTGAGTCATCGTTTGGGGACCTGGAGAACAGATTTCCAGGGGTTAGCATTTTAAACTGGAAAGATGGAGGAAAACAATGTTATGAAGAAGTTGTTTTTGAAAATGTTCTTAAGCAGTGGAGATTTGGAGATGGCAAATCAGCAAACAAATGAAGGTATCTTTAAGGAAAAAGACTGTTAACATTATTTTTCCAGAAATGCAGTATCATTACTTGGAGGAACAGAAATGATTAATATAGTCTTTTTGTTCAGGGAAGCTATTCCACAAGATAAAAGGCTAGTAATCTAATAACTAGCATATCAGTATTATTTTATTTGCTTTTTCCTGTTTGCAAAATAACTTCTGTGCTATCTTGTTATTATTGTTATACTTGGCTAGTTACACATCTACGATAAGAGACCATAATTAATGTGAAAAATTATACTGAAATGGTTGTGTTTATTTTGTGTCACTTTAGCAATAGCCCTTCAGGAATGCTATTCTTATTTTCCACTTGCATTCAATAACAGGCTTGCAGCCAGTGGCATTGTATTTACACAGTTTTTGTCAAAACAATTTTATCTCTAATAGATTTTGATCTACATTGTTTGAAAACTTCTGTTTCTGCTTTAAAAACTTTAATGTAATTTCTTGCATCTCTATTTCAGGCAATAGAAAAACTTTTGAACTTATATATCTGGAAGCTGTGCATTTTTGTCTTTCTAAAAGTTGACTTTTTTTTCATTTTTTAAATAGGAGGTTAATGTCCTTAATTAGGAATTCTCATTTTTAAATGGGTTCAGAGGAGAGCAACAAATTTGAACATAGTTGGTTCCTTTCTTTCTCCACAGAAGTGGATGCTTTAAAAATATTACATTTACAGTGACCTTTAGATGATTAGAACTGGTTATAAATATAAGTGAATTGCCTGTAAATGCTACATGAACCCCCAAGAAGCTTTATTTGAGACTATGGTGAGATACCTTTTCATGTTCATGTGCAAGGATTTACACTAGCTTCACTGTGGTAAATTTTAGTAAAAATTTGTATGCCTCTATCTGCATTTATACATTAAGCCCAGTTAAAATACATGGAGGTGTTAAACCTCAGCCATGGGAGTATCACAGGATGAGGAAATTGACAATACAACTAAAGTTCCACATAGTATCAGAATTTTCCATTAGGATAAGGAAGTTTCATGACCGCGAAAGGGGCTAAATCAAGACTTACTAGGACTAGAACAAATATGTACTGTTTAATATAACTCTGAAGAAACAAATATAGTAAGGAAGATCAATGCTGTAAATCTCCTAAGAGGGACTCTCTTGCTAGTTTATTGTCCTAATGGATGTTTGATATTTTCTAGCTCTGAAAGCAGAAAGCAGGAATCAATGTTTAAAACCCATCCAACTCATTTACCAGAAGGGGTTTTAGGCAGAGAAAAGTGGTTCCTGTTTGCCTACCTCCTTTCAGCTTTTTTTGGTTTCTTCACTTTGTTTCTGCATTCTTTTTTTTCCAACTATTTTTTTTTTTCTTCTTTTTCTCCCTCCTAGCTCATAAGCACATTTCCCTTTTGCTTCTTTTGAACATTTTGAACTATTGGAGAAGAATGACAGGTTTTCCTATTGTGTTATTAGGGAGAAGCGTAAAGATAAGAGACATGTGTTTTCATGTACATGGCTCTCTGAGCTGTGGTAAGCTTGGTACACTTAGTTTTGATTCTCTGTTCAGGCCCAAACCATCTGAAATAGAAATTAAAAAAGCGAGATCCTCAACTTCAGTTAGGATTCAATCCACAATGATAAATGTACGCAGTGCTGGCTGTATTTCTTTTTCACAGGCATCCATTTTGCACCACAAATCTTGCCATGCTCAGGTATATACATGTGTATCCATAGCAGAAGGTTTTAACTTAGGAAAGCTACTTAGTTGTACACCCTTGGGGGTGAGAGCTTGCTGGAGGAGACCATTTCCTACAGATCATTTGATGTTAAATGTTCTGATTGGGTTTGATGATCTCTTTGCCGCAGATCTCAGTCCAGATGGAGTTGAGGTTGCTTTTCAGGAATTTGAAGGGTTTTTAGGGATGAGAAGTTGCTACTCCAAAGACTGTCAGGTAATGTCCAAAGAAACGACTCTTTCTGTGAAGGTCATTTCTACCTCCTAGCAAGTGCTTCCAGGGCAGCATCAGAGAGGAAAGCTGTCAGTAATTTCTCACCTGGCCAGGTTACAGCTGATGCCCTTGGAGCAAAGAAGCTCTAACACAGTGCTGGTTTCTTGAGACATCCATTTGATCTCTCTGTAAATACTGCCCAGGGGGTTTTGTTTCTAGGATGTTCCCGAGAGTTCTGGCCAGGGAAGTAAAAAAAAGCTTTAAGTACTTGAATCTTATTTTTTTCAACTTTGTGCTATAAAATAGCTACTCTGTTTTTTTCTTCCCATTCCTTTTTCTCTATTTCTGTTTCCTGAATCAACGGTCACATACTGAATCATCCAAATTTCTCTAAATATAGAATTTATTTTCAACCTTCTTATGTAATACCCCTGGTTCCTTACACAAAATTCTGAGTAGTTCCTTATGATTACCCACTAAAATTCCCTTCTTTTTTTGTTCAGAGGTCTCTTCATTTCTAAAAATCCACTAACAGATGTGTTTATTGTGATCAGTGATGACTCAACGAAAAGTTATAAACCAGTTACCTTCTAGTTACAGATTTGCTTCTGCTACAAACCTAAATCCTTTATCATCTTTGTTTTAAAGCATGCCTCAGTACATAGCTTAGAATGGTACTGTTATCCAACTACAGAAAAAGAGTATTTACTTTTGACAATGACCTAATTTCAAAATGTTAAATTACCTATATTTTTATTCTATTATTAGAAAAAATTAGATTATTAAATCAATATTCTATGTTATTTATTTATTTGTATTTATAGTGTTAGGCAAAGCTATTTCATTGTAAAAGGAGCACACTTAAAGGAGCAGGGTAGCAGTTAGGAAATTCTCAACCAGGAGTGTTTTATTTCAGTGCCATTAAGCTATCAGTGATGTTCACTGCATTTTCCTTCCCATTGTTGCTGATTGCCAGTATATTTGTGGGTAAACATGGAAATCTCTCCCTCTTGTTTTTTCTAACTGGTCACTTCCTACCTTGTATGTTTCTTGCTGGCACTGTCTGGTGACAGGGGAATTCATCCCTCTGTTGATAACTTCCCATGCCTCAAACAGGGCTATGTTCAGTTCAGGTAAGTCTGGCAGGAGAGGTGGGTGAAGGGTGCTAAAAGAGGCAAACATTATTTATGCAGAATTTCTGAGAATGTGATAGGAAGATTGGAAAAAGGCAGGGAGGAATCTGAAAAATACCACAAACTTGAATAGCACTTTTGTAATGGAAATTTTTGTTTTGATTCTAATTTTATGCTTAAATGCTTTTAATTTGATCCACAATTAATTTACCATCCCTTGGAGAAGGTGTTGATTATATGGAAGAAAAAAAAAAAGAAACCTATATGCTATGCTACTAACAAAATAGAGTTGAATTCAAAATAGAGTTATTATGTGGCATCGTGTATTATGATGGCACACCTGTAAACATAGAAGCACATGCTTCTGAACTCATCTCTATCATCTGTGGGCCTGCTCTTGTATTTCTGGTTGGGATTGCCTGATAGCTTTGTTCGAGTTATAGTACCCAATGAAAGTAGGGAAAGGTTGGGTATTGAGAAAAGCAGGTAAAGTGCCAAGTTTGAACATTTGAATTATAAAGCATTATAAGGGAGCTCTTACAGAACCAGATGGCAGTTGTACATCTGAGAACACATCATAATATGTGACAAACATATTTACCTGATTTTGGATTTCCCCCAAATCCAGTTACTTTGCCATGGAAATGAAAAATAATCGTATTCAACAAGGATATGACAAGTCTCAGAGAGAATAGAGCTTCTGGGTTTAGACTGAGCATGGGAACAATTATTTTAGTTAGAAATCCGAAGCTGTATGCAAGATCTATCATGAATGTTATATCAGGAAATTCAAGTCTTATATGCTTTAAAAATTACACTGCAATTATTTCTGAAATTCTAATGGCTGAACTGGCAAAGACTTTAAAGATGTCCAGGTTTCAGTGAAATATATTTCATAAATTAGCTTATCATTGCACTGATTTAGCATGCCTAGCAGGTGAGAGACAAAAACATGTGTTATCTTCCCTAGGGAACCTTCAATGAATGTCATTCTGGCTTCATATGTCTTTCTTTTCTCCCCTTCTTGAACTGATATAAAATTCTAATTTGTGCCCTCTAGTTTCATCTTCATTGAAATCTAGCAAAACTGCTGAAGGTAAGATAGTGGCAATGGTGCATGAAAAAGGGAAAAGGAATAAAGTGATTCATAGCATACTGGAAGAAAGTTGCAATTGTTAACAGCACCATTTTTGTATGTAGGCAGGTTAAAATGTGTCATATATCAGTGTTAAAAATAAAGTTATCCATCTTGGCTAGTTTCTTAAAGTTCATAGAAAATATACTAAAGCTATATTGGTATCTTGACAATGTATCAGAAAGCATACCGTGTCACTGTCTCCCAAACAATAGTCAAGAAAGTAGGCATGTATGATAAACTATCAGTAATCTTGACAAGTAGTTGTTCAAATACCAGAAATGGTAGGCATTAGGGAGGAGGGGACACCTGCTTCTTTTGTTATGAAGAGTAAATGTGACATTTTTCAAGAATAGTAGCTGTGGTCAACATCCCTTATCTGTAAGTCTTTTGTTCCTCTATGTAAATTTGAGCTCTAGTGCATTGTTGTTTTGCAAATGTTGTTCTTTGGTCCTCCCTTGTGTGGGTGTCAGGTCCTCACAAAATGGCCCCTGTCCTTAGACAATTTTTCTGTTTGGCAGATGAGAAAATGACTTATTTGTCCATATTTGTTTCCTTTCACTGGTAAGAAAAATAGAAATTTAGAGTTCTGCTCACTTTCACTTCTTGGAGTCCTTTTTACACACACACAAAAATGTCCATCTCTGTTTTTCTGAGTTTATCAAGGAAGACTGAGCAGACTTTAAAATGAATTCATCTGTTTAAATGCAGCTGTCCAGTGAAAGTTGTTTTTTTTTTTTTAAAACCTTAGTCCTGGAAATGCTTTTGAGGGATAGAACAAACTCCGTATTTGGGTAGTTTTTTTTTTTTTTTGATCTATTTATTTTTATTGAAAAGTCAGAAGTACAGAGAGGATAAGAGACAGAGAGGAAGGTCTTCCTCCGTTGATTCACTCCCCAGACAGCCAAAACTGCTGGAGCTGCGCTGATCCGAACCCAGGAGCCTGGAGCCTCTTCCGGGTCTCCCATGTGGGTGCAGGGTTCCAAGGCTTTGTGCTGTCCTCGATTGCTTTCCCAAGCCACAGAGAGCTGGATGAGAAGCAGGGCCATTGGGATTAGAACCTGGAACTAGTGCTCATATGGGATCCAGGCGCATGCAATGTGAGGACGTTAGCTGTTAAGCGACTGCACTGGGCCCCCAGCGAAAGCTTTGATCAAGACTTCCTTCTACTAATAGGATAGAATGAAATTGTATCAATTATGTTTTAGCAATATGAAAACAATACATGATTTTAGAACTAAAATGTTAGAATATAAATAATATATGATGGTACTAGATAATATATGCACAAAAATTACTATTCTTAGAACTAAGAGTCTCATGGCTGAGGAACATTGGACTATCATGATTCCAGCACACCCAACTCTGTGAGATATGCTTAGCTTGTTTTTTGTTTTATTCTATTTTTGATGATGTTTACATAGTTGATTAGAGTGGGAAATGTTGAGGATTAGGGGAAAGTGAGTGAGACCATTAAAAAGATTTATTTGAAAGGTCAAGTGATGTGGTAGTCAGGCCAGGCAGGGTACATTGTTGAGTGGGAGGGAAGCAATGGGGAGAGACAAAAAGAACCCATCTCTGTCTGCTGGTTCATCCCCAGATTCCTACAATAGCCGGGGCTGGGCCAGTCTGGGCACCTAGAGCTCTAGGGTATCTGCGGCCTCCCAGTGTTAAGGCATCTAGGTAGATGTTGGCCTGTGTGTAAGAGGGCTGAAGAAGATGAGAAGAAAATAAATGCATGAGCAATGGAACAGGAAAACAAGGAGGACTCTGCATCTTGTATGTGTCCCTTAGCCCAAAGTGTCCTTGCCTGTCCTTTGCCAAAGGAATTAACTGAATTGAGGGAACAATCCAATAAAGTCAGGGATACTGGACTGAAGGAGTCATTTGCTTCTCCAGTCTTTATTGTCTGGGGTGGTTTGTGTAGTGGAATTTGGCATCCCAGACCCCTGCTGGCCTTCTTCCTCTCAAGTCCCCCAGCTCACGTCCCCTGGTCCCCATTCCCTTTGACTTCCCCAGAAGAGAAAGCACACAGTCTGACTGAAGATTGTGTTCCTAGCCCTTTACTGAAACACCTTGCCGGGGTATCAGGTCTAGGAGATTCTGTCTTCACTTTTTCCAGTAAGCTATACCGAAATTGCCTTCTTGTCTGCTCATTCATCAACCACATTCTTGGCTATGGATAGAACAAGACCTGAGTACAAATCAGCTGTAACACCAAGGATGTATTAGCATGAAACTGAATCAGAAACCAGAGGTGCTGGGACTTTGTTAGGGAATTTCTGTGTCCCAAGCAATGGTTTAACTTACTGTGCCACAGTACGTTGTCCTTAAATATGCTTTTTCAAAACACAGGCATATTCAAAGCCTTTTCTGAAATTAACTGAAAAATTCAAAATGTTATGTTATCAGTATTACTATATTTACTTTCTCCATCATTCAAGAAAGAGTAGATAGCAATAAGCTAAGAAAAAAATAAATTGTAATAATATGACATGCACCAAAATGGGGACGTTTATCTGGAGTTTTCAGATGAGTGTTCCTTTTCATCTTTCCATTTAACACAGGGGTTGGCATTTTTACTCAGCATTTTTACCCTGCATCCATATGAAAGTCCTCATTTGTGCCTCTGCTGCTCTGCTTCCAATCCAGCTTCATGGTGATACACTTAGGGAGGAAGCAGAAGAAGGCCAAGTACTTGGGCTGCTGTCACCATGAGGCAGACCAGAGTGGAGTTCTTGCTCGTGGATTCAACTTGGCCCTGACCTGACTGTAGCTGTTATTTTGTTAGTAAACTTGTGGTTGGAAATCCTCTCTTTTCCTACACCTGTGCCTTTACAATCTTTTTAAAAAACAATGCAAATGGGGCCCGGCTTGGTGGAGCAAGTGGTTAAAGGTCCTCGCCTTGCACGCCCGGGATCCCATATGGGCGCCGGTTCTAATCCCGGCAGCCCCGCTTCCCTTCCAGCTCCCTACCTGTGGCCTGGGAAAGCAGTCGAGGACGGCCCAAAGCTTTGGGAACCTGCACCCGCGTGGGAGACCTGGAAGAGGCTCCTGGCTTCGGATTGGCATAGTATCGGCCCGTTGCGCTCACTTGGGGAGTGAATCATCGGACGGAAGATCTTCCTCTCTGTCTCTCCTCTCTGTATATCCGCCTTTCCAATGAAAAAAAATAATAATAAAAATAAACCTTTAAAAAAAAAAAACAATGCAAATGGCCACTGCCAGTTTTTGTGGTCTCAAGTAGTTGCGAGGTAAACATTGTGTATGTTTTCATTCTGTGGTTTTAGCAAGCCTGAACAATATAAAAACCTGAACTTAGAAGAGAATTTAACAGTTACTATAAACAAACAAACAAACAAAATGTTTTGCAAACAAAAAAGATAGAAGCTAGTTGGGTTTTAAAAATTACCACAAAATATCTCATCTTGAATAAGATTTCCTTTTCATTAGTTACCAGTCAAATTGTGGTTTTCTTATGCATTACTATTTGTGTAGAAAATTAGTCTTTTAGCATTATTGTGTCAATAATAAGGGTGGTGTTTTTCAGGATTGCCACTTTGTTAAGGACATTTTTGTGAGGAGGCAACTTAAGCGAGAAGGGTTGGTTTTTCTTTTCCTGCTTCTTACACTTCACTGTCACTTTCAGGTCTGGTGTTTAGAGAAAATGGTTTCCAATTGCCTGTGTATACTTTGACAGAACTGACAGTAGACACTGTATCTTAACTTACTTGAATCAGTGCTGTGGAAAAGCGTTCAGGCATGCTGCAGACAGCTGTTATGAAGTACATTTTGTCAGTGTAAATACTATGAAATCCACCACATTTGGAAGAGCATACTCTGTGTTTGTTAGAATGGATAAAACACCAATGGATTAAAGAGCACAGCCAAATAAACGTAGACTCGTCATAAGCAAATGTGGCCTAATATTCAAATGCAACAAATCCAATTAAACCCCAGCTCGCCTTAGTTTTTCATTCATGAGGTGGTACCTCTACAGAAAAAGCAAATAGCTGAAAAGTTTCTTTTACCCCCAAAAAAAGCATCGAATTTTTAAAATATAAGTTTGAGGTTAGTCTTCCACAGATAGCCAATTTAATTATGCTAAAAATGACATTTTTAATTAAACACCAAGGTAAGCATAAATGGATTTCAAAATAATTAATCAAACATCAAAAAATTGAAACCTTTTTCTGCTTGAGCAGCAGAAATGAAAGAACCAGTCTTCGGGTCTCATAGAGATTCAATCTAATTTAATTCTCTGTCTTCTCTAAATAAACATTCCTAAAACCTTTTTTTCATCTGGGGGAATAAGGATGAGAGGGGTAATCAATATTTCTAGCATTTTAATTAAAACCGTTAGTGGAATAAATCCATTTAATTATCAGTTAATGAAATACAAGGTCATTTACCTGACAGGAACTTTGAGGGTGGATTACTAGCTGGAATAAAGCAGAAGAACCCAATGTCACAGCCATTTAACTTCTGTCAAATTTAAGGTTAAAATCCTTTTAGGCTGTTTAACCTATTCTCTACCATTTTTCTATTATGTATGCCAACTGGCAGGAGAAATGCAAGGTAAAACTTTTTTCACATTTAATTGTGCTGCAAAGTTTTCATTACATTTGTAGACATTTTGTTGTGCTTCTAATGCATAAACTGAGCGTGGATAATGGTTCCAGTGATACTCTGTTTCTCTTTTGTGTTTGTTTTATAAAGTCATTTTTTCTTACTATAAATTATGTGAATTTTTTCTTCTTTTTTATAAATGTGGATTAACAAAATATAAATGATTATAAATATGGAGCAAGTAAGCAATCACAAATCACTTTAAATAATTTATGCTTAATTTTATGGAACCGCTATTCTGAAGTGACCTGTGTTTTCTAAAAATATCATAACAAAGTCAGAACTGGTTGGTCAGTAAGCTAGGTTTGCAAATTGGTCTGGTGAGTGATTTTAAGTTACTTTAACATTTGAAGAGAAAATACAAGGAGAGTATTATAAAGCTGCTTGTGTTTGACAGTAATACTGGGTTTCTCTGAGCAACACACATTGCTCACATTTTGTATAGAATACTTATTTTAAGAAGATTAACTTATTTATTTGGAAGACAGAGGAATACAAAGAAAGACAAAAGATGATCTTCTACCCACTAGCTTACTCCCTGAGTGGCTGCAGTGTCTGGAGTGGGCTGGGAGAAGTCAGGAGCTAAGAATTTTATCTGAATCTTCCAAGTGGGTGGCAGGAATCCAAGAAGTTGGGCTATCTGCTTCTAACTTCCTGGATAGGTACATTAACAGGGTGCTGGATCAAAGGTAGAATAGGCAAGGATAGGCTCCATGGCATAGATCAAGGCTCTGCCTGTAGTGCCAGCATATGCCATGTAGGTGTCACTTCTAGTTCCAGCGCTCCACATCCAGTTTAGCTCCCTGCCAATGTGCCTGGGAAAGTCCATTTAAGAGCCTAGGAAGAAGTTCTAGGCTTCTGGCTTCTGACCTACCCAGATTTGGCAGTCACGGCCATTTTGAGTCTCTCTCTCTCTCATCCTCTTTCCTTCCCTCCCTCCCTCCCTCAGTGTCTCTGGATCTCAAATAAAAATAAAATAAGTTAAAAAAAACAAAGATGGAACATCCAGAGACACAAATCAGGATTCAGATGGAATACCAGCATCACTGGTGGTGACTTAACCCACTGAGCTACAAAGCTGGCCCTATAGCATACTTTGTTTTTTTTTTTTTTAAGAGTCTAACAAAAGTGCTTTTTGGTCTTCACTCACTTTGCATACTATAGTTCTATCTTTAGTTTCTTGTAAGACTGCCAATTTTATATGCTGTTGATACCTGAATCTGCATAGCAGCTAGATTTAGCTTTTTCCTTTTATATTTTTCTTGCCATTACCCTGCCAGCATGTGCCAGGTTCCTTAGCAATAGAAGCTGAGAGCAATTTTTCTGTTTTTCTCTCTTTTATATGCCAAATGGGAACCATTAGCCACCAAAGCCTGTTAAGATCAAGACCTTTGGGAATCCTGCCTTTCTGTTTCCCCAGCTGTCATAGGACCATAGGCTTTTACCCAGTTATGTCTTGATAATTCTACCTGCTTCCTACCTGATTCTCGTTCCTTCTTGGGAAACAGAATATCAGGTAACTGGTTTATTTGTAGACATCTTTTTGCCTTCTGATCTTTATAAAAGGATAAATGATTTCATAAAATGTAATCATTGCCTACTGGGTCAAATCAAGGGTGTTTTGGCTTTTCTATAATCACACCACCAGTCATCCTGCAAAATTTACCTTTTATTTCCCATTTAAAAGATTTTACTTTCTATTCAAACTACAGCTGTACTCCAGTCCTTTGAGTTTGTGCACCTTTTTTCTTTAAGCTACTTTCTATCCATTTCTGTTTCTGAGTGTGCATTTTAAATCTTTTAAATCCATTACTGACTTACTGCCATGTGGCTTTGCATGTCATAATGTTAAAGCATGGAATATACATGTTTGGCTTCAATTTCAGTATTCTTGCACTAATGGTGCTTGGTTAATATGTTTGGCCATTTTCCCTCCTATTCATTCCTAATATTTGTGAATCTGTTAATTTCCATATCCATAAATTAGGAATAATAATATTTAAAGAACATATGAATTTGCTAGGTTATAAGTAGCAGGTTTGTTTTTGTTCACTTCTTTCTCTCTAATCTGTTAGCAAACAAAATACTGCTTCATTTTTATTTATAGTCATGAATTGATATGTTTCACTAGCAAAGCAGAGTAATTGATTACCATCATTTCACTTTCATATAAGTTGAATAAATAGCAATTTCTGGGTTTCTGTCAGTTGAAAGCTGATACAGACTCATGGTAGCAAATCAAAAGATCTATGTCTTGGTCCATTTGGATTCTTCTGCCATGGACACAAGTCTAATTTAAAATCATTGTACCTTATACTCTTAACTAATTGCTTGAGCTTAAAGTCATTGTTTCAGATTTTATTAAAAACAAACTAGAAAATGATCACAATTTCTAGCAATCATATGTCTGCTGTGTAATTTTGTCTTTCATAAAAAATGCCACGCTCAGTTTAATATTGCTATGTTGTTTGCAACTGGCTGGGTGAGCTTTGTATGAGGCCATTATGAACTCTAGTTTCACTAGAGCTGGACTCTGAAGACTGTGTTGCTGACATCCTGGGTCTGTTTTTCTGACACAGTTCTATAGCATATTTCCCATACCCTAAGGGCTACCCTACGGGATGTTCTGCCATGAAATGAAACGGCGCTGACTAAAATGAGAATTTCTTCCTTTCTAAGAAACTGTACTGAGACAGACTTAATCACAACAAACCAATTAAATAAAAGCCAAAGCATTCGATTCCATAGATTCATTTGAATAATATACATACTGATGGTTTTTTAGAGAGATGCCTTAGATTAGGATTAATATGAAGCAGCTATTTTTATACAACATACAAAGAATACAAAAATAATCAGAAATTCACAAAACAGTGTGTGCAGAATTTGAAGTCTCAGTTTTTTTTTTAAAAAGACTTATTTATTTTTACTTGAAAGTCAGAGTGAGAGAAAGGGAGAGACAGAAAGAGATCTTCTGTCTTTTGGCTCACTCCCCTAATGGCCACAGCAGCCTGAACTGAGCTGGTCAAAAGCCAGGAGCCAGGAGCCTCCTCCAGGTGTTCTGCATGGGTACAGGGCCCAAAGCTTTGTGCCATCTTCTGCTGCCCTCCCATGTCACCAAGAGGGAGCTGAGTAAGAAATGCAGCATCAGGGACTAGAACCAGCATCCATATGGTATGCTTATTCTGTAGACAGAGTGTTAGCCTGTTACAAGCTACCACGCTGACCTCTGCAGTCTTAATCATAATATGGAATTTTTGCTTGATAAAATATTTTGATGGGAAGTCTCAACTAAAGACTTAAACTTAGAAAAATTCATCAAATAGTAATAAAGTTTCAGTGGGTAAATTGATTATCAAAATAGAAATATTGGCCATCAGAAGCAGAATAAATACAGTGTGTGAAGGAACATTTGATTAACAGAAACTACTATTTCATCAGAAAAATAAATTTCACTTAAATTAAGATTTAGGCCCTATTTATCAAGATATTAACATTTTGTCATTCCCTACTTTAGTGACTGTTGGAACTACACAAAATTATATCTGGTTTCCAACTAGACATAAGATAAGAATGTTAACCCATAATTAGCTCCGAATACTATGGTATATTGAACACTTTATTTCTGGAACTTTAATGTATACATATTTACAAAGCTGCCGTCAAGTTTCCATGTAGCTGTGACACATGACACACTTTCCTAAGCACTTTGAATGAGGCCTTGATGTGAATGAAGTTCATGATTTTGTTGAAGTTTCTGCACAGCAAAGGAGATGTTCAGCAAAGTAAAGAAGCAACCAACAGAGTGGGACAAAATCTGCATACTACACAACATTTAGGGGGCTAATATCTAGGATATACACAGAACTCCAAAAATACAATAACAACAAAACAAATCATTAAGAAGTGGGTGAAGGAAATGAGCAGACATTTTTCAAAGAAGAACCCAAATGATTAACAGACATAAAAAAAAAAAAAAAACTTAAGTTCGCTAGCAATAAGGGAAATCAAATAAAAACCATACTTAGGAACCGTGTAACACCAGTGAGAATGGTATACACAGAAAACTACCTACAATGCCTGCTGGCAAGGATGTGGGGGAAAAGGAACCCTATTCTACTGCTGGTGGGACTATAGACTAGTGCAGCCACTATGGAACTTGGTATGGAGAGTATTCAGGCAACTGAAAATTCACTTACCATATGACTCAGCAAACCCACTACTGGAAATATATCCAAAAGAACTGATACATACACACAAGAAAGCAACCTGCACCTTGGTATCTACTGCATCATAATCAACAATTACAAAAACATGGAAACATGCTCATTGAAGGAGGACTGGATAATGAAATTATGGTACATCTATTCTATGGAATACTACTCAACTATTAAGAATGAAAATTTGCCATTTGCAGCCAAATGGTACCTGTTGGAGACCATTATGCTCAATGAAATGAGCCAATCCCAAAAGCACAAATATCGTGTTTCATTCTATGTAAAAATCATCAAAAATAAAAATAATTAATATATTTTTTAAAACCTGTACAAAAAATACATAAATAAACTCCAATAAAAATACAAAAAGGCAAATAAACACACACCTGCAATCTCTCAAACAAAAGATATATTGGAGACCAGAGTACTAGGAATAAAGAAAAAATCAACAGACTGTGTCTCTACTACTGAATAAAAGTAGGCTACCAATAAAACTTCTAAAAATACATAGACAATAAAATATGAAACTTTCTACCATTGCCTCTACCAACAGTGTTGTGACCCTTGTAAAGAGCAGAAAGTTGGAGTCAAGACTACACGTGGAAGACTATTTTACTACAAAACATGGGGAATAATGGGGAGGCGGGGAAAGAAGAAAACTGGGGAGAGGGGTTGGGAAGAAGCCCTATGCTGCAAAATTGTAAAACAGAAAATAAGAATTAAAAAAAATTTTTAAAGCCTAGAGTTATGCACCCGAGCAAATACGGCTCTAGATGCCACAAGGAGAGAGAGGTGAAAGCATTGGAATTGGAGAAACAAAAGAGATGTTGGTATTCGCCTCTAGAATATGTTTTGATTTCATCTAAGTAAGACAGCAGGTTAGTGAAAACATTTCATGCATGAGAAATGTTGCTCATGCAGGCTCAGAGCTAGTATGCACTCCTGTTTGGAACTTATAATGACGAGATAGCTTGAGAGTTCAGATTAAAAAAGGAAGCCTGGGTCAGACTTCGGAAAATGTTTTTTTGCCAATTTAATTTTTTTTAAAGTCTAAATAATTGAAATGGTCCATACTGGCCCAGATTTATGGTGATCATACCATGTAGTTTATATCTGAAATTGGAAGAAAATCAATTTATATTGGATCTGTGTTTCTTAAGATATATCCATCTGTCTTCTTTCAAGTTAAAAATCTCTTTTTCAGATATTTCAGTAACAATCTTAAGGAGTTGGTTGACATGAAACATGATGATGATTCAGCCATCTTTTGGTGAAGTAAAGATGTTAAAAGCACAATCCTTTATCATGGAGTTAACTTTGTGTCTTTTTTTTTTTTTATAAAGAAGTGTGTTCTAAAATTTAGGCTTACAATGTTTAAAATTCCATGCTTAAATGATTACATTTATGAAGTAATATTTATAGCATTGAAAATAATATAAACCTCTCTGGGCTTAGTGTTGTTATTTTCCATGATGCAATTTTATAGGTAAAGGGATGTGCTCCTCCTCCTCTTGCTCTCTCCCCATTTTTCCCCAGCCACCATTCTCTCCTGTGGTGTTAAAATCAGCACCTGGCGATGGAGATGGTCATTCAGTTTTGCCTTGCAGACTCTGATGTGGGCAGGAATGTTCTGAGGGTGCTGCTTGAATGGTCTCCATAGTTCTGAGATGCTGTTGGCTTTGTTGTACCAGGGCTGAGGAAGTCTCTTTGACTATTGGCTGATCAGGAACCTTTCTGTTTTATGTCACTTTGATTATTCTATGACTAAACTTTGTTTTTCCCTCACATCAAGGACGTTATAGAATTAAGTTCAGAGTATTTGCTTGTTTTCATGACCAGTATCTTTAGTGTGGTAAATAGGAAACTGTTTCTGTGTCAGTGGTTTGCCAAATGACTGAGCATCATTTTGGGAGTCTTGGTTAACACTAACCCACTGCTTGGGAAATATGATTTGTTCGATACTAACTGGTTTGGGGAATCTGTATTTTAGTGACTTCACCAGCTGTTTATGAAGCTGCTGGTATGAGAGAATTGCTTTCTGAGAAACACTGCTCCAGAATGAAAGAGAATGCATATTTAGTGAAGGGCAAGTTAAGGTTCCTCAACAATTATCTTAAGTATTTATATTCAGTTCAACAAATGACTCAGTGCTTGATGCTGCTAAGTCTATTCTTGCATCTCTAAAGGATTTCTCTAAGGATGTTCCTAGGAACTTAAAATTGGGAGGGATAGTTGGGAAGGTTTGGCATACATTTATAAGTTAGTAGCCTGTGCCTCCTCAAGCTTTGGCTCTAAATATGCTTCTCTCTGCTTATCCTGGTTGTACCTTTCCAGAGCCAAAACCCATGTGAATTTCATGGGCAGAGCTTGGGTGATACTGACATAAAACAAAAACAATGTGGAGAGTTTGGTCATGAAGTTATCTGCAAAATAGGGGAACAATTTGATTAAGGGGTTCTGGAATTCATTTAAGCAAAATTAAGAAGTACTCTTGTATCTGCTTCCAGGGCCCTGCCCTCAGTACCCCTGTGGGAACAATACCCACTTCCAGGTGGTCTCCTTGCAACCAGAAAATGGCCAAGAAATTCACTGCCAGAGTTCGGGGAATGCCTCTAGTAATCCAAGAAGCATTCATTTTCCAGTTTTTCAATTATGAAGGCAGGTGAAGAATGAAGGGTGTAGGGACAGGAGAGAAACCCAAGACTCTTTGAAGTCACTGAGTCTTTCCACTGTTAGTAGCAGCTTGAAACCACAATGAAGCTGCAAATCCCAGCAGTTTTCTCTTGTTGGATAAACATTTGCTGCAGCAGCCCTAATTTTGCAATTTTCAGTGTAGATTTGAATGTCAGCCCATGAAACCTGATACATTTTATTGTGGTAATTCAGATTTCCTTTGTCTAAAATACAGTCTTAAATATAATGGAAGCTTAATTATTTAAATTTTGTACAATATTTTTCAATGCTTAATGATGATTTTTTCAGATTTTTTCTGCAAATATATGTTTTTGAAAATCTTGAGGTTTTTTGTTTGTTTGTTTACTATAACTTAAGCATATTTTGGGACCAAAGAATATAATAGTGTGATACATGGGTGCCATTTCAACAATATTTCTATATAACATAATAAAATAGATATATTTAATATAGCATTTTTATTATTAGCATAATAAAATAGATAATATATAGTCTATAAATAGTACTTGAAAATTGGCATATCTGATTGATTATAGTAAGGCAAGAACATGCAAGTCAATTTTGTATTTAGCAAAAATGCTTCTTTAGTTATTGTTTGGTTTTCAGCACACACAGTAGGTTGAGAATAGCTATTGTAACACATTTGGATATTAAACATAGACATCAGAGAAGGTTTTTAAAATGAATTTATGCTAGTTGAGAGCGTAAATACTAAATACTGTCAGAAACTGGTGCTGTTTGGTCCTTGGGAAGGCTAAGACAAGGTTAAGGAGTGTTTAGCCTATTGGTTCAGATACTCACGCTCTATCCTCAGACTGCCTGGTTTGCCTTCCTGGCTCTGGCTCCTGACTCCAGCTGCATTCCCTGGGAGACAATAGTAACTGGCTCAAGTAATTGGGTTCTGGTGGCCTCAGTGGGATACCTGGATTGCATTCAGGTTCCCAGCTTAATCCCACACCCTGGCTTTTGTATGGCAAGCCCCACAGTTGTAGCTGTTCGGGAAGTGAGCTAGTGGATTGATGGTCTCTCCCTCTGCCTCACTGCATATAGGAAAAATCTGAAAAATAAAAAGTTAGCAGATAGATGAACACAACTCGATGATGTTATTCTAGGACAGTCATTCACTTCCTCTCAGGAGGTGACTATGGGGATTTTTCATGCTACAGTCTTCTGCCTTCCAAAGGATTATGGAAAAGTATTAATGTAATTCATGTTTAAAACCTGAAAGACATTGACCCTGTATTTTCTAAAAAACATTCTTTTTCATTTTGATGAAGTTTTCACTCGTTTTTGTACACATATAACCTCTGATTAATATTTTAAATTGGGTATGTACTTCAAAGGCAGTTGCTGTTTTGTGATTTACAACCTTACAGAAAAATAACATAGTAGTCATAACTTGGCAGTTTTTTGTGATGCATGAAGATCAGATTTTTTAATGTTGGTTAATGCTTTGCTAATTAAAGTGTGCATGTTAATTAAAGCAGAGGCTAATGTTAATTACCTATATTAATGGAATCTCATGTAGCACCTGCCTGAAGCAATGGGTTCAATTTTCAAAATATCTCAATTAAGGTTGAAACTTTTGATTTGCATCTAGTAGGGTTTCAATTAACTGCATTGAAAACTTAAATAACACTCTTAGGGGTGCAAAATAGCAGTGATTATATGAAGTACAGTGGAATTTGGTAGGTTCATTTGTAAAGACTTTTTTTCAAGCCTAACTATATTTCTTCCTTGTCTACTAGTCAAATTCTGTTCATCCATCCAGGCCAAATGAAAATACTACCTTTCCTATGAAATATTTTCCAGTTCCTAACCAATTCAGTGCCTCAGTTTGCTGCTGTTTGGTCTTTTGTATCATTATGCTGTGATTTATAGTTTGTGTCCATAGTTAACTAAAAACACCTTGTCTTTATCCTTTACAAGAACAAGGAATTCAATAATATATTACCGTGTTTTATCAGTTGAAGACATTGTTTGTAAAACAACTGGATACATTTGTTGACTCAAGTAGAAATGACTGGATTTTAGCCTATGGCCATTGCACAGTTGCTACATGCTCCAGTAAAAGATGGAATTGCTGTTATAGATCTTACTGCACTGAGAGACGAAAGACTCATTTTCTTCTTAATTTCAGTTAGAAAAATTAGCTGTAATGGGGAGAGGGTACTAACTCAGGATGAGTTAGTATAATGAGAACCAACAACATACATGTATATTGACAGGGATGATAACACCCTCTCTGAGTCCAGCGTTATTATCTGATCGGAATGAAAACAAATCTGATTTGTGACTGTAAGTACAAATACTATAAATAAGCTATTCAGGTGAGAGAGCCATAGAAGGCTTATGTTATTTTGGAAGAAAACACTTAGAGTTATTACTGGTATGGGCTAAAAATCTTAATTAATTAAAAATATAAATAGAGGGCTAGAGACAGGCACATAGTAATCAGTGTGCATAATCAGTCTTCCTGAACTTACTGTTATGCTTGCCAAAGTCCCCATAACAACCATTCCCATTGGGTTTTTGGGAGGGATTATGAGCTAATGGCACTAACCTTTTTGACATCTAGCATAATCACAGTTTCAGAAAAATAGTTTCCATTACTCTGCGTAATTGAAGGAAGCAATAATCCTTTCCATAAGTATACACAATAGATTACAACCTGATTTACGGTCCCCAGAAATCAGGATCAGTAACTGCTGTGCCTTAGTGTACTTTGATAACTGAGCATTGATCTCAGAGGGTCAAGATTTGTCTTCATTCAGCTGTAGAGAAAATCAAGCAAGCACACGATTGCCATGTGTAAGGTATAACCAGCAAGGTGAGACAAAAGGCACGTAACTCCTGTCCTGTTGTGCTATGGCCACACTGGTTAAATTTAAAAAAAAAAAAAGGTATAAAGGGGAGTAGTATTGATTAAGGAAAAAGATGTTCACTGTCATCTTGATAGTAAAACATGTGATAGCCAGAAATGAGATGTGATTGTATTTGTTAATGAAGAACAGTGCAGATTGAGATGTGCTAGTGACAGCTCACACATTTCCTGTTGTGATTGGCTTGATATTAGTTAGTAGGTAGGAAAAATGAAATGAGTAGTTATGTGACAAATGTGCCTAACAGACTTCCACACAATGAGGCAGTGGGCCAGGTCTTTGTAACTCAAAGAGCAAAGTCACCATAGCATCCATTCCCCATTGTGCCACCATTAAGGTGGCAGATGGCAGAACATTAGCAGAAAGACATTGAGAACAGCTGGAAAACATCTGGTAGGAAGAGACGACCTAATGGGTATGCTGGGCTGTGCCTAACTGTGAAGCAATCACTCAAAAAGCCTGGAAGAAACTTCAATATTTTGGTTAGTGAGAAGGATAACTGGCTGGGAAAATAAATTCTACTTCAGGGATATGAGGAAATCCTGAAAAAAAAAAAACTGACTGTGGTGCATGGTCCTCCAAGTTCCAAATAAGAACAATTAAAAAATAGTTTGTGTATATGGATCTGCAATTTGCTTTTTTAAGATATTTAAACCCTCGCCAAATCATGGGAAATATGTAAAGCATAGGATTTTGAGAGTTCTGAGGGTAATGGAAGGATTAGTGTGTGTACAGGTTATGGAAGCATTCATTAAGTTGGTGCAAGCGAGGTGGACTAAAATTTAACAACTCAATTTGTCATCTCTCTTTCTTAAATTATTATGACTTTTTTTGAAATCTAGATGAAATATAAAATGGCTCTTTGGCTATTTCAGGCTCTGCAATTCCTCTCTTTTTATTCCTCCACCCATTTGTCCTTGACTATCCACTTCTCATTGCTCTCTCTCCTGCTTTCTGACAAAGATTATCTGATGTTTCATAACCTTCTTTGAAGGCTCAATACAGAGTCAGGAATATTTCACCTTGAAACTTATTATTACAGGACAGGAATAATGAGGACAGTATTCCCTAGGGGACTGATGGGTGAAATCTGGGGAGACAAAGGCCACTCATGCCTGTTAGGTAACTAGGACAGATTATTCACAGGTTATAAGACTGATCCTTCGGTGCTCCATATTGCTCTTGTTAGAATGTGCAAGCCTCAATGTAGTAAGAAAGAAAGAAAGAGAAAACTAAGCAGGTGCCAATGGACCTGTGAATTTCCCAGGTCCCATTCTGGATAACCAGACCACAGCCTTTCAATAAATATTAGTTTTCATCCATCACAGCCATTATACCAAATGTAATGAGAGAGGGAGAAAGAGAGAGATCAATCTTCCATCTGCCAATTCACTGCTCCCATGCTTCTAACAGTCAGGGCTGGACCAGGGCAGAGCCAGCATTCAGGAACTCCTTTTGAGTTTCCCATGTGGCTAAGAAGAACCCCAATACGTAAGCAATCATCTACTGTGTCCTAGATGCAATAGCAGTAAGCAAGAGTGGGCCTTGAACTAGGTACTCTGGTATGGGATGTGAGAATCCTACCTACTCCAACCATTTTTTTTTTTTTTTTTTGGTTCTTTGGACTCAAACAAATAACATGAAAACAGAGTAGAAACAATTCAGTATGATCATGATCTAATCTTCTCAGTTTCAAAACATCTGGGCCTAGCTGTTCTCTACAGAGAAAAGCAAGTTCTTGTCAAAAAGGACATAGTAGAATCCAAGTGCAGAGAAAGGGGTAGCAGGTGAGAGAGTCAGGAGCCAGAAATTACAGGAAGAGGGAAGAGGGAGCCAATATGGTAGAGTGAGTTTGGTATGAAAATCATGCCCTGCAGAGACAGTTCAGAGAAATTGTGGTACCCTGACAGAAAGGAGGTTGGGGCAACAGAGATAATAAACAGTAGGAAGACAAAATATAGTAGGAAGACAAAATATAAAGAAATCAAGGTTCAACCTGTGCTGCCTCTCCAGCATTAGCCCTCATTAACCCAACATGTCTGCAAACCATGATGATGATAATAAATCATGTGACTCAGTAGTCGTGTGTTGTTCGTTGCCTATCACACTCTGGACATATGAGGGGAAGGAGTGACAAGGAGGTAGTTAGGCAAGATGTAGTACAGTAAGGGAATCAGAGAAAACATGCAGTGGTGCTACATGACCACCAAAGGCGTAGACTCAGTGACATTTCTGGAGGCCACAGGAGGAGCACTCACAGGATGAGGAACATGGAGCCTTTCAGAAAGTGAATGAACTGTGTACCTTATGCAGCAGACTTGTGGTCATACCTCAACTGCCCATTGTTTTGGTGGTTTCTGACTGTGTTGGCAGTCCTTGTCAAGGACTCTTGACTGAAGAACATGCCCGGACTGCTTAGTAGTAGAAACACTGGGCTTGGAACTGAAAGTCCCTGACACTTCCTCTCATTAATTGCATGACTTTGGACAAACTAGTTGATTTGATTTTTGGTTTTTGCCTTTGTTCAATGGAGATAACCATCCCAGACCTGCCTGTGTGCAACATAAGGTTGTTGTGATTATATAAATATAATAATACACATGAAACTATGAGCCATTAAAGTATAAGTCCAATTTATGATCCCAAGTACCAGTGTCTGATTAGCAAGTGATTCCTGATCAAGCAGAATGTTACTCTCCATGATGACTTCAGGATTCATCCAATGGCTTGTGAACGGATACACGTGATATGTGGTGAATCCAGGAATACAACATCTGGCTAATCTGTTAATTCACTTAGTGTTTCAAATAACAAAAATCAATACTTGTTTCATAGAGTAATGGATTATTTGGAACAGAACTATAAAATATAAATATCCAATTATGTAAAATATAAAATTTTATAGTTCTCTTTAAATGTCCTATGAAATGGCAGAGGTATTTGGTGTATGGGATTCTGAATAAAATAAGGTGTTTATTAATTTTTTTTTCAGGCTATAGTTTTCTTCTAGAGCTGGATCTGAAGCTAATAAATAGCAAACCAAGACAGCAGTACATTTAATGCCAATATAAATTGACTTTGTATAATTACCACTGTTGTCTTTTATTTTGATTTATCTTTTCTTTCTGTATCTTTTTGATGTATCAAAACTCTACTCAACTGATCTTTAACATTTTGAATATTCCAGCTGAATGATTGTGCGAGTTGCTTCATGTTCTAGATTTGTCTGATTGTTTTGTTACCTGGTTGATGGCTGGCTGCTTTGTGTCAGGAATGTGTGGTTGATAAGACAAACATGTCTCAAAGGTCAGTCCTCAGCAGCTTAAAATCTAACAGGACAGGAGTCAGGAATACCAACCAAAACAGGTAGAAGCAGATTAGTCTTATGCTAGAGGACAGATTATGTGTCACAGATGTTGAGATTAGGGAGAGGTTCTTGAGTCTGGAGGAGTAGGTAGGATGTGGAATTGTAGAAATAGAGGAAGGTTAAGGAGGAAGAGGTAGAAAAGCTATGTGTGTGGGAGGACATGAGCATGGTGGGAGCTTGCTGTTTGTCAGACAAAGACAGGGGAGGTGTGTTGAAGATCCAACCATGAAGTGTTTTAATTATTGGGCTAAGATATTCATTCTCATTCTGAACAAAATGCCAACCACTGAAACCCTTTTTTGATGCCATATTTTATTTTAAAATCAGAATGTGTTATGCAAAGCCTTGAAAAGAAGCCTTTTCTTGCTAGAACTGTTACAAGAGGAAATTTAATGATATAGCTGGTGGTTTGAATGTTGAATAAGCTGGCTAGTATTGAGTATGATGACTCAAGCTCAAGGTTGCTAACTATTCCTGTTATTTGTGTTTCATGTGCAATAGCAGATGGTCAACATAGATTCAGTGCCACTTTACAGTAAGTTTTTCAAGTGTCCACAATCATGAGAAATTCCAATGTCTTGTGTATCTGTCTCCCAATTATAGAACTTCCTTCTGGGTTCCTTCTCTAACTGTTGATCAAATTATACCTCCAAGTGTTACTGCCATGGTCAGTTTTAATTATGTTAGATGCAGTGGAAATCAGAATGGCCTAAACAACCATATTACTATAGAAAACCCAAGGCTTAGTAACACTGAAATGAGATCTCTTATTCCTTTATCATGTGTTGCCCTCCTGCAGTGAGGGACTTGGTGCATGGAGCCAACAATCATACACATGGACTACTGACTGATGGTCAATAGGCAAAGATTAGTAACAGCAAAAAACTTTTAAAGACTGAGGGTCATGTAGACAGAAAGAAGGAGGGTCTGAAGCAGGATGTGGTTCCTGTGCTTGTATGCAAGCAGGGGTCAAATCAGTAAACAATGTGTTCTAGCAGGCTACTAATAAACAGCATTTGCCAGCAGAAGCACCTCTCTTTGATCTGTTATCAGAGTTCAAGGATCAGGGAGTTCCAATGCCATGTTTTTCTATTCCAGCTGCTTCAGGACCTTTGTCCTGAGTTCTAGAAGCTTTCTCACAAGATGACAGCTGGTTATGGTTTTACACCTGTGAGGTTCCCAATTGTCCTCCTATAATCATGAAGCTACTATTTTGGCTTTGATACACTTAGTAGATCATTAGTTGTCTAGCTTTATTTAATACATCATGATTTAACATATCAAACTCTTAGAGGATGCCTTATGAATAACTGTAAGGGATAATTTCCATATTACATAGTAAAATAGTTTTTTGTTAAATCAGAAAGAACTCAACTCCTAAATCATTGGGCTTAAAACTATTCTATATGAAGAAACATAACCTCAAACATACCTACAAATATGGTAACATTATAATTGATTTTTGTGTTTTGATAGTGATTCATAGAAAATACTCTATTTAAGGATATGAAATATCTTAGACATCCATTCTAAATATAAAGAATAAAACTAAAAAATTATTGGGTCTTCAAGAGAAAATGTGTCCCATTTCTCCTAGCTCTGGTAATTAATAGCTCTCTTGAGGTATAATTTAGAGTCTCAGCATATGCAGTCTGATCATCTAATATGCATTTTCCTTTTCCATTTGTTCCCTCATGATTTGACTTTGCCTCTGCTAATTGTTATGTGTTATTTACCTAGAATGGTGTGGGAAAAGGTACATTTTCTCCATGTGCTGGCTCAGATCTTTTATCTTCTGGGTTGAAAATTCCTAGAGTCCTGGTAAAATTAATCCATGTCACTTTATTAATAATTTTTTAAAAGATTTATTTATTTTTATTGGAAAGGTAGATCTATATAGAGGAGGAGAGACAGAGAGAAATATCTTTCATCCGATGGTTCTTTCCCCAAGTGATTGTGACGGCTGGTGCTGCGCTGATCTGAAGCCAGGAACCAGGAGCTCTTCCAGATCTCCCACATGGGTGCAGGGTCCCAACACTTTGGGCCATCCTCAACTGCTTTCCCAGGCCACAAGCAGGGAGCTGGATGGGAAGTGGAGCTGCTGGGATTAGAACCGGTGTCCATATGGGATCCCAGCATGTTCAAGGTGAGGACTTTAACTGCTAGGCCATGATGCTGGGCCACACTTTATTATTAATTTTAAGATTATTTATTTATTTGAAAGAATGACACAAATAGAGGGAAATGGTTGGACCAGGCCAAAATCAGGAGCCAGAAACTCCATCCACATTTCCTGCACATATGGAAGGAGCCCAAGCACTTGGCTTACCATCACCACTTTCATAAGTTAATTAGTAGGAAGCTGAATCAGAAGTGGAGCAGCCGGATACTTGTGCTAGCACACTGAAATTGGACAAAACTGGACCCTAATCACTATCACTTCAAATAAAAGTGTGATATGGAGGCTTATCAATCTCCAAGAATTTTTTCCATTTTAACTCTTAGATGATCCCAGTCTGTTTCTTAAATTTTGGCTTTGATTATAGCTTCCTTTTAAAGGGTACTTATCCTGCCAGAGGTCAGGAAGCTTCTTCATTGAGATCATTAATATTGTGCCTCTCAGATATACAAAGTGTAATATTTAACAGTGTTGACCTATTGGCCAAGGATTTTTTTTGGTAGATTAATTTATTTGAAAGCAGAGTTACAGAGAAAGATGAAGAGACTGAGACAGAGTGATCCATCATTCTCTAGTCCACTCCCCAAATGGCCACAACGGACTGGACTGTGCCAGGCTGAAGCCAGGAGCCAGAAAGTTCTTATCTGTTTCTCACTGGGCTAGTGGGGGCCCTGCCTCTTGAGCCATCTCCTATAGGATTAGATGTAGAGTGTCATGTGGATCTCTTACTGGGATAGTGGGGGGCCCTGCCTCTTGGGCCATCTCTTATAGGATTAGATGTAGAGTATCCAGGATTAGAAACAGCAACCTTATAGGATACCTGCATTGCAGGTGGAAGCTTTACCCACTATGACACAATACTAGTCCCAGAATATTGGCATTCTGCAAGGCATCACCTCATCTTTTATCCTACTGAGGTATTCAAACACTTCCATCCCACAGTTCATTCATTCATTCAACACATGATTATCTGTGCATTAGTGATTATGAACAATTATGAACAAGAAATATGTATCCCTTCCCTTTATATAATTTACATTTCAGTGGCATATGAATCAAAAACAAGTAAGCATGTTAATAAAAATAGCAAAATAAAATAAAAGCTACACAAATAAGTATAATTATTAAATTGTGATACATATTAGGAAAAGTAAACAGGGTCTGAGAAAAATAGGAGTTACCTATTTAGATAAGATCATTCAAGAAGGAAAAAGCATTTGCACTGAGGCTTTAAGGAGAAGAGAAAACTTCCAGGCAGAGAGGGAAGAGTATGTCCAGGGTAGGAAGGGATTAGAATTGAAAGAAGCTGAGTGTATGCAGAATGTTTGAGCAAGGGTTAAGCTCAAGGGGAAACAACAGTGAGGGACCATGAAGTCCAGGCAAGCCAGAGCCGTGAAGACTCAAGTACCCATTGAGAAATGTGTCTGGAACACACCATAGGCTGAGATCAGATCTTTCCTTTAAACACATTTTGAGCAAAGTGTTATACTGTTATATAAGGGAAAGGCATAATAAAGAAGCAAATTTTTGTTGAAATTTGTCAGTCTTGGACAGAACAGTGCCTAAAAAGCCTTTTATAGTTAGTATTTTGATTTGTGAGATAACAGTAGTTGCTATTTTTACTCTGACTCAGAGCAGAAAGATGTGATTGGAGTTAGCCAAAGTGGGGAGAATGCAGGAAGTACTTACTGAAAATATCAGTGTGTCTGATGGTTTGTTATTCCTCACTGGCAAGGAACCAAGACATTGAGAATAAGGGGGAACATGCATTTGTACACAGCACATGCAAAAACTGGGAGTGTGGGCAGGCCTGGTGGGGTTATTGTGGGTTGCCCTGACTAGGCTGCACTGCCCGCTGGTATACATGTAGACTGGGTCTATGGTGGGCTGCTGAGCTAGGTTGCAACACCCATCAGTTTGCATGAAAGATAGGTTTGGGGCAGAATGACCAGGCAGCTGCATCCACTGGTATGTGTGTTGGCTGGTTTAGACAATGAACCAAACCTGATTCTGCACTGGCTGGCACATACAAGTCAAGTCTGAGATCACCTCCGACTGGTTTCCTGGGGGACTTTCAAACTCAATGGCTAGACTCAACCCCTGGCAGCAGGAGAAATCACAGGATGTGTGAGCCAACCTTAGAGTGCATGTATCGGGGCTGGGCCTCCTCTGTTGCTAATGTCTGCAGGGATCAGTATGCCCAGATACATGCACATGAGAGTCATGAGAACCAGTTCATCCAGGCCATCAGAGAATGTCAAGTGCCTCATCAGAGGATGGAAAGTAGATGATTTGACCATTCTCCTGGCCAAGCTTTGCAACATGTTCCTGGGCCAGTGGTAACCTTAGTCACACTAAGGTGAACTTGGTCAGCCAGGAGACTGGAAAGATTTTTCTCAGCTCCGTTACAATGAAGTCAATGATGTCTCAACTATCAAAACTATTCAAGTAACACACTCGGAACACTTTTCCCCACATCATCAAAGAACTGTTCCCTGTCCTCTGTCCCCAGATGCTGATGTAGTTTGATAGCAAAGGAGTGGCCCTCTCCCAGTTCCCAGTCCCCCTACCCCATGGACACAGGAATAAACAAAATTGAAATATTTGTCCCATCCACCTTGCTCCACACATGGACCATCCTCATCCCAACTGTTGACCCTACCCACTCTAATCAGAGACCCACATGCCATGTTTCCCTCTCAACTGTATAAACCTTAATAACAAATTAAATTAAATTTAAAAATGTATTTGCACCTTCCCCAGTTACCTCTGAATATGATAGCCAAGTGATTAAGAATATTCAGGAACAAGTAAACAGAAAATCAAGCTTTGTAAGCTCTGAATAGCAGTGATCACCACTCTATCATAAATATACAAACAACTGCAAGGGAATCACTTATAGAGCACACACTCTCTCTCCCTTCCTCCTTCTCTCCTTCTTTCTCCCCCTCTCTCCCTCTCTCTCTCTCTCTCTGTATGTCTCATGTATCAGAGGATGGCTCCATTAGTGCCTTTAAAATTTGATGAAATTGAAGTAAAGAAGGAAAAGTGTGTTTGTGTGTTTTGAGGTTTAGTTTAGTTTCTCAAGTGTCACTTTTGAGTGTACTATCATAAAGTCAAGTTAGACAAGGCTTTTATTTAAGTTAATACTTTTTTTTTAAAGGAGTTTCCATTTAGTTTCTGTTGGTATTATAAGTATTCTTCACATTTATCATCAGTGTTTGCCTTTTCCTCTTACTGATCTGTTCCGTGTTTCTTCTCCTTGTCTCAATCCATCTTGTTGTGATTCCTCCTCTTCAGCATGTATAAATTGGTTTCCAAGGTTCTGACATCTTCCTTGCATAAACTGGGGCCCTGTAGGAAACTTGAACTTTGCATAGTCTCCCCCTGTCTGATATCTAGACCTGTAGGAAATAGACCAAGAAGAGTGATGGAAATAGATGATCGAAGTGAAGACCAAAGATGTAGGTGTGCTTTTCCCTTCTCTTCGAACCCATCAGTATTAGAGATTTCTGCCCAGAGCTTTTCTTAAAGTTATCTTATAGATTAATGCAATTCAGTCTTTAAGTGAGGAATGTTAAAATTCATGAACTTGGATATGTTCTTATTCTATGTTAAGTTGTTAATGCCTGTGACTATTTGATGTGAATGAGTATATTAGGTGTTTTTCTAATTCAACAACTAATAAGAGTAGAGACAGAGGAGTGAATAAGGGTAGTGAGGCACTTGTGAGTGAAGGGTCTTGCATATGACTGAGAATTATTGAAAATATTCTTATCCAACATCTGGGTATTTAGCTGGTTCACAGTAGGTGTACTGTACTCCATTGGGCTTTCCCAATTAAACACCAGTATCTGCTTTTACATAATTATTATGACTTAGAAAGTGGATCGATAACCAATTTATTAAAAAGCAAAGACTTTTCTCCTAGAAAAAAATTTTTGTATTTCCTATATATTGATTTTAAATAAAATGTCTATTATGTTTTTTAAATTACGTAATTTCCTTTCTTCATCTTCATATTTTTTTTGTTTCCAATGGACCACAACTCATTATAATATCTAGCTAAATGTATTTTCTTTCTTTTAAATACTTTTATATTCTCATCTGTTTTTATGGCATGTTGCTGCATGTCTCCAGAGGCACACAGCATTTTTATATTCAAGTAAATTTATATTAGTTACAGTCTCCAGCTGTTTTAGATATAGGATCATTTCCTGTTGGTACTGTTTCCAGGACGATTCTTTCTTTCCTTCACAAAAATGAAAAATGTAATTTAGCAAAGACATTCTATAATTGCCTTCATATCTAGCAAGGTATCTAGCAATCTAAATACTTTATTTTATTTAAAACACCTGTCTACATAATATCTTAGAGATTGTTCAGAGCTGTATTATCTTTTGGTAAGGCAGCTGTTGCCATTTTTATTTAATTTACAAGAAATCAACAGAAACTATCTCCTTAATAATAAGTCTTCTACTACTATGCCATAGATACGATTTTTTTTTTAAATAAGAATTTTTACATGTGTGGAGGGAGGCTTGTAATTAATTTGATCTTTTCAGACTGGGAAAGACCACTATTTTTAAAATCCCAATGGGAACATTGGTAAGGACTGTAAAATTTTTTTGATATCTTTAATATATTATAATGAAAGTAGTGGCATGCTGCTGTACTCATACAACTAGACTCCTGGTGGAATCACATTTTGATTCTTAGACTCCTGTTATCATTTGCCAATAATGCATTGTATTTTCATTTGCAATAAAAATGTAAAATCTGGATTATGAAGCCTTTGGGTTGATTAAAGTTGGTTTGTTGTTGTTCTTGTTCTTGTTATTTCTCAGAAAATACATAGCAGAAGATGGTGGCAGGTTTGGTAAAAGCTGATTGTCTTGAGGTGATAGTGATTTGGGATTGTAAAAGAATGCATCTGTGAAGTGTTTATTGTGTATGACACAGCCCAAAATGAAGTGTTTAATTTTTAATACATTATTATCAGTTTAGACTCCACTGAATGCCAAAAAAAAAAAAAAAAACCTAAATGAGAAGGTTTACCTTTCCCAGCAAAGCAATCAAAATATTCCTTTTTGGAGCACTAAGAGTATAAAAGGGAAATGATTATGGTTCCCTAGTGATATACTGTTATGATTGACAGGAAAAACCAACACGCATGCCACCTGAGACATCTTGTTCAGGAACTTTCTGGAGGGTAGTAAATTGGTGTTGGCACACACACAAAAAAATAAAATGACTTGATTCAGCACTTTTCCATTCCAAATCCCCAAACACTGAAGAAAGAAGTAAATATTCATCAAATGATCAAAATTTATATTGATTTTATTCTACATTAGCAGCTCAAAGTGGAGATTCTTGACAGGGTAGATGTCGGTTTGAATGATTCTCTTTGAAATGAGGATATAGGCACTGAACTGAGCGCTACCGTGCATTCCTGAACCACAGGCACTGATGATTAGAACCCTAGGAGGCTAAATTTTTAAAGAAGAACGGCATAAAGGCACACTTGTTCAGTTCTGTTTTGATAACTGAATTGTTATTATTAGTATGTAAAATAATTCTTGTTGTTCCTGCTTCATTCCTTCCTTGCTATCAGTGTCTAAGAACAACTGTAGAATTTCAGAGCAGTGGAGTACATGCCCTTATAGTCACAGTTAATGGTGATATTTGCCAGTGTGATTGTACTTGGGAGGGAACTGCCAGTCCTGCAGGGCAAGAGAAACAAAGATTGTATCTTTGCATTATACATCTTTAATTTTTAGTTTCTGCCAGAAAGTAAATAAGGATTTTCTGTAGTGGAATTTCAAAGACGGGAATAAGAACACAGCAGTCTGATGTAAACACAGACTTGATGCCCGTGCCATTGTGCAAGATTTGCTTAGGAACCAGCGATGGAGAGACAGACAATTCTGATCATCCCCTCCAGTCTACACAATGCAGTCACACCTGCTTTCTAGCCCCACCCATGACAGAAAATGCTGAATTTTATAAGAACTTAAAGTACCAAAACAAAGTGATGAATGAAGTGCTCCTTAAAGATAACTACATGATCCATTTGTTGTTTGTGTTTGTGGGTTGGGGGCATTGTTGTTGTTGTTTTTCATACATATTTCTTCTGTTATTAAAATAGAAGAAAATGATAATAGTGTTAATGGATGATTTCTCTACTTAGCTTAAATGATATTTATCTAATATCATTAAGGATATAGCTTTAAAATTGAATTTTCTAATTATGATAATGTGAATGTTTTTAATGGTTATCAAACAACATCAAGGCAATAGAAATAAAATTGGCTTTTTAAGGTAATCACAATACTTTTGACTTTAGTCAGTTGTGTTTTGCATAACAACTTGCAATCTATAAATAAACCTTGAGAACCCACAGATTCTCTGGATCTGCAAGTATGACCACAGTTTTGATTACCAATGAACAAAACTCAGTATATAAAAGGTCTTTGCTCAGTAGTAGTATTGTAATGACTTTGAGGTTCTTTGTTAAATATTTCTATATATTCTTAATTTTTACCTATTGAAGGAAAGGATGCATATTTTAATACTTTTATAACTATCCAATGATAACAGCAGCATTATAACAAGCCTACTAAGTGTTTCTGTGGTAACATTTTTGAGGTAAAATATTGGTCTTATTCTAGAATGAATATTTCAGATTCTATTATGTAATATATCTTCTCTGTGATTCTTCATTTTATATTCACTGAGGGCAGACACTGTTTCTGACCCAAACTTAGATTCTGCACAATGTATTTCTAACAAGAGACACTCAAGATACATTTATTAATTATTAATTAATATTATTAATTATTAATTAATTATTAATAATTAGTTACACTCCATTAAAGTAAATTGCTCCCTTGCACTATGATTCTGTGTTCTGGTTCTATGGTAGGAGGCTTGACACCCTACTCAGTCATGTGTACAGGGCTGGGAGAGTGACACAATGTTCATACTCAATGTGATGCCACATTTTCTTTATACTTGGCCAGCACGGAACTAATCATGTAGTAAAACATGTCCATGGAGAGTTCTTCTCTGGACAAAGGAAATACCCTATAAATTCAAGCCCGAAGGCAAAATATCTGGGGAAATTATGAACCACCAATAATGACAACAAAAATCATGAGGAGGAAATACTATCAAAGTTTCAAATCTAAAACTATAAAAGTTTCAAATCTAATCCTAGGATGAGTATGGAGAACCTTGCCAAACAAAAGAGTGCAGGTTTCCAAGTGTAGATTCTGATCAACCCTGGAAGTCCTTGGCAAGGCTCGTGGGGATCTTTAGGCCTGAAGGTGTTTCCAGAAAAAGGAATCCATGTGGGCTAGGATGTTGTGCAGGAGGGAAGATGGAAGGAATAGTAAATATTTATTTAAATAAAAGAAGGAAAATGTATGCACTTGGAGATATTGAAACCAAGGTTTAAAAATAAAAGATTGTGGTTAAAGTTGGGGGAATATTCCCAAATGACAAAATTATTGCCAGAAAAAATAGGCGATCCCCTTGTTTTTACTGAAGGATTCACATGGTTTTTCAGAGCAAGCATGAATTTTCTTCTAAACACAAACTGTGGCATTGAGGGATGTTTCTTCAAAAGTCCCATACAACTGTTGGATTAAAAAACACAGTTTTGTTTTTTCCTATAAAATAGTAAAGCAAGTGACATTTTTTCAATTGTTTTCTTTCATAGAAAAATAATTGATATTTACCTTCCCTCAAAAAACACCAACAAATTTAAAATAATTTTTATATTTATTTGTTTGTTTAATGTGAACGGCATAGAGGTAGGGAAAGTGAGACAATTATCTCTAATCTGCTTGTCTACTCCCCACATGCCTGCAATAGCCAGCGCTTGGCCAGGCAAAAGCTAGAAGTCAGAAACTTATCCTGGTCACCCATAGGCATGGCAGAGGCTCAATCAGTTGGGGCATTTCCCCCTGCCTCCCCTGGACTTTATCAAGAAACTGGATTAGAAACAAAGCAGGCAGGTCTTGAAACAGACACTCTGTTTTTGATACTGGAGTCATAAGTGGTGCCTTAAGCTACTGTGCTTCAACATCAGCTCCCAAAATAAAAGGACTGTGACTTGTTTCCTGATTAAATTATCTCTGATGCTTCAGGTGCCGAATACATACGAAATGAAGGGAGGAAGCATGCTACTAATGATGAGTAGCAAAGCAACTGTAGCTGGTGTCAGAAGAGAAGGCAGCACTTCTATGTTTCTTAGGCTGCAAAAACAAAATACCGCAGCCTGATGTTTAAGCAACAGAAATGTCTTTATCATAATTCCAGAAGCTGGAAATGCAAAAGCAGTTTATCATTGGTTTGGGTTCTGGTAGGGGCTGCCTCCTTGGCTTGTAGACAGTCACCTTCTCACTGCATATCCTATCACCTTTTCTCTGTGTGGGCACACTTCTACCTGGGATGTCCTTTCCTCAACTTAGCAAAGGCACTAATCCTGTTGGATGAGGATCCCATCCTTGTGACCAAATTTAGCCTTAATTATCTTCTTAATATTTTATATCCAAATATAGTCACATTGGTGGTTATGACTTCAGCAAAAGAATCTGGGTGGAAAGGGATGCAGTGCAATCTATATAGTTTGATGTTAAAGGTTTGCTCAAGGTACCAGTTAATAGAATTTCTCAGACATTCCCACACTTGCATTCTGGGCTTCTACCTGAAAGGAACTGCTGATTCCTTTCTCCAGGAGGAGTGCTCAAAGTTTACCAAACAGCAGGAGCTGTGCAAGTGGCTAGCCTATGGCATCAGATGACTGTGGTCATGACAGAAAAAGTTTATTCCTCATGCCCCTAAGTTCTGCTTGTTATTCTTTGCACATGCCATGTCTTTTCATGATTCTGGGAGCCTAAACAAATGTGTTAACAGCACAGCTATCAAGTTTTCACTGCCCAGCTTTACATTTAAGCAAATACTTTATTTCTTATTCTCCCTTTACAATCATTTCTCATGGCATGCTGTTAGTCGGCAGGGCTCTCTCTACTTGCTCATCCAGGAAATAAGACTTTGTTTCATTCTTTCTTCAGCCCAAAGTTCCTGATGCAGCTGTTAAAACATAAGAAAGTTTTCTTGAACATAGAAATAAATAGCTATTTACTGAGTCCTCTGCCATCCTCCAGATGCCACTGAGGTACTGGGAATGCAAAATGGTAAAGGAAATAAGAGCTTGGAGTCAAGAGATTGAGACAGGAAAAAAAACATCAACCACCAAATGCAAGAACTTTAAATTCTGATGTGTTCTGTAAAAGAAACAAATAATTTGTTTTGATCCATTCAGGGAAAGTCTGAGAAGGAACATATCAGTTATGAACGGAAGGATGAGCAGACATTAATACAAGAATGTTGCAGAGAAAGAAAAAATAGATACAAAAATCTTGAGTTATGGAGGAGTTGTATACAGAAGAGCATACGAATTGAAAAACCGCAGGGATAACAGACATGGTGATCTAGAAGAAGACATGTAGGAAGTGAGGGCTGAGGTAGATAGTGATATAGTAATAAAATTTTGTCAGCTATGGAGACAAGTTTTTTAGGTCAGTGTGAATGTGGTATGAGACCAGTTCATGTTTTATGAAGATTACTCTGGCTACTATAAGGGAAACATGGATGTGATTGTTGTGCATGAAGGGTGATACATGGTTGGAAAGTAACTGTTATGCTGCAGGTGGAAGGTCATAAAGACTTGAACTGGGATGACAGCAGGGCAGGTTGAAGAGCATACTAGAACCAACAGTTTCTGGGGTAAGAGAAGTCAAGGATGACTCTCAGGTTTTTGACATAGGTAGTACATTATGTGTTTATTTAAAAGCAAAGATTAAATACTTAAAGGTTTAAGGGAAGTAGCAAAGATGAGAATGAACCATTCTGTTTTGAACAAGTAATGCATTTAACAACATCAGGGATTGATTGGTACATTAATGTAGAGCTCAGAGGGGGGGATTAGAAGGCATTCATATACAAACAGCATTTAAATCCCTGAAAGAGAATGTGGATGAAGAGCTATAGAATCAAGCCCTGAAACAACATACTACTGATCTCAGCTGTGTTTCAAAAAGATGCGTTAATGAACAATATAGAATATGAATTTGGGGCTGGAAGAGAGGGAGGAAAGTGGAAAAACTGAGAATCAGTTGTGTTGGGTGAGTCAACAAACAATGCAGGCTTAGACCACAGTAATTGTGGACTGAACCTCTCCCTCTCTCATCATGCGCTCTTTTCAGTTTTATTCTTATTTCACCTTTTTTTTTTTTTTGCTGCAAGTTTTACTTCAAGATTTGTATTTCAGTCCCAGTATGTCCATCTGCTGCTAGACAGTTGATTCTGGTTGTCCCACCAGTGATTCAAGCTTAAAGATTTAAATCTAGCTTACTTCTACCACCTGTTCATATTGATCTACATATACTCCTACAGAGGACACAGCCCTCAGTGATGAACAAAAAAGGTGATGGATGTGTCACTGAGTCTTTTCCCATTTTTATTTCTTTAGTTAGCTGCCAAATCCTGAAGATCACATATCCTTAATATTAATTAGGTTAAAATTTATTTGTAAAATATTTTCAGATTTAAAAGTAGGTTACAGATGTTAAGAAAATCCTTTATTAGGTAGTATTACTGTTTTCTGAGAATTCTACTTTTTTCCAGATCTCCTCTTGAAAGTTTATCTTTGGACTAAGCTATAGGATGAGAAAATTTCAGACAGTCCACAGAGAGATTTAGACTGGCAAAGTCATTCAACCATAGCAGAAGGAACTACTCTGGTTCTATTTTTATTAGCACATTTAGGAATGAATCACTGAAAGCTGAGAGAGAGTGAGATGGATTGAAAAGACCCAGGCCATCTAATTCATCTCCTTGTTAGTGCAGGGAAGTTTTCTATGCCAGATGCCTGTGAAATATTGTGCAATAAAAGCCCAAGATTACAGCATTTCAATCATTTCTCTAAGATGACTAATTGTCTTTGAAGGTGCTCTCAGCTTCGTTCTTGTTTCGTGTATCCCTGCTACATGGGAGGTGTTTCCTCTGGTGCACCGAGGTGTCTATGAAGAGGATCTGCTGCTTCTGTAATGAAGACAAGTCTACACTACTTCTCTTTTCATGATGCTTTCTGAGACTGGGACAGACCTTTGTGAGATCATTACTGAGAAGGAGCTGTGGTACAGTGTGTTACTTAGGAAGGTTTCAAAAGTACCAGAAGCCTCTAAGCATCAGACATGTCCCTTAGCACCAAGTATGGATGCATTGTTCTCATGGCCTTTCTAATGGAATACTCAGTATAAAGGATGTCCTCCTCAGTATGCCCTATACTTTGTGGTAGGAAAATGAGGGGGAAAAATTTGGGAGAAGTACTGTTTTTAACTTCTTATCTTATACTATAAGACTCTGTATGTCCTTTTGCAAGATACATCCTGATGTATTTCTAATATTGACTGTAATGTTTTAAATGTTTTTGAGTCAGTAGGAATTATTTCTGCATTTCCTGTGTTTATGAACCTCTTAGTTTGCACTTCACAGTGTGTTTCATTAACATTCTGCATACCACCTTTTCCACATTCTTTATAAAATGCAAAATGACACTAATCTAGCATTGCCTTTGTGCTTTTCCATCAGCAACACCTACATCCAACTGAATATACTCCAACTAACGTTATTCTGTGCTTATAGTGTTTGACATAATTCTTAACCTGGTTGTGCTTATGCTTGTCCAAGCTAATTGATTTGAGTATGAAAAGTCACATAAACCAGTAGATAAGTTGCAATTTTGAACTGATTTCTGACACTTCAATTAAAACTGTTCTAATTTTAACCTTGTTTCTTTTAAGTTCTTCCTTGCCAGTATACTTCATTAATAACTATTTGCTTATGAAAAACAACAGCATGGGAGTTCTACAATAGTTTGAAACTTTGCTTTTGTCAACCTACTTATGATATTTAAAGCATCCCAATTTGACCCATAAGCCATCATTTTATAATATTTGGATTTTCCTTCACAGCTAACTGTGTAATACCAGAATCCAGACAAAAGGCATTGGTTGGCTCTGGATACTAAAAATAGGTCATATCTAAGTTGACTTTTCATGTTATAGACTCTCCAGCCAACCCAGAACTGTTTTCTTAGAATATCCACTTTAGGGTTTATCAGAAATGCTAACAAATGTGTTTGAATGTAATGTAATACACTAAATGAAAATAAAACTTTAGGATCCCCAACATACATGAACTCAGAATTTCCCCGAGAAGACTTCATTCTTGGTCTCATCTGGTGTTCTAGGGAACCCTAAAGCCATAGAGATTACAACATCTGCAATAAATAAAGCTTCTTTTCAATACATTTCCATGCCAAATATTATTCAGCATTCTTTTGTCCTTGGTTTGATGGAAAACAGCATGGTGAGCTTACTACCTCTCCATTACTACATTGAGCTCCAAGAAACTATGAAACATGTAACAATCTAAACCTGCATATTAGAAAAACAATTTCTTCTACATTAAAATTGTTCAGGCTAAAAGAGAATCAACAGAATGAAATAAAGGAAGTCTGTTGTTACTGTGGGAGAAATAGTTATTATAGAAATAGCAATTAATCATAGGCTTTTTATTATCCTTGTATTATCCTCAGGAAAGATAAATGTTCACTATATAAATATATATATTCACCATAGAGAAACATTCAATATATATATTCTTCTGTATGAACTGGGGGATGTTGAGAAATGTTACATATGTGACAATATATGGAAGAATTGTATTAAGGAATTTCACAGAATTTTTATGTACAGTCTTATTTGGTATTATGATTTTAGGCATATTTGTGATACTTACTGAGTCTTCTGGGAGTTCATTTACTCAGATAATATTTTAAGGAAGAACTTTTAAGATTCAATTCTAGAATATAATTCTGCAATACGCCAAGCTGATTGCATTAAATCCAATCCCAAAAGCAGCAGTATAATGATGTGAACAATTTCTGTTCTTTGGGCTGTCACACTTCACCTTAAATGTATTCCTTCTGGATTAAAGCAGCAATTCCTCTTTGTTTCTCTCTCCAGGCTGAGGTTCAACTATGCTACCTGGAAGCACAAAGAGATGCTGTTGAGCAGATGTCCCTCAAACTGTACAGTGAGCAGTATACCAGCAGCAGCAAGAGGAAAGAAGAGTTTGCTGATATGTCAAAAGTTCATACGCTGGAAAGTAATGGGTAGGGAACTATTTTTTGGTTGTTTTATTCCCACTATTCTGCCTTTTCAATGATTTTACACCGATAGGGCTTAGGCAGACATTCTTCCCCAGCTAACAGGTAAGGAGAACAATAGATGAGCCAATTATGTTCTTTTCCATTCGAGGTGGGATTGATGCTGTAGATTTTTCTCTTTTGTTTTTTACTCACATAAAGTAAACAACACAGATGTGGGAGCATAAGTGATACTTCCCAATTTAACCTCCCTTCTACTCCTGTGTCCCACCCACTCTCCTCCTTCCCATTTCTTAAAAAATTTTTTTTTTTACAATGATGTAGTTTCATTTTCAAGATTTGAGGAAATAACAAGTAGGGAAAAGTAAGTGTATCTATACAGGCTATGAAACAATAATCAAATCTCAAAAATGCCCTTCTCATATTCATTTTTCTGGTATTCTTTATAACTTACCACAAATCACGGGAAAATGTGCTATTTATCTTTTTGCTACTGGCTTATTTCAATAAGTTTAATTGTTTCCAGTTACATTCATTTTGTTGCAGAATATTGCCTTCCTTTTTATGGCTAAGATGTATTCCGTAGTGTGTATATGCCACATTGTTTTTTTTACCAGTCATCTTTTGATGGACATCTGGGCTAATTGCCATATCTTAACTATTGTGAATTCCATTGCAGGTGGCTGTGGATTAGTCAGTTGATGTCATAAAACCTAGAAATAATCTTTCATCACTAGCTTTTTTTTTTTAATTTTTGGGACCATAGTGTGCCTTTAGTGTTGATTTTTTTCATCTATATACCTTGTTTTGATGTATTTTCTTTTTAGACTACATGATTTATTTTAATATCTAATTGAAGAAATCTGAAATACTAGAGCCTCACTGGAAGATTGGGAAAATATCATTTTCTTGAATAATAGAAGTATAGCAATTGTTTAGAGATGTTGGACTAGCTATTTAGCTTTACATACAGTTAGAGGGACTGGCCCGAGGGCACGGTAGGTTAATCCTCTGACTGTGGCACTGGTATCCAATGTGTGTATCTGTTTGTGTCTTGGCTGCTTGACTTCTGATCCAGCTAGTAGCCTGGGAAAACAGCAGATGATGGTCCAAAGCCTTGAATCCCTGAACCCCTGTGGGAGACCCAGAAGAAACTTCTGAGACTAAAGAAACATTCCAGGTCTTACCGCTGTAGTTATTTGGGACTAAAACAACATATGGAAGATCATTCTCTTTCTGACCCTCCCTCTGTCTTTGACTTTGCAGTTAAATCCTTGCAGGCCCAATGCGCTAGCCTAGTGGCTAACGCCCCTACCTTGCACATGCTGGGATCTCATATGGGCCCGGTATGTGTCCCAGCTGCTCCACTTCCTATCCAGCTCCCTGCTTGTGGCCTGACAAAGAAGTTGAGGACAGCCCAAAGCCTTGGGACCCTGTATGCATGTGGGAGACCCAGAAGGGGTTCCTGGCTTCTGGATTCAGCTCAGCTCAGCTCCAGCCACTGCAGCCACTTGGGGAGTAAACCAGTGGATGGAGGATCTCTCTGACTTTCCAAAATAAATAAATAAACAAATAAATAAATCCTTAAGTCATTTAGAATAAGACAATAACATTTCAACCTTGTATGGTTTGTTAAAGGACCCAATTTCTTAGGTAATCTATCTAGCCTGAGACATGTAACTGTATTGATATAATACTGTCTACTCATACTATTAAATGGTTAATTCATATGTTACAGTATTTCCAAATGTCTGTAAAGTTATACAAACACTGTCTATATTTTCCCTTTTCTAATTCAATTTTAATATTTGGTAGCTATTTATTAAAGAATAAGAGTGCTGATAAAATTTAATTATTTAATAGTTTTAATGACTTGATAATAATCATACTCATAAACACAGAAACCTATTTCACTTCTGTGCTTGAGCTATACAGCAAGAAGGCAAAACTGTTCCCTAAAGTGGTATTACTTGTTAATAACTTCATATAAACCTCTAGGGTGTTACTGTAGCCAAACCATTTTCTGAAAAAGAAGGAGGAAGGAGGAATTTCTTGCAATTTTGTTTAAAGTTGCTGATAGTTTTGACTGGATGTCCAATCCTCATAGAGTCTCTTAGGTTAAATTAAGCAGAAGGATAATAAATTCTTTCTGGGGTCTTAATAATAAGAAAAACAGATCTTTGCTATAATTCTGTTAGGATGTAAGGAAATGTTTTTTAAGTTTTCAAATTTACTTACTTGTATAATTTGTTGTTCTATCATCTTTTAAATAATACATCAGATATACTATGTAAATAGTGAGCTCTTCTTTCTTAATTCAATATACATTTATTTTAAATCTTTCTGTATATTATTTGCAAGGCAGAGTTACATAAAGATGAATGGGGGGAGAGAGAGAGATACAGTAAGAGAACAGTCTTCTGTCTACTGGTTCACTCTCTAAGTAGCTGCACTAGCTAAGGTTGGGCTAGGCTGAAACCAGGAGCCTGGAACTTCATCTGAGTTTCCTTTGTGAGTGACAAGGACCCAAGTACCTGGGTTATCTTCCAGTTCTTTTCCATGGACATTCCCTGAAGAGCTAGATCTAAAGTGGAGCAACGGGACTTGAACCTGAGCTCATACTTGAGCTGCATACATATGATGCCAGCATCACAGATTAACACATTGCATTTCACTGTAAGCTCCACTAGACACATACCAAAAGAAAACCATAGCAGCAAGTAGGAGAGAAAGGGTTAAATCTTGGACCATGCACAATGAATTGTTTGGAGACCTTAATAAACTTTAATTTCTCTGGTTGCCTAAGTAGTCTCTTGTGTATGTACAAGCACAAATTTTAGGTCACATTTTTATGTTTTCTAAAAGCCCTGGAGGTTGGACAGCACCTCGTGCTTCTGACCTCAGATTCCAAGGACCCAACCTGCATACTTACTCAGGCCTCTGCAAATCAGAAATCTACCCTGGGGATTGCTCAGCTAACAACAAGCATTGTTCTGTGCAGTGGGAGGAGGTGAACTAGCTTGAGAGCCCTTGTTCATGCTTCTTGGGGTGCTGAAGGGTGTGCATTGTCAGAGATTTAAGAGTGATCTGAAGAAATGCCAGCTATTTAATACTAAAGACAAAGCCATATACCCCTTTCTGTTTTCTGTTAACATACAGAAAAGCATTGTTTGAGAAATGCATGTGGGTGAGGTTATCTAGGGTGTTGTGCCCTTAAGACTTTCTGTTCCCACGGTCAAATCCTTATTTCTAAAGGCTTCAGAACATAACATGACCTTGCAAAAAATTATCTCTTTCAATGACATACAAACTTCATTAACTGTTCCTTTGGTTATATAGAATGAGTGTTGTTTTCAAAAAGTAATTGTGGAAGCAGTGTGGGCTTTCCATAGTTATTATTCCATTATTATTATTATGGAATAATATATATGTGGAATAATATATATATATGATATGATATATATATATATACACACACACAATATAGGGCAGAAAAATGAAGGTGATAAGTCAAAATATGTTTTCATTTCCTCCCCTTATCTTCATGAATGCTATGGTTCTATAGTAACGTATAATAGTCTAGGCTGTATGTAAAACATTGAAAAGTAGGCTAATTTAGGAAGGCCTCTGCTGATACACTGAACGGTGATATTAATTTCTGAGATTTTAGAAATAAATATGTAACCTCTGCTTTGATAGAAAGGTGTGAATCAAAATGATGTTTCATAGCTTATATCCAACTATGAATTGTGCAGTTAGCTGTCAGGAATATACCTGGCAGGGGGATTTCCCCTGCACATATGTGAAGCAATGTGGGTTCCAGAACCAGCATGTGTACCTTAGGAAGACACTTGACCGTGGTTCCGAATCTCCAGGTACAGCCAGTGCTCTCATAGGCCCAGCAGTGTGCAGTCTGTGGTCTCAGTGGTAGCAGGAGGCAGTACGTCTTGATTGTGGTGAAAACATTTGTCAATGGTTTAGTTTCTTTCATCCATTCAGCATTCGCTGAGGGTTCACTCTAATGCCCTGAGCAGTTTGTCAAGGATACCTACCTTCCATGTATTTTGTAAAGTGCAGCCATATTTTTTAGACAATTCTTCTGTGGAGATATTGTCTGATTTCATTTTTTAAATGAATTTTAGGGATGTTCTTCATTTCCTTAGGAAGCATTCTACTTGCTGTCAATGATTAGTATAAACTATGAGCTGTGCCTTTGGCTCCATGTGAGAATTAGAGAACTGAGTAGCAAAAAAGGCTGGATGACTTCCTTGTCTGAGAGAGATTTTAGATGGAGCTAAAACCTAAATCCAGGTAAAAAAAAAAAAGTGATAGTCAATTCATTAATCACACTTTGCCTTCATTCTTCAGATTTCAGATAGACCCTCAGTAAACTTCTCCCCTTAAATACTGTGTTGTACATTTTCCTGTTTGGAATCTATGTTAGAATACCTTCCTACTATGGAGAAATGAAAGGGTCTTAAAGGGATTTCATTACAATCACACAAAAGGTTGGGCAGAATAGTCCAAAGGAAGTTTAAGTCAAAAGCAACATGAACTCATCCATTAATTGAACAAGTATTTTTTTAAGTACTTGTTATATGTCAGCCTCCTATATGAAGCGCAAAGATAAAAAAAAAAGAATAGCAAAAATGGTCTCTATTCTTGTGAAATTTATTTTGAAAACAACAAAAAATAAAGGCTTTCAGGTGTTAAGTTTGAAAGCTGTGGGAGACAGGGGACAGGCGCCTTGAGAACATAACTCAGTTCTGCCCTGTCCAGGAGAATTAGAGCAGATCTGAAAAGGCATAGATGGGTCTGGAGAGGATTTCCAAAAGAAGCCTAGAACATGGGAAGACCTTTTCGATTTAACCTAACAAACACATGGTGAGTGAATAACTATGAAAAACAGGCTACAATTTCTGCTTTCATGGATTTGCAGTCTAGCTGGAGAGTGTGGCATTAAACTTATGTTTGCATGGGCAGTGTGAGGAGAAGCAGAGGATTCCCAGGGAGCCTCAAGCACACAGGATGGCTCATGAGGCCGGCCTGCATTGCTGTATTTACTGAATCCTCTCTTGTATCTGGTGCTGTGACTGGCATAGATTGGGTGCTGGATGAATGCACACATGAATGAGTAAGTGAATTGAATTGGACCTAGGAGAGAGGGGGGAAAAAAAGATATGGAATCATCAGACTTCCTCCTTTTCCATGGACTGGAGCATGGGGCAGGAAGTTGGAGATGTGGAAAAGTAAGACTTGGGAAGAATCTGAAGTCCACATTCTGGAGTTGATTATGGAGTTCATGTTTCTTAAACAGAACCCTGCATCAAAATCATCTGTGAAGCTTCCAGGCAGAAGGAGATCTGCCTCCCCTTGCGTGCATGGGAATGGATGCTAACAATGGAAGAAGCTCCTGGCTCCTGGCTTTGGACCAGTCCAGCCTTGGCTGTTGCTCCCATTTGGGGAGAGAAACAGCAAATGGAAAGGAAAACCTCTTCCCCTGCATTGTAACTCTGTCTTTAAAATAAATGAGACAGATATTTATTTTGAATAAAGAGCCAACTTTATTTCTCTAAATTTAGGTATATTTAACCACCTGTGAAAGAATATAATCACCCTGGATTTGTCTCCTGTGAGGTCTTACTGGCTTTCTGCTGAGCAACAGGCCCAAACTATCTGTGCAATTGTATAAACATTCATTCCCTTTCAAAATCTTACTCTCTTTCATTTTCTCTGTCTCACACACATGGATCATATTCAGTTTCTACTCGTTTCTACTCAGTGGATACTTTTGGAACACTACTTCATGAAACATTTTCTTTTTTGAAAGCACAGGTCATGAAATGTCTCTTTTACTTGCCTGTGTTGAAAACTCATAGATAAATCACCAGATAACCCAAAGAAACCTCACTTTCATTTACCCTTCTTCTTTCTTCTGACTCTTGTTCAATGTAATGGATAACTGACTAGTTAGTGTTCAATGCAGGCCCTTTTTGCTCCTTTCTCTGTACTTGGTATCATTAAATAGTAAGACAAGTATGCAGGGAAAAGGAACAAAATGTGCCTGATTACTTCTTTGGTAACTGATATTTTGACCACCGTGTGACTGCCAAAATAGGTTCTTCTGGGCTAAAGCAAAAATGTGGCATTTAGCTCAGCAGTTAAGACTCCAGGTGGGATATTGCACCCCATATCTGAATGCCTGCGTGTGAAGTCCTGGTTCTACTTCCAATTCAAGCTTTCTGTATGTGAGCATCCTTACTAGGGACATGTGCTGGTTCAAGTAGTTGTGTCCCTGCCATTTACATGGGAGACCTGGACTGAATTTTGGTCTCCTGCCTTCAGCTTGACCCAGCTACTGGTATTTTTGTATCTGGGAAGTGAAGCAGTGGGTGGAAATTCTTTCTGTCTCTCTGCCTTTTAAAAGCAAACAAAGTAAAAACCAAATAAACAAAAACCACTTTATCAATGGAGATTTACTCATTTGGGTTCACAACATTATAGCCTTATACTGTGGGAATACATTAAACTTATTATTCGCCTATGCAGCTTTCCACTTTCTTGCTATAATGCCAGGAGCCAACAAAGGCATAGCAGAGAAGTTTCTTTCTGGGTAAAATAAGTTCAAAATTGACAGTAACATCAAATACAAAGGTGTAGATAGATAGGTCCACAGAAAATCTGGTCCCTTCGTTTAAAAACAACTTCTGTACTCGTTTGGGGAGTTGATGAAGCGAGAGCAGTGTGGTCAGGACAATGAGAAGGCACCTAGGGGAATCCTAAACTACTTCATTTGAGGGTACAAGGCTTATGCCTTTTCTTTAGTTTGTTCCTTTGTTCATTTTCCCATCTCCTACCAAAATAGTTTTAAATTTCCCTATAAAAATATTGATGATAAAATGGGGTAAATGTTTCACAGAAGTGATTTAGGCAAAATTAAAATGTCTGTAAGAAAATAAGCAAATCCCTATTTTGTGCTTGTATTCTAAAAGGGCTGTGATTTGGCTATAAACTTTTCCTACCCCCAAAATGAGTGAAATCTCATTCATCATACAATTCACCATTTCCTAAGATTAAAAATAATATAAATCAAGTAAAAAACAGCTTCTTAGGCTATTAAGAACCGAAACGATTTTTCTCTTGTAGTAAGGAGAAAGACAGGTGTCTGTGATACTGCATCCCGGGAAGAGAACAATTCCCAAGGCGGCTCTTTGAAGTAGGCTGCAGAAGTGATGTTGACATATGAATCATTAAAAGTGGTTCCATAAGTAACTAAAATCCACTAGTTTGAACATGATACTCTCTGAGCGGGGTCAGTCTTCATGAAAAAGATAAATGAAGTCATCTTCAGAAAACTTTCCATATTTGGCTACTCAGTTTCGTTAGGGATTGTGAAATTGTCATTCCCAGATTGTTTACTCCTACCATAAATCAGAGGGTAAATATCCTTACGCTCTGTCAAATTTTGGATACCCACAAGGCCTAGAGTAGAGCATTTGTTTTTACGGAAGGTTGAATTGCCCAACCCACGCCAGCCTGCCAGTAGCCGACCTGGATCCAGTGTCCTTTTGGCATACAAATGATGATGTAGATAAGTTTGTCTCCTTTTTTCTTAACAGTAACAGCATCATCATCTCTCAAAATGTCTTATGAAGCACAATTCCCTCATTTGTTCCTTTAGCCATTAATTCTAAAACGTTTTCAGAATCTCTTCTGGTTTCTTAAATAGAATACAAGTTAGTGTCTTAAGTGAAAAATTTATGGAGTTTTGACTTCCCAGTAGCCTGACAATCCTTCATATATCCAGAAATTCATACTGAGATTTATAATTTTATGTGTAATCTATGGCAAGAATTTATGAATTATGTTATTAACAAGTTTATCAGCATGATTTTTTTTTCTTAGACATTTTCTCATATATGTGGGTATCGATACGAATGGAGAGAAGTACTGATTGAAAGAACTCCATATTCCTTGTTAGTTATTAATGGCAAAGGCAGCTACTTTTCTCATGAGGAATTTGCTCATGAATTTTCATTCAAAATAGTAAATTAGTGTCCACACTTTAATATGTTTAGAGTGGAAAGGGATTCTACATGCAACTGTGCATATCAGGCTCCATGTCTGGAAAGCTAAATTTTATTTTTAATGGCAATATAATTGGTCTGGGTGCCACTGATATACCTCCCTTCTGTGCTTGTGTGCTACATGGAGTAGAGAATGATGGGAAATTATGATCCATTAGTATTTGTTTTTACTTCTGTGAAGCACTTAAACTATATTTTTGTAGGATTTTTTTCACCACTCCCTTTAGTGTCCTTTTTATTGGAAACCAGAAGCAAACTTCCTTGGGCAAATAATGTGAGCAGTGAGCACTCAGTGAATATTTGGGGAAAAAATCAATATGCTAAAGAAGCTACGAAAATTGGATCATTTAATAGAACTCCCAGTATAGACAAGGTGGTATTTCAAGAGCCAGTCTGATGTTTTTAGATGTGTCCATGTTAAATGAACCATTAAGCATACAAAGAATTTTGAAGGCATATATATATATATATATTTTTTTTTTACCTGCCCAGACTTATGTAGTAAGCTGCAAAGAGATTTTAATGTTCTCTTCTCTTCAACTAATAATTGTGCTATTTTGATAATTTTTTAAATCTCGTTGTGTATTTTAATCGAAATTCCTTAGTGAGCCAAGCTGAAGCCTCATATATTCACACACACCTTCCATTGATTTCACTTAGGTGAAACTTTATTGTTTAAGCAAAGTTTCATTTGAAATGTTGAGTTAATGATGCTCACTTTAAATACCAGGGCTGCATGCATTTATGTATTGAGACACATAGCTAGTCAAACACAGCTCCCATCACAGTTTAAATCAAGGATTATTTCTTAAACTATTAGCTTTACAAATATTATATTGCCTTACAGTCAGCAAAAAATGATACTAAATATGCTTTCTGATATTTTATTTTTTGGCAAAAATTATTGGAATATTTAAAAATTTTATTTGAGTACACACAAAGAGAGAGACAGAGAGACAGACAGAGTTCCAACCTGCTGGTTCACTCTCCAGATGTTTATGATGATCAGGGTTGGGCCAGCCCAAAACCAGGAATTGGGAACTCAGTCTAGGTTTCGCAGTGAGTGGCATGGTCATAAGTACCCAAGCCAAGCCCAAAATTAAAAGGACACTAGAATCTTTAACCAGAGCTATCAACTAAAACCAGGCACTCAGATGTGGGATGCAAGTGACCAAAACATGAGACAAAGCACATACACTTGGGATTGTTTTTAACACTAAAATAGAGCAAAATAGTTGGCACAGTATTGGGAAATTCACTTGGTCTTCACTTGGTCATCACCCACATGAGTTAAATGAGCACTAAATAACATAATAGCACAGTCACCTGTGTTTGCCTGTGTTAGAATCTCAGACCACAAAATAAATACATGCATAATTCTGTATCTGTCTTGCAAAAACTGACTTTGGGTCACAAATTTTTTCTTTCCACGGCATGATCAAAGTTGTAAGCTTCCTAAAATGAGAAAATTACCCTGTTTACAGTCTGGTGCATGATAATTTAAAGGGAAAATACCAAAAAGGATACCATTCCAGCGATGTGCTTAGTTTCCAACACTTTCATAGAACATATATTTCAGTTGCTATTACAACACTTTCATAGAGAATGTATAGCATATCAAACTGTATGCTCTCTAGGCCTTTAACATCAAGGTTATATGTGAGAGTAAATGATAAGCACAAGCCCAATTACAAAGAAATTGTATGAAGAAATTCTCTCTAAAATATATCTATGTCCCATGTAAGATTCTAAACTATTTGATACTTGCTGCTGTGCTATGTAACTCTGTTCTTCAAAAAGAGGGATTAGCACATTTTCCACTAGAAACTCAAGAAAAGAAGCTGTTTCTGAATGCAGCTAACAGGACCAACATATTCACAAGGAGACAAAGAGCTGCTATTTCTAGGGTACCATTGAAAAATCGCTCATCTGTCATCTTTTCTGGTTTCCTGTTCAGTAACTGATACTCTTGGTAGTCATTGTATTTTATGAAAATCACTTGAAAACATACACACTTTTGCAGATAGTAGAAATATAAGACAAGCAACTACTCCCTCACATAAGACCTTTCTTGAAATAATATGCACATTAAATTTTTTCTCATCTCAGAAACTCTCAAAGAACTAATAAAAAAAATCCAGAAACCTGTTTTGATTGGCTTCATGGTTTTAAATATTATTTCACTGAATTTGTTAAGAAAAATATTTTCAAATCTGAATTACAGTGTGGACAGGAATTTTAAGTAAATTGCAAACACTTAAAAAAAAAACATTTCCGTCTTCTATAGCAGGACTTTTTGAGGACTTGCTGTTGGGACACTGGTACTGATTCTCATGGCACTGAAGCATTTACTTTACCTAACAAATCCTATATCCTCAGGTAAAGGACGGATGTTGTACAGAGGGTTAAGCTGTCACATCACATGTCACATCACATGGCTGAATGTCAGCTTAAGTCCGGCTCCTCTGTTTCCAATCCAGCTTTCTTCCATTTCGCCCGGGATGCAGCAGGTGTTGTCCCAAGCCACCAACTTGAGGGTCCTGGATGGCATTCCAGGCTACTAGCTTCAGTATTGCCAATTCTTGACCGTGACAGGCATTTGGAAAAGTCATCTGGAGGATGGAAAATCCCTCTTTCTCTTACACTTTAGTACTGTGCCTTTCAAATAAGTAAATAAATCTTTGGCTAGGATAAAAACAAACAAAACTGGAGAAATAGGAAGTGTCTCTATTAGTCTTATTTGCCACTTGTGAGTATCCTAGGTAGACTAAGGAATATTTGGTGTATATACTAGAAAAAATAATAGAAAGGAGTAGCTCAGTAATTTCATAGGAGTAATAAAGAACCATTGAAAAGTTTCTGTGGTTCACAGCATTTCATTATCATAATTTATTTTTTACCTATTTAAAAGGAATATGAGTGTTGGCTTTGAGGTTAGTATGCTACTCTAGTTCAAATCCTGACTCTATCAACTTATTCATTCCAACTGCCTACTAATGTACACTCTGAAAGAAAGCAAAAGTGCTTAGGTCTGTCACTCGTGGGAGATCCAGATTGAGTTCCTGCTCTTGTTTCAGCCTGGCACAAGCCTGGCTGTTACAGACATTTGGGAAATGAGCCAGCAGATAAATTTCTGTCTCTCTGCCTCTTTCTTTCTCTGTCTCATTGCTTTTCAAATGAATAAGACAAAACATCTATATATATTATTCTTAATGCATATGATCTATATTGTTTTATATAAAATATATATAATAAACATAGTAAGTATAAAATATAGATATATGATATATAATATGTACATTATTTATATCATATATTATACATGATATATTATTTTTATATAATATAGACATATTATTTAAAGAATATGTTTGACTTATATAAATATAAATGTATATTATAAATATATTGAATATTCCATATGAATATATGTTTATAATATGATATATGAATATATCATATAAATATATAAAATATAAATAATGCATGTCATTTAAATATAATATGTACATACTATATAGTGTATAATATATTATTTTTGTCTTATTCATTTGAAAAGCAATGAGCATTTATAGCATTTATAGATCTCCTTTGCCTTTCCCTATAGGAAGGAGAAAGAGGTTAAAGGAGTAGTCCATAAACTCATTTTAAGTCAGCAAATGTGCCATTATCATTTCTGAAAAATTTTGCCTGCAGAATAAAGGGAAGTCTGGGGATGTTAACATTTTAGGGTGATACACTGTTATCTCTATCGCGTGCTACTCTTTTGAAGTTTCCCTTGCCCACCTGAAGGTTTCTGTTATTTCATGATTTGCATCCATTTCTCATTGTTCACCAGTTACTCGGCTAGGCACTGAAACACAAAGATAACAGGTTCATTCCTTGCTATCAAATTCCTTCTTAATCAAAATTTATTTTAAACTGTATATGTATACAAAAAGAAACTAAGCTTTTTCCCCCTTGCTGATAGATTTATATAAAATATTAACTTATTTGAAAGGCAGAGAGAGAGGGGTTGGGGGAAATTTATCTTTTTTTTCCCTTTTTTTTATTACATTGCATTTTATGACACTGTTTCATAGGCTCTGAGATTCCCCCAACCCCTCCCCATACCCTCCTTCCATGGTGGATTACTCCACCTTATTGCAGTGTTATAGTTCAAATCCAGTCATGCTTCTTTCATTGCAAGCATGTTCCATGCATAGAGTCCAGCATCTTGTTGTCCAGATAAATTCAACAGTTTCTTGGGAGACCATCTCTGGTCTAAAAGCAGAGCTGGCAGAATATCATCCCAACCAGTTAAAAGCCACAGTTTACAACATTATGGTGTTAATTGACATGGTATTGAGTGATTGATATATTAAAAAATGCAATTTCTTAACCATGTCCTGTGACAACTTCATTGACATTTCTATTTTGGTTTATACACAACCGACTGCTATACCCCTAAAATGGCTATAGGATACTATTCCGCTGTCTTGTGTCTGTTTTCATTTTTGTATTTAGCGGTTTATTGTATTGAAGCATAATTTTTACTGAACTTGGCGGGTTTTAGGATAGTCCAAACTGGCTTATAACTTTAACAAGGCATATGTCAACAGTTGAGGCGCAGAACAGTTTTAGGGGGGTGTGCAGAGAAACCTTCAATACCCCAGTGAGGAGTAACTAATCTTTGTGTCCTACCTAGTAAGGTATATGTGAGTCCCCGCGGACTGTTTCCTGTCTGGTTCTAAGTTTTCCTTGTTGTTCTCTGCCTATCTATTTTAATTTTCTTTTTTGTTTTGTTTTGGCGGGGGCGGGGGGGGGTGGGCGGCACTCCAGAGTGACCCTGATGGTCATTGCAGGAGAGAGTGGGGATCCAAAGTTGGAACTAGGTAGGGACCAGAGAAAGCTCCTCTCCCTAGTCCCAAAGGGAGTTTACTAATCTTCTGTTTCTGTGGACTGATCAGGGCTCCTGGCTGTTGTTCCGATGACATTGGGTTCTGCGGGGAAGGATCTGGGCTTCTTCCGTCCCATGTGGCAGATCCAAATGGGAGAAGATAACCTCAGCGTTCTCGGCCTCTGAAGGCACTCCAGTTGGGGGAGATTGATCTTTCCTCTACTGGCTCACTTCCCAAATATGTGCAAGAACCCACACAGTGAAGTCAGAACCGAGGGACCAGGTATCCCACATGCATGTCAGAACTCAGTTACCTGAGCTACTACTTGTTGTGTCCCAGGGTATGCGTTAGCCCTAAGCAGAGGCAGAGCTGGAATTGAAACCTACAGACTCTGATATAGGAAACGAGCGTCCCTCGTGGCATCACAACTACTGAGCTGAAACACCTGTCTCCTAATTGATAATCCTTATGTCAGATCCTAGCTCATCCTTTCCGGGGAAAGTGAAAAACAAAACCAAAACCACATACTATAGCCTCCGTAAGAAGTTGACATTCATTTTACAGAAAACCTCTTGGGGTCAATGCTCAGTATTCAGATTTACTATTCTTCTCCAAGATTGCATCTGACTGAGTATGTGGGAGTATACATGACATTGTGAATTTTGGCTACACTGCTTTAACACAGTGTTTGTGTACAAGTTGGCTGGATTTTTCAACAGAGATGTTAGGACTTTATTATACTACAGGTCTGTAGTATAGTATAGTAGTATAGTATAAGGTGTGACCTTACCTCAGCTTAATCAGGAGCGCAGTGATATTTCTTGAGCACTAACCCTCATATCAGCTCTCACTATCCCTGCTGATTCTCGGAGGTTTTACCTTGGAGGTCCACGTGGCTCTCTGGGTTCTTGCTGTCATGGCAATGTCCTTCTCAGTTTCACCTGTTCAACTATGGAACCCTCAAGAACAAGGTGACCAAGAATGTCCTAACAAAAGGTGTATGATTTCAACATCACTCAGTTTCTTGTTGGGAGCCTGTATAAACCTATTTCCTCCTGGGGTTACTAGCAGTAAATGGAGCTGGAGCTGAAAAGAAGTTTTTTTTTTAGATTTGTTTATTTTTATTGGAAAGACAGATTTGCAGACAAAAGAAGAGACAAAGTTCTTTCATCTACTGGTTTACTCCCCAAATGACAGCAATAGCTGGAGCTGAGCAGATCCAAAGGCAGGAGCCACGAAGCTTCTTTCAGGTTTCCCACATGGGTGCAAGGTTGCAAGGCTTTGGACCATCCTTGACTGCTTTCCAAGGCTACAAGCAGGGAGCTGGATGGGAAAGGGGGAGTAGCCAGAACACGAACCAGCACACGTATGGGATCCCAGCACTTAAAGGTAGAGGATTAGCCAGTTGAGCCATTGAGCTGGCTCAGTAGAGTTGACATTTTTAAGCTGTTGACTATTTTCTTGCCTGTCACATACTTCCCCTATTCAAAAGAGTAGAGGACAAACATCTAAACATCTCTTCCTCCTTCCTTTATTTTCTTCTAATTTCCCAAATCACACTGAAGGGATTAGTTTTTAACCTTCCTTCTCCCATGACTTTTAATATCCCTTGGATCATAGTCTCCTAATTTTACGTGTGGGATTCTACCTTAACCTGTCTTCCATAATTAACATGTAGGGAAAGACAAGAAGAGAGAAACGATGACCATTGTCCAGAGGTAGTTTTATTTTTGCTTATTTTTTATTTTTTAAAGATTTATTTTTATTATTTTTTCATTGGAAAGGCAGATATACAGAGAGGAGAGACAGAGAGGAAGATCTTCCATCCGATGATTCACTCCCCAAGTGAGCGCAACGGGCCGATACTATGCCAATCCGAAGCCAGGAGCCTCTTCCGGGTCTCCCACGCGGGTGCAGGTTCCCAAAGCTTTGGGCCGTCCTCGACTGCTTTCCCAGGCCACAGGCAGGGAGCTGGAAGGGAAGCGGGGCTGCTGGGATTAGAACCGGCACCCATATGGGATCCCGGGTGTGCAAGGCGAGGACCTTTAACCACTTGCGCCACCGCGCCGGGCATTTTTGCTTATTTTTAAATGTTTTACCTCTGTATTTTTAAGGTCAGAATCACAGAGAGAGGTAGAGATAGAGCAATCTTCCAATCACTTATTTACTTCCACAAATGTCCTCTGTGTCAGGCCAAAACCAGGAGTCAGGAGCTTCTTCCAGGTCTCATACATGAGTATCAGGGGCCCAACCACTCATTTCACAGGTCATTAGCTGGGAATTGGATTGGAACTGGAGTAGCTGGGACATAAACCAGCACCCACTGTGTCTCAACACAAGTTTTGAACCCACACTCCAATGATGATTTTATGTGTTTATACTTATCAGAGAAGCAAATGCTTCATGGAAATTCACTGTTACTCCCAAATTAGTAAAAAGAATATGATAATCCCTGTTATTAATTTTAGTGTTTTGAAATGGGATACCAATCCAGACTTTGTATATATACCAAAAGTTCCTACTACTCCAACCGTAGTTCGTGGGCCAGCAGCCTTGCCAACATCTATGGAAACGCAGGCTTGTAGATGCCACCCTAAAACTATGGCATCACAGCTTCATTTCAATAAATCCCTCACCTGTTTTGTACATATATTGGAGTGTTAGAAGTACTGCTGGATGTCAGTAGAGCCTCCCTCACTTAAGGTTTGGACCACAAAAGCAGTTACCAGTCATTGGCATTCAGTAAACATGCATTAATCAATTGTACATGTTAACCAGTGACGATTTTTGCCCTGGAGTGCTTATGATCTAAATCAAGAATCTTTGTAATTATAGTGAAGTAAATGTAATAAAATAGGGAATTCTTGTACTAGTCACCTTGTCAGTAGGCACACCTTAAATTTTTGACAGATCTATTAAGTTTAATTTAAAAGTTATAAAAAGATGATGTTCATTTTCTTGGAAAGCAGTGATTTAATGTATAGAACAGGAAAAAGGTGATCATAAAAGACTCAATTGATAAATCCAGTCTTATACTTCAAGCTGCTACTTCATTAGTATTGAGTCTTGCTGAGTTACAGTTTGACAAGATGGGAGGCTGTCTTTCAGGGGGCTGATTTTGGCGGGGAGCAGGACAAAGTCATAGTTTGTCATCCCTCATTTTGGTTTTCTGATCACAGTGTTTTAGAAGAATCCAGGCTTTACTTATGCACCAGGCTTTCAATAGAGAATCACATTAATCCTTTTAAGCTCCTTATTCTAATGATTTATTTTGTTGAAAACCATAGTGATCCTCCTTTGAATTTTAATGATTGCTGTCTATTCAAAGATTCATTGTTTTGACTTCCTGTCCTTACCTTTGTTTCCAGCATGTCTGTGGGGAACACCTGTCTAATACTGGATCTGCCACTGGTTCTCACTGGCTTACTTGAGTCACTCAAGCCTATCTGGGAGTGTTAGGCTGAAATGCTAGCTACTCATCCATGACAATCAATGTGGGGTGTGTGTGTGCAGGGATAGGCAGATAGACAGCAGAGGGACAGACTGAGACATCTCCCAGTGAAAATAGTATTTTAGAACTGAGAGTGTATTATGATCATGATAGAAAAATTAGTTACATTAATGTTCCTAATATTACATCTATTGGGATGAGTATCTTTGGAAAAATCTATTAGTTGCAAAGGGTATTTACATTTTGAAGGCACAGTTGTTATCTAGAATTCTGGACCACGTGTCCTTTCAAAGATGCTGACCCTCCATTTTCCAATCTGTTAAATGGCAGTGCTCTTTTTCAGGGACACAGTGGTTGTCATTTTGTTCAAATCCTCAGGGTTAGCAAATGCAAAGAGTCATGACATGACTCGGTTATGAACATCCGAATTAGACATTATGTTTTGGAAATCCATGAGGTGACTGTGTCATAGGCTCAAGTTCCTATTTTGCCCAATGTGTAACCACAGAGAACTTTTTTCCTTCTCGTTTTACAGGTATCACCTAGGAACATCATGGGTTTTCAAGAATATATTATTCTAATATGAGATTTTTAACAACTATACTGTATTTATACATAATACATTTTATACCTTATCTTCAGGCTTCTGGACTTTGATTCAGAATATCAGGAGCTCTGGGATTGGCTGATTGACATGGAGTCCCTTGTGATGGACAGCCACGACCTGATGATGTCAGAGGAGCAGCAGCAGCATCTTTACAAGGTTAGAGCTACCCTTCCTGCCTCTACCTTGCTGGGGAAGATCTGATTAGGCTGACAAGTCTGTCTCCCGCTCAGGATATCTTTGTGTTCATTGTATGTATCATGGTGTCTATTAGAATTCCCTTCCCTGTCCCCGAACTCATTTCCATCCCTCGTGTGCTGACAGGCTGCACCAACATCATAATTGCAAGAAAGTTCCATTTATCACATTCTATTTGGTGTGATACCTTAGAAGAACAAAGATTTATCTTCAAGATAAGTAGTAATAAGTGAAACTGCATTAATAAATAGACTAAAACAAATTGAAGGATAAATGGACTGGTAACATTTAACAAAATGCGTTTTGATTGGAGCACTCAGGTGGATTTTTTCCACCCCTCAGATCTTCCTGGAGAGAAAAGAAATTTGCCTTTGGTTTGGCTTGCTGCTGCCAGGATACAGGCCTCATCCAATTTAATGTTTATTAGTGGTACACAGAGCAACCATTGTCATATTAAGTCAATGCATTTGTGTGTGATTTAAGAAAACTGACTTGAAACTCACATATTGATTGCAGGCAATCCATCTAATAACTATTTATATTGTTTCCCATGTCTGCTAATTCACCCTTAGCCTAGTCTGTTACCAGTTCTACGTAAGAAGTGTTGCAAGTTCTCACAAACCAGCCAAGTGATTTTGACTGAGACCCACAGTAGCAAGATCCACAGTGCCTCAGAAAGCTGTCAGGGAGGGAAGAGACACTTTCCACTGAAATATCAGACTGCAGTAAATCTTCCTCATTTAGGCAATTTTTATTGGAGTAATTCTGACAGTTGTCATCCTTGAATTGCTTTGAGCATATGGCATATTTCAAAGAGCAGATTGTGAATCATAAAAAATAAAATTAATAACTAACCACAGAATCAGCAACAGTATAATGACAAGAAACAACTACCCCCTAGCTTTTTAAAATTTCTTACAGAATAAAAAGTACATTCAAGGTCAAATAAAAGTTGTCTTCTTTCTCTTTCAGTTTTATGCTTGTAAGTTTACCTTATCTTAACTTTTCCTTCCCTCTAATGGCAGATATTTGTACTTCTCAAGGGTCTGGTTGATTGTAGTTAGTATCCTCTGGGAATGCTCTTAGTTAAGAGAAATCTGAGTTCCCCAGGGACTCAGCCAATGGGGCTGTATTCTTCCATAAAGAAGTCCATCCAACATTAATCAAAGTTGTTGATAGCTGTTTCCTGTATGGAGAGCCATCCCCATTAACAACTAAGCTAGGCAATATAGCTTCTGGCATAGTATGTTAGAATAACCAGTTTTCACCTAGTATCGCTAAAGCTTGGTGCTTTCACATGTCATGTCTTTATCAGGAATCCCTCATGAAAAAAAATGCCTCTCACTCACTATAAGGGTGAAGATAGAAAAATATTTTATTCCGAAGAAAACATCATTTAAAACTAGTTCCAACAGGGAAAATAAATACAAAGAATTACCTAATCATAAGCCATTATCTCAGACTTTTATGACACTCATGGTGCCAAGTAACATTTTTTTTCTTCTTAATGCACTTTTGTGTTTTTCACATAAGCCACTGTTTTCTCAGAAACAGTGCTATTCTTTGTCAAAATAGTATTTGTGTAATTTACATCACAATTAATAGGAAATCATAGAAGAAAAAGTATAGTCTTCTTTTTCTGGTGATTTCCTTGTGAGCACTTTGCCTGAGAATTCCCTTTCTGGCCTAGAGAAGGCCATTATTCCAGCCTCTCAGTACCTCTGGGGCTATGTATGGTATCTTTCCAAACATTTTCTATAGTGTGTTTTATCACTTGTGACTCATATCCTGTCACCATCTTTCTCCTTTTAGGAGCTGAACAAAGACTAGCTCTAATATATTTGACTTATAAATAAAATTAAAGATTGGGTTAGAAGCCAAGGGCAAATGCCACAGGCTGGTAGCAGCTTCCTTTAGCTGACACTTCCTCCCCCTAGATTATTCCAGAGGTGAAAAAACCTCTGAGGCCAGCCTAATGGTTATGAAGGAGTCGTTTAGAACCAAGAGTGGCTTCTCAATTAGAAAAACTGCTGGAGGAACATTAATATCAGATCCTACCCAAAAATCTCCACAATTTCCAGGTTAGGCCAACATTTTCAGGATCTCATTTTTCTGTTCTAATCTGCTTTTCCAGGAATCAACAGAACTCATACCATGTAGGAAGCTCATTTGTTATCTCTTTATCAGAGATACACTTGAAGGAGTAAATTTAACTTTCCACTTGGTCCTCAGGCTTTCATAGGCTTTAAATACCATTAAATACTACATTATTCATTTTTTCTTTAAAAACAAAGGGATTAATTTGAAAGGCAGGGTTAGGGAAAGAGGGAGAGACAGATTTTCCATCTACTGGTTATCTCACAAAAAATGGCTGCAGCTGCCGGAGCTGGGACAGACTGAAGGTAGGAGTCAGGAGCCTCTTCCAGGTCTCACACATGAGTGCAGTGGCTGAAACACTCTGCTGCTCTCCCAGGCACATTAGCAGGAAACTGGACTGAAAGTTGAGCAGCTAGGAAATGAACCAGTGTGCATATGGGATGCTGCCCTCTTAGGTAGCAGCTTAGCTCACTATACCACAACAACAGACCTGACGTTAATCATCTTTAATCTTTATATCTGTTGATCCCAAAATATGCCATTGATTTATCAACATTTTGTGCTTAGGTTATCATTGACATTTGGGGCAAATTTTGTTTTCATTATTTTGTGAGACCATCCCTTGTGCCACAGGGCATTTAATGTTTATATTCCCTGGTCACTATGACAACCCAACAGAACGTTCAACCCAATTCACAGTGTTTCCATTAGACCTCAGCCAATTTACATCTTGATTTCTTAGAGCACAGTGTAATATTAAAAAAGCCCTACACCTGAGTTCTTTATTCTGTTAAGCACTTTATATAGTTGATAATGAACTGAAGGACTGAGTTAAAAAATTTAGTGTGAAATTGAAGCTCAATACCACCTATTATTGAGAGAAAGGTCAAAGGTAAAACTTTTAAGGGAGATCTTCAAAATCTTTGTTCTCCTCTCACTGGGGCACTCACTGTGTTTCATCACTCAGCTCCTTATCTGGCATGGAGTGTGAGGCCCAGAGGCCAGTTTGTGTGTTTGTGTAGTCCTGAGGTGATTCCCAAAGTACATATTTGGAAATATTGGGTTACAGAACATTTGATAAGATGGCTATCGGTAAGAATGAATATTAGTTAGCATATTCAACATTTGACTTTACCCTTTGACTTATCTATCTTAATTCTGGTCTCTGCTGGGAAACCACCTAGCGTTCATTCCTTGTTATAGAACTGTTGATGGACCCTAGACCATTCATTCACTTGTTCTCTAGAAGAATCCTGTGATATTTTGTTTACCCAACACCAGTTAAATGCATAAGGGACTTATACAGGAAAAGAATGGGATTTAACAAATAATACATTCATATAACTTGACATAACCTAGAAAAGCTAACACTACAGTAAGCTATAAAACAATTTCTTAAACCATGTCTTATTCTGTTCATTTTGTTATAAATTTTAGACCATTTTCTTTCTAATTAATGTTAAACCACAGAGTATTAAGAGAAACCCAGTTATGAAAAACTAACCTGAAGTGCATGTTCTCCTTGTGCTGAGACACTGGGCACCACCAAAGCCTCCTCTTCCCTGTCTCTATCTTGCCACGTTGGCAGCATCATCAGCCTAGAAAACACACAGAGTTCTTTCTTGCTTTTTCTTCCTCTGAGAATTACCTCCATAGAGGCTTTGCCCCCACTTGCTTTATCTTTATTCCTCCTACCTTTCTAAGTAGGACAATTTAATTTGTCAAAAGTAACCACCGTGATTTTGAAAGTTCAGCTCTTATTTGGACTAGAGTTACGGAGTCAGAATTCATAATCGCAGGGAGCTGTCACTCTGCTGGTCTGCATGTGCATTAACTATTAATGGAGAAATATTTAAAACCTACTTGCAAAGAAAAAGCTCCATTTGTTTTTTCTTTCCTATAGATCAAAGGTGGCATTATTCTTGGGCTCAGGGAAGCTCAATCACCTCCTCCCTTGTTCTATAAATTTTACAGACTGAATGACCTGGAAGCCTTTCAAGATTGGAGAACTGGAGAGTTATAGCTCAGGCTGTTGCTGTGTTGTGCTCCCCTGCCCCCACAATGCTTTGCAGTCCATTAAGGGTGCACTGTACGAAGAGCTCATACCTGTGCACTGAATACGGCTTGTTCTTTGCTACCTACAGAGTACAATCAGCAGAGGGAACCTAGGTTATTTTTGAGATGGGGTGGGGGCTTTCTATAGTTCAAGGCTTAATTTCAAGGGCAAAATTCAGAGGTTAAGAATTATTTTCAGACAGTATAAAGCTCACTAAAACACAAAGTTTGTAGAGGTATACTTGAGTGAATAGTTTAACTGCTGCTGTTCAGTAGAGCATTAGGTGTATGATGATGCACATTGTGGTGCAGCAGTTCAAGCTGCCTCCTGCACCACTGGTATCCCACATCACAGTATGGGTTCCAGTCCCTGCTACTCTGAATCTCCCTGCTAATGCTGCTGGGAAGCCAGTGAAAACTGGCCCAGGAACTTGGACCCCTGCTACACATGTGGGAAATACAAAAGGAATTCCCAGACCCCGGCTTTGACTTGGTCTAGCCTATTCTTGACCCTTGTGACCAGAAAGTGAACTACAGATTGAAGATCTCTCTCCGCAACTCTCTTCCTCATCCTCTCCTTTTCTCTCTGTTGCTCTGCCTTTCAAATAAATAATAACCATAAACCATTTAAAAATAATGTAAACATAAAACAAAACTGTCTATGCCTTTTTGGCCTAGTGCTTAATTAACCTGTATCCTTTCTTATGAGTACCTGGGTTCAGCACCCACCTTTGGTTACTGATTGTGGCTGCCTGCTAATACAGATCAAAAGCAATGGCTTCAGCAGTTGGGTTCCTGCCTCCTGCAAGCGAGGCCTGAACCGGGTTCCTGGCTCCGCACTTCAGCCTGGCCACGCTCCAGGCTTTGCAGGCATTTGGGGAATGAACCAAGAGATGCAAACTAGCACTCTGTCCCCCAACCCCATTCATAAAAATAGAACAAAATGACCCTTCCAGTTTAAAAATCATATGGAATATGTACCTACTTCAACTATGACATTTACACTTTCAGGAAATTTATAAGGTTTTATATTTAATTTTAATGATTTATTACATGGTTCTGGTTATTATGAGGAAAATGAATGCTTCCTCTATCTTTTCCTAATGCTATCAGTATTATCTAAGCATATTCTGCACGTAAAAGGAGATGGATTATTCATTTTGTATAATACAGAGGCTTAGAGGCAAATTAATTCTTTTTACCCTGCTATGAAGTTGTTTATTGGTAAAGAGCCACATGAAAATAAAAATATTTTTAAAAGCTAAATGCAAGTCAGAGTCAGGGAAAATTTTCGCAGGCTACTTCTGTGGAAAGAGCACATGCCTACATATGGACATTGAAGGCCTAGCATTGCTAAAGTTGATCCTAAATCTTTATTTTGGTTTTCCATTGCAGCAACAGTAAAGAGGGAAATGTGCTGAGTTAACAAGTTTCACATTTTTCATGAGAAAAAGTACAATTATCCTTTGAAGAAATTAAATTTATTTTGATGCTTTTAATTTCAGGACTTTTTATACATGGACCTTGAATGATATGCTAACCACAGTATTTCTTACAAGTAAATTTCTAAGTACGATATTCCTGACAACTGGATTAATTATTTTTTCCCCACTTTGTTGCCTGGTGATGTTTGGCGACTCTAGTCAGAGGGTGGCTCTTTTCTCTGATAGGATGGCCAGATGGAATTAATAAGATATATCATCAGTAACAGAAAAAGGAAGAAGAGTCAAAGAGTGAGAGATAAATACAAGCATTGAAAAAAAAAGCAGTTAAAATTAGATAATACAAATCTACTCAAAAACATAGTACTGGAAAATCAGGGGTTGATGGATAAATAGATAAGATGCTAAACACAAATAAACTTTAAAAGTGGAAAATGAAAATGGAATTAATTTAGGGAACCAAATATGTATCAGAGATGGGGTACATATTAAAGAATAGGGGGAAATGTTCCAAAAGAGAATTTATTTGAAGAGCAGAATGACTGAAAGAAAGGGAGAGACAGAGATATTCCATGAGCTGGTTAACTTCCTAAATGCCCAGAAAGTCTGAAACTGGGCCAGGAGCCAGGAGCCTAGCACTGCATCTGAATTTCCCATGTGGATGGCAGAGGCCAATGTCCTTGAGCCATCTCCCCCTGCTTTCCCAGTTAGCAGGGAGCTGGATTGGAAGTGAAGCAGCTGATACTCGAAGCAACTCTCAGTGTGGGATGCTAATATTACAGGTGGCAGCTTAGCCCATTGCACCACTCAGACGCTGACCCTTAAATGTATATAAAGTACTATGACTTTTCTTTCTTCAGTTGTTTTTCATTTCTTTTCTTTTTTCCATGCTTCACTGTTGTAGGTATGGAGATTCCTCTCTGCCCTTCCCATTTCACCCCCCTCCTTTTCCCTTCACACCTTTTTATCCCATCTGGTCATGACAGTGATAGTCCTTTAATAACAGTTGCAAGTTTAACATTATGCTATTTAAGCATATCCTGATATCTTAGGAATGGCAAAGGTGGAAATTCTAGTATCCTACTGCCAAGGTGTAGTTAGCTGATTTGATGAGAGTCCTCCTTTTATTCAGGAGTAGAGATGCATACTGCAACGTATCTTCATTTCACAGTATACTAGTCTCCTTTATACAATTAATCCATGAGAATATATGTATATATTTGTTTGCCTGAATATCTATTTATTTGTATTTTGTATCAGAGAGAACATAATTTTTTTTTGTCCTCTTGGGATTGGCTTATTTCACTGAGCATAATGGCCTCCAATTGGGACCATTTTGTTTCATTCTTTTTAATTGCTTTGTAAAAGATACATATTTGAGTAGGCTTAGAAATTTTGAAGAAAAAAATGTAGAATGAAAGAAGAAAAGTTAGACATAGTTAAGTTGCTTATTTTGTAACTATTGATGCTAAAATAATGTCATCATCACCAAAATTAATGATAAATGTAGATTAAAATATTTTTTTGTATTACAAATCCACCAGTTTAAGTTATATGTATTAGATCTCTTGCATCTTGTTCTAGATCAGCTTGATCAAAATTATTTCAGATGTGACTTGGCATCTTCTATGACTGAACTGGTGATCCTAAAAATGTACTGCTCGTCTACTCATAATCCACAAAACAGTAGTTAGGTTTCAAATAAAAACAAACCTATGACCTTTTTAAGAGATTCATGTTGGTGTATAGAAATGCCAGTCAAAATGTTAGACGGTTCTTATGTTGGAACTTCAGTACCAAGTTTTACATCTGCACTTTGACTGTTCAAAATGAACAAATTACTAGATATTGAAATAGTCCAAATAAAAATGTTAGAGACATTATATGTCACAGATGAGAACTGTGTGATAATTTTTGCCTTTTTGTGAGATTAATTATATAACTTAATTGTATGTTAGATTAAAACTTCATTAAGATAAGAATATGGCTAAAATTGATCTAATATTGCATATAATATTATCTAGTCATGTTTTAAATGATCAGAATGAGAAAACCTGGGCCATCTTCATTGCCATGCAGAAATGGTTCATTTTTTTATTGAAAAAAAAATCCCTAGGTATATTGTTGGTTTAATTTGAGTTTCAGCAAATCAGTGTGTGTGTGTGTGTATGTGTGTGTGTGTGTGTGTGTGTGTGGCGGGTGGGGGGATGGTTCTTTTCAGGGGATAAGGGAGAGAAAGGGCAGAACTCATCCTGGAGATGTTTAGAAGAAAAAGTAGATGTGTTTTTGAACAATGTACAAAACACTTCATCCTAGAGCCTAAAATTTCTATTGGAATCCCTTTTTAAAAAAGGAAAAAAATTAATAATAGTGGAGTTAAGAGACTAGGATGCCAAGAAATAGTTGGCCGTGTGTGGAGCAGCAAGCAGGGAAGGCCCGCCAGGAGTTTTTGTCTCTGGCGGGTGAGCTACTGTCCCGGAAGGTGCACTGCGCTCTGAGCTGGCCTCCACCGCATTGTGCTGCTCCCTCTCTCCCTGGCCTGGCTGGCTCTGGCCTAGAGTGGATCAAACAAGCCGTGGGGAAAGTTCCCCTCATTTGCATCACTTCTAGACAGCCCTGTCGTACTCTTTGCTGACAGGAAATCACTGTCTTTGTCACCTTTTCTCAGGGCCCTCCTTTTGGCAGCGATGGGCCATGTGACCACGCTTAATCACAACAACAGGGCTGGCTCCTAACTCAATGACATGTTTTCCTCAGCACTTCAATAAATGGGGTAGAGGAGTCAGTAGGAAATGACTACATTAATTTTAGAGTGAAAAGATAATTAACACTTGAAGGACTAATGCTACAACCTATGGAATTATTATTCAAATTGAAGTTAATTTATCAAAACTTGTGAAAACTATCTGCCCTGTTGCAACTGTTTAAAAAAATAAACCTTGAATAATAAGAGTTGGGCATGTTGGAGGGAGAGTGGGAAGTAGGCGTGGATCGAGGGGGTTTGGTTAGAGGGGGGAGAGTGAGGAGCAGGGAGGAAAGGAGAGAGGGAAATCATAGCAGGCATTAGCTGTGTTTGAGAAAGCGACTTAAATGGGTTCAAACTTCAACATTTGGGACTGAAGGCTGGAGCATGTAAAACGCTTACTTAGATGATATGAATAGGACACCGGCAAACAAAAGCAGCAGTGTGCTCCTAGAAAACTGTGCTTAAAGGAGTTTCCTTGGCAACAGAAATGCAGTTCCAAAAGTAGACAGAACTTTCCTCAGAAAACATACTATTAATAACAACCTTCCGGAACAACTTGGAACAATTTGACGACTTGGCAATAATAATGCCAAGTGTTCTGCAAATTAATCTAACACATAACAGTTATGTTTCTCTTTCCTACAATTCTGTTGGACCTGCCTAGAACTCCTTGCTTTTCAGTGGCACAGAAGTGAAAAAAGAAAGTGTAAATGCTGTCATGGAGTAAAAAGCCAAAATAAATTCTGGAGTAGCCAATTGTGGCCAGTAATTAATTATATTCAGCCTTTTGAAACTTACCCAGCATTCTTAGTTTAATGAGATGAGTGGATTCCAACAAAACCCTCTATATTTAATATCTCCTTCCAACAAAGGTGCTTCAATGAACAAAACTTGGTGGAGGGTTAGCAGCCAGAGACTTGCCTTGATGCGAAGCACAGCTGAGGGCACCGTTGCATTCCACTGAATATGTGCTGAGCATTATTTTTAAAGGCATCATCATTTATTGTCAGCCTAGAGGATAAACTAATCTCAGATCTATTTGGCCAATGGGAATCATTTGAATTCTCCTGATGGCTATCCGTTTGCCAGCCAACAAAAGTACAATGTTCGCCTCCTCTGACCTTTCTTGAATGCTTAGATCTAAAGGTTAAAAGTAATCAATATCTCATTGTGCTGCTTGGTTTCTGGGTAATAAGTAATAAGCATCGTGGTAAAATCTTAATGGTTATAGATAGCACTTAAATGAGTTGACCTGTTTGGGAAGTTTTATTAGTTGTAATCAGAATAATCATTAGCATTTGTTACTAAAAAATTTGGATGACACTGCAAAAAATTCCAACCTTTAACATGAAAAACTTAGCCTAATTAGTTGGTAATGTGCAGTGATTTTCCCCGGTATTAAGTTGAGAGGTTTGGCTTTAGCCACAGGAATGTTTAGCTTTCTTTCTGGTTTTTATAAAATAAATTGCAGAAAAATTTCAGTTTTTAATAAAGAAGAGTATTTTAGTTCAGTATTATCTTTCACGCCTGAACTATTCAGTACTATATGTAAGTTTCAGGTGAATGAGTTAATGTCCCTTACCTACTTTTCATTTATTAATTTTTAAAAATATCCCTGGCTCATTTTTTTTAAAAAGCATGATTCATTTGAAAAGAGAGTGACATGAAGTGTCAGGGCAGGAAGACAAAGAGAAATTTTTCATCAGCTGGTTCACTCTCCGAAAGACTGTAACAACGAAGTCTGGGCAGGTCAACGCAAGGACTCAGGAACTACATCCCAGGCCATCAGCAGGGAGCTAAATCAGAAGAGGAGCAGCAAGGACATGAACTGATGCCCATACGGGATGCCAGTGTTGCAGGCAGTGTTTACAGTGCTGGTCCAATAGTTTATATCTTAGGTGTTCTACTTCTCTATAACAGATTGGCATTGTCCTCAATCCAAATCTGACTTACAGAACAGCTGCTCCTTTAAATCTTTCCTGAATTCAATCATCACTGTGGAAAATGAAGTTAAGTTGCCATTTACAATGACTACATTCCATATTAGGGTACTCATTCAATCCCTGGTGCCCCATTTCTGAACCAGCTCCTGCAGATGCACCTGGGAAGACAAGAGAAAATGACCCAAGCTGTATATGCTGGCACATGCAAAAACTGGGCCTGGGCGTGGGCCTGGCGGGGGTTATTGGGGATTGCCCTGAGTAGGCCATGGTATCTTCTGGTGTTCACACCACCTATGATGGGCTGGGCTGTACTAGGTTGCAGCACCCATCAGTTTGCATGAGAGATGGGTCTAGGGGCTAAACTGACCAGACACTGCATCCACCAGTATGTATATTGGCAGGTGTAGGTGATAGACCAAATCTGATCCTGCACTGGCTGCCACACACAAGAGTCAAGTCTGAGGTCACCCTAAGCTGGTTTCTTGGGGGACTCCCAAACCAGATAGCTGGACTTGACTCCTGGTCACAGGGGAAAATCACAAGATGTGTCAGGACTGGGCCTCCTTTGTTGCTGATGTCTGTACAGGGACCGGTATGTCCAGATGCACACAGGGAACATGATGGTCAGCTCATCTAGGCAAGCAGAGGACATTGGTGCTGCATCAGAGGATAGAAACTGGAACATGTTGGACCACTGTCCTGGCAAAACTTTGCAATGTGTTTCTGAGCCTGTGGATGCACTAATGTGGACTTAGTCAGCCAATAGCCTTGAAAATGTTTTCAATCCTGGTGCAATAAAGCCAACCATGTCTCAAAACTATCAGAACCACTTAAGCAACACCCACAGAACACTTTTCCCCACATTGGAGCATCAGCAAATGACCAAACCCTATCTGCAGGTGCTTCTGTAGTGTGACAGCAGGGTGTCACCTCCCCTTCCCTCCCTGTGAACACAGGAGAAAAAAAATGAAAATATTTGTCCCATCTGCCTTCCATGTCTCAACCCTCCCCACCCGAAGAAGACCCACATGGGTAGGCATCCCTCTCAACTATGTGAACAATGGTAAAAATATTTTTTTTAATTTGAAAAGAAATGTTAAGATATAAAAATGTGAATTATAATAATTGTTAGAACATAAAGTGCACTGCTTTCCCTGAATAAAACCGGTTTCATCACAGAAAAAAAGAAAAGATAAAGAAGCTGTGGAGGGTTTCCCTTTGGCCATTAAACCTTTCATCTGCAAGATACTTATTCTGCTTCCACTCAGAATCATTGCTGGAATTAATTGCATGAACCAACCAACTTCAAAGTGGGTGGAGAAATGCAACTCTACCTTGTGCCACAGAGGTAGAAAGCTGGCAATATTTGTTGAGCCTTACCAGTAACTATATCAAGAACTATGTTAATAGATGAAGTTTGAATTAGGACGGGGTAGCTGTAATGCCCCTAGCCCTTCTCCCATATACCGCTTGTCTGCTCACTGTTGTCCCATTCTCTTCTCTATAATTCTGAGAATTCTTGCAAGAATGTTCTTTTCCTCTGTCTGCATGACATTCTTGTGCTAAGTTAGAAAGAGAGGCCCTAAATCTTAGATGATATACTTGCAGAGAAAACATGATGACTTTGGATTGACTCTTAAACCAATCACTGTTCTTTTGAGTGATACCCCAAGCTTTCTTAAGCACTTCACACTCTGTCTACCACTGCTGTGTTGAGACTCATCAGGATCTCCCATATTCTGTCAGGTCCAGAAAAACTAATCCTGAAAATGTTTATGCTTTTTTGGCAGATGCTCTAACAGCAGCATTACCCAAGAAGAATCTAGTTATTATCATAGGAAGGTAGTGAGGGCAAGTCCCCAAGGAGAGATTCTCTGTAGGAATATAATTTGCAGAAATAACATTTTCTAGTCTTATCCAGGAGCCAGTTTCAGTTCTCAGAAACAAGGCTATTGTTAAGCGAAAAATTTTTCTTGTTTTTAATTTTATTTTTGATGTTTAGTTAGTAGATTAGAGAGGGAAGGGTTGAGGGTGAGGGAGAGGTGGGTGAAGCCATTGTTTGCACATTTTCCTTTTTATTTTTCCTAAATCTGGGGGAAGATGAGAGATAAGGGGAGAAGCTGCACCTAGCCTCCCAACTGCCTTAGTTTCAAGGGATGGGAATGGCCACCCAACTTCATCCCAGGATCCTCAGTTTGAAGCATGTTCTGAGGGTTCTGCTCAAATAGTTCCAGTAGTTGGTAGTTCTGAAATGCTGTTTATTTTGCTAATCCAAGGATAAGGAACGCCTTCCAATGTTCAAGGGCTGATACAGTCTACCTTAGATTCTCTGTTCACCCAGATATTTGCTGTCAGTGCTTGGTTGGGGTAGGTGACCAAGTTGTTCTGCCCTCCTTCCTCTGTTATGGTACCAGATGTCCTCAGCAGGTTCCAATGGACTGCTACATCCTTTGTGTGCATCTGTGTATGCTGTTCCCTGCTCCATCTAAGCCACTGAGGAGACCCAGCTCTGACACATGCACTCCGTAGTCAGACCACAGATTATGTGATTCTCCCCATGGTTCAAGTTCTGAGTCCAGTGGTTCAGTTGGGGAGATGCCCAAAGAAGCCTGACTCTTGTGTGTGCTTACAGGGTACAGGGTCTGGCTCTGTCCATCCCCAACATCAGCCTATGCACATGCTAGTAACTGCAATTCCTGGGTTGGTTCTGTCTCCTGCCACATCTCTTATATAAATCAATGAATGCTGCAGCCCTGCCCAACCCTGCCCACCACACTTTTGGCCCTCATGAACACCAGTGGGAACTGCAGCCTAGTCAGAGCAGCCCCCAATAATCCCCACCAGGCCCACCGCCAGCCTGGTTCCTGTACTTGCCAGTTTGTGCAGCAGACTGGTCTAGCCTGTCCCATATCCCACTCTCATTTGCCTCAGAGGGCATTAAAACCTAGTTCAATGCAACCAACCCCATTATTCAGCATACACTCATGCTGGTGGGTGCTACCACCTGTCTAGCCAGGCCCAACCACAACCCTGGTTCCTGTGTTCACCAATGGGAGTTGAAACCCATCAGAGAGATGCCCACAGTTTCTCTACTAGGCCTACTCCCAGTCCTGGATCTTATACTCTCCAGATAATTTTACATTCTGGCTTCACAGAATTTCCCCCCAGACCCAGCACTTGCCACTTGATGCTGTGGCAAAGCTCAACCAACCTACACTTGTTCAGGCTTATGCATGTACCAGTGGATGCAGTTGATTAGCCAAGCCTGGCTCTCCCTAACTCAGCTCACATGTAGGCCAACAGGTGTTGTAGCCCTGCCCAGCCTAGCCTGCCCCAATCCCGGTTCTCATGCTTGCCAGTGCGAGTAGTGGCCCAGCAGAGGAGTCCCTCCACAGTCCCCCTTCTGGGCTCACACTGCCTCCCCTCAACCCAGGTCCACATAAGCTAGTGGGTGCTGTGGCCCAGTCTGGCATGGTCTGCCTCATTTCAGCATTCATTGGTGGGTGCTGCAGCCTGGCCTGGCCCAGCTTGCCTCCAGTTCCAGCTCATGCTGGTAAGTGCTATGGCCTTGCCCAACCCAGCCAGCCCCCAATCCCAGCTATAATATGAGCACATTTTTAATAATGTGGACATTTGTCTGTCTTTTTTTCTTTTCTTTTTTCTTCTGAGATGGAGAAGAGCAAATCAGACTAATATCCTTAATGCATCAGGGCTGAGTCCCCTTTTACCTCTAAACTGTCTTGTACAGAATTCTAACCTTTTTCCAGAAGGGTATTTATACAGTCCTGAAACTCCTCTGAACTTAATGCTTGAATTCTTTTCCTGAGTTGTTAATTATGTGTGCCTGTGGATATTTGCATGGTGAATATTTGTGATTTTTTTATATTCCCCTTGTTTTGGTGATTGAAATCAGGGGATTTTGTGCAAGAGGTACATACACACAAATGTGTTGGTGCACACATAAATGTACTTAACACATTGACACACATGCAGCCAAACTATTCATTTGTTGCATTTTAAAAAGCAGAATTGCATTTGGATGAAGCTGACTGCTTGGAACAGATATACTGGTAGCCCCAAGACATTTAAATCATGCATATCTAAATGACTATGTAAGATTCCTTCATATATGCTTTCAGTCTAGAGCACATTCTGTGTTATGCAACTTGGCATATTGGATTTGCTCTCTTCATTACAATAGTTTTATGAATTTTGATATGCACATGGGCCTCCCTGAAAAAACCTTCCTTGTGGATAATTTAGCTATGAGTACATTGCTATTAATTAAATGCATATTTATAAATAATAGTGATAAGCTTGGACATTATGGATTGAGTTTGAGGATGAATTATTAGAACTTTCATATTTGTTTCATTTATTGATGTGTCTCCAATACCTAGCATTGTGTCTGGCACATAAAAATGCTCAATAAATATAGGTTGAAAAATATGTTTTTAAAAAGACTTCCTTGTTCAATAGCTAATGTAAAGTCTTTTCATCAGACCTGTGCTATTGATTCTTTACTTTTTCAGGTAAACAATCTTATTTTTATACTGAGATACTCATGTCTAAAACTTTGTGCCCTTTTTGGTTTCCAGAAACAAGGATATACCTAAGCTTATTTTAAGTAATGTGGATATTTATCTATACTCATAGAACAGAAACCAAAATCTCTTTCCTTAGAAATCAGATTGAAATAAGGACTGTCCTCCATGCTCAGAGTATTCAGATTTGTAATGGGAAATGGAGTCATATGGAAAAATGAAGGAAGAAAGGAAGGCCAAAGGCTTCCTTGTCTGAAACATAAATGCTACAAAAATATACAAGTGACCACCATATTCTGTAGCTAATATATTCTGTAGCTAACTCCCTAACCGTTCAACCATATAGCTTCTCTGATGTATTCTTCACTATTTAGACCATGACAGTATCATTATTTATACATATGAGGAAAACATGTGCCATACAAATATAGAACTCTAAAATCAGTTAAAGCAAATGCACATGAAGTCATTAGAAATAGTGGATATGGGCCCAGCACGATAGATAGCCTACTGGCTAAAGTCCTTGCCTTGCACATACTGGGATCCCATATGGGTGCCAGTTCATGTCCTGGTGGCCCCACTTCCCATCCAGCTCAGTGCTTGTGGCCTGGCAAAGCAGTCAAGGACATCCCAAAACCTTGGGACCCTGTACCCACGTGGGAGACCTGGAAGAAGCTTCTGGCTCCTGGCTTTGGATCAGCTCAGCTCTGGCTGTTGCAGCTACTAAGGCAATAAAACAACAAATGGAAGCTCTTTCTCTGTCTCCCCTCTGTATATCTGACTTTCCAATAAAAGTAAATATTTTTAAAAGGAAGAAATAAATAGTAGATATATTAGTTTGTTCTTGTACAGTTTGTTCTTGTGTCATAGTTGGCTGCAGAGTCTCCTGGCACATTCACGGTGGATCAGACGAATGTGTTTGTAAAGTTGTGATCCTGAGGATGGACGTTTGACTAAATGGTGGAGAAGCGACCTGGGAGGCCTGCATCACACATGGCTTCTCCACGTCCATCCAACACCCTGCTGATGTGAACACTGAGAGGCAGCAGGTGATAGCCAAGGTACTGGATCCCTGGCTGCCCTCAGGTTCTGACTTTGCCCCAAGCCAGCCCACACTGCTGTGAGCATCTGGGGTACAAACCAACCAAGAGAGGACCTCTCTCTGCCTAACAAATAACTGAAATGAACTCACTGAAAATTAAATGTGATCATAAAGGAGATGAAAAAAATGATAAAGAACTTGGGCTGACCCCTTAATCCAGTTCCGTCATGATGAGGGGAAGATGTGGAAAAGGAGAAAAGTCTAAAAATCATCTCATTTTCCCAAAGCCGTAGCTAGCTATTTCAAAATATGAACTCTGACAAATGGTATCTCACTACTGTAATGCCAGGAGAGGGTTGAAAGGTATTTTTAAAACCTCCTCCTAGATTTAAAAAAAATTGTCTACTATTCATAATTTTAAGAAAGGATCCTCATACAAGGTCCCTTGTAATATTTTTTTAGTAATGAGCTGTAAACTTTAATGGTGTTAAACAATTTAGAGGAAGTTAAAGACACCATTTAAAATGTGAGTGTGGTGAAGATTTGCGATGAATTCATTTCTTGGCCCTCTGCGTGCGCCTTGGTATCCCTTCCAGCTGAGTCTCCCCACTGAACTATCTCCTTTCTCCCCAGCTTTCCTCAGTTGGATCACTGAGATGTGCAAACATACACAAAGAACATTCCCATCTGTGTAACTGTTCCGTCTTCTTCCTCACTCTCATGTGCCTGGTAGTACTAAAGACTCATTCTGTGGAACACTGGTTGTCTTACAAATCATGAGCAAAACACTCATGTTCACTAGAATGACTCTCTAGGGTTGAACTAATTGAAATCTTTTTTCTGCAACATGGAAACATAGCAAAGGAATTTGAATTTGGCCAGCATTTTATAATACATGTTTTGATGATAGTTTCATGAGGCTTCATCCGTCCAAGTTTGGGTTAGAAAAAGAAATAAAGTATGGAAACACTGTCAGAAGCCTTTTCTGTTTACGAAATGATCCAGGGATACCATGAGTAATGCCAGAAATCTCGTGTGACAGCCAGCCTTGCGGCAGTTCTGAGTGCACCAAGTTCAGGAAATTGGTTCAAAAAGCTGATTGGAGCACAGAGGGGTTTTGTTTGTTTGTTTGCTTGCTTGCTTTGTTTTGTTTTGTTTTGTTTTGTTTTTAACTGAAGTGAATAATTGTGTTCCCTGGCCGTTGTCCACACTGCTGCTGCCCAGTGCCCTGCTGGGGAGGACATCTCCCCAGGGCTTAGTAATATTTAACACTCAATAAATACTCTCTGAATTGGCAATCTGGCTTATTGACTGCTTTCTCCTCAATATTCCAAAGTTAATCTCACAGCTGTTCTTTACAGTTATTTAATTCCATGGAAAGTGTGAATTTCTGTAGAGTTGGAAGACTGCAAGTGACCTCAAAAGCACCTTCATTTCATTTCCTCTCTTTCAAGGATTATTTTTTTTTTTTCATGTATTCCAGATAGGAGAAAATTTGTCCTCCATTAAAAGATCTTTCCAGAGGGAATTCCACAACCTCCTATTAAAATGTGTAGCAACTCTTCCTGTCTTCTTATTTCTCATGTAAATCCCCACTGTTGTTAGGCTTAATTGTCAAATCAGTCAGAATCCATGTTCTGTAATTAAACCTCTCTCTCTTGCTCTCTCTCTCTCTCTCTGTATGTATAACTTTCTCCAGCTTTTGTAGTTTTCTTTTCAACTCAAAATGTTTTACAATCATTTATTCCAGGTTTGTCTTTGTTCCATCTAACTAAAATCACTTCCATCCTCATTTGTAGAAAATGTGCTGATATTGAAAGACTGCTGGCAAATCTGTGTTTTGGAGGAGCCTTAGCAAGCACCATGGATTTCTCCATCAGAGTTTTCAGCTCTCTTTTATTGGCAATTAATAAAATAATTCATGGATGGTTTGGAAAAGAAATGTAACCTTAGATGGTATGAGTCAATAGTGCTGGCCTAAAAGTGATTTTAAGGAGAAAAAGTAAAAAATGAACCAACACACACATACACACAAAATCCTCTTTCCCTTTGGGTCAGGGCTGCCTCTTCTCCCAGAGGATGCATAATATTTTATTTATGTAAGAGTGTGTAGCATGTCTTTGGCTCACATTGCATTTGTATCATACACAATATGACAGTTTCCTTGCCTTATTGTATATATGGCGATCTATTTTTAATACATTGCTTTTGTCTCTTTTTCATGCTTGTTTACATCTGTTGTTATGAAAACTGACAGAGTTTTTAAAACATAAAAGAAGCAATGGAGAAAGAGATAATAAGAAACAAACATTCCAAGGGAGTGTGAAGTCAAAAAGCAGGAGCCAAATCAGCATGGAAGCAAAGCCAAAGCAGTGGGCTCAGGGTAGGTGGGAGACAGTGTTAGAGCAAGTATGCCATCACACAGAGAAAATGGCTGTGAGAGTATTTGCAAAACGAGAAAGGGTTTACTATGTTTTCCACTAAAGGATGTATATATTATAACACTGAGTTTTCAAATATAGAAACTAGCAGTAATGAAATCCAACTTGAAAGGTTTTGATTAGAATTCAATAAGTTAATATATGTAATGGATTCACCTCGCAACTGACAACTAGTGTCTGTTCAATACATAATACAAAATTTGGAACTAACAAACTAACCTACAGGTCAAATCCAGCCCATTGCTCATTTTTTAAAATAAAGTTTTATTGAAACACAGCCAGACACACTCATTTATGTAGTATCTATGGTTACCTCAAGAGTACAATGGTAGCATCGAATAGTTTGAACCGTGATCACATGGCCATCATGCTGAAGCGATTTGCTGTGTACAACTTCACAGAAAAGTTTGTCAGTACATGATACAAATGGCCATAACAGCAACACTTTCAGAATGCACATTATTCTACACACTCTTTTTTTGTCTATGTTATCTATTGAGTAACATTCTTTTGCTGAAGGTTCTAATTCTCCTTTTGTAACAACAAAAATTGCATTTTTCTTGCTTTGCAGTTTAACACGAAATGGTTTGTTGAATCATTTCACCACCAGGTGGCCTCCTCTACTCTACTGTACTTAGGGGACCCAGGGAAAATCCAAAAGTGGCTCCAGTGCACTTCTTTTTATCCTTGGCTGTTACTGGGTTCTTATTGCATTTCTTTAGTGGCTTGACTGCTCTCAAATTGCTTGAGTCCTACATTTCATATTTGGCCTCAAATATATAAATATATTCATAGTGATATTTTTAGGAAATGAGTTCCAGATCACAATCAAACAGTTAAAACAATGAAAGCAAAATAGAAGCATTCAAATGCATGCACACACATACCTAAGTAGCTTTTTGATAAAGAAGCTTGGATGTTACTCTAATAACTTTCACATGATTTTCTGCCTCACTCCCACACGTATGCAGAGGTACCTGAGCTGGACCCATCCTTGTAAAGAAGACAAGAGACCACTGATGCTCAGTTCTCCACGATGTTCATCTCTCTTGAAGGAAATGGTTGGATCTCATCTCAGTGCCCCAACTGGGTCATTTTAATCTGTGGATTATCTTCTGAGTTTTCCTTGATCATAGTGTTAAACTTTGCTAAACACTAGGTAAGATGAGAAACCACTGATGGAGCAATGGAGACTGGATTCCCTTCTGGCAAGGACTGTACTCTTTTGGGCCTCAATGTCTTCATCTGTGAGACAAGGGGGATATGTTGAGTGGTCCTGAGAGCCATTCCAATGTCAGTGCTCTCTCTTCAGGATGCAAAAAAAGAAAATCAAGGATTGTTTCAATTAGTTCATTGACTTGCCTTATAAGCAACTTAACAAAATTAGAATTTTCAGAATCTCAGTTCTAAAGACTAGTTGAACAAACTCACTGGTAAACATACTCTTCTCTAATAGTAGTAATTCCTCACTTATTTGAGAGGCAGAAAGAGGACAATAAGGAGTCTACCCCCCATTTCTTCTCACCTCCTCCCCGCTTCATTCTTCAGCTGCTCACAATGAGCTGGGCTGAGCCAGGGTGGAAGATCAGAGCCAGGAGTGCAGTTCAGCTCTGCAATGTACTTGAACTGTCACCGCTACTTCCCAGGGCAACTGCTAGGCTAAACAAATGCCTACTCCTATGATGCTTTTCAAATGTCACTGACAGTTTGTGACTCAATATGCCACACTATTTTTTTTCCTTCATTCTTTCCATTTTTACTTTAATTTACTGGCAGTTTTATTCTCTACATTGTCATTAGTTACATCTTTTTTTTTTTTTGGAAGTTCAGCTTTTCTTTGACACCTAATAGTCTACAAATTTTTATTTTCCCACATTTTTCTTTATGTGAAATTCCCAAGTACTCCTTTTTTTCCTCTTTATAAAATGGATACAATCACTTATATTTCCACTGAAAATGTCACATTTCATATCATGTAAGAATCTGTTTTTAACTGCTTCTATAGTGGTATGTACATGACTGATTTGTATTTGATTTTGTTACTACATTGGATGTCATGACAAAGCCAGTAAGAAGCAATTGAAAGTTATCTTAGGAAGAAAGGTCCTGAGTATTGCTCAAGGCATTTTGGTAAAAGAATAGGCTCCCTTAGTTTCATTCCATGTATTGACTATCGAGAATAGTGTTGTAAACTATTCATTTTATTTCCCTGGGATATACCTAGTAGTGGGATTGTGAGATCACATAGTAGTTCTATTTTTATTTTTTAGAGGAAGCTCTCTGTTCTTTTCCATAATAGCTATACTAATTTATATTTCCACTAACAGTGCATAAATTATCCTTTGCTCTCCATCTTCCCCAACATGTATCACCTTTAGTGTTGTTGATAGTAGGCATTTAAACTAGAGTGAGTTAATATCTCATTTTGATTTACAATTCCTTGATGATTAATGATGTTGTAACTCCCTCCCCCCCCCCCGATAGCTGTTGTCCATTTCTGTATCTTCTTTAAGAACTTCTTATTCAGATGCTTTCCCATGTTAAAATCAGGCTATTTTTTTACTTGCTGAGTTCCTTTTATATCTGGGATATTAATCCTTTGTCAGATGTGCAGTCTCCTGATATTTTCTCATGTTTTGTAGTTTCTCTCTTTATTCCCTTGATTGTTTCCTTTGTTGTGCAGAAATATTTCAGTTTAATGTAACTCCATTTGTCTATTTATTGTTCTTGCTACCTTTGTTTCAGAGGTCATGATGTAAAAATCATTACCCAGGATAATGTTATGTAACTTTCTCCTGTGGTTTCTGGGAAAATTTTCAGAGTTTTGGGTTTTCTATTAGTTTGTTTTTTTAGTTGATTTTTATATTTGGTGGAACATTGCATAATTTCATTATTAATCATATTGAAATCTACTTTCCCAGCACAATTTACTGAAGAGACTATCCTTCCCCCATAGTGTTGTTGGTATCTTTGCCAAAAATTCATTAAGTGTATAGATGTATTTATAGACTCCCTTCTTTTTCATTGGTCTACATATGTATTTTTTTATATCAGTGTGTCATGTTGTTCATGTTGTTTTTGTTACTATAGCTTTGTAGTGTATTTTGATTTCAGGTACTATAATGTCTCCAGTTTTGTTCCATTATTGCAACACAGCTTTGATTATATGGTCTCTTGTGGTTCCATACAAATGTTAGGTTAGATTGTGTGTGTGTGTGTGTGTGTGTGTGTGTGTGAAAAATGTCATTGTTATAGGGATAGATGTAGCATTTAATATTTATACTACTTTGAGTAGTATGGTTATTTTGACAATATTTATTCCTTTATTTCATGGACATAGAAAATCTTTCCATTCATTTTTATCTCATTTTATCACTGATAGCTTTTAGTATAACAGTCTTCTATATATTTGGTTAATGTACTATACATTTGGTTAAATTTATAGATTTATAAATGAGATGATTTTATTGATTTATTTTTCTGGTAATTCAATATTAGTGTATGGAAAACACTGTTATATATTTTTATACTCTGCAACTTAGGTGAATTTTTTAAATATAACAGGGTTTTGGGAGTAGAATTTTGAGAATTTTCTCTATAAAATCATGTCATCTCTGAATAAGAACAATTTAACTTCTTCCTTTCTAGTTGGATGTTTTTGCTTTTCTTGTTCTAATTAACCCAATTGTTTATCGTTAGATGAATGGATAAAGAAAATTTAGTATATACATATACAGTGAAATAATATTTAATGATAAGAAGAATGAAGTTTTGTCATTTACAGCAATATGAATGAAAAGGTTGTTACATGAAATAATCCAGGCACAGAAAAGCAAATATTGCCTCATAATTCTCATATGAGTGTTGATACCAAGGAAGAGGAGACTATAATGATGGTTATAAGAGGCTTGAGTACTTTGATGGGGCAGTAATGATCAAAGGATGTGTAACTAGATAGGGGGATTATTTTTTTAAGGTACATGCCAAGCTAACATAGAGATACAGAACATAGATCGATGATTGCCTTGGGTGGGGGATGAAGGAAGAGCCATGAGGTGCCAGTGGGGAAGAGTAATCAGGCATGCTAATGTATTACCATTAGTTTCTTTGTTGAATGATAAAAATGCGCTAAAACTGGTTGTGTTAGTGGTTGCACAACTCTGAACCTAGTCATGGGCACTCACTCTTCCCCAGTGGAGATACTTCTCTAGAGAACTTTTTGGTCTTAGTCAGGTTCTGATTTGCTGGTAGAAAATTTAGTTCCAAGTTTTTCTATTTTGTGTATTGTATACCATACTAATTAGTTTCAAGTCTAGTTAGCAATTTATGATATTTGCATCAATTTCTGTGTAGCTAAGTAGACAATTCCTGCCTTGTTTTTCTTATTTTCTAACATTTATTTTGAACATTACTTATCTCCATATGTCCTATTACATATTATTGATAACTAATGGTCTACTAATTCCATCTTTACTTAAAAAGTAAGCTGAAGTGGGCATTTGGTTTAGCATTTAGGACTTTCATTTCCCATATCAAAGTGCCTGAGTTCAATCCCATCTCTAGCTCCTAATACCAGTCTCCTGCTCAGGCCGACTCTCGGAGGCAGCAGTGAGGGCTCTAGCAATTGGATTCTTGAAGCTCTTGTAGAGCAGTTACATTCCCTGGGAATGCTGGGAGGGCAAGCATTCCCAGGGAGCTGTCTTAATCTGCGTCTCACTCTTTTTGTATCATCTGCCTCTCAAGAACGTCTTGTGAAAAAATGACTGAGAATGAGAAAATAGCATTTGCTAATTATTATAAAATGCTGTGGAGAACCAAATAGAAGACAGTCATACTTTTCTTTAAGTTATTTATAATCCATTTGAAAAAGTAAAATGAATAACCTAACACATTTGAGGGGTTTGATAAATAAGCGCTAATGGTTTTAGGACGTTTTGATGGGAGAAATGATGCTTGAATTGAGCCTTGCTGGAAAGAAGTGTAATAAGTGGAAGAGACTCAAGTATATTGTCAGCAAATACAATGTAGAAAAGAGGAAAAAAATTTAGATCTAGAAATTAACTCAAGGTGTTCCTGGGACTTTTACCAATACCAAGAAGATATATGAGAGAGAAGGAGAAAACAGGAGACAAATCCTAACAGCGTTTATCCCATATCTTCTTTCCAGCCTGTCAAAGTTACTCTCCAGTCTATCAAGTTACATACCTCAACTAAATACAAACTAGATGTGTGAAAGAGATGAGAAAGGTCTGCGGATGGTCTTTTTTTTTCAGTTTATCAAAAATTTTTAAGTATTTATTTATTATTTGGAAAGCACAACAACGGAAAAGGTGGAGACAAAGATCTACTCCCTGATTGTTCCCTAAGTCCCTAAGCAGCCGCGAGTAGGCCAGGTCAACGCTGGGATCTCCACCAACAACATCCATGTAGGTGGCAGAGCCCTGTGTGCTTGACCTGTTATGTGCTGTCTCCAGGGTATTCAATGAAGCAGAGGCAGCACTGGATTGCAGGCACACTCTTGTGGTTTGTGAATGTCCCAGGAGGCAGGTTAACACATGGCATCACAGTGCCTGCTGGCTCAGCCCTTCTTTTCTTAATGTGCAACATTTGGATCCAGTTTAAAAGCACTTATATATGTGCTTATTATGTATCAGGAGTTGTTATAGGATCCTAGCACACACTCCTTACCCAGTCCTCATGGAAGTCTTTGAAGTAAGTGTTAGTGTTATTCCAAGAAGAACCAGTGAGGCACAGGTGTCTGCATAGCCAATGAGCAGCACTTCAAAGGTTAAGCGAGGCTTAAAGTTTGCCTCCAGCTATATTCTAATTTTTTATTACATTTTCTGCCAATCTTATTGAAATAATTGATTTAGAAATTAAAATTTATTTGTCATGGATCCTTTTCTGTCACCACATTTGTAGAAATAAATGAGTAAATCATTTAGTGTATCAGGTTTTGTGAAGTAATATTACTGGGTAATATCAACATGTTCCCTCCTTCCTTCGTTGAGAATAGAGAAAAATAGTAATATTTTGTTGAAATATTTTCAAAAAGGTGGGAACTGAGTATACATATTACACCCTAACGTGACTTATTTTGCTCTCTAATATGGTCAGACAATACTTACATTACTTTTTTCTATAAGACAGATGATTTAAATGAGAAATGTGTAATCTTCTTACAAAACTTTTGTACTTAAAAGCTGAAGACTTTGCTGATGGTGCGTTTTACACCAAAGTCTGAGATTTCTTATAAATACCCATTCATTTACCTCTTAAGATATCTGTAGTGAAAAAAAAAACAAAAAAACTGAAACTGAATCACAGAATGTATGGGATACAGGGAAAGTTCTGTTGTGTACCGTTATCACGGGTGCTTAGGGGAAGCCTTCCACATCACAAGTTTTAGTGCTCATTTCTTCTTGATAAGTTGCTTGATATTGTCTCCGTATGCTCCTAACATGGCTGCATCCTGGTACTTCTGCTTCTTTTGGTTCTGCTCTCCCTTTTGGAGTTATAACCATTGTCATAGCACTCTTTGATCTGTAGCTGTGATTTCCTTCCTTTTATGCAATACTCTATGTAGTGTTTATGATTTTCCTCTGTAGACTAATAATTGTTTCCTCTACTGGCTAAGCCTTTGTGATTTACTGTATTTATGTACTGCTTTTTCTCCATGCATCTCTGTATTTCCCTTCGTTGCTGTTGTCCAAGACTTTGCTTCTTCATCATGATGTGATAACTCTTGTCATTTGGAAACATACACATATTTGTTCATCCATGATGACATTACTCTAGTAAACCTCCTTGAATGAATTGGCAGTCTCAGTTATACTGCCAGAAAAAAACGCGAAAATATGGTTACCATAACCAATATATTTGCTGTTTATGCTCATAGCTTATACCAATGAATATCCTCCTGTATCCTGGAACTCCTTTAGATTGTGAGCAATCATCTTCCAAGTGACAGGTGTGACTGTCAGTGGAACTCTCCTATACCCTTTTAGTCTCAACCTCCTGTTAAACCAGTGGGGGTTTGGAGAATGAACTTATACCGAGATGACTCTGGCCTAGAAGCCATAAGGGTGGGGGGCTCGGAGTCACTTTGAATGGCATCCTTGACCTGATTTTACCTTCTCCTCCTATGGTCCACCAATTTCCTTAGATTTCTAAACTGAAATCTAAAGATACATTCTTGAGAGCAATCATATGGATTCAAAAGCTAAGCTGAAATTTCTTCTGAAATAATATTTTTGGGCTTTAGCATTTAATTACTGACCTTGGACAAGTCACTTGGCTTCTGTGTGTAAATTTTAAGGTGTAAAACAGAAGTGGTATTAGTGACTTTAACTAAACATAAGCTTACCTGAGGAGAAAAAGAAAACTGCCATTGAAATTACAGTCAGGTATTCTGAAGCTAGAGCGATGAAGTATTTAAAACGTAAAACATGGGGGCCTGGCACAATAACATAATGGTTAAGGTCCTCGCCTTGAACATGCCAGGATCCCATATGGGCGCCAGTTCTAATCTTGGCAGCTCCACTTCCCATCCAGCTCCCTGCCTGTGGCCTGGGAAAGCAGTCGAGGACGGCCCAAAGCCTTGGGACCCTGTACCTGTGTGGGAGACCTGGAAAGAAGTTCCTGGCTCCTGGCTTTGGCTCAGCGCAGCACCGGCCATTGCAGCCACTTGGGGAGTGAATCATTGGGCGGAAGATCTCCCTCTGTGTGTCTCCTCCTCTCTCAATAAAATAAATAAATATTAAAAAAAACTTAAAACATGAAACCTCTAAAATCTGTTTTCTTAAAATCTCTCTCTTATAAATATAAGCAGATACTCCAAAGAACCAAGGTGAGGTAAGGAGGGTTACTGCAAGAGAAAGGTTTTTAAGCCCATGTCATACTGGTGCTGGAACGAGAAATTAGACTGTGCCTCTTGCATCCTGATGAAATGCTCTTACCAGGAAATACTGCCTCATAAAAAATGCCAGTAAATATTCAAACAACTGTTGCCATTTCCCTCTTTTCTTTGATAACATTTCATTGAAATTTTTATTTTATCCTTTCCTGGCAAAGGAAAGATGCACTTTGTTCGATGGTTCTATTTGAACACTGAACATTGAAAATAATAGTTCTGTGTGACATGTTTCACCAAATAAGTTTTTCCCAAAGAATGAAGTTCAAAGAATAATGCAAGAACAATCTATTCATTTCTGTATATTAGCACTATGTCAGGCATATGCTTACATTTTACCAGCCTATCTGATGTTTCTTTTGGGAGAAATTTAGATGAATAAATATTATCTCACAACTTTCTACCTCCAAATCAAGCATGCTGAGAGTTAACAGTGGATAAAAGGTGGACAACACATTGTCCCTGACCTTATGGAACCCATTGCAGGAGTTTATAATCTAATTCTGAAATTGCATTTGTCCTCATCAGAAGTGAAGACACCCGAGATTACTGCGAAAAGTGGCCTAAGGCATGAAATATTTCACTGTACAAGGATTTGGGCAGTCACCAAGAAAAACCCTATGGCATTATGAATCTATTAAGATTATACATGTGAAAACTGTTTGAAAAGTTAAAAGCACCCTACCCCCAAAAAAAGAAAAGAAAATTTCATGATGTGAATACATGAAAGTATGATGGTATTTGCATTGTGTTTTGAGAGCTGGCAGCCCAGGAAGTACTTTGATCAACTGTCCTAAAGTCTGGGTGTGGCTTCTCCATGCTGGAATCCTTAGTCCTTGGGGAATAGTTATTTGCACCAAATTTGATGATAGAGATTTGATGGGGACAAATAAAGTTGATATTACTTTCAGCCTTCTTTTAGGACGCTGATGCTCAGATTTTAGAAGCCAACATGTTCTGCAGCAACACCTTTGGGTGAGTTATGATGTCTAGTATCCCATCTGTCATTTTCTTCTTACCCTCAAAGGGAAAGTGGTGCATTCTCTTTGAAGAAACATCAACAGAGTTAACATAAGAAATATAGTCTCTTCCTTATGAAAAGAACTTGGCATTATTTTTGAGGTGCACAACATCTTGGCAACTGCTTTGGTTTAAAATGCTACGTGATTTGGGAAAAGCACGTTTCAGAATGTTTAATTCAGCGATACAAAAGGCACTAATGAAATATGCATGTATGAATTTTATATCATATTAGTTCTCTCTTTCGCAAAATTTGAATAAAAGCCAAACATCTGGATTATGTTTGAAAAGCCTGAATTTCCAATTTTCAGAGAGATTCAATCTATTTTGACATTGCACACTTAGACTTAACATTTACAGTGTGCTATTAACATTACTTGCAATTGTAGGGGAAAAAAGGTCCAGATTTAAACAAACTTGGTGCCTCCTAATGCTAAAAATATATCTGTAGTTGAAGTGGCTGCTGCCACACAATCGTACACATCCATAGTTTAGGCATCATCAGCATTTTCATTATAAATACTTGCAACGCCTATAATTCAGCTGTAAAGATATGGGTTAAGCTTTGGTAATAAAAAACTCTTCCACAGTTATATATTAAAACAACAAACAATGATACATGTTATCACTTAGTTTGAGAAACAATTCCCTGGCCTAGTATTTCCAGGAGGACTCAAGTATTCAGGCTAATCTGTAGTCAACCAAAGAAGGCATAGCCCTCATCTTTTAAAGCTGATATTTTAAATTATCATAATATAATTTGCATATATATATTTATGTAGATTTTGGCAATAGACCAAAGACAAGTCAGTATTTCTGGTAATGGTTTAGATAAACATATAAAGACATCAATGGTTTATCTCATTTTGTTATCATAGTTTATTTAGGAGAAGGTTCATCAGGTGAAAAACCCAACAGTGCAATGTTATGTCTGAATTCCCCAAATAGTGAAACTGCAGTGGACTTTAGTTTACTGCAGTTATGTTTTTACTGGATTTCTTATAGCACATTGTGGATAATTTATTATTTTGTCACATATGGAGAACAGCTAAAGTTAAAAATGTTCCATTTCTTATTTTTGTTAATTTATTAAATTACATGTAGAGTCAAATTTTTAAAAAAGAAATAGATATGTATGCAAGATTTTGTTTAGGTCATAGGAAGGAAAACAAAAGAAATCACATTTTCAAGTTACAAACTTTGGGGGTGAGTGTTCTAGAACATTAGTTCATAGGATACACTCATTCTGTATCAGAGTGCCGAGGTGTGAGTGCTGCCTCCACTTCTGATTTAGCTTCTTGCTAATGTGCACCCTTGAAGGCAGCAAGTAGCTGATGGCCCAAGTGGTTGCGCTTTGTCACTAGTTGGGAAAATTCTGAAGGAATTTCTGGCTCCTGGCTCTCAATTGGCCCAGCTGGAAGTTCCAGTTGTTTGAAGAGTGAATCAGAGTATTGAAGATCTCTCACTCTTCCTGCCAGTCTGCCTTTCAAATAAATTATTTTTATAAACAGAAAACTTTGAAAAACCCAAAGTTTATTTGTACCTACTGAAAAGCAGAAACAGAGGGAAACAGGCACACATGTACACACGTACACACACACACACACACACACACACACACACACACAATCATCCATCCTTTGGTGTGCTTCCCAAATGCCCCCGAAAACTAGGGTTGAGACAGACCAAAACCTAAGCCTAAAATTCCACATGGGTTTCCAATATGGGTAACAGGGGCCCATGCACTTAGGTCGTCATCTGCTGCCTCCCAGAGTATACTAACAGGAAGCAAGAGAGAAGCGGAGGCGCTAGGACAGGACCCAGCATTCCAATATAAGATGTGCGTGCATCCCGAGTTGCAGCTTAGTCTGCATCACAGTGTCTGCCATGGAAACTTTTTTAAGATTGGGTTTCATTACATTAATTTCTGCTTCTTGTGTTTTTTTCCCCTACCTGCATTGTATACTCTAACAGATATTACCCAATTACGTAACTATTCTTTCTATGTGCTGACATGACAGTACAGTAACTCTGATATGGTGCATCATAATGAAACTATAATCAGAGCAGTCATGATGTATTATGGCAGGGATCCACATAGTCACTGATGTGCATTGGAATGTGCAAAAAAAATTCAGATTTTTAGATTTTCAAGATAATATAGCACAACCATGAAATTTCAAAGCATGGAGGAGAAACTGCTACCATGACCATACTGCTGGTGGCAAGAGTTGGCAACGTTGTTCTTAGAAATGTGTTAGAGAAACATCACTATTGATGCAAGATTTTTGAAGAGTAGCATTTGTGATGTTATTTTAAAATTCTACTGGAAGGACTTTATTGAAATAGGGCATAACAACATAACTTCTTTAATATAAGTCTCCAATTCTTGCCAAAAAATGCTTGGACTGTTTGATTCAGCACCTCAAATTCAGTGAGATGCCTCTGTCAGGTAGGATCAGTGGAAGGTGGTTTCAGACTCTTCAGTTTGCCCTTTTCTTTCTCCATGAATCTCAATGGCTCCACTTAACGCTTTATGTCACTGTATTTTTGCCCCACTTTTCCCTCATAGGTTCTTCTGCATGAAAATCTTATATTTGAATCTTATTCCAATAAATAACAGCTTCTCCTTAACTTGGAGTTTTTCCATCTGGCTCTGTCTTCACAGAATAATGTGTAGAATAATTGTTACGTTTGGCTTGGTAAATGTGGGCCCAAAGAAACTTAACTTGCTAAAACAATGAAGAACTTCAGTTTTTATCTTCCAGTCTGGGTAGATATCCTCCATCTACTGGAACGCTTTTAGTAAAAAGGTACTCGGTGTCTCCGGGGCCGTGCTCCTCCTTGGGCTTCCAGCCTTTGATCCTTGGCCTAACCTCTGAGGTTACATGCAACAGATTAATGTTTTACATGTAGAATTCTTCTAAATATTTAAAATCTGCTAACATGTCCTTCCTCTCTTCTCACATCTACTTCTTGTTTACACTTTGGCTGAATTCCTGTGGCTCCTTCAAGAACTTGTCCTGTATGGAAGTGTTTGAATACTCTCACTTCCTTCTCTTCTAACATCAAGGTCCCTTTTAGAAAATGGAACACAAGCAGAACCAGAAAATGTTGGGGCCTTGTAAATCACAGTCAATCTGCCATATCTGTCTTATTTTTGACCCTTGCATTTTTTCTGTTGTCTCATTTTTGAAGTTTTATTATATTTTAGAGATTTATATATTCAGAATATCAAAGCAACAGAGGGAGAAACAGACATCTTCCATTTACCATTTCACTTTCCCTGTGACTACAGTAGCCATAGTTGGGTGAGACTGAAGCTGGGAGCTTCATATTGGTGTCCCCTAGGGGTGGCAGGAGCTCAGACACTTGTGCTATCTTCCACTGTTTTTCCCTGGCCATTGGTGGGGGGCTGAAGCAGAAGTGGAGGGATTGGGACACGAACTCATGTCCTTATGGGATGCTAGCATTACAGGTTGCATTGTTACCTACTATGCCACAATGCTGGCCACTGTTGAATCACATTGAATTTAAAGCCTGTTGAAGCCCAGTCAAATCCATATTCTTCATGCAGTTTTAAAGTTTTTGTGAGAGGTGAGGAGGATGGGTTGAGCTGTTTGGTTATTAACTGTCAGATTTGACATTTATCATTTTCCCTTCTAGATTTAATCTATTATGCCAACATGTTTTATTCCCTTTGGGGTTTATTAACACTATCTTCTGAAATAGACACTGTAAAGTAGCTGCCTGAAGACTCAGATCCAAGTGAGGGGCAGAGTTTGACCTATGTTGTGGAAAGTTCTAGTGCAGTGCTTGCTTCAGCAACACATATACTAAAATTGGAGCAATACAAAAAAGATTAGCATGGGGGAAAAAGTTTTAATGCACATAGGAAAATTATAAAATTCATATAAGAAGGTGCATGTATGGTATCTCTTTAAGAACTTACCTAGGCAACTGAAGCTATATTTAATCCATATCTCCGCATGAGTTAACTGGCAGAGCTGAGTAATGGCCCTTTCAGATTGTACAAATGCTTCCCCATCCTCCACATTCACTCTGTTTCCTCTTAGCTCCCTCAGTTGGGCTAACAAACTAGAGAGTATGCATCATTCTTCTTTTAATAGTGAATATGTTTCTCATTTTTAAAGAGCAGCAGCATTGGAATATAAAAGAAAACAGTGCTTCTCCCTTCTCTGGTCAGATTCTCTACCTTACTTGCCAGGTAGTGAAGTATTGGAACTAGTTAGTTTGAGAAGCAAACTCATATGTCCACATATCAGGAAATACAGTTAAAGCGAGACTTCATGAGCTGTCTTGCACGATCAAGTGCCTGGTAGTCCCACACAGCTGAGCTGTTTTACATCAAACTGTTCATTTCCTTTTATGCAGGTCCTTCCTTATTGATGGAATACTATATGGGAGACAATCTTCCCAACAGTTGCTTCATCTCTGTTGGCCATCCTACCATCCTGTTTGCATAAGAACTTTCTAGGTGCATGTAGCTTAACTGCTTTGTTAGCTAACTACTTGTAACTTTCCACACATCTTCAAACTGTTAGGCCAGCTAGCTGCCTACCAACAGCTAAAGACCTCACTTTGAAAATGAACCAAAAACCTTATCACAGTTAGTATGGCTTGGGAGAGCTAGCTGTTAATTAAGCAGGATCTTTTTGCCAGTGGTTACCATCATTGTTAACCTGAAATCTGCCATGGTGGGCATGTTTACATCATACAGATTAATGAATGGTGCAAGTCAGGGCTTTTCCTTTTTCTATTCATTTTTTCCCCAAACAGGCAGCTTACTAGCATAGAATTACTTGTTGGTATTTAAGTTTATGATCTCTGGGCAAGGTACTTATGGTTTTTATTAGCCAAGATTGTGTAATCTGGCAATCTGACTAATATGCCAAAGTCATGTTTTCCTCATCTGTGTTATTAATAAAATATTGAGTAAAACTTATGCAAAGGAGAGACTTACAGTGTAATGTGTCCAGTCACCATTGATCATTAAAGTTGAATGTTCAACAGGTTTTGAATGGACTTCCCCTGTTTCTGTGCTTCTTGCTAATTTATATCCATCTGGGTCTGGTGCAATAGCCTAGTGGCTAAAGTCATCACCTTGCACGAACCGGGATCCCATATGGGTGCTGGTTCATATCCCGGCTGCTCTACTTCTCATCCAGCTCCCTGCCTGGGGCCTGGAAAAGCAGTGGGGATGGCCAAGTCTTTGGGACACTGTACCCACATGGAAGACCCAGAGAGGTTCCTGGCTCCTGGCTTTGGATCAGCTCAGCATTAGCTGTTGTGGCCACTCAGGGAGTGAACCAGCGGATATAGCTCTCTGTCACTCCTTCTCTCTGCAAATCTGACTTTGCAATAAAAGAAATAAATCTTAAAAATAATAATTATATCCATCTTTTTTTTCTATGCTTATGAAAATCCAATAAAAATGCATATCAAGGAATTAACATCCTTGCTACAGGGAGTCAAGTCACTCAGTTTTTGGTGCAGTTGTTAGCAATTTAATTATGTTTAAAACCTGGTTAGTAGTGTAGTAAATAACTAGTATTACTACAAAATTACATTGAGAAAGTAATAGGATTGAATTCCTACACAAGTTGACACTCAATTAAAATTTCCATATATCCAGTGAATTAGCCAGAGCTCAGCCAAGAAGCCAGATTAAATACCTTCTGATTAGGCTGATCACTTCAAACAGCAAAATTTATAATACAGTCAAATCAGGACTAAAAACATCAATTGTAAGTGGGGTTTGGCTTATCACATGCAGATCAAAAGCAAAAAATAGAGAGCTCACAACGTATTTTTCCTTGAATTATTTTTTATTGATACTAGAGGAAAAATAACACATTAAGGTCTCCCCACTGAATTACTGTCCTAAACTAATAGATCCATGGGGCTTGTTCAGCTAAAAGCCACAGCAGACTTTGTAATGCAATGATGTAATCTTGGCTTTGTGTCATTTATACTCAACTTAAAAAAAAGAAAAAACAATTTTCTTGAATAGACAGGCTGACAACGATGTTGTTCGGTATGGATTTTTATTTGGATTCTTTCCAAAGGGTTCACGTGCCTTCACAGCAACACATCATGCCTGCTTACTTTTTTTTTTTCTTTTTTGCCTCAATTCTAAAGTTTTCCCCTTTTCCTAGCTTTCTGTTTTTCTTTTAAGGTCTCAGTTATGTTTGTAAAACTAACCAGCTCCACTACAAAATTAGGATGTATCTTGCAGAGAGCATTCATTTAACTTTTTGCATATTTTTCCTGAGGTCATGTCAAGGTTAGTTTGAATTCCATCCTACATTAAGACTTCTTTCACAGCTATTTAGCTCGGCAGCCTACTCCCCGCTGGGGTCTGCCCCTTGGGCACGTCAAAGCTTCAGACCTGACAAATCACACACAGATGAAGCTGTACAGTTTTTTAAACAGTAACTTCTTTTTTTTTTTTCTTTTTTTCTATCCTCCTCCATGTTAAGTTCCCCTCCCCACCCCCGGCCCCCGAATTACCATTTCAGGAGTGTTGACTTCTATTTGAAGCTGTTTTTACATCAAAGCTACTAACTAGAAATATCATTTATTTTATAGTAAAGTGCACTGAGAGTGTTCTAGTCATCAAGACCACAGACATATAGGCTATTCTTGAATAGTAAATCTGTAACTGCATTATCAGTATCAGCTCAATGGTATTGGAAAGGTGGCGATAGTACAGTGTACCAAAATGGAAAGACAAAGTGCATCTGGCTTATAGGAGATGATGAGTTGAGCCTAGAAACATTTCTTATCAGTATTTTAGCAAATAGTGAAACTACTGGTGTAACTCCACTTCCTGTTTAATTGATGGAATGCTTGGTTACTAATGAGGGTATTAGTAAAACAGTATCCCCTTTACAGTCTTAAGTAGATCAGGTTTTTTAAAAAGCAATTTACTGTCTTCATTTTTTATGGGATGAAAATATTGATTGCCACGAAACAGCTACATCAACTGAAGAAATAGTGTAATTCTTGCTGTATAGTCATTTTTGACAATGTCAGATGAACCAGATTATAGTTTCCTAGTTCCCACAATGGAAAAACAGTCATTTTCTTTCATAAACCATAGGCTTTGTATTACATTTTTATTGAGGACAAACACCTGAAGATATTATCTGTGGGCTAAGCTGAAAACTTGAGAGTGAGGGGGGAAAAGTACTATTTGAACTGTTCTTCTCTTCTTGGTCCTGTTTTACAGTTAGCTCAGCATGAAAATACTCAGTGAAGAGTTCTATAAAAGGTTGCCTGGTTGAAACTAATTAAAGACAGGTCTAAATAGGAAAAGCAAAGAAAGGGGGATCAAAGGAATTACATTAAGTGTCAGAATGCTGTTTCAGGACGTTTTAATTTTTGTTATCCTATTCCAGGAAGACAGTTAATTCCAAAAATGCCCACTTTTTGGCCATAATTCCAATCTTGTGTTATTTTTTGCAGTAAGATGCATGTCAACAGGCAAACATCTTGAAGAAATCATTTCAGCACTGGCGCATTAACACATTATGGTGAAAAGAGGGGCTTGTGCTTTTCACACAGTGCATTTCAGTCTTCAATTAATGTGAAAGCACTACAATGCCTATGCAACTTCTCTTGCCTAGTGGTGCACCATTTATCATTGCAGTTTTACATTGACCTTGACACCCACTTCATTAGAATAAAGATTGTCTACCATTTAGGTTACATTGTTCCTCTGCACAGAGACCCCATGCAAATTTCTGTTCAGATAGAAGAGCTGGGAGGCTGTCAGAGGTCATCTGCATTAAATGATTGCAGCTATTTTCCAACTGCTTCTTTTCATTCTACTCAATTCAGGCTAGGAGGATCAATCAAGTCCTCTGCCTGAAACAGTGGGACTGCTGGGAATATAACTGTTTTGGGTAGCGGTAGATATGCCCTAAACAGTATTAAATATTTAATATAAACTCATTAAAGGCTATGCAAAGACTTCAGAAAGATACAATATTTATAGAAATATATACTGGACTACAGTGAGCCTTTTAAAAAAACAAATAAAATAATAATGATCAATTTTATCATTTTTGAGGGTGCAAGGGCAGTATTTCTTAAAGTCAGTCAATATTTCCTGTAAAAGGCGTTTTTCTCTTACGACAGAGATGGAAGTTCAGAGACAGCCTTGGTGCTTTATGCCATATTTTACAAGAAATTGATCTGAAGAGTTTTCCATTATGGGTGTTTTTATTTTTGTTCAATAACAATGCATTCTGCTCTGGCTGTATTTATTCTATAAGGCTTAGATATTTGCTGTGTAAAAAGGAATGATTGGAGAAATAAGTTGCCAGGTCTCCTACTTAAGTTTTCTGAGTAGTATAATTGGAATTAAATTATTAATGGGAGATACTTTAAAAAAGATTGTTTTATGATCTTCTATTAGGGAATTTGCAATTCATTTTAATATTTGTAGTTTGATTTATATTAAAGATAATGCAATCTATGTCCAATTAACAATACATGGCCAATGTAATGTGATTTCCAGATCATGCAAATGGAATAAGCTAGAAAGGGGGGAAAACTCAATTCTTAACCTCAGATGTAATTGGCTGTGTGAGTTCTGGCAATTTTAAATGACATTGCACTTTTTAATTTTTCCAAAGGCTCAGCAGCAAATTTATCCCAATCAAGAAAGCCTATTATTAATTTACAAGGACAATTGTAGGAGTCTTTATAATTTCTCTGTGCAGTTATTCGCCATAAATTCTAATAGTGAAATACAAGGAGTTTGCAAGAAATAACGACTGCTATTTGTGTCTCGATCTTGAACTCTGATCTCCAAGCTTGAACATCTTCCTAAAGTGTTGGTGATACTGACCTCATGTGAAGCATCATGCATTGTGAGGTGCTGGACACTGGCCTTCTAAAAAAAGGAGGCAGCACAGGAGCTGCCACAAAGGCGACACTGGCCTTAGCAGATTCCTGCACCCCGCATGTGCAGCTGAGCTGTGGACCCTGGACTTTCCTATAAAAAGACTCTTTGTTCACCACTGAATGGCATTAGGCATGGACTTGCTGAGGGGCCACCATGAAGCCTCGAAGGAGGAGGACAAACACTAGCCAGCAAACACAGTATGAGAGTCACAGGCAGACACATCCCTGCATTTTTGTGCAAAAATGCATATTTTCATGCATTGTTTTGCCAATGTGATGGTGTTTTTGGTGCGTTCCTCGCATATGCTTTGCTGATAAACTAAGATACATCCTATGCTTCCCCTCAGTGTGCTTTCTCTGGTTTTCTATATAATGAGTTTATAAGGGAGGGGCTTCTGCTGGATATACAGGTGTTTGAGATGCTCATTTACATAGGGAAATATATTCAAATTTATCATTCCTCTAACTGATTCATTTTCCTTGTTTTAACTCTTCCTAAAGTAAATTCCCAAGGAAAGAAGTTAAATATGGTAGCAGATGTAAATACTTAAACCCTAAGGACTCTAAGTCTGACAGCCCTCTTCCAAAAACTGAGAAAATTCCTCGGTTTCTTGTGAAAATTCTTGCGTTTCTTGTAGCCAAAGCTTTACTCTCTGTCCAGCAATGTCTGGTCTCTTTTCAGCATAACCAACAGAAGCACTATACAAAAGTCTTACAATGGATGTCTTAATCTCTCTGTGTGCTTTTAGAGCATTATTTTGAATTCCATCATGCTGCCTTTTTTCTTTTTTCTTCTGAAGTTTTATTACAACAGCAGAATTCCCAGGGAGCTTTGGGGGCAAGGTTCACATAATATAGCCCTGAAGTTTTGCTTAGGTGGAAGCCGTCCCCCAGTCCTGGCCATCTTTTGATGATCTTTCTATTTCAAAAAGATTCGCTGGGTAGAGTCTTACAGCATTAGCTGCATCTCGTTTATTTATTTTTTTTTATTTACTAGACGGTGAGCATCTACAATCCTTTCATGATGCTTTCTTTCTCTGACCTCACAGTGACAAGGCATCTTGTTCTTTAACATTGAGGGAGGCAGGAAAATGCTTGAGTTGCTCAATGTGTGCCTTCTATACCAGTTTCAAAATGGCTTATTCTTCTGGTTTCCATGGTGACAATTAACACTGTTTCAAGGCATTGTTCCAGTCTCCATTTGGGCAGAATTTTCGGTGTGATTTTTAACAAAAAAAAAAAAAAAAAAAAGGTTTGGGGGGAACCTTTAGCATAACTGTCAAAAAAGTTATCTCAATCAAGTCTTCATGCATTTCTAAGCATATTTACTTCAGAAATCACTGTTGGTGCTGGCTTTGTTTTATACTTGTAATTTAACCTTTGCCTGTCTGACTACAAAAAACAAGCAATCATTAAGAATTTGCTGATTTAAAAAAATTTTAATTAAAACAGTTAACTGCTGTTTGTGTTTTTTTTTTCTCAGCATTCGTAACTTTTCTTTATATTCACATTCACAGGAGTGACATTTAGTATAGTAGAGGCCTGTATCTTTAATTTAGATCATTCACATATCTATTAGGGGGATTCATTAGTCAAAATTGAATTGGCCGTGCAAATACACTTAATAATGTAAATATGCCCTTTCGATGGAGTGTATTTTATTTTTGACCAGACAGAGAAGCCAACAGCAGGTGCTTTGGGGAAATTAAATACTGAATGCTTATTTACCTTAGCACTCAAAAAAATCCACCTGACTTTAACTTTGCTAATCTCGTTTTTGGCTATTGAGGAGTAGTCTATATCATAACATCCCCTGACTGCAGGGCACAATAGGGCAGCCTCTGCTCACTTAATGCTGTGGATGGAATGAATATGAGGATTAAATTATCTTCTCACCACAGGATATAGTAGCCCTACTTGGTAGGATGACCAAGAACTGATAGCACTGGCAGTTGATTCTCCCACCTAGTGACTGAAAAGAAGTTAGCAAAATTATACTAGCATCAACAAAACTATAACCCAGCTGGCATTGTTGCCATAGAGTTTGAGGTATAAAATCATATCATAACCAACTTACAGAATGACTCAAAAATGAAAATAGGGCTTTTTTTGCCTTAAAATAGTTGACAATCTATGTCTTTCATTTGCCTGCCAATATTTCTAATAATTAAATAGATTCTATTTTATAGCCAGAAGGGTTTGTCCTTCTGTGGGTGAACATATGTTAGACATGTCAAATATTGCAGTATGAACCTTCTGCCTACTTGATATACTAGTTCTCCAAATATTATGCTAAAGTCTTACAGAATTAATTATATAAATCTTTGTCTGCTACGTCATCTTTAGATGAAAATTAGATTATATGAAGCAGATTGCCTTCTCCTCCAACCATCAATCTGACAAAACACTAAGTTTCTAGAATACTTGTTGAGTGTTAAGTCCTGAAACTTGGAGTGGACAATGAGTTTTCCCTAAGTGTGTGTGTGTGTGTGTGTGTGTGTGTCGGGGAGGAGGGATGGTTAACATGGACATGGCAATTGCCTGTCATCGGAAAATGCAATCAGAGTTTCCCTGCATACTAGGCCAAATTCTAAAAGCACTCTAAAGCAACCCTTGATTTCCTTCATTATGCATATTCATGTAATTTTGGATACTCTGACAACCTGATCAACATTCATTAATAATATGAAATGCTTTAAATCACCTCATTTAAAACATTTTGTTCTGTGATCCACAAATGACTAACATTTGGAGAAGTTTACATAATACAAATGATGTGCATGTTTAGTGTAAATGAAAGATTAAAAATGAAACTGGAAGTATGCAAACATATGCAAGCGAATGCTGAAGGTCTATTAACTGAAACAGTGATATCACACCTTCTTTTCCTTGAAGCTGCTGCCAGTTGTCTTATAGTTTGGAATCTTATGTATAAAATCATGTTTTTGAGGTGAATAAAATCACTCTACTGTTTGGGTGTGTTTTGAACTTGCTGATATTCTTCTTTGCCCAGACAAAAGGTTTTCTTGTTCAGCATGAAAAGAGTAATTACCTTGGGGACAACCTTGTTCATTTAGGATGGAAGAGTCTGCTACCATAGAATTCAGTAACCCAAGTTTGGTGCCCATGAGAAAGAAGGTTGGAATTACTACTGAATTTTGGAAATGTGCTAAAGTTGACATATGTTTAATATTTTAACCAAAATCTTGGGTTTTTTGTACTCAGTGGTATTTTTACATATCATTAAAAAAATAAAACCACAGTCATTTATAGCCCTCCTTATTAAAGGAATTTCTAACTCAGAAGTTATCTGAACAGCAATTTGGTGAGAGTCACTACAGTAACTGTCATGTTATATAGCATTGACATCATCTACAGCAAAACATCTTTTTGGAGACGAACACATGGCAGATTTTAGGATATTATATATTTTGGGAAAAGGATTTTTTATTCAGCTGTGATACATAGGACATGGATGGAGACATTGATTTATAGCCATTCCTAAAGTTGTGATTTTATTTTGCCTCTCTTTTTTTATCACCTTCTCTAAGCCTACACAGATGTTTAAGTGAAAGAAAAATAAAAAGTTAAGTGAGAATTCATGGAACTTACTTCCTCTGTATTTATGGTATACATGGAACTTACTTACTCCATAGTTACAGAATTTTTATGGGCAATTTAATTTTGTTCCACTCTGAGCCTGGTCATTTTGGGGGCAGAGGTGATGGGTTGGGCAGTACTTTTTGGAACCAAGTATCGACCAGATTTTCCTGTAGTAGTAAACCCCTTAGAGCAGATATTTTCCTGTAAGAAATAATTTAAAGATCAAGTGGTTGTGTGAATCTTTGGTTCACAAAGATGTAAATTTTAGCTAAGTGCAAAAACTTTGACATTTATATATGAGACTGTAGTGCATTAAAAAATAATAATGTCTGCACTACCCCTCAAGTACTTGAAGTATCTAGGTTTACTCTCCCCACAAATTTTATTGGAAGCAAAATTTTTTAACACCTCAGAGCAAAACATACTCTGCGGGCAAAGATTTTTCTAAGCACAATTCCCTCCATGGTGATGTCTGTTGTTCTGTCTGTGTTGCAGCGATACAGCGTGGAAATGTCCATCAGGCACCTGAAAAAGAAGGAGCTGCTTAGTAAGGTTGAAGCTTTGAAGAAAGGTGGCGTTTTACTACCAAATGATCTCCTTGAAAAAGTGGATTCAATTAATGAAAAATGGGAACTGCTTGGGGTATTTGCATTTTTATTACCATTTGTAGGCAATGTGTACATTTTTGTGTAGTGAAGTACTCTATCTGTCTGATTTCTAATTTGAGGCACAAATATCTCTCTCAATTTTCTACCTACATTTCAAACAAGCTATTCATGCTATTATAAGGAAAACACTGCTTTTCCTCTTCTGTTGATTTTTTTTTTTACTCTGAGCTTGTCACTTCTCAGATTTTAATAATTTTGGTTCTTTAATACATAAAAAGTAAGTAAAATATGCCATGTATTATGGGTATGCACCAAGTCAACTATGATACAGTATATCTGATATACACCGACTGTCATGCTTGAGTGAATGTTAATAGAATTTATTCTGAAGGTACATGTTAGAGACATCCCCCATTTAACTATTTACTGTACCCTTAAGATGAAAAGTGGAGTTGTCACTACAGCTTTCAAATCACTCTAAAGCCACCAAAACAAAGATGCAAATCTGACCCAATCTGAATTGCAGAATTAAACCAGCCCCTGTTTTGTGCCTCAATTTCCAGCTCACTTTTTACAAAAGCCAAAAAAAAAAAAGTTTCATGTAATTCATTTCACGCAATGATGGGCTGGGTTTCAGCCAAGGACTGAGATGCAAGAACCTGGCAAAAAAGGCAATATAAAGATTCTGTTACGCAGAGACCAGGAGGGCACTGTGCAGGAAACAGTACTGCCCTTCTGGGGGAAGACAGCTGAGAGAGAAGTTAAGCTGTAGTTTTTCACCAGCTTCTAAATTGCCTTCACTTCAAGCCAATGGTAAGCTAAATTTGTCAATTACCTAAATGATTAATTGTAGCAGCTAAGTATGAGTGTCAGTTTTGGAGCCTAATTTTGTAAGTCTTTTTCATTTTTCTGCCATTTAAAGCTTTTTTTTTAATACTTCACTTTTTTATTAAAAAAAAAATAACTCCTCATGCACCTTGATGACTTGGGGGGAATGCCGGTGTACAGTGTTCGCTAGGCATGATCTAGGTGGTTAAAACTCTGTAAGGTTAAGTCCTTGCATCTCACGTAAGTTCACTGCAGTGTGCAGTTGAGCAAAGTAACCTAGAATGTTCAAAGTGCTTATCTATTGTTCTATTGCTTTCTGGTTGCAATTAATAGCTTTCACCTTGCTATGTGGTGATTTAATTCAGAACCTACTAAATTCTGCAGGATGTGTTGATCTCAGAAAGGGGTGATGTGATTAGTATGACATTTAAAAAGATTCTTTACTTAAGAGATAAGAATTATATGTGTACCTTTATGTGCTTGATAAAGTGATAGTGTGTTTGTATCTTAATAGCTGTTGCTTACTTAGTAAATAGTATTTTTGGTTAGACATTATTTACAATGTCAGTATACTACCTCTTCAACATAACTTTTCAATTAATATTATGTTTTAAAAAGTACAATATTTAGCTACCCTTTATTAATCAGATAATTAAAGTGGTTATTATTCTGATAAAAATATCATTCAAATGCAGTATGCAGTTTTACAATGATTTAGTGGGGAGAACAAGAGAGAGGGAAGATTTCAGCAAAACCTGTACCACACTAACACTACCAGGCCTACTGTTTTAATTGGCATGATTACATTATAATTGGCATGAAAAAAAATTAAAGACAAGGATTTTAACTTCTAACAATAGTAAAATAGAAGGATATGGTTTTTAATATTACTTTCATCTAAGGTGAACAGTGTGGAATGGAAATACATTAGAATGAAATGTCAGTGGTGCGTACAGTTTAATCTGTGAAATTTTGTCCCCTGTGCTGCATATTACTCTGTCTCAATTGCATATTAAACAACCCTATCAAGGCAGGCATTGGCATCTGCTGTGCTGACACAAATTGTGAATTAAATGAAATTGATGTCCTCTGTCGTATATTTATGAAGACGGACCATTCTCTGAAGTATTCTGTTTATGAAGAATTTATGATTGCAAACTGTTCCAGAACAAAAAAGTGGCAATAAATTCTTTTTTGTGACCCTACCCTCCAAGGGCATTGATTTCACCTCCTGCTGCTACTTTTGTTACAGCATAAAAACAATAGCTAAATCTGGATTCCACTGGCGGTCTTCAAATTATCAATATTTGCAACCATGAAAATACAAGGGTGTTGCCAAGAAAGGCTATTTTTCTGTTACAGTATACAAAGACACTATTTACAGAACAGTACACAGCAGATGAATGCTTGTTGACTTAATTTTATTTGTGTTTTAAAGCTTATTTTTGTAGGTTTAATTCATCATTATAGATTAAATCCTATTGATTCTCCAAAGAGGAGAGTGCTTGCCACCAAAAACAAGCAAATAAACAAATACCTTATGGCTGTTTCATGCCATCATGGTTAAGCTAAAAAGGCTTCCAGCACAGTGAATTGAGGATTATTTTAAAACGTATATTAGAAAGTCTAGCATCTCCCAAAGTCAGAGTGGGAAGAATTGTAGGGTTGAGCGGTTTCCAAGTCAGGGAGGATCACAAACAGCAGTAAGGAAACTAACTACTTGTTTTTAAAAGCCCCAGTCATATGGTTTGGGGAATTGTACTTCACAAAACAGAAAATAAAAAGGGGGGGGGGTGAGGTGGGGAGGGTGGGGAATTTAGTTCTCCATGCACAATCTACGTTTGGTCTGTTTTAGCATATTGTTTAAAGTGAGATTTGTACCTCCCAAACATTTTATGTAGAGAATTTTTTACTAGAAACTCATGTTATGAGAATTAAGATAAGTTTTTATCTGTGACCACAGTGAACTCTTAGCCAAATTTCCTTTCTGTTATGAATGAGGTCTTCTTAAGCATGCACTGGTAGTCAAAACAACATACCCTGTCCAGGAATTCAAATCCCCAGTGGAACAATGAGCTAATCGGAACTGAATGTCAGTTAGTGGGTGAGGGTGCGGGGGCAGGGGAAGAGTAGCAGGACCAGCTGGGCCCTTCCAGGTGGCTCCTGTTACCAACCCAACTGTGATGTCTGTGTGGCACCTAACTAATGTATCTTTTTGTTTTTATTTTTGTTTGTGTTTTAATCTGATTCACTAGAAAACTCTGGCAGAGAAGATGCAGGACACAATGGCAGGGCACAGTGGTTCAGGTCCACGTGACCTGCTTTCTCCAGAAAGCGGAAGCCTGGTAAGGCAGCTGGAGGTCAGGATCAAAGAACTGAAAGGGTGGCTAAGAGATACAGAGCTTTTCATCTTCAATTCCTGTCTGAGACAAGAGAAGGAAGGAACAACGAATGCCGAGAAACAACTGCAATACTTTAAGGTAATAAAAAAACAATCAAAGTTGATAAAAAGCTTTCTTTATGATGTGGATGAAATATTTTTCAAGTACATAAAGTATTGTACTCATGTGTCTATGTATCACTATTCACTTAAATGTTTCCTTGAATTTATAGACCCCCCTCCACCTTTCTGATACACCAACATCTCTGTGTGTAAGATGAGCATTAAGCATGTCAAATGCACATTGTATAGGGTAAATGTCTGCGGCTGGTGTGTTTTCTACAATGTCTATTAAAGAAAAGACTTTGATAAAAACAAGCCAGCGAACACTGAGGATCACTGGGAACTGTGAAAGACAGACCTAACTATTCTATAAGTAACTTAATTTAAAAAATACTTGCATAAATAAGTAGGATTAAAACACAGGTTTAGTTGAAGGTTATAACTGGTAACCCAAAAAGAGCACAGTTTTTACATATGAAAAAACTAACTATGTATAAAGAGAAAGAAAGCATAAATGATGTCCCTACACTATGGAGCCTATTCCATTATAGAATAATGCCAACCTTAGTGGTCTCATTGATGTGTTCTGATTGACGTATGTCCCTGACGGTTTGTTCCCAGGTTTGTTTCTGTTGTTTACAGATAATGCTTTCAAAACTAGGTCATTGGATGTCTTCTCTTAAGGTGCAGCTAGCCTGTTACTACTACCTGAACCCTCATGTAAATGCAATCCCTAGTTAAGCTCTGAGTGATGTCAACCTAAGGCTTTTGGGCTGTTAAATATGGATTTGGTGGCAAGAAACTTCATAGCACAAAAGGTCTTACAAAGTTAAACCAGGAAGGAAAAAAACTACTTGGAACCAAGAAACTGGTTCTTGTCGAAGCGTCCTTACGGACCAGGTTTTATTCATGCCATCCCACCCTTCAATCATCTTGTAGTCTGTCAGAGGATTTAGTCATGTGTAGTTCATCTGCCCTCTGCCAGACAGATTTATCTCGCTGACCTACATAACCCAAGAGCAAACACATTCCAAGGTAAGAACCCAACTGTGTTACACATCTGTAATTGTTTTACCTGAAAAACTTGTCTTCTGCCATTTCAACAAGGTTAAAGTTAAAATTGAATAAAAGTGTCTTGCCAAGGCAAATGGGTTTTAGAGTTTGAAATCTAAACTACAGATGATGTGCTATTTCCTATCTGCTGGTTTCTCCTCATCCTGAGTATACCGAGATGTAGTATTCTGACAGTTGCCCCGTTATGAGAGCTCAGAGTGTAACTTATAAAGTGCCCTGAACATGAGTCAGGCAGATATTGAGAAATCTATTTGCCTCAATTGCATTTTGACTGCAGCTTTAGTGAATTGCTTAATGGCCTCAGAGTTGGTATGACAAAATCCCAGCTGAAACATGAGACCCTTGACCATGTTTTCTGACCTCTTGAGGCCTGGACTTAATCCTCTCTAAAATGGGTTTCTTAACAGTATTTTTTTTTTCACAAGGTTTTGAGTTAACATATGTAAATTTTTATTTCAACTTTGTATAGTGTTGCATTTGTAAATGATAGAAATCTTGAGGTAGGTGTTTGGTAGCCACTTGGGCTTGCTGTATCGTATTTTGGAGTACCTGGTTCAAATCCCAGCTCCACTTCCAATCCAGATGCATGGTAATACACTCCTGAAAACCCAGCAGATGATGGCTCAAGTACTTGGATCCCTGTCAGCCTGAGGACTTAGCTGGGGATGCTGGCTCCTGGCTTTAGCCTCGCCCCACCTTAGCTATTGTAAGCATTTGAATAGTAAACAAGAAAATAGACAAGCTTTCTAGGTCTCCCTGACTTTCAGTTAAAATTTTCTTAAAAATAAGAGAAATTTTTTAAACTTAGTTTTCTACTTCATGTAAAAGGTAACCATGAGGCCAGCATTTTGGCATAAAGGGCTAAGCAACTCTCTGTGACACCAGCATTTCAGGGGGTTCCTGTTCCAGTCCCACTGCTCCTTTTCCAGTCCAGCTCCATGCTAATGCCCCTGGGAGATGAGATTGCCTGACTGCTCGGACCTCTGCACCCACATGAGAGACGTGGGACAGTCTGGCCCAGCTCTAGCCATTGTGGCCATTTGGGGAGTCTACCAGAAATGGAAGACCTCTCCTTTCACTCTCTCTGTAACATCATCTTTTAAGTCAATAAATAAATCTTTAAAATAAAAGTATGTCTTTTCCTAAACAAGGAACCATGCTTAGAGTTATCTTTTCAGAATTTCCTTTGTCATTCACTATTATAATGCCAAGAGCCATTTATGTTTGTTGAATATGGCTGTAATTCAAATTTTTACTATTATGTAATATTGCATTTTAAGAATATCGCATTTAATGTTAATGTTAATACAAACTCTGGTTTCTGTTAGGATCTTTTTTTTTTTAAGATTTGAGAAAGAGGTACCAAAAAGATACATTTTTTTTTTTAGTTTTCATATTTTATTTATAAAGAGAGACAGAGACACAGGGAAAGTGCATGCACACGCAAGTGAACACACTTCCATCTCCTGGCTCACTTCCCAACACCTGCAGTGGTCAGGGCGGGGCCAGGCTGGTGCTGGAATCCCAGGGCTTGATCCAGGGCTTTCCTCTGGGCAGAGGAACCCCAATTATTTGAGCCATCACCTGCTACTTTTTAGGTTACATATTAATAGGCAGTCTGAATTAGCATTGGAGCCAGGACTGGAACTGAGGAACACTAATATAGGATGTGTAATACAGGGAGATGTCCCTTTGAGGTAAGTCATGCCTGGGTCTCCAAAGACACTTATGGTGAGTGATAGCATGAGGGTTGCATACCAGGATTGTATGACTCTTAAGTCCATTCTCTGACCTACAGTGCACAATTGATATTTCTTGATGTTTTTTGAATGTCCTGTCTTACCAGGTGACTCAAGAAGCTTGACTAAACTAAATGGCATTGTTTCTTCATGATAGATTTAGCAGTCACTGTGTTTAGCAGTTTAATCCATATACCAAATAGCTTTATTGAGGATATTGAGGATGAAAGAATATGTGAAAATATTTATATTTTATTTTGCATTTTTGTATTTGATATAAATTTCTTTGTCACATGCCATTTTAAGTTAAAATTTTTCCATTTTTTTTAAAGTTATGACATCTTGATGATCTTTCTCTTTCTTCTTCCTTGCTTCCCTTCCTTCCTTTCCTCTGTCTTTCCTTCTGATAAAAGACTTTATTTACTTATTTGCTTACTTACTGAAATGTCAGAATTAGACTAAGAGACAGACAGAAAGTAAAATCTTCTTTCTGCTGGTTCACTCCCCAAGTGTACACAGTCTCCCATATTGGTGGCAGGGTCCTAAGTACTTGGACCATTTTCTGCTGCTTTCCTGAGGCCACCAGCAGGGTGCTGTTTTGGAAGTAGGGCAGCTGAGGCATGAACCAATCCCCATTTGGATGCTGGCATCACAGGTGAAAGCTTAAGCTACTATGTCACAGTGGACCTAGCTATAGTTCTAAAGTTGATCTGGAGGAATTTGATAAGGTATGTGAAAGGGCTCTACTAGTACCTTTTATTATTTTTTAAAATTATATATGTGAGTGTGTGTATATATATATGTATATACATATATATGTCTGGGGACAAATGCTTTTTCTGGCTGCAACTGTAGGAATATCTGAAGTGTTTAGTTCATTGTCTATAACTTAATAAATATTTCATGTCTTACCACATAATATTTGTTATGGGAAAGAATAGAACCAAATGTTTATAATATAATAATAGAAGATAATAATCATAACCTATCAAAACCATTGTTGGTAATAAGGATACAGTAAAAAAATATATATATACATATATATATACACGCCAGAGCCAGCTGGAGAAGGGCAAATTCAGTAGTGCTGCAGGACTTTGTCATCAAGAAGATGAGTGAGTCGAGTCTGAAGGTTCAGTGACCTTGCCGGTGATTAGTGCCCCATATTTGCTTAGCATTTTAAATTTGATCATATACTTTTATGTGTGTTATTATCTTAAAATGTACATTAGCTGAACGTTATGACCACATTCTTATATGTGTGTTCATATGTTTTTATGAATGAAGCACTTGAGTTGTGGAAAGTTAATGTGACTTACTTGAATTCACACAGCGACCAACCAAAGAGAGCAAAAGCAGTGATTTTTTATTACAAACTCTAATAGTCTCCTATCTTGTCATTCACTGACTTTTCAAATATTAAAAATTTATATTATACCACATCAGGGGTGAACAACATTCTCTAATACAGTCCAGATAATAATAAAATGTCACAATTGCCCAGTTTTGCTACTTAAGTGCAAAAACAGCTACAAACAACACGTGAATGAATAAATGCAACTGTGATCAAATAAACTAATTTACAAAACTGTGAATGTATATATAGTTTTTTTTAAAGATTTATTTCTGTTTGAAAGGAAAAGTTACTAAGAGATAAGAAGAGACAAAGAGATCTTTTATTCAGTGGTCCACTGCCCACACGATTGCAACAGCCAGAGTTAAGCTGATATGAATCAGGAGCCAGGAGCTTCTTCTGGGTCTTCCAGCTGGATGCGTGAATCCAAGTAACTTTCCCAGTCCGAAAGCAGAGAGCTGGATCTGAAGCGGAGCAGCCAGGACTGGAACCAGCACGCATGCAGGATGCCAGTATCATAGGCCTAGGCTCTTCATGTGTCTATTTGCCATTTATATTTCATCCTTTGGGAAGTGTTTGTTCATAGAAAACAAACAGTAGCCTGTATTTATTTCACAACCAATAGTTTTGTAACCTGGCTCTAAGAGTAAAAATTAGTATGATCATAGGAATAGTTGCCTGTTCTACATCTTTTAGGAAATGAAGGCCACGATCAACTGCATTAGAAGGACAAAACTGTATTTTTAGTAATTATAACAGCTGTAACTAATATTTAGTGAGTTATCTGGAGTTATGAAATGCATTTGTAAATATTTTCCTGTATTACTTATTTACTCTCCCTCCTCCTAAAGCAGGTTGTATTATTAATCCCTATTAAAAAATGAAACTACTGATACAGGAAAGAATGATGTAATTTACTCAGGGTCATGCAGTTAGTAAGTGGCTGAACAAATAGTCAGACCTATAAACTGCCAGAATCCAAAACTACTTTATAAATTTAACAATTTGTAGGTCAAAATCTATCTATAGAAAGAGAAAGTATATTAATTGTAGCTTACCCTATTGTTGATCATCCCATTTCTTAATATCTAACAGCCATCTGAAGGAAGTCAGTAAGTCAGTATTTTAACCCTTGGAAATTAAAATTATGAATATACTAAAAGGATCTAAATTAGCTTTGAAATATGTAGCATTACAAAGTAATTACTCCAAACAGGAATATAACTAGCATGATTTTATGAAATAAGGAAATAAAAGAGCTAAACAGTATGAATTATTTCCATAGAGTTGGCTGTTTAGCCTTGAGGTTCAGCTCCCAGGACTCCTGCACCCCATTACAGAGTGCAAGGTTTGATTCCTACTTCTGCATCCTGACTCCAGCTTCCTGCTATTGTAGGCCCTGGGAGACAGTGGATGACTCCACTGCCAGCTGTATGACAGACAGACTCATTCCTGGCTCTGACCAGCCCGGAGTTGTGAGTGCAGAGAATGAACCCATGGACGAACATCTCTCTTTGAAATAAAATGAAAATAAATAAATAAAAGTTTAAGAAAACTAATTAGAGCAGGGAATCTGACTGATCCTTGTGTTGAGGACTAAAACATGCATGAGTTTATCCCAGCTCGGCATCTCTCTAATCAATGAAAGGTTCTGGTCTCTCATCTTAAAAGTGCAGATTATTTTACCTCAAAGAGTGATTATGGTGCTAAATGGGTTAAGATGCATAAAAGCTGCTTAAAATAGTGCCTGCTTAGCACAAAATGTGAGTTTTATAATTGCCAAAGCATGAACTTGTGTATTTTTAAAGCACTTATACAGTAGAGTTATAGCAAATAGAGACAATTCCTACATAGTGCTTCCATTTGCTTTAGGAGAGTTGCAATGCATTCCAGAATAACTGCATTATCTTTTACTTGGGCATACTTCTATCTAGGCAAGAGTACAGGAGTTTTCCCCCCCTCTCAAAAGTAGGACAAAAAGGGGGCAGTCAGTATATTTTACAATTTTGCCCTTCGACTTACAGAAAGAGACATCTCTGTTATAGAAGAAAATCAAGCCTAGATGTTTAAGGATGCCTCTCCATGTTAGGTCTACTCTTCAGCTTTTGAGCAAGGTAACAAGCAGTTACTTGAACTCTGTTTACTTCACCATCCTTTGTCTCCCTGAGCTTCTTTGTTAAGTCCTCCTTTTACAACCTCTAATTACCCCAAGATTCTTGCTCCCACCCTGATACATACAACTAGGCCTTCGTTTAAGGAGGGAAATTAATTAATTAATTTAAAAATATTTATTTATTTATTTTTATTGGAAAGTCAGATATACAGAGAGGAGGAGAGACAGAGAAGAAGATCTTCCATTCACTGAATCACTCCCAAAGTGACCACAACGGCCAGAGCTGAGCCAATCTGAAGCCAAGAGCTAGGGGCTTCTTCTGGGTCTCCCACGTGGGTGAAGGGTCTCTAGGCCTTGGCCCGTCCTCAACTGCTTTCTTAGGCTGCAAGCAGGAAGCTGGATGGGAATTGGGGCCACCAGCTGCTAGGCTACTCTGCTGGGTCCCAAATTTATTTTTTAAAGTTGAATTATCAACTAGCTTGCCTAAATTTACGACCATGTCTTTCTTTTCCACTTAGTAGTATTTGGTGGGGCAGATATTGAGGCACATTGTGTTAAGCTGTGGTGTGTGACAGTAGCATCCAGTGTTAGGGTGCTATCTCAAGACTCAGTTGGTTCCACATCCATTTATCTTCCTGCTCATTCAACTGGGAAAGTAACAGCAGATGGGCCAAATACTTGGGCCTCTGTCACCCATTTGGGCAGCTAGAATGTAGTTGCTGGCTGTTAGCTTTGGCCCATATCTGTCTGTTATAGACCTTGGGAAGTGAACCAGAACACTGAAGATTGATCTCTGTGTCTTTCTCATTCTTTGTTGCTCTACTGTTCAAATAAGTAAATGAATACATAAATAAATATCTTAAAATAGTATTGTGTGAGTACTTTCAGTGGATTCTGTGGGTTGACAGTGTTATGCTCTAGGTCTTGCAGCATGTAATCTTTGATGAAGAATTTTTCTCTGTCTGATATTCTTTATTTGACAATTTAGGTTCTTGAATTGAAAAGATTCTCTTCAACTCACATTCTTTTCAACCCTAGCATTCTGTGATTCTGGAATAGCCAGGTTTTTTTTTTCCCATGGTAAACTTATTCGATCACAGAGGCCATTTAATTTTGCTAAACATCACTTTCAGTTTGGCACAAAGTTTCTATTCAATCTAGCCAAATCTGCATACCAGGATTCATGTTTACTTTATTGAAAATGATGCTTCAAAACGACAAAAGCATCATTTGAGCCAAAGTTGAAATATTACTGTATTTGTCACCATGGTGGCAAGCTTTCGCTCTTTACCCATTTCCTTTCCAAGATTGTCATATCTCTATAATTTGAATGAGAGAGGAAAGGGACTTATTAGGAATTTAGGATGGCAGCATAGATAGCATGAATATATTTCTATTGGTTTATAAAGCAACAGACTTTTTCAATTACTATTAAAATATAAAGAAAACCAATAAACTGTTGGTACAGTCATTCCAAGCAAATTTTCAGGTATATAAGAAATAAAAGACAAAGAATTCTTAGATACAATGAACAACCAGAATGAAGAGTCAGGTGATTTGAATCTAACAGACGAGATCGGGCGCGTTCAGGGTGCTATGGCCGTAGACTGAATCTAACAGAATTTACCAGAAAATGCAAATAAAAGCCCAGCCTATTCTTTTCTCATTTCTCAGGAGAATTAAAAGTGTTCCACAACATATATAAAGGCTTTGTATATCCTTGCCTGTCTTTGTTATCAATCTTCTATATCATTTCTTTTGAGATTTGTATTGTATTTTCTAAGGATATAAAAATAACTCAGAGTTAGTTTTTTTAATAATTTTTCTCTTAGCTCAACTTTAGTTCCTTTTATTCCATGATTTGTATAAAAAAATTTTAGGAAGTTTTCTTTGTATTGGCTTTTGGATAATTTTCTAATAATTGTCACATGGAAATTACATTCCTAGTGTATATTCCAAACCCTTGGTGGTCTGAAAATATATTTACTTTTACCTCACATTTAAACAATACCTTGGCTCAATAAAATATTTTGCTAAGAGAAACATAATCTTTTTCGTGGATAATATCATTGTTTCTACACTAATATCATAATTTCCACCCGTATCTGGAGTCAGGGCAGAAACAAAGGGAGAAGCCCTATCCAGCCTCCCACCCATCCCAGGTCCCCGATGTGAGGCACGCTCCAAGGGTGCTGCTCAAGCAGTTTTGATAGTTCAACAGTTCTGAATTGCTGCCAATTTCGCCATTCCAATCACAATGAAATCTCTTCAGAATCCATTGGCTGACATAGTCTCTTCATGGTTGGGATTCTGAGATAAGCAGTTCAGTTGGAGGGATCTCCAAAGAAACTTTGTGAAAGGTGATCCCAGACCTGATTCTTGTGTGTGCTTGCCAGTACAGGGTCCAGCACAGTCTGTCGCCACCGTCAGCTTATGCACATGCTGCTGGTTGCAATTGCTGGGTCAGTTCTGTTTCCAGGTGAACCGATGGGTGTTGTAGTCCAGCCCAATCCTGCCCACTTCATACTCTGCCCTCATGCAAACCAGTGGGAGAAGTACAATCTTTTACCATCAAAACTGTTCATTATCTTTTTGACTTATCAAGAAGAGATCAAGTTATCAAGGAGAGATCTAAATTTTGTTACCCACTGTAGTGTTTTAGTTCCTATTATGTGATATTTCTCCTCTCTCTCTCTCTAATCCTTGGGGTTTTTGCTGTTCTTGTTGTTGTTTATTTATTTATTAGCTGGGAACTTGGTGAGTCGCAATTGATTTAAAAACAAACAAATTCTGGTATGGATCAGGAAAGTGTCACCCATTATTTGGTCATAAATGTTTCTCCAAACATTGAATTGCCACGTTTTGGTAGTCCTACTCTGTAGATTTTACATTTGTTAGACATTCTCCTCACTTAGAAGTTGCATTTTCATTTCTTTATTCAGCAAATCCCAAGGAACTCTTAAGATTGTTTTCTGTTTTTGTTGAGCCTGAGTTCACAGATTGTTATCTTTGTTGCAACTTTCAATTCAATAAGCATTCTTTTTATCTTTGTGTGATGTTTACTGATCTTTCAGAAGGACCCTCCTCAGTGCCATGCATACAATGTCGTTATGCACATTTTCCTGGAATGAACTGATATTTTTCGGAGGTTTTCTTTTCTCTTGTATTATTTCAGGAAGAATCTGTTGCACTCAATCCCCACATTGTGCCCTCTTTGAAATGAAATTTCTGCTGATATGTGTATTCTTTAGGAGGGATTTTTGTTACGTAGAAATCAATGTTGAAATAGGTGCTCTTTGACAATTTATAAATTGCTCCCTGTACAAATATTTAATTCTGGATACCAAAGGAAAATGAAAAATTTAGATTATCTCTAGTTTGATTAAAATTTGTTGAAAAAATATGTATGAGTTAGCAAATTGTCTATTGATACTGAAGTGTAGGAGTCATGTTTGATGTGAGGTGAGATTGAAAGCAAACCAAGGAAGCTACACTTTTCTCATTCACCAGAGATGTACCCTGTGTTTCAGATCAATGGGGTGGTATTGTAGAGTGTACATCAACCAACCTGCAAAATGAAATTCCAATATGAGGTACCTATTCTAAAACATATGAATACATCCTATTGCTTTGAACTGTTGCAATTACATTGGTAAGGCAGATTTTTTTTCCTCCCAGGTTTCAAAAAGTGTAATTGACAAACAAAAATTATATATTTCTGTGTGCAACATGATATTTTCTTCTTCTGTCACTGCTTCTTTCTTTTTTTCCAACAGAGAGGGAGGAAGGAAAAGAGAAAGAGAGATATGATGAAATCTTCCATCTTCTGTTCACTACCCCTAAGCCATATCTCTCAGTTGTGTGGTAGGGACACACAAACTTGTGCCATCACCTGGTGTCTCCTAGGGATTGAATTAGCTGGGTGCTAGGTCAGAAATGGGAGAGCCAGGACTGGAAGCAGGCATTCCGCTAAGGGATACAGCATTTTGATCACTGTACCAAAATCCTGACCTCTGTTACTATTTCAACACTCTCTTTTTTAGCTTTTATGCTAGAGTTTAAAATGATCTGACCACCACAGGGTTAGGATATTATGAATCTGACCATATTTGTACATTTACAGTGGGTTTTATATTTTCAAAAATTTTTCAATTGTTAGCAGCATCTTTTTTATCTTTACCTTTAAGAACTCTCTTTAGAATGTCATGGAAGGCAGTTCTGGTGGTGGGAAAGCAGTGATGAATTTCTCACTTTTTTTTTCTGAGAAAATATGTCTCGTTTCTGAAGGGTACCCTTGCTTAGCGTGGTTTTGTTTACTTGGTTGCCAATTTTCCTTTTTCTTTCAGAACTTTGACTATATCCTACCACTGTCTCCTAGCATGTAACGTGTCTAAGTAATCATTTATAGTTGCAAGTTTTTGTTTTTGTTTTGTTCTGTTTTTCTGTGAGATGATTTGGTTTTCTCTTAATGCTTTCAAAATTCTCCATTTGATTTTGGGAGCCTTTCTTTCTTTCTTTCTTTCTTTCTTTCTTTCTTTCTTTCTTTCTTTCTTTCTTCCTTCCTTCCTTCCTTCCTTCCTTCCTTCCTTCCTTCCTTCCTTCCTTCCTTCCTTCCTTTCTTTCTTTCTCTCACTCATTCTTTCTTTCTTTTTATAATTTGTTTCAGTGAAGATCTGTTTATGTGATCTGTTTTGATATTCTTTAAGATTTGTGTATCTGCTTTGAGTACCACCATCCCTTCTGGTGGACTGGGAGAGTTGTAGAGGATGGCTCAAGTGCTTGGGCATCTCAACCATGTGGGAGACAGGAGAAGCTCCTGGAGCCTGCCTTCAGACTAGCCTAGTTCCAGATGTTGCAGCCATTTGGGAAATGGACTAGTGGACGGAAGATCTCTCTCTCTGTCTTTCCTTCTCTCTCTGTAATTCTGCTTTTCTATTAAAAATAAATCTTTAAACAAAATGCAAAAATCACATGTGATTTTAGCATATGTAATATATGTTACATATAATATATATTAAATATGCACCATATTATATATGGCACATATTATATGAACCATATGTTATGTATAACATATATATGTTATACACACACACATTTTTTCTATTTGGACATTTAGATCCCTTTCTAGATTTGGGAAATTTTGTATGGTTGTTTCCTTGAATATGCTTTCTTATCATTTTTGTCTGTTTTCTACTGCCTCTGAGACTCTCTTGTTCACATTTTGCTTCACTTCTTGATATCCAGTAATACCTATAAGCTTTCTTCACTTGTCATTTATTTTAATATTTTCTTACATGGTAATTGCAAATGAACTTTCTTTGAGCTCACAAATTCTTTTTTTTTATATGAAAGTGAGTAAGAGTATTATTTCCAGATTGTTTCCTTCATGTTTAAAGGGGGTTAATAAGGGAGAAGGCCCACCCAATTTCTCACCTAACCGAGGTCCCGGATGTAGGGAATGGTCCGAGGTTCTTGCTCAAATGGTTTTGGTATTTCAACAGTTATGAATCACTGACAATCTTGCCACTCCAAGCACGATGAGGTCGTTGAAGAATCCACTGATTGACATAGTCTATCATAGAGTCTCCATTTGCCCTGTATTTCGCTGCCACATATAGCTGAGATGGTTGACTGACCTGTTCTGTCTTCTGTGTTAGGGTTCTGAGTCCAGCATTTTGATTGGGGAAATCTCCAAAGAAACTTTGTGTGAGGTGTTCTCGGACCAGATTCTTGTATGTATTAGCAGGTACAGGGCCTGGCTCAGTCCATGGCCCTGATCAGCTGGTGGTTGCAATTGCTGGGTTGGTTCTGTTTTCAGCCCCGACTTCCTTCCACTGGAACTAATGGGTGTTGCAGTCCAGCCTGGTTCTGCCCAGCACATACTCGGCCCTCGCATAAACCAGTGGGAGCTGCACCTTGTTGGAGTGACCCATACTAACTCCCACTGAGCCCACCTCCTCTCCTGGTTTCCCAGTTTGTGTAGCAGTAGTCCAGTCTGTCCCACACCCCATTCCACCCCAGCCTCTGTCCTAGTTTTCATGCCCTCCTGTGAAAGTGGTAACCCAAGAGGGAAGAGCCCACTATTTCCCTCCCAGGCCTCTCCTACTCCCAGATTATGCACTCTCCAGGTTGTCCTGTGGTTTGACTTGACAGAACTAGCCCCCAGTGCCAGCTTCTGCCAACTGATGCTGTGGCTAAGCCCACACAACCCTTACCCACTCTAATTTTGTTTGCACCAGTAGTAATAATCAGCCCAGGCTGGCTTTTTCCTGATCTAGTCCACCTGAGGCGTGCAGGTGTTGTAGCCCTGCTTAGTCTGGTCTGCCCCTATCCCAGCCCACACTCTCCAGCGGGAGTACCTGTCCAGCAAAGGAACCACCCTTTATTCCTCTGCCAGCTCTGCCCCCTCCCTTCCTGGTTCTCACATATGTTGATTGGGCACTGCAGTCACTTCCGGCACAGGCAATCTCACCTTGGTATTCCGTATTGTGCACTAGTCTTTGTTGGGCCCGAGCCTAGCTCAACCCACACTGTTATGGTGCTTGAATTTGCCAGTGGATGATGTGGACAGATTCAGCCTGGTTTTCCCCTGACCCCTGCCAAATGTATGCCAGTGGGTAACTTTCCATGGCCTGTTCTGGGCTGTTTCCTATCATATTTCTTGCGCTTACCTGCCAGGTCTGTGTCCTGCCAGAGGAGTTGCCCAGGCTCCTCCATCAGAACCTCTCCCAGTGACAGGTTTCATGCATACCGGTGGGTCCATGAGCCAGCCCTACTCAGTTCACCTCCCGTCCTAGCAGGAACAGGAGCTCACAAATTCTTTATTGACAATGCTAATGAAGATTGTCATTGTGTGTGTTCACAGCTTCAGAATTTCTGCTTTGATATTTTTTTTCTTACAGTTTTCATCCTTCTATAGAACTTTCTTCTTTTTTGTGTGTGTTTTTTTCTCCACCATTCATTTATTTTCCTTTTTTCTCCTATGACTCACTGAATATCTTTGGCAATTATTTTGCATTTTTTTTCTAGGTGGATCGTAAGTCTTCATTCCTTTGGGGTCATGTATTGCTCCTTTAGTTTGCCTCTTTTATAGTGTCGTATTTCCTGCAGTATTCAGGATATTTGTGACCATACATTTATTTGTGCATATTTGAAGAAGTAGATAACTTTTCCAGGTTTTCAAATTAGTTTTATCAGGGAAAGTTCTGTACCAATTAGCCAGATTCTGGGTATAACATCTGTTGGATCCATAGGCAGACTTATTTCATGAGTCTTCAGGCATGGTGGCTTGGCTAGTTTAATAAGTAGGTTGGCCTGGCACCTGAGTCCATAGGAGCCAGCCTATAGCCTGGATCTATGAGATTAGGACTGACCTAGCATCACTAAGGTGAGCATTGAGCTGGGTTCTACTAGTCTGAATCTAAGGTGTTTGTCAATAGGGACTGACTTCCATCCTGGGTTTGCTAGAACTAAACTGATCCTAAATCTGGGGCTTTCCATCTTCTGATTGGGCCAGGAACTTGGGTCCATGGGGATAGCCTGCAACCTGACTTTGTAGGGAAGCATCTGGGTCCTGCAGCTGGCCCATAGCCTAGGTACAAAGAGGTGGTCCTGGAATCAGAGAGAAGCATCCCAGACTTGAAATAAACATGAAGCCTGGGTCCACTGAAGTATGAGGCCACAGATGCTGGCCTGGAGATAGGTATGCTGAAATGTATATCTAAGGTGACCAGGGCTATGCTTCTGTCTTGAATATAAGCTAATCTGACACTGGAGAAGACTTCCAGGCTAAGTCCACTTGAGCTAGCCTTGGGGCTATGGGGGCCAGCGTGATACCTGAAGTTATGGAGACTGTCTTCTTATAGGAATCCCACACTCATGCACTCACTTCCCTCTCCTTCCCCCATATTGTGATAACTCTTCACAACTGCTCTGCGCAGGCTTGGGTGAACAGTGAAACTGATTATGTGAACCTACCCTTCCTGCCCTCTCCATTGTGTCTTGTTTGATTTCAGTACTAAATCTAAGAGTTATAATCTCTCACCTTTTTTTCTTAATTCTCACAAAGGTGTTTTCATAAGTGGATAGTGGTATACGGTGATATGTTTTATAGGAGATGAGCTCCAGAAATTCGTTTGTTGCCATCTTGCTAATACCTTCTTAGGAGGTCAAATGCGTTAGAGACCTCAAAGTTAGCGATAATAGGATTGGGAAGGCTTTGCTGATTGGGATGTCTAAGAAGGGAAAGACCTTCTCAGTTTGCCCTATGGTGAAGAGCCAGTCTTTTCCTGTAGTACATCAGACCTCAATTTCCCATTTACATAGGGAAGAGAATATTCCATGAAAGAAATTAAAAATAATGTAATATGTGTAAGAATCAGGAATTGTGCTACTTAGAAATAAAAGATTAATTCAATATTATTTTAAAAGCAAATATGGGCCCAATAATATGGTGGACAATGCAAGGGAAACTGTATGAGCCATCTATAGTCTTCTTTCAAGGAATGCAACATTTCAAGTGATGTTTAGAAAAGTAAACAGGCAAGTACAATAGGATGTGGTAAATAAATTGTTAGAAGATAACATGGTGTGCTGTGGGAATTCCTTCAGCGGCACCTGTGTGTTCTTAAGGCAAGAAATGAGAAAACTTCTAGGGTAAGGGACTCTAAATTGAGATTTGAGAGAAATACACAGGAATCAGAATAGCATGTGGTTGTATAGAAGCCTATAGGAAACCGATTAAAGAAATCCCTGTGTTGTGTATTTATTTGCATTTTATTCAGATATGCGTAGATAGCAATCTATGTACCTTATCAGCAAACTAGAGCATGTAAGTTTTAAAAACAGAAACTGTCTTGAAATTTTGTTTGTTTTACATGCCCTTCATAGTACCAAGGATATTATCTTGGAGTCACAAAATAATCACAAAGTACTTAGCAGGTTGTAGAATTTTTGCCCAAGATGAGACTCGATAATACCCAGCTAGCTCAGCCTCCTCATTAAAAAGACAGGAAAACTAAGTCTGATAAATTAAATGACTTAACCAAGATCACACAACCAAAGCCAGATGGCAACCTGCATCTTCTGAATATCAATGTGGACCATGGTCCAATAACGTTCAGTGGGTTATCACTAAGGTCTTTGCAATTTTTGAATACCAGTGTTTGCTCTATAATGATAGATAACAAGTTATCTCATTTGTTGAATGAAAATTTTTAAATGGTCATCATGAGAGACATTGTGATGAGTAGGAAACATAGAAATACATATTAATAGTACTCAGTGCTATTTTCATCAGAATTAAGCAGCTGACAATGAATCCTGTGGTACTGGAGCTCAGAGATTTACCATCCTGACCTGCAACAGCTTCTCCTTTCTAGTGGCTTACTCTTGGGAGTTCAAATCACTGTGGAGTTTGTCTGCATTTTTCACCTTGCATTTATGTTGCACCTTTATGTGGGGAGCTTAAACAGCTTTACAGACATTAGCTCATTAATCCTCTCAAAACCTCTCTAAGACAGGGCGGAGGCATAAATCATTATTCCCATCAGGAAAAAAAAAATTACTAACTTAGCTCTCTTAATTTCACTGATGCTCTAAGCTGTGGTTAAAACCTAAGCTAGACTCTGTATATTTAAATAAAATATGGCATTCTTTTTCCCAAGGATATTTTTCTTCCTTTTTTGTGTGTTGAATGTCATGAGGATAAGTGCACAAACAGATTGACAAGTCTGATTTTGAAATATCCTTTGGGGGAGTGGAGAGTTAGCTCAGGTTCTTTTTTCCCCTTGCGTCCTCTTCCTCTTGTGAAGTGCCTTTCTTTATTACCCTTCAGTCATGACCCAGAAGAAATGACTTTTAGGAATTAGAAAATATTGTATGATATAGTCACTCTTTTTATCCGTCAGCTAAGACCACCAGCGAGAGGGCCAGTGAGTTTCCATTCATCCGTGCCATCCTAACTCTTCCTGAAGTCTTGGTGCAGCACATGTTAAAGCTTTACCAAAGCAACTATGGAAGTTAAATTTTCAATCTTTGTGTTTAAAACACATGGTTGTCATTGTTAAGTTATTTGGAGTTAGACTTTGAAAATATAGCAACATAATAAATAAACCTTTAAAAAAGATTTATTTATAGAAATATAGCAACATGACCAGAATCTGAGAATAAGCAAAGTTGTTCCATGCTTTGTATGATGGCAACAACATTCTTATCTGGTTAAAGCCACCATTCCAGAATTAAAGGCAGAAGGCAAATATATAAAAAACATGGTAAAATAATGTTTTATCACCCCTAAAAGTTTATGAGAGCCAACCTGCAGCTCATTTGAGGTATACCTTATGTTGCGTTTTGTTTATTTTTATTTATCTCAGAGCATGAGGCAGGCTTTAGTAAAGGTCCCATGGCCTGAGGCAGAGTGCCAGTGGAGAGAGGATCACATAGGGAGTCAGGAAGCAGAGAGAGAAGTTATACTCACACTCAGAATTTTGGAACAGCTCTCCTTTGACAACTCAGAGGTATGCCAGCCCCTCAACCCCTTGCAGTATCCTAAGCACTTCTCACTGGGCCTCAATGGCTAAACCCTCTTAGTTCTGTTATATTTTACGTTCATGTTTAAATATCTGCGTGAGAGCGGCTGGCACTGTGGAACGTAGTTAAGCCTCTGCCTGTGACACCAGATCCCATATGAGCTCATTTGAGTCCTCGCTGCTCCACTTCCAAACCATCTGCATGCATCAGTGCCTGGGGAAAAGATTATAATGGGCTAAGCATTTGGGCTCCTGCCACCCATGTGGGAGACCTGGCTGGAGTTCCACCTGACCATTTTGATCATTTGGAGAGTGTACCATCCTCCCTGTCTCCTTTTTATGTCACTGCCTTTCAAAAAAAGTAAATTTGTAAAAATATCTGCATAAGTTTTGGGGGCCAAATTCTATTTAAAACACAGTCTCTTCAAGCTATTTCATCTTCCAGGTGTGCCCTTCATGATGATTCTTTTCTCATAGATTTTATAAAATGAGGGTGCTGTACTGTACTTTGTCATACAGAATTCTTTTTTTCCTCAAGACTGGTGTGCACTATCCTGTGACCTGGCTATTAAATACTAAAGATCTGTTAAAACAAAGGTGATTTCAGGTACCCAAGAGAAAAGGGTTTCCTTCATACACTCTCCAGAGTTAGTTTTAAATGTTTCCCATGGAATCAGTAAGAGATAGAGCCACAGTGGATATTATAAATATATTTTGAAATAGAATAGTGTGAAAAGAATGGTGATTATGTCTTATCTGCTTATGAATAGAGTAATTGTTGGGGTTTAAGAAAAGTGCTTTGTAGTGTAATGGCTGAGTTGCATTCATACCCAATACCCTTTTCCCCTTGCTGTTAGAAGTTACCTTTCCATAATTGCACACTAGTTTAGCATCCTAACAATAATAGACATGTTTTTAAAAGATTATTGCCAAAAGTGTGTTCTTTATTCCGGAGAGACTCTGTAATAGATACCAGCATTTTAGTAATGATACAAGCAATCTGTAAGCTATTACAGTTTTCTTTAGAGTAACTTAATCTTCATATTGTTTCGTATGTCTGGAATTTTAATAGTGTTTTTAATTTAGAAAAAGAAGTATATAACATATTACTAATTACATGTGAATATGAACTAAGCACAGGGTCACTGAGCTTAATTTTTAAAAGCAAACATATTTAAAAGTACTTAACCTAGTGTAGGGAAACTAACAAAGAAATTAAAGAATGCCACACAGGGATAACGACAGCTTTCATAGACTCACACAGTGAGGGTCTGCATTTGTAGAATGGTTATTATATTTTGATCCACAGCTTTGAAAAGGCTAGAAGGAATAAAAATATTCCCTTCCAACTAAAATATGTGTGTGTGTATTTTAAACGGAGGTAAGTACACACTATTAACAATGAACTGTGAATTTGATAAAATGATGTTAAGTATTTTTCTTGGTGATGTTATTCATCCAAGAGTCTCCAGTAACTTGCAGTATTAATAATCCTGGTGACCTTTAATAATTTAACTTTTGCTTGGTGAAATTATAGGATTATAGGAAAAAGTAAGATGTACTTCAAGTAAGAGTAGTTCAAAAGCCATGCCACTCTTACCAAAGGAGTAGAGTTGACTGTAGCATCTTTGGACCTTACTCATCTGCTGACCAGGCAAACTAACTGAGCTGTGATGATTTTTCTTAATTGAACAGTTTTGATTTTAAATGGTTGTTCAAAACAATTTGGTGTTTGAATCTAAGCTCACATTGACATGTACAGTTTCTCAGCTAGCTTGGAATACAACCCAGCTCTTTGCGAAGGAATCAATAGAGATGTGCTTGGTGAACTAATTCAGGGACCTTAATGCTATTTTTTAAATTTGGCTTTTACATTAAGTAAATCAGTTTGCTATTTTGAAAGAACTTATAATCTACTTAAAACTGTCATTCTCTGTTTCTGACTTGCAATTAGATGGTATTTCCAAAATGCCAGACCTAGATTCTGCTTCTACCGTCACCATAATAAAATGTGACAGCCAAGATATTATATCAATACCTTTTCCATAATTAGCAATAAGGATCCTGCCAAGGGTTAACTAGTAAAGTTTCATAAACGTTTTTCTACAAATGATCCTGAAGGCAGTATTACGCTTTCAAAATCTGCTACTGTACAAGAGACTCATGACAACTGAGAGACAAATCTGTGAGCAAAACTGTTTGGAGAGAATAGTTTTGTACTATATGATATATGTTATGTAAATGAGCTTATTAGGGCCCTCATCTATTTTATTATTGGTGACCAATTTAATAGAGGCATTTAAAAAACAATATTTCTGCCTGACTCCTAAGAAATGAAGAAGATACATTGATATAATTGAGAGCAAATGATTGCATGTCGTGCCATTTAATCATGTCATTTTTCAATTGCTATTTTTTGCACTTCACTGCATGCTTATAGAATATTTAGCTTCAGTATAGATTAAGTCTCAGGGTTTGCCAGTGGACCGAGTCTGTATTGGCTGACGTTGTCTTTTAAGTTTGGAATCAGTTAAAATAACACAGATGTCATGTACCTGTTATATTCCTGAAATATGTGAGTCATCATTCATACTTTCATTTGCAGTATCTTTTGCTATCTTGAAAATTTACTTTACAACTTCAGGGTAGAAATTCTTATTTGCAAAGTTTATACACCAGAGATAGTTAAGCACACAATTGGCTCAAGAACAGAGCTGTCAGGATCAAAAAAGCAGCTTACCCTTTGCTAAAAATAGCTGTTTGCTAATGAATGTTTCCTATCTTTGTTCAATCTCTTATGTCTTATCAAATGTACATCTTCTTTAGGAAGGAGATTACTCCTGCCACCTGTTGGAACAGGAGGTCCTTGAAAAGAGGAAGATTGTTTGGTTCGCTGATGTATCTCAAACAACCTAGGAAAAGCAATGTAACAGACTATCTGTGTGGGTCCGCTTTGGATTCAGACGACCTGGATTTAAGCACCGCCTTTGCTGGTTTTTAGTTCCTCTGCTCAGTTATTTAATTTCTCTGTGTCTTCAGCTCCTCATTTCTAAAGTAGATGATACCAAGTAGCTGAAAAACGTATGATAAACATAACTACTTAGTATTAAATACAGTGTTGTATAGTATTAAATCCATAGTATTAAAACAGAGGGAAAATGAAAATGGCTCAAAAATACTATTAAGAACACAGTGCTGTATCAGTTGATAAGTCCCACTAATTTTTGGTTATTTGAATCTTTATTTTGTATTGCTTCAGATTGTGTTTGTGTGTGTGTGTGTGCGCATGCCTATAATCAGAATGATCTTTGGTGAATTCCATGAAATACATCTGATGACAGAACTGTTACTTTTCTACTGACACCAATAATGGAATAAATTGTGGTTTATTTATAAATATATATTATGTTATATTATACTATACTATACTATACTTAAAAAAAAAACAGTGAAGATGGCCCAAAGCCTAAGCCCTGAGACCCTGTACCTGTGTGGAAAACCCCAAAAAACTCCTGGCTTTGCATTGGCTCAGTTCCAGCCATTAGGGAGTGAACCTTCTCTCCTGTCTATAAATCTACATTTCCAATTAAAATAAGTCTTTTGCAAAAAGATATAGTCATAAGTCAAACTTATTATTGTGATGATGAAATTTATTTAACATTCTTTTTTTCCACATTTGTTCTTTAAGATCTATAGCCTTATTATTGTGCTTTGCTGTTTATGTTTCGTATTTCTAGAAGTAGGACAGCCATGTTCAAATTTTACTGTGTTACTGTTATCACATAACACAATGTCTGATCCACAGATTGAGATTTACAGGTTCATAATAATTGCTCTATCCCAGGAAACTTATACCCATTATAAAAAAAGAAAAAATATCTATGTTTCTATTTAAATTTTTAAATTTGTTTTTATTGGAAAGGCAGACTTTTACAGAGAGGTGGAGGAGGATCTTGAGCCATGATTTCAGCACCATCATTGAATGATTGGTCATATCATAAGCATCGTTGTCATGACTTACCTTAGAAAATCGGTGAAACCTCTGATTACATTGTCAGTTATGTGGTTTGTAAAACATATTAGCCTTTCTAAGAGCTTTTTTTCCCCAAAAGCAGAATTGTTGAACTAAAATTCACATTCTGTAAAATTAATTCCAGAACATTTCTAGCATCCCCTAAAGAAACCTTTACCCATCAGCAGTCATTCCATGACCACTGCTCAACTTTCTGTTTCGATGCATTTCCTTTTTCTGGACATTTCTTTTTAAGGGAATTATATTGTATGTGACCTTCTGTCTGACTTTTTTCACTTAGGCAAGGAACTCAAGGTCCATCCATATTATAGTATATAATAATATTTCATTCCTGTTCTATATCCAAATATATTTTTTCTATGGATATACAATATTTTGTTTGTATAATCAAGTGTTGATAGATTTTTGGGTTATTTCAGCATTTTTACCATTATGAAAAATTCTGTAATAAATATTTGTGCACAGTATAGGGTTTTGCATGTCATATGCTTTCAGTTATCTTGAGTCTTTGCCTAGGTGTGAAATTGTTGGATTGTATGGTAATTGTAAGTTTGGCTTTTTGAGGAAATATAATACCATTTTATAATGTCCTATTTTTCAGTCCCACCAGTAATGTGTGAGGGTTCCAATTTCTTTGGATCAACTCTTCTTTTAAAAAACAATATTTATTTTTATTTGAAAGGCAAATTTTGCAGAGAAGAGAAAGCAAGAGAGAGAGAGAAAGAGAGAAGAGAATCTTCCATGCACTTGTTCATACTCTAAGTGGTTAACATTGATTGTAGTCCCTAACCTCCTGGCTACTACATTGATTCTAGACCACAACTTATAATTTCTACTTTTATGCTTATAAAACCAAATCAACCCAAACCTAGTCTACTGTGTTTTGTTATCTGAGAACTAGACTATTTCCAACAGACTAATGTTCTCAAGCTGTAGAGATTGTTGGAATCACCTGTAGAGACTGATCATTCATGGCTACTGATACTCACCCAGAGTTCCAGATTCCATAGCTGTAGCATGGCAACATAGGGTCTGTCAGGTGTTTTGCTTTTGTTTGTTTTTTTTTTTTAGGGAGATATTGAGGGAGAAGGCCCACCCAATTTCTCACCCACCCCAAGTCCCGGATGTGGGGAATGCTCTGAGATACTTGCTCAAGTGGTTTTGATAGTTCACCATTTATGAATTGCAGCCAATCTTGCCACTCCAAGCACGATCAGGTCGTTGAAGGATCTACTGATTGACACAGTCCCTCATAGAGTCTCTGTTTGCCCTGTATTTCGCTGCCACATATAGCTGAGATGGTTGACTGACCTGTTCTGTCTTCTCTCTTTTCTTGGTTAGGGTTCTGAGTCCGGGATTTCTATTGGGGAAATCTCCAAAGAAACTTTGTCTGAGGTGTTCTCGGACAGATTCTTGTATGTATTAGCAGGTACGGGGCCCGGCTCAGTCCATGGCCCTGATCAGCTGGTGGTTGCAATTGCTGGGTTGGTTCTGTTTTCAGCCCCGACTTCCTTCCACTGGAACTAATGGGTGTTGCAGTCCAGCCTGGTTCTGCCCAGCACATACTCGGCCCTTGCATAAACCAGTGGGAGCTGCAGCCTAGTTGGAGTGACCCACAATAACTCCCACCGAGCCCACCTCCTCTCCTTGTTTCCCAGTACGTGTAGTAGACTAGTCCAGTCTGTCCCACATTCCATTCGGCTCTCGCACATGTTGATGGGTATTGAAGCTTAGTTCCATCCAACCAGCTCAACTATCCAGCCCTCACGGATGTTGTTGAGTGCCTTTCTGTCTAGCCACTGCAGCCTCGGTCCTAGTTTTTGTGCCCTCCCGTGGGAGTGGTAACCCAAGAGGGAGGCTGTCGGGTTTTTAATAAGTGATTTATTTACTTATTTTTGTTTGAAAGGCAGATTTGCAGAGAGGAGGAGAAGAGAGAGAGAAAGATCTTCCATCTGCTGGTTCATTTCCTAAATGGTCACAATGACTATAGTTGAATTGATCTAAACCACGAGCTGGGAACTTCTTCCAGGTCCCCCACATGGGTGCCTGGCCCAAGGTCATAAGCAGGGAGTTACATCAGAAGTAGCACATCCAGGACATGAACTGGCACCTATATGGGATGTTGGTACTGGAGGCAGAGGGTTAGAAGAATGCCAGGCCACAGTGCCAGCCCTGAATCTGCAGTTTTCAGGAGTTCCTGGTGAATGCAGTAAGTTTAGCTTGAGAATCATATCCTGAGGACCTCTGTTCTAGAACGTCTAGCCACACACATGACAAAGAGATGACAACTGCTCATTTCATGAAATCCAAGTGGGAAAATGCTGACATAGAAAATACAAAAAGAAAAAGAAGAAGAACACGTGGAGAAGCATAGGAAAGTCTTATATTAGGAGATGGAGCTTCCCCCTTGACTTATTTAAATGAGAAGAGCTTGTCTGTTTCCTCCAACAAGATTGAAGGCAAACACGTTATATATGTATATCATACTCTCAGGGTATTTGGCACATGGAGGGCATATTTGGTATGTTAAACAATCAGCTGATAAGAATGAAAAAAATCTTTGCCTTTATGAATGGAATTGCTCCTTTAAAAAAAAAATCACCTAGAGTCCAATGATGTTGTTGGAAGTGATCTACCAAGTGATGCTAAGTTAATGTACTGAATAAATCTATGTAAGAAATTTTGCAGATAAGTTGCTTTGGAGTTTCTCAGATTTACTTCTCCAATTTTAACATATGCTTAGTTGTAGTGTCTTGTGAATATCATTTTATTTTTTGCTATTACATTTTGTTTACTTATCATCTATAATAGTGTGATGTGCATTCTTTTGTTAAATAGATGTTTGTATAATAATGTCAAGTATGTGTGTATGCAACTGAATATTCTCTTACTATGCAATGTGTTCATATGTATGCATATTTTCATGTATAATGAGGAATGAAACACCAGTATTGAAAGATTTAGCTTCCTTAGTGTAAAACTAATATGAACAATGATGCTACATCAAGTTTAGCTAAATAATATGAGTAGGTAAAACAGTTGAGAAAGTTGAGATAGTCAGGAGAGAAATAAATACGTAAATGAAAATAATACTCCTATGCATCACCATTGGTAAATTGTTAGTCAGACTGGTCAGACTGACTGTTTATAAATGTAAACCAAACACCTGCTGGTGGCACTTTTATAATGTGACCCTGTAAATTGTGTTTAGAGGCTTGGAGATATGATTATTATAAGGGAAAAAAACAGCTAGAAATTGATATTATTTTTCACTACTTGTATTTTTATGACTAATCTGCCTATTTAGTAACACGAGGAAACAATTTAAATTAAAAAACAAAACACATAAGAAATTTAAAAGCAGAACCCTAAATTGTATTTCAACAATTGAGTTCAGAGATGATGCTAACATAACGACTTCCATACTATCCTATGTAGATTTGCAGAAAGAAAAGATCCAGTAACAAAACTAAAACTAGGTGATGCCACGGTGTATCACTGCCTAGAGCACCTGCATTCCATACCTGAGTGCCGTTCTGAGTCCAACTAACTCCACCTGTAACCCAGCTCCCTGCTCATGTGCTTCGGAAAGTGGCAGAGAAGAGTCCACTTATCTGGGCTCCTGACACATGTGTTGGCAACTCAGAAGAAGCTGCGGGCTCTTGGATTTGGCCTGGTCCTGCCTATTGCAGCTGCTTGGGGAAGGAAGAGCGGACAGTTGGCTCTGTTAACCTGCTCATTCTCTCCCTCTGCCTCTTCCCTTCCCCTCTCTCCCTGCCACTCTGCCTCTCAAGTAAAATAAAATAAAAACCTACTGAAATGAAAGGCATCTGTAGTCACTTTGTTAGATGTCTCTATAGTTTGCTGTACTTTCCTTTCGTTGGAAATTTACCTTGCCTCTTGTCTTTACAATTTCCTGGTTAGGTAAATAGGAATGTTGTGCATGGAGACCAACACAATCCCATTAGATAGCAAGGAAAATGCTTATAACTAGCAAGAATGAAAAATATTGCAAACTTCTCTGTGCCTTACGTCCTTTTCCAGGTGCTTCACTTTCTCATTTTCTTCAATACACTTATTACTCCTGGTTCCAAGATTGCTAATTGTTTCCCACCTTAACATGACCCTGGGTCTTGTAAAACTACCAGCACCCATCTTGCAACTTCAGGCTCCCATCCCTTTTCCTGAAGATTTCATCAACTCCTCTTACAGCAATTTGCACATACTTCTGATGGTACTTTCCTCTCTGCCTTACACAGGTGCCTGAGTGCTTAACTCTGGCTCCCCACTGGTACTCTCAGCTTCCTTGAGGCAAGGCAGAACAACTTGCTCCTTCACGTGTCTTCTATTCCTGAAAGAATGGGTAACAAATGGAAGGTGTAGGTTTTACTTCTCAGCTGTCTTCGTAATTCTTGGCTTGAATTTGTATTAAAATTATATTTCCTGTAAAGTACAGAGCAAAACAGTTGTTGTTACTGGTTCCTTTGTAGTTACACATAACATTTCTTAATGCCTACCTTGTCATGGGAATACAGTAAGTTTTGATTCCAGGAAACATTACCAACAAATGCGCTGATTTTGTTTTGATTTGGTTTTTTTAAGATTTACTTCATTTTTTAATATAGAGTTACACCGGAAGACAGACAGACAGACCCTCCATCTCCTCATTTACTCTCCAAAGGACTGCAATGGCCAGAGCTGAGCCAAGCCAAAGCCAGTAGTGTCCTCCATGTAACCCATGTGGTACTGGGCCCAAGGACTTGATCAATTGCCTGCTGCTTTCCCAGGTCATAAGCAGGGAGCTGGATTGGAAGTGGACTATCCAGGAGACAAACTGCCCATGGAATGCCAGCACTGTAGGCAGAAACTTACATGATAAGCCACAGCACTGACACCAAGTGATTTTACTTAGTATGTAACTTTTATTAGAAATATGTGTGTGTAGTCATGGCTGTCATAGAAATCCACTCTGGTGAAAAATGTTGTTTTATCCATATACCTCCCGGATCTAAAAAGGTACTTAAAATACGTTGACTATGTAAATTACTCAGATGTTCCCATATTTTTGAACTATAATATTCATATATATTTATGTGTGTATATATATATTTAAAAGACACAGACATATTTTATCTGCTAGAGCAGATTCAAGCTGAAGCCAGGAGCTAGGAACTCAACCTAGACCTCCTACATGGTTTGTAGGGACCATCTTTTACTGTATTCCTGTGTACACAATGAGCTGGCTAGGGAGGCAGGGAAACCATTGGTGAAACCAGTGCTCCAGTATGGACGACAGTATTGCAGGAGATTCAAATGTGCTGTGCCACAAAGTTAGCCCCACAGTATTCATCTGGACTCTTTGACGTTAAGGTGGAAGTGCAGAACATTTGGATGCTTCAGTACTAGATACACTCTGGACATTAATAAAAAGCAACATGGCCAATGAAAAGTGTACCTAGAAGCCCACAGATGTCCCATTGATCAGTTTTGGATGCATATGCCAGGTGAACAAAGCTCATTTGGGTTGCTGTGAAAATGTCACACACAATGTTGGAGCTGCACTTGGCCTAGGTGGCAGCCATTGCCTGTCTTCATTTGGCTGAGAACATTAGAAGGGTTTTTTTTTTTTTACTTGAGTTATGCATATATTCCAGTTCAAAAACAATGTTACAAAATACAGGCTTGTGACACAGAAACATTTTTTTTTTCTAGCCCTTTATTGTTAGCAGATTAAAAAACAAAACTGAAAACTCAAATTCTTGATATTCATTCTTGTAGGGTTCACTTAAGTCAATTTCAGTTGGTCATAGTGTTAACTAGAAGTGTTTATAATATTGGCCAAGAATGGCAAATATGTTTTTACAATGAGAGAGCAAATTGAAGAATGTGTGTTTTAAGGGGAAAGGAAAGAGAGAGAGAGGAGCGGGTGAGTGAGAGACAAGGGGCAAAGAAAGATAGCTGCACACTGTATGTGAGTCATGGGGGCATAGTTAGCAGGATTTGAGGAGGAGGCACTGACAACAATGTCTCTTGCTTTAGTAGACCCGCAGGCTTTTTTTCTTAGGACATCTAGAGGTTTCTCCTTACTCAGCTCTGGTCTAATGAATAGCGTCAAAAAAGAAATTTGTCCGGCCCGGCGCGGTGGCGCAAGTGGTTAAGTCCTCGCCTTGCAACCCCGGGATCCCATATGGGCGCCGGTTCTAATCCCGACAGCCCCGCTTCCCTTCCAGCTCCCTGCTTGTGGCCTGGGAAAGCAGTTGAGGACGGCCCAAAGCTTTGGGAACCTGCACCCGCGTGGGAGACCCGGAAGAGGCTCCTGGCTTCGGATCGGCATAGTATCGGCCCATTGCGCTCACTTGGGGAGTGAATCATCGGACGGAAGATCTTCCTCTCTCTCTCTCTCTCCTCTCTCTGTATATCCGCCTTTCCAATGAAATAAAAATAAATCTTTAAAAAAAAAAAAAAAAAAAAAGAAATTTGTCATACCCAATACTTGCATCAAGAGTTGCATAGGAAAATAGTAATGAATCCTAGGAAAATAAATAAGGATAAGTTCAGGAAACATAACTGAAACTGCTGCACTGGTATAAATTGAATAATAAAATTCCTAGTCATATTTTGCCACAAATAGAGGTTTGGGAGTTTGTCATTCACCTTATTTAGAATTCAGAACTATTAAAGGTACAGGGCTCTCTCATTACAGAAATAATAGAATTCCAGCTATTACTGAGTTAGGGTCATTTAAACGGCAGAAACGCTCATTCCATCGATGAGTGGAACATCTGTGTGAAATGTCCACCTGCTGCTGATCTACTACCTCCCAACTCCACGCACATTTCAATGAACTGCACTTAATCATTTTAAGATTTCTTCTAATGAAGCCCTATCTAGATTAACATTTTAAGCACAAACACTTTTAGGCATTAAAACTCTCACACTAAATGAAATTGCATTGTCTTGTTTACCCCTGTTGATTAATAAGCAATCTGTTAACTGTTAGAATAGTCCAATTGTGGCAATAGATGGAGATTAGCAATTCAGTGATGTTTATAGATATAATCATCCTTTCTCCTGAAGGCTTTGAATTAGAATATCACTTACACACTATCCCTAGGCAAAGAAAGGATATAATGTTTTTAGACATGTATACCCACTATTTTGCTGGAATTGTTCAGCTTAGGGTCACTGCAGTAATACAAATGCTTCTGGGGGCAAAATGTTATTTTGCTGCATGCTTATCCTTCTTAAGTAGTGTGAATATCTATTAAGGGAAACACAGCAACCAATACATAGTGCAGTAATAATCCAGTGTCTTAATTTCTGTCTTCAGAACATTATTATTTTGTTAATCAAGCTTTGGGAGAAAAATAATGCTTAAGTTTTCAGATAGCAGCTTTTATATATCCAAATTCCTTACAACCTTACTTACCTTGTTCTCAGTCAGTAGAAAAACCAACCTCTTTGTCTCAAAGAATCTAATGTTAAATTTGAAAAGAAAATCCATTTGCTTTTGGAGAATTTTTCTGTATTTTGTGGGTTTTTGAAAGACCTTGAATTAAAGCATATTAGTCCACTTGACATTCATGCGACCTAAATGATTTATTTCATTAGTTTAGAAATTGTTAATGACTAAGATATGAAAGTGGGTCTCTAAATTTCACAGGGAGAAATCAGAGAAAAAGAGTAAAGGAATGAGATGCAGCTAAATTCTGTAGCATTACTTGATAATCTATAGCAAGCCTTCAATCTAAAGAAAATCTAAGGCCTTTCTTGTCCTGTACTTAAATCTGAGCTTATTCACTGTAATTTGAAATTATGGTGGAAGAAGAAATGCCATACTTGGGGTGCTATGTCCCATAAACACATTCAGATGGGCCTGTTTCCTCTGTTACAGTCTCTGTGTCGTGAAATCAAGCAACGACGCCGAGGAGTGGCCTCTATTCTGCGGTTATGCCAGCACCTTCTGGATGACCGAGACACCTGCAATCTGAATGCAGACCACCAGCCCATGCAGCTTATCATTGTGAATCTTGAAAGAAGGTGGGAGGCCATTGTCATGCAAGCCGTCCAGTGGCAAACACGGCTGCAAAAGAAGATGGGAAAGGAATCGGTGAGTGATGCTGTCATTATTTTTGGGACAAGAAGTAATTGCTTCAGAGTTTGGAAAATGTGTTCATGTTACAAGTGGTTCCACTCACTAAAAGAGAAGCTGCCCGCCAAATGAGATTCTGTTTGACATAACAGAGACATACTTGCCTGGACAAAGTGTGTTTGATCATATCTCATTGTCTTTTTAAGAAGTCACATGACAATTCGACTTACCCTTACTAAACGAAACCATAATTTTTTCAATCATTCACCAATGATACTCATTTATCATACAGTACCAGTGGGGGGGCAATCCATATGGAACACCGTGTATACTGTGCAGGTAGTGCAAAGGAATACAGTCTATTGTTTACCTTGCCTTTCTCTTACATGATATGAGTCAGCACTGCTGATTTGTACACCTCTCCATTGTTGTTCCTGCCTGGAGCTCCTTCTGAAATAGTTACATTTCTGAAAACTGGGAGGTTTCCTATTAGGGTGTTCTATAGAAGTGGTGATTCCTCTTACAGATTTTGCAAAGTGAGTATAGATTAAAGTTGTTGCTGGATGCAGGTGATATATATGACTAGAAGTTGTTTTATTATTATATAGGGTGCCATTAAGTGCACATTTGCTGAAAAATTCCTTATAAACTTGAGGAAAGAATTTAACAATGAAAGACTGCATCCTCTTAGGAAAATTGAGGCCAGCATCTATTAGCTAAAAATCCACCTCTCACATTTGACTTGCATAAATAAACATGCAAATGTATTTAAATAAATATGGAAATTTTTATTAAAACATTTTTATGGGTAGATCTCTTGAAAATACAGGATTCAAAACTGAAAATGAAATACGAAGGTTTGCCACTGAAAAAGGGTTTCCTCCTGTGAATTCTATTCGTAACAATGCTTTAAGATTTGCTAGGGATCTGGCATCAGAAGACTGGGACTAGAAGGGCCAGTGAGTCAGTAAACCTGCTCTTTCTTTCTGCATCTGTAGCTACACTGAGTCTAGGGCGTGATTTTATCTTTAATAGTTCTATTCGTCTTTAACAGAAGCTGTTAAATTTCCTAAGACTTTCAAATTATTACCCATAATCAGAGCCTTTGTAATTGGATGTCTTGTCTTCAAATGACCTATTTGTTGTGAAGATATTTAGCTGGAATGCTCCTCCCTCCATTTCCCCCTCTTTCTCTCTCCCCACACCTCCCGCCCCCGGCTGGGAATATCTAGTAAGTCATAAGTGGTTGCTGCTATTTTTTTTTGCATACTTTGAAGCCTATATTTATGTTAGGTGATCATAATAAGATGTAGGCAAAATTCAAGTACAGCAGGAAATATAATAATATTTTAGAAGTATTCAAACTGTTTTAGAGGCAATAACACTGGTTTGCTCAAGGTTTTTCTTGAAATCATTTGACCACAGATGCTGGACTGGATCTCTGCAGACTCCATGTGCCACGTTTTTGTCCTAGTTCTATGGTGAAGTAAAGATTTAGCTTTGAGAAAAGACAGCTGCTGTTTTGAGACTGAAGTTTCTACATAGAGAAATAAATAGCAGATAGGCAAAAATGTCCCCTTTTGTTTAGGTTGGCTGCTTTAAGTATGGGTTGTTTAGAATGATAGAGGTAGCAAACAAGTCTTTCATATGCACATACAAAAAACAAAATGGAAAAGCTTTTCAGGAAAAGGATGGATGTGTAGAGTGGACTGATGGCAAACAGTACCACGAACAAGGGAGACTTCATTGGGTTGGAGGTATTTCTGTGCTCTGGTCCCTGTTGATTGGGTGAGGAGTTCACAGTGCTTTGATAGGCGCATGAATATTTAACCAGTCAGGTAGACCATCTTTGCAGAGAATCAGAAGCTTCTAAGTGGTTTGTTTTTGTTTGTTCATTACATGTTCCTTTCCTAGTCCGTCCAGCAGCTGTCACTGTTTCATCTGCAGGGCACGTGACATATTTGCACATAGTAGGTCTTCAATAGATATGTGCTGTGTAAATGTAGACTTTTATTTAATGACTTCTGTTTAGTTTTTGCTTTTGGTTTGGAATTATATATGTGTTCATTCTAAATTTTTATCTCTTCACAAAGTGACTTTAAGTATTGTCATTCATCTGTAAAGAAATTTTACCTTCCTAAGAACACCAAGAAGGGGGACCTTTACCTTTTCTTCTTTTCTCCCTTGGCTAAGGGAGACTGGCAGCCTCTGCTTGGAGTCTCTGGAAGCCAGGGTGGCTACTGTTGTTACGAGGCAGAGTGCTAGAGAGGAGAGAGCTCCACAGAGAATGCAGCCCTCATCAGAAGGAAGAACTGGAAAGGAAGAGTGACAGTCTGTGGCGTTTATACTGAGCTAGGGACAGGTCTCTTCTCCTTTGGTCACAGCAGGTGAAAGAGGCCTCAGAAGCTTGTGTAAAAGGCAAAATTAGACCAAATGCTGCAAGCCTGGATGGTGTCAAGCTGCTTCAGAGTAATTTAATTGCATCCCAAGACAGTGCTCAGAATTCATAAGAGTCCAAGTACCCCGAATGCATCAAGGTAAAAATCAGTGCCTAGTCTCCAATCCAAAGCCATGCAAAGAGGCAGGAAACCTCAGCTGATGAGGATAAAATGCCAAATGATTTTTAAAAATCCCAGTTGACACAAAATATGGAATTTGTTGGCAAGAACATTAAATGTTATTGTACTTGAATTACATATGCTTAAAAAGCTAGGAAAGTATTAAACATATTAAGTAGAGCCATTGAAGATATCTATACAAGATCAAAGTTCATCATCAAAGATGACATCATGGAAAAATAATTCATAAGCCTGAAAACCTAGAAGAGAAATTATCCAGAAAGGGAAAAAAAAATACTAAATAAAAATAAAACTAGAGTATCAGTGAATTTTGAAATAAGTTTATTAAGGATAATTGCAATTAGAATGCATAAAAGAAAAGAGACAGAAAGGGGGAGAGAGAGAGAGAGACAAAGAAAGAGACAGACAATATTTTAAGAAAATGATATAGATAAGCATTTCCAAAGTATCTAACATGTGATTTAAGAAGCCTACACTTTGTAACAAGGATGTGGGTTTGATACCTGGCTTTCCCATGTGATTGCAGCTTCTTACTAATTGTAGCTCGCTCCCCAAATGGCCACTGAGACCAAGGTTGGACCAGCTCCAGAATCTTGGAGCTTCCCTTGAGCTTTTTAAGTGGGTACAGTGGAATTCAAGAATTTGGGTCATTTTCTGCCTTCCTCCCAGGCCTTTATCAGGAAGTCAGATCGGAAGTGAAGCAGCAGGGAATAGAACCAGGGTCCACATGGGATGCCGCTGTTGTAGCCAGTGATCAAACCACCATGCCACAATGCTGGCCCCATAAATAAATTTTTTAAAGAAAAAATGGTCAGAATTTGAAGAATGTTATAAACTGAGAGATCCAAGAACCTCAATAATTCTTAAGTACAGTGAGAATGAATAAGCCAATTCACATCTTTGGCAAGTTGATTAAAACCAGTCATGAGTGAATCCAATCAAAGTATCCGGAGGAAAAAAGATGACATTATAGTAAGAAGACAGTGATGGAGACTATGACTGGGAGAAAGAAAATAGTTTTAGCAGACATGCTGTCAGAAACAATGTGTAGGGCTAGTACACTGACACAGCAGGTTAAGTTGCCACTTACTCCTGTCCTGGCTGCTCTGCCTCACGTTCTAGATTGCTGCTAATGCATCTGGATTCATCATGGCTATTGACCTGGGGCCCTGCCAACCACGTGAAAGGCCATGATGGAGTTCCTGACTTCTGCCTTTGCCCTGCCCCAGACTTGGGCTGCTGTGGCCATTTGGGAGGGTGAATAAGCAAGTGGACTATTTCTGTCTCTCTTTCTGTATTGCTCTGCCTGTCAAGTAATAAACCATTTTTTTTAAAGAAACAGTGCAAGTCAGAAGACAATGAGGAACATCTTTAAAGTACTGGAAGAAAATAACTTAGCCAGGAAATGTATACAAAAAGAAAACATCTCTTTGAAAAGGAAGACAGGGCTGTAGAGCTTTCATACATTAGCAGCTGAAAATATGCATCAGCAGTAGACCTTTTCCACAAGAAGAATTATGGGAATCTTTCAACCAAAAAGTAAAAGGTATCAGAAGTCATGATGAGCTATTGAACCAATGTGAACAAATTTAGTAAAAAAAAAAAAAAAGAAGAAGAAGAAAGAAAAAAATGGCTACACTTTTTGTGACAAAGGAATAAGAAAGAATCTTCTGGAAAATGGTAGATATATTATTGGCCTTTAGGGTAGAAATCCTTTTGTGAGTGTATTCTTAAATTAATATATGTAAAAGAATACTTTATAAATATGTGTAGTTTATATGTGTCATACATCATTAGGTCTATTTTAAAAACACATGTACCTATGCAGGATATTTAAATATTTATTTATTTTTATTGGAAGGCAGATATGCAGACAGGAAGAGAGACAGAGAAGAAGATCTTCTGCCCATTGACTCACTCCCCAGGCAGCCACAATGGCCGGAGCTGAGCCAATCCGAAGCCAGGAGCCTGGTGCCTCTTCAGGGTCTGCCACAGAGGTGCAGGGTCCCAAGGCTTTGGGCCATCTTGCCTGCTTTCCCAGGTGAAAGTGAATGTTCTTGTCTTGGAGTAACTATATGAAGATGGGCATTAATTTACTGAAGGACCAAAGAATGATAGTAACAGCTGTCACATTATGGAGCAGGCACTATTCTAAGGGACTTATACATTAAGTTGCTTAAGATGTTAAACAGCCATATCTATTTTACTATTATCTTTTCAATTTTGCAAAAGAAAAGAATTCAGGCAAAAAAAATTTAGCCGATTATCCATAAAATTATCCACTACAATTAGTTTTCTGAATAAGTATCTTAAATACTCTGTGAGGAATGCCTTTTTTTAAAAAAAAAATTATTTATTTTTATTTGAAGAGTGGATTTACAGAGAGGAGAGAAAAAACAATTCCATCCACTAGTTCCCACTCCATATGATCACAGAGGTTGGTGCTGAGCCAATCTGAAACCTGGAGTTAGGAGCTGTTTCAGAGTCCCTCACATGGGGCAGGGCCCAAGGATTGAGCCATCCTTCACCACTTTCCCAGGCCATAGACAGGGAGTTGGATTTGAAGCAGAGAAGCTGGGACAGGAACTGGTGCTCACATGGGATGCCAGTGCTAGCAGGCTGAGGGTTAGCCTTTTCAGCCCTGAGAAATGCCTTTATAATGATAAAATGGTGTATTTGCAGTCACTTTCAAGTCAATGGAATTATTGACTTTCATAAATATAAATTCAGACAATCTTATTTGGAAATTAGGTCATTCTCCTTTTATGCTATAATTTAAGAAGTTATAAGTTAAATTCCTTATTACCATCTGTGATAATTGCCAACAAACTAACCATATTTAAATCACCTAGGAAAAATAGCAATTGAAATGAACCTTAAGAAAGAGTAAGCAAGCATTTCTGCTTGGAAAGTACCAAAGAAAATAGAGAGATTGAGGTATTCATGTGAATTGATTGACCAATAATAGCTCTTTGACACCTACTTAAGAGGAGTTTCTTATTAAATTCAAGCATGCCTTACAGAAACTTCTGACATTCGTGGAAATTGTAGTCAGAAGGCCAGATTTCCAGCAGTGATTTATATACCACAAATCAGATTTCTTGTTTCAAATGTCATCTCAATATACTCTGTTCTGGACAGTTAGTCCATTACAGACCAATTCCCTCCCAAGAATCTACCAAATTACCAATACAAGAGGGTTTCATAAGTGGAAGGAAGTATGGTTCTCAGGATTTTAAAATTTTAAACTAATTTTGATTGTTTGATTTTCTGACAAAGATCCCTTGAAAAGCCAATTTGTATAAGGCTGTTGGCACTACTTGGTTGCCAGCTTCAGCGTGCAAGCCATTCTCGTTGCTGTGCTACACTACTTTTTATGTTGCCTCATTTGATCCTCATAAAATCTCCAGAGAAACTTACCTTTTACAAGATTAACTACCCAAGGTAATGTAGCTAGTAAGTGGAGCAAGATCTGGTTTTAGGTTTATCTTTGAGTTTTAGCAGGGTTTGCAAATACAGTTTCTTGCCTCTTCTCCCAAAGACTACTTCGGTTGACCATCGTGTGTGACAATGGTTTATGAAACAGCACCCACAATGGGGTCCCAGCACATGCATGGTGAGAACTTCAGCCAATAGGCTAATCGTGCTGGGGCTGGGAAAAGTATTTTCTTTCTTATTCTTCTTTTTTTTTTCTGTCAAAGATTTATTTATTTTTATTGAAAAGACAAACAGAAAGAAGGAGATACAGATCTTCTCTCCACTGATTCATTCCCCAGTTGGCCACAATGGTTGGAGCTAAGCTGATCCAAAGTCAGGAGCCAGGAGCTTCTTCCAGTCACCCACAATGGTGCCTGGTCCCAAAGCTTTGGGTCATCCTCGACTACTTTCCCAGGCCACAAGCAGGGAGCAAGATGGGAAGTGGCGCCACAGGGACAGGGTACCCATATAGAACCCGGTGCAAAGGCAAGTACTTTAACAACTCGGCTATCATGCTGGCCTTGGGAAAAATACCTTCAAAGCATTGCAAATATGATGCTCTTTGTGTCCTAATCTGCTGCTTGTAAAAGGTCATTTTCTCTCATAGCTTTCCAAATTCAGAATCTTCCATCATCATTCTGTATTATGTTAGCAAGTGCTAAACATCTTTGGAGAGAGACCAAATACAAAGTAATAAATAAAAAAATTTTCTCAGTTTTCAGAAAACTGAGGATGCAAAAAAATTACTGAAAGTTCACTTTGTAGCAAATGAAAATGAAACTTAGTTGACCAACTGTTTATTGATAATGTCCTCAGGTAATATCCGAATTCTCTGCTCAGTGTCCTGGCTTGCATTGTAGTCACTGAGGTCACCCTTGTCATTGTGTGTGTGTGGCGGGGGTCAGGGATGTGACATCTCACTACACAGATGAGTTTTTCTGCAGCTGGCAGCATCGTCCCCTCTGGGGAGTGATTTCTTTAACTGGTTCAGAGTACTCTCCATTTCGCATTCCTGCTGGCCTCACATCATGTGTATCTGTAAAGTACTCGTGCAGCTCTGCCTCGCACTGTTAGAAACTCAAATCTTAATACGAAAAGCAAAGAAATTTCTTGCTCTATGAATTTTTCTCACCTGTCCATTCTCATATAGGGCTTCTGAATGGCCCCATTGCTAGTCCCATACTTAGTTGTAGCCAATTTCACACAGTGGTTATCAATAACAAACAAAACATTGTTTCAAACAATGTTTAAACAAATGTTTTAATCAAAAATAATCTGGATTCCTTTGAAATGCCTTTCCCCTCAGTGAATGTCTTTGAATCCTTTGTAAATTTAGGAGGTTAACGTTTTATTCTTAAAAAAAAAAGAAAAAAATTTTTTTTTTCCTTGTGTCTTGTTCTAGTGTTGAAGAGTAGGACCTTGTGTCCAGAAAAACCTTGCACATGTGTTGGCCTTGAAGGTATGCAACACATCTAGCCACGTAATTGAAAATAATAAGGCCACGATAAATGGGATGGCCCCAGGGAAAAACACCCAAGGGATTCAATTGGTGTCACTTTACATCAATGTCCATGCATCATGGTAATTGAGGTAACATAACCAATTACCACATTTTAATTAGAGTTCTAAGAACTTGAGAAAATTTGCAATGATGAGACAGCTCACTTTAAAAGAAGAAGAAAAAAAAGCAGAAATAATGAAAGAAAAGGCTGGGGGAGAACCTCACACATTCCATTACCCAAGCTTATTTCATGAAGAAATGACATAACATAGTATTTTATATGTCTTCTTTATTTCTAATGCTTTTCCTATCCTTCAGCCTGCCTGTTTGATGATGCATTTTGAGAGATCAAGTATTTTAAAATGTTATTTTAGGACTGTAACATTCTCGTGTTAATTGATGATAGTTTTACAAACTTAAGACCAAAAAATTCTCTAGAAGGTGACCTTAGTTTGTAATTTCATTTCTCATTTAGGTGTTTTTCACTGAAACTTGGAGATTCATTCTAAGTTTTTAAGTAGATATCTCTATCCAGTGGCACATTATTAGGTTATTATATATTTCTCCAGCTCCAGTTGCTAAACCAAAATAGACCTAGATTCCACCTTCCCCCACTACTTCCAAATTAAAAGCAGAAAGAATTACTGCATTTAGAAAATAATTTTGACTTGTGGCAATTATTTTTATAAGGCTAGAGTTTAAGTGAAAAACCTCCTGTAAAATTTTAGTACTGCTACATAATCAAGTAATTATGTAATTACTTGTACTTAATTACTTACAAGAGATGGTTGTTAAAAAATCTTTATACATGTCAAAAACAGCTCTCTTCCTTAGACTATTTCTAACCAGACTTCAAATACCGAAAAAGAAAAGCTGTTTAAAGAGTAATATCCAATAAATTTATTTTTTCTTTCCTAAACTCCCTAGCCATTTCCTTCAAATATATGTGACTACATTGTGTAGAGATCTGCCGAAGCAGACATTTGGCCTGGTGGTTAAGATGCCCATGCCATGTTGCAGTACCTGGATTTGTTACTCAGCTTCAGCCCTTGACTCCAGCTTCCTACCAAGGTATCTGCTGTAAGCAATGGTGATGGCTCAAGTAATTGGGTTCCTGCCATATGTGTGACACTTGAATTGAGCTTGTACTTTCCTATCTGTGCCCAGCCGGCTGCTGCGACATTGAAGCAGAAATCTGTAGATGGTAGCTTTGTAGGAGAGAGAGAAAGAGAGGGAGAAATAGATTTCTTCTTTTTATCTTTCAGATAAATAAGTAATTCTTAAAAGTAGATTTTTAAACTAGCCTCAAAGGCTTGATGGTAAATTTAAGACGCAGGTCTCTCACATGAAGGTTTTCGGTAAATAGTAGATTGTCAAGGGAAGCTTAGGAATTTAAATATTCCAGTAGAATGTGGTGACTAACAGCTTGGTCAGACTCTCCTGCTTAGTAGCTGTGTGATCATAGCAACTTAGTTAGCTGTTCTTTCCCCAGTTCCTTAATCTGTAACATAGAGATAGCATTATACTTCTTTGGCTAGGAGAGGTTTAAATAAGTTAATCTATAAAACAATGTTTTGAACAGTTGCTGTCACTTAGTAAATATCACTGTTACTATTTATAATATTGTAGGGACCAAGTTTTATCTTTGTAAGTATTTAAGAGTAATACATTATCAGGCCTCTTTGACAACTAGCGTATTTTTGCTTAATATCACACATTAAGATGATAAAAGAGTAAATGAGAAAAATTTGCAATAAGTTGTGGATTCCATGATTGGCATCATCACCATTCTTACCTTTTTTCTTCCTAGGGAGAGTGGGCGGAAGCTTAACAAGTTAAATTAATTCTGGACACATCCCTTTCAGAATCTTTGAAGTTTTTTTCTATTATTTCCTTGCTTTTCATTTCATTAATGTATATTCTAATTTCTTTTTGTTGTTGTTGTCTACTTGATTTAGGCTTAAATTCTTCACCTTTCTGCATTTCCTGAGGTGGGAGTTAGTGTTACTTAGTTTCAATGTCTCTTCCTTTCTACAAATTCCCGCTGTAAGTGCTACATTTGCTGATTTGTTCCCAAAATGACTTCAGCAGCTGGAGCTGGGCCAGACCATACCTCAGTCTCCCATATCCAAGGGGCCTTCACCTATTGCCTCCCAAGGAGTGCCTTAGCAGGTAGCTGGGCCAGGACCTGGATTTGGACACTGTGACATAAAATTTTAACTGCTACATTAAGCACCTAGCCCTTCTTTCACTTTGCAAGGATAATTTTATGAATAAAAAGACTTATAGGTTAGTTAAGATTTTTTTTTCTCACACTTGAAATACTACATTCCACTGTCCTTTTACTGGTATTAATTCTCACAGTAACTCTACTGATTTTTATTCTTGTTGCTTATAGGTTAGGTTTTTCACTCAATGCCTTATTTGTGAGGTTTGTCTTAGGCTTTCTGACATTTGTGTATGCCATGCCTACACCTAGGATTTGTTGTTGTTACTGTTATTTATCCTACTTCTTGGTTCTGTGATTCATTGTCTGTTGATAATTTAGGAGTATTCTCAACCATTTCATTTCTTCCCTTCCATGTTTTTCTTTCTGGCCTTCCAGTTACATATTAGACCTTTTGTATTGTCCTCTATTTCATGGGTATCTCATTCTTTTCTTCTGTTTGTGTTTTAGTTTGGGATGAGATCAGGCTTATTGATTCTTTCTTTGACCATGATCCATCTACTGAAGAGCCACCCAAGGCATTCCTCACTTTTGTTTCTGATGTTTCATCAAGATTTATTCTTAGAAGTTCTGTCACTTGGCTCCATTGCATATTGTCTGTTTTTTCTATCATGGCCCTAGCTATATCAATCATAGCTTTAAAAAATTTCTCTGTTATTTCTAAAATCTCTTGTCATATTGTGTATGATTTTGATGCTTGCTTGGTTTCTTCAGCCTGGGTTTTTCTTTATCTTTGAGCCTGTTTATAACATTTTTTGTTGTAAGCTGGATGTGATAGATCACGTGGTAGGCCTTGAATTATGTAGACTTTTCCTGTGACATTTCATGCTGATCCTGTGCTACATTCTCATGTTTGCCATAAGTATGATTCTTTCATGCTGAGCTTCAAGTTATTTTGCTCCCTTTTAAAAAAAAATTTTAAATCTCTCCCATTGTTTTTGATGTCTCTTAAAAATTCAGTAATCAGTCATGTTTCAGTTCTTTTAGCTCTAATCCACTGTGCTTATCTGGAGCTCTGTTGGTACAGTGATAAGGACTGGATGGGAAGACTGTTCTCTAATCTTAATCAGAGTGGAATTCTGTCCTGGGCTGTGACCTTCACAAATGTGTCTGAGTTTGTTCACTGCTTAAGTAAAAAAGAAAGACCAGAAAGGGCTGAAGTGAGAGAAATAAAAAACTTGATATCAGGGAGATAAGATTTTGATAAAGTCTTGTTCTGTGAAGAATCTTTATTTATTTATTTATTTATTTATTTTATTAATCACATTGCATTATGTGATACAGTTTTATAGGTACTGGGATTTCCCCACTCCTCCCCAAACCCTCCCCCCATGGTGGAGTCCTCCACCTTGTTGCATTACCCAACTTCAAGTTCACACGAGATTCTTTCTCTGCAAGCATACACCAAGCATAGAGTCCAGCATCTTATTATCTGGACAAATTCAACGGCTTGCTGGGGTGACCATCTCTGGTCTGAAGGTAGAGCCGGCAGCGTATCATCTCTATCAATTAAAAGCCCCAACATAACATCAACAACAATTTATAACGTTATGAAATTAATTGACATGGTATTGAGTAACCAACATGTTAAAAAAAAATGCAAGTTCTTGACCACATCCTGTGACTCCTTCGTTGACATTTCAATTTTAGTTTATACACAACTGGGTTCTATACACCTTAAAATAGCTATAGATTACTATTCAGCTGTCTCATGTCCATTTTCATCATAGTATTTAGCATTATATAGCGTTGAAGCATAATTTTGCTGAACTTGGCTTTTTTTTTTTCGGATAGTCTAGACTGGCTTATAACTCTAACAAGACATATGTCAACAGTTTAGGTGCAGAACAGTTTTAGGAGGGGTGTGCAGAGAAATCCTCAATACCCTAGTGAGGAGTAACCAATCTTTGTGTCCCACCTAGTAAGGTATAAGTGAATCCACGCTGACCGTTTCCTGTCTGATGCCAAGCTTTCCTTGTTGTTGTCTATCTATTCTAGAGCTTTGTTTGTTTGTTTGTTTTGAGGGGTTTCTGGAGCTATCCTGATGGTCATTGCTTGAGAGGGTAGGGACCCAAGGTTGGAACCAAGCCAGGACCAGAGAAAGCTCTTCTTCCTGAGTTCTGGACCTGTTTCACGGTGGTTGCTCTTCACTCCTCCTGTCAGAATCACCTGATGGCTAGACTTAACTCCTAGTATATCTCCAAACACCTCTTAAAGCCCACCAGCATATAACTCTGTTTTTAATCACTTAAATCTGTTATATTACTTTATCTCATATAGCTAGGATATGTGATTACTCTATTTTGTTTATGATTCAATTTTCATAACTTTCTAAGCCTCCACTAACTAGTCCCATTTTGACCATGTAGTCCTCAAAATTAACACAAATGGTTACTTAACCTATCAATAAATGTCTACTCTAATTAGTAATGAAAGTAATGAAATGTAACAGTTTATCAGTTGCTTTTACCCCTGAAAAAGAAGGAAACTTAATGATAAATCTTTTTTTTTTTCTTTTTTTCTTTTTAGGAGATGACCTTTATTGAGGTTATCCACCTGGGGGAAATAAATTATGTTCAAAACCAAATGTTTGTTAATATAACTTCTGCATCACAATTAAAATGCAAACGGATTTTTTTTAAAACAGTCAACTCAATCAAAACCCGCTACTTCAGAATCAATAACTTCTTTGAAGCCACAATAACACTTAAATATGGTTAAGACTTGGATGCAGAAATTTGGTTAGTTGGAAAACTAAACTTCCAGTTTGCTCAAAAAGAATTATGGAAAGGCATGTTTTTCACAGAGATGCAGTCTGCTGGAATCACCAACAGTGGGCAGTTGTTAGAGAATGTAGAGCCCTCAGATGGTAAGGAATCCAGGCATGGCTTAGTCAGTCTTCTGTTGTCTTTCTTCCTGATCAGACACTTGAGGATATGTGGGATGACACCACCACTAATGATTGTAGCCTTGGTGAGAGAGCCCATTTCCTCATCTTCATGAATAGTAATTTGCAAGTGATGCAGGGTAAAACACATTACCTTTAGGTCTTTTGATGTATGTCCTGCCAGCCCAGGTACCTCTGCAGTGAGGTTGTCCAAAATGGCTGTACTACACACAGTGGCAGTCGCGCCTGCATACCCATGGCTAGTCATCCTAGATTTCAGGTATTGGTGAATGCTACCCATGGGGCACTGCAAGCCAGCTCTCTACGAGCAGGTAACAGTCGATGTCTTGGCCTTTCCGGAGTCCCTCCCAGCCATACCACCAGCTGTTTCAAATTCTGCTCGAGGTTGAACAAGCAAGGCAGAGAAAAGGGCAAGACTCCAACTACCAACTCTTCTGTTGGTAGAATCCATAATTTGGACTGCCAAGATTTTGAGTTTGAAACTGCAGAATCTTGAGCTGCTCATCAGTATCCTGAGAGGTAGTCATATCCTTTGACCTCAAATTTACCTTAGAAAATAATCTGAGCTATGCAGATGTTTTATTTATAAAACCAGAAAACAAGGAAATAATATTAATTCATCGCAATATCTGTTTTAAGTAAACTGTCGAAAATATTTAAAACCATTAAAATCATGATTTTCAGACATGTTTTATAACTTGAAAAACATTAATGATTCAATGCAGAACAGAAACCATGACATGTAAGTGCGATTACATCATCTGCAGGAATCATCTCTGGACTAGTAAGGTTGATTTCTATTTTCTTTACGATTTTCTAGGTTTGAAAACATCATATCAAAATCATTTTATAGGAGACAGGTTCTAGACTCTTGCCTAACCTTCAGAGTTCAGCTCAAATGTCACTTCATGTTTTCCTCCCTCATTCGCCTAGATCTTTTCTGTTTCTTTGATCGTCCTGCACTAACCAGCTTTCTCATCTGAAAGTTCTCTGCTTCCTCAGCAATCTCCCCTTGTTCATAACTTCAAGAAACAAATATACAGCCCCATTGCTCTGCTGGTTCTCCACAAGCTACTTCAAAGTCAGTTTTTCTAAAACAAAACTCCTAACAAATCCTTCTCCAGAATTCTGAATTTCCAAGAAAAGCAGTTGTACGTGATCCCTTCAGCTGTGCAAAGCCAGCATACGTAGTTCATCCTGCTCATCTCACTCGTTTTCAGTCTGATTAACCTGCTTCATAGTCCAATTGGCTTTACCTTCATAAATCTATCTTCTTTCCTCTGTGCGCTACCACCATAATCCAAAATACCAATATCTTTCGTAAGTGAGTTAATCGGTCCAAAGTGCTTAGGATATTGCTCAGTCCATGTCAGTCATCACTGTTCACATTCTTACCTGTGTCACTTTGGCTATCTACCCTGCAGCCTATGTAATCTCAAAACACTGATTCCGTATATGCATCTTTCCTGGTTCCTCAGATGTGTTTCAAGTCCTGTGTTCTCGCTCTTTCTCTCTTCAGGACAGCTCCTCTGCCTGCTGGCAAACCCTCACATGCAGCGTGCTTCTGCCTCCCACACAGCCTTATTCCTTCTGCCTTCTCTACTCATCTGTAAACTCAGTGCCATACAAAAGAGTCCCATTATCCTTAAGAAATCAGCTCAAAACCTGTCCCTTAGCAAAGTTTTTTTTCTGGACTTTCGAAAACAGATCAAGTTTACCTCACACATTATGACTTGACCCAACAGATCTAAGTCAAGCCGTGTGTATTATCTCAGTACCTTACATTCAGTCAGCATAGGCTGAACACATGTATCAATTTGCTGAACATAAGTTCCTTGAAGGAATGAGTGAAAGCATAAAAAGTTTACAGTAACTTTTAGTCTATCTATTTATGTTTTTTTCCCCAATGTCATCTGCCACTAATTTTGTCTTTGTTAAACTGCCTGTCTTTTATATATTTATGATCACAGCAACTAAAGAAACCTCTAGCATATGATTAACTTATGCAGAGTTGCCCAGCCATATAACTTGCATTGTTCAAATTTGGGCTAAGGTATAGAAACCCTAATAGGCTGGGGGCTGAGAGGAGTCCAGGCCAGCTGCCCTCCACAGTGAGCAGTTTCCTTCTTGCTCTGCAGTGTGCAGGTCTAGATTCGCATAATCTGTGTGTCCTGGTTTGAAGAAGGTTGGGAAGCACTGGTCTAGAAATAGCAGGTATTAAGCTTTAGTATCAACCTCCTGATCATGAAGCAATAGTCACATTTAAATTTTGATTAAAGAGAAAACATTGAAGTGGAAATGCCATTAGGTCAAATAATTTTTTTTTATCCTACTGTAGGAAGATAAGATTTACTCTGATTTTTTAAAAATTCAGATCTAATATTTTAATTCTGTTGTTTCACTTGAATTGTGTTTGTGATTTTTTAAATATATAAATGACTAAAAATGAAAGTCAGAGAAAAGATGCTATGCTCAGTGATCCAGGGAACTAAAATTAATATACCAGTATCCAAAAAGCTAATTTTTGCATAGAGGAAAGTAGCAGTGCAAAATAGCACGAAAAAAACCATCAGCCCAAGATCTAAAAAGCTAAAGCTATTTTAACAGATTAAATATTCTTTCCACAGCCATAATACCATCAGTGTGTCACTGCTAAATATGCAAGTGTATATTAAATTCTGAATATTTAATCTATTTGCAGGAGAAGTCTGTTGGGTGAGCCCTCTGCCTCATGTGTTGAAACAAACTAAACCTGTAGGCAGATAGCAAATGCCCCTTGGAGTACCTACTATATGCTCAGTGTTATTCTAGGATCCAGTGTAGAGATTGGCTTACACGGAAGTAGTATAAGACATGAACTTAACTATTAGAAAATCTTGACATAATTGAGATAACAGTTACCCCAGACTATTTGGGATGAAGTTGACAGCATCAGTAATAAAACATAATACTCACCTATCAGTTCCTTAGTGTGAATGTGTGCTTGCTTCGCCTTCCTGTATGCGTAGTGCTGGGGCTGTACCATGTGGTTAACGATGAGCCTTTGTTGACTGGGTGAATATTCACATGCTGAATCATTTGAGTTTTTCATAGTGTAAGAATCAAATGAGAAGGAAATCGTTGAGGATTGAGTAACCAAAGAGATATTTAAAGGAGCATGATATTAAATTTTGAGAGATTGTTGCAGAAACCACATCCATTCAATCACTAATTCAAATATATTTATTAAATGCCTTTTATGAACAAAGGCGTGAAGACAGAAGGGAGCAAGGAGTATTCAAGAGGTAATTACTGAAGTGAAAGTTAGCTTTGAGGGAGCAGTAAGAATTAAACTTCAATCATCTTATGCAACTAGATTATGGAATGCCTTAGAAAAGCAGTCAGAATAGTTTAGAAGAAAATATATTCACTAAAAGCTTTTGTGTTTGTTGCTTTTAGAGAGACCAGCACAATCATTTATTTTAGGAAGCTTGGTTTCAAAATGATCTGTTGGATTATCCTAACATACTGTTGCCTGTTCTGTTCTCAAAAGCCCAGGGAAAAGCTTTTATCAACTTTTCAAGAGAATATGTGAACATGTTTGCCTTTTTAACAACAAATCCCTTTTTGTGTCTCTCACCTTCTTTTTCTTATTATCACATGATTCCATTGCTCTAGTTTGGAATCAAGGAAATGCAGAATTTTTCAGTTGCTCTAGTGAGAGCAACTTTTCAAATACTTTAGAAAATAATTTTTTGCTTATCTGATTTAAAAAAAGTCACTCTAACTCCCTTGATAAACCTCAGGTAGTTTTCTGAATTTTAAAAAAATCCATTTTGAGCTGATTAGATTCACCCATATGACACTTTTTTTTTTAATTTTATAGTACAAGTCCATAGACTCTGGGATTTTCCCATACCTACCCTCCAAATTCCTACCCCATGTTATTCCAACAGTATATTCCTTCACAAGCAATCATAAGTCCATCAGTCTGTTATTTTATTTTTATACTTAAGCAATACAAATTATTTTTACTTATTCATTTTATTTTTTTTGAAAATGGGAGTGGGATACTGCATGGAGAAAGAGAGAGAAAGAAAGAGAATCACATTTGCTATTTCTCTTCTGAAATGCCTACAACAGCCAAAAGTGGACCAGGCTAAAGCTGGGACCTGGAACTCAACCCAGGTCTCCCGTGTGGGTTGTAGGGACCCTGCCACTTGGGAGTCATCGCCTACTGCCTCCCAGGATTCACAGTGATGGGAAAATGGAGCCTGGCGAACATTACGTTAATAATAATGACAACTATTCCTAAAGACTAATGGATTGAAAGCTCCTAAAATAATCCCATATCAAGAGCAATTTCAGATTTCTCCATTGTGTGGGAAAGTACAACATGGGATGAAGGACTTTTAGTTTTGCTAGGAGTTGAAATAGCTCACATTCTGTTTATTACTCATCCTATCACCATCGTCATTATTTATGTTCCTTTCTTGGCTCTGTGTAGCTCTGGTTCTCCCTGAGAATCAGAAGTTCTAGCCACACACACACACAGAGGTGTACTGCTTCTGTAGCCCACTTGTAGATGTAACCAAGGTCAGGAAATGCAAGCTCTACGCACAGGCATGTAGAGAGAAGACACACTGGCAGATGGTCCTAGCAAAGGCTCATCCACTGGCTGGTGTACTGGAAAAAACTTAAATAGGCCCATACTGCCCCTCAACCTCCCCATGAAGGACCTCATCCTTGATTAGAGCTTAGAGTTCATCTAAAATTATTAATGCAAGGGAAAGAGCTTCGTAGCAAATTGGGTACTTTTATATTTTAATCATATAAGATCAATAATCCACCTTGCTCAAATTGATATACATTTGTTATAACTCACAAGGTAAAAGCAAGCAAAGATAACCCAGGCCTTTTTTTCTCATTTCTCTTTCTTGTTTACAATCTGAAAGCAACCACTTCAAACACAAATACAGGAGTCCAATTTTCAAAAAGCAATACCTCTTTTTTTTTTCCCCTTTCTGAGCAGCACTTCTGCAGTAGCAGTGGTAAAATAAACAACAATGTGTTGGATTTTGTTTCTCTTTATCTATATGACATTTGTGTCATCACCGTAGCTCTAATCCATATTCAGGTCTTCATGTTTGGTGTGCAGTAATATGTAAATTATCTCGCCAGCTGCATGGAGCACTGTTTGTTTATTCTATTTCTTCTGGCACTGCACAGAACTGAATTTCTGCCAAAATGGGGCTGCTTCGGGGAGCACTAATGCTCCAGGAGGAAATTTTGAAAGGAAACACACATCATAAGTCTTCACTATGCAAAGCAGCAAAATCAAAACAAACTTTCTGTTTACTAAAATATCAGTATTATGAATGTAAAATAATGTGTTTGTTAAAACACAATGAACACATACTGCCCTTTCTCCAAGAAGCTCGGCAGACGGGGCTTCAGAAATGAGGACACAATGCTGAGAAAGCTGGTGCATTTTTCTTCTTGGAAAGAAAATAGGTGAAAGGAAACAGACAGAGACACCATCTAAAAGTTTAAGGGGGAGAGAAATATTTTAACATGCATATTAATCTCTGGAAACACATGGCATTTACATGCATTTAAATGTGGACAGCTGTGGCGTTTAAGTGTTAAAAAATTTCATTAATGATGCATAGAGCTATCTACTTCTGCTGGCAGGCCTTTCAGTCTTCAATCTGACACTTCCTTTTTTACCCAGCAAGCTAATTTCCCCTCTTTTGTGCGGAGTAACTGTTTTCACACTACTGCTTACCCAGCAAGCCTCCTTATTGTTTCATGGTTAATTATCTTCTCCAGCTTCACCTTCCCCAGCAAAGGAAACAAGAATATTCCTCCCAAGTGCTACTGAAAGCTAGGTTTATGGGTGCACTGTGTAAATAAATGAACCGGTCTGATCAGACAACACAATAAATGAGTTCCTAAAAGTTTATGGAGTCACACCTCATCTAGTGTCTTTACTAAGTGATGAAGGAAAATGATCAATTTGGCAGAGGGACTCTAATTCGGGAGAGAAAACAAAGCATTCGTTGATGTACTGTGGCCCCTCTCCATAAGCAGACATAAGAGATTTTCGTTTATTCAAGTTTTGCTCCTGTTCCAGCAAAGCAGCAGCTCCATTTACCAGAAGAACACCTTTCAGAGTGGGTCTAGGAAAAGCATCGCTAATTTGGTACAAGCTAGTGCCCTTGTATTTCTCTGATTGCTTGTTGCTTGTTAAGACCAAAAAGAGCAGCCATGCTTTATAAAGTAGAGTGTGCTTTCCAACACACTGCAAGCCTACATATCAGAGATCTGACAGAGGCTCCTGTGGTCAGGCACCTGGAAAACTGACTTGCATAGGTCTCAGTTCATGGGCTGGTGAGTGTCTGTCTCCCTGTGCTGTCCACCCAACTCACTCTTTTAGTTTCTGGCCTACAGTTCCATGATGGGATAATGAAAGTGGCCCCAAGTCCCCCTAATATTGCTTTTAAAATAGCTTGCAAAATTAATTCAGATTTGCTGATCATTTTTCTCTAGATGGAAATCTGCATTTCTTTGATTTGGGAACCTTTGGTGGGCTTTGCTGTTTGGATTAAGGTCCTGACATGTAAAACTCTCAAGAGCCCAGAACTAAAGCTCCTATTCCAGTTTTTAAATTTAATCGGGTATCAGGATCCTTGGAATTTTCCCCTTGAGATGGCAAAATGAAAATGCTCCAGGTAGTCTACATTTTTTTTAATGTATCTGAGGACTCTTAGAAGAGTAATCAGAAATATAAAGTCTCTTGGAAATTTACTTCAAAGACATCTATTACCTTCTAGGAAAATTCATGCTGAAATTTCAAGCAAAATTATGAGCAACAAGTGTTAAATTGTAAGCTCAAGGGAGATGTCCTTGCAATTCTGAGACTTGTTAGTATCCCATAAGACTAAAAGCAGTTATCTTTATTGAGGCTATTAAAACAATGATATAAATCAAATGAAATAAAATTAAATATAGAAGCAACATTAAACCATCTTAAGAAAATGAATCATAGCTGACATGCCTATTAATCATACTGAACTTTGGAGTAATCAAGTGAAAAACATGAGCAAAGCAAGTTAGGTTGACTGGCATAGATGAGATGGAAAAAAAAGCTAAAAATAATGTGTGCCATTTTTGATCATTGTTAATCTACTAATCATATTGGCCTATATTTTATTCTTATCTTTTCCTCTGCATGATGATTTGTAATCATAATCTTATACCAAGAGCAACAGAAACTAACGCCCTGTTTTTCTGAGAGAGCAGGTTATAAACAATGATATAATTTTGGCTCCTGCTGTGCACAAGTGAGGATGAATAGACAAATTGTCTTAAGGAATCCTGTGATTTGTCCTCCTCTGTGTCTTCAGAGATTAAGTCCCGAGCCCTACAGTGAAACCATGGGTCATACCAAGCCCTGTGCATTCTGTTTTGTCTTGTTCACAAAGGCCATGCCTTTTTCATTTGAGCTCAGCACTTAGTATGCACTGGGGCTTGGATACTTTCTGGAATTTTCTTATTGCTGCTTTTGGACCATGGATTTGGACAGCAACACTGCCATAAGGAGGGACTTCCGTGTGTACTTTGAAAAGATGAGGGATCCTAAATGTGAGCCAGCTCCATTCTCTCATGCATGACTCTGCAGGTAGACTTTGGCGTGGGGGGCAAAGCTCTCCTTCTATAGAAGGTTACCTCAAGATCATGCCAAGAACCTGTAATTCAGAATTCAGTATGAAATTTGGATCATTATAAAAAGAGTCTATCAGGAAAATTCCCAAGGAATGAAATTGTGACTGAGATGAGGAAAATAAATCAACTTTTTTCTATTCAGTCTGTTCTGAGTATAACAAAAGTTAAGTATGTTCTTCTATAAAGGAATAGTCAAAATAAAAACATCTTCTTACCAATGAAAGTTTTTTACTTCTCTGATAACTTCAATTAAAACTTTTGGAGTTGGTGGGAAAGTAACTGGGACAGATGCTTAACAAATAGCAGTAAGCATTTACTTAAGAATTAACTTGCAGGCCCAGCACGATAGTCTAGTGGCTGAACTCCTCACCTTGAACATGCCAGGATCCTATATGGGCACTGGTTCTAATCCTGGCAGCCCCATTTCCTATCTAGCTCCCTGCCTGCGGCCTGGGAAAGCAGTCGAGGACAGTCTAAAACCTTGAGACCTGGCACCCACATGGGAGTCCCAGAAAAAGCTCCTGGCTCCTGGCTTCAGATCATCTCTGCTCTGGCTGTTGTGTGCACTTGGAGAGTGAATCAGCAGATAGAAGATCTTCCTCTCTCTCTCTTCCTCTCTGTATATATCCAATTTTCATATATAAAAATAACTAGATAAATACATTAAAAAAGAAAGAATTACCTTGCTTAAAAGAAAGTAACTTGTCAGGCATTCTTCCTTACTTTGATAATACCAGCACTGAAACCACTATACATGAAAATGATTTAGAAATCATGACACTGTCTCCATTTTCTAATTTATTAGCACAAAAATATCACTTCTCTTTAAATATGCTATTTCTCTATACACAAAAATTCTGAAAGCAAAAGTGAAATATTTTTTCCATGTCAAAGAACACTACTCTCTGGACACCTGCTGGGCATCTCACCATCTAAACCAGTTCTCAAATACCTAACTGGGGTGTTTAACCTTGGTCTCTGATGTACCAAATGATTTTGTTTATTCGGTAGCATTTTTAATTCATGTAAAATAATAATTTTGAAGTGAGCAATTCATTGGTATCTAGTACATTCAAAGTGTTGCACATCAAAGGAAATCTCATAGCTATTAAACAGTTGTTTCTCATTCTTTTCTCTTTGCCCATTGCAACCACCTATTCTTATATCCTTATTCAATTGCTGTAAGTTGATGTAATCTTAATATTTCACAGAAATGGGCACAGTATAGTCAGGTGACCACGTCTGCAGCATCCTCATGTGAGCACTTAACCAACTGCTAACTCAACATATTTGGAGAAAGTGCAGCCAGTACTTGTGGTGAGCATGTTAAACCTCCACTGCCTATGATGCCACCATCCTGTATAGGCAACAATTCAATTCTTGGCCCCTCTACTTCCCATTTAGCTCTCTATTAATGTGAGTGAGAAAGTAGTGGAATATGGGCCAAGAATCTGAATCTCTACCACACACATGGGAGAGCTACATGGAATTCCAGGCTCTTGGCTCCTACCTGACCCAATTCCAGCCATTGCAGATGTCTGGGGGAATGAACTAGGGGATGGATTATCTCTTTCTCTCGCTCTCTGTAACTCTGCCTTTCAGATCCATAAACACATCCTTTCAATCTAAACTGAACATGTACAGGCTTTCTCTATTTTTCATTCTCATAGCCATTGACGTGGTATTGGCATTGTGTTAGGTTTTATAAGGAATCTGGAGACAATGAAATATAAAGAAGAGTTGCACAAACATGCATCCGTGCTTTGAGGCGAAAAATGGATTCCCAATGAAACTGTTGGACGTGTGTAAACAGTGGGATGCTGAACTGTCTGACATTGTCTGTACCAGCAATGTCGGCGTACACTTAAACAAGAGACTCATTGTAGCAAAATGGGGAAAATCTGTTGGGGGTAGGAGATTTTTGTGGGGTAATCCCAGTCTATACGAAATTGTATTACATAATTCAAAAATTCAAAATAAAAAAATTTTAAAAAGTGTTACACAGGTTCCTTACAAGTGGCAGACTGATGAAAGGGGTCTGAGCATCCATGGATTTTCAGGTCTGCTGGGACATTCTGGAACACTGTGGATCATGAGGGACACTTGACTGTATGTGCTTTTCTGTCTGACTGCTTTTTAAAGTGAGAATTGGTAGCTGTTTGAAAGCCAGAGATTGTCCCAGTGATCTTGTCTGGACACAGCTTAGCAACAAGACCTGCTCGTAGATGTCTTCAGCAGTTCAAGAGACCATGGGCCATTGGCTCCTTCCTTCAGTTGCCCTAAGAAATGTTTTTCTGAGAATCTGTTCTGTGTCAGCCACTGTTTTAGGTACCAGAACTCTAATGGAGACAAGACAGGCATCATCCCTGTCCTCGTGATGTTGTTTATGAGAGGAAAGCCCCTGCCAGACCTCGGGGGAGTCTCTATTGTCCCTAGTCCCAGCTGAGAACAAAGACATTTTTACTATAACAAAACTTATTTTTAAGCATTTTCATTTTCTTCTACTTCAGATGTATCCATGTCGTCAACACTAGGAAATATGTCCATGTCAGTGCTCGTTTTAGTGAGATTTGTGAGATGACTTTGGATTTTACTTGTCTGTTTTGAGTTTCTGATCAGCTTTATTATTGAAAAAGAGAATTCACTAGAACAGTTTTTGATCATTAGTGTGAGATATACTTTCAAAGCATTTTCTGAGCTGAGACAAGTTACTTTAACGTTATTGTCAAGCTGATAGATAGTGAACAGGATTTGATTGCTCTAATGTGTCAGTTGTGATAGAATTTCACAGACAATGGACTTGCCTTTTGAAAAAAGATTATTTTTTAGAACTAGAAAGTCATTGAGCTATGTACTTGACTGAAGGCTAGGCAGGTGTCTTACTAAAGCTATATTCTTTTTTTTTTTTAAGATTTCTTTTTATTGGAAAGTCAGATACACAGAAAGCAGGAGAGACAGAGAGGAAGATATTCTGTCCGATGATACACTTCCCAAGTGGCCTCAATGGCTGGAGCTAAGCCGATCCAAAGCCAGGAGGCAGGAGCCTCTTCCAGTTCTCCCACATGGGTACAGGGTCCCAAGACTTTGGGCTGTCCCTAACTTCTTTCCCAGGCCACAAGCAGGGAGCTGGATGGGAAACGGGGCTGCTGGGATTAGAACTGGTGCTCATATGGGATCCTAGCGTGTTCAAGGCAAGGACTTTAGCCTCTAGGCTACCATGCCAGGCCCTGAAGCTATATTCTTGTGGAATAAACCTGGTTAGGATGTGCAAATACAAACACATCATCCCATTTTAAGCCTAATCAGAGTTTATTTTGTTAAGTCCCAGGTAAGTGGTCACACTAAGGACATGAGTCAGTTGCCACTCTCGGGGCAAATAGTATTACTGTTATTTAAGCTGCAGTCATACTGGCTTCCCTGCAGTTAGCACAGAGAATGTGTGCTGATAGGAACCAGTCGTTGTGCTCCTGCTTTGTGCCATATCCTCTCCCTTACACATATTTCTAAGTGAAAGTTCTCCACAGTTCACAAGATAAGCACAGTGCATTGTGATTACTGTATGTATGTGTGAGATATATGTGATTACATACACACATATACATACATGTATGTGTTCATGCATAATAGAACTAGGTGTTTGGACCTTTACTTATCCTGGCCCACACAGCTGGTGGGTGAGGGTGGGAATCCAGAATTCAAACCCAGATCTCTTTGGTTATTTGTCCCTTAAATCCAATTGGCTTATAAACAGTGAAGACTTTTCTTTTTGCCCTAGTTTTCTTCTGCAAAATACTATTAACTCAGAAAACTCAGAATTCTCTGAAACATGATCTTTGTTTGTTGATCAGCTACTACTCTTGATGATTTTTTTTTTAATTTTAGAAAGTTTGTTTCTCAGTCAAACTTAGGAAAATATTTATGCATATAACGTTCAGACACTTGGCTATAGGCTGAGGGCAGGGGCTAGGGAAAATATGCACTAAAAAAGAAGACTCATTGCAAGGATATTGCAATTCCCCTAGTTTAAATGAAATTCTCCAACATATCACTGCATTATTTACACCCTTCTTTCCATAACCCCCCAAGTCTCTATGTATCCCATTTCCACTCTAGGGCAAAAATGTATATTATCCTGTAACAAGTAATATTGTTTGCACTCTTGCCATTTTTGCTTATGTACATGTTTTATTGTATTTTACAGAAAATTCTTTTCTCTAGTTTTTCCATGTGGTGCTGTTCAGTGAATTCCTGGATGTTGAAAAAGCAAGGGGAGCACAAATTGCTAGGCCTCCTCATGGTTTTGCCCATTCTGAACACCAGGATTTGACTGGAACATTCAGTTCATCCTAGTCTTCATGAGTTTCTTAATGAAGTATTTTGAAAATTGTAACTTGCTGAAAAAATTTTTTTTTATGTGAAAGAGAGAGAGGGAGATAAGATGGGAAAAAGGAGAGATCTTGGCATTTGCTGGTTCACTCCTCAGATCGTTGCGATGGACAGAGGTGCATCAGGCCAAAATCAGGATCCTGAAACTCCGTACAGGTTTCCCAAGAGAGCGGCAGGGACCCAAGAACTGTAGACATCGTCTGCTGCCCCAGCACCATTAGCAGGGGGCTAGATCAGAAGTGGAACTGCTGGGACTCAAATCAGTGCCTTTGTACGATGACCGCGGCTTAACTCACTGCACCACAGTATTGGCCTCAAGTTCCAACTATTTTTTGTTTTAAGGAAGTTAAAGGAATCGAGAAGCAGCTGTATGGGATCTTTATCAGGTGGTTATTTTGTAGAATGACAGATTCCTTCACCTCCATTGTAGCTAATAGTGTGCTTCTTATCTCTTACTAAACACTCATTATTTAACCTAAAATCTTAACAAAATCCAGAAAATGCAATCTTAGGAACGCTAACTCAATTAAAACTGTACCAGTGCAGAGGATATCAATTCAGGTATGTATTGCTTGCTGCACTTGGAATCTTAATTAGTTAATTCATTCTTCTCCCTCCTCCATTTTGTCCTCTTACTACTCTTCTTTATCCTAATCATCATTATCACTATTTCTCCTGCTCCTTTTAGTTACTTCACTTATATACATTGTGGTGATATAAACGGCCTACTTCCAAGAATAATAATAATAAACAAAGATAGGAGCCAGCATTTGGAGTAGTAGTTAAGATGCCCATGTCTCAGTTAAGTACATGGGGTTCCTTTCTGCCTTCAGCTTCCTGTGAAAGCAGACCCTGGGATCAGTCAGGCCAGGCCATGATGGCTCAGGGAACTGGGTCCTGAAGTACATGGGGGGGGACCTGGACTGAGTTCTGCAGCCTTGGCTTTGACCAAGGTAGGCTGTTGAAGGAACCAAGGAATGAAACAACAGATGGGGACACACTGGCTTTCTGTCTCTCACTCATTCATGTTTATACAAATAAAATTAATTGATAAGATAAATTAGAATCAACTAATCCTGTTTATTTCTTGAGCAGGTATATCTTCATATATGTATGTGTGTGTGTAAATATAGAGTACCCTTGGTTTAGGTCAAATTTCTATATGGATGAAGCAGGTTCATGAATGAAAGATCCTGGGATGAGTACATTTAATTCAGAATTATTTCTGGAATTGCCAACTTTATATTTTAACTCAATTTCCTACTCCTTTTGATTTTATAATTACTTAAAAATAATTACAATAATTACTTAGAAATATTACCTGAATCCATCTTTTTATTTTAAAGATTTATTTACTATTTTTATTGGAAAGTCAGACATACAGAAAGGAGGAGAGACAGAGAAGATCTACCATTCGATGGTTCACTCCCCAAGTGGCCACAACGACTAGAGCTAAGCCAATCCGAAGCTAGGAGCCAGGAGTTCTTCCAGGTCTCCCACGCAGGTGCAAGGTCCCAAAGCTTTGAGCTGTCCTCTACTGCATTCCCAAGCCACAGGCAGGGAGACAGGGCCTCCGGGATTAGAATCGGCACCCATATGGGATCCCAGCACATATAAGGCAAGGACTTTAGCTGCTAAGCTATCACACCGGGCCCCTGAATCCATCTTTTAAAAACCACCAAGTAATCCTTTAAGAGAAAACAGCAGAAATAAAGACAACTGTTTAATTGAACATTATTGGCTTTGCTGGGCTATCATCAGAGAGAACTTTTGACCCAACAATTTCCTATATGCATATATATTTTTTTCTCAAAATACAACAGTTTTAATTACAAAGGTATTTTAATGTCTTTCCACTTGGAAATTTTTCTGACTTTTTTACCCCAAGGGTATGATTCTTTTTAGTTATTTTATTTATTTGAAAGGAAAAGTAACAGAAAGGGAGGGAGACACACACACACAAATACACACCCCATACAACATCCAGGACTGGGCCCAGCCAAAGTCAGGAACCATTAGCTCCAGCCAAATGTCCAAAGTGTTGAGAGGAACGCAACTCCTTGGACCATAATGTGTTGCCCTTTCCATGTGCATAGATTAAAAGCAGAACAGTCAGGACATCAACTCTCACACTCATGAGATTTACATGTCTCAAGTGCAAGTTTACCCACTGCTCCACAATGTCCATCTAACAGTATACTATATGGTTGATCTTGAATCCTGAGAAATGGAGATTTTACTGAAGATGTTGTCAGAATTTAATCCATATAAGGGAGTGACAACAGAATTTGTATTAAATATGAAAAAATGGAAGTCTCAATTGACTATTTTCTAATGGACTCTATTAGATAGTCTCTGGTATTAGCATTGAAAAATGCTAAAAATCATATGAATTTAAAAGGTTTGTGTACATCCCCGAAGTTTAGTCTTATCCTATGGAAACTTTCTACTCCAACTATTTTGTTGAACAAAGGACTTCTACACTCCTTAGGTACTGCTCTAAGTTTTGTCACTTTTCAGCCTTGGATTTTTAAAGCCAAAAGACAGCTTTTAAGAATGATGATGTCATGGAAGAGCAGTCTGAGTTGCAGGCATCTTTTACGCTTAGATCCCAAACGTAGCACAACCCCTGCGTCTCAGTGTGAGTCCCAAGGTTTGGGACCCTGGTGTGCAGTCTGTGTGACCAAATGTTCGTGTCAGCCAGAAGGGTACAGAGAGCATCTGGGACTGACTGGCTCAATTGTTCGTTAACATTTTTCAGAGTGCAATGGCAGTTAAGATAGTATTTGAAATTAATATACTATTTGATTAGACTGATTAATTGCTCCTACTGCTGAAGATTTTAGCATTCAGTGGCCATGCAAACCAGTCATTAGTACTTCCTTTATCAGCAAGCAAAGAATAAACAGAAATTCTAATAAAAATTCATCACCGTAAATGTGCTCCATACCTAAGCAACTGTGATGACTGCCAGTGCCTTAGAACTGCTGTAACATTGGCAGCAGGAATGATTTCTGTTAGAAAATTTAAAAAATATCCCTTAATTAATGTTTACTTTGTAACCAGACTCTTTTAAACTTAAGTAGGCTATACAGATAATCTCTTACATATCCAGGATAATAAAGTGCTAATGGATATTACTTAATGTGTTTGTGCAATATGCTTTAACTGTTAGTTTTAGGAAGGACTGAGGACTTAGGAAAGTTCTGCTAATGTGCTTCAGGTGAAGGTTCTGCTCACTACTGAGGGATAAAAGAATCATGGCCTGGTTTTACAGCAGACACTTCATGGAATTCAGAAATGACACTCTGCTTGGCATGTCATGAATCCTTCCCAGTTGTCCTAGGAAATTTCAAGGGATAGTCTCAAGGCCACCCCCGGGCAGTTCTGTGCACATTCAGAATCCCAGCTGCCTGCTCAGTGCCTCGAAGTTGTTAGGCCAACTAGTACTAGTCATGCTCTTGAAAGATAATAGTACCATCCCCATCTTACATACTGGTGCGCAGAAAGGACAAGTCATTTGCCCGAGGTCAGTCCTTGAACCAGTCTGCTGTGTCTGGAGTAGTGCTCATTGTCCTGCATAAACTGAACTGCAACATCTCTCTGATTGTACTTCGGCCTGTGAGTGAAGCGTTCAAGGCCTACCACCTTTCCTGCGTTGGGAACAAGTGCAGATACAGAACAGTTAAATAAGCATAAGAAAGGAATCTAGACAGTATCCAGGATCCCGACCAATTCCTTGGTTCCCAGAATATGTGAAGCTCTTTGTAAAATGGAGAATAGAATGAAAGACAATCTGGATTACATGATCCTTGGGAAATTGCAAAGTCTTCAGGTAGTTCTTGTTCTGGTACTAGAAGGGGAACTTAAGGTATTTTTGGCTGTAAGAAATAGGGGCAGGACTGGTAGTGGTAACAAGTGTTACTAGTGATCAAAGTGAAATCTCTGTCTTGAGACAAGACAAGAGACTGAGAGAACTCTCGGGAATGACCCTCGGGCACTCAGGGTCCAGCAAAATGTAGATGAAGAAGTCAGTCTTGGATCTGCACGGGAGCCAGGCTAAGTTCAGAAGAGACTTCGGTCCTAAAGGAGCAAGTGCTGTTGCAGCCTCCAGCTGCTGAATGACTGCCTGGGAGCTAAGGTCCCCAGGTGAGAGCCGTTTAGAGCGGAGAACTCAAACACAGAGGCAAAGGGGAATTTCCCCTGTTGGACTGCAGATGCTATTCTATTATGGACTCCAGAACTAAACTAATGTGAGGATGAATGGATCTCAGGTGATGTCGTTAACTACTCTTCTTACCTTCATTTCCCGGATAGTGTTATCTTCACCTAAGTATATAAAAGGTAGAAGAATCAGTAAGAAATGGTTCATGCCACAAATTGCATTTTGACTATAATCATCTCACATCTTAATCTATGTTATTGCCTTCAGTGACAAATTACTATTGATAGGAAATCCTATTTCAATCATTTCTGGATGTTAATCCAGAGAGGAATAGAGTTGGTAATTACAGTGTCTTGTAGATCCATGCTTCAGGCAGTTTTCTTTCCCATTTTTTTTTCCAAGAGATTTTAAATGGATAAAATTATCTTGCTTCTGTTCTTTAATTCATCTCCTTTTTCTACCCTTCTCCCACACAGGAAACTTTGAATGTGATTGATCCAGGCTTGATGGACCTAAATGGCACGAGTGAGGATGCCCTGGAATGGGATGAAATGGACATAAGTAACCAACTAATTAGTTTGCATGAAGAAGCCAGTGACCTTGATCAAGAGCCCCAACCTGTCGCAGATTCCTTGAAGCCTGAAGAAACAGGCAGTGAGGACCCTGGTTATGAAGAGGAGGCAGGAGACCATGGGGTGTCTCGGTATGCTTCAGATGTTACCGCCCCCTCCAGCCCACACGTTTACCAGGTGTACAGCCTCCACAATGTTGAACTTTATGCAGACAACCACATGCCATTTCTGAAGAACAGTTCAAAGTTTGCCAGCATTACACAACCTAGTGTTTTAACTAAGAGTCTCAGTAAAGACTCCTCATTTTCATCCACCAAATCATTGCCAGATCTCCTAGGAGGTTCCAACTTGGCAAAGCCCTTCTCATGCTATGGAGGAGACATGAGTCAGAACTCGGGCAGCGAGAGTGGCATTGTCAGTGAAGGTGACACAGAAACCACCACCAACTCTGAAATATGCTTGCTCAGTGCAGCAGATAGGTCCCCAAGTAACCCTGAAACTGAACATCTGGACCCACCAATGGGAGAGGCAGTGAACACGTTAAAGCAAAAATGTAAAGATGAGGAGGGATACATGAAGCTTCCAAATAGCTCTCAGTCATCCATTTCACCAGTGGGTTGTGTAAATGGAAAAGTTGGAGATTTAAACAGTGTTACCAAACATACCCCTGATTGTTTGGGAGAAGAATTACAAGGAAAACACGATGTGTTTACATTTTATGATTACTCATACCTCCAAGGCTCAAAACTCAAATTACCAATGATAATGAAACAGTCACAAAGTGAAAAAACACATGTGGAGGAGCCCCTCCTTCGTGGTTTTTATTTTGATAAAAAATCCTGCAAATCTAAACATCAGGCTCCAGAGTTACAACCAGATACATCTCCCCATGGCAGGATTTTGGCAAGTGTACCCCATGAGACGGATCGCAATTCATATAAAAGTGGTGATATAGAGAAGACATTCTCTGGCACGCACAATGCCAGACAGCTCTCCGTTTTATCTCGCAGTTCATCTGTTGAGTCCCTTTCTCCAGGGGGCGATTTATTTGCCATGGGTATCTTTAAAAATGGCAGTGACAGCCTTCAGCGAAGCACTTCTTTGGAAAGTTGGTTGACATCCTATAAAAGCAATGAAGATCTTTTCAGCTGTCACAGTTCTGGGGACCTAAGTGTGAGCAGCGGCTCAGTTGGTGAACTAAGCAAAAGGACATTAGATCTCCTGAATCGTCTGGAGAATATCCAGAGTCCCTCAGAGCAGAAGATGAAGCGAAGCATTTCTGATATCACTCTCCAAAGCGGTTCCCAGAAGATGTCCTTCACTGGCCAGATGTCACTGGACATAGCCTCGTCTGTCAATGAAGACTCGGCAGCCTCTCTCACGGAGCTCAGCAGCAGTGATGAGCTCTCTCTCTGCTCAGAGGATATTGTGTTGCCCAAAAACAAGATCCTGGAATCGAATGCATCCTTCAGGAAGCGCCTGAATCGTTCAGTGGCTGATGAGAGTGATGTCAATGTCAGCATGATCGTTAATGTCTCCTGTACTTCTGCTTGCACGGATGATGAAGATGACAGTGACCTCCTCTCCAGCTCTACACTCACCTTGACTGAAGAAGAGCTGTGTATCAAAGATGAAGATGATGACTCCAGCATCGCCACAGATGACGAAATTGATGAAGATGGCCACCTGATGTCAGGGCTGGACTACATAAAGAATGAATTACAGACCTGGATTAGGCCTAAATTGTCTCTGACAAGAGACAAGAAACGGTGTGATGTCAGTGATGAAAGGAAGGGTAACAGAGCTGTGAGTAGTAATGAAATGACCAATCCCTCCAACACCCTCAACATCGAGGCCCTTCTAAATGGCTCCATCAAAAGTCTCTCTGAAAATAATGGAAATGCTAAGAATTCATCCAATACCCATGAGTTAGGGACCAGGGCAGAAAATACAAAAAACATTTTCAAAATTAATAAAGATCCATATGTAGCTGATATGGAAAATGGCAACATTGAAAGTACTCCAGTGAGACAGAAGGACGAACTGAATGGGATTTCAAAGGGATCAGAAAATCTCAGCTCAGACGGGGAAAAGACTGCAGAGAATGAGCCTTGTAAGTGTAGGGATAATTCAGGTGATTCAGATATTGTTGGAAAGGAATTTGTGCCCCAAACCATAAGCCAACTTTCAAAGGAATGTCCAAATCACCACCATTTTGAAAATCAAAGTGCCGATTCTACTCCTACAGAGCAGATTTGCCCAGAAGTAGCTTTGGGAGTCTGCATTAACAACAGACAAGACTGTGATGTACTGAAATCTTCATCTAATGACATTCCAAGTTTGGATACACTTGAACAAAATACCACCGAAGAAAATGCTTCTATCAGCGATGGCACTTCCTGTTGCAACTGTGAGCCAGATGTTCTCCATCAGAAAGTTGCTGAAGACTGTTCAGTCCACAACTTTGTTAAAGAGATCATCGGCATGGCTTCAACAGCCCTGAAGAGTAAGTCCCAACCTGAAAACGAAGTGGCTGCTCCAACTTCGTTAACTCAAATCAAGGAGAAGGTGCTGGAACATTCTCATCGCCCTCTCCAGCTGAGAAAAGGGGACTTTTATTCCTACCTATCTCTCTCATCTCATGACAGTGATTGTGGGGAGGTCACCAGTTATGTAGAAGAGAAAAGCAGCACTCCATTGCCACAGGACACCACAGACTCTGGCTTAGCTGTAAAGGAAGACATTGAATGCTTCTTTGAGGCTTGTGTTGAGGATGGCCGTGATGGGGAGGACTCCTGTGCTCCTCCCAGTGAATCCCCAGTTCCCAGTGAAGTGGCACTGCCCTTAGAAACAGCATCAAGCTCTGCTACTACCAGTGATACTTGTCTCGTAGCTGATGATGCAGACATGTTGGCTTCTTCAAGGTCTCCCCCTCAGAAAGAAACCAACATTGGAAAGGAAGTGGACGATTTACCCGAGACATCCCAAAGCTTTACAGGAAGCTCAGAGCTGACTTCTTCAAGACTAGGCAATGAAAAGGGGGATTCAGGAAAAGCAAGTGAACATGGAGTTCCGGAAGAGCATAATGCTGCTTCAGCCAAACCTGAAGTTCGAGACCTCTCCTTGCAAGGAAATCAGACAAAACGCAAGGCTGCTTTGCATCCCAGCCCCAAAGCTTTAACATGTAAAGAAACTCTTGTATACCTTCACGAAGAACGACACAGAAATATGCATAGATAGAATGTATCCCCCTAGCATGAAAATCATCTCATTGAAAGGTATGTATAGTCCCAATGCCATATATATGACATACACACGTATATATGTGTTTGTGTGTGTGTATGAGTGAGTTTCAGTTAACAGAATCATGACAGGAGTGACTGAGTGTCACTGGGGTTTATCTAAATAAGACTTTTAGGTCAAAGAAATACTCCTGGCAATGACAGCAAATGTGTTATGAAGACAGGGAGGAGCGATGAAAAGGGACAACTTAGTGGCATTGTCTTTATTACATCATTCTTGCAAGAATACAAAATTTAAGGAAGTAGCTAACTGAGTCACTTTGGGTTTTAAATTCTTCCATTTGGCAAAGGGTGGGAGGGAGGGAGGTAATGGCGGGGGGAAGGCTATCCAGATGTGCTTACAACCCATGATCAAAGTACCTTACAGGACTAATGCTCCCCAGTTCAGCTGCCTGAGCCGACCTGCTACGCTCCTGCACAGAGAAAAACAGGGAGAGGCTCCAGGCTGCCTCTCCTGGTGTGGACCTTCAGTTGTATTTCTGTCTTAAGTAACTGTCATCACATCTGCTCCCCCAGTGGAGGCTGTGCTGTCATAGTTCCTAATCATGGCTGTGTCTGAGGATCAGCAGAGGATGGGAAAGTTGATGCTCAAGAAGAGGCTCCTATTTATCCACACACACAGGTCAGAACAGGCACCAGAAGGAAATGAGCAGAGAATCCACGACAAGTTAATGGTGCCTTGATAAAAACAGAATTTTTGAATTTTCCTGAAATTGACAGGCTGATTTCCATCAATTTTTTTAAGAAAGCCATTCCTCTCTTCATATTTAATAAGACAGCTATTGATTGATAATTCCAACATGATGATGTAGCTCTAAAAGTGACAAGAAGATTCTGTTATTTCCCATTTCTGAGACCTGGTGATAAATATGCTTTCTCAATCAAGTTTAAAGAAGGAAATTTGAGCTTTCAAATGTGGAAGTCATATTTCACCAAAGTGTGAGGTGCCAAGTGCCATTTCACCCCACCCCCGCTCCTGCAGCTTAATGCAGTAACCTAAACTCGTGCTATAGGAAGTGAATTACAGAAGCAATCTACCCTAATTTGTTAACTTATTCAAATAACAGTTATTATACTTAACTATGCTAAAGATTATCTTTTTTGTGGCAGATTGTTTATTTTTTGATGAGCCTAATTACTGATTTTCTAAAAGTAATTTACATTTATTACAAATACATCTTTTAAAATGTGACAGATAAATGTTGTTCCCATAATGTATTATGAAAAAAGTTACTATTTAAAAACACATTATTTAATTTGAAAGATGAATGGCAAACATCATTATTTTTTTTTCCTGCAACACCTGTGCCCTAAGCTCATTAAAATGTGTGATTCTGTGTAGAGCTGCTAGAAATGAAGGGTGTGGGGGAGACTCTATACCATACATATACCCTAAAAATAAACTCAGTGTGCAAAATTGAAAAACGACATTCTTCCAATTATATAGCTCCATTAATTTTTCTGTGTTGCTGACTATGTTTAAATGGGCTAGGGGTGAGAACCAAAGTAGGAGAGAGAGAGCATTGTAGTTTCTATGACTTCTGTCCACCCCATAACCACACTCTGCATCAGTATGCAGTAAAACTAACCATTAGACGAGAAGAACTGCCACCCCAGAAGCCACTTCAAAGCAAGTCCTATGAGAAACCAGTCGCACTGCTGATGCTGCCAGCCTCCACGGAAGGGCTGGGAGAGCCTGGCTGATGCTGTTGTCTAAAAGGGGATAAAGGCACTTGAAAGCAACACCACTGGGAAGAAGGCATCATGTGATGGTGACCCTCTAGCCTTCAGTGGTGCTGCGGATCTGGAGCCAGAACAGCCCCTGGGTGCACCAGCCCTTTGTAATCCTCTGCGAATTTCTTCCCTCTCTCACATAGACACGGAATTGAAATGAACTATGAAGGCTGAGCAGCTCCATCTTTGGACGTGAGGGAAGCAGATGTGCTAATGGATCTGTGTAGCCCTCACATTTTACAGCAGAGACAATGTAAAACTGTCAGCCAGTCCACCTGCCAATCAACAACATTTTGTTGAGCCTCTGCGATGGCTGTCCTCATGCTGGGTGAAGGAGGAGGCCGCCAGATCTCACTTCTGCAGAACTCACATCGCCCCCAAGTGACTTGTCCTCAGCCTAGAGCCGTTAGAATAGCCATAATTACTGCTCTCGTTCAGCTGTTTTTGTTTGTTTGCTTGTGTCCAGTATCTTGCGGATACCTGAATTTTCTCCAGTCATTAGCATTGCATACCTGTGTGTTAATGTTCGTGTATTTTTAAGCACTACCAAGCCAGACAAGTCATCTAGTCTAAAAAAAAAGTGACCATGCCTTTAATAATTTATGTTAAAATTATATAATAAAACTATGTGCTAACTATGACATTTTGTGTTTCTAGAAACTCAATGTATTTTATGGTTATATTTTAGAAAATTAAAAAACCTGGACTTTCTAAAGCTATGTGAAAACCATAGCCAGGATATTTCTTTTGTTAGGACAGTAAAATTTATCAATTGCCACTGTTAATTTTTCCCCCAAAAGTACATTCTCAGATGATTAAGTGAATATAATGCCTTCCAGAAGGAATGTAACTTAGAATAGTGGACGCAGTTTGCTACAGTCACAAAAATTTTTGAAAAGGTTTTTTACTTACGGCGTTCTCATTAAAAGCCTGCTGAAACTGTTTGAGAAGCTTTAACGGGCTCCAACAGTATGCATTTGCACTGACTTCCAGGCACACTGCTGTGCTTTTCACTATTTTCATTTATGTGTCATGTTCCTATAAAAATAGAGAGGTCAGTTACAGCAAATCACATCAAAGGAAAGGTAACTGGATGGAGGCAGCTCTCTCTGCCTCATTTGGAGGAAGCACATAGTGCATGTCTGGAGTGCCTCCTAGGACCCGCCTAAGAGATGTACTTTGCACTAATCTTTCTGCTCTATTCCGACAGTTATTTCTTCATAATCCTCATCATAAGCCTCTGATCTTCGATGAATAGTTTAACCCTTAACTTAAGACTGGAAAAATCCCAATGGTATAAAAATTTAACTCATCACATGCAGCCCGTGAATACTTTGTTCCCTCTTATTTTTTTTCTATTGGCTTGGGGTTTTATGTGTGTGTGTGTGTGTGTGTGTGAGAGAGAGAGAGAGAGAGAGAGAGTAAGGGGAACAATGGGGGGTTGTATTTACTTATAAAGTATATATTTCCTTTGGAACCTTTTAATTTTTTGCCTTTCCTACTTTATTAGTCTGTACTTGCAATAGTTGGTGGCCTATAGATTTTAAATGCTACTGCTTGGTTTTGACAAACTGAAAAAACTCAAAGGGCAAGCATTCATCCCCTGTATAAAACAGAGATCCTTATATTGTTAATTGGCTTAACACTAAATGTTTGTTGTTGTCCAAAGCTGACCAAACTGGCTTAAGAAACTACCTTTGGTGTTTGTGTGCTAAATTTTCACTAGAAAATACAGGTAGACTCTTGTAAAATTTACCATAACATCACTCATAAATTTAAGGTTCTGGGGATATGATTCTCCAGCTCTGCTGAAGACCTAGACCTCCTGTGTCAAATAGCGAAGAATTGATGGAGCAGCCCCTCTCTCTCTTACACACACATACACACACACCACACACATACACCTTGCTTCAACTTATTTGACCTACCTGTTTTCAAATGGGCCTAGAAAGAATGTAAGTGCCAACATTTGGTAAGACCCGACTTGGCTCACCTACGGATTCCCTTTTCCCCAGTCATATTTTGAATGAGTCACGTCCTCAGCATTGGAATGATGTGCTATGTTTTCTTCCGTTTTACTCTACCATATTACTTGCCATCTGTTCCTGTCCATCTCCCCCTGTTCTTGATGATTTTTTAATTTCTCCCCTCACTTCCTGTGGCTCACATATACATTGCAAGATTGTAGAAAATGAGAGGGATACAGAATGACAATATATAGTTGCAGAAGGACAGTAAAGCAACCTGATATAAGAATTCAATTTAATTCCAGACAAGCAACAGTTTGCTTTATTGGAGAGCTAGCCAGAAGAGCCTGCAATGACTGTGCCCTGCATTTCCCAAACCTGGAGTTTAGGAGATTTGTTTCCATGTGACCACTTGCTTTCAGCCATTAAGATGATTTGGTTTGGAACAAATTTGTATCTGAGCAATCAGGTGTACAAAAATAATTGGATCAGTCTCATTTCCACAATGCTGGCTTTACCTCAGTTGGAATACATTACTAGATGAGCTTAAAGCCCTCGTTATATCCTTTCGTAGTCCAGGAGCTCAAGCATTGGAGATGATCACAGTGCAATGAATATCTCACCAGCGAATTTTTGTGTGATAGTGGGATTGCTCAGGAGCACAATAATGTCACTGACGAAGAATGAAACTTGAGGGCCCAGTCTGTCAACTTGTGAATCCTGAACTTGGTGGCATCGATAGTCCCATAGCTTTTTTTTTATGGAAATATGAGCCATATTGTGTATACAGAACTGAATTCACAGACAAAAGAGTGGATGGATTTTAGAGAAAAGTTCAAATGGCTTTTTTGCTTTATTTGAAGCCATGTCCTTAAAAAAAAATCTATGCATGTGTCACACCTGTCTTGAATGGTTTTGTCAGTAATGTGAACCTGAGGTTATTAAAATGACAATGTATAGTTTACATCTCATTTCATTTCGGAAAATTAGCAGGGGATCCCGGCGTGGTTCCGCCTGCTCCCCGCATCCTTGCTTGGTTCCACAAAGGCTGTAATTTTGCAAATGGAAAAAGGTATTTCTGAAACCTTCTTCTACCACTGTTTCGTTTCTTGTAGATAAGCCTCGCTGCAACTCAGGGGTGGCCTTCTCCTCCAGCCCTGGGCCGGTCTCTGGTTCCAGCACGTTGTCACTGCCGCTGGTTACATGGACATCCCGAGATGAAGCTTCCTCCCGCTGCTGTTTGTCCCATGAGCCTTGTGATCTGGATGTGCGCGCTGGTTCTCCTGAGGTGATCGTCTTTGAAGTTCCGCGAAGCTGCTTGTTCTCCTGTGGACCCCCATCCCAAGCTACCTCTATCCATCTCTTCCCTCCTGCCAGCCTATTCTGTTGGCCTCCTCCCCACCCCATCTGCTCTTTAAACTTCTGCAGTTCACCAAATCGATGGTCCATTCAATTCAGTTGTCTGGAATGTGCCCCAACCCCTCAACAGTTATTGACCGATTTCATGTTTCAGTATGGAGTTCCTTATGGTGTAATGCCTGTGTTTATTGAAAGAGGTTTACCTCGAAAGCCAGCATTTGATTTGATTGGAGCATAGAGAAGAAATACTGGTTCCCCTCAAATTAAACTACTTTTAAAAGCGCCATTTTATTTATTTTATTTAAAAAATAATCTATGCAGCACTTCAAGAAATAACTATATGGTGTTGTATATTATAAACTGGTGATATTCTATTAAATTATGAACAACGTTTTCATTTTTTATGCTTCTTGAGATGGTAATGAGAAAAAAAGTTTTTTAAAAAGTGTGCCTTGCTGTATTTCTTATACCATTTATTAAAAAGCTGCTTTCATGGTAAAATTATGTTGGTCTGGAAGGAGGAAATAGCAAGGTTAAGATGTGTGAATAATTTCTGTATATATGAATAACCAACTGCGAACATTAATGTATAATGACAGTATAAAATGCTTTCATGTTTGTGATGTCTAGTGATGTGGAAAATATAAGCCTTAAATCCATTAGATTGCATGGTAACTAAAATTGGCATAATAAACATAGTTTATTGGGGGAAAAAGGAAAATTAGTGATCTCTTCTACCTGTGTTCATTGCCAAATTGTTGCATCCGATTCTGGAAAAAAAAAATGTAACATATAGCAGCTTCCAAAATATCCATATTGCATAAGAGGCTTAACAGTAATTAAACTAAAGAGTAGACATGAAGCCTTTATGATTTTCCAAATCTTCTGGTCACTATTAAGACCTTGGAATAGTAAGTAATGAAACATCACTTCATTAAGCCAGTAAAATTTATATTGTGTGTTTAATTTATACTCATTAGGCTTAATGTTGAATTTAAGGCTATCTTTTATGTCTTAAAATTATTTAAAATCAGTATTTTGGATGGGTTTGATAGAAGGACAGCATAAAAGTATTAAAAATTTGGCTGTTATTTTGATTTAGACTAAAGGTTTCAGGTGTATTTATTCTATAAAAAGGAATTAGAGAAATATTCCATTTGGCCTTTACTGACTCTTAAATGCAATTTTAAATTTATGTCCTAAGGCTTACTAAAGTGCCTGGCACACAGTAAGTTTTCAATAAAAACATACTGAATGCAACTATTGAATTAGGAAACACTGATGACATCTCTGTCTCCTGAGTTTGAAAGTCCTGTCCCAAAACATAGCTGTCCTGCAATATGTCCCACGGCGCATCAGAATTCAAAAAGGGAAAGTATGCCGTGGGATCCTGTAGTCACAGAAATGACAATCATTCACCCAGCAGATAGTTGATAAATACCTTCTGCCTGCCAGCTATCATTCTAGATGCAGGGTGGAGTGGTGCTTCCCAAGGCTTGCCTACGAGAGGATGAAGGAAACATGCCAACAAAATGTGGCAGTTGTCCTGGAGGTGAGGAAGAGAGACAATGTAGTAAGAGGCACATCAAGAGAAAGAGCAGTGAGGTACAAGGAGGAAGACAAAGGCTCAGAGAGAGTGGCGATTTAGACGATAGAATATTAGCAGACTCCGTTGCTGAGATAATAGGAGAAAAGGTGATAGACAGGACCTGATGAAGGATGTTTTTCAAAGTTGAGCTGGAGCTTTGGTCTAGGTAGTGAAGAAACTAGGTAAAGTCTTTGTTTTGCACTTGATTTTATCATTAGAAGTGTCTTAGCACTACAGCAAGGGCCTTTAACCCATGGTTATCTTTAACCCTACCACTTTAATAGCTATTTGTATTTTTATACCCCTTCTAATCTTTGTCATGCATATTTCTAAGTGAATGACCCAATCTAGTTTTTAACTAGGTAGTAATCTTTTCCAAAAGGAATTTTAGGTTGACATCTAGATGCAGTGCTCATGAAGATAATGGGGATTGGGGAGGGAGAGAGTAGAGAAAAGCGTTTAGTTAGAAACAACAGTAGATAAAAACTAGGTTTGAGATGATAAGAAGTACACAGGGACAGGGCCTGGGATGTAGGAGAAGAACAAGCCATAGTGTTTGGAATACCCAGGAGTGTTGTGGGCCTCTATCTTGCCCTGCATCCCTAGGCACTCTCGGTTGTCTTTGAGAAGTAAACCGATGTGCAGCCTACTATACCTGAAGACACAACTGATCGCAATGTTCTACTTGTTACCTGATCATAAAAGACCTTGAGGTATTGACAGCATTTATTACATACCTGCTTAATGCCATCACCAAATTTGCAGAATCGCCTTCAGGTTTATCGAACAATGTCTTTACAAGTTGGAAAAGATGGAATCTTCTCAATCTCTCACCCTTCAAAGCAGTCACACCAACTTCTGCTCCACACTTCCAGTGGCGGTGGTTTGTGTTCAGTTAAGGCAACTGGTCAGCTGGGCATATCTGTCAGTTCTTTCTTAGGTTGCTGAAGTCTGCAGAGTGCCTGGACCCCATCTGAAATTTTGCTGTCTAGTGTTGGTTCTGTCTCACTAAGCAGTTCAGTATTTCGACTCTCTCTTTCTCATGGTGGCCCTGGAGGTAACTGAGGCCAACAACTCCTCTCACAGTCACTCTTCCTTCCACTACCCTTCATGATATTCACATTTCAACTGACTGAATGTTAACAGACAGAATCCTTGGCCCTGGGGAGCTGTCTTTATCATCATACATGTAGAAAAGCGCTATGTTTTCTCTAAAAATATATTCAAGATAAATGTTTATTCTATTATTGTAAATTTCAATAAATAAAGAATGAAGAATTCAGAATTGACTTCCTTCAGTAGCCCATTCCAGTGCCAGAGTCATCTTGAACTTTTTCAGACATTGAATCCAAATTTCACATGTATCCATATGAAACAATCTGTCCTCATTGCTTTATTCATTTGTTCAGTCGTTCAACAAACCTTCATTGAATTGCTGTGGGTGTGAACTGCTGTTTGGCATCAAAGACAACTCCAACGAGCTTACAGTTTTTCTCCTGAAAGTGCCTTTCATATCCTTGAATAGAATGATTAAGACTTTGCTCCAAATTAAATGATGGCCCCATTTACTTTGATGCTTTTCCAGTTTCTTGCCTTCAAAAAATCTGAGTAAAATAGTATCCAGAATGATCTGTGGATGACTGTTGGGAGTGAATCAGTTTTACTTCCAGGGTCAAAAGTCTTTCTCAGATTTCTGATCACCTAAACATGCTTCTCATAAAAACTGAACTTAGAACTTTTGATTACCTAAGTTTGATGATTTCCTTACATGGTCCATTCAGCTTTAGTTTTACCCATTGTCTAACATGGGAGCAGACTAGATGAGAAATTAAAGCAGTGAAATGATCCAGCTATTTCTGGTAAGTCAAATTGTTTTAATTATCAAATGGAATTGAGATTCTTTAAGCATTTTACAGCATAACTGATTTTTTAAGTACCAAATATCCTTAAATTTTGAATATAACTTAAACCAACTAAATTTACAGCTGTATCTTTCTTCCCTATTTTATTTTGAATAAGTTCACACCTATATAATTTGAAAGAGTAGTACAATAATTTTTGCATACTCATTGATTTATTTTATTTGTTTTTAGTGTTTTTCCACATTTAATTCACACCTCTCTGCAAATACTTTTTTTTTTACATGATCCACCCATTTTGAAACTGTAAGGTGCCCTACTTCATTTAAAAATTACTTCAGTTTGCATTACCTGAACATGGGCATTTTTCTACAAGTTTGCAATATTGTCTGACGATAATCCTTGTTCAAATAATTTGTCCAATAATTTGCTTAATATCTTCTCACAGTTGTTTTTGTTTTAAACCAGAATCCAAACAAAACTCATGGATCTCTCTTTTCCATGTTTTTTTCATCTTGAAAATTTTCCCTCTGCTTTTCTCTCTCTCTCTCTCTCTCTCTCTTTTTTTCTTTCTGTGTTTTTTCTTGACTTGAACATTTCTGAAGAGTCCAGGTCATTTTTAATGGAATGATACAAGATCCAGTTGGACTCAGTTGCTTTTGTATTGCTAAGCTCAGGGTGAGCCCTTCCATCTGCTGTGGTCCACAGGTGACATTATGTACACTCCTCCAGGAAGTGTTCATGAGTCAGTGACTTCTGGATGCCTTGAAGTTCACCACTTATTTTTAAGCCCATGCTTCATTAGTCTGAGGCAGGGGTTAGCAGGCTAAGGCTCTTGGGTTAAATCTAACCCCCTGCCTATTTTGGTTAGACTCATGAACTAAGACAATTTTTACCCTTCTAAGTGTTTGTAAAACTACCAAAAAGATTATTTGGTGATATGGAAAAATTCTGTGTAGTTTAAATTTTGGTGTTCATGAATAAAGTTTTATTTGAACACAGACCCACAGACTTGTCCACACATTATCTATAGCTGCTCTTACATTGTAACTTCAGAGTGACCCATTGACAATAAAACCTACCTGACTTCCAGAGTTTGAAATATTTATTCTGTGACCCATTCCAGAAAAAGTTGCCTGATCCTGATCTGTGGTATTCTAAACTCTGACATCATGTTCTTTTAAGTAGCTAGATTTCCATTTGCATAGTCAGTGTAAAATTGCTCCTGAAATAGCCATGTTTTTTTCTTTTGCATTTTCTTGCATTCACAATTTCTGTTTCATATTACCCTAGAAAAATAAAGTGTGCTTTGTTTCATAAACTCCAAAATTGTTCTACATCCACAGTTTGCTTAAGGATTCACATTTAGTTCACTGTTACTACCTGGCTTTGATTGATTTAGTGGGTTAGTCGATTACAGACTAAATAATTAGTTCAATCAAAACCTTCAGCAAAATTGACACAACCTAAACTCGCTTCAATGCAACAATAAGCTACAATCCATTCTTTCAATCTTTTTTTCTAAGAGTCCAAAAAATTTAATCCAGGCTATTCAGCTATTCATAGTAAGGTTTTTTTTTTTTTTTTCAAATTTGATTTTCAAACCCCAAAACATAAAACCACTATCAAAAGATTCGTTTTCTGGCTGCTGTTCATGAATCAAATATGAATTTACCAAAAAAATAAGTACTCACCTTATACCCTGATGTTGCCTCAGGTGGACACTCACTGAATAGGGGAAGTTCAAAAGAAAAAACCTTTTTATCATTTTTTTTTCTTAATCCACCTTCTACAGCACTGCCACTTCCCACTGTAAGGGGTCAGTCAAGGAAGCCATTTGGCCACTTTCCCTTTTTTAAAAGAAACCTCCATCCTTCCATAGCGCACACATCCTTTAACGTGAGACATCCCTTATATTTGCATTTCCTCAGTAAAGTAGTAACACGGTGTGTGGTGGGGTATACCCATGATAGTAAGACTTCCTCAGCAAGGGCGGTTGTGGCCAATGCCTGGAGTCCACTCAGATCTGTGATGAGTGAGTTCTCACCAAAGCTGGAAACTGGTACAGCTTGTTTTCTGGAAATCAGGGCCTGCATAAAGCTTTGTTCTATCTCATTTCCAATGTAACATAGAGAACATGAAAGGTGTTCACAAAGGTGAGACTGTCTTTCTTGCTTCATGCTGGTCTGAGGGGATCCCATTGACTGGGAATTGATCAGCCACAAAGATGTGTTGCTCAAAGTCAAGGTGGCTGGGAAGTGAAGGGCACCCAGCAAATGCAAGGTCTCGTGGGGATCACTCTGTGCTTTGCTCATGGAAACTTCTTGCTGCATCTTCATGTGGTTGAAGGGGTTCAAACTGTCTTTTGTCCAAATACATTAATGAGCAATGTTTTAGTGCAGAAAACCATGCCCCTCATTTCTGTCATTCAAGGAATGTATCCCAATGATGCTGATTGAAGTGACATTGCTCTAAAGCTAACCATGATGCCAGTTTAACTCATGCATAAACAAAAAAATTAATCCTAAATTTTGGTACTTGTTTATTTTGTAAAATTTCATTTGAAAGGGGTGAGGGCGAAAGAGACAAAGTGAGAGAAATGGAAATGAATCTCCCATCTCGTGGTTCACTTTCCAAATGCCTGCAACAGCCAGTACTGGGTCAGGAGGAGCCAGGAGCTCCATCCAGGTCTTCCTTGAGCTCTCATCTCTTCCCTGCCAGTGTGTGCGTTAATAGGACTTAACCCCTGGCACTCCAGTGTGAGATATTGGCATCCCAAGCAGTTGGCGTAACCTGATGTGCCACAATGCCTGCCCCACACTATTGCTTTATTGCATTTTACAAACCTGGCAATATCATATTCAAGAACCATGATCCTGAGACACTCTCTTGTTTGAAATGAGGTATCCCCAAAACCTGGAAAGGGGTTCCAAAGAGCCAAAGAGTCAGCCCCACTCACTGTGCATGTAGGGACCATCCAATACTTCACAACCACGAAGACTCTGTGCTTTCTGGTAAGTACTTGCAATGTTCTTCAGGAAAAAGTGAATATAGGAACCAAATGCAGAATACAATAGAACTTAGCCTTAATTTTATACTGAAACAAATAGTCCTGGTGATTTGGCTTAGATAACTCTCCCCTTTGTTAATTATGAATGATAAGGAACATCAAGATTTTTCAGATCTGTGAAAAGCATTTGGTGTCTCTACCATTTGGTCACCATGTTCATCAACGTAATAGACTGTGGGATTTGATTAGAATCACTAGATATAAATTAGGTATTTTTCCCAGACCATGAGGCCCTATAATAATGGATCTTGTCAATTTAATGCAAGTGCTTTAAAAAGAAACAATGCTAAAATTATTAGATTTTTTAGTCCATACACATAACCTGAATTTTTTAAAAATCCTGACTCTATAAACAAACAGGCCATTACAGACATAAAGCAAAATATTCAGCAAAATTTATTCAAGGACTTAAAATGATTGAAAGCATTAGGAACATAAAAATTCATAAGATCCTTTTTAAATCCCAATATTCCCTAACCACTGGTTTATAAAAAAATACTGTAAGGTTTATAGAATTAGTCTGGTGCTATTAGTTGATCAAGGTGCTTACACTAAGTCCACAATTCAAAACAACTAATTCCCCATGTGTATGAATGTTTGCTCATAAGTATGTTTCATTTATTTTAGGGTGTCTTTATTTAGAATGACAAGTTGCTGAAATTTATCTTGTCATTTAAAGGTGTGCAAATCAAATCATTTTCATGTATGTGCTTTCAGCCCTGCTGATCTCAAATGGCTAAGGCTGCTTATGGCAAGGTAAGCACTTTGGTAAAACAACAACTTAAATTTTTAGGAAATAATTCCATTTTCACATTTTTATATGTGAATTCCACATTTTAATTCCATTTCACCTCTTCTCTAAAAACTCCTGTTCCTCTTTTAAAGTTCTTGATAACTTACTAATGATATCTCTCATGGAAAATTGAATTTAAAACTCTATTTAGAAGGTAAAGATACTAACGGTTTTCAGGTTGAAGTATTTTCTATAGGAAAGAAATAATGTCTGAAAGGGCAAACATTTTAAAAAATAATACAATAGATGTTGATTGATTCAGACTAATTGAATGATAGTCTATGCTTATCAACCTAGGGTTGGTTTATATTTCACTCATAGTGTGATTCACTGGCCAGTCAATATTTTCAAACAAAAATTAATCTTTGAGAATTTATTACACTAAATGAAGAGTAATTATTACTGAGCAGTATAGATGAGTAAGTTGTAGGAAATCAGGCTAAATAAAGAACCTCGTGTATTATTAAAAGAAAGCAAACTAAATGCACATACTAGAGAAGTAAACCATTGCCACTAGGTTTACTATGTGCCAGGGACTGTGTCAGTCCTTCATGCACATCATTCCGTCCTCACAACACTCTGTGATTGGCAATATCCATTTCACAATAAGGAAAATGAGGACTACCAAGATAGGTTAGTCATCGTTTTATTTTCTAGAAAGCGGACTGTGTAAGAAAAAAGGCTATTTTTAAAATTTTTAAAGCTTGCTTGCCACTTAGATACATAAAGGTTTTTTGTCTAACATTCACTTCACTTAACATTTATGTGTATCTGTGTGTGTATGTGTGTTGGCTGCCTTTCTTATAGGTATAAAATACTTATTGAACATAAATGAGCTCATGCCAAAACTGAAGATTTTAAAAAAAAATCTTATAAAAATTCTATAGGAAGAAATGATAGCTAAATTAGCACTTGAAAAAGGCCAAAGAAAATTATATACTGTATATAATTATGTCTCATTATGACCCCTGCACATTTTCTAGAAAAGTTAGGCATTAAAAACACACACACCACAGGAACACCTTAAAGGTCAGAGCCTGATGAAAGAAAAACGCAGCAGTGAATTGTGAAGGACAAGATGAGAGTTCTACTGGGAACGTGCATTTCTGTCATTTGGACTTGCCTTGAGAACTCCTTTAAAGTTATAAGATTTTCCATATTTTGTTTGATTTTGATTGATATCAGAAGAAAGTGGTAGATAGAGGCAAATTCTAAAAAAGTGTAAGTACAAATTAAATGTTAGTTTCATGAAATGAAAAAGTAAGCTGTGCTCTGATTCCTGGTACCTGCTCTGTGATTTGGCTTCACATGAGCCTTTTTCCTCCCTGCAAAGGCGTTCTAGGTTTAAGAGTAAGTATTGAGGTCTTAGTGCATAGAACCATGACCTCTTGTCATGACCATTGTCATTCAAAGCTCTTTCTACCACAGCAGAGTCGCTATATAACAACTATTGGATTTCAGTTAAAAAAAAAAACATGATAAACATTTAAAATAACAAAAGAATGACAAGTATTTTTTTTCAGTTTCTATTTGAAAATAATTTCAAGTTTACAAAATATTACAAAAATCAAAATAATACACCTTGACAAGATTCAATTATTGCTGATATTTCATTTGCCTTATCATTCTCTGTCTCTCTCTGGTTTATTTTGTTCTTTATCATTTGAAAGTAAGTTTCATACATTATAGCCTTTTATTCCTGAATGCATCATTGAATTTTCTCCTAGTAGGAATAAAGCTGTATTCTCATATGTAGCCACAGTATAATTATCACCTTCACAAATTCCCAATGATAAAATACTTGTATCTAATTTGCATTTCTATTTCTTCCAATTTTGTCAGTTTTCCTAGTAATATCCTTTCCATCCTTTTCCTGCCTTTGGATATGGTTCTACGTATTTGGTGAAGGTATCCTATCTCTTGGGCCTTTAATCTGGGACTATTTTTTTTCTGACTTTGTCTTCTGTTCACAGTGCCAATTCTGAAGACTAGATACCACCTTTTATTTTTACTAAATGATTTCTCATTTTGTGTTCATGTAATCTCTGCTTGGGACTACATTGAAATTATATATTCTCAGTAGAAATATTGCCTAGTTGATGGTCTGTCTTTCTCAGGGTTTGGTATCAGGAGAAATGACAGAGTCCATTTGTCCCCCTCTGATGATGTACATTTTTATCTTTCTGTGTTGAAACACTTTATTTTTTTTTGTTTAAAAAACATAGCTGACATAAAAATTATGCCAATTTCAGGAGCGCCACCTGACAATTTGCTGCATGTATACATTGCATGACATCCAATCAAGGTAAACATATTTATCCTTTCAGGTATGTAACATTTTTGGGGTATTGAAAACATCTGGAAATCCTGTCTTCTCCATTTTTATGGAGAATTAACACCATCTGGCTTCACCTTACTGTAAGACAGAATCCCGGAACTTATACTTGTAATCTGGGAGCCATCACTCAGAACCAAATAATGTTTTTGTCCCTGCCACAATTTTCTCCTATATTTACCACCCATTGATAACTCCTGTCTAGTAAATGCTTATCAAGATGATTAAAATTTTTATTTTTCTAGTTGTAATACTCTCCACAATGACCACTTGGCCCTGAGCATTCCGTATAAGTGAACTCTCTTCATCATGATCTGTTTACCTATTTTACCACAAACTTGAAGTCTTTCTCCCAGGTTATTCATAATTTATTAATTAAGGTATTTGGTACTCAAGGTGTCCAGGCTTGGGCAATGAAAGCCTCTTCAATCTCTTTCTTGTGTTCTTGTGACCCCTTTTAAGCAATTCCATACTTTCTGGTCTTATGAAGTATTTACAGTCTTACTTCCTAGTCCCAAACCTTGAATCAATCATTTCTCTGAGAAGTTTTGATTCAATTTCAAGGGAAGTAACATCAAAGATCAGGGTTTATATGCTAAGTGTGGTCTTTGCTAATGAGATATCTTTGCTTCTTGACCCTGTCAGCCAACTGGCTTTGAAACTGAAGAATGTATAGATATCTATATGTATATATGTACCTGCATATCATTATATATATGCAAAAACACATTCAAGGACACACACACAGAAGTCTACATATACTCTCGTCTACTTATTTTAGATGTCTGGAGTTCCCATCAGTGTCTTCGATTTCAGTCCATTCCCACAAAAGCATAAAATTCTTGACTTATCCAAGAAATATTTCCCTCCATGCACTGAGAGCCCTGGGTCTCTTTACCGTTGAGGGTTGAGGCACTAACTCCCTTGTTGAATGTGCTAACGTACTTAAAGTTCTGTCAGAATTGCTTCAGAATCATTATCACAAACAAAACCAGTTAAAATAAATCAGGGTTCATTTTCAGATTGGCCTTCTCCCACCTTGTCTGGACACATCCTCATCCAAGTCGATGCTGAGGTTTTATGGTTAAATGCTGTGTACCAAAGCTCTAAAGGTACTTGAATTATTTCTTTGTCCCCTCCTTTTCTCTTTGTTTTCTTTTCTTTTTTGTCCCCTCCTTTCTTCCTCGGATTTTTATTTATTCTCTTTAATATAGTTGATAATACAGTTCATTTGTTTCAGTTTTCTTCCAGTTTAGTCTTCCTTCTCTCAAATTATTATTGAGATTATATTTTCCTCAGTGTGTAGAGTACTAACGCATTGGCTAAGTTGAAACTATACCAAAATAATGCCTCAAAAGCTGTCACTCCCTTCCCCCATCTCATCCATCTCATTTTCCCCAAGTTGGACAAAGCCATTGTCTTTAATTTCGTCTTTTGTTTTCAAGCAAATACATTTATATTTTATTATCCCTTCTTATAAAACCCCAAAAGGTATATCCTTGAGCCCTTTGCTTTTGACTTTTTAAAAATTAGGTAGTGCCTTGGAATCATTTCATATTAGTTCACAGAGGTTTTCCCCAGTCTTTTTTATACTTCTATGATTATTGAAATCACAACTTGTGGATACCCTTCCAAAAATGTAAAAGAAGGCCTAGTGTCCAATCCATGTCCATGTTTTGCCAAAAGGATTCAAGACTTAGGAATGGCTTGCCAAGTAGAATACTGGCATAAATGGCCAAATCTGCTCTATTTTTGTCTAATAGCAGCTGTTTTTTGAACCCATCAGGTCATATTTTTCATTCATTTTTTTTCTAGCAGTTGTCCTTGTTCCACATGTGTATTTCCCATGATACCCTCTTATCCAGCAATATTTCTAGGCCTACAAATGCACTTAAAAGTAGAGAGGTGTCAAAAAAATCTCTGCCATGTTTTCACTCTGCCCAGAAACTGCGATTGAAGAAGCCAGGCAGGATGAAATCCATGGACCATTCTTCTGTTCAAGCCATGTGAGCACATACATGGGAATCAAGTCTACTCTGCTACTTTTTCCTGATGTCCAAAAAGCTGCTTTGTGGTCCTCAATACTCTCCCTGCTGTGTCACCATCATGTCTACATCCTGTACCCAGACTTCTCAGAAGTTTCTTGCTAGCTGTGTCCCTCCCAATCATTCTCCCACTGCAGCCTTTTCTCTGCCCCCTCCACTGTCATAAAACTCATCAACCACACTTCTTGGGAAAAAGATCACCCCATCCAACACTGAAGAAGCTTCTAGTACTTGGCAGTTTGCTTTAAAACCATTTTAAATTTGATTTATGAAGCTTAAAATATTCTCTCCTACTTTTAAACACATCTCATCCACCTTACTTTAAGTCTCCCAGATTTGTTTATTTCTTGACCTTTCTTTTCAGCTCCTATTTGAATAATTTATGTGCTCCCATTATTTCAATTCGCCTCTAACTGTAAAATTCTAAGGTTCCAACTCTGAACTTGACGTTTCACAAATTCAGGTTCTAGATCAATTTATGCAACTGGTATTCCATCTGATGATTTCTTTAGGGTCTGATAGTTTAAAATTTGGTCATTTTATACCACTTCCTATCACAGATAATGGCATTACTTTTTTCCTGTTGCTTCCTGAGCTATCCCAGAACATCCCTCTCACTAATGCTATCAGAAAGCTCCAGATGGTCCTGTTCTCTGATAGGCTGAAACACTGTGCAAACACTTTCACCCCACAGCTATCTGATGCAGAAATCTCATGATTCCACGTTTGGTTTGTAGCCATAATTGCCCAGTTCCCAGTTTTGAATCATTTATGGGGTTTAGTTTGCCCCAAACATGTCAACTCATCAGCTCCTTTGCGAATATTTAAGGATGTGCCCTGCAAGCACTGTAGACAATGCATATGAAACAGGAGGCTTATTCATAAAGGGAGTTTGCAAATATTGGAAGACAGAGTTACAGGTGTAGGTTTATCAGAGCATAGCTCTTTGCCAGTGGTTCTCAGTCTTTTAAAAACTAGCTTGATGAGCAACAAAAATGAAGATCCCCAGTTTCTATGTTGATTCTGCTTCCACAATCCTGGGAGAGCGTCTGAGAACCTACAGCAGAAATAACCCTCATATGTGTGGTTGCCTGTGCAGAAATTCCTGAGAAATTCCTCCAGACAGTTCCTGATCAAGTACCCAATCTTTGTTGAAGAGATTATATATATATATATAATTTTTCTCCTACCAAATGTAATATGTGGCTTACAGAAAAAAGTCACAATTAATGAGAAAACTTTTAATGTAGTAAAAGACATGAGCCAAAAATTAAAAATAGTGGCATGAAGAACTGCTTGAAAATTCCTAAGAAAAATGCTGAATTTAAGCATAAAAATTCCCTCTTAGTGTCTAGTGATCAAGGTAAAGGAAAAAACATGACCATGGAGAGAATTTTTCAACTAGTAAAAGAGGTAACTCTCTTTCATACCTGAGCTTTAGGAGGAACTGGTCCCATTGGTCTTTATTTAAGGACTATTGAATGACGTTAATGGATGGTATAACTCAAGTCCTTTTTGAAAAAGGAGTTTACACAGAGCCACTTCGTATAATAAACTTTTCTGGGAATTGAGGATCTGGTATGGTTGTATTTGAAGAAATATTGAAGATAAGTGATTGGTGGCTCCTTTAGATGGTCTCCCAGAGGCTTAAGACAAGGATGACTCACAGGCAATTCAAAATTGAGAGAACTACTCAGAGTTACTCACAGATAGTTTGGTTGCTGATTGAAGGAAAGAAATAAAAAGATCCAATGTATAGATAACAAAGATGTTGTTTCCTGTGAGAATAAAAGGGATTGTCTTGATGTTTTTAATTTAATGGAGGGTCATGACACTTCTACACAGCAGTGTGTTAAGTGAACACCTTCCTACGAAGCAATGGTGATTCTCCCAATACAATTCTGTGTCTGCACAAACTGTTGATGGAAACCCCAGACGTCCTCCTATATAAGAAACACGAGAGACGGCTTCTCCGAAAGGACTCTAATGATGAAACATACAGAAGTCTGCAGAGTACAGAAATGTGATTTCTGCCATTTTTTTCATCTCCCTTCCAGCTGCCCTTTGGGTGGTGACCCTTAGGCACTAAAGACACAAATCCTTACAGCTGACTATTTTTCTATTATCCATTCTGATCTCAAAATATTTCTGCCATAGCTGATAGTTTTGATTTTAAGAGAATTAATATGTACAGCTTTTCCTAACATAAGTTGACCAATATGTTAAATTGCTTGTCATAGCCATTTCTTGAACCCTATAGGAAGGCATGTCATCAGCACTCAAGAGGTGCCTGTTTTGCAGTGGCTAGGTCATTGAATGACAACCAATCTTTTCAGCCATAAAACTAAAAAGGGAGCACTTGAGATCCAGCCCTGTTTTATGCCATTTAAAATAGACATTTCATCTGTCAAAAAGAAGGCCTTTCCTATCCATGTTAATTTGTGCCATAGTGGCCAGCAGTAATGGCTCTGGGAGAGAATTATAAGCTTTGAATCTTAGTTGAGATCATACACTTAGGCCTCTTTATGGATTCAGTGACCAATGATAAATCAATGGGTTCCTTGAAAAGCCTTAAAATGCTCCTAGCTGACTGAGAGACAGCATTTTATCTCCAGCAGTATATGGAGCATGCTGATGTCTTACCTCCCTTCCAGTTGTCCAGAGCACCTTTGCCTAATCTTGGTGCCTTTTTCTATACAGTATCTCATATTGATTTCTGTATATGTCTGATAGCTTGAATTAGTTTTCTATTTTACTGAATCCTCCAAAATTTTAACAATGATCTCATTATTTAAATATTTACTGAATTTTAAAAAAATGAATGACTAGTGGGTACATGAATACATTGATCAATACTTGCTTCTTTTTTATGATAAAATATACAAAGTCCCTAGCAAAATAATTAGGAGACACAGAAAGATCTGATAAATGTGAGCTGTGTCTTCTGCCTCGAAAGGTTGTTTGGGAAGATTATTTTTATTGGAAAGGCAGATCAAATTTACAGAGAGGAGAGAGAAAGAAAAAAAGATCTTTCACCCACTAGTTCACTCCTTGAATGGCTGCAATGGCCAAAGCAGAACCTATTTGAAACCTGGAACCTGGGGCTTCCTTCGGGTTCCCCATGTAGGTGCAGGGTCCCAAGTGCTTGAGCCTTTCTCTGCTGCTTTCCCAGAGCATAAACAAGGAGCTGGATGGGAAGTGGAGCATCTGGAACATCAATTGGCACCCATATGGGATCCTAACACTTGCAAGGAGAGGATTAGCTATTGAGCCATCACTGGGCTCCTGTTTCAGCTTCCTTTCAGGAAAATTTGTTCATTCTATCAGTTGAGACTCTCAAGGTAGAAATTGTTGAGACTGGGAGTTTCCATCAGCACTGCCTACAGTGTTACAGACCTTGTCACGTAGGTCATGCCATCTTAACATTCTAGTTGGATTCCCACAGTGTTCTCCTGGTGAAACCCCAATGAATACCTCAGCAGATTGAATCAGGAAAGCTGAAAGCTCCTTTTTTAACTTCTCCTCTGGAGCTCATATGGGAACTTCAGAAATTATTTCAGTTGACTGAAAACATATTTTATTTAGCTACTTACTCTTTCTCAGTATATTACACAACCAAATCAACAATTCCTTCTGTTTTCATCTGTTTCATCTCTTGATATACAATAAGTGATATGACAGCCTGAATTAAGTTTAGAAGCTTTTTTCAGTTGACCTGCACTAGGGCCTACCATGGAGGTCTTTCACGGTAGATAGGAGGATCCAACCTCTGTCCTGTATTTTGGACAGCTTAGGTTTATAGTGTATAAAACCAAAGTCTTGTAGTAAAAAGTAGGTTATCAGGTCTAGTTTCATGCCCAGCAATTGTATTTAATTGCAATAAACCTATAGTACAGATACTGCTTAACAACCTATGTTTAAGGAGCAGTAGAATTTGAAATTGCACTTTCTGTTTTGAGAGTCTGGCTTGCTGTAGGATCACCTTCTTGATGCAGGAGTCCTGTGTCATTCAAGTGACTCTCCATTAGTTTACCTTGTCATAAATGAAAATCAGCGTTTTCCTTGAAACTGCCCTTTGAAGTTTTGTACAAGTCCCCTATCTCTCTCCTTTTGTTAAAAAAAGGCTAATCCTTTTAATTTTTTCCCATTTCCCAGTTCGTTCCTATTTCTTTCATTTTTTTGGACTTTTTGATTTCTTAAGTTAACTCTAATTCCCCATATATTTATAAACTAGAGAAATTAAAACTTAATAGTTTATGCTAAAAAATATGGTCATCACTGTGTATTGCAAATGGGCAGCTTTAACCTAACTGTGGTAAATGATTACTCATATTTTTCTACTTTAAGTGGGGTCAATTGATACCTTTTATGTTTATGCTTTTTTTAAAAAAAAATAATTTATTTGAAAGGCCTAGCTACAGGAATAGAGAGAGCAAGAGAGACCGTTCCTCCATTTGTTCATTCCCCTGATGACCACAGTTGTCAAGGCTGAAGCCAGGGGCCTAGAGCTTCTTCCAGGTCTCCCAAGTGGACACAAGGGTCTGAGTACCTACAGTAGCTTCACTTTCGTCTCCAGGCACATTAGTAGAGAGTTGGATGGGAAAATGAGCAGCCAGGGCTTGGACCCATGCTCATTTTGGATGATACTGTTGCAAATGGCAGCTTAACTTATGCCACAACACCAGCCTGTTTTTCTAACAGATGTGAAAATAATGCTAATAAAACTACCAATATTCATAGTGACCATAGCTGTTACTAAATTGATAATGCTTAATAAATGCTACTTCCTTTGGTTCCTATAAAAAACTAACTGGTGCAGATGTTAGAATTTCCATGTTACAGATGATAAAACCGAGGCCCAGGGACATTTGGTAAGTTTTCTGAGGCCCAGTTGAATTCATGCTGATTAGTTGTCAGGCCACTGTTGCTGTCTCCAAGAATAATGGTTCAGGACAATGAGGATAAAACTGGGATGTGCTCTGTATGCTATTCTGATTACTCTATTACAGATGTCAGTTCATTTTAAAAGATGACTTTTATCGTCAAATGCTATCAGTTACTTCATCCGGAGAACCAATTAAAACTCCATAGAAGTTAAGGCTTCTCAAAATATGCTTCTAAACATATTTTTCATAATTCATTATGATCATGTTGCTTCTACAAAAACTTCATTTATTGAGTCAATAGTTACCTAACACTTACTAATTATCCAAATACACTCCTATGTATCTATGAATAAGAACTCAAATAAGCCTATGAATTATGTACTACCTTGAAAGTGGAGAAGCAGGGATAAGAGACAAGTCAAATATCTTGTGTAAGGTACCAGAAATAGAAGTTAGAAGTGAAACCTGAGCCCAGGCTTTGCAAACCATGCATGAGATCATGATATAATTCTCTGTTAACTGTTGAGCGATGAGATTTTTCATAGACTCTACGGTGGCTATTTTAAATTCTACAATGAATTTTAAAGTATAAATTAGGCATTTAATGGATAGGTATGTATGAGTAGATACTCTACACAAACATATTATGCTAAAAAAATTAATGAGATTGGCTTATTTCACTGAGCATAATGGTCTCCAGTTAGAACCATTTTGTTGTTGCAAATGGTAGAACTTTTTTAATAGCGGAATAGTATTCCATGGAGTAAAATAAGCCAATCTCAAAAGGACAAATATCGTATGTTCCCTCTGGTATAAGATAAGCTTCATGATATATATATGTGCGTGTATATAAAAACATGTATGTACATTGAGTCTCATAGATGAACTGTGTAATGGAGACTAGCATATTGGGAAGTGAAGATGCATAGTGGTATGCATCTCTACTCCTGAGTAAAAGGGGAACTCTCAATGAAACTTTTAAATATACCTTGACAACAGGATATGAAACTTGCCACCATTTTGCCTGTAGCTACAATGCCATGATACCCTTAAATAGCAGAATACTGGATTTGTGGCTGTTGCTAAAGGCTAAGCTATTTTAATAATATGGGGAAAGACAGTAGCAGGGAGAGAATGGGGAGAGAGGAAGGGAAGGTGGAGGGGGAAGCCTTATACCTATAAAATTGTATCATGAAAAATAATATAAATGTAAAACATGTATTAACATTTTTAATGAATTAAAATTTAAAAAGAATTTTAATAATATAAAAATAAGCTCTCTTATCCAGAAATAGCCTATATCCTAGAAATACAGACCAAGAACTCTAAGCCTGAGGGCATCTAGAGCAGTAACATAAACAGGATGTCACCACAGCCTTTTTCTCTGCTTTGTTCCACAGTACTTGACTTTTCACATGTATCCAAAACTTGCTGTTTTGATTCTGACTCCAAGTCATAGAGGTAAGACACAGCGGAGGGTCCTGAATATTTCAGGCTTGACAAACCATGTGTCAGTTCTAGGTCTGCTTTCACCACTGAAACAATGCTATTCAACTAAGAAATATCTACCATTTTTTAATGGCCACTGCATAAAACTATCACTATTAGTTTATATCCTCAAATGTTGGTCATTTCACCATTTACAAAAAGGCTGTGTTTGATTTGGTTTAAGCAAAGAATATTTATCTCATGGCATTCTCTACCTGGTTTTAATTGAATTTGTAAAGATTTATTTTATTCTTATTAGAAGGGCAGATTTACAGAGAAAAGGAGAGAGAAAGATCTTCCATCTGCTGGTTCACTCCTCAAGTGACTGCGATGGTCAGAGTTGAACTGATCTCAAGCCAGGATCCCAGTCCACAAGCAGGGAGCTGGATGGAAGGTGGAGTAGCCAGGACACAAACTGGCCCTCATATGGGATCACCAGCAAACACAAGATGAGAATTTCAGCCACTAGGCTACAGTGCTGGATGTTACCTGGTTCATTTTAAACAATGTAAGTTAGAACCTTTTGGGAGTTCCTTGACATCCATTTTCCCTGTAGAAAGCCAGGCACTTTTTCACCACTGTTGAAATCAGCATATATTTGAATTTGGAGAAGGCAAGGAAAGAAAATTCCCTTCCACAGCTTATGTAAACGTTGACCGCAGCTGCACCTGAAATAAGACACTAACAGACATCAAATGGAATTTTAAACAATAATATAAATGATAACGGTGGTTTCCTCGGCAAGAAGTGAAACCTGTAGGCCACAGTGCACAAACAGAGGGCAAGCTGGACATGTTTTGAACACACACACTGGTCACAGTGAAGAGAAAAGCCCCCAGACCCTGGAGTCAGGGGACCCAAGGCACAATCCCAGTCCTGCCACTTGCCGTCTTGTCTGTCTTTAGGTAGATTCTGCAGATCCCTCTGTTCTTTAACGGGAATACAAATAATTTGCAAGATTACCTTGAACATGAGAACGGTTGCATTAATTAACCTAGTTCCTGATATTTTGGAAGTAAATATTTGTAAATATTGCCTTCCTTATTATGAAGATTTATGTTCTTAAACAAAATTTTGTTATGGGAGCTAACAAAGAAGGGGAAGAAAAGCTGTTTTGGGCATCATCATGATCCAAATGTGCCAAAGACAGCTGTGGCTCCGCTCTGGTGCTTAAAAAGCTGGATGCTTCATTAAATCTCACAGTGCGTGACCAGCACACAGCAAGCCACGGTCAGCCAGAAACCAAACAGGACACTATATCTGTTCACCTGCGTCCAGTGTGAGATATTTTGTTTGCAAAAAAAATAAAATACAAGAATAGTGCAGTTTTCATTAATAGATATGAGCTTCCATGATAGAGGCAAAGATTACCCAAAATGGAATTTTGTGGGCAAGACTTAGAGCAAACAAAGAAACACAGCCAGGGTGTAGGGACCTCGCACCCTTTCCCAGCTGTCTCATGCTGTGATAAAACATCTACACAAAGAAACCACTCTTACTCAAAGCAAGTTTGGAAACAATATTTCAGGAGTCTAACCCTTCTTTAATCATATACTTTGATAGAAGAATGTTCTTATGCACATCAGCTCAGTTCAATTCCTTCCAGAAGGACTGACATCTTAAACTGCACTAAACAATGAATCACCTTGTCAAATAAAGTGCAAAATGGAAAACCTGTTACCAAACTCATCTGATATAATGACATTTACAACAACATGTTTGAGGTGATAAACCGACAATAATAATTATATTTCCTTTAGACTTTGATTGTACTTTGAAAGTTCGATGCAATCATACTTTCTTCCTTCAAGAAAATTTTACACCCCGACATTTAATTTCTGAAACTTCAAAACCTTCCATGAACATGCAAATCACAGTTGGCATTAAAAGAAGCACTCTCGGCTCTCTTTCGGGAGCCTGGAATAACGATGATGACGACGATGATGCAAACAATAGCTGAGCATAGGAGACTTTTCCTGTAATTCAAGGTTGATGGAAGCATTTCAGTGCAGAAATGACAAATAGAGCACTTTACTCTCCCTAACAACACGGTTTGCTGGTGGCCTCTCTGGAGGAGAATAAAAGCAACAATCAAGGTCATGCGAGATGCCAGATGCAAGATAGGCCTTTTGCAAGTGGTAGGCACTTAATTATTATCACATGAAGAAGAGGTTCTGGGAATCATTTGTTTCCTCATAAGGTTTAATTGTCCTCCTAGTGCAGGCTAAAATTCTTCCGGATGGGAGCTCCTGGAGCTGTGTTTCTGGGTCAGGCAGACCTTCCTGGTTCCTGGGGTCTACTTGATGAAAAGGCCTTACCTTGCCTGGGTTCCTGGGTGAGAGCCTGGCTTCCCTTCAGAAGAGCCACACCTGGGAGCCTCTGACACACTGCCTGGTTCTCATGGCCACTGCAGTGGTGCTGGGAGGCCAGTGGGGTTACATGCACCAGCCTATCTCATCTGTTTTGCTGTTTGTCAGGAGCTGTGGCTAAAAGTTCATCATTTAAATCTGGACATTTTTTTGCTAAAATGAGAGTGGAAAAACTGTGTTTTAGTACCAATTCACCAGTTTCTGTTTCAGAACTCCCCAGAGAATTCTATTTACTATAAACCATTCTTAGAATACTTACTGGGCCTAACATGGTAGCCTAGTGGCTAAAATCCTCACCTTGCATGTGTCGGAATCCCATATGGGTGTCAGTTCGTGTCCCAGTTGCTCCACTTCCCATCCCACTCCCTGCTTGTGACCTGGGAAAGCAGTGGAGGACAGCCCCAAACCTTGGGACCCTGCACTGTGTGGAAGACCCCAAGAAAGCCCCTGGCTCCTGGCTCAGATTGGTTCAGCTTTGGCCATTGCGGTCACTTGGGGAGTGAACCAGCAGACAAAAGATCTTCCTCTCTGTCTCTTCTCCTCTCAAAACAAATAAATCTTTAAAACAAAAAAAAAACTTGAAATTTCAAACATTGGCTTAAAACCTCAAGATTAAAATACTGAAGAGCAACACACGAGTTGGAAGTTATGGAAAAAATGCAATTTTTGCATGTTGTGTTTCAGATGATGTATGTAGAAGTGTGGGTGATTCTGTTTAGGACATAGTAGGCTTTGATAGAGTCGAGGTCATGTCATATTCACATTTCTTTCTGTGTGTTCTCAGATGTTAAGAGACCTTGTGCCATGGAGACAACAATATTCCAGAATATAAATTGTGATTGTGTTTATATTACTTATTTGAAATACTTGGCCCAGAATGTAGGGACTAATGAAGTACATGTTTCTTGGTCTTACAATGCCTTCAAAATTGTGGCTCCCAATAAGTTGGTACTAATTTTGACATACATACAAATCTTTAGATAAAAGATAGCCTCCATATTTCATAATACCCTGAAGCCCAAGGAAATTTCCAGAATAGCCAGGGTGGTGCCAGAATTTAACACTGTTAATTTTACAGTTTGTATTTGTCAAATGAGGGAAAATGGACAAAATTTAATATATAATTTTATATATTATTACATATATAAGGGAAAGTATCACAATATAAAACTTAAGGGAAGATGGCTGTGCTGATAACACGAGTAGATCAGGGTGCTGTGAGGGTGTAGGCCACAGTATGGGCAGCAATATTGACATCTGTTGTCCCTTGTGGCCTTTGTTGCATGAACTCCATCTCTGCTGTCTGTCATGTAGGTTCTGTCTCTAATACCTTGCAAGTTATTAATAAACCGGTTCTATGGAGGAAGACAGGCCACTTTCCTGAGGTCACACAGCAATGATGGCATGAGCCGGTATTTTAAGTCAGGCCCATCTCTTCTTCTTCTTCTTTTTTTTTTTTTTTTAAATTTATTTTCTTTTTATTGGAAAGGCAGATTTACAGAGAGAAGGAAAAACCGGGAGAAAGATCTTTTGTCTGGTGGTTTACTCCCCAAATGGCCACAAAGGCCAGAGCTGAGCCAGTCTGAAGCCAGGATGCGGAATCCCGAGGCTTTGACCTGTCCTCGACCGCTTTCCCAGGCCACAAGTAGGGAGCCGGATGGGAAGTGGAGCAACCCAAACACAAGCCGGTACCCATATGGGATCCTGGTGCATGCAAGGTGAGGATTTAGCCACCAGGCTACCATGCCAGGCCCAGGCCCATCTCTTCTAAAAGCTGTTAGTATTTGCCCCCTGCTCTGCAGGTCAGTTGAAATGCATAGAAACAGTAAGGGGGCTTGTGGAGAAACAGAAAAGATAGCAAGGTATCAGCAGCTCAGAATCTCGTAGGCAATGGCCATTTGACGTAGTGAGGCTGGCTGGAAGAAGACACTATGATTTTTTTGAGTCTAAAAAAGAAACTTTTGTACATATTCATTGCATACACATGACTCTAGCAAATATAAAAAAAAAAATTCTTTTGACCCAAAGTGTAGACTAACATTTGCCCATTCTTTGAAAACAATAAGAGATGATTGGTGGCTACATGCTGAAATGTTCTTTTCCCTCTGCTCCAGACATCATTATTTGTTAAATCATTGAGAGAGGAAAATGGACAAAGACTCCATATTGTGCAAGATGGTGATACATTCAAATAGCTTTGTCTCTTTCCTAACAAATCAGGCTAGCAAACGTGGCTAATTAGAGGGCCAGCAGGCCCTTGAAGCACACACAATGAGTTTCAGGGGGCAAAGACACATCAGGGTTCACATGCCAGCAAGGCTTTAAGCAGCAGAGAAATCAGGAGGCCTCGCGTGGTGTCCTCGGGAACAAGAGGCTGGCTGCCTGGAACCCACAGACAACACAGCAGAGTCTGGGCTAATGTCTGTGTTAATTCAACTTTTTGCTGGAATTGATGTTCAACTTTTTTTTTTTTTAATAAATCAGTGCCTTCCAAAACTGAAAAAAAAAATCTATAAAATGTAACAAGGAGTCTATGACAATTAGTGCTGTATGCTCTTTTTCACTCCTCTTTTTGGAAACAGTTTTATTTTTTCCTGGTTCAGATACTAGTTCCCATAATTACTCTGAACATTTACCATATTCTTCTGAATGAGTGTTCTTCATTTTTCTCCAGGGAAAGAAGCTGAAGAACTGAAATCTCTGTCTGGTTATAGTAACCTGAATAAAACTACAAAATGAGAGCTATGGTGATCAAACTGCTTCAACACGTTGCCACTTGGCACCCTGGACTTCCTGATTTAGCCACAAGAAGCAATATCAGCAGCAGGCGTCAGCAGTGTGAGCAGAACACACATAGGAACTGCCCAGGTGTGTAACTGCTGACTTCATATGTCTGTTTGAGCTCAGGCCAGTCACCAGTTAGACAGCTTGTTGGCTGGACATACACACTCCAGAAGTTGACTCTGACTAATTCATGCAATTCTTAGGAATTTTCAACTAAGGTAATGTGTAAGGAAATAAATTGACAAACAAAAGACAGAACCCTTTAAGATGGTTAAGTTCTAATTTATCTCATTAAGGTCACAATTTGAAACAACATCCTTCCTTTGGATTTCTTTCAATCTTATTAAGATTGATTGAAAACATAATCCCAACTTTCATACTTTCAAACTTAAAGAACTTTGCAAAGCATGTTCAAATTTAGTCTACCTGTAGTCCAGTTACAATGCAAATTATAAAGATCATGAATACAAGAATAGAGTATCAGAAAAATTATAAAGCAAAAATTATCTTTCTCTTCTGTTGAGGTTAGCAGGAGGTGGCAATAGTCCACCATCACAATGCTGAGGGCATATTATGTCTACTCTACGGTTTCAAGCTTCCAAAATCCATTGCTATATTCTATCATGGTACAATTCTACAAATAAGGAAATGTCTTATTCATTCATTAGATTTATTTTGTAATCCAGTAACTCATTTTATAAAAAAAATAAATAAATACAAACTCTTAGTGCTTCCCCATTGATCTGTGGAAGATATTGGGTATGTGTTCAGTAAGAAGCAAGAGTGACCACCCTGGGAGAGTTGAGATCTGGGCTACAGAGCAAGAGTTAGCTGGAGAGGAAACTTCCAGGGAGAGAAAACAAGTCGTGCTAAGACCCTCAGGGAACAACCAAGTCACCTGCTAGGGGAAGGAAGTGCCTGGAGATGTGGCAACAGGGAAAGGCCAGGAGGTTGGCAGGATGCAGCTGCTAGGCCATCCCTCCTCCCCTGCCTTCCAAAGCCTGTTCCTCTCCAGGTCATCTTAGTTCCCCCAGGCCCAATCATTCCAACCTTGGAGGCTTTCAGAACAGCCTGACAACTGGATGGGTTGCAGGCTAGCATCCCTCTTCCTCGCATATCTTCCTGGCTTCCCAGGTGCCCCACCTCCCCATTAAGCTCGGGGACCAGGAGGTTCTGCCCCAGCAAGCTTCTCCATTTTGGATCTCAGAACTGTGTCTGCTGCTCATTGGCTCCCAGTACTTCCTTTGCTCATCCCCAGGAGCTCCCAGTTAGACCCTGTCATTCATCTTTCCCTTCTCTGGGATGGTCTTCAGCACACATCCTACTCATTCCTCAAGTCTCAGTCCCGTCTCTGTGATCATACTCTTAACGAGAACTGCAAAATTGAGTCTCCATCCCCCACCCTATGCATTCAATATCCCCCTGCAGCTATTCATCCTCTTAAATTTCTTGTCTTGTCTATTGATAACTTCACTACATTTAAGGTCTGGTGCCAACTTCACCTGTGTGGCTGCGACACTTGGCTGGTGACCTGGCAATGTCTGACAGTCAGTCTCTACTGCTTGCACAGACCAGATAGAAGAAAATGAGGACAACAGCTGTCCTCTCATTTACAACTCAGAGGAAGTGACAAAGAATAAGTAAATAGTAGAAACACATGAAATAAATAGTTCCTTTATATGAATTATTCAGTTTATATCACATATCTATTGTGCCCACTGTTTGTTTTTACATATTGTTCACAGCATGTTTATAGGTAAGATATCACTCTTCTGTTACGTTTTTCAAGATAATGAAAGAATTAAGAAAAAATTAAGTACTTTGTTCACAGAGTTGCTAAGAGATGGGAACAGGTGGTAGTTGCAGAAAACCTTGAATTCCACATTCAGGGTGAAGGTAGTTAGTTGGCAGCTGTAAAGCCCTGTGGGTCTTCAGCATAGTGGACTGATTATCTGAAATATCAGTGGGAGTAGTCATTGCATGGATCACAGCAGTCCCTTTGTGCTTCTCGGTCTCTGAAGCCTTCATGTGACTGATACTGAATTCCCTTCCTTGGCTGTGGCCAGTAACTGAATGTCTGGTTTTGTTCCCTCCACTAAAGAGAACTGGGTTAATTTTCTAATGGAAACAATTCCTCTGAAACAAATCCATCACAGGAACAATTAAAATGATCAAACCTTAGACTAAGTGTGAAATCAAAATATAGCTGCTTTTTACAGCTATTTTAAATATAAAATCACAAACTACACAAAAATTCATGAGCTCTAATTTTCAAGGAAGAAAATGGGAAGTTCTTCCTACATGTGTTCTTAAGATGTTATCGTTCATGCAAAAATTTAATATAAGATAATTTCAGGGATTCTGTTTTGGTTTCTGTTAAACAGTAACAAACTGCAAGCTGTCTCTCTCCATGTGGCTGGGAATATTCTTACAGAGGGAAGTAGCAGATTGTGTATTCAGGTTCTTCTGTCTTCTGAATTACGTCAAAAAGCCAGACACACAAAAATACATCCTTGGGCTACACAGTAATTTGTGAAAGGACCATGCAGTGAAACAAGCGTATCTCCAACATCCGAAAACATAGCAAGACAGCACACATGCACAAAGAAATCTGATTTCCAGGTGTAAGGGCTGGCTTGAAAATTTGGAAGAGAGGCAAGATTGTCATAGAGTGATATGATTCTTTTTCACCTTAAAGTCCATTTTGTAATTTTCATATGTCATTAAATAGTCTTCATGCTTTATGCAAAAAGCATCATATAGTTCAACTTCAGGTTGTGCCATTATTTCTGTAAGCAAAGCTCTCTTTTTGTAGCAAAATTTTTCAATTTTTTAGTTTTTTAGTTTCCATAATGCAAAAAAAACCCCTCAATGCTGTGAAAATATTTAAAAAGCAGATTTGTTATAATGTATTTCCAAAATTATATACCCAATTATAATTTTAAATTTCAAATACACACATGTGCACACACATGCATGCAAGTTTTGTTACAATTAGTGTATAAAATGTTTCAATCAAAGGGAGAATCTCTTTGTGTTCCATGTTCCTTGTGCAGGCAACTATTGCTTTGTCACCAAATAAGCTGTGCATGTTCTAGAAGTTCATGTATCTGGAATCACACAGTATGCACACATTTTTGGCTAGGACTTTTAAATGCAGTGGCTTGTACATATTGTCGTTTTGTTTTGTCAGCCAGTCATGCTCTTAGGTGCGACGGTAGTTTCTTGTTTTTTTATTGCCGAGTAGTGTGTTCGCCATCGTCTGCTTATTCTTCCTCCCACTGGGATTTCTGCTCTTGACTGCTCTTGAGCACTTGACTGCGTTACAAGGCTTTCAAATGAGGCATGTTCCTGTCTCTAGAACAAATACCAGGAGTGGGATTTGTGATCCTGTGATAAGCGGATGCTTCACATTCTCGGTCATTCTGTTTCTGCAGAGTGATAACCTACTGAAGAGTGCGCTAGAGCCCCCCTTGCTGCCAGTCCTTGCCGCATTTGGTCTGGTCAGTCTTCGTAGTTAGCTAACTACCTGGTTTGGTTTGAAGTGGTACCTCTCTGTGGTTTTCATTTGCATTTCCCTGAAGATCTGCCACATTGAGTCCTGTCACATGCTCCTTCCTTTTTGCATATCTTTGGTAATGTGTTTCTTCAAATCTTTTGTCTATTTTTAAAATGAGTGAATTGTCTTTTTGAGTTTTGGAATTTCTTTATGTGCTCTGGACACAAGTCCTTTTGGCAGGTGTACAAAATACTTCAAAGAATTCACAAAAAAAAATCGTCCAGATTTGTAATGGAACTATTTTCTCGTGTTTTTTCTCTTGTTCTGCTGTTTCTTAATAGTATAAATTTGAATATAGTCAGTTTACACATACAACAAATTTAAATTATGATTTTTCTTTTATGACCCATACTCTTATCCAAGAGATTATTTTGCCAATCACATTTCAGCAAATTGATGATTTTCCAGGTAAAAATGGGCAATATGTTATATGTTTTCTGATACTAAAATCTTCACACTTTGTGTGGCTTTTACGAGAATTAAATAATGGCTGCAGCATGTTAACTATTCAATACATGTTCACTTTCATTGTGCTTAGACTTATCAGAAAGTTACTTTTCTCTTTTGTAAATTTTTTCCTCTCTTAGCTTTATTAAGATTAATTGGTAAACAAAATTTTCATCTCTCTACAGTGTACATGTTTTGCTATTTATAGAAAATGAAATTTTGGAATCAAGGTAATGGATATGTCCATCACCTCACAAATATATTTTATCATGGTGTGAACACTTAAGATCTACTATCTTAGCACTTTACAAGTAAATAGCACATTACTATAAACTGTATTTATCATGCATGGCAGTGTATTCTGGAATTTATTTATCCCATTTCTCTGGAACTTTGTGTACTCTGACCCACAACTTCCTGCTCTGTTTTCAACATTCAGGGCTTACAACTACCAATTCTGTTCTCTCTCTAAGAGACAAGTTGGACAATCACATATTGCATAGACAAGTGAGAGCATGCAACGGTTGTCCCTCTTTGCCTGGCTAAATTCATGTGGTATAATGTCCTCTAAGGTCATCCATGTTCTAGCAAGATTTTCTTCTTTTCAAAAGCAAATTGGTTTTCTATCATACATATATTCATATAAGTATATATACTTAGTATTTTAAAACTCCTTTTTGTCTGTCTGTAGATGCTTGGGTTGGATTTATAATTTTTTATTTTTGCTGGCTGCATTGTGAGGATCATATTCTACCAAAATCATTGCCCAAACCAATGTCAAGAAGCTTTGTCCAAAAGTTATTTTTTTCCTAGTGCTTCTTAAAAAAGATTTATTTATTTTTATTGGAAAGTAAGATATACAGAGAGGAGGAAAGACAGAGAGGAAGATCTTCCATCTGATGGTTCACTCCCTAAACGACTGCAATGGCTGGAACTGAGCCAATCCAAAGCCAGGAGCCAGGAGCCTCTTCTGGGTCTCCCATGTGGGTGCAGGGTCTCAAAGCTTTGGGCCATCCTCGACTGCTTTCCCAGCCACAGGCAGAGAGCTGGATGGGAAGTGGAGCTGCTGGGATTGGAACCTGTGCCTATATGGGATCCCAGTGCCATCAAGGCAAGGACTTTAGCTGCTATGCTATCATGCTAGGTTCTCCTAGTACTTTTACAGTTTAAGGTCTTACTTATAAGCCTTTAATACATTTTGGGTTCATTGTTTATGTGGTGTGAAATAAGGGTCCAATTTGGTTTGGCACCGTTTATTGAGTGGACTGTACATTACCCACTGTGTGTTCCTGGTATCCCTGTCAAAATTCAGTTGGCGATGAATGCATGGATTTCTTTCTGGGCTCTCTGCTCTGTATGACTGATCTGTGCGAGTTGTTATGTTAGTGTCACGCTGCCTTGAATACTATAGCTCTGTGGTATATTTTGAAGACAGTACGATGTCTCCAGTTGGTTCCTTTCGTTCAAGATGGCTTTTTTTCTTGTGGTTTTGTTTGAACACTGGGAGTTTTCTTCCAATTCAATGAAAAAACTGCAGTTTTTATAGAAATTGACTTAATCATTTACAATGCTTTAGGCAGTATGAGCATTGGAACAATGTAATTTTTCCCATCCATGATTATAGACTATCTTTCAACTTACTTACCTCTTCTTACATTTTTCTTTTAAAACTTTCTTCCCTAGAACATCCTAAGTATTTTATGATCAGAGAGCACATTTTTATTGAAAACGATTTTCCTCATTAATTGCTACATTTAAATTTTCCTCCTTATATCTCCTCTGTGATTTTCTTATTCACTAGTTTTCAGTTGACAAATCCCTTACTCATCAGGGATTGGTTCTAGACATAAGCATTTAATATGTGTGGAGATGGTGCCATAAAATATGGGAGGACAAAATGAAGAAATGATGTTGAAACCATTTGTTTGAGTTACTTTTAAATTGAGAATCTCATTTTGCATCACAGTTCAAAACAAATTCTAAGTGAATTAAAAATCTAAATTTAACAGAGAAGCAAAAACAAAACCAGCTGATGTTGCCACTCTGTCTCCCACCATTCATGCTTTGGGCTTCAGTGTGACTGTTGTTCTATAACAAGTTACCATAGAACTGAAAACTGCAATGACATGCATGATTCTGTGAACCAAGAATTCAAAGCCTCCCTGGTGTCTGGGCCGTTCTGGGTGGGAATTTCCCATGGGCTTCCCTGGCACTGACCTTGGCTGGAGTCATCCTCAGGCTGTCCTACCTGACATGGAAACATTTTCTATCAGGATGCTTCACCATGTGACTGAGAAGCTACCGTTGCCTGTGAGTGGGAGGTCTTGGGTTCTCCTTGTCCGCACCTACTCTACAGGGGTCCTCGATTGTCCTCAACAGATAGTAACAAAACTTGTTTAAAAATATTTTTGTATAGAGCCCATCCCCTTAAAATGTGAAATGTCTGGGATATTCATGTCATAGTACCATGTTTAACCTGTGTGCAAAGTGTGTGAAGCATTTGCTATTGAAAGGTAATACTAAGTTGTGTGTAACTTCTCCTCTTAGAGTAAAAAGCAATATTAAGTGGCATGTGAGGTCTTGTCTGTGAACCAGGACTCCCTGGTGAGTGTGCCTGGCCAAGATGATGCTCTTGGTAGTCTATAAGTAGTCTATAAGGGAGAGATGCAAGAGAGGTTGAAGGTCAACCAGTGACAAGTGCTGGAGAGATGGAGCCCAGTAGATACAAAAAGTCACTTAGGTTGGACAGGCAGGTTGCTCTCAACCAGCTTGTAGAGGGATGAGACTATATCTCAAATGCTCCAAGCTTGAGCCTATTAGAGAGCCTGGCATAGCTCTACCACCACCCTTGCCTCACAGGAGACTGCCCTCCCCCCACCTCTCTCTCTTTCTCTCTTTCTCTCTCTCTCTCTCCCCCCTTCCTCCAGAGAACAGAGTAAGTTAGTAAGCATGATGGCCTCAGGATGCATCCTCTGTCCCAGGACTAAGAGGCTCCCAAGGCCTTTGGGTAGAAGAATAAGAGATTTCAAACTGGATGAGTGTGAATTAGAAATGTTAAGTGGAGTTAAGTCGCAAAGTAGAATTTAAGTTAGTGTGTTGTGTGCATAAGAATAAAGCATAAAAGGCATGACCATGCAAGTCTCTTAACTGTGCTTGAAAGTAATAGAACTGCTCAGGACATCGTCTTCCAGAAAAGTGTCTTTGAGAACAGGGTGAAAACCTCATTCTCTTTGTTAAATCTGAGAGGCTACACACTTCCAACTCTGTGATCATCTGTTGGTCACACAGTCCAGGCAGGATCCAATGAGGAGCATCCCAGCTACCCCAGATTAGGAGCAGCAAGAGGCCAGAGTGAGCAGAGACCATCTTAAAGGCTGGCTACCAGAGGTTTCAAAGATCAGCTGGAACTGATTCCTAGTTGGCCTTTCTGTCTGTTAATGAGCGCTGTGGTGTTGAACTGTGCAAAGTGGCTGTGCTCACTACAAGCTAAGTAAATCTATGATTCTCTATATACCTGTCTTGGGCACAAATCATTTAATACCTGCAACAAATCACCCAACAGTTTTTGAAACAAGCCCCAGAAGTTTCCTTGCCTACTATTTTAAGCTCTTGTTCTCATTGTCAAATGTGCTTATGCTGCCCTCAGAGTCTCCTAGCTTTTCATGCTTACACCTGACTCAGAGAAGCTGAACCTGGCAGGCTCATGTCTATCATTCCTAGTATTCTTTTTGTAGTAATCTCCATTCCTCTTGAAGAACTTGAAGTAGTAAAATAAAGGCGGGCTCAGGCCTCATCTTTCTGTTTTCTCCATGGAGATTTCATTGTGAATAATCTAATGCCAGAGTATCTTACCCTGCTGATGATTAGGCATTCAGTTTACTAACAATACAGTTATTATTATGCATAGTGCTTGGGCCAGACAGGTGTGGTGCCTAGTGGCATTAGCTGTGAACCTAGCTTCCAGAGGATGCACTCAGAGAATGCCATTCACCTCCGAATGCTAGCATGGAGCTGGCATTTTGAACTTCTTAAAATTGTTCTGAAACCATTTTTTTTAAACTCTAGAATGAAATTGGGAGGCTTTTATACTTTTTGCAGAAAATGACCCACTTTAGCAAGACATTGTCCCCCACGATTCAGTAAGACGAGATTTTTGCAAAAATATAAGAGGCATAAACCTTGATTGTAAATGCATGTGTTCTGGAGGAAGCCTTCACAGCCTGTTTTCTTGCATCTTCAAACCTGCTGCGTTCAGCTGCCAAGCTGGCCACCAAGGCCTTCTGGCAGCTTGCTTCACAGCCCCTTTCTGGACATGCAGGAGGACATGCATGTAGGGGCAAATTGGCGTCCTTGCTGTAGGATTATCTTCTCAGCTGGAAATCCTATTAGCATTATTTACATTGCTTGGGAAGGAGCAGGAAGAGCATGAGGTTTGCCTGAAGCTGCAGGTGCCAGCCATGTAGCATGACAGTGATGAATGTCAGGGGCTGGAAGGCATGCTTCTCCCCGAAGGCTCTGCAGCCCGGACCTCAGAAAACACAAGCTGACTTAAAGAGAATCTCAGATTCCCATGTTTTAAAATTTTCACTGTTAAAAAGAACCTTCAATCTGGATCAAGTTACTGTTGTTGCCTCTTTAAAGACGAGACTAGTTACTGTGCTCTGAGTGTTTGTGTTTCCCTGAAGTTCAGGTGTGGAAATCGGAGCGCTGGAAGTGAAAGTGCTAGCAGGTGCTGCTCCTTCAGGGAGAGGAGGCCAGGAGAATGGGCCGGAAAAGGCTCCGTGCTTACATGAGGGCCTGGGCAACTCCTGCATCGGCTGCACTTGCGAGGCCTGAGACAGGACACGCCAACTGGATGGGGACCTCACCCAACACAGGACACACTGGTGCCTTGCTCTCAAACTTCCCAGCCTTCAAAACTGTGAGAGAGAAATTTATTTTTTTAAAAAATTTGTGTTGTTTATTATAAAGGCAAGATTGAGTCGGAGAGAGGAAACAAGAGGGAGGGAGAGAGAGAGAATCTTCTTTCTGCTGATTCACTCCCTAAATGGTTACAATGGCTGAGCTTGGGCCAGGTGCAAGCAGGAACCAGGGGCTTCTTCCAGGTCCCCCAACACGAGTGGCAAGGCCCAGGTACTTGAGCCACTTTCACCTGCTTTTTTCGGGGCATTAGCAGGGAAAGAAAATGGAGCAGCTGATGCACCAACCCGTGCCCATATGGGATGCTGGCATCACTGGTAGAGGCTTAACCTGAGGTATGACACAACTCAAGTTCTGTTGTTTCTGAACCACCTGCTTATATTATTTTGCTACCATGGCACCTAAAGGACTGAGTCATCGAGTAAAAGTGCTTAAGGTTCTCTTTGAATTTAGGGTTGTTGGCTAAGAATTGTGTGTCCCTTAGCTTTTCCTCCAAGAATTAAGATGTTCCCTGAAAGCACCACACCCCTTTCCATTGTGCTTGCCTGCAGCACAATTGACTTTTCTGGCCATTTCTCCAAGAATACAACTTGACTGCATCTTTTGTGAAAATGCCCTGGCAGTGTTTATATAGTAGTATATGTAAATTCGGTTTCTCTGCTCTCTAAACTGTAATTAGGAGATGGTGGAGAAAAACAAATGGAAAATGCCAAGTTTGTTCTAGAACTTTACTAAGTGGGCTTTAGCAGTGCGTAAGTGTTACAAAGTATAATTCCAGTACATTTGAAAGTGTCAGAATGGACAGTAGTAATTGTAGATCTGTATCTCTTGCTTCAAGCTCTTCTTTTTCACCCCAACATTTACTGCAAAACTCCTGTGAAGTGATTTTGTCAGACTCACCAGAATACATCCTCATTCGGGGATAATGGCAGAATGTCCAGTTGCTCTGGGTTCTTAGTCACTAGGACGAGAGCATGGGGGCAGCTTCCTCCCAGTCTCCAGGAGGAAGTGCTACCACCATGCAGGGTAGCAGCACCTGTCAGCAAGAAACTATTCTTAGCACTGAAGACTGGAAAAGTAAAATAGGTCTCCCCTACATCTCGAATCAATCTCTTTTGCAAATGTACTCCCCCCCCCCCCCAATTTGCTTAGAGCACCAAGGCCCCTGCTGTGTTCTGGGCAGGGCACACCACTGCCATGCTATCAAAATGGACGGTACCACCTCTGTCTTCTCTAAGTGTGAGGCTTGCAGGGCACATGTGCACAGCTGTGGTTTGCATGATGCTCTTGTTGCCTAGGCCAGAATGCACGGTGGGCAGGAATGGTTTCCTGGAGTCCTCACATTGAGCTCAGGGTGGGACTCATGGCTCATACTTAATAATGACTTAATGGAGAAATAAATGCACTTTGGATTTCCCACATGTATTTATATTCTTTGCTGGGTTACTTCTGTTCAAGATGATAGGCCTTATTTCAGAATGTTAGAAAGGCTTTTCCATGTGTTTTAATGGAAATTTGTTTCTCTTTGCAATTTTCAATATCCTAACCTGCTTTTCCATTAACATATTAAGTTATTTTTTATCTCTGTAGAGTGAAGTTAATGATCAGCCTGAAATATTTATGCATGCAATATACACTTCAGGTTAGCTACCTGGAGCATATATATGTCATGCAAGTGTTATTTACACAATTGTAACAATATTAACTCATTTAGAGGTGGATCTATGCTCTCCACTTTTATCTGTGTGGATTTATAACTGCTTCAAAAGCAAAGATCAAGGAAATGATGCTATACATTTCAGAGGTTACATTGTCAAAGGACATACAACCTCTGCCCTGGCCTCCAGGACACTTGAACTTGAGGCCCCTCGTAACCAGTAACATAATCTGAGCCTCTTGATGCTGTCATGCTGTGACCATGCCCAGACCTTCAGGGCAGGTCGTATAGAAGTGTCAGTGGATGGCCCCAGCTGAGCCAGCTTTGAATCCGCTGAAATCAGGCACCAGACACGTGAATGCAAAACTCCAGGTGACCTCAATGCTCAGTCATCCCACCTTCCCCTGTCAGCCAGGCTTTCTGTATCAAGCCCTAATTTATTTTTTTTTAGTGGAAATCAACATTATACTTTGTGTCCTGTTCAAAACTCTGAGTTGAATCTATACAAATTAAAAATGCTGGTTCCGGGCCTGGCACGGTGGCACAAGTGGTTAAGGTCCTCGCCTTGCGCACCCGGGATCCCATATGGGCACTGGTTCTATCCTGGCAGCCCCGCTTCCCTTCCAGCTCCCTGCCTGTGGCCTGGGAAAGCAGGACAGCCCAAAGCTTTGGGAACCTGCACCCGCGTGGGAGACCCGGAAGAGGCTCCTGGCTTCGGATCGGCATAGCACCGGCCGTTGTGCTCACTTGGGGAGTGAATCATTGGACGGAAGATCTTCCTCTCTGTCTCTCCTCTCTGTGTATCTGCCTTTCCAATAAAAACATAATAAAAATAAATCTTTAAAAAAAATGCTGGTTCCAACAATAAGTTTGGTGAAGTTTATTAAACAGCAGTAAGAAGCATATCACTATGTACCACAAGTCAGTGTCATCCCTGTTTGTTTTCTTAAAAGAATTGTTTATTTTTTATTGGAAAGTCAGATTTACAGAGAGAAGGAGAGACAAAGATCTTCCATCTGCTGGTTCACTCCCTCAGTGGCCACAGTGGCTGGAGCTTCCTCTGGGTCTCCCACACGGGTTCAGGATCCCAAGACTTTGATCCGACCTTTACTGCTTTCCCAGGCCACAAGCAGGGAGTTGGAAGAGAAGTGGGAGCAGCCGGGATACAATCTGGTACCCATATTGGATCCTAGTGCATGCTGGACTAGGACTTTAGCCACTAGGCTATCGCACCGGACTCTAGTTTAATCTCTTAGTTGGACTGTAACCACAGCCTCCTTTCTGGTCTCCTGCCTTTTGTCTTCATCTGATTGGGGTATTTCTTACATAGAGGCTATCATGAAGGAACATTTGACAGTTTATCATGTGTAAAGACGAAAAATAAAATTATTAAAAGATAAAATGGCAATATAGCTCAAGTAAACAAATTTACATAACCATGCAAAAAGAAAAGAAATATCTTCAGGGACCAAAAGCAGGAGACAGAGAAGCCTACAAAATAAGTTAAAGATGCAAGTTTGCAGAGGTTCCAGGCTCACAGCAGGCAGAGGTGCCAGAGGATGAACAAACAGAAAATAGATATCAAGATGATTGATTTAAAATCAACAGCAAAAGTTAAATGTAAATGATAAGGGACAAATTACCATTTAGCAATTTTCAGATTGTATGATAAAATAAGACCAACCTAGTTGGTGTATACAATTGATTTTATGAAGCAATAGATTAAAGATAAAAGTAAACTTAATTGGCATGAAAGGATTTGCATGGAGAATTTGCTAAACTTAGAGTAGTTTCAATAATTGCTATTAAAACAAAGACTAGTACTAGAAATAAATGGATACATTTTTAAATAAAAAAATATGAGTACCTAAATGTGAGTTTCAATATAAATGCAAAAAAGTTGCAAAATAATCAGAAACGAAAGGAGAAAGAGAAAAATCCACAATTTCTGCTAGCTATTTTGAACCTCTCTTAGTAACTGATAGATTATTTAGAAAAAGTTACAAGTATATGGAATACTTGGCTAGTGTCAATAGACATGATTAACAAGTTTACAGAACACTTTGTCCAACAGTAGCAGAATTCACAGTCTTTATAAATACATGTGGAACATTCACCAACATGAAATATATTTTAGATCAAGACTAATATGTTTAAAACATATAACACGTTTAATGATCACAATGTAAATGAATGAGAAAAGTAATAGCAAATGATATATTGGAAAATTCCCAAATAGAACCAGTGCCCATATGGGGACTGTTGTGATAGCTTAGCAGCTAAAGTCCTCACCTTGAACACACCAGGATCCCATATGGGTGCCGGTTCTAATCCTGGCAGCTCCACTTCCCATCCAGCTCCCTGCTTGTGACCTGGGAAAGCAGTCGGGGACGGCCCAAGGCCTTGGGACATTGAACCCACATGGGAGACCCAGAAGAGCTCCTAGCTCCTGACTTCAGATCGATGCAGCACTGGCCATTGCGGCCACTTGGGGAGTGAACCAACAGATGGAAGAGCTTTCTCTCTGTCTCTCCTCCTCTCTGTATATCTGTCTTTCCAGTAAAAATAAATAAAACTTAAAAAAGAAAAAACAGTATCCATATGCGATCCTGAAACGTGCAAGCTGAGGACTTTAGCTGCTAGACTGCTGCACTGGGCCCAGTCTTATTTATTTATGTGGGATGAAGTCTTTTGTGTTTGTCTGTGCTGCAGCATGCGGCATGGTTTCATTCCTTTGCATTGTCAAGTAGTAATCCCACTCTGAATAGGCCCTGTCTTGAACATCCATTTAACAGCTGATCCTTATTTGTGTTGTGTATGTGTGCTGGTTTTGTGAATAATATAGCTATATATATTTATTTACAAGTTCTGTCTGAATATGCATTTTCCGTTCTCTTGTGTGCATACTAAAAGTATGATTGCAAGGTAATATGTTAACCCTTATTCAATGTTTTTCTGAAGGGCTGTCATTGTTTTCCAAAGTGGCTGCACTATTTCATGTACCTCCAGCAAATTGTAAGTGTTCCTTCACCACCTGCTTGCCAATATTTACTACTGTGGCATGTGTCTAGCTTAGCCATCCTCCTGGGAATGAAGTGATATCTCATTGTCATTTTGATTTGCATTTCCCTGATGACTAATGATGATGAACATCTTGTATTTATTAACTGAACATTTATGTATTTTCTTTGAGAAAATATTTATTCAGATCCTTGGAGAATTTTAAAATTGGGTTATGTGTTTTGATGTTGTTGAGTTGAAGGAATTATATATTCTGGATACAAATCTCGTTTCAATTATACTATTTGCAAACATCTCCTCCCATTCTGTAGGTTCCCTTCGCTCTCCTGATGGAGACTCCTGACACACTTTATTCATGCAGTACCTCCGTTGTCATAGCTAAGAAGCCGCTCTCCAGTGCAATGCCAGTAGATTCACTCGTGTGCTGTCTTCTAAGAGCTTTTCCCTACTAATCCTTAAATTTAAATTTGTGATTCATTTTGAGTTAATCATGGTTTATGGTGTAAGGCAGCAGTCCTGCTTCATTCAGTTACATCTGTGGACATCTAGATTGCCCTGCATTATTTGTGGAAAAGATTATTGTGTCCTCTGTGGAATTGTCTTGATACCCTTGTTGAAAATCATCAGACCATAAACATGAATTTATTTCTGGGTTTAGTTCTATTCCATTTATCTACCTTTCTGTCAGTGAATTCTTCAATGGTTTTCTTCTTTGTAAGATTGTTTTTGGATAGCCTCTAGTATTTCTGTGTAAGCTTGAACATCACTGTCAAATTCTCAGAAAATAATAGAAGCAGCTGGGGTTTTGATGGAAATTATTTTGGATCTGTATCAATTGAAACAATTTGGAGCATATTGCCATATTAACAACTTGAAGTCTTCCTTCCCATGAACACCTGTTTACTTAGAGTTTTCTAATTTGTTTCAATCATTTTTGTAGTTTTCAATGTATAGATTTTTTTGCAGATCTTTTATTATTATTATCATCATCATCATCATTTTATGATACAGTTCTATAGGCCCTGTGATTTTTTTCCTTACCTCCTCCCCAAGTCCTCTCCCTCCCCACTGAGTTTCCCTATATTATTACTACAGTATAGTTCTTCATAAACAGTCATATGACCATCGTTGTGGGCATGGACAATGGCAGAGTCCAGCATCCTATTGTCAAGGTACAGTTGAAAGTGTCATTGGGAATCCATCTTTAATCTGGAAGTAGAGATACATAAAGCATTGTATCCTCACATCTAGATATGATAGTCTCCACCAGTTACTGTATATCCCCTTAAATGAAAAGCCACAAAACAAAATCAGGAAGAAAAAATTAAAATACCTTGAAGTTAACTAACATGCTACTGAATGACTAATGTGTGGCTGAAGAAGTGAAAATCAAGAACCTTCTTGAAGAAAATGATGCCACTGATGATCTATGTGTCATTGAAGAACTTAATCTGAAGAAAGTGTTTCGAAGAGATGAAACAAACAAAAAAAAAAATCAAAATCCATGAGATATAATTTCCACTGATCTTTGTTGGTGAGATATGTCTCCTACAGACAACAAATAAACAAATTTTGGTTTTCTTTTAAAAAAAGATTCATTTATTTTTATTGGAAAGTAAGATATACAGAGAGGAGGAGAGACAGAAAGATCTTCCATCTGTTGATTCACTCCTCAAGCAGCTGTAATAACTGGAGCTGAGCTGATTCAAAACCAGGAGACAGGAACCTTTTCCAGGTCTCCCACGGGAGTGCAGGGTCCCAGTGCTTTGGGCTGTCCTTGACTGCTTTCCCGGGCCACAAGCGTGGAGCTGGATGGGAAGTGGGCTGCTGGGATTAGAACTGGTGCCCATATGCGGTCGTGGCACATGCAAGGCAAGCACTTTTTAAATCTAGTCTACTAATATATGTCATTGGATTGAGGAGTTTAATCCATTTATATTCAGGGTTAGTATGTATGGGTGGTAATTTGGTCCTGTCATTTTAGCAATGGGTTGTTCATTGATTTAGTCTTCTCTTGTTATTTTACTGGGATGTTCTTCACATTTGCCTTTGGCTTTAGTAAGTGTTATTCCTCTTCTCTATCATGAAAACATATTTAAGTACCTTTTGTAGGGCAGGTTTGGAAGAGGCATATTCTTTTAACTTTTTTTTTTTTTTACTGTGGAAGAATTTTATTTCATTTTCAAAGACAAAGGAAAGTTTTGCTGGGTATGTTATCCTGGGCTGACAATTTTTTGATTTTAGAATCTGGAATATGTCACTCCATTCTCTTCTGGCCTGTAGAGTTTCCTGTGAGAGGTCCTCCGTGAATTTAACTGGCATTCCTTTATATGTCAATTGATTTTTTTTCACGTGCACATTTAAGGATCTTTTCCTTATGTTCGATTGAAAAGAGCTTGATGATCAAGTGTTGTGTTGAAGATCGCTTTGGGTCAACCTTGTTGGGAGTTCTGTGCCCCTCCTGGATGTTGTTTCCCAATACATTCTCTAGATTAGGGAAATTTCCCCTTATTATTTCATTAAATACATTTTTAAACCCAGCTTTTCTTTCTGCACCTTCTGGGACTCCTTATATTTGGCCTTTTAATACTGTCTTTCAATTTGTGAATATGTTTTTAACTTGACCCAGCTCTGCTTCCAGCTTTTTGTTTCCCCCAGGTGACAGGAAAGATCTTCTAATTCTATGATTCTTTCTTCTGCTTGCTTTGTTCTATTTTGGAGACTCTCCACTGTACTTTTAATTTGCTTCACTGTATTCTTCATTTCTGATATATCAGCTTTCATTTGATTCATTTCCAGTGTGTCATATTCCTTAAATTCCTTGAACTCCTGCTTTATGTGCTTCTCATTATTGATAAAAAGTTTTATAATAAGTGTTTTGAATTCTGCAATCCCCCATTTTCCCAATGTATTTCTCACTTAACTCTGAGGTTGGCATAGGGTTTTGTTCCTTTGCAGAGGAGTCTTCAGTAATATTCATTGTGGCTTTGTCTCTTCTCTTGCTCTTGGTCATTGTACTTCTGGTTAGCAGATTCTTCTCCTTGGGGCAGGTTTCTAAGCCGTGTCACCCACAGGTCTACAGTTCAATTTTACTTATTGTGGTTTGTACATGGCTCTTTGTTTGCAGTCACTGTGCCATTCCCTCTAGTAAGTTCCAGGTCTGGGTTCTTATGTTAGATTTGCACCATGGTCTCTGTAGCCCCAGCTCCTGGCTTACCACTCCCCACCTCCTGTGATACTGTACTGAGGCTGCGCCATTGTCAGTATATCCTTTGTCCCACTTCCAGTTTGAGCAGGACCCAGGATTAGGGAGACACTAGGTGTTTATATAGCTAGATTGTTAGTGGTGCTGATCTTGCTGGAACTTGTTGGCCGTTAGATTTGCAGGCCACATGGACCTATTTTGACCCCTCTGATGCCAAAGTTAGTATTATTTTCCCTCTGGGACCAATGCAATGCATTGAGTTCAGTGAGTTCACTCCCAGCTCAGTGCATGTGCAGCTCACTGTTGTCCCTGCAGTCTTGAAACCTTTGCCACACTGTACAGAATAGCACCTGATATGCCACTACTAGAGTTCTTGATCTGCTGGCTGTCAGATCTGAGGGCTACCGGACCTATCTTGGGTAGAGTCTAGAGGATACCATGCTGTTCACTGAGCCAGAAATGAATTCACTCCCAGCTCAGTGCATGCTCAATCCCATCCCATAGCCTCTGCCTCTCTACACAAAATGGCTCCTGATTTGGCTCTAGGGGGGAAACTGGGCTGTGAAATCAACCCTGTTGGTGCACTGCCCATTTGGGACCTGTTGCTCTGTCTCAGCTCCTTGTCAAATCAAACAGACCAGCAGAATGAGCAGTTCTTTGTCTGGGTTCACCACCTGAGCTCCCAGTGAAAGCCCCTTCCCACCTTGTTACTGGTGGAGTTCTGACTTCTGGTACAGTTAAGAGCACCACTCGCTGAATGTCACTGGGGTATCCATCACTGCAACACCACACCGTTGTGTCGTCCACTTTCCCATGTCTGTCAATCTCTGGGTGTCGCTCTGGTATCATTCTGTCCTCTCATATTTCCTGGATGGATGTGCCCTCTCTGCTTTACACTGGCTAATGTTCCTCCATCTGTTTCAACATGTCCTTACCCTATTCTGCCATCTTGATTCTCCAATTTTGCAGATCTCTTGTTAATTACTCCTATGTATTTTCTTTTTTGCTATGCTAAGTGGAATTGTTTTCTTTCATTTTTAAGGTGTTCATTAGCAATGTACTGAATGCAATTGATTTTCACATAAGAGTATTCAAGTTGACCTGATATTCTGCAGTCTTGATGTAGTCTTTTATTGGTTCTAATAGTTGTATCTGTGCATATGCATGTATGTGTTCTTCTTGATTTTCTTTTTAATAATTTATTTAAAGTGAACAAATTAAATGTATTCTGTGGTACACATTTAGGAGTACAGTAGTACCTCTCCCCCCTCCCTCCTGCCTGCGTTCCTCACCCCCTGCTCCTTCCTTCTTTCTTTGCTTTTTTAATAATTATAATGACATACCTTCATTTTACTTTCACAGGCTTACCACACCAGTAAGTAAAGATTACAACACATAGTAAGTGGAAAGATAAATCTTCAATTTCTTCAACAGTATGAGCAAAGGCTATAACCAGTAATCAACCTCACTCATAGATAACATTATATACTGTATTACACAGATCGGGGAAAACATGAAATAATAATTTACACATCACCCATTTTGTTACAAAAGACATTGTGATGTACATATATGTAGTTGCACATTTTCTTTATCTGTAATCCAATATCTTAGCTACTGTGAATTGTGCTGCAATAAACATGGGTGTACAAAAGAAATCTCATATATTAACTTTATTTTGTTTGGGTAGATTCCCAGGAATGGGATGGCTGGGTAATGTGGTAAATCTCCTTTAATATCTCTGAGGAATCCCTTAACTGTGTCCTCTATAATGGTAGTGCTGGTTTACATTCCCACCAATGGGGTGTCTTACTACTTTGTCCCCATCTCTTCACCAACATTTATTGTTTCTTGATTTTCAGATCGCAGCTATTGTGTCTAAGGTGAGGTGAAACCTTGTTGTAATTTTTATTTGTGTTTCCTTGATGGCTAATGATCATGAGCATTTTTTCATGTGTCTGTTGGATGCTTGTATTTCATTCTTTGAAAATTTCTTCCTGAACCAAGCGTAATGTCTTGATGGCTAAATTCTCACATTGTGTGATCCAAGATTCCATATTGGTGCCAGTTTGTGTCCTGGCTACTTTGCTTCCCAGCCAGATCCTTACTATTTTTAGATCAATACCAGGCTGTTTTGATCATAACTGTCCAGTAGTACATTGTCAGATCTGGTGTTATGAAGCCTCCAGCTTTGTTTTTGTTGTTTAAGATTTCTTTAGCTATTTGTTTTTTTTCTGTTTTTCATATGAATTTTATCCCCATTTTTTTAGATCTTAGAGAATGTCATGGGTATGATGGGTATGTTGATTGAGATTGTATTGCATCTGTAAATTGATTTGGGGAGTATGGACTTTTTGATATTAATTCTACCAATCCACAAATATGGAAGATTTTTCCATTTGTGGTTATCTTCTATTTTTTTCTCTTCAATTTTTGTAATTGTCATTAGATAGGTCCCTTATATCTTTGGTTAAATATGTTTCAAGGTACTTAATTTCTTTGATAGCTATTGTGACTATGACTGACCTTAGAAGTTCTTTCTCAGCTAGAAACCATTTTCATACACAAAGGCTGCTGATTTTTTGTATGTTTTTATATTCTGCAACTTTTCCTATCATCTGTTGGTAGAGTCTGTTGGTTCTCTGTAATATAAAATCATATCATCTGCAAATAAGGGTAGCTTGACTTCCTCCTTTCTACTTGGTATCCTTTGAGTTTTGTTTCTTGCTTAATGGCTCTTGAAACTATATTGAATAGCAATGGTAAGAGAGGGCATCCTTGTCTGATCTGAAAAGTAACTGTCTTACTTCTTCCTTTTCAACCTGGCTGCCTTCTAAATGTCATTAGCAGGAGGCTGGATAGGAACTTATGAAGCCTGAATCATTCTTATATGGATGCCAGCATCACCAGCAACAGCTTAAGCATCATAAAATAATTTAATACAACAATTGCTTCAGTGATAAACTGTTACAAAAGATAAAAAGAGCACTTAGTTTAAACAACTTTGACGTAATCCTTCCCTGAGACAAGAGAATTCACTGACATGAAGTGACAAGGGATTTAAAAATTTAATAGGAGAAAACACAAATTAATATCTCAATAAACAACTCTTCTCAAAGGAAAAGAATAAATGATGAAATAAGTGGTTCAAGATATCAAGGGCACTAAATGTGATAATGTGCTCCTTGTTGTAGCCATTTGCTGTCTCAGCCACCATTACTTTTGCTTTTTCCTTTTTACTACAGATTTCCAGAGCCTTTCCATTGCCGTTGGTTTAAAGACAAAAAATAAAAACAAAAACAAAAAACTAAAAACCTCAGCAAGGTGTTCAAGGGATTGCATGTTCTAATCTTGAGCCACACATCTCAACCCAGCTCCCAAGGTAGTGGCTCGGCATGTGATCGCACATTTGAATCATGAAAATCCAGTCTATAGATGATATAGATATAGACATAGACATAGATATAGATATAGATATAGATATAGATATAGAAATGGATATTTGTTCTCCCCAAGAATAGCCAGGAGTGGGAACCACTGCTTCAAAGTCTCCAGCTATACAAGCCTTCTTTCCAACAGATTTCAAAGTAGAATGAAATGAAATCTGTAGACTGCCATTCCCTTCTAGCCTTTTCCATCGTTAATGAATAATCAGTAATATTCACATCTCAGTTCAACTGTTCTCAAAGAAATTGTCCTTGAACCACTGCCTTGGTCAGGTCCCTCGTCTATGTCCCCATCGTGCCCACTCCAGTTTCCTCAGAGTCCTTATCATGGTTTTGACTTACCTATCTTGTACTTGTCCTAATGTCTGTCTCCCATATTAGATCATAAACTCTGTCACGATAGGGAGTATTGTAAGATTTGTTCATAAGGATGCAAGAAAAAAAATTATAGAATGGATTTATAAATGAATAAATGAATGAGTAACCATGGAAACACATGGCTACTTTAACCTAAATACATGACTATGAATATGGCATATGATAAAAACAAGAAATAAAAGTTTGAACGCTGGAGTTGTGGCATAGTCAGTAAGGTATCACCTGTGACACTGGCATCACATATAGACATTAGTTTATATCCTAGCTGCTCAATTTCAGATCCATTAGCTCCCTGTTATGGGTGAGGGAATCTCAGTAGAAGATGGCTGAAATGTTTGGATTTCTACCACAAATGCAGGAGACATGAAAGGAGCTTCTGGCTCAAGCCAGGCTCAGCCTTGGCAACTGAGCCACTGGGAGAATGAACCAACGGATGGAAGACCTCGCTCTCTACTCTTCTGCCTCACTCTATCCCTGTTTCTTCCTCTATCACTGTACTTATCTCTGTGATATCCTTTCCTTACCACCCACCCCTTTAAGAACGAGGTTTGGAAGACTTGGAAATGGTTTCACAAGTGGTAAGAAGCCTAGTTTTCAAATATGCTGTGAAAATATTTCCACCCAGGAGCAGTCGTGAATAGTTTCAAAAATCATGAGAAATATTTGATACCTTGATGATTTTTGATTCATCTTTCAACCTGTGTGAAGAAAGTCCCTTGAATACAGCAAAGGGGGAGCTTTGTAATGTTTCTAGAGGAAGAAACAAACAGCTTGGGAAGCCTTATGACTTGCAGGACGTTTATGTAAGGTGTGAAAGCCTTTCCCACACACAGTGACTGTGGAAACAACAGTTGAGTACACTCAGAGATCCTCCCAGACTTTCTCAGACAATGGAGACAGAAATCGTTTCCAGTGGGATCTAGGGACCATTTCTTGACTTCAAATCACCTCTGTTCACAGGTCCTGGGGCTCTCAAGGAGATCCTGCATTCTTGGACATATTATCTTTAGAATTTTGACTCATGCAAGAAATACTTGACCAAAAAAACTAGATTTTTACTTACATATCATTTTTTCTCTCTTCCTGTAAAATGTGTTGGTGCACAAGGGCTGTTGTTTATACTGCTAAGAATAATACTCAGTTCTATTTTTCAACAGGTTGGGGATTAAGAAAATTCCTAGAGAGGCTGATATTGTGGTGCAGGACTAAAGCCCGCACTTGCGGCACCAGCATTCCTGATGCCAATGTTATTCCCAACCCTGGCTGTTCCACTTGCAATCAGTTTCCTAGTCTGCACCCAGTAAGGCAGCAGAAGACAGGCCCAGTACTTGGGCTCTTGGCCGCTCCTGTTGGAGACCTGGGTGAGGCTCCTGGCTCTTGGCTTCAGCCTGGCCCAAGCTTGGCTTCAGTGGCCTTTTGGGAAGTGAACCAGTAAATGAAGGCTCACTCTCTGTGTGTCTTTCCCTGTTGCTCTGCTTGCCAAATGAACATATCTAAACAAACAAGAAACTTCCTAGATAACAAAAATTATACCTTATAGATTCAGTCTCTATTAGATTCTTAGGGTATTCTTTTTCAAATAATTAGTCCTGCAAAGGCCATTATGTGTGAGTTTTCTAATTTTGATGCTTGTAGTAGTTACATTAGAATGTGCAAGACACTAATTTTTGTTTCCTTTAAAGACAGTGAACCGATCTGTTATAGTCTTTGCAAGTGCAAATGTGCACTCCTGTGTCACCATCCTGTCTTTAAGGGTCATAGTTGTGAAACCCCATAACAGCTGTTTCTAATGTTGTGCTGTGAGTTGAGCTGATTGGTGACATGCAGCCCAATGGTCACACTGGCTTGGAGGAGAGACAGGCCCAGGCATGCCTGGCGTCACTCTCAGATTCTCATTGACCCTTGTTAGCTTCATTTCTCAGTAAGTGATTGGGACAACTGGTCTCTCTGCATGGATAGGAGGTCATTTAGGCAACAGTTTGGGGACAAGTGTTACTGAGGCTCTTTCATATGAGAATCACTGAATAGAGATGTAGAAAAACTAAGGTGAATGTGTTCAACTTATCAGCAATGAAAGTAATTATTTGTATCAATTTCATGTGATCAAGGAGTTCATCCTTATCTACATAGCACCTATTTAGTATCACTCTGTGGGCCGGGTACCAAATGCCAAATATTTTATTTATACCAACAATTTCAATCCCATGCCTCTCAGTTTCCCTCTGAGAAAGGAAATTTTTGGCTTGCTTTTTTTCTTTTCTTACCTACAGATTAGGAGCCTGAGACTTGGGATGGTTAAATCACTTGTCCATGAGTGAATGGCACAACTTCACTAGGCCACCCAGAGCAAAGTCGCTGAAAACTCAGAACCCAGAGAGAAGGGCACCTGTTCCTACCAATGGGTTCGCCTCTCCCTTGATGAAGATTTTCTTCATTAGCGTCTAAACAAAGCACACTCCACACACACACACACACACACACACACACACACACACACACGCACACACATGCTGTGACACTGCAGCAGGGGTGGAGAACGATGGTGGTGGGAGGTATGGAACACCACTGCAGGTGGAGAAATAGATTCTCTTGCAAATGGGACAGGGGGACATTGGAAAATGAGATCACCCTTTCCCAGCTCCAGACATTAGTAAATTGCTCACCACTCTGCCTGGCAGCCTGTGAATTTGAACACAAGAGGTTCTTTGTATTATAAGCATGCCATCCAATTTTTTTTGCCACTTGTACAGAGTCACTTAACAATGAAACGATGCAAATATTTGTCCCCAGGTGCTAGGCACATTGTATTTCAATCGGAGAGCTGTGAGTAGTTGCTTATGAGCCACCTCTAATGGTACCGAGCGTCCTCTCTCAATCTATATTCACATCAGTTCCATTTTCAAATGAGTCAAATGGGAAGCTGAAGTTAGCCAGTCAGAGCTGAACACCTCTGATTTATGGTCAGAAGTATCTTAATAGGATCATTCATTTTCCTCTGCTCGTTCAGAACATCTGATGTTACAAGTTTCTAGAAATGTTCATGTATCCTCTGGTTCTGCAAAAAATACAATCTTTATCTCCAAAAGTGACCTTCAAATGAGCAGGAAATGAAAGCAGGCCGCTCTCTCAGTCACCTTGCCTGGCTTTATTGAGGTGTCATAATGGAAATCTTGAGAGCCAGAAATCTCAAAATTATTATGATATTTTAATCTTTTTAGGTTAAGTGTGAATGTGAAGGTATAGGGCAGAAAGCATTAGCTCAGGCCTGGCTTTATGAAAAATCTCTTTCTTGCCCTTTTTCTCCTTGTTCAGTTGCTTGAGGCAGGTTGTCTCTTGTGCCAGCCCTCAGTTTGCTGGCTTCCATCAACTGCTCACATCTTTGGGTGACTTGATTCAGAAAGGGGGTTGAACAACTGTTAACACCCTACTAACTCCCATCCTCCACGCTTCCTCTCCTCTCCTGGGCACCTCAGCAGCAGGACCTTTGATTTTTACTATGATTTTTAAATTTTTATCTTTTAATAAGCATTTATTGGAAAGGTAGACTGATATAAAAAAGGGACACAGAAAAAAAAAATAGAGATTTTTCTGTCCATTGGTTCATTGCCCAAATGAATGCAACAGCTGGGGCTGGACTGAGCTGAAGCCAGGAGTCAGGGACCCCATCCGGTACCCCAGGTTCTTGAGCCATCTTGTGCTGTTTCCTCAGCTGCATTAGCAGGGAGCTAGATCAGTAGCACAGAAGCCAAGTCTGCAAAACACTCTGCTATAGCATGGTCATGTCACAATGAACAGCTTATCATGCTGTGCCACAGTGCTAGCCTCTGTGTGTTTTAAATATCTGAAACAAGTAAACCTAACTGCACTCTGCATGTTCATTTCAATATCACAAAAGAGTGGGTATTGGAGTCTGTTCAGTTTGGACCTGTGCGTATTAGAGTCCAGAGGGCTCTGTGACAGCTTCTTTCTAGGCCTCGGGGATTGTTAAGGATCTTGTTCATAAGCTGCAGTCTGTGCAGTTCTTCTTGAGTATAGGTTCAGCCAAAACCATCAAAGAAAACCAGAAAATTTCTGAATGTGCAAAAATGAAATGAAAATACTATTGGTGACCAAACCTTGGATTTCATGCCTATGAAGGGTCTTTAGTACATTCATGAAATACAAATGATGTAAAACAATAAGCAGAGGTTTCAGGGGTTGTTTCTGTTAAAATAGGCTCATCTTTTCTTTGCATTCTGCGTGAACTTTTTTTAAATGCTCTGTGTTTCTTTACTGCCAGAACTGCTGTTCTATACTTCTGTGGGATGAACTCTTTATAAGGGTTAGTTGCTTGTCCTCTACAACCAGAAGTACTTGTTGACTATTTGATCTCAAATTCAATGTAAAAACTAAGATAATCCAGAGAATTTATAGAACTGTTCAGTCAAGATTAAAAAAAAAAGTTCTCCAACATAATTTCTGCTTTTGTTATTCAACACCACAAAAGAATTGGTTCAACTTTGCACTGAGACAACCTGAGGTTTAAAAAATATTCATTTGTTTGACAGAGAGAAAAAAAATCTTCCATTTACTTGTTTCCTACCCAGCAGCCAGGGCTGGGCCCAGCCAAAAACCAGGAATGCTATTCTGGTCACTTACATCAGTGGACAGGAGCCCAGGGACTGGACTAACCTCCACACATGCACATGAACAGGGAGCCAGATGAGAAATAGAGCAACCATGACGACACTAGCATGCTAGGAAGGGATGCTGCCCTGCAAGTGCCAGGTTAATATATTATCACCACAGTGCTGCTGCCCAGATCTCTGTTGCTTTTTTAAAAGGGGTTTCTATCACATGTTCCTTGGGGGGAGAGGGAGAGGAACCCATTTGATTAATTTCATTTTTAATTGCTAATTTAATAAATTCTTGGCATGCTCAAAATGAAAATAAAGGGTGCATTTTAAAGAGTTTAATTTGTGTCCTTCCAGGTGTGATATGAAAAAGTAGATGTCTAGATATGATATTCAAGTACATTTAAACACGTAACATTTTTTCTATCCTAATATTAGTAATATTTCTTCAGCTTTATAGTTCCATCCTTTTCCAAAAGGCTGTAGAATATGGCAGTAATACCAAAGAACTGTACGGATTTGGGGTCTGACATCTTCACTCTACAGTCAGCCCACACTGAGTAGATTTAACATCTGACACATTATATTTTAAGCCCTCAAGGAGATGTTTTATGATCAGATTTAACAGACCACATACTCTTTTCTTTAGGGAGGTCATAAAATTCCAGATTATGGGAGCAGATCTTGTGCTCAGGCATTCAATTCTCTGTTTTAAGCTTGATTTTTCTTTTATTAAGATAGATCAGTGGTACTCTGTTTAACTTCCCTCCTGTGGCCCCGGACTGCTTTCCTACCTAGTTGTTTTGGTAATGAAGTGGTCATTTTTAACATGTAACTTTACACCTAAGAAAATATAAGGAGCATTTTGCGATTACTGACAGTATCTGGCTGAATTAATGAGATTGCTAATCTAACCTGATTAGGTCAAAATGTTTGTGATAGCTCGATACACTAATCCAAATGTGGGTGGGAAGTTTCCTGAGTGGAAAAGAATCACTTAGAACTGATGACAAAGAAAAGGGTCTGGTTCAGGGACCTTTTCATTGACAGAGAAGGGAGGAGAGAGAATGTCCCGCACACCGGCATGGCAGGAGAGCGGAATCCAAGCAGTGGGGTGAAGTCCTTGACAGGGCTTCAGAAACCTTTAACCAACTGAAAAGACGTGTCAGGAATGAAAGATGATTTTTGCATCTGATTTTCTCCTGGTAGCCACTTGAGCTTAGATGTTCTGTGCCTGTTCAGAGCAACCACAGCACAGCATTTTTAACCATCTCTTGGTTTTATTCCTAGCAACTATAATCTGAAAAATCAGAAGCAAGTGCTTTCCCTCCCTCCATGAAATGGCCACAGAGATTGGTCAAGTTTTTTGTGCCCCCCTAAACAGGGATGTGAGAAGGATGGGGTCAAGTTTCACTTTCTCCTTTCTCCTCTCTTCAGAACACAGTCAATAGTGAGCGGTTTAAACCCACACCAGCCTCTTTCATCTACCATGGTGGGTGCCGACTCCTGAGATGGGCTGATCTTAGGGCTCTGCATTGGCTGTGCTTTCATGACAATCAAGCCTTGAGCTGCCACTGTACCCCAGCAGCTGTCACTCATCGGGATGACGGACATTTTCTTCCTTGCTCATTCCCTCCACATCCCAAGCTCTATCTGCTGGTTTGGGAACCGACTAGGGAATAGAGACTAATGATTCTCACTTCTTACTGGAGCTGTGTGAAACCATGGGGTGCCTAGGAACCTTGTTCCCTTTGCTGTGCATACGTGGATGTGTATCTCTTCCAGGGACTCAGCCTGCTGCTGTGAGGGGTTTTCGTGCAGCTCAAGGGGGCTGAAGAGGTTTGGCCTAATCTTCCCTCCTAAGGAACTGCTGTATCCCTGGCTGGTTGACTCAAGAGAGCTAGATTCAAGGTTGACCTCTACCATGGCCACGTTGTAAAGCTCAGGTGAAGCACTTGTTTCTCTGTGTTCCAGTTTCCTCACTGGAAAAGCAACAACAACATCTACCTCACACAGCTGCTGTGAGGATCCAATGAAACAAAACATGTGGCAGTATTCCGGTACTGTGGACATGAGAGCATAGTGTCTGCCATGTCTATGAATATCTAAACTCAGCAGGATTGCTCCTCAGTGGATAGGAGAGAACATAGCTTTGGATGCTCGAGGGGACAAGAACTCACCTGCTCAGCCATTTAAGTCACAGATAGGTCAAGTGGTCCTTTAACTGAAAAACTCATATTTTAGAATGGGCTTCTGCAAAATGGGAGCCACTTTATTAATTTTAAGTATTCATAGTATTGTTGAAGACAAAGGCGTGGGTCTCCTTACTTTGCAAATGAGGAAAACGTGACCAAGGTGCCATATGCCCCGGGCTGCACATCTGAAGCTTCCATAGTCTGACAGCCAGGATATTTGTCTCATCGCCTACAGAGAAAGGAGAGGATTTATGTGGGAAGTTCATCCTGAGAAAGGTTATGTGTTCTCAAATGCACTTGCTTTGTGCAGTAACCCTTTGTTCCAACCCAGAACTATATTGATGATATCTGGAATGATGCTTTGTTTCCTGATTAGAAGAAATCGCCTTTTAGAAGAGTTGGCGTATAAAGACAGTGAGAAACATATCTCATAGAAAGTAGACAAGAGACCCTCCCTAAGAGCCAAATCAGCTGAGTATCTTCAGCATGAAGCTCCCCTTTCCATTTTGTTTTTTTATAAGTACAGAATGTGTTATCAGTGTATATCTAAAATTATTATTTTCCACTCTATAGTTTTATAGATATAGGGCATTATAGTTTCAAAGTAAAGTTAGTATGAGCACTGCGTGAAGTAAAGGTAGATTGTATTTGATTCTTTTCATAAAATCATGAAAGAATTGAGAGTTAAAATCTACAGTCTTACCTACCCAAAAGGGTCTCTTTTTTTACCTTGTACTTAAAAAATGTCCTATGGAACAATGCTTTGGCCCATTTTTTTGGAAAAATAAATTTACTTATGAAAAACTTAATCTACAGGATGAATAAAATAAATAGTCTGCAGAGCAGATGTGTCTGGAAATTCAGTCACTTCTGATTTTGAAATGGTAACGGAGACTCCTCAGCCTCACATCAGTTTCTCAACCGATATAGCTAATGACTGACTCAAAAACAAATTCAGAGGCTCCCAACTTACCAGTAGGTTAGTTTTAAGAATCAGGTCTTAAGTCAGTTGCCTAAAATTTGAAATCTCATCCTGAAAATAATTTTAGAAATATAATTTGAACCTCTAGTTAGTATGAAAAACCCTGAACCATAATACCTGAGGAATCATAAACATTATTCCAGGAACAGCACATGCTCCCACCTGCCAAATGCTGCCCTGCTGAGGGGTACCAGCATTAGGGGCAACAGATTCTGAGGATGATTCCTTCAAAGCACAGGTGGATAAAAGTTTTCAAGGTCCAGTGACTTCTCTGTTGGTATTTTTTTAAAATATTAAGCATTCTTGTAAATGAGTTATTCCCCATCTATGACTGGGGAATAGAGGAACGGTACCCAAAAGAACTGGGAGCTTTGGGTTTGCTTCCTCTGATAACTTTTTGTGCATATAAATTGTTCTTAAGTCAAGTATTTATTACTTGGGGAATCGCTGTTGGGATAGCTAATCCTCACTCTCATAGGCATGGATATGCAAGTGAATGTGTTGGAAGACTGATCTGCACAAAAGCAGAGTTCAGGAGATGCACTCCCTCCTGTATACTTCATATTTTCAAAACAGAAATAGTGTCTCAGGACTCTAAAGCAGTCATTAAAAGGCTGCATGTAAGTTCTGCAATCTTAAACAAAAAAAAATTTGAGTTGGGAAATTAATCTTTCATTTTTGATAGAAAAAAATACATCACCTAGAGTCTTCTAGAAACTTCTTGGTATTTAAATAAAGGGAAGCATATTCACAATTTAATTTAGATGCTATGAAGATTTACTTGTAGCAGATGGTCCCTAAAGAGGATAAATTAAAATTTACTGGCCTCCAAATGGATATATAAAGTTGAATGTTGCTTTATATCATCTTTTAGTTAAAAAAAGAAAAAGTAAAATGTTAAGGACTAGCCCACACATCTGAGAGGAAATAACACTCCACCTTTTACACTCCACTCTAACACCAACTCTCTATCAAGCACCATGGCTGTCATACTCTCAACCAAAAAGAAAATGAATTTGCATGGCAGTAATAGCAGAATACATGAATTTTATTATTAGATGATGATCTTGGAATATAGGCTCTTCTATCTATATTATAGTCCCTCTCAGCCTGCCAATATGTACAAGCTGGGTTCTTCCCAGTCTCTAGGTGAACTTCCTAGGGAATGTGGGAGGTGGGGCACATGACCACATAGGACGTCGTCTTAGCCCACCGGCAGATCTTTGTGTCTCATAGTATTAACCAGATTACAGGTCATAATCTGCAAAGCTCCCCTGCTAGTGCCTGGCTTGACTTTTTTTCCAGATGAAATCTCTTCAAACAGATCCTGGATCGCAATGATGCTCTGTTTTGTGTCGGGAGCCAGAGAGAGAGAGAGAAATATGCATGTAGGAAGACAAGCATCCGCCAAGGGTGAAGAGCTAGATTGATGAGATTCTGCGTTTATCACCTCTGGAAAAAAGATTGTTCCTGTAAAAGAAGCCAATTGCAACATTTAGGATGAAGTAATTCATCCAGTGATTCTTCTTCCATTTGAACTTTTCATTTCCTTGTGCTTTTTTTAATGGATGCCCCGTTTGAATGGATCTAGAGGAGGACATGACTTATTTATTGGCACTAAGAGCTTTCTATAAATGTAATCTAATTTATGGATTTTTAATAACTCCTCTAATTGTTTCTTTACATGAGTTTCTACTTTTTTAAAAGTCGGATTTTCTTTGCTTTATGATAGTAAGTGATTGGAAGAGAAAATTGGGTTTAAATAAAAAAAAAATCATCCCACTTGGCAGTCCAAAGCCATTCTCTGGTTCATAAATACTGCTGATAGGAGCACCCCATTATTTTTAAGGGGTTCAATGAATGAACAGAATTCAGCTGTTTTCATATGTGCTTGCAACATGCAGACAGGATATTTATGGGAAAGCACTTATAAAAAAGAAAAAAAAAAGCTTTTAAAGCTACTATAATCATGCCTGCTTGCTTCATGCCCTCCATTTTTCTATTTTTTTACAAAGCTTTCCTCCGCTTGCCCCAGATAACTATTTAATTGAATGGCTGTTTGCTAGTATCCTTTAGTTTTTCACTTGTAAGTAGCTTGGAACTTGTTTACAGATCAAACACTCTGTTAATATCTTCAGGATATCTCCAGGGACACCAGGTCAGAGGCTAGGAGGAGTCCTCTCCCTGCAAGTGACTCTTTCGGATGCTCACACTGCACTGTATTCCAGTCATCCAGCCCAGCCCTCCCCAGTCCACACATCTATGCTACTGCATTCCTGTCAGTGGATGAGTTCCAAAGGCCTTGTTCCCACCTAATTCATTTTCAGGCCAAACCCTATGTCTCCTCCAGCTGCAGTCACTGTGGCACCAAGACTACCAAGCAATGAAACACAGCAGAGTGAGGAGGCCGCTGTGCTAGACTGAGAGTTCCCCTCCATCCGCATCGCACCTCTGAGGTACCTCTATCACTGGGAGTCTCCAGGTCAGGCTGCAGACTGCTCCCTGACTCCAGCCAGTGCCTTCCCACCACTGTTCTTGGTGTGGCCTTCTTCCTCTCTTTTGTTCCCATTCCATCTAACCTCGCTGTCTAATACTTGCTGTATTCAGGTATGGTTTACATAAATTCCTCACTAAGAGGTATACAATGTGGTAAACTTTGATAATACACTAGTCATGTAACCACTGCAGTCAGGATATAAGGTGATCCTAACTCCCAGAAAAGTCTCCATGAATCCTCTTTGGCATGGGTACCTTTTCCTGATGCCCAACTCTAAGAAATGGCAGATCTACTTTCCCTTATGGTACTTTTGCCATTTTTAGACTTTTTATAGAAGTATTCAATTGTGTATTATTTCATTTAGCTTACTGATTTGATAGCTTCATCACTATTGTTATATGTATTGATGTGATGGGACTTAAAAGTATGTGGTAAAAACAGAACAAAAAGATTATGCATATTCTCCATGAACTTTTGAAATTCCTTTTATTTCCTTCCTCCCTTGCTTCCTTTCATTCATCTGTTTTCTCTTTGCGCAGTATATTCTACAATGAATTTGTCTATTGGTCAGTTGACAGAGGCATGCTTCATCTTCACATGTTTCATCTTTGAAACAGAGAAGTTCCCTGAGGTTGGTCTAAAAATCTTCCTGATTAAGCACAATTGATTTAAATGTAGCAGAAAAAGCCCAGAGATGCACAGGCATGCATGTTCAGGAGTGTCAGCTTGTGTTCTTTGGGACAGGAGAAAGTATCAAAGTGGCAGCTGACAAGACACCCAGTTCATTCAGCATCCAGAAAGGACAAAGACACACCTCATTTTTGGTCTCCATTGGGGCCCTCCTTGACTCCTGCAGCTTCCTAAGGGGAATTTAACTTTCCCTTCCCAGCAGTTGCTTAAGCATTTAAGTCCCACTATGGGCTCTTCACATATGTTCTTAAATATTAATTTTGTTTTCTACTTTCATCTGTTCAAATTGTGACATCCGGTGATCAAATCTGTGAGAAGAAATTTCTGTTTGAACGAACTCACAGGTCAATTTGATAAAAACTACATGATCGGAGTTGACATAAGTTAAAGTAATGACTTCACTAAGTACCTTTCAAAATTCAATGTGCCTGTGCTCACCAGAAGTAGTTTGGGAAACATGAGATACCGGAGCCTCAGCTTTGAACATTCTGATTGAGAAGTTTGAGGTTATAGCACAAGAATCTTCTGTTTTACCCAGCCCAGGAGCTTGAAGTGAGTGGCGTAGAGCTCTCAGGAGTGCTGGCACACAGGAGATCTGATGTAAACAGCTGGTCAAACTTGTCTGAGAAACTGTATACATTAGTAAAGTTTCTTCCAGTTGTAAGTGACACAGACCCAAATCCAACAGGTTGGAACAGAAATAGAAATATGAGAATTATTATAACAGATGAATCTGAGAAGTAGGGCGTATCACTGATTCAATAAAATATGACCACCTGCTGCTTTTCTAAGTCATTCCTCGGAGTCTGATGGATTCACACCTTTTGGGTTTGTTTCCATTTTCCATCAGGAGACCTTTCAGCAGCAGTTGGCAAGACAGCCACTAAAAGTTCTATGCCTGTATTCCACCCACTCAGAACTTGAAACCCAGAGATTTCATGACTGGGCTTCACTGAGCTGAGTTGGTATCACAATCTCATCCCTGAAACGTACTCCATAGCAAGTGAGTAGAGCGCTCTGAAAGCCGGCTCGAGTAGGTGTGTCTGTGTGGGTTGTGAGACACAGGGCATGGGCAGCTCTAACAAAGCCCCATGACTTGACAGTGGTGGGGTGATTCCATCCTCCATGCAAAAAGTCCAAGTGAGAAATGAAGCTTGGTCATGGACAACATCCCCAATCTGTTACATTGTACATTTCACATGTACACATCTAGTAAAATACTGGTTTCCTCCAATTATCTGCATATATAAGTAATCTAGACTTTAGCTTCCTGAGCACAACACTAAAACTTGCTCCTTTATATGGGGCTCAGTAATCACCTGTGAGTTCAGGCTGAGTGAATACGCTGAAGTCTGGGTCTGGAGTTCAGCTTTTGGAGAGCTTGGCAGCTAAAGAAAGGTTAGCAAGGGTCTGCCCTAGACCCTTTCTGTGGATTGGTCATCAAATGTTTGGGATTATAATATGTTGTGTTTTGTTTTGAGCTCCTAACTTAGAAGTTCGTTTGGCCCAGGCACTAAGTCTCCTACTGAATGTCCATATTCCGTATTCTGTATTGGAATGCTAGAGTTCAAGCCCTGGCCTTGCTCACTAGCAGATGGATCTATCTCTCTCTCTCTCCCTCTGTCCCTCTGTCCCTCTCTCCCTCTCTCTTTCTCTCTCTCCCCTCCCTCCCTCCCTTAAATTTCATAGTTAATTTTTAACAGATTAAAACAATTTTGGAAAATACATTTGAAAATCCATAATTTAAATTGATACCACTAACCAGGATGATGGAATAATGAATAATAGAAACGTGTGCTAAACCCTCATCAGTCAGGGGTGAGAGGTAAAATAGCAGGCATTAAAAAACAAATAGCAGAAATAATTGAAAGAGCTTGGATAAAAAAGATGAAGTCTGAAAGTTGAGTGTATTAATTAAGCCATGACCGTGAGAGATGATGCCGAAGTGTGGGATGCTAAGAGAAAGGTGATGGAATTAAGTAATCAAATCTTTGCTCTTCATTAAAAAGGCCAGACCTACTACTGCTACAGGCAAAAGACCTACAAATGTAATCCATAATAGTCCATAATATTCCACTGCCATATAATTGCAATAAGGGTCATCTGTGAAGAAATTTGTTAAGGCTGAGTAGTTGATGAAAAAAATAAAACAACTGTAGCATAAAATACAGGCAGCAAATAGAGAGCTGCTGACCTAAAAGGTCTCATTTGACCCAAAACAAATATGTCTCCCTTGTAAATTTCTTGTGAGCAATAACAATTACAGGTTCAGTCAAATGTCAAACATGCAGGCCCCTGTCCCAGGCCTGGCTTTGGATATGGGCATGGTAGGATCTGTGTGACCTGCTTGTGACTCAGCAAGCAAGCCCTGCAAGCAACAACAGATGTCTTTGCTCTCTTTGTTACAACCAATTCTCAGTATCTCTTACTATCTGCAATTTTAAATCAGTGTCTGAGAATGGCAAAGCTCAGAGTAAATAGGACTCAGTGTGTTGGTTCAGATTTTAAAAGATATAGCAAAATTTTGTAATATTTTAAATATAATCTCAGAAATCAAGTGTTTTATCAAAATTTTGTGCCATTAAAGAATATACATATATATGTGTGTGTGTGTATATATATATTATATGTATTTATTTGTTCTTTATCAGAAAGGCAGATTTAGAGAGAAGGAGAGACAGAAAGATCTTTTCTCTGCTGGTTCACGCCCCAGGTGGCTACAACAGCTGGAGCTGAGTTCCAGTCCAAAACCAGGAATCAGGAGGTTTCCCCAGGTCCCCCATGTGAGTGCAGGGTTCCAAGGCACTGAGCCATCCTCTATAGCTTTCCCAGGCCACAAGCAGGGAGCTGAATGGAAAGTGGAGCAACTGGGACAAGAACCAGCATCGATTTGGGATCCCAGTGCATGTAAAAAGTGAGGACTTTAGACATTTGCCTACTGCACTGGATCCATACATGCATATTTTGTTTAAAATATGGGAGTGAGTTTTGGAATAGCTGCTAAGAGCACTTGGGGGCCCAGACCAATAGCTTAGTGGCTAAACCCTCACGTTATGAATTTTGCATTATGATTTATATTCACAACCAGACGAAAAAAGATCTTTCTCTCTCTCTCTCTCTCTCTGTATATCTGATTTTCCAATTAAAAATAATAATAAGATCATTTTTTTTAAAAAAAGAGCACTTGGGAGACTTGCAGCATCCCAGAAGGTCTGGGTTCCAGACTTCGGTCCACACCAGATTGCAGCTTCGTACTAACACATACCTTAGGGGAGAGTAAGTGATGGCTCAAGTCCCTGAGTCGCCGCTCCGCACATGTAAGACCTGGCTTCAGCCTAGCCTTGACCGCCAAGGGTTATCTGGGGAGCGGGCCAAGGGAAGAGTTCTCTTTTTCTCTGTCTCTCTCTCTCTGTGAAAAAAAAATATATATGTATATATGTATATATATGTATTCTAAAAATCTTTACTTACATATAAATGTATATTAGCTAATTTTTCTTAATAGACAGACACCACAAGGTGCCATTGAGTGTGCATACGATTTGTTTCTTGCCTTTTGTTCCTGAGTGAATTGGCCATGTATTCTACTTAGTAGAAAACAAGTTCAATGAAACTGCAATAAACTGGATACCAAGAGAAAGATGAAAGATCTGAATGAGAATGGAAGTGACGTGAAGGGCTGGATACTGAATGACATCAGTGTGCTGGCAAGGAACAGGGATACACGGCAAGGCTAGACTGTCTGATGTTCTGCCTGGGGTAGAACAAATGAAGATGAAGACATGTACCAAGGTGCAGCCATAAATACAGCTGTCTGCAATGTGCCCCTCATGATTATTAGTGTCTATTTTCTGGGACAGAGGGACTTATTGAATGTAGATGACACATACTTAACCTTTTTCCTTTTCCTTCCAATGCTTTCATCTCTATCAGCCCTGCTCCCGCTCTGACCTGCCTCCCATTGATTTGAAATTTGTATTTTATAAGAAACTCCTCTCTTTCAAATTCCATTCATCCTCAATGTAAAACTGAAACCTAGCTCTTGCTTGACCATGAAATATTGCATATTCCTCACTGAATGACTTCCACTTTGAAATAAGTCTTGGTTCCTCCAGAAAGCAGGTGTATGCCAAGGGCTTGTCTGCAGATAACATGTGTAAAAGCCCTAGAGGCCAGAAGATGGAGCTGAGAAGGATGATGCTAGAAAGAAGATATGAATTGAGGGCTCTGGTTGTGCTGGGATGCTCTCAGGTTACTTTTGTGGGAAGTTGGTTGTTGCAGCAACTCCTGATGGAAGCCGTGGCTTGAGAGGACATGCGGGTGCATTGAGCAAGCACACTGGCTGCTGTACTCAAGTCTGTCACTCTTCTGGTTAGGGAGTCAACCATTCTCTTTGGAACCCACCTCTCTAAAACCACCTTCTTCCTCAGTTTCCCATCACGACAATGTTCTTCCAAGCTTCTCACTGATGGTGGCACTGGAGTCTTTATCTTTTTTTTTTTTAAAAGATTTATTGATTTTTTTTTTTTTGCTAAGGTAGATATACAGAGATGAGGAAAGACAGAGAGGAAGATCTTCCGTCTGATGATTCACTCCCCAAGTGACCACAGCGGCTGGAGCTGAGCTGATCCAAAGCCAGAACTCAGGAGCTTCTTCCAGATCTCCCTTGCAGGGTCCCAAGGCTTTGGACTGTCCTTGACCGCTTTCTCAGGCCACAAGCAGGGAGCTGAATGGGAAGAGGGGCTAATGGGACACGAACTGGTGCCCATATGGGATCCTGGCGCATAAAAGGACTTTCACCACTAGGCTGCGATGCCAGGCCGTGCAGTCATTATCTTTAATGCTCTGTCATCATTCTCCATTGTCCAGTACACTTAATGGTGCCCACATAGGCCCCAGACCTTACGGCTCCACTTCTTCTCAGTCATCCCCCAACTTCACCCACCCCAGCCTAGCCATACCCAAGGCAATACAATCACTGAAAACCTCTTCACTTGTGAGTCTTGAATACAGGAATGTTTCATTATGATTTGTGTTCACAACCCATTCTCTTCTTTATCCCATCTGTTCTAAGCTGTGCCCTCTGAAGTTTCCAGCCTATATTTCAGATACTTGGATTTGCTTCCTTTTTTAGGCTAGGTTCGTTGGAATATACACACGTCTGTAGTATGTGAGATGGAGACTTAAAATCCTATGCCTTTTAAATTTCCTGCCTCCTTTCTTGGTTCCACATTCATAGGTATTATCCAAGACTAGTAGGGAGAATTTTCAAGTGTCGTTACACTAGACTCACCTACAGATTCATACTCTTTCCCCTAGACTTCCATAATAACTTTGTATTATTCCTTTATCTTTGAATCTCTGGGTTTACTTTTCCCATCTCCCCCCGCCCCCCGCGACCTTAGAAACAGTCATGGTAGATGTCTTTCTTTTCCACCTTCCTGAAAATATAGAGGCAAGTCAGCATTGGTCCTCTCAAATTCTCTTATTTGCAAAATTTACGGCAATATTTATCTTCTCCCTTTATTTCTATTTCTGAGGGAAAATTCCACCTCTATGACTATGAATAAAATGCAACAAGCTTCAAATCTTAGCTAATTTTCAGCTTTTTCAGCACACCAACATGCTCACAGTACCCAACTTTACTTCTTTTATTTATTTTATCCACTGCAAAGATATTTCTGGAAAATTACTGTTCTCTATACTTAGCCCAGTTTTTAAACATTTCCTCCAATCTTTTAAAGTCAAAATGCATTTAGATTGAAAAACTCAAATACATATCATAATTAAGAAAGCCATGACTTCAGAGGTCCCTTAATGCAAAAAGTAGATTTCTAATATGAATAATTCTCTTAGTTTTCATCCATTGTTAAAATGTTCATTTGAAAGTCATGCCTGCTATTTTCGAGGTCTTCCATTTGTATGCCATCCATAGATTTGACAAGGATGCCCTCTATGTCCTCATTTAGTTCATAGATTAGAAATAGGTTCAGCTTTTGTAAACCATGTTCACTGTTTATGGTAGGCTACCAGGTCAGTTTTCTGACCCCCAGTCAGATGAATCCATCTGTCGATTATCTTTAAATCTTTGAAAAACAATATTCTATCAGTTTAAGTTATTACGCTAATGTTTGAGCCACATTCCTCTTTCTTGATAAGAAGATGGCAAGACTGAGTTTGTTAAATAGTCTGTTAAAAAAATATTCTCTAGTGATTCTTAATTTACTTCTCGAGTCCCAAATACAGCCAGAGATGTGAAGGTCACAAGGAATAATTTGGAAGTTGCAAAGGGCTCTTTGTAAGAATTTTAGGGAGCTAACATTTGACATAATGGGCAAAGCTCCACCTAAAATGGTGGCATCCTTTAAGGGTGCTGGTTCACACCCTGACTGCTCCACTTTTGATCCAGCTCCCTGTTAATGGCCCCTGCACCTCCATGGCAGACCCAGATGAAAGTCCTGGCTACTGCCTTCAGGATGGTCCAGCACTGGTTATCATGGCCATCTAGGGAGTGAACCCCTGGATGGAAGATCTCTCTTTGTCTCTCTCTTCTGTAACTTGAATTTTCAAGTGTCAGAACTCTGACATTTAGAAATAAAATACAAGTTTTGCATATTTAGCAGAAATTATATATTATCTAAAATATTTGCCAACTTAATTCCAACTAAAGAAGAACCAAGGCGCAAGTTTTTGAAGTAATGGTTAAGCTGATCCTTGGGATGCCCCCATTATAATGCCTGGGATGGGATCCCGCATTGGTGCCCTGGGAGGCAGCAGGTTCCATGCTGTCCACATGGGAGAAATGATTGAAGTTCCTGCCTTTGACTTGACCCAACACTGACTGTGGTAGCATCGGGGGAGTGATCCAGAAGATACAAGATCTCTGTCAGTATGTCTTTGGTTTTTCATTTGTTTGTTTTCTACCTGTCTTTCAAACACATTCAAAAGAGTTAAACTTTAGGAATGAGTTGAGGTTAGGATCCTTGGAGAACACCATTCAGGAGACTTATTCCTGCTGCCTTTTTACACACAAGGTAAGCCCTAAGTGTAACTCACAGGAAACAATGTGACTGATGTGCCCTGGAGCGAGCAGCTCTGATTGAGGCTAATGTGGCCACAGTAGCCTTGCCGCTCCTGTGCATTCTGGGAGCGCCTGGCAATTATGGTTCACAGTTCAGACTTCAAAACAGACCGAAGTGACTAACCCCCTCTGCTCCATCCCCTCAACCCACATGAACAAATTTCTGGCATCAGACATAGTTCATCCAGAGAGCTTTCTTTTGACAAATACTTGATGAGCTTTAAACTTTTGCTAAAAGTTACTATTTGATTATATAATCCATTTTGATATTTATTTATTTAAAAGTCAAAAAGGAGAGAATAAGAATCTTCCATCTGCTGTTTCCATCCCAGGCTAACTGCAGAGACCAGGTGTAGGCAGGGCAGGACCATGTTTCCCATCTGGGTACAGCAGTCCGAGCACTTGGGTCATCTTTCGCTGCTTTTCCCAGGCACATTAGCAGGGAGCAAGATAGGAAGCAGAGCAGCTGGGACCCAAGCTGGCAGCCATATGCCAGGTAGTGGCTTTGTCCATTATGCTCTTGTCATCAATTTTAATGTCAATATATGCTATGTAAACTGAGAGAAAGCCTAAATATTGCTAACATTCTGTGTTTCTCATTCACTCACCTTTAATAGACAGAGTTACAGAGAGAGAAAGAAACAGGGAGAGATCATTCATCCGCTGTTTGACTCCTCAAACAGCGGCAATGGCTAGAGCTCGAACTCGACCAGTCCAAAGAGGGAGCCAGGAGCTGAGAAGCTGCATCTAGGTCTCCCTCGTGGGTGCAGGGGCTCAAGCACTCGAGTCCTTCTCCACCACTTTGCCAGGCACGTTAGCACAGAGTTGGATAGAAAGTGGAGCATCCAGGACTTGAACTGGCACCCATAGGGAATGCCAGCACTGCAGGCAGCAGCTTTGCTTGCTAGGTAACTGTGCTATCTCCCTCTTCCTCCTCCCATTTTCTCTTTTACAGCATGAGTTGGGCAATTCTACTGTAAAGAGCCACACAGAAAACATTTAAGCCTTTTGCAGCTCTCATATGTTCTTTGTCAATGCATTTACATTTTTTTCTAGCAGCTATAAACGTTTTAACAGCTGGTCATTTTGTCAACAGTAAATATTGCCTCACGGGTTTTGATAGAGCAAGAACAAAGTGAACAGTTGAGGCCAAGAGAGAAACTAGGAAACTGAGGTCAATGAAGATTCACTTTTTGATTCCTTGCCTACGAGTCCAAGAGCAGGCTTCAACACACACTCCTTTGGGAGATGTCCCAACCCTCTGTATTCTGCATTCTGCCTCAAAGCCAGTCTGTGAAAATTCTTGCCTGTGCAGAGGGTGAGGCTCTCAGTCTCACACCAATGGAGGATCCCTCTCATGTTCTCTCCTCAATTAACATGACTGTGTCTTTGACCTTGTGTGTGGCACTCTTTGGGTTTTTGTTTTGTTTTGTTTTCCCTGACAGAGTTATTTTCTTTACTTTGGAGGCTGGCACATATGTTTGCCCAAGTAGATTTTAGTTATCAGTTCATTAAATCCTCACAATAATACAAGGAAATAGGTTATTTTATCGCACTCATTTTTTACATTGGTGAACTACAGCACAGGAGTGGGACGAGCAATGTTCTATAACTTGCAAAGGTTCACATGGTGATTCTGCACTTGGAATTTCTTAAGCTTGTCTCACACCCACACTAAAGGACATAAGGGATCACGAACTGCTTGCAGGAGTTGTTATTCGTGTCTATGGATGGGAAAGAGGCTTCTGCCTTTGACAATATTGTTTCTATATACCACAGTGCAACTGCAGACGTGTGTTTTCACTCTATTTTGGAACGATAAAGTGATATGAAAATATTTCTAGTAGCATGCCAAAAACGTCTTCACTATGCACAAAATGGACAAAGTCCAAGTGTTAGTTTAAATTTCATATTATCTACCAATCTTCCCAGAGGAATCTGAAAGATGTTATTGTTTAAGTCACAGAATTCTTTGGAATAGTATTCTCTTTGTAAACAGTTGGCAATCCAAACTCCGGATTTTTCCATTTAATGTTCAAGCGAAGCTCATTTTGAGGATCATTTTATTTCTTTCTTTCTTTATTTTATTTTTATCATAAAGGCAGATATAGAGAGAGGAGGAGAGACAGAGAGGAAGATCTTCCATCTGATGATTCATTTCCCAAGTGACCACAATGGCTGGTACTGTGCCAATCCAAAGCAAGGTGCCAGGGACTTCTTCCAGGTCTCCCACACAGGTACAGGGTCCTAAGGCTTTGGCAGGATTAGAACTGGTGCCCACATGGGATCCTGGTGCTCTCAAGGCAAGGTCGTTAGCCGCTAGGCCACAATGCTGGGCCCTTGAGGATCATTTTCAACTTGAACATCTGTCACTTTCCTTTTAAACCTTTCTTTGGCCATTGCTTTCTGATACTCCCGGTTATTGGGCTTGAAGTGCTGAACTGCTACTCACCCCTTCTTTAATGCCACAATTGCCTCTTTACCAATGCTTTCGTTTTCCTTTTACAAATAAAATTAGTGGTGATTTTTCTAAAAATATAATTTTTGCATTAACCTGGTTTCTTCTTTTAATTCATCTTTTTCTGTCAGAGAGGAAGAGGGGGCTGGTGATGGATGTTACTTATTTTGTAAATGCGACTGCAGGAACACTATTGTGAAATTAAATCTTGAAACTGCAATACCTCTTAAAGCTTTTGACAGTGGCGTGAACACAGAGGAAAGGGAAGAGCCAGACAAGCGGGAGGCAGGCAGGGGTAGCCCTGGAACGTTCTTACCAATTCTGAAGTTAGCACATCACTCTCAACCATTCCACTGTCATTTAGGAAAGCTGACTGACAGAAGGCTTCCTTTGACATGAGTGTGAATCTCATTCAAGAGTGAAAAACACGGTTGAGAAGAAGTGATCATGTTAAAGCTCCTATTAGGTAAAGAAAAAGTCATCTTTCTCCTTGAGCTGCTTTGCACCTACTTTGGTCACCATCCTTTTTGATGTGGTGTACCTGCTCAATCCTTTTTCTCCTGCAAGAAACTTGAGATGCTTTTGAGGAGTGCTCCTTTTACTTAGAGACAGGTTATAAGTATTAAGCAGTAGGAGGCAATAAAGCGTGTGACATTTCAAACCTGGGACTCCTGTTTTGGTTTCTTTGGGACAAAGAAGATGAGTTAGAGAATGAGGAAATTTGGGTTATATTCAACCCACTAATCATACTTCACTTATCAAATTTCAAGCATTCCTCCAAGTCTGAAAAATAGTAATTTCCACCCTTAGCTCTTGAATTTTACACAAATAAAGCTTGAAATAAAATATGTTTTGGGGGGAAAAAAAAGCTATGTTAAATATCTGAAGGATTTTTTTATTTCATGAAAAAAGCTGAGTGTATGAAATGATTTTAACAACCTCCTCCCCAGGCAGTTTCATGGTTTTGGACCTCTGACAGTGTTAAATTTAAAATTTATCTAATTTTAAGCTTTGGTTTCCTGCCTCAATACTGGAATGAATAAAGCTGCATGTTTTCCATTAGCATGGTAATCCAATCAATAGGACATACTTCTGCCAGGTTGCAGTAATTAGAAGGCATCATTTATAGTAGAATCAACATTAATTGTCTATAATGTAATAAATTATGATCAAACCAGGATACAGCGTACAAGGAGATTGTAGCATGGAGTATATTTATATGATGACTTCAAAACAGCTCTTTTTCAAAAATGTTTCTCTTGCCAATTCACTCAAAAGTCTAGTTGATTATGGCTTTATGTTCAGGGACAAATATTTCAGAGCCCATTAATGGTATTTATTCAGCAGGGTGTTTATAGATAGTGAATGGGGGAAAACCCATATGCTTCCCTACACTGCAGCAGATCATTGGTTGTACAGAAAGGACTGACCCAACCAGGAAAGTGTACTGTTCTGGAAGGCAGATAGGTGCTTAGAAAGTAAATAGATTCATCCAGACCCATAAGACATGTTCATCATGAGTTAGGCACTGAGATTTTTAGTTTTTTGTTTTGTTTTGTTGTTGTTAAATCATGCACTTACAAAAAAGTGTAGAGAGCTCAGGAAATTTCTACAAGCTAACTAGGATAATCAGAACCCAAATCTAGAGGCAGAATATAAGCTATTCCTGTTTCCACCTTGAGAGTAACCATCCTTCTTTCTTCATAGTGGAGTCCAAATGCAGCCTGTTTGAAATCTCTATATATAAACTGAAATATTCCGTATGTAGGATTTCATGTGCATACAGCATTCTTTCACTCAGCAGCTTCCTGGTGATACTTAACCATGTTGTATGCAGTCATGCTCCTTTCATTCTCATCATATCAAGAATAACATGATTAACATATGTATCCATTGTACCCTCCATAGGTTTGGGGGCCTCTCCTGTTGGGGCTCAGATGAAGGATATGGCCATGAAGTGTCTGGAGCCCAAGTTTGGGTTAGCAGACGTGAGTGTGTTTCTAGTGGCCATTTCCTTCCAGAGGAGTTGGTGGGCTGCAGCGTAGACATGTGTTTGCATCTGGGTATCTCATTTCCTGTGAGACATGACTGGCAGCTGCTCCACGTGGCTGCCATCTTTCCATTGCAGCCATTCTGGAGGATGCATTGTGGTAGCACCACAGTGCCTTACGCTGGGCTTTGCTGATGGCGGCTGAGGTTAGTATAGAAGCACTCTGGTCATAATATTCAGATTTTTAGGTACTAATTTGAGTTGATGAGGAAATGGCTTTTCCTCCTGTGTGTGATTTAATCACAGTCGCTTAGCTAGTTTTTGGGAAACCAAGATTAGAAATGTTAGGCTTTGCTCACTTTAGAGAACATCTCTTGGTAGAATTTTGGAGTCAAAAGGGACTTCTGAGAAGTTCCCATTCAAAAATTTCACTCAGTTAAAGACTATCAAGTCCAAAGAGTTTGGTGTCTTAGTTACAACAGGCATGGGCTGGCTGACCTTTATTTTAGTTCTGGCTGTGGGACACAACTGGCCTGGAGTCTTCAGTTTATTCTGGATTCTATCACTGACCCACTTGTTGTGTGTGTGAGTCCATTTCAGCTGCTCTCTCCGACTATCTGTGGTTTTTGTTTGTTTGTTTTTTGTTGTGTTTTTTTTTAACTGATAAAATGAGAGTGGCACAAGATAAAAAACATTTTCTTGCTTGCTTTTAACCAACCAGAGGATCTTTGTGATGAAAACTACTGGGTTTTGTGGTTGATAAAAACTATGCCGACACTGCCCTCAATGGCTCGTCCTTCCTCAGTGCCAAAAGCTGCTTAATGTCCAGGATTGGCAGTGGCATGAGGCTCGCCTCTGCAGCTCTTGTCCCATGTCACAATAATACATTGCACCACTCCATTCAGTTATCCACAGCCCCCACAGCGTATCCCATCCCAAATTCCACGAGCCCCACCTCTCCAGGCCTCTACCCGCAGTATGCAATCTCATTTGGAAGCCTGGTCCTCTTTGTTGTTTCCTTTTTTAGTTAATCTAACCAATCTCCAATCTGTACAAGCTGTGCTCCTCTCTCCTTTACTCCACCGCTCTTTTCTGGGTCTCAGTGCTCACAGGTGCCATTTTCCACTGAAGTCTTTTCCCACTAACCTACCTGCAGTCTTGGAGACGTCATCTTTCTGAATTGTGATTTGACAAGGCACAATCTTGCTAGGGAAAAATGAAAACATCTTTGATGGTGCTCTTTGGAAAAAAGATAAAATTCAAATTCCATATTATGGCATTCAAGGTCTTTAAAATCTAACTCCTGCCTAACCTTGCAAACCTGAGTTAAATGTCTTACCACTCTTTTGGCTTTGTTGCTTCACCCCTACATCCTGCCACAAACTCTAGCTGCTTTCTCATCAAGCTTCTTTCACTGCATAAGGTGTCCATTCCCATTTAACTTGTAGAAACTGTGGATGTAGGATGTCCTTTTCCTCGCCGGCTGTTCAGTTTCTGCTGAGTTGATCATGTCACTTTCACCTTTTCATCCGTGTTCATATCCATCACGGCAAAGTTGAACCGCAGTGTGTCTTACCTGGTTTCTTACTGTTTCTGGACCTATCCTTTTTGCTTCTTTAAGGTTCCCAAGAGTTGGGATTAGCTTCATTCATGTCTGTCTCCTCTGTGCTAAACATAGATATTCTGAATATGTATTTTAGGAAAAAATTGAACTTGTTGAATCATCAAAAGAGGCAAAAACAGGTTTTGCTGAGTGATGAACTATCACAACTCCCCTTTCTTGTAACCTAATCAGATGTTCAAGCTTTGTTCCTTTGTAGTTCTTGCCATTAGTATTATTTTCAACTAGATGTTTGCAATGATAACATTTTTGTATACATGCTAAAAGTAATCTACTTGCAGTTATGATGTCATGAACAGGAAGAGTTGCACGGACATCTTGAAAATGAACGTGTGTTTGAATTGAAGAAGATAAACATGTGTCCTTAATTGAAATTTATTTTAAAAAACTGGATTGCAGAGTTTCCAAATGGCGAATGTATAAGGAAGTGTGTTTTCTTCATTGCCCCCTTCAGTTTGGTCCTTTTTGACACGAACCTAAGCAACAGTGAATATGTGATTGATCATAATGTTACTTTTAGAATAATGTGGATGATGCTTCCCTCGCCCAAATCTGGCAGAGACCAAAACCTAAATGAAATTTAAAATTAGAAATAATTTTTAGAATAAAATTGCTGTGTAAGACAAATAAAAACGTACAAATAAATCTTCTATGAAATATGAAGTCCCAAGTGGCTCATAAGCCCTTTTCTAGAAAATAAAAACTTATAAGAGAACCAATTACTCATAAACCTATAAATTCTTCACCTTTTCCTAAAGGTGTTTTACGTGGACACAGCCATCATTCAAAAATGCAGCTTGAGTTTAGCCAAACTTTAAGGTGTTTGAAGGGTTATTGCATAAATGCTGTGATCAGAATACATTGTCAACGAAGACAGCTACACCTTCAGGAGACACAAGGCTCCTTGAAGTTCTCTGCCATCATTAAGTAAATTCCAAGGCACTTGAAAGTTTTAATTTTCCAACATGATTTTTCACCTAGAATGTTTGAGATTTTTATAAATAAATTCCCAAAGAACAGAGTTGTGTAGAAAAAAGGAAAGGGACATTTTGAGGCAAGTCATTGAAAAGGAGAACAGAGATGAAACATTTTTCACACTTTGTTCAAAAAGGGCGTATTTTGATTTTGTTCTTACTTAAGGAATGCTAAATTATAGTATGAAGCCTACCTTAGTAACCATTCTGGAATAGCCACATTATCCAAAATTACTGACATTTATACTAAATTAGCATTTGCTGACTGCTATTGTTTCTAAGTTAATTTTTTTTCCAGTTTCCATGAGTTTTGTGAATTTAAACGTTGTGGAATAACCGTCTGTCTCTCAAAGGAAACAGGGTATCGCAGCAGAAAGAGCTATAACCTAGAAACCTGCACACATTCCCTGACAATTTTCTGCCTAACAGCTCTGTGGTTTTAGGGCAGTCTCTTGGCTTTCACTGGCTTGCAACGGGATTGAGCAACTGGAGGCTTTGTTAGGTGTTTTCTAAATCTAGGATGGAGTAACTTGTCCCTAGGTCCATGTTAAACAGAATTATGCCCTGTGTCTCACCACCATTCCAGACTCAGCCCTGCATCTCCCAGTGTTGTGTTATGAATCTCGGAGTTGAAAGTAAATCCATCTTGGGTCCAGTATGATGGCTTAGTGGCTAAATCCTTACCTTGCAAATGCTGGTATCCCATATGGGCACCAGTTCATGTCCTAGTTGTTCCTTCCACTTCCCATCCAGCTCCCTGTTTGTAGCCTAGGAAAGCAGTCAAGGGTGGCCCAAAGCCTTGGGACCCTGCACTCATGTGGGAGACCCTGAAGAAGCTCCTGGATCCTGACTCATGCCTTTTGTCATTGTGACCACTTGGGTAGTGAACCAGCAGATATCTCTTTTTATTTGTCTCTCTTTCTCTCTGTAAATCTTTCCAATAAAAATAAAATAAATCTTTCTTTAAAAAAAAAAAGTAAGCCCATCTTAAACTGCCCAAGCCAAACAGATACTTTATTAACTCTCATAACAGGGAATAGAAGATTTAGATTTTTTAAATTTGGAGGAGTCAGAAGACTCCAAAAATCACTTCTCAGCCTTTTAGCTAAGATCAAGCCGGAAGACAAACAAATACATCACCAAAATCCCATTCCCCAAGTCCTTTGTCTCAGCTCACTCTTCCTTTGCCTTGGCTTCCTTTTCAGGTAAGCTCTCTTGCCCCTGGAGTTTTTTTGGCAACTCTTGGCTTACCTTATCTTTTCACCAAGCTACACCAGATGGTAGAAAGGCAAAAGGGATTTGCAAGAGAAGTCCTGGTTGTCCAGGTCTGAGTCTACCCGGGTGAGTGCGGACAGCAATGGGAGGACATGTTCTCTTGAGCACAGAGTTACGGTTTCCCTTACAAGGGACTGGGATGCTGAACACACAAAAGCAGCAAATGTCCCCGGCAACTGTGTGACATGGGTCACTTCTTTTGAGATTCAAATGGCTCTTCTGCTTTTACCACACCAACCCCTTGGAAAATGAGAAGCACACACATTGCCCTCTGCAGCTCCTATCAAGTCCATCACTGTTGTAAGACTTGACAAGACATAAATATTTGTTCATTAAACAACTGAGGCTGCTGTGGGAGTGAAGCTGGCAGGTGGTCAGTCTCCAGTGGCAGTCACTTCAGGATCCATGACAGCAAGTACCGTCTAGAACTTTCTTCCTGGATGGGCTTTTGGCAATTTGTGATCTGTGATGGGGTTCTAGTGCCTGGCACATTCTGCCCAGTGCTACCCCAAATTGCTTATTTTGATTCTGTTCTCATTTAAGTATTGCGGGATTATAGTATGAAGCTCACCTTGGAAACTCTTCCCCAAGAGCCTCATTATCTGGGATTATTGGACTCTTATGTGGATAATCTGTTTTAGGATTTCTCCATTGCGTTGAATGAGACTTTGACCTTTGTGACTATCTGAGGCTCTTCTAGTTCTTCCCTTTCATTTTGACACTTTCATAACTTCATCTCACTGGAAAAGCTCTTCCTATGCAACCATGCTTACTTTTCCTTACACAGGTGTCACGCCTAACAAACAATCTTGTACATTCTTGACTCTAAGCATCTACCCCTGGAGACCTAAACTGATGCCAATCTGGGTTTCAGCGCCCAGGGCTTTCAGCACTCCAGCAGTAAGCACCCCGCTCTGGGCAATAAGCAGAACACAATTCCTGGCACACGGTAGTGACGCTGTTCCCTTTGTCAAAGTGTAGTCCTAAGACATTTGGCACATTCAGGCATCCTCTGAGATATCTGATTGATTCACTGAATGAATGGATGATGACATGTTGACAGAAGGTGTTCTAAGAGATCCCTGCCGCTGTTGAAAGCCTTGGTAAGACATGTATTCCAGAGAACAGAACAGGAAATCTATTCTTTGAGAATCTATGGGCATGTCACATCCGTGAGCTTCTTAAGGTCCTAGTTGTCAAAGACATCCTCAGACATGCTTTGAAAAATTACCTAAATAAATAAATAGACTCACAGATATATGAATTTTTGCACCTGATATAATCTATGCAAAGAAAGGATCACAATGACTGGCATTTTTGTTTTGTTTTGTTTTTGAGTTTTGGAGACAGCACATTTCCTATCTAGGAGCCATACTCTAGCCCAAATACTTAAAACAGGTAGCAGTTTAAAGATGGATTATAGTTTGTATTGGAAATGGAGACCCATTGGAATCCTCCAGGACTCTGCTCCTGAATGTGATGAAGAAGTGGATCCATGTGGCACAGATGTGGCTTGTGGCCACCACAAAGTGCACTGTGGGGATCTTGCTTCAAGAAAGACCTTGGCATTCAGCAGTAACCTTGGCAGTATGCTTCAACTTCTGGACAAGGTCATGCTTTCCCTGATGGTTCCTCAAATACGGTGCCGGGGAGTGGCCCATGAAGAATTCCCCCAAGACACAGGGTGTTTTCCTGCACTGATATATAACCAGCATTGACTTTAAGTAGGATCTGGTTTCCTTTTTTTCTTACCTTCTTATTCCTTCCCTTCCCCTTCTAGTCGTTCCCTTGCTTTTATTAAGCTATCTTTGAGTTCAGAAGGCTGAGAGAATTTTTTTCTTTTTTTAAAAAAGAAAGCTTGCCTACCAGCCAGTTTTATATTTTTCCCCAAGCACTCAACAGTCTAATCTTTTTCCCATTTAAAATGAGAATGAGTTTAGCAAGAAATTGACTTGATGTTAGGACAGGAGCTTCGGGAAGCTCTAATCTCAGTGACAGCCTTAACAAACCAATCCAGCTCTCTGGCCTCCTACATATTGAACAGGACCTGTTCTTTCTCGCCCTCCAGGTAGGAAGCCAGGCTATATGACACATCCATGAGGGTGCCAGTCGCCTTTGCTTTTGGCTTGCTCCTCTGTGCTTTGTGGACCTTGGGTCTTTTGCAATACATTCCCTACAGCTTCAGAAGCAGAAGAATTTAAAAACGGGGGATTGGACTTCGGTTGCCTTTGAAACATTTGCACTGATTTTCTATCGGTGCAGCCCCCAAAATAGGCAATATGTAGACTTTTCTTGAATTTCCTATCTTTAAAAGAAAACCTTACTGTTTTGTGTATACTAGCAAGAATATAATAGCAAATGGGGGGGAGTGGGTAGGGCTCGAGGATTTACCTCCAAGAAAATAGTATTCTTGATTGGTTTGTGGGTCGCCAGTGGCTGTGCCAATGACCCTCCAAACTTTGAGTATGGTGTAGTTACCTGTGATGCACTTGGAGCACAGGTGACTGTCCCCAGAATCTTTCTGTGTAATAGGTGAGGTCTCTAACAAATTCTCAGGAGATGTTGATGATGACAGTCTGGATCTCTGTGAGAGCCAGCTGTCAGTGTCATTGCTGTCTTAGTCAATGGGAAAAGACAAACCCTGCAGTTTCCTTAAGCATTCCCATGTGATTTAGGCTTTTTTTTTTTTTACCATCTTATTTCTTAACCAAATTAATTTAATGGGGAAAGTAAAAAATATCCTGGCTTATTATTTTAGGCGCAATAATATGCCTTTTATCTCAATCTGATTGGTGGCATTACAGTTCTATTTCTTGTAGGACAAGTGCACACAGCTAATTATTCATAAAAAGATGACTGGAAACTAAAAAAAAATTAAATCTGTTGGAAAAATCTTGTCCTAAATATTAAGTGCCACCTGCAGCAATTTATGAAGTTTCTGTCTATAAAAGTGGGGGTATTAAAAATGTACTCCATAGAGTTGTGTTTAGAGTACACAGAATGCCTAATAGTACTTAACTAGTATCAATGATCAAGAAATATTAATTTTTCATCATTTCTTATTTTAATGCCATACATTTTTATGGACATAAAAATGCTGAAAAAAGGAGAGGAGAAAGCGCAAAGTGTATCAGATGTAGGATGTTTTAAAATTTTTGCGTATTTATCTGAAAGAAACAGAGACAGACACAGACTGACGGACAGACATTGCTACCTCGTCCATTGGTTCACTTTCCAAATGCCCACAGCAGCCAGGGCCAAGCCTGGCTGAAGCCGAGAGCTGGGATCTCCATCGTAGGCGGCAGGGAGCCAACTTCTGGAGTCACCATCACTTCCCCTGACAGTGCACATTGGCAGGAAGTTGGAAGTTGGTATAGAGCCAAGACTTAAATCCAGGTACTCCAATATGGGATGCGAGTGACCCAAATAGCATCTTAATTGCTGAGGCAAATGCCAACCCCAAATGTAGGATTATTTTTTATTAGATAATGTAAAAATTGAAGTTGGAGATTTTTCTTTTGATAAAGTAGGGATTAGAAAAAAGGGACAATGCCTTCAGTGAAGACAAGATGTGCCATTTTAAACTTAATATTTGGGAAACATACTATTCCCAAAATATATGTTAGCTATTAATATTAGTTAACCCCTAATGTGTATTATATTTACATGCCAGACATTGCATTAAATACATTGTATTATTTGCATAATTTCATGCTTATAACATCTCATTGAGATTCTTTTTTCTAACTTTTACAGGCACTTGTTCATTGCTCTCTGTCTTGCCTATAATGGGAACTCCAAATGAGCAGGGGCTTTTATCTATCTATATATCTATGTATCTATCTATGTATGCATCTATCTATCTATCTAATGTTGCATTGTTGCTACTTGGAGGGATATCTGGCATAAAGATATTGAACAAGGAGCTTTAAATGTTCGTATCAAGGAAAGGATACGAGGTTAAGCAATTCAGTCCATATTCCTGGCTGGTATTGGAATCTAGGCCCTGAACTGGGCTTATCCCACATCAGTTATCTGAGTTTGATTGCTGACTTGGGCTTGTGACTCCAGTTTTCTGACAGAGTAGACGCTGGGAGGCAACAGGTGATGGCTAAAGGAAAGGAGTTACTGCCACCCACGTGTCCTTGTCTTCCAGCTCTGGTCATTACCCAGCCCTGGCTATTGCAGACACTAGAGAAATGAACCAACAGATGAGATATATTTTCTTCCATTCTCTCTCATGTTCACTCTATGTCTCTCCCTCTCTCCCTCCCTCATTGTATTACAGAGTTCATTGATGATCATATGATTAACTTAACCCCAGTTACATTTAAGGATAGTAATGATACTTTCAAACCATTACAGAGATTTGTATTTTCTCAATTATTCATATTACTTCAAATCAATCTATTTGTTGTGTAGATGTGGTTGTAATTTATCTTGTACTGTTTACACTATTTCAACATTCTTGCCATTGTGGAGCAAAGTGGAAGGTACCCAGGCTTCTGAATAAGGAAATATCCATTTTGGATTATGAACATCTGAACTTCTTTATAGTGAAGAAAGAAACATCTATCTCATAAAAGCAGCTATTATTTTGTTTTTCTGTTACACAAAAGTGAGATGATTTGACATATGATATGTTTTGCCTCTACACTATTCATTAGTTCCTTTTAGAAAAGTTAAAAATGAGAGAGTAATAATAAGTCAAGATTTTCAGAAACAAAATTTCTTTATCTATGGGTAAAAGTAGATAACATTTCTCTAATATACATTCTTGGTTTTCCTCAGATAATAATGCTGGAAAATTGTCTTTAGAAATAAATCAACCAAGAAGTTGCTTCTAGAATTTTCATCAAGTATATATTTGACAGATGATAATTCTTGAATAAAAGTAATTCATTTGTCTCCTGAATGATTAATTCTTTAGTGAATTGCTATCTCCTTGAGACATTTCATTGATTAGGAATCAGTAACAATGAGTAGTGATCTAACAAAACTTTCTATTTGGTCTTACTCTGAGCAGCTGTCCAGGGTACTTAAATAAAATTAATTATTGTAAATAGTTAAAAAGCAAATGTTTTCCCTTTTCCCTGTGTGAAAGTGAAATTGCTTTCCATAATAATCCAGATGGTTTTTTCCATTTATAACTTTGATATTGTCCTGCCTGAAAAGAGTGATAAATAATAACTTATGGGGGGGGAGGGGTTGACTGTAAAAGTTATGTTGGAAACATCGTACAATTGTGTTGTCATTTTCTTATGGTATAGAAAGGATATGAAATAAGTGGCTCTATGTTATAAACTTGGAAGACACTGACAGATTTCCAATGTAGTGTTTCTCATCTGAATTCCTAGGAGAAGGTCATCATATTCTGCTAAAATACAAGGTGTCTTCGAAGAATGTGTGGGAATGTGAATTACGAAAAGCTGTGCACAGATTTCACATTTCTGTGCCCAGCTATACTTGTCTGTTGATTCAGTTTTCCATGAACGTTCTCATGTATCCCAAGTTAGAGAGTTTCAGCATCTTCTGAAGCACCTCTGCAGCTACCTGGATGATGGAAGACATCTCACCTAGCTGCATATGTGCTTCATTGTTCTTTCCTCTTCGTGCATTAGTTTTATTTTTTATCTCCTTCCCTTTTTCTAGGAGTAACGGAGAAATTAATTTTCTTTGATGCCAGATCTTTCACATTAAATATTTGAATGGCTTTATTGTAAAATCTACTTGCTGGATGATAGTATAAGCAAACCAAGTACTTCTCTCTTTCTCTCTCTCTCTCTCTCTCTCTTTTTAGATTTATTTTATTTTTATTGCAAAGTAAGATATACAGAGAGGAGGGGAGACAGAGAAGAAAATCTTCCATTCAATGATTCACACCCCAAGTGACCACAACAGCCGGAGCTTCGCTGATCTGAAGCCAGGAGCCAAGAGCTTCTTCTGGGTCTCCCACATGGATATTAGGGTCCCAAGGCTTTGAGTTGTACTCAACTGTTTTCCCAGGCCACAAGCAGGGAGCTGAATGGGAAGTGGGGCTGCTGGGATTAGAACCAGTCCCATACGGGATCCTGGAGTGTTCAAGATAAGGACTTTAGCCACTAGGCAACCTTGCTGGGCTCAAACCAAGTGCTTACTTCTGATTTTTACATAAAATGTAAAACCCAAGTATGTTAGTAATAATCCCTTCATGATTTTACAGTAAAGTATATACATACATGATAAAAATTGTAGAAGCCATGTAACTTCAAAATGCATTTTCATTATTTTAGAAAATATAGCAAAAGGAGAATATAAAGGAAAGTGTTTCAGTTATAACTCTGCAAAAGTAACATCTTCCTAAGGAAGCAGTTCTAAAAATGTGGATTGAGGACTCTTTTGGTGTGTGATCAGGTAAACATTTACTAGAAGACAAAACATTTATTGACCCTTTTTGTGTGGACATTTGTAGAGGTATCCCAACTAAGATAAGGGAATGGCTGCAGAGGTAGGCTGAGTCGTGGCTGTGCCACCAACCTTCCTAGTTGTCTGTGCATCCCACGCCCAACCTGCTACACACTGTAAAGAGTCGCCAGTTCCCCTTAGCGGTGTCTTTGATGAAGTGGTAAAAACTAACTCTATTCCATCTGGACACACATAGATTTTAAGTATGATTTGTGATGTGTAGGAAGCACATATGAAGCACATTGCTGCATACCCATCGCAATGAGCGTCTCCAAGAAAGCACTTCCTTAACTTCCAAGTGAAGTTTCCACATTTTTCACAGAATTTACATTTGAAAGAATCTGTATTTGGAAGACTAACAGACAACCTATCTTGATTTAAACTTGGCTGTTTGGTGTATGCAAGGTTTCTTATACTAATTCATTTGTCACTTCAAAGATAATAACTGAAAACTAAAAAGAGATAACTGATTCAGTTTTGTTGCTAGTGATAATAATATTCAATATTTCAGGTAACCTGTATCTGCCACTGTAAGCCTGGTGACATTCCAGTGCTTAAAGAGGTTGTTGATTAGATTGGTGGTGATTGACAAATGTTACCTTTCGATATTATGTAACGAAGCATGTCAGTGCTTACACTATTTTCATCAATATTTTTAAATGATCAGTGTACAATGTACAAAATTATGCATGGAAGGAAAGTCTACAGATCAATAGATGTTTATGAGTATATTATGAAAAATTTCTCAGTGAGATCCCATACTGCACCTAACTGTTAAGGAACTATGTAGCGGATTTTAGTGTAACACAAGGAAAAATTTCCACATCTATCTACAAAACAGATTAAAATTCAACGTATCTCTTTTCTAAATATAAGCCTCACCCTGGAACATGCTAGAAACATGAATTGTTTGCTCCACCTTGGAGTTATGGAATGAGAATTTGTGCAGGCAAATTTCAGAAGTTTGTGTTTGAAACACTCTCACCAGTCCTGATGTGTGCAGCAGCTTGACAACCATCACACTCAGTTTAATAAAACCAGATTGGAAGCCAGGTGTCTGATTTGCTATGGGACCAAGTTTAAACAGTATTCGAGCCTATAGAAAATTAAAAATTCATATAAAACTTCATCTAGTAAACCTAGTTTCACTTTTGAAAAAATACCCTCAATTCAAGGCAATTAGCTGCTCCTGTATTCAGTCACTGATTTGATAGCTTTGTCATCAATAAAAAAAAAAAAAATTCAGTGAAGAGTCCATGGATATGCTTACCTCATGGAACCAGATCAAGCAGAAGCAAAAGTTCCCCTTAATAACACCCTATGTACTTTTCAATGAGGCAAAACCCAGGATTGGCTGCTGGACCCACAGTGCCAGGACCACTTTCCTCTCCCTGGCTCCGTGTGTGTTCTGATCAGGTGAGCAGTAATAGAAAGAGCAAACTAGAGCCAACGTGGGGATTCTTGTAGGCTCACAGGTATAGTTGAAATCTTTTTTCTTAAAACTCAAAGTGTTTCAACTGCAGAACCAAATCCACTATCATGAAAAATTCAGCAAAAACAACTTTGAAGATTGTGGCTTACAAATTTATGTTTTGAATCTTTTGTCATTTTGCATTTAAATTAGTTTATCTTTAGTGAGATCTTATTGATTTGCACATGCCTTGAAGTAATATGTGCTGCAGTGTGAATATTTCAGTAGAGTGAGTGAGACCTTTCTCCATTCACTTGGTTTTCTAAACAGTTTGGCTTCCCCCCTCCTTCACCCCCGTCCCAACTGCCTGCTACCAAATTGTAACAGATAACTAGAGAATTCCCTGTCTTATAAATAAAATGCCTCTTTCTGGCTATACATTTATGAAGTTTTCTTCTGAGAATTTATCATAATAGCTTCAGCTATTCCAGTGTTTGATACATGTAGTATTAATATGAAAAAATCCTCAGAACCCTCAGAACCCTTCTTAAAGATAGAAATGCATATAGTACATACAGCAATTTACTACATAATCTCTCACCATTCCCAGGATGCTCTTCTGGAATATCAAGAAAGGCCATGTTGCTAGGTTCATGGCTTCTTTTCCTCCTTTGATATGACTGTTTTGCTTTCGAATGGACTACAGGACATAGTCCTAGTGTACAGAATTTGGCAGGAAGAGTTTGAATTTACTTTGGATTGAGGAGTGAAGGTGGAAAAATGAATGAAATCAAATATTTAACCCCTTTACAGAACATGAGATCTTCTCATAATACGGAGGAACCGTAATAGTAGCTGTTAGCTCTTCCCGCAATGAAGATTGGCCTCTCAGATTGTTGTGAATTGTCACACAAATTTATTTGTGGAAAAACCCCTCATTTGCAGCACAGTCCCTTCAATGAAGACTGAGGCATCTAAGCACAGCACTACTGACCCTTACTCATTACATATAGCAAATTTTTAAATTTAAGTTTGGCTCTATGCTTATCTCTACATTCTACTTCATTTTCCTCCTAAATATCTGATCAAAGGAAAGCAAAAATTAGGGACAATCAGCCTTGCCATCTCTCTTCTACTTCCCACTGGCAGCTTCTGACAGGCAAGGGGGAAATCTCAGTCAAACCTTTTTTTGGCAAACGGAACGGATTTCCAGAATAGATACTTTTATCCCATGAGCTAAAGGTCCAGTTGTATACTGACCACAAGCATGCATATGTCCATGTACACATGCGATGTGTGTGCATACACATGTGAATGGTAGACAGATACATAGTCATGTCACATATACGCCTGCATTCGTGATTAAAAAGCATGCGGTGCTTTGCTGTGTGTCTGCATGTGCTGACATGTACACTGAGAGGAAGGCTACAGAATGAATGTGTGTGCAGTGAAGAGCAACCTGTGCTCCTTGTGGTGGAGAGATCCCTAAAGCCAATTTCTAAATACTGCCAGCCCAGCTACCAGCCTGTGGAAATTTTAGCTGAAGGAGCAGGGTAATGAAACCTGAATTCCTAATGAGAGAATCAACTTAAATTTTTGCTCAAGGTCCTTAATGAACATGGAGATACGCAGATCCAGTGAGAGACGCGTCCTTCGTGCAGGCCACGCCATATTCTGACATCACACATGTAAGGAACAGTTGCTGGAAATCATAGGCACGTGGCCATTCCAAGGCAACCCAGGCTGCATTTTATCGTGGGGCATTTTGTGTGTTTTGGTTTAGAGAACAGAGCTTCTGGAGGGCAGAAGGCATGCAATTCTCTTAAATATAAGTAATTGAATGCTTGAAACTTTGAACTGGAATGTGCTCATTAAACTGACTAGTTTCAAGTATAATTGGGGAGGCTTCAGCTCTCACTTGTTTCTATTGGGAAAGTTTTGCCCTTTAGGCTTCCAAAAAAAAAAAAAATTTCATTCCAAGAAGGAAGGGCAATTGGGGCTACACATTTTCTGATCAGTGACTGAGGTTTAATTATCTCTTCTAGTCTGATGCTAGAACGGATGCTCAAAGAAATGAAACTCTTGGCCCATCAGCATAACTTGGTATCAATTTTGCAGGAAGACTTTCAAAGGGAAACTCCATTTCGGGGAATGCTTCTCCTTTGTGCCAGAGGATTTTCTCCCCATCTTCCTCCCTTGTGACATTGGAACGGCCTGAACCTAACTCAGAGGATTACCTTACAAAACTGGAGTTCAAGTACACATGGAGGGCCAGCATACTGGTTGAGCTAGCCACCACCATTCCCAACGGGTCAATAGTTCAGACACACAGCGTTTTTGTGGGAAGCAGCTGCCTGCATCAGTGTTCTTTTGGGAGCGTACTCAGCCCTTGGTTAGGCTTCCTTAGGCTTCTACAGTATTGTAGCAGGCCTCCAAGGGTGCACTCAGGGAAGGAAAATCCCAGCCCCTCCGGCATTCTCAATCTCTCTGGAATGTTCAGGAACTCCCATTTGATCCACCAGGAAAGGCAAGCATACTTTTTGAGGTTGTTTCACACCTCATCATCCAGGAGCAGGGAAGGTGCTCAATCCCAACTCAGCCTGATATGCCTTGCCCACAGCTCCTCTTCCTGTGACATCACCACTCCCAGCTGCGGCCCAGCACCACCCAGGCTCTCTGCCCCGCAAGTCCGACTGCCTGGCCTTTGACCCTGAACCAAGGGTATCCGCAGCCGGCTGGGTTCAGCTACAACACAGCCCCTCCCCAGGCAGGAAGGGAGTCTGGACTGGTTAGGTCTCCAACTAACTCATGGGATTCCTGGCGCCCAGGCACAGATGCTCATTGCTATTCTTTCTCCGTGCAACACGTGGGGGTGGGAATGAGGCGGGGAGGTGGGGGGGACGACGACGCAGTCTCATATCTCCTGGTATTATCTGCCGTCCAAAGCATTTTCTTTGAGAGGAAAATGGAAACGCAGCTGCGCTGTGGGTCCGGCCAGCGCGAGCCCGGGCTCCCTCCCTCCGCCTGTCCGCGCCCGCCGGGCTCAGGCGGCTGCTCCGGAAGCGGACTTGGGTAGGGGCGCTCTTGGGGGGCTGCCCTAACCAGGCGTGGGACACTGCTGGCGATGACTCGCCTTTGTGCGTCCCCGCTGCTGCCCGAGACCACCGAGGTGGGAGGGCGCGTCTCGGGTTGCGATCCCCTGTCCGCGTGCAGGATGCAGGACCAGGCGTCTCTGTCACACTCTGGACCTCAGCAACTTCTTGCCAGTTCATCAGGTTCCGTCCAGGTCCCTGCACACCGGCTGCGCCCCAAGCTCAAAGGGTTAAGCCAATTGGCCAAGGGCCCCGGCGCTGAGCCCAACGCTTCGCTGAGCCCAACTTCAGTTTGCGCGGAGGGTCCTCCGACCACTGGGTCTCGGTGTGCGGGGCATGGAAGGGAGGAGAAAACTAGAAAGAGAAACCAGTAATGGTGCGGGGGTGAGGAGGCTCGAAGGAAAAGGAGCCCTAGCCCAGCATCCCGCAAGGCCTGCACACCCCTTGAACCCATTCTCCCACCTCCTGTCCCTGCATCTCTTTCCCCCATTTCTCTGGGAAGAAGAAAGGGGAGGAAGTGGGACAACCGGGATCCCGTGCCGGGGCGGGAGGGGGGGAGCAGTGGACTCCTTCCGGCCCCCCACCCGGCAGCACGGCGGGCAAAAGGAGTCTTGGACGCGAGAGGCGCTCCCGAACCGCGCACACCCCTTTCACATCCCTCCTGGAAACGCGGGTGCCACAATGTGGCGAAGTAACTGGGGAGGCGCGAGCAAATAAACGCACGTGTTTTCTCTTTTTGTTTCCCTGGTGGTAGGAATTTGCAGAGTTGGGTTCAATTGTGGCTGTTCATTTATTCGATCTCCTTGGTCCAAAGGGGCACCGAGGTGGGGCCCGGATCCCCGCAGCCGGACAGCCGGTCTCGGACCTTCCAAGTTTGTTGGGGACCGAGCCGACCGACCGCGCGCCCAGCAGGAGCGGGAAGAACCCGTTCTGATAAAGGAAGCAAACTCTCCACTGCACAAAAGCCGCTTCTTCCCACCCGCCCCTCCCACCCTGCTTTTCGCAAAGCGTCTCCCCTCGCCAAGTATCAAGTTCTCTGGGAACCCAAGTTGCGCTCGGCAACCCTGGCGTGGCCGGGCGTGCGGAAAGGCTGGCGCACAGGGGTCCCGGCTGGGAGGGGAGACTCTGTGCCCCCAGGACTGAACGCGCGGGCTCCAGTCCAGGTGGCTGGAAGCCTCCAGCCTGCCTGGCTGTCGGCTATTTCTCTAGAGAAAGAAGGGGAGTGAGTGCATCTGTCTTTGCACTTTGGGTCGGAAGTGCGCGGCGAGTGTGTGTGTGTGTGTGTGTGTGTGTGTGTGTCCGCGCGCGCGCGCTGAGGGGGCGGGAAAAGAACGCACCCCCCACTGACCGTCATTCCCTTGCACCGGCCAAGTCCTCGCCAAGCCTCCCCTCCTTGCCTCAGCTGGGCTCGCGCGGCGCAGCCGGAGCAGCCAGCGAGAGCAACATCCTGCAAAGAGAGGGGAGCGCCGCGACCCCCCAAAAGGGAAAAAAGGCCCCACCCTGACACGTTGGGCTGTTAGCAAGTCCCTCGCACGCCCCCCGCACCTCCTCCTCCCTGCGCTCCCGGCCCCCCCCCAGCCCGCTGCGCGCACATCAAAGCGCCTCTCCGCCGCGCACAGTGGCGGCGGCTCACTAATGGGATTGCAGGCTGGTGCCTGGCTCCGCTGCTGCCGCCGCCGCTGCTCGCGCCGCTGCTGCTGCTGCCGCTGCTGCCGCCCGAGCCCGAACCCCCCGCTTCCCCGAGCCCAGAGCCGCCGCACCCGGGGGCCGAAGCCGCGGCGATGATCCGAATCTTTCCGGATTTCAGCGTGCAGGTGACGGCCGCGGCGGCCGGCGGGGCGGCCGCGGGGGTGCCGGCCGGCGCGGGCATGGGGCGGGCTGGCGCCGCGGCCAACGGCACTCCGCAGAACGTCCAGGGCATCACGTCCTACCAGCAGCGGTGAGTAGTTCCGACTGGACTGGGGAGGGGGTGCTCCCGCCCTGGGGTGCTAGCGTGGGACTCACTTTGCCCCTGTTTTGTGTCTGGCGACACACATACAACATCGCCAGGGCTCACTTTGCCTGCCCCTGGTTCTTCCAGAAGAGGAAGGGAAACGATCATAATAGTAATAATAATAATTCACGCCCTGGACTGGAAAGCACTACAGTGCATCGTCGCCCCTCGCCTTGTGCCTGGCGCGGAATGCAGGAGCATAAGCCCGGAGTAGCGGAGGGAGTTGCAGCCAAGTCTGAGAGGTCGCACGAGGTGCTTTCTGCAAAGTTTGGGATCCCGGTCTCGAAACCCCGCAGAATTTCCTCATCGCCTCTGTGGGGCGCGGACCCGCGCCCTTGGGCAGCCGGTGGGAGGAAGGGGGCATTGATCAACCGGGGCTCATGGATCATTTGTTCCCAAACAGAAGGGGGACAATTTTCACGTGTATCGGTAGCCTTGCCATTTCTACATAATGGTGTTATCATGTCACCTGTTACTAGAGGGAAATACAGCACGAAATCCGACTTGGTAGCCCTGTGAAATATTCATCTTGAACGCATCCTAATGCAAAGGTAGCACGATTCAGAGATAGGAAGCAAATTTCACGAAGTTAGGCTAGGTGGTGAGAGGGAAGTTTTAAAGTATGATTTAGCATTTCTCTAATGTCTGTTTACTGATCGCTTTCAAAAAAAATGATGGATGTGACAAGTGAAGCAGGGAGCATTCTTTGACTTGGTTAGGAAGGCAGGGGGAAATTTCACCACCACCATCATCACCACTGGTTCTAGAAACCCCAAAGTTTTCCCTCAAGGACAACTTTGCATATTCCATGGTGTTAAGAAAAAGAATGTCATTCCCAAACCTGCACTGAGAAAGACGAACAATGCCATGTGAGAGGTGAGCTCAGCATTACACAAGATGGAAGGAAAAAGACATAGGAAAGTGTGAAATTAAATATTTGTGTTTCCCAGATTGCACACGATTAAACATCTGAGAGATCTGCCAATGGCATTTAACTTAAAATATACACAATGCATAATTCAAATAGCAGTTCCTATTTTTACCTTGTATTTCAAACTTCATTGATTTGAGAACCTTTGATTGGAACCAACAGTATTTAAACTGAAAAGGTTACAATAATCTATCACTGCCATATTTTGTGCCTTCTAACCAATGGCCCAGTGACCAAAGCCGATTTTGCATAACACACTGAGTGTCTTCCAAGTTGATACCCAGTATTGCAAGTATTCCTTAGAAGACTTCATTATATGCCGTGCTTAGTGCTGGAAATTCTCAAAGGACTCTAAAAATAATTTGAAGAGGGACTATGCCTTGGCAAAAAGATTTATTTTTTTTAATTTAAATGATTTTAGTCTTGCTTTACTTCAGTGATTACAAGAACCTGTAACACAAAAGAGCTGGGCATCTTTCAAACATAGAGGACTAGAAAGGATTGAAAGATTCCTCCCCCTCCTTCCTTTCGTGGCTCAGGTATGTGTGCGTGTGTTTGTGTTTTATAAGACAGCTCAGTGACAATGGAATCTGACCAGCAGTATTGGCAAGTGCGAGCGGCAGTCTCAACAGTGTGCTCTGCGAGGTAGAAGTCCAGGCTCAGAAGTGTCCGAACCCCTTTGCAGCACTCCTGGGGCCTCCTGAAGATCTGGAGCCAGCTAGAGGGCAGAAACTGCGTGGGGGCAGGAAGGTGCTGCAGTCTAGGATGTCCAACCTTTGCTTTGCTGGGACTGCTGGGGTGTCTTTGCAGCTCCCTACAGCTCTCCATACAGGAGCCATCAGGGATAGCACCCCACATTGATACCTCCCTCTCAAAGTTGAGTGGGTAGGCACTTCTGCCCTCAACTTGGCCTGGGGGTTACTTGTCAAGCCTCAATTACACTGCAGTTCTTCGGATTAAGGCTTTCAAAGACATCAACCTAAATTTTGGGCATCAGGATGTTATTATTCCTCTATGCACTTGTGCACTTTCCTTGTCCTGTTACTTTGACAGCAGAGAGTGTGAAAGCTGTGAAAAAGGCAGCCTTCAGCTGGGGTGACACCTGTTACTGTCCTTAGTTGCAGGAAACTTGCCAGCGAGAAGAATGAATCTTACGGGCAAGCAAATTCCTGGCAGGTGTTAGAGTTCCGGTGTGAATCCGGAAGCCCCTGTCCCCCTACAGCACTTCATCAGGACTCTGGATCAGTCCCTGGCTGTTGGTACCTCCAGGCCCCAAGTGAGGTCGCAGCTATGTTTGCTAAACTGAATGGGGACACTCCATAGAAACGATGTTTTCCAGGACTTTTGGAAGTCTGACTCGGGGGTTGCCAGCAGCAAGACAGTGGCCTGTTGTCACCCTGGGGCTGTAGGCGGGCTGTCCTGGACACCACCATTTCCAGCCAGGGACCTGGCCCCTCCCTGCCCACGCCAAGGTTCTCCAGTTCTCTTCTCAGCACCTCTTCTGTTCTTCTGCCTGTAGAGTGCAGGTCAAGGCGAACTTGCACCCAGCGGGCAGACACCACATCTCTGCCATTAAACACACCTGAGCTTTTGTACCAAATTTGCTACTCCTGGCCCCACTTGGTGGGGTGGAAGGATGCCCCCTTTCAGGTCTGTCTGTATTTTCTGCTGAAGTTTAGAGGGAAATGCAAAGCCTCCCACAGGACTGCTGTTGGCCGGCAGGCTCATTTCATTCACTCCAAGTGGCAGTGCTCTCTGGGAAGCCGGCCTGGTTGACCCATGACCGGCCCAAGTCTCTGCGGACACAGCTGCCTCACAGGCTCACAGACCCGGGTCCGCCCCAGGGATCAGGGCTGGCCCCAAACGCTGAGGGGCTCTTGTTGTAGGCCTCACTCAACCCTAACAGGGGCTGAAGGTGGGGGAGAGGCAACAGAGACTGGCAGTCCAATCTGAGGACTGGAGTGTGGACAGCTAACCGTGTCTCCAGGCGTGGGTATGCACACGTACAGCCAGGGGTCCCTGGTTCGCTCCGTGCATGACTGGGGCTGACACTGGTGCTCAGGGGAGGCTGCAGATAGCAGCAGGGGACCCCCACGCAGCATCCACCCACACTCACTTCCGCTGCCCCCAAGGCGCTCCTGGGATGCTGCTGTCCTGCCCCAGTTCACTCCCGTGGCCTCCCAGTTCCTCTTTCGCTTTCTTTCTTTCTCCTGGCTGCGATCCTCCATACAAGGGAAGTGTTCACAACTGCAACTGAGTGGCGTTGTTGCGCCAGCAGCCAAGCTTCCCGGTCCCCTCGAAGAGAGAGAGAGAGAGAGAGAGAGAGAGAGAAAAAGAGAGAGAGAGAGAGAGAGGAAGGGGGTGTGTGTCTGCTTGGAGGAGCGCTCTGGAGCAAGCAGCTGGAAAATGCCCAGAAATACTTTCACAGCGGTCAAGCTGGGAGCCCCCAGCGTGTCCTCCCCGTCCCCGCCCCTCCGGGCCTAGGCCCGACCGCCCCCGCCGGGAGGGCGTGTGAGTGTGAGTGTGTGTGTGTGTGTGTGTGTGCGTGTGTGCGCGCGCGCCCCACCTGTCACCAGGCCAGCGCCGGCGGGGGCGGGGGCCGTCCGAGGCGGCGCGCGAGGCTGGGAAGCCGGAGGCGGCGGGGCCCTGGGCCGGGCGGTCTGCGGGGCCGCGCGGCCGCCTCCCCCCGCCGCCGCCGCCGCCGCCGCCTCCCCCCGCTCGTCCGCCGCCGGCCGCCTGTCTCCGCGCCGGGCATGTCTCGGGAGCCGGGGCGGCCCGGGCCGCGGGTGCTCTGCGGCGCATGGACGGGGGAGGAGAAGGCGCAGGCGGCAGAGGCGGCGGCGAGCTGCGGCGGCGGGGAGCGGCGGCGGCGGCGCGAGGGGCCGGCCGGCCGGCGGCCCGCCTCGGGCCCCACTACTTTTCCGTAGCCTCCGTGCCTCAGCGACGCGGCCGCCGCCGCTACGGCCCCGGCCGCCCGCCCGCCCGCCGGGCCGCCACCGCCAGCAGCGGCACCGCGCGCCGCGCACGCCCGCACCCACTCCCGCCGCCCCACGCACACGCACACCCCCGCCCGCCCCGCGCCCCCACCCCGGGAGAAGGGGGGGGAGAGAGAGAGAGAGAGAGAGAGAGAGAGGCAAAAAGTAAGAGAGGAAAAAAAATAGCAGGAAGATGGCGCCCACCAAGCCCAGCTTTCAGCAGGATCCTTCCAGGCGAGAACGGTAACACTTTTCTGTTTATTGAACCTGCCGCCCGGGCCGCTGCTCCCGCCGCCCGCTCGCCCGGCCGCCGGGGTGGCGGGGCCCGTTCCGCCGCCCGCCTCCTGGGCCGCGAGCCCGCGGGGACCGCGTCGGGGGCTTTGCGGCTCAGCAGCGCCCGCCCGCCCGCCTCCCGCGCGCATTGTCCGCCCGCGGCGGCTGCGGCAGCGAGCGGGCTCTGGCGGCGCCGGGCTGTGCGAGCAGTCGCACCCCCTCGACTCGGCGAATGGAGTGACTCGCCAGAAAAAGAAAAAAAAAAAAAAGAAAGAAAAAAGGAGAAAGAGAGAGAGATAAAGAAATGCAAAAGAAAAAAATAAAAGGCCAAAAAAAAAAAAAAAAAAAAGAGGCGCTGCAGTGTGGCGGCGGCGGCGGCGGCGCGGCGAGGGTGGGGGGCCGGGATCCCCGGGGCCGCCGCTGCTCCCCTGGCAGCCGCTCCCGAGGAAGGGCACGAGCTGGGGAGGGGGAGGGCGGGCGGCGACGGGGGCGGAGGCGGCGGGGCCGGGGGCGGGGAGCCAGGCCCGGGGTGCGGCGCGGGGGGCCGTCTCCGCGCCCTGCACTAGGCCCGGCCGCCGCGCGCGAGCTGCGCGCCGCCCGGGGCTGCGCCCGTGGCAGCCTCGGCAACTTGGGGTCCCCAGCTCTGTCCTCCCTTCCCTCTTCACCGCCCCCTCCTCGCCACGGAACCCCAAGATTAAAAAAAAAAAAAAAAACTCGAAGCAAACCCCTGTGGTCCAGAGCAAGCCCACGGTCGGAGAGCTCTCCCCCAGCGTGTCCGCACCAGGGGGCTTCTATGAGTGCCCCTCTTTAGGGGGAAAGCTGTATTGGGAAAGTTCCCCCGGGAGAATTGCATCTCCCACTCGGGAGAGTGTGTGTTGGAAGTTAGTTAAACTAGTGGAGCCGAAGGGAGAGGGAGTTGGTGTGCCAAAGATCCTGGCCCGTGCTACGTGGATGGCATTTTGAGGATTCAGAGTAACGAAGCACGTGGTTTTCCCTCCTGCTGTCCACCCAGCCTACTTTGTTTGGCATCCTATTTGCTATTAATTGGCAGCGTTAATGACATTAATTGCTTATAGCATATTGGCTTGAGCCGCGTGAATATCTCTTTCTGTCTGCGCAGAGGCAAGGCTCAGTGGGAAGCATGAAATGTTACGGGTTGATTTCAGGAGGAAAACAAAAAAGGGATCTGATGGGTCCCCCCACCGCCCTGGCGGGGCCCCTGCCTTTGCTCGCAGGCTTCGGAGCTGGGAGATGAGGCACCTGCTTCCTTGCAGGACTGCATGCTGGTTCCCGGCCAGTTTGATTTTGGAGACAACATAGGGTTGTGATACAGGCTTGTGTGTGACCCACAGCGCTCATCCAGAGAGGCTAGTAGATTTTTAGGCATCAGATCCGTTACAGATCTGTTAGGCTGTTGCTAGTTTCCTTCTTGCAAAAGGGACCACTGACTTGTCAGGATGAAGAAAATACGTCTGCTAAATAACTACAGCATGACTGATTCCAAACTCTGGATAGTTCTGTGAAAGTCATGTATCTGTAAGTCAACCATCCGTAATTGAGTTTCTAAAGAGGTGAAGTGTCCGCAGCGTTAACTGTTCCCATGCAAGGGTGGAAAGCCTGGCAGCTCATAGTTAACAAATGAACACTGCTTCTTCAGAAATATCAGTGTTTTATGATGAATTCACCTGTTAAATATTTTACTCTGGGAGGTAAAGAAAATAATTTATTACAGCAATGTGCAAGACTTTTAACAATTATTTTTTTTTAACATGGTGACAAATACTTTTTTTTTTGAAGGAAGTTTCTAATTTCCATCTCTTCCCATGTTCTCCTCCCTCGTTCCCTCCCTTCTTCCTTCTCTTTTCCTCTCTCCCTCCCTTCCTTCTCCCTTTCTCACTACCTTCCTGCTCTCCCCCCCTCCAGCTCAGTTAGTCGTAAATGCATTCACTGGGATGGCCCGAGTAATCTCTCTGGCGGAAGCCTATTTGTGTGCCGTTTTGGGAATTTCTCTGAGATAGGAATCTGGGAGATAGAATTAATTTCGAGGGGAAACTTCATAGCCCGTGCCTGAGTGCGTTCTTTATCACCTGTCTCCATTTGGCATTCGAAGAAGGTAAATCAAAGCATGCGATTTGTTATTCTGCTCCACTTGAGAGCTGAACTAAATAACACTTGGGCTGAAATTCTGATTGAAGTTGTAGGAGGATATACTGTATTTAATTTAATGCCCTTTAATAGCATCTTCTTGTCCGGCTTGGGTGCTGTCATTTTAAAGGTTGGATCTGAGAAGCTTTAACCTGTAGGGAGAGGGAGGGGTAATGACAGGGCAGGGGGCATAGGAGTGTTCCAGGGGCAGTGAAGGAAGGCGTTCCAAACTCAGCCTTGCAAAGCCTAATAACCACAAACTTGGCCTGTTAGCCAAACAGTTGTTTTATGTCCCAAGGGTTTACTTTGTTATCAGGGTAGAAATGCTCTTAACACTTGAAGTGTAAACATTACACATGTAAGTTGATTTGGTTCTGTAATGAGAAGCTAGACAGTTTGGTCAGGAGAGGTTGTTTCTGCTGACTTGTTACAGCTGAGTTGAGGCACTCCACCTGTGTTTGCACTTGGTGCCTAGAGCTTGCTGCTGAACAGTGGTAGTACTCCACCTTGCAGAACGCCACTGTGTCTGGGAAAGATGACTTTCTGTGGACTTGTACATTGCATCCTCTCGTTTACTCACAAAGCACTTTCCAAATTTCCAGCTTCACAAAAGTGTATGTAGGCACTTTATTGCAAATTCATTTGTGAAAATAAAACCAAATGCTTCCAAAGTGGAAAAAAAACTATCTTTTGAATTGTTTTATTTATGAAGTGGCTGTGTGTCAGATGATGGCACAGAAATGATTCCTTCTAATAACAGGTTTTTGACAAAGACACTAGTTTTTGATACTTCCGTTCATTACTGCTCAGTGCCCCTTACATTCTGTGAGTCCTAACTCAAAAGTGTCTGCTTAAATCTGGACAGTCTCTGTATAAACCTGTTTGGTTTCCTTTAAACTCCAGCACATGTCAACTTGTGTAGTTCTGTCACTGAGGTCCCTCTACTCTGTAGGTGTAGAGCGCAGGAAATGAGAGAGTGTCAGGCATGTCAGATGCTCATGCTGATTGGCGAGGCGTATTCCAGGAGCTCAGGACGTTGGGTTTAAAAAGTAGAGGTGGCGGTGGGGACCACGGTGGAAATGCTTCTTTGCACCATGTAAGCGTAAACAGTGATAAATGATGATGTGCATTGTCTAACGGCCGCTTATATATATAAATAGCTCCACAAGATTGTTTAAATGATAATCGAAAATATGAAATAGGATGGCCTTCATATCACAAGGCCAAGGGTCTACAAATGGAAAAACTGAAATAATGAAATATTTCCAAGGCAACAGACTGTCAACAGGAACGGTAATGCATGGGCATCTCAGAGCTCCAGCAGAGAGCACAGGAGTCGGCCCAGCCACAGAGCTAAGCCTTCGGAGGACCGCCGTGGTGCAGGGCCTCCTGCAGTACCACGTCCTTGCTGGTTGCCAGTTGCTGAGCCATGGCTGAGAAGCTCCAGTGGGATTATGATCATTAGATCTCACTTGGTGTTACTTGATGCTTTGAGTCTCTGAAGAGACGCACAAAGTTACACCAGGTGTTTTCAGTATGAGGAGCAATGTTTTGGTTCTCGTGTCTTTCCATATTCTTAAAACCTGACTTTCGCTTTTGACTAAAAGTGATGTGTAATGAGTTTCTCCATCAGAATAAGTTGGTAAGAATCACACAGCACTTTAAACATAATCCACGAATTGGAGCAGGTTGATTTTAGTGAGTTTGGGTTTTTTCCTGCAGTTCTCCCACGTGTGTGCCCTTGAAGTAGATCTATTTCACGGTACTGCCAGGATTTCCACGAACTCTTTAACGCTTTCCCTGTCCGTCCTCTGAACGTGGGATCCACTGGTGTGCTAAAATTCCACCTGTCTGATGTGGGACCTTCTGTCCAGGGTCCCCTGCTCTTTGGTGACATTTTGTACAACAGAGCACACACGCATACACACGTACTTCTATACACAATTATACATGTTCTGTGAAGCTGCACTTTGGGGATAGGCTAGAGGTGGCTTTTATTTAGATTTCTTTCTCTGAGGAACTGCTGATATCCTATTTTGGCATCTCTGTGGAGGGCAAGTCAGAACAGTTCCTCAGACAGTCCAGGTAACACGCTTTCTGACAAAATTCCTCAAGTCCTTTGCTATCAACCACGAGCCCGGTACAAACTTTTCTCCTCCTGCAGTTCTTATTGTTTTCTTTTTTTCCCTGAATGTCACCAAAATTAAAAAAAATGAGGGGCCTGTGAGAGCAGAGTCAGCCCTGTTCCTGGCTGTGTTTTACATGGCCTGCTTTTTCTTTTTATTATTTTTATTGGTAAGGCAGATATACAGAGAAAAGGAGAGAGAGAGAGAGGAAGACCTTCCATCTGATGATTCACTCCCCAAGCCACTGCAGTAGGCTAAAGCTGCACCAATCTGAAGCAAGAGCCTGAAGCCTCTTCCTGGTCTCCCACACAGGTGCAGGGTCCCAAGGCTTTGGGCCATCCTCGACTGCTTTCCCAGGCCACGAGCAGGGAGCTGGATGGTATGCAGAGGAGGCAGGATTAGAACTGGCACCCATATGGGATTCCAGCGTGTGCAAGGCGAGGACTTTAGCCGCCAGGCTATCACGTTGGGCCCTGGCCTGTTTTTTCTACCTTACAGCATTTGATTATTTTAATGGTATATGTGTGTTTTGAAAAGCTGTGCATTGCAGTTGGTTTAGAATCCAGCTTCAGTTGTTTTATAGATGTGCCTTTTCTGCTTAGGGTGACTGAGTTGGAAACTTGGTAAAGACATTAATATGTTAAAAATTTTTATTGAGTAGTTGACTGAATATTACACTTAAAAATTTAAATGCTGCCAGAATTGCATGTAATGGAATAGGTAAAACGCTAAATATTTCAATCAGCGTTGCAGTGGGAACTTCAAGAATTTATGGGAAAATTCAGTTGTCCGCATTTAACGATGTTAGTATTTTCACAATCAGTAGTGGCCTTTTTTCCCCTCATTGGACAGTGTAATAAACCAACTGTAGCTGAATGGTATTTTTACTGCGCTGGGCCTCATTAGTGTGAATAGGGTGTTTGCACTATTAAGTTTGATAGAACCTTACATAGTTAGAGTAATTTGTAGTAATATTAGTAATACTACAGTGCGTAAACAGGATATGGCTTAGAAAGAATAAAATGAGTGTGACTGGAACTGCAAGGACTGGGCCAGACACAGGAGGAAGCCACCCAGGGACGGTTAGGACATTTGTCAGGCGTCAGGTTTTGGTGCCTTCATTGGAATACATGTACGGCATCATGGGAGGCAGGTTGAAAACCCCCTGGCCGCAGACTGTAAGTATAGGGGGACGCTTTCACTCTGCCTGATTTCTTGAACCTCGGCCTCCCGCCACAGTGGCCTGTGCTGGGGACAGTGTGGGCCAATGTCCCCTGTCAGAGTGGTGGCTGTGGCTGTGGACTTGTCTGATATGGAGACTTGGAAAGCAGCCTCTTCTGAGAGAGTGAAAAGTGCAGAATTCCTGAAAATATGAGTCTGTTTTTTTTTTTTTTCTTTCCACTTCTGCCAGCATGGTGTTGTACCTAGATAGGCATCCAATGTGTAAGATACTGTAATTGATGACTGTAGGTTGGTTAGAGGCTCCAGAAGAAAGGAAAAGGAAGAGTTGCTACATAAATGTGAGGCCGTTTCAGACAAGATCAGGTGTGCTCAGGGTGGTATGGCCGAAGACAATGTGAGGGCATTTCCTAAGTTCCACGGAAATGCAGTGAAAAGTCAGCTATTTGGGCACACAGATTTTGAAATTTGTGCAGTGTTTTCATATAAATGCATTTTCCATGGAGTGTTTTTACACCACAGTTAACTTGCCTTTTTATTCTATTTTCCAAAGACTTTTTGAACTAGGCTTGTATAAATTGAAATCCTAGATGTTAGGAAAGATGTCTTGATGGGATTTAAAACTTGTTACGTATGAACATGGACACTTATTTCACCTGCTGTGTTCCAGACACCGTGCGCTGTACTTCACAGTAATTTTCTCATTAATTTTGCCACTGTTCTTATAATCCTCCCCTTGATGGATTACAAAGTGAAACTGTAACACTCCTACAAAGGTGCCCGAGTCAGAGGCTGCATAGAGCTTGTGTCCAGCGTGGACTTGAAGGTCCCGTCATAACCAGGGAGGTCCACCTGAACATGAAAGGGGTGTGTGTCGGTGGCTGGTGGTGATGGTGACCCTTCTCAGTTCTCCGAAATCAGGGACATCTGACCCATGTGATGGAGTTTGTGTAGCCAAAACACTCAAGTGTGGATAGTGAACCATCTTTCTTCTGTGTGGTCCTTCACACAGTAGATATTTGGAGAACTTCAGAGAGGTTCTGTTTAGAAAGCCATAGGAAGAATCGGTATTTCATGCTTTAACATCCAGGAGAAGCACAGCTATGATAGGCCCTGTTTCTTTCTTTCTTTCTTTCTTTCTTTTTTTTCAAAGTTAGATATACAGAGAGGAGAGACAGAGAAGAAAATCTTCCGTCCGATGATTCACTCCCAAAGTGAGCCACAATGGCCGATGCTATGCCGATCCAAAGCCGGGAACCAGGAACCTCTTCCAGGTCTCCTACATGGGTACAGGGTCCCAAAGCTTTGGGCCGTCCTCAACTGCTTTCCCAGGCCACAAGCAGGGAGCTGAATGGGAAGTGGGGCCGCTGGGATTAGAACCAGCGCCCAAATAGGATTCTGGGGCGTTCAAGGCGAGGACTTTAGCAGTTAGGCCGCGCCGCCGGGCCCATATCGGTCATGTTTCTAATGGAATGTTTCTAGCAGAATCAGTTTGCCCCACTAGTGCCTTTTCGGTCATAAGGCAGGGAGCGCTAAGGGACCTTAGCGTGTGTTAACAGAGCTGCAGTGGGGGCCACAGCGTTTGATGATTATGTCTCAGGCACTTAGATTTTTGTTCTAGTTTTGAGTGAGGAGGAACAAGCTCAGGGGAGTTTCTGAGTAATATCCGGTAGTACCTAACTACTTAGGAGTTTTTCAGAGAGAGAGAGATGTCCCCCATGGCCAGGCCCGGGCTGAATTGAAGCCTGCAGGCAGGACTTGATCCCAAGCTGCTGCCTGGGTGGCGGGAGCCCAGTTACCTAAGCCATCACCACTGCCTCCCAGGGCCCATGGTAACAGGAAACTGGATTCAGGAGCTGCAGCTTGGAATCAGACCAGGCCACCCTTAACAGGCAGTGTCTGGGCAGGCATCATCACTGCCAGGCCTAATGTCTGTCCCTGGATATCTTGTTTTGAAATCTGTAAGTACTTCCAGAAACTGGCGTCCTTCCAGGTGATTTGGCATTGTAGTAATGACGGCAAGCCTTTATGCCGCACTGTGCGCTAATAAACAGATACTGTTGGAAGGGCTTGACCTATATTGACTCATTTAATTAATAATATAATGTGAAAAATGGACCATAGAAGCTACACAAATGGCAAGTTGTTATTATTTAGGTTTCATTCCCCCAACAACGCCCCCCCCCCAACTTCAGTGCTCTGCTTTCACCTCCCATCTATTTCTCCATCCCAGGGACCACAGTGTTGGATCAAGTCGAAAGCAGTTCTCTGACAAAATCTAAACCTTAGGAAACCTAACCTTGGACCCTAAAGCTACATTTGCCTCATGAGAAGCAGGCTATACTTTAGGTTTTTAAGTGTGATACTGTCAACCAAATAGCTGTTTCAGTCATTAAAACATGTAATAGAAATTCCAGAAACTCCCGGAAAGAGCTGGATAACCAGTTTTTGTGTTATGGGTGAAAAGTGTTATTTTGCTTGTGCATCTTACATATTCACTTCACATTCAACAGATCTCCTGTTTCCATGAAGAACAGATTGCCCCGTACCCTGTGGGGAGGAGCTCATACAGAGAGAGGCTTTTGTAAAATGTTGATGGTAAAACGCAAAAGTCATTCAAAAGTGACTGCAAGGTTTAAAGCTCCCATCGGGTCACCTTCTGTTACAGTGCATTGCTCTGGCTGGTGTGGTAATGCAGGGTCCCAGGGCCCTGGCATGGGTGCTGGTGTCCAGGCAGTGCCCCGTGGGGGCGTTTCAGCAGCGTCTCATTACATCTGATGGTCGAGGGCTTTTCATTTGTAGGATTTATAAGAAAGGTAGTATTGAGTTAGGAGTCCTCTGTATGTGAACAGAACTGTAACGAGCTTACTTCCCCAAACCTTTGAGTTTTCCCATGAGCTACTTGGTAACACTGCAGGAGATAAGCTAGGCTTAAGCTTTGGTGCCCAGCACTTGCCTCAGACTGCAGTCTGTCCCTGGGTGCTGGTGGAAGGCTTGAGAGCGCCCGCTGTCTCTCCCTGGCCTTGAAAGTGGACATGGGGAGACCACTGTGTTGTGCTGATTGAAGGAGCTTTTCTTCTTTCCAAAGTTAATTTGTTCTTCAGGTTCCACTTCTGAAAAATACATACATTTTACTCATGTGAGAGTGTATGACAAGGTATATGATCTTTTTATTGCTCTAGATTTTTGCATAGGATAAGCACAGTTCATATATAAATCATTTATCTGTACGTACACATATAGACTGTTCATAACAGACCTTGTGTTTATAAAATATATCTCGTGACTACTTAAAATGGAAAACTCTTACAAAGATATCTCTAACCAATTATAAATGTCTTACTTTAGTTGGAGTTAAATTTAAATATATGCAGTGGATTGGTGACTTTTTTGTTTTCCTAATGCTGTAAGGAGAAGTAGGCTCATCATTTTTTTTTTTGCACATTTTTATTGTTCTGTGTAAATGTAATTTGTTAATCCTGCGAAATTTGTCATAGATAAATTTGCTTGGATTATCTTGTCACCACCGTATCTGCATTCTTTTGTTCATTGCTTATTCATAATTTAACAGTCTGGCAGTGAGCCTTTTTGGGATGCTCACAAAAGATATATGACCTCTACCAGCTGCTACTATAACCTGCAGAATGCACAGCGAGGCGGCGGGGACGTGAGCATTCCTCTGCTGGTTAAAGTGCTCTCCACTTAAACAGTCTGTTCCTAAGAATCTCAGGAATCTCTTGCTACCAGCGGTTTTGATTTTTTTTTTTTAATCTTCTTAAACAAAATTACTTCTAACAATCAAATCGTTTGATATGTTTTATTTTTACATTGCTCAAAGGAAGTTAATTTCTTGTACACTGTTTCTTCTTTATAAGTGGATACTTTAAAAATGAATGGCTTTTTTTTTTTTTTTTTTGAGGATGGGTCAGAGTTACCCACAATGGTTTTCTTGGGCAAGGAAGATTGGAGCAAGGAGAGACCCACACCCTAATCCTAGAAGAAGAAATGCTTCGTTGCTTCCTGTTTGAATCCGAGTCCTTTACAGTTCATACTCTAAACACGCTGCGTTACGTGGTATGCATCAGGCATTAAAAATAAAATGTTACTTGAAGCGTAACCACATCTTTAGGTTTTCATTATTCTGAATTAGTTTAGTGTATGACTTCTCCCTCTTCTTTCTCTCAATCAGCAGATCAGTTTATGAGTAATGGTTAGTTTTCGCCTCTCTTCTGTGCAGGCATATGATTACGGCTCAAAATAATTCATTGCTAATCCATGCAGTATTGGTTCATCTCCATCATTCTGTTCGTGATTAGAGCCTCAGGCCTGGTGCCTCGCTTTCCGCCCTGATTTTCTTTAACTGCAGCCCTTGTTTTAATATAGTTCTGTAGTCACCACTCTCCCACCAGCTTCTCGCCATTGCTCATATATATCGATTGCAGTAGATTAATATTTATTTGAAGCTATTTTTCAGACTTTGTGAAAAATGTATTCATTTCTTCCCGTGAATCTTCTTCCAGAGGGGGTGGGGGCAGAGGAGAACGCAGAGCTCGGCTGTGGAACTCTCTGGAAGGAGCCAGGCTAGTGCTTTCGCAGTCTCGATTCATTGCTGCCGGGGGCGGGGGGTGATTTTTTTCTTTTTACAGAAATCAGAAACTTTAGTTCCCATTGAATTTTTTGGTAGCCGTTTAACTTTTTGCTTTGTTTTGTCTGTAATAGTTCTAGAATGCCTCTCTCTGTTTTCTCGGTGTATGTATTCGCCAGCGCAGCCAGCATGGGATGCACCCGTCAGCGTGTGTTGACTGTTTCCAGACAGGGACACGAAACTCCCAGTCTCCCGAGCATCTAAATTTGGCAATTTTACCAGAAGGTCATCTACCAGATTTTTAAAAGACTTTGTTTCAGATCTCAGTAGTCCCGTGTTCCTTTTCATAATTACTTTCGTCTCATTGTAGCTGTGTGTTTGAAAGTGTAGGTCAATGAGGATGATTGCATTCAGAATTTCATGATCTGTGTAGTGGAACAAATTGAAAGCAAAGCCTGTATCAATCACTGTGAAGGGAGGGTTAATTGTTACCGCTCCTCAAGCCTCTGGACAGATAAACCAGTAATGAAATACTTATTGCTCTGATATGTGAATGCAAAGGGACGAAACAATGGGAACAGAAGCAGTCCTCAGAGATAACCCGAGTCAGAGAAAGAGAAAAGCTGCATCAGAGTTCGGTGTGTGCTCTGCATTCACTCTTGGAAAGTCATGCTGTTCCTAGTCCCCCTTACCCATCTTGTTTCTGCCAGGTGAGGCCAGTATCATATATCAGGTTGCTAAGGCCAAATAAGAATATGAAAGGGAGGCACTCTCTGCTAAAAATAAAAAAAAAAATTAAAAAAAAAGGAAAGAAAAGAAAAAGTGCAACCCTATGCCTTGCCTAAGCCTAGGGCATTTTATAAAAATAATGATTGAGGTACTGTTCACATAGGCGAGGTATTGCACATGCGTGACTGGCAGATGCAGCAATGTTTGAAAGCAACAGTCTTTTCCCAGGAATTTTGGAATTGTTAGTTCCTGGTGGACCAAAGTAGAGAAGGAATTGTGTATTTCATCGGGAACTAGCAAAATAGGAATTAATAATCGACAAGAAATCAGGAGATTAAATGCACTTTACCCATTTCTTCCATAGGAACTTAACATTTAAACATCTGTTACTTACTTATATGTTGAAATATATGCAAAAATATTTAGCCAAATTGAAGTCTCAGGCCCATGACAATCATCTCAACACAGTGGGTAGTTCTGAAAATTAATGAGAATGATAATACTGTAAAGACTGTTCCAGACTTTGCCCAAATTCATTATCTAAGACTCTTGTTAAGAACATCTCAAAGAATTTTAACCAGGAAAATATATTAATGGTTCAAAAGCATTTTGAAAATCCTGAATGATAAAAGTATAATGGAATTATATATGCAAGAGTTAGAGTTAGCACCACAGATAGCGGTAGGCACCGGAAGCGTACCTTTTCCCACTGCTGGTGTTGCTGTTGCGTGTGGCCTCAGCAGTAAGGGCAACTTGAAGCCAGCTTTTTTTTCAGTTTTGCTTTTAGGCCAAGAAGGTTAGGATCACTATTAAAAAAAAAAATGAAAGCTTTCCCATGAATACACGGAAGTGTGTAACTGGGGGAAAGTTAAGGTATATCCAGTTTTGAGCATTCATTTTCCATGTGAAGCAACTGCTAGCAAGATACAACATTCTTAGCCAAGGGAAAGAATTTCCCCCCATCACTGTGTTTCTCTTAGAATGTTGAGAATTTCCTGAGGCCTGGTTCTGCGTCATGCTGCTCTGGCTTACATGGCAACTGCAGCGCACAGCGAGAATACAGCCCCTGTGTGATCGTGGCCCCGTCCTTTTCCTGCCGTGCTTTCGTCTGTTTTAAAAGGTGTCTGGAATGGCAGTGCTGCGTAACAGCACTGAGCCAGGACATTCAAACTGCAGCAGTAAGTAGAGAGAGCCCTCTCAGACAGCACTGCACCCAAAGGCGACAATCCTCGTGTCCGGCAGTGGGCAGGCACGGGAAAAAAAAAGCAAGAGTTCTAGCAGTAATTAGTACATGTTATTGACAGCAGCTCGCGGTTGTCAAGGCTGGCAGGGCAGTGCGTGTGAAGGATCGCTGGTTATGTGCTGCTTGAGATGGCAGAAAGGCTTCTCTTTGCCATTCCTCCCTGGGAGGTCGCCCCCCCCAACAGGCCCTTTCACTTTCAGAGCCCCAGCTTCTTCATTGCACGTGGGTCGCTCAGGCCCCCTTCCAGGAGCTAGAAAGCTCCTTGCTTGCGTGATTAGGTCATGTAGGTATGTTATACAAAATACGAAATTGAAGCCCATGCAGATTTTTTGTCTAATCGCCATTACTGATATTCCTTATTTATAAACCTGTGAAAATTTTGGATGAAATATGTGTGTCATTGAGGTTTTTGTCAATAAAATGTGGGATACCTAAGTATGTTTTTTCTATGAAGATGACTTTAAAGGGAAATGTGTTATTTGCAAGAATGACCAGAGGATATTGCAGTGGAAGAGCAGGTAGCATGAAGTTGTGTTTTCAGTGATGTTCTGGGGTTAGAGGTGGCCTCCCTGATGCTTGGGGAAAGGAATCCTCAAGAAGCCGTCATAGAATCAGACTGAACTGGAGCACGTTGGACTTCGCAGGACCTGACCCCTCTCTTTCTGTGATAGTGCTGTTCCAGGGACGGACATCTCACCATCCACGCTCTCCTGTCTGTCAGCAGGATGCGTTTCAGATGTGCTCACAGAGAATTTCCAAGGCCCTCGTGAGCATGGCTTCTGTTACGATGCTTGATGAGAGAGCTTCAGGGAATCCGCAAATCTCCTGAAATGTCATACTCACTCCAGTTTACCACTCACCCATGTGGCTTTAGTTTCCCAAAGAACTGTGAGGAGCCTTAGAGTTTATTCTTCTTGCAAGCTGGAAGTCAGTTTATGACAGTTCAATAGATGCTAGCGAAGGTCAGAGATGGAGGGCAGGTGTTCACACCCAGAATTAGCAGTGACTGGAGTGTCAGCATTTAATTGATCTCCCCAAGCCTCATTTCCTGTAAAGTGCTGTGAAGCAGGCCAGCAGATAGCTTGTGTTCTAGAAGACACACTGGGCTTGGGGACCATGGATTCCTCAGGATGCTGGGAAATATGCCATCCGTTTGTTCTGGAAGGAGGCCTGTGTCCCTCCTGCCGGGTTGTTTTATATGCATGCAGCCTGAAGCAGATAGTCTGTTAAGGACCAGTTGGAAAGGACAGCCTGGATGCTGACTGCTGGATTGCAGAAATGTGACTCTGGGAGTGATCTTAGAGTTTAGAACTCTGAGACCAATGCAACACGAAGTCACTTATTAGGAGAGAAAATCGGGGTTTCTAATGTATAATGTACCAAATTGCTAAAGCATGAATCATATGATGTAATTCATCAACCTCATATAGATTTAGCTGGCTCAGTAATGGTTGGATCCTTACTATATTAAAATATTTATATTCCCATGACTTATATTTTATCCTGGTAGATGTTTTGCTCTATTTTGTAAATAAATAATTTTCTCTGTTTAAGCTATACACTTTAACTTATTGAATATTCATGTTGTGTGCTTGCATTGTATCCGTTAAATATCTCCACAGCCCTGTAAAGTAGGTTAGCAGGGAGCTGAAGCTGGGCCTAGGCTGCAGGCTGTAGCCATGAGGATGACATCCGTGTATCATCCTAGGTGTCTTCTAACTCTTGGGAAGTCATTTAAATGTTTGTTCTAGAGCCTGTACACCTGTTGTTTCCTTTCTATGTGAGGTTGTCTTTCTCTTATCCTTACCCTGCTCCTCACCACGGTAAAGGACCAGCTAATGCTGCGGTTCTCTTATTGCACAAGGAAGTATGAAACCTTTTGGACCTTCAGGTTGGAGTATATAATCACTCCTTACCTTCAGATTTTCTTGTAACTGCCTCTGTCAGACTAACAATTATAGTTAGGAGAGAAATAGATCAACAAACAGTTTGACCCTCAAAGATAGCACAATGATAAGGTGCTACAGCAAAGGTTTATCATAAGGGATGAAGATCTTCTTTAGCAGTGTATACTATGAGGTTATATTTCCTGCAGAGCTTTTGTAAGCTCTTCAGTTGTGAATGCAATTATGCTCTGTTAGTTATGGTGCCATGGACGCTCTCATCATCATGATATGCTCCTACCTGTTGCATAGCTTTGCAATTTGCATATGCCATGATTTATTGATGTAGCTCAGCAAAAAGGCTTGATTAAAATAAACCATAGCTTCTGGTAAACTCACATTCAGTTACAAAATTTAGGGTTTAGCTCAGATTAGTGCCATGTAATTTGACATTCGACTTTAGTACTCCGGTTATTAATCTCAATGTAATGGAACAATATACAAGTATGAGTATAACTTAATCCACATTAATTATCAAAGCACAGACTAACAGATAATAAAATTCTTCAGGCACAGATATGATCTGTTGGAAGTATTTTACAATGTTTGCAATGGAACTACTTATAAAAAAGCCAGTCAAGTGTCTCGAGGTTGTGCTAAGATATCAGACTAAGTAAGGCTCTTGAACAGATGACAGTATCCTATAGAAAGTATAGGTTTTTGGGGAAGCAGATTGTATTTCACCATTGGAATGTATTGTTAAGTCTCAAAATATCCATAGCCAGTTTAGAGAATCATTAAGCAAAATGATAGTGGTGGAGAAGCAGATTTCTCTTTTATTTGCTTTTTTATGTACATTATCACCTCTGAGAAAGGGAACATGGTTAGTCTTCCTTTTGCACTCCCAGTATGGAAATACATTCCTGGGACAGTGTAAGTAAAAGAGGCTTGACTTGAAGTTCAACTCTAGCTTTGCCTGTTTCATATTTACATCTCATCATATGGATCCCTTATATATGTTAAAAATCTACAGCGACCGATGGCAGATTTCATGACTTCAGATCTAAATAAGTAATAAACATATGAAAAACTGCTCAGGCTCCCTAGCTCTTAGGAAAAGACAAATGAAAACCACATTGAGGTTCCACCTAACTCCAGGGTGATTGGCCTGCATTCAGAACTCATTGCACTTTTTTGCGTGGATGTGGGGAGAAAGGTCCCCTCCTTCATTGCAGAAGGCAATGTAGGCTAGCACAACCACTATGGACGTCAAATGGAGAGTGCTAAAAAAACTGAAAATTGACCTCCCATGTGACCCAGCTATCCCACTTCTGGGAATATATCCGAAAGAAAGGAAAACTGAATGTGAGAAGGGGATCTGTAATCTTATATTACAGCAGCACAATCTATAATAGGAAAGATGTGGAAACAACCCAGCTGCCCATCAAAAGAGGCATAAATAAGCTGTGGTAAATCTACTCAATGGAATACAACTCAGCTATCAAAAAGGATGAGATCTTACTATTTGCAACTAAATGGTAGAGACCATTATGCTCATGAAATAAGTCAATCCCAAAAGGACAAATATCATATGTTCTCTCTGATATAAGGTAACATTTATGCAAAATGTAAGATCAATAGCTGATGTTGTTTTTGCTACATCTCATAGGTTTTGAAATCTGTTTCTATTTTCATTTTTCAAAAAAGTTTTTTTCTTATTAATATCTTCACTCATTCATAAGTCACAGTGGCATTGTTTTCTTCAAGAAGGTTTTTGAGCTTTCATTTCTTCAGTGACACATTGGTCATTCAGTAACATGTTATTTAAAAATCATGTTGTAAATTCCCTATTTGTCTTCCTGTTGTTGATTTTGTTTTATGGCTTTCCATTTAACAGGATGTTTAGTAACTGTGTAATAGGGACCATCATATACAAATATGAAGATACAGTGAAGTATGCATCTCTACTTCCAAATCAGATGGACTCCCAATGAAACTGTTAAATATATCTTGACTGTAGGATGCAGGTCTCTGCCGTTGTCCATGCCTACAAAGTGAGGATACACTAAAATAGCACAGTGCTGGACTTAGGGCTGTTTGTGAAGGACTACACTACTGTAATATTTTGGGGGGAATCAGCTGAGGGGAGGGAAATTGGGGAATAGGTAAGGGAAATCCCAGAGCCTTTAAAACTGAATCATAAAATTAAAAAGTTTAAAAATTAAAAACAAATAAGCTAGTAGACATGAATAATCATTGCATAATTATAACTATAAATATTTTTGCCAGTGCTTAGTAATTTTTAGTGTATTCTGGGTTTCCAATTTGAATTATTTACGTTATCCACCATAGATTTCTGAAAGGTTATGGCTCTGTGACTCTAAAGAGAATAATTTTAGTTTCAAGATGTGTCATAAGTCTCTATTAAACAAGGAATCAAGGAAATCAATTAGAATCAAATCTACCATTGATAGCTTTTTTAAACCTCCAAATGATACCACCAAATAGATGAATTCTGGAACAATGAAGTACTGTATTTCCAATTAGACTCATATTAAACCCATTTTATAGTCGATTATAATTCCATAAAATTTGAATTCCATTAATTCTATAGTTCACAAAATTGTAACTATAATAATTTGAGTTGATTAGACCAAAATTGAAAAATCCAATCATGTAAAATAGAACAGGTTACAAAGAGAGCTGACATTTTGCTGGTGCTCTCTCCCCGGGTGGCATAGTTCAGCTTTAGATATCCTTATGTACATAGAACCTCTACCAAGCATCTTTATCCAGAATGGCTTATGTCAGACAGACTTAGTAACTGATTGATTTAGCTGTTCGCCATGACTGATGGTGAATATGACCACCTTCAAACTGACCGGTGGAGAGTCAAATCTTGATAAACCTGCTTGAACTTAATATATACGAATAATGAAATAATTAATAACTCCAGGGAAAGAGTGGATCAGTAGTTCAAATATACTCATTCTTTCCTTTCTTTGCTCTGGATACTGCTTACTTTCTCCAAAGTTTATAATCTGTAGACACTGAATTTGGTCCTTAGTGCCTGTTAGCTGTTTCAGATCTATCGAGTGTGTCTTGAAAAAGTTTTGGAATACAATTTAGCTGCCAGTGTAGTAGAGTATGGGCAAGGAAACACATTTTTTTAACCAAATTTTAATCCTACATTCCTCCCAAATATGCCCTCTTACATACGTGCTGTGCAAATATAAACAGAGCTCTACTCTTAACGCAAAAATTCTTTTCAGTGTTCATAACGAAAACAGATCTCATGGACAAAAGCTTTCTGTTTCCCAAGGATAACACTGAGTTCCAGAAACAAAACCGTGACTGGCTCACTGCTGTGGCACCTTGGCGTGATGAAGGGTTAATTTTCTGCATGACTCTGGTTTCCCAGCTACAGATGGAATCATTTTCTGTGCCTAAACTCTGTGTGCAAAGCTTGCTCTGTTTTCTGAAAAACACAGTATTTCTGTACTGTTCCCCTTCTATCGGAAACATTTGTTTAAATGCGTGTTTTGTAGTTAATATTTTAATAATTACTGTTTATCAAATGTGTCACGTATTGATAAGCTGTTTACTATGGCATCTTAAATTTCGTTATTTATTTAAAAAACGATTGCTTTAACCTATCTGAAAGGTGGAGAGGGAGGGAGAGACAGAAAATAGATCTTCCGTCCATTCTTTCACTCCCCAATGGCCGTAACTGAGACCAAGCCAAGGCCTGAAGCTGCGCCTCCATCAGGGTCTCCCACAGAATGACAGCAACCTGAGGGCTTGGCCCGCCTCTGCTGCTCTTCCTGGTGCATGTGCATTAGCGGGGAGTTGTTGGAGAGGTGGGGCAGCTGGATTTGACCTTTGGCTGTGATATGAGATGTTGGCATCAAATAGCGCGACTGCTTAACTGACTCTGCCACAACACTGGCCCCCATGTTAACTTTCTAAGCATTTGAATTTGTTATTGGTAATGTACTTAATTTTATTTTGATCTTTATTTTGTGGCATGAGTGTAGAATCTCTGGCTTATGAATCTTTTCAATTACTGTCTCTCTAAGAATATGAGCTCAAAGAGGAGGCAGGCCACCACAGAGAAAATATGGGCCGTGAACTGTACAGACAGAACAGGTTCGTTTGCAGGGACCTCCTTGTGGAGAGCGGAGAGAGCCCCGTTTGTACAGGCTGGGGGTAAGGGCGGGCGTGGCTGTAAGGCCCTGGCGCTTCTGCCCCTGGCCGCCGTGGCTGTGGGCAGGGTTGTACTGATTGAGGAAGAGGGCAGGGACCTAAGATAGGTCTAAGGCTTTTGTGCTTGCTGCACAGTCACTGCCACCCACTTCCCATCCCAGAGAAGCTCAGCTCAGCTTTGGCACTTGAAACACTCTGCCTGGCTACAGTCTCTTATCTCTGATTTGTTCAGCATTTCCTTAAATGTACTTCATCAGTTCTTTTTACAGCTGGGGCGGGCATTCCACCCCTAAGTGCCATCTGCAGGTTTGTGCAGGTTATCCTTGTTCTCTGCCAGGACTCTCCTCCTCCTCCCCGCCCCGTCCCCCCACCCAGCTGAAAGCTTCTGGAAGTGTTCAGTCTCTCTCCCTTAGCCCACAAAGCTACTAGAAATCTTAGCCTGTCCTGAGCCACCTGCATTCAGCTTTCTCGTGGAGCTCGAACCCAAGGCTCCCTGTGCAGACACCTGTCACCCTTATCTTGCGTCACTGCTTGATGGCATTGGACACTATGGATTACTCTCTCCTTTTGGGGACATTCTTCCCTCAGTTTACCTGTTTTCCCCCCTGTTCCGTGTGCTCCAGAGTTTTGTCTTGATTTTCCACTCATTCCATTTTGTACTTTAGCCAGGACCCTGACTTTCACCCATGGTGTGTAGGTGCAGCCATGTCTAGCCATGTGAGGACCCATAAGCATCTCAAATTTAGCGGGGCCTCAGACTTAGCTCTGTAGTGCTTGATTTGATATGTATCACCCAGGTGCATGGGCAACTCAGGAAACAGGTGAGCAGGGAAATACATTGTACTTTGAAAAATAAACCAGTCCTGGGAGAGGCTCACATCAGATTGTTGGTGGTGATTCTGTCACCTGGTTCTGCCTAAACCATGGCACATGTAACCTTTGTTTTTTTTTTTAAGATTTATTTGAACAGCAGAGTTAGAGAGAAAGAAAGAGAGAAAGGGAGAGAGAGAGAAGCGGATGGGCAGACAGTGAGGCCTTCTATTTGCTGGCTCATTTGCCAAACGCTCACCATGGCCGAGGCTGGAACCAGTTGACATCGGAGCTGAGAGCTCCCACATAGCTAGAGGGGCCCAGCCACTTGAGCCAGGTGAATTAGCAGAGAGTTAGATAGGAAGTGGAGCAGCTGGGACATGAACTGGCAGCCCTATGGGGTGCTGACTGCGGGTTAGCCACCGCTCAGCGCTGCCTGCCCAGCCCCAAAGCTTTTCTGACTTCACCACTGAAATTTGTTCCTTTTACATTTCTCTTTAGGCCTGTTGTCTTTTCAGACGCATTCTAGGCTTATTTTGCCTCATTCTTGAATTTCTCAGTGTTTGTTTGGTTGCTAATACTCTGCTTTATTTCTTGTGCTTCAGAAACCACGTAAACTGTGATCTTAGACAGATTTTGCTGGGGGTACCTGGTGTTTAACATGGATGCCTGCGTGCAGGTGCACACAGCAGTGTATGCATTGTTAAGCTGCGGTTCAAGCCAACGTTCTAAAGCTGAGAAGTCAGTCTGAGTCTAGAAATATTGGGGTGAGGCGGTTGAAATAAGCCAGCCCCTCAGAAAAGCAAGGTTGCACAGAGCTGGATATATAGTTCACATACTTTGATTCTATTATCACTTTACCATGTTTAAACTTCTTTCATGAAATCTTTTGTAGCTTGCACGAATCGTGTTCAAGTTCCTGCTAGACAGGGGCTTAATTATGACTGTGACAGTGAAGGAGCGAACCTTTCAGCGTCAGCTCCATGAATATGCACGTGGCGCTGGCTTTTAGCAGGGTTGAGCAGGCTTCATTTCCTCAAGCACCGCCAGTCTCTTCAGGTCACAATTCCAGAATATTTTCAGGCTGGCTGAGGAGAAAAAACCCACTTGCTGAACATATCAGGCAGCAAGTGTTCTTGGAGTGGCAGCATCTGCAGTCTGTCCAAAGGGGGGAAGTGCTGAGTGTGTAAACCTTTGATGAAGACACCTGCCATGCCTGACATTTCACTGTGTGTGTGTGTGTGTGTGTGTGTGTGTGAGAGAGAGAGAGAGAGAGAGAGAGAGAGATTGTTGGTTGGGGGGAAATGTGGCATTTCCCATCCTTCCGGGTCTATGCCAGGGAGCTTTGGAAGGGAGGGGTTTTAAGATAGCAGTCAACTGTTAGGGAGAACTTTACACGGGAGCGCGCCCAAAGGTATGTCTTGACCTTTGTATTTCCTTCACATTTAGGGTTTTCTACTGGCGAAAATATTCTTCACGGTCCTTGCCATGTTCTTTACAGGGAAGCGGGTGAAGTGATACTGTAGGCACCGCAGAGAAGCGAGGCTTGCTACGTGTTACATCCTTGAATATTTTTGGGATTGGGAGGGGAAAAAAGTAAAAATCAAAGTTTAATGTGAACAGTCAGATTAAATTAAACTAGAAACTCAGCTCTCTTCCTGAGCCCTAAAGGTACTTGGCAGAGAGAGAGAGAGAGAGAGAGAGAGAGAGAGAGAGAGAGAGAGAAAGAGAGAGAGAGAGAGGGGAGAGAGGAGAGAGAGCGCGCTCCCAGAGACGCCATCAGGATACCACTGGAAAGTCAGATTACTGGTCTCCTAACATCTGTGTATTTTGATGATGGTGATGGCGGGGAAGAGTTACTCTATACACTGTTACGGCTCTTAAAAAATTTCAACTTTTGATTTCCAATTAATTTTGACAATGTGATTAAACATGCAATTCTAAAAACATAATAATATCACTTCAGAAATAAATAAATGGTACTCTATTAGTCGGATACGGTAATAGCATTGAGCTTTTTAAAAAATTTGGTTGAAAGTCATAAACAGAAAAGGAAAGAGGCCAAAAGGGAGAGATTGCTGTTGTACCCGCCAGCTCCCTCTCTTGATGGCCGCAGCAAGCAGGCGAATGCCAGGATCTGGGAGCCAGGAGCTTGCTCTTAGAGGTCCCACGTGGGCATCAGGGGGCCAAGGACTTGAACCATCTTCTGCTGACTTCTTCCTGGCCTTTAGCAGGGAGCTGGACCAGAAGTGGAGCATTTGGGGCACAAACAGTTGCTCGCTTAGGATACCTGACATTCCAGACAGCAGCTCCACCATGATGCTGGCTCCGTAGTTTTTCACCATGACTAGAGTCTCCTTATAGCGTAAAATCGTTCTTTCTTTGTGTATTTTATTGATGTTCCATATGTACTTACTGGCTTAATGTGGAATTAGGAAAAAGTAGAAGTGGAAAACTTCCGAAACACCTAGTGGAGATCATGCAGTAAGACAGGTTCCTTCGATGCAGAGACCCCTGGCAGCTGCGTTTCGGGCTTATATTTGTTATGCTTTCCGAAGCACATGTGTTTAAACAGGTTCACCAACCTCTGCAAGTGTTTAGAGAAATGTTTGTATTCTTTTATTCCACACGTAAATGGTAATTTCCTGGCAGTCTTTGACATAAGCATTTTTAAATTTAAAAATATCTGTGACTGACTCCATTGCAGAAACAAATACCTAAAAGCCCAAACTAATATTTAACCAGCAATTTGAGACCTAGTAGCAGTTCCCTGGAAATGTCGGTTTCTGTCTGACTGTAGTTCTGCTGCCTTGTGTTGGCTGTGCTGTCTTGCTCGGGCTGCAGGTTGAGATAAGTGGCCCCTGTCTGCAGTGAGGAGGCCTTCTGGCGCTGGTGGTGTGAGTGCCACGTGATGTGCTGCAGTACCCTTCCTCTTCCTCATTGCTGCCATCCTCCCAGATGTAGCATGCGCTCAACTCCTCGTGTCACAGGCACTGTGCTCCCAAGAGATTCTTGCAGTAACCCTGGAGGAAGACATGGCTCCCACTTCATGGGTGCAGTAGTGAAACTTGGAGGAGATTGAGAGTCTCTTACGTAATTGTGGATTTACTTACACTCTGTTTGGAAAGCGACGTTTTAGTGGCAAGTAAAAGGAGCGAAGGTAGGCAGTCGCTCAGAAGTTCCAATGCAGACCGTCATAGGATAGGCCATTGTCTGCTAGTGCGCACGTGGAAATGACCCTATGTATTTGCACACAAATGGAAAACTCTCCCAATAATTTTTGCGCTGTGGAGTGAGATGAAACAAGTGGAAGGAAGTGGAATGACTGATTGTTGTGGTTGTTGTTCAGGGTGTGTTGCTTCTTGTTCTTAGGGGGAAGCTCTCTGTATTTGACCTGAGGGCCCTTCTGTACTAAAGGCAGGGATGATGACGACACGTTTTGGAAAATTTCTTCCTATCCATTGAGGAGAATCCCAGAGCATCAGTTGGTTGATTAATATTAGTTTGAATTAAAAAGGATAAAACTGCATATTTCATTGTATGTTATTGAAAGTGAGTTTCAGAAAATTAGGCACTGAAATTGCTTCCAACCGTAATAGTTACATCTGTAGAAAGTTAGCAACTAGATACACTATTTAATAAACCATTGATAAACGATGATGAAAAAAATCAGAAGAGGAGATTTTGCTTAAAAAATGGTACCAGTGTAAATGCAGATATTAACAAGAGAGGTTACTACACATCATAAAAACTCAGAAAGTGCTACGTTTAGGAATTTATACCACAATTTGAAAGTGCATATTTCCTTCTAATTCAAGATAATCTCGGGCCCTCCGTGCTGGCCTAGCAGCTAAAGTCCTCACCTAGAACGTGCCAGGATCCCATATGGGCGCCAGTTCTAATCCCGGCAGCTCTACTTCCCATCCAGCTCCCTGCTTGTAACCTGGGAAAGCAGTTGAGGATGGCCCAAAGCCTTGGGACCCTGTACCCATGTGGGAGACCCGGAAGAGGCTCTGGGCTCCTGGCTTCGGATTGGCTCAGCTCCAGCCTTTGTGGCCGCTTGGAGAATGAATCATCGGAGAGAAGATCTTCCTCTCCGTCTCTCCTCTGTATATCTCTGACTTTGCAATAAAAATAAATAAATCTTTCTTAAAAAGATAATCTCTTTCCCTTCTGCAAAATGTTTATTGTGTAAATAGGCACACTCCAGTGAATATCTCAGTATACTTTAATGAGAAGCACTGTTTTCCAAGACTAAAGAAGTTGTTTAAAACAGTGCAAGCAGCTCCTAATGCAAACAAATTGTAGCAAAATAAATAGGACCTTTTCTGTTTGCTCTAACAGGCTCCCTATTAGCTGTCTTTCAGACTTTAAATACAGGGTAACATTTGATAAAAGAGGCTTTGCCAAGGAGAAGACGACAGAGATAAGGACATTAAATTGATATAATGAGCTGCTAAAAAGATAATGGATCAGGCTGTTGCAAAGCAAGTCTTGGGGGAAAAGAAGAGAGGAACTTTGAAACTGGGTTCTCCAGCTTTTTCAAAGGGAAGTTCTCTTTTTGCCTCAACAAAGTGTTGGCTGTGACGCGCGCAGTTCACACAGACAAGGGCAGGCTGCAGTCTCTGCAGGTGCTTCTTGACTGAGTGGGCACAACTTCCTGGCCGCCCACCTTCCTCAGGAAGGAGGATCCGGAAGACAGAGTCCGTGGTTAACACTCACATTTGCTTTGAAGTTAAACTGAATTGAAATCTGCATTTTAATGTTTAAATTAATTTTTCCTCTGAAATTAATATTCAGTATTCAACTGGAACGCAGAGCTTAGCTTTGTTTAGGCCTCTTTTATTGAAGAGATGGTGGCTTTGAAAAACAGTACTGTGCTTTATATATCGTGGTGACTGTTATCTTCCTACTTACTGTAATTCCCATTTGTACAATTAACGGCAAAAAGTTTAAAATAATTACTATAAATAAAAGAAGTAATATTTTGGGAACTCTGTTTTGGATCACATTAAATCCTCCTGCACAAACTCTTAGTGTTGCCTCAAATGATGAATAATATCCAGGTAAATTTCCCTGTGAAGTCTTTTATTCCTGCATGGTCATGATTTTCCAAACTTTATCCCTGAGGACTCAAAGAATTATGCTTCTTCACAGTCCTTTCTGACATATTTTAACCGGAGTTGGAAATATGTAAATGGCAGCAGATTGGTGATTAAGTGATTTTGAATCTTACCATATAAAAGTCAGTGACACACATTCATCAGTGGCTGTTTTGGGCAACTGAAGATCTCCATGTGCTAAAAAGCTGTCAAAATAATGTAGTTGAAAGGGACTTTATTTTTGAGTTACCGCATTAAGTCTTAGTAAGGAATGCATGTAAGACTTTCCTTAGCTTAAAAAATTATAATATATGGCTGTTACTATTTTTAAGCTCCCTAAGATCATATAGGCATAATGAAGTATACACACCCACAACAGCCACCATTGTAAAAATCTGCACATTTGTGTTTTAATTGAAGTTTTCAACTCCTATAAATACAGTTGATTAGCAAGTTTCAAATTATATATCCAGCACCTTGGCCTTGTTCACCCATTACTCTTTCCCTTGTTAGGGTCCTGGCTGTGTCTCTTGTTGAATCTGCTGTAGGAAAGGGGGAATAAGAAACACCCTGCCACATAGTAGATCTTTTGTATTTCCATGTTGAACTATACTCACACACACGTGTCTGTATGTGTATGCATACATCCATTTACATCCATATACATATATATATATATGAATATTTATTTTTTGGGGGGGAAGGATCTTTAACAGTTGTGAGTCCCAAAATTAACATGGTTGGATATGAAGGAGGGGTTGAAACAGGGCACCTCACGGCTTGTTTCAGGCCGTTTATGTGCAAGTAAGTACTCTCCGTCCCACTCCGGGTGCTCTCCTCAACACACTCAGAGTCACCTCCCTGTAAGGTTGGTATTCAGTGTGCAAAGTGGACACTCCTGGAAGACTTTTTTCCTAGTGAGTTTGATCACATTGCCTGCTTCCTCATTTCAGAGTGTGTGAGTTTTGCTGGAGTGTCAGGGTAGAAAACCCAGTGAGACTGGTGTTGGTGGTGGAGAGCCCTCTTGTGACACAGCAGATCAAGGAAGGGATGAAGATTTGAGCAAAGGCACGCTTAGCCTCCTGTCTCGGAAGGAGCAGATTCTAACTCAAAGGAACGTTCTAAGGACGTGTACATCAGCTCCAAGTTTCTGTCTTGAGACAACTCCAGATATCAGGCTCATACAGAGTGGGGTAGAGTAGGGTTTGTGTCTCTTTCACAGGGTTTTTGTTTTGTGTTTAATTTCCTCTTTCACTGACTTGGTATTCATTCTGGGAGTCCTGGGTCCATAATTCTGCCACGTTAAGGTTAAGCAGGCATCTGAGACTGATCAGACACCTAGCCACAGTCTACAAAGTCATTTGTTTGAAAAAAGGGGTTCAAGTTTCATATAAACATGTATTCTCATAATGTCACTTATTTCTAAGTGATTGATTGTATGTGAAATTCTGTTTACAGTTGTACCAGTGTATTTGAATTTAAGGTGTCTTTTCCACAATAGGAATACTTGGATTAAGTGCTGATATTGAAATAGGCCAGAGGGCATAACCTAAAAAGTGAATATATATTCATTTGCTACCTGAGTTTTCTATTTTATATACATTAATTAGAGTGAAAAACTGCATGGAACACTTTCTGTTCCTTTCTTGCACACTGTGACTGGTCAGTTAATGGGGAGGAGTCGGTGAGTGAATGGTTCTTTGAGTGTATACATAGAATCTACCCAGGGCCCTTTCACAGCAGGAAAAATTTTAAGTTTGATGTTTGTGCTGTAAGTGCCAACGATGATCAGTTCACTCAGTAGATACTTGGTTGATTGTGAGTCACTGTGCTGAGACAGGAAACAGCACTGTGGCCTCAAGGAGTTTGTTTTCCATTGGGACAGTGGTGATGGAGGAGCATCGAACATGATGAGCGCTAACCCTGGGTATAGGTGAAGGGCTCTAGCAGTTCAGCAGGTCAGGATGATTTAGAAGTTTGATGATAACTTGGGTTTGAATTTGAAAGTACAACCAGCTGTTTGTATCCACAGAAACCAACTACACTTCAGACATATTCGGAAACAAACAAAACTCCTATACCTGTAGTGGCTGTTTATACTTTGTCCCCTTTGTTTTTAAACAATACAAACACTTGCACAGTATGCATTTATACATCCTCCCCCTTGTTTTTAAACAATACAGAAACTTAATAGTATGCATGTTGTGTTGGGTTTTTAACTGGAGGTGAGTGAAAGCATATGGAAAGATGCGTGTGGATTAAGTGCAAATACTGTGCCATTTTCTGTAAGGGACTTTGGCATCCTTAGGCTTTCATATCCGAGAGGAATCCTGGAACCAGTCTCCTGTGGTTACATGAGCAAAGACTCACAGAGCTGTCCGGGATGCTTCCCAGTGCTGGCCAATGGTGGCTTAGCCAAGAATGCAGTGCTTATTTTTTCCCACGTAGCTGGAAATGTTGAAGATGGTGACTGGCATTATCACTTTAACATATAAGAAAAGGCTAAAGCCGATGTCCTCCTGGGTTCCCTTGGCTTTTTATTTTTCTTTGCTTACCCCAGGTCCATCTTGTCTGCTCACAAGGCAGGAAGGATGAACGCATGTGTGGATGGCCACTTGCATATGTTTTTATCAGAAAAGCAAAAGCTATTCTAGCTATTCTATTCTGACTTCGATATACATCTCATTGGTCAGACCCCTGCAATGTGTTGTTAGTAATTTTCATAGTGTCATCTTACCTATACTGCCAAGTTGTAAAACAAAACAAAACAAAACAAAAAAACACAAAAAAACCAAAAAACAACCCCCCAACAAAAAAAACTAAAGCACAAACAAAATAAACAAAAGAACAAGCTAAATAAGATTTTCTTTAGTGTTACTAATGAGAGCATATATAGAAAGAGTAGCTAATCAATAAAGTAATCTGTCAGAATTTAGCAGGTAATCAATCATGAGCTTTATTTACATTTTCTTATGCTAGAAGAGGCTGTGGGTAAAATAGTTCTCCACCATATTGCAGTAATAGAAACAGGACGTAGCAGCAAGTAAACAAATCATTATCAACTCGTAATGGATGGGAACATCTCAGTAAGAAAACCTTCACCTTCAGGTCTATTTTTTTTAATATCCCCAGCTAGAGAACTTGTGTTAACTGTTGAATGATTCCTTGCTTGTGTTTGAGGAAGTATATTTGGTTTTTGTTCTTTAAATTTCTGGAAAGATCTTCTGTTATTTCTGTCAAATAGTCATGATCGCCTTTGTTGATTTTTATCAGTGGAGGAGATTGATAAAGAAAAAAGAAATCTTTGCTTTTTTTAAGTTGTTAGACCAACGTGATGGAGCAAAGAGGTGCCCGCAGTTTCTTAAGTTGATATTACATCTGTTTCTATATTTCGCTGTTCAGCAGGGAAATGTGAAGTCCTTTGCCGGAAAAAAAAAGGCAAAAATTGCATTGAATCATGGAAGGTTGATCGCTTGGAGGGCTCATCAGATACAACGTCAGACAGCTCTGCACTTCTGGTTTTAATAGCATCTTAATCTTCTGGAGGTTATGATGTTTCCCTTTGGTGTATGTTGTTGGGCTACTTTCACCTTGTCTGAATTTTCTCTTGGGGATTCGTGTTGACTAATGCCTGCCACATGTCAAGTGTGTGTGGAAGTCCTGGGTGGAGCTTGGTAAGCATGCAGACTGGCAGAGCTACTGAGTCATCATGTGGGTTGAACATGAAGGTTTTCCAGGTAGCTTGTTGTAATGGAGGTTGCCTATGGGCTCCACTTTGAGAAGCTCACGTGGTGAAGGAGGTAGTCAGGGCAGTTGGGCAGTTCTTGTACTAGGTGTCTGTATAGATTACCTGCTCAAAATCCTGGCCTGCCAAGATGGGGTGTGTGGAGCAGGCGTTGGGGGCAGTGCTGTTGCTGTTACCTGGGATGCCCACTTCCCTGGGTTCCAGTGTGGGCTTTGCTTCAGACTCCGGCTTCAATCTGATGCACACCCTTATAGTAGGGTGATTGCTCAAGTACTTGGGTGCCTGCCACCCATGGAGGAGGTCTCACTTGTGGTCCAGGCTCCTGACTTTGGCTACGCCCAGCCACAGCGGTGCTGCAGGCATTTCTGAGTAACCTGTCGATGGAAGATCTCTGTGTTTCTTTATGTATCTCTCTGTGTTTCACATCAGTTCATCAACCAATCAATCAAGAGGCAACCCACTTGTGCCATGCTGGCTCCAGGTGCTTTACAGAAAGATCCCTTTGGGCTTAGGAAGAAAATAATGAAACTTCCATTTATGTTCATTCTCAAGCTGTATGTTTTGTAATGTATATACCATAGTGTATTATTTCTGTTGTACATGTTTATGATACAGAAATAGAGCAGTACATATACATTAAATACCTGTTGTAGATGTTTTAATGTTGTGTATCAAAGAGGTTTTGAGACTTTGTTTTAAATGATTTGAAAGGCCAATATCCATAGCACCTCCTAGTTCTTTGCAAGAGTTTATTGTTGTTTAATTGTTTTTCATTTAGCTATTGATATTATCCAATTCTCTGTTAATATGTGAGCAGACAGAGCATGGGAGCAAAAGGCTTTGCAATTGATGTCAGGGAGAAATGTTCGGGTTTCTTATCTGACTGGATGCCTTTATTTGGAGAAAGCCCTCTCCTGAGAGATGAGAATGGAAGTAAAGAGACTTCAGGCTGTCAGGTTCTGGCCCTCGGATTAGCTAGGAGTGGGTCTGACCTTCTAATCCCAGGGACTCTGCCACTCTCCAAGGGCTGTGTGTAAAAATGAATTCTAGAAACTGCTCCTGTGACTTCTCCTCCACTCATCCACGTGCTCTCTGTGTAGTGTCTTCCTATTGCAACAGTGTATTTTAAAAGATATTTTTAGAACACAACAATTAAAAACTCTAGTTTGTCACCATAATTGCAAATATTCTTCTATTTTCATTTCCACCACCCGCTTTTGTTGCAAAGGTTTGTTTTTAAAGTAATTGACTTATTTGTATTTGCAAAGTGGAGTTACAGTGAAGTAGTGAGACAGAAAGAAAGAGATCTTTAATCCTGTGGTTCGCTCCCATGCCAGTAGCACTTGGCCCGTCTTCTACTGCTCTCCCAGGTGCCTTGACGGGGAGCTGGTGACAAGGAGCTGGACTGAAAGTGGAGCAGATGAACCTCAAACTGGCCCTGTGGCATGTTGGCATCACAGATGGGGGTTTCATCCATGGCACTGCAGTGCTGGCTCCTCACTTCCCTTATGTATGAGTGTATGTGTGTATGGTGCTTTCACGCAGTGTTACTCGTTAAAGCCGACCTGGTGTCCATGGTCAGCATTTCTTGATGTAAGGCCGTTGGCACTTTAGTTTTGTCTAACATATGCATGTAACTAATCTGTTTAGTTGCATCGTCAGTGAAGGGGGAGCACATAAAGTTGTTGGTTTGGAAAACTGCAGCAGTTTCTGTGACGATGTCAGTCTCTTAGGAGTCACGCAGCGCAGGTAATGTCTGAAACTCTGACTCTCAGACCAGGGAGGGTCTCCCCAAGAAACTGTTGAATTTTTCTGGACAATAAGATGCTGGACTCTGTGCATGGTACATGCTCGTAATGAAGGAATCATGACTGGATATGAACTGTACTACTGCAACAATGTGGAGGAATCCAACATGGGGGGACAGGAGTTGGGGGGGTTAGGGGAATCCCAGAGCCTATGAAACTCTGTCATCAAATGAAAATAAAAAAAAAATCATTCTTATGCTAATATTCCCTTCTCTCCCACTCCTAATTTCTTAGCTTTATTGCATCAGTCTGGATAAGTTGAAAAAAACTAAGAAATTTGGAATTGAAGTGATACTAAATACAGCTAATCACTAATAATATTTATTGAGCCCACATGTGCTAAACAGGGTGGGGTGGGGTGCTTGCATTATCTCATTTAATGTTTGCAGTCACCCCATGAGATAGGTGCTGTGGTTAGTGTCCTATCTTACAGTTGAGCCTGGAGTCCTGAGGGTGTGAGTCTGCTGCCTAGTCCCTCAGATAGGAAGCTGAAGAGGCTGGACCCCAGGGGCCACAGGCTGTATTCTTCAGCTGGGTCTCTAGTCCTCTGCTCACGTAGGTGACAGGGTTGGCTTTTCATGAGATTGGAAGTCGGGCTGGGGACAGACTGGTTTGTGGAAACCAAGCATGCCTCTCCTGCCCTACTCCATCTCGCCAAAGAGTGTGGCCCTGCTTGACTCTCAGAGCCCCTACGTGTGAATGGCGGCCCTAGAGTTTGGTGGTGAGGCAGAGAGCATCTTTCTGACGCACAGGCCAGCGGGGAGAGGTGTGAGGGTCTTGGCAGCTCCTGTGGCTCAGCGCCTGTGCAGCAGGTGTAGTGAGGGCCACCCAGACTGCAGCATGGCTGATGGGTCTCGGACAGGCAAGGGGCTCAGTGGGCGTCTAGATGCCCTTCCTTCAGGAGCATTCTCTTCTCACTTTGGAGAAACCTTATTTTTGAGTATCTAAACGGAAAACTTGGCATTTCTGACCTCAGTGTTCTGTAAGATAGAAATGATAATTGCTTTGTGTACTAAGGAAACACTGCATGAATTAGTGATAGATGGTCTTCAGTGGTTTGGTTGGTATTTTGCCCCCTTTATGACGTAGTATCAGGTGCTAGTGCTGTGGCATTGTATGCTAAGCCTCCTGCTGCAACACTGGAACCCCTATGGGCTCCTGTTTGAGTCCCAGCTGCTCTGTTTCCAATTCAGCTTCCTGGAAAAGCAGCAGCAGATCACCCAAAGCCTTGGGGTCCTGCCCCTGTGCGGGACACCTGGAGGAATTTTCTGCTCCTAGCTTCGATTTATCCAACTCCTGTTCTGTTGTGGCCATTTAGGGAGAGAGTCAGTGGATGGACGATCTCTCTCTCTCTCCTTCTCTCTGAAACTCTGCCTTCCCAACAAAGAAGAAGAACACACACACACACACACACACACACACACAACCAAAAATAAAACAAAACAACAAAACACCACACTGTCAGGTAATCGCTGTATTCGGTTTTGGTCTGTTTTCCTCAGTCTGTGAGATGACAACCTTTCAAGATTGTTGAGGTGAGATTTTTGTAAAGCTGAGAGGGCAGGAATTACATCTGTTTCCTTGTGCTTGTGTCCTACAAGCCTAAGATGGAATCAGTACTTCAAAAATAATGATTTAGAATTGCTCTGTGATTCTGGGCCTCGGTTTGCCTTATCAATGAATTGGGGGTGATGATGTGAATATCGTGAAGTCCTGAAGAGGATTATCTTGCACAGAATCTTAAGGAGCACAGTGTAGTGTTATTATTATTTTAATTATTGTTATCCTTCTGTTCACTGCTGCTTGTCTCTTCAGAACATGCTCAGTCTAATCCCAGTGAATCCTGGATTTCTAAGATTGAGAAAGAGTAAAACTTCCTGGCTGTGATTTGCAGTGAGTTTTTGGGTGTCGGTCCCCTTGCCCGTTTGGGGCTTTTAAAGTGGCTTCACATTAAGCAGCTGCTAAACTAGGAGGTTCATTTTGTCTTTGACTCATTCCAGTTGATTTGTCAAAACCTTCTTTAAGGAGAGAAGACAGGACTTGTGGGTCCATCTTTGTCGGGCAGTTGGACAGAGTGTCTGCGAGTGTGAGTGTCGCCAGGCGTCGTGACTGTGAACTTAGCACAGCGCTCACAGAGCCCACAGCGCCTTCCCCGTGCTGTGTCCCCCGGGCTATCTTAATTAAAAACCAATTGGAGATCCAGGAAGATTCTGTTCCTAACTCAAACTGTTGTTCCTCCAACATATCTTGCCTTGCTGGAAATTATCCCAGTTGTTTTGAGTGTCAAGTTCAGAGTTAATTGGGTTTTCCTAGCTGCTGAGAAGAGACGGCTCATTTCAGCCCCGGTGTTCCTCGGGTGGTGAGCGCCAGAAAGGTTTGACTCAGCAACCACGTGATACTAACACAAGCACTGGATTTTGTGTTAGTATTGATTGGCAGCTCGCCATCCATTGTAACAGCTGGAGCCGAGCATTCACTTACAGAAATGTGTGGAATTTACATTTAAGAGCGTTCACCTGTAGGATATAATGGCCAAGTTTCACGTTCATCAAAAGAACAAAAGAGGGTTACCCATTTTTCATAGTGTGTTGTAGATTAGCGTGTTGAGGTGGGAGTGAGTGAATTGGGTTTTGTGTGGCGTTTCCCCCTCAGGTGCTGCCTCTGCAGAGGAGTGCACAAGTCATGTGAAAGTCTGAATAAAATTCACAGACCAGCAGCAAGGACCTCTGAGCCCAGGAAGCAGAGTTTGGCAGTGCTAATTTGTATTAAAGTTGTTGTTGCATGACAGCCGGAAAAAGATTTAATGCTTGCCACCTGAATCAAGGCACGGAACATTGGTTTCTATAACTGCCATGAATTTGAAATCGAGGCCAGTATCTCTAAATTCGAAATAAACTGATACTCTGTCTTGAAAGATGATACAGACCGCTTATGTTGTGGAAGGTATTTAGAAAATGGCATTGCAATTTAATTTTTAGCTATATATATGGAGAGAGAGAGAGAGTGAGAGAGTGAGAGAGACAGACTCACACATACACACACACATACATATTTCAAATTGTGAGGCTCCTCCGCACTGTGACCCACAGAGGTTCTTGCTGTCCGAAGCTCACGCTAAACAAGTCCGCTATGCCCGCAGCCATTTGTTACCCTTGTCCGGCCCCTGGTCAGCAAGCAGTGAGCTTGCACCAGGTTCCAGGCTTGGCGTCATCCCCCGCCTTAGCTCGCCGCTCACTTCATCAGAAAGTCATTATCCCTCTGGGACGTCACTCTGGTTCACGGGATTACAGTATTGCTTTAGGATTTCAGATTTCAACCCAGCCACCCTGCTGTGGTAAAACCCGAGAGCCACCAGATGCACAATCCATTCCCATGCCCAGCACAATAAAAATGATGATGATGACAATAATTCTTATTTTGCATTCTCAAAAACATCTTTCATCTGAAGGGCTTTTGTAAACGGAACATGCATCCTGAGAGTACTTTATAGAAAGTGATCCTGGAGTCCAATGTGGAAATGGAAGGAATCCACCTCTGGGGACATGTGGTACTGCATAATTTTTTTTTTTTTTAACCAGGGTACATGTTGGTGCAGTTGTATCTCTCTTTCAGTGCAAGTTTCTTTGGGGACCTTTAGATATTACGGTTTATATGAAAAATTTTAGCCTTGATTTGCTTTTGCTCTTTTTTGTTTGTTTTTGGTGTTGGGTTGGTTGTAAGTTAGTTTTGGGGTTGGATTTTGCTTCTTTCTAAAATGTAGATTCAAAAAGCACTCGAGAAGGTGACCATGGGCAAGCGTGTCTGTTGAGCTCTTCGGCCAGGTTGGGGAGGACAGGCTTGCCCAGTGTTTCTCAGTGTTCACAAGCCCCTGGAGTCTCACTGTTTGAGGTGGCGCCTGTGAGGAGGTGGTGGCTGCAGCGCCGGAAGTGATGTGCCCCCAGTTCCTACCTGCAGCAACGCCAGTGACCCCAGGGCCTTGCCATGCCCTGTCCGCAGGGCTACCCAGCAGTTCTGTGAGGCTGACTCTCCCCCTTTCCTCTCTTCTGCTCCTCTCTTGCCTTAGTGTCTGCTGTGTACTTCAAGGAGTACAGATATATGATTCTTCAGCACCTCAAATTCCCCAGGGAGGCGCTCCTGAGAATCATATATCTGTACTCCTTGAAGAGCTGACTTCTTCCAGCTTCTGCACATATCCAGGGACTGGCAGGCTTGGAGGCTGCCTCTTCCTTCTCCAGTGCAGTCATTCCGTAGGAGCCGGACGCGTGCCTTCTGCACCTGTCCACCACATCCTGGGAACTGGTCAGTGGGCATTTCCTGCTGCGCAGAGGCCAGAGGAACAGAAGAGAGTGCAATGTTGTATTTGTTTTCTGGATACTATGGGACATTCTTTCACCCCAGTTTTTCCAAATAGTGTGTGCATACACACTTTATATTCATGGAATGCTTTATTGTGATAAGTAAACTCATTTGTATCATGTCATTCTTTTGGGGGGTTAAAAACTTTGATCTGGCATTATACGTTTTCACTTACTTTTGTTTTTCCCATGGGGATATTAAGTGCAAAATTTCCCTGTAAAAATGAGAAAATAACATACACAAATATTTATCCACAATTGCCAAGCATTATGAATTGACCTTCTACTGAAACTACGTGATGTGTGCTGGGTTTTTTTCTTCTTCTTCAGTAATGGCAGTGAGTTAGTGATACTGTGCTACATTTATGCAGTTTTGTTATAAAAGTTGGCAGCATGATGTCAAAGTAAGGGTTGTGCATTAAAGCTCATTCAGTAGAGAAATTGTTTAATGCGGTGAGTGTTTAAAATAAAACTTGACTAAATCAGCACCTGTGTCCTAGTAGGTTGCCCGTGTCCTGAAAATGGTCGCGTCTCAGTTTCCTGTGGAGCTAAAAGTGGATGAGGACTTTCACTCACTCATCTCCAAGGATGTTCCACATGGACTGTAGTGAAGTACTTACTAAATTCTTGTAATTTTTTTTTTAGTGCTTAAGCAAGGTGAAAATGCCCAAGTAGCTGTAAGTAAATGAAAACGAAAAGACATGAACTGTAACATTTAAACAAACAAACAAAAAATGAGTGGCTTTGTCATCTTTGGAGATGTGACCGTTTGAGTTCAAAAACTTCCTGATATTTATGTTTCAGTTTTTTGTCACCATCTCTGCTCCCATACCTGGGATGGAAAGAATACTTATAGCAGTTTAATCTTTTCTTTTCTAGTATTTATAAAACTCTTTCCAAAAAATATTCTCAGTGAATTGAGTAGCAGTGGAATAGCTGGAATGCTATTGTGTTTGCATGTACTGTTTGGAGATGGGAACTCCTTCAGAAGAACACAGTGGGACCCAAAGAATGTCCCGATTGTTCATTCCTAACACAAGCTCCATTTTCTCTTGGAGGGTGGAAATGGTTGACGTTAATTATCCTGAGTCATGTGAATATTCTGTGACTTTGGCTCTGTCTTCTGCAAGAGTTGGTATAGGACTAACTGCCGTACCTATAGGTCTAGTGTAGCTATCCCTATGTTCTTAAGGCCCAGGACTTGATTTAATTGCTAAACATGACCACATCAAGGGGATTTTTTGTCTTGATGGCTGCCTTGTAAGCCAACTAAGTCCCAGGTATAATGTGCAGAGAGATGTTTAGAGTTTGAAGGCCAAATTTTATCTTTTCTCTCATAAAGGGAGTTCTTTCAATCATGGTGATGATTATTATTTGATATTTGTGGAGGCCATAGGGCATGGTATGGTTAGGACCAGATAAGCAAACTATATATATATATAATGGTTTTTATTTATTTATTTATTTATTTATTATATATATATATATATTTACATTGGTTTTATTTCAGGCACAGAGAGGGAGAGCCCAGTGCATATTAATTAAGAAAATGGTAAGGAGAACTTTGGCTGTTAAAAGTGGCACCTTGTCCCCTTGTTAATATTAGGCTGTGTCCATGGACATTAAAACTTGTAGGGTTGCGAGAATTGGTGTTTATTCTTGTTCTGTGTAAAAAGTTCATCTAGTGATAAAAATATGTATTATATTTGATGAGGATATTAAGGTCTTTTTAAATTCAACTTTTTGGATTTTTCATTGTCAATTTTCTGGGGAAGATTATTTTTGAAAGGTATGTTAGTTAAGAACTATGTTTCAAAGTTAACACAATTGCAAGAAAGAATATACTGTGGGAGGGAAATAAAAAGAGAGGAAAGAGCTGAGGCAGGCAGCAGTTCAGATCCCACCTGTGGGTTGTTTCACAAGGGTGCCGGCTTCAGGTTGGGACCAGGTGGGGCAGCCCCTCAACTCGCAGTGGAACACAAGGCCAGTTTTAGAGAAAGCCAGAGAGTTCTGTCACAGCCTGCGTTGCTAGGCGAGGAGGGATTCACACTGCCCAGAATCTGCAGGACTTTTGGTGAGTCGTGGTCATCAAGTCCACGATTCTTCCTAACTGACGTGGCTCCCCGTGTCATCCAGACAGGCCACAGCAGTGTGGATGGTGAACTCGGACACTTTGTGTCTGTCCGCTTGCAGAACTGCTGGGGCGATTCCGTCCTGTGGCCACAAGGGCCCTGCGGGTCTCCCGGGTGTCTGTGAGCAAACTCATTTTAGATGATTTGCATCCTGTTGAACCTCCCGACTGGGGCGCCAGCATGCCCTCTCTCCCTCATTTGTTTGATTCAGAGGACAGAATATGAGCAGTGGGGTTATGATCATCCCACTCCCGGGGGACCTGAGCTTCTGTCACAGAAAAAGATGAGAATGGAGTCAGGGTGTTTGTGAAGGCTCAGCCTTGAAAAGGTGTGTGCTGGTAAGGAAGGGAGTGTATTCTTTTCCGTTTAAAACTATTTTGGACAGACTGCTGACTGCCTGGCTTCCAACTGCGGCTCGTTGCTGAGGAGTTGGACGTAGCTCATCTCCTCCGAGAGGAGGGAGGAAGGGGCGGGAAGCTCTGAGTGTGTCGCCTTGTGTGTGATGTCAGCTGGGAGGGTGAGGGTTTTGGTTCCATTACCATACAGTAAGTGTGTTTTCCAAATATGACCCAAATAAATCGAAAGGCAGGGCTGACATCCATCCAAGACTTTTTTCCCCCCCATTGGAGCACAGAGTTCTTTGGAGCACCTTCTTGGCCATTTTGGCTAGTGGCGCAAGTTGTAAAACTCCCTGTGAAGGTCAGTGGCCACGGAGGTCAGCAGCCCCACTGTGCGGGGCTCAGCCGAGAGCAGTTAGGGTGGCTGTGAGCGAGCCGGCTGTGGGAACCCTGCCTGTGGCTTGGGCTGGAGAGGGAGAAGGGGGGATATGATTTTGCCTGCTTTTTTTTTTTTTTTTTTTTAAGGTGGAGAAATGAATGAGGGAGGCATTCATGTTTTTCACCTAGGCCAAATGGAAGACTTCGCAGTGATGTAACCCATTAGGCTAGAGAAGCTTTTCTGTGCTCCGTCCCGCGGTGCTGAGAACGAGTCATGAATGCCGCTCTGTTTTCCGTGCTCAGGGCCTCGCCGGAGAGAGAGCCGTGTGCCTGGGCCCCAGCTATTGAGGAGATGCCAGTCAGGGATGAAAACGCCTTTCATGAAACTATCGCTAACTTCCCTGCCGCACATTCCCGTAAAGCGGAGAACATTCTTCAAACCCCGTAACGTGAAAATAAGCACAATGCCCTGTGAAGGTCGGGAGGCTGGATTTTTTGTCTTTTAAAGGATGCCCGTTGAGTGACTAAACATACACAGGTTTGTGTCAGAATTCTCTTTCTGTGAATCGGTCTGAGCGATTTCCCTCCCCTTCCTCTCCCTGCCCGTTCACAGCTCAGATCCCTTTTGCCTTTTGGTTACAACTACAAAAGATGTCTTCTGAGACAAACGCGATAGCATATGACATCAGGGGGAAGGAATGCTCGGCCCGGGCCCGGGTGTTTCAGAGCATCAGCTGCTTGAAAAAAAGTGACATTTTCCAGGATGGATTAAAAAATACAGGATGATCTTTTTGAAGAGTTGGGTTAGCTCTCTGCTGAAATTTTTGTTTTTTCCAGTGATTAGAGCCAGCGAAGTTGGCACTGGATTTGGCACAGAGTAATTAATGCAGCATTGTCCCTCAAATACAAAGTGTCGTTAGTGACAGTAGCAACAACACGATGGCAAAAAGTTGTAAACTTTAAATTACATGCACACTGAAAATTTGAAATGTCAAATACTGTTTTTACTTTTATGCTAGGGAAATATAGTCTGATTGATTTATAAGACAGTGATTGCATGAAAAAATTTAAATTTCTTTTGTTCTTTAATATGATCATGACTTAATTTGGAGCATTTCATAGAATCTCCTAGACTGGGCTAAATTGCATATTAATTAAAATTAATGACTAAACACTTTGCCATGCTTCAGCTTAGGAAAGAAGCACTGCTATTTTTCTCCCCTTATAACTATCAGTATTCTTATAGATGAAGGTAATTACTGTTATCAGTTTTTACTCTTCATTCTACAGCAATAGAAGAATGAATATTCTGAAAAAAAAAAACGTAGCAAGTAAGATTCCAATGAAATATATCAAAATAACTGTGTAAAATAGTCAAATCAGACAAGATTTGGTGGATTACTGCTTATATATTTAATTATAATGTTTGAGTACTGCAATTTTCTGGTTAATTGTAACTTGGAATATTCATCATTTTATACAGAGGGTGACGCTTTTTGTATCAAGAAAAGCATCAATGGATTAAAATATTTCTGGCTACACAGAAAGGAATAATTGAGAAAGAGCTGGCTAGGTGACCTGGACTGAATAGAGCAAGGCCAGGGAGATGCCTGACCTCATCCTGTGGCTGTTCCAAGTGCGCCGTGCTGTGTGGTGCGGTGTGCACAGGAAGGAGAAGCTGGGGGGAGGGAGAATTTACTCACGGGGGCGTCCCTGGAGTCTCGGGCATCGACAGAGGCTGGCAGAAGTCAGCTTCTCTCTGCTTTTTGTATGCGCTTTTATAGAAACTGAACCATGGGACGTGCCAACAAAACATTTAGGCTGGGCAGATCTTTCCCCTGTGCTGCATATTCTGGGTTTGCAGGCACTCCTGGGTTTTCCTTGGGGTGAGACTAGCTGCGTCTGTATTCGAGCAGGATGCAGGGCCTTCACGAGGCGGCAGGAGAATCCATTTTCCAGTTAAAACTGTGGTGAAAATATTTATGACCCCTGAAGAGCTGCCGCCTCTTGGAGTTTATATCTTTTAACGGGTGTTTCAATTGATCAATTTCTCTATGATGAGTGTGAGTCTGTGGTTTTTGTGGGCATATTATCAAACACTTGGGAATTTTATAGTTGTTTCTGGCATTTAGGATACTTTGGGAACAAGAGAATGAAGCTTCTTAGTTGAACAGTTGGCAAAATCTACTGATAATATAAATAAAAAAAAAACCAATAGATTATTTTTATTCCATAATACTACCTTCTCAACATGTCCATGGCAGATCTTTATCAAATAAAAGGTACTATCGAGTAATTTTCTTTAACTTTTCATCTCCTCAGCTTCAAAAAGTTATAAAAATCCTCTAGTGGCCTTTAGCTAAGTAGCATCTTGGGACACTGCATCTGGTTTCCCCTGCAGCTTCCAGGTTCTGGGTGATGCATCCCTTGGGAAGCCACCGATGGTTGCTTGCATAGTAATTGGGTCCTGGCTAGCGTGTGGTGCAGCTGGACTTGGCTTCCTGGATCCTGGCATTGGCTTGGCTCAGCTGGGGCTGTTGTGGGCATCTGGGGAGTGAACCAGTAGAAGGCACAGCTCTGTGTTTCTACCAGTCTGTCTGCTTAAAAAAAAAAAAAAGAACATAAAAAAGTAATGTCACAAAACTTTTCTTCTGGTTGTGACAGTAGTTTACAAACAAACATCATGTACCCATTAACAGTGACTGATTGAAATATAGCAATAGGCAGGAACCTGTTTAGCATTTAAGCTTTGAATTGACCTGATGTTACATGAGAAGAATGTGAAAATTTTGCATTTATATGATACCTTATGAAGATGCTAGAGGTTAAAGCTAGTTTGATACCATTAGTGGGACATATCAGCCTTGGTGTCACACAGTGGCAGCCACAATAACTTGGTAGCCTGGGTCCCGTCTCTGTGGTCTTGATTGTCCCACACTGGATTTCTGTTTGCCAAAACGTTCTTAAAATTTACTTAGACTCTTGAATGCTTGACTTATACCCCACCAGCAGACTTTTAGATTTATTTGTGTTACATGTTTCCCACTTTGCGACCCATGCTACAACTCATATAGACCTTTCCTGTCATTTAGTCATCCACTGCATGTTGGTTCAGTATACCTATTATACAGCAGCCAGTGGCAGGGTGCTAGACATCACAGTAGAACTGCGATGGATCTCCCATCTGGGATCCTCCATTCTGAGTATGGGAGGAGGTGAGCCTGGAGACTGACACCTGTACAAAGCCACGATACTGGACTGGCAAAGTCAGATAAAGGATATTCCAGTGGCTTGGAGTTAGTTGGGCAGCAGACTCATGGTGGAGGCCCAGAGTGGATGTCAGGAAGCGGGAAATCCATTAAGTCATGGAGAAGGAGAAATAAACAAATAGCTAATATTCCCAGCATGGAGCCAGAAAACCACAGGGGAATCTTTACAGGTTTTGTACCTGCGGACATGTGGTACCACAGTAGGAAGTGAGGCTGGAAAACTGTGGTTTGGGAAGGCATTGAAACTTGTATTTCATGCACAGGATTTTGATTTTGGTTTCTAGTTTCTGTAATTGTATTTTGTGAATTGAATTAAAAGCTTGAAGGGTCAGCTTGGTGTGAACTAGTTAGGTTTTAATTTTGTTTTTCAGAGATTTATTTTCTTCAAAAATCGTCAGAGCGAGTGAATCTTCAATCTTCTGACCACTCCCCAAATGGCCACAAGGGCTGGGGCTGTTCAGGCTGGAGACCAGGAGCCAGAAACTCTATTGTGGCTGGCGGGGACCCAGCATCCGCTGCTTTCTCAAGCACATTAGCAGAAAGCTGGATTGGAAGTGCAGCATTTGGAATTTGAACCAGCACTCTGGTGTGGGATTCCAGTGTTGCAAGTAGATAACTTAATCCATGGCATAACAAGGTCAGGCCTAGGAAAAGAACTCTGATGTTGAAGTGGAGGAAAGAGAAAGGAGGTGAGATCCGAGGAGAGAAAGGAGACAGCAGTGTGATACTCTGTAGTCCTCCAGGCAGGAAATGGTGCTCCCATTAGGAGCTGCGGAAAGGACCCAATGACTCTCAGAAGGCGAATCCGTGCACGTTCTTACGGAATAGACGTGGGAGGTGAGGGAGAAGGAAGAAGTCACATCAGACGATAGTTTCTGACTCAGAGGATTGTATTTCTATTCCCCGAAACAAGCACTGTAGGAAAAGAGAACATTTGTGCCAAATGATGATGTCTGATGTTTTGAGACTGAGTTCCATTAAAGAATGAAATGGCAGAAGCCCAAATATTTGTGACTAATCCAGAATATGGAAGCCATTGAATGTATTTGATAAGCACATTTGTTGAACAAATGAGTAGATTAGCCATCAATTTCTTCCATTTTAAATCATGATCATTGACTTACTGTAATTATTTTAAAATCATCCAAACAAGAAATGCTCTAATTATTATCAAAGTCAGAGAATAAATAGCAGAAACAATTCCACTTTGTCTCTTAAACGTTTCCAAATAGGTTAGTGTGACTATAAATAACCTGGTGCTGAAATGGTTCCATCGGAGCACGGCCATTTTCCTCTTCCTTTCCTTGTGTCTTCCTGGAAGGTTTGACAGTTGAAGGCTGCCGGTGGGTGAATGGAGTCAGAGAGGAGTAAATGAAAAGGACAAATACCACCCATAAAAACTGGAAGTGAGTGTAATTTTTAAGATGTCATTGAGGGCTTGATTCATCTGGATTCAGTTTGTTCTTGAAGAGGTTTTCACTGAAGACTTGTCAGAGCCAACGAGGTGGATATGGAGGAATCAGGGCCCTGTGCAATTGTATATGTGACTGTTTTGTGAAACAGGTTAATGCTGTTAGTGCGGCCCGGAAAGGCCACCTCGTTACTTGGGTTGTAATTCCAGCAGAATCATGTTGAATCTGCATATGATACTCAGTGTCTTGGTCTAAGATGACCTTGGGGGTCTTCTCTCGGGGAGAATGATGATTTTTGGATTGATGAATCCCTAAGTTTTCAGGAAAATGTAGCCCTGGTGTCTTTGACTTTCCGTGCATCTGCCCTGATTTCAACAGTGTCAGTGGTATCTTTCTTGGGAACCAAGGAAAGTATTGGTGCTCTGAATCTCTGGTCTATATCTTACGGTGATGACGGAAGCAGAATGTAAGTGGATAGCTCCCCTCTGACTCTTTCAAGCTATAACAATAACACTAATAATTTGTTTAATGACTTCTTGATAAAATATTATTGGAAGTTACTTTCCATCTCTTATTTTTCATTATTCAGATTATAATACTTCTGTAGGTCAGTGAAATTGTTACATCCATCAGGGCAAGTGAAAAAACACTTGCCATTGCATACAACCTCTTTTAGGACTCATAGTAAGCCGTGTATTGCTTTGCTAGTTTGTGTCTGGCACAGGGTCTGTCACTGAGCTTAGCCTACTCAGAGGGCTGCTGCTGTCAGCACTCAGAGGGCAGCCCCATCGCTCTTTGGTGGACTCGTTTTAGCCATATTCATTAGGCTAATAAAACCAGAATGCCAAATTACTCATTTACAGTGAGCAATGCATTCACACAGATGGAATGCTCATCTAAGCGAGATCCAAGCAGTGTTTTCCGACATTGGGAGCTGGATCACACTCAGAAGGCGTGCAGGGAATGTGGGGTTGGAGTGGGACAGTGGGAAGCTTTGAACACTGGCAGCCGGTGAAGCCATCTGCACATGGACTGTTCGTTAGGACCTTATTCCGAGAGTCTGTGAGTCAAGGCGGCACCTCCGTGTGTGGTGCCTGGAAGGATGCAAAGGCTGACTGCTTCTTTCTGTTCTGGGAATCACAGCCACAGGGGGTACCAGGCTCCAGCAGGTCTGCTGCTTCAGGTAGAATTTTCTTTTTCTACAAGAATAGGATAGAGTAGAAAGCCAGGGAGTACCGTGACCTTATTTTCTGTGGCGTAAGCTCTTTTATATGAGAGCCCTCAACATTGTTTAAAGCAATGATTAAATCCAGGATGGGAAGGAGCAAGGGTTTTGCAAAACTAGAAAATGGTGTCATACCAATCATCAAACCCGGAAGATTGAAATTGGGAGCCTACTTGGCAAAGAAAAAGTGGACTCTCTTGAGACTGTGGTGCATTGGAATTGGTGGTGGTCTTTGAAAATACCCCGCAAGCCTTTAAGGAAACAGCTGGCACTCTTTGTAGATTTGGGACTGGCCACTTTGAGGGGTTTGAGGTTAGTTAGAGCAAGAGATGCCAACAAGAGGAAAACGTGGCTTTTCCAGGAGACCCAGGGAAGTGAGGGATTTGGGGGAAAATGTACCCACTAGGGTCTAGTGCCCTGTTTTGTGTGGGGCCACAAAATCTGAGATGAGAATTGAAGATAGAATTATAAGCGAGTGCATAAAGTAGAAAGCAAATTTTATACCTAGGAATGGCCGCTGGTTTTGATAATCATTGAAGTCAGAAGGAAGACTTGCTTTCCATGTGACAGGCAGAAGGGCTGGGCTCCCCTGACAGATGGTGGTCTTTAGTTCCCTCTGTGCATTCATCATTCCCTCCAGTGACTTTCTCTGGAGTTTGATTTAATTTTGAATGAGGTTCAAGTTAGTTTTAAAAAAATGAAACACAAGGATTAGAATATTAAACTATTGCTACTTTGTCTAAAGATTGATATATCTTTGTGGCTGCCTTGATACAGTCGAATTTTACATAATAAAATGACGGCATGGACATCCTTCCAGGTCTTTTTGGCGGTATTGTCCCACGAACCTATCAGCAAGCATTGTTGTTTACATAGACAGGATCTTAGCTTATTGCAGCTCAGAAGAATTTTGCAGAGGATTTTTGAATGAAATGAGTTACTTCTGCCCCAAGGGAAGAAAACCAGCAATTCTGTAGCTAGTCTATAATTCTAGCAATTCTAGCTAGTAATTCTAGCTAGTTGAGTTTTGTGAGTTGAAAGGTGATAGATTAGGCATTAGTTAAAAATGTAAAACATCTTGCGAAGGTGCTGGAAAGGGATGCACTTCCTGGAGGATGAAGGGAAGTGTAGATGTTACTTGCAAATTGACTTTCTATATACTAAATTAATGTTGTGTTAACACATTAACAATGCTACTACTCTTCATGCTTATCTTTCAGCAAAATTTTAAAAAAATAAACTACCATAGCTAAATATATTAACCTCATAATAAATTAGAGACTGGAGCCCCAAATATTTTTTTTTCGTGAAACAAATGCTAATTTAAATGAATGAAGATGAATTGATATAAAAAGAAACTAATGTTTGCTGAGGTTTGCCAGATAATCACTTGTGATTGGGGCTGTAGGTTTAAAAGTGTGTTTTAAATAGCTAAGCACTTGTTGTTGGTTGAATCAAGTCTCTGTCATTGTTACTGTCCCGAAGAAGTGGGAACCTCTAAGAAGACAGGAAGGACAGAGGGTCATGTCACCAGGGAGCTGATGGCAGAACAGCTCAGCACAGTAGGAGTGTGGGTTCAAACCCAGGTTCTGACACCAGCTGTGCGTTTTGGACAAACTAATTTTCCAAGCCTCAGATTGTCTATTGCAAAATGGAAAGTAAGCCACACAGAACTCCTTGAGAATGAAGCACTGTGTTGTACAAGTCTGCCCTGCAACAGGAGGTGCCCAGCAGGTGACATTATCAGTAAGAGGAATTCTATTGGGCACTTTCGCTCATGGGGTAGCTAGTCATGAACAAGGTATTGACTTTTCTGGAAGATATATTTGTGAAGAACTTAAAAAAAAAAAACTAACTAACTATGTATCTATCTGAAAGAGTGTCAGAGTAAATAAGAGAGAGAGATAAAGAGAGACAGACATAGAGACAGAGAGAGACAGTGCCCATTGCCACAGAGCCCAGGGCCTGGCCAGGCCAAAGCCAGGAGCCAGGACCTGTGTCTGGATCTCACGTGTGGACAGCGGGGACTTACGGAATTATGTACTTGGGGTATCATCAGTTGCCTTATCAGGCACATTAGGAAAAAACTGGGTTGAAAGCAGAGTAACTGGGAAATGACAGTTTTGAGTTGGCCACTGGTGTTGTCAATTAACATGCTCAACTGTAGGGCCAGCCCCAGTGAAGAACTTTTAAATCTCATTTTGGCTCTTACAGCGTCAGCCACAGTTCTTCCCTTCTATCTGCTTCCTTTGCCTCTTGCTTCCTGCTAATCCTCATGATCTTTGTTTTCCTTGCAATTAGATGTGAACATTCATCTTTTTTTTTTTAATTTAAGATTTATTTATGGTACTGACCTGATGGCATAATGGGTTAAGTTTCTGCCTGCAACATCAGCATCCCATATGGACACTCATATGGCTCAGGTCCTGCCTACACTACTTCTGATCCAGCCTCCTACTGGTGTGTATGAGAAAGCCATGGAAGATGTCTCATGTTTGAATCTCCCACGTGGGTACAGGTGCCCAGTGGAAGCTCCTGGCTTCTGGCGTTGGCCCAGCCCTGACATTTGGGGCCATTTGAGGAGTGAACTAGCAGATACAAGCTTGGTTTCATCTCTCTGTCTCTCTCTTTCTGATATCTGTCTCTGTAACTCTGTCTTAAAAAAGAAGAAATTTATTTATGTATTTGAAAGTTACACAGAGAGAAGGATAGAGAGGGAGAGAGAGGAGCGAGAAAGAGAGACAGAGACTCACACAGAGAAAGAGAGAGAGAGGGGGGGGGAGAGAAAATGAGAGAGAGAGAGAGAGAGAGAGAGAGAGAGAGAAAGAGCACGTGAGATCTTCCCTAAAGTGGCTATACTGACCAGGGCTGGATCAGGTCAAGGCTAGGAGCCAGAAGTATCTTGCAGTTCTCCCACATGGTTGACGAGGACCTCCACTGCTTTCGCAGGTCATTAGCAGGGAGCTGAATAGGAAGTGGGGCACCTGGGACTTGAAACAGTGCCATTATGAGATGCTGGTATGGGAGGTGAGTAGTTTACCAGCTATGCCATGATGCCAGTTGCTATTTGAACATTTTTCTCACTGTTTTCTTTTGTCCTCTTGTCCTAAATCTCTCTGTGTGCTGGTATCTGCGTTTCTGCTTCAGTTATCCTTTCTGTCCTAATAATTGCTAAGTGCACAATGGAACTCAACTTTACCCCTTGACCAGAGGGCCTCCTGACCCACTGGACATCCTAGTTCTTCTAAACTCGTTGGCATCTATTAATAGCCCAAGCACTGTGTAGCTACTTGAGCTAGAAACATTAAGAGTTACATCTGACTCTACTTTCTGGAGTTTTTTCTACCACCTACAAGAGTAATTCGAAAAGTTTTAAATACAATTAAAAAGTTTATTTTGGTATGAAAAGTGGAAATACATGCACACAACTATATTCAGGAAGGTGCATGGACGATGTGTATTATGAAAATACTAGCATCAATTTAAAAATATTTTGCATGAGAATGAGCTTACAATCCTTTCTTCTGGAAATTTCTGATAACTCCTTGCATTTGTTCTCTGTTCTACCTGCTTTCTGGCTCAGTCACTGCCATCTTTTATCTAGATTGCTGGAATAGCCACTCAGCTGCCTTTCTTCCTTCCATATGGCCTGTTAAAGAGCTTTCACTGGGGGGAACAGACAGTGGCGCAGCCTGTGTGAAATAGTTTTGTTGTTTGTCAGTGAGCAGAGAATTCTCATAAGTCCCAGAAATTCTAATGCACAGGAATGCATGTTTATAGTGGTGTAGTCGCCAATAGCCATAAGGTAAAAGCAGCCCACATGCGATCAGCAGATAAACAGATCAAGAGGTGCCAATGGATGCCTACCTTGGAACATTATTCAGCTGTACAAAGGAATATATGCCTCTGCTTTGGGGAGGTGAAACTCAAACAAGAAACCAGACTTACAAGGTCACCTCCATGATTCAAGCATATAGAATTTTCAGAATAGAAAGAGAACACACAGTGGAGGTTGTGAGGAAGCAGGCAAGGAGAGCAGTGCCCTCCTTAATGGGGATGGGCTTTCCTTGGGGCAAGAGTGGGGTAACAAGCTGGTGGAATGTGATGGAGATGGTGGGAGTCCTTGTTCATTGTGTACACCTGGAGTGTTCATTGCCAAGTGGTGACTTTTATATTATGTGAATTTGACCTTAAGGTGGAAAAACACAGTTGAATTTTGCCAGCTCCCCGCTTGAGAGCAGAACTGGGGCTTCCTGCAGAAGACCCTTCATTCTGAGTGCACCGTCATTTCCTGCTTTCCTGTCCTACTGTTGCTTCCTTTATAATCTCTTTTGCAAAGTATACTTGGTCCCATGTTCTTTTGTTCTTCTCTGCTTTGGCATAGGCTGTCTTTCTTGGTATAGAAAGAAGTACTTCCTGTGAGGAAGCACCCTGGTGCCAGCTGCTCTGTGAAAGAGCCTGCTGTGCTCTGACCACGGGCCGGGAGCAGTACTCTCTCGTTAGCGCGCATGGTCCGTCACTGCCTGCGTCCTGCCTCAGGAGGCGAGCCCTGGCCATGCTTTTTTAAAATTTAATTTTATTAGATTGTATGTTCTGTCCCAGCTGGAACCACATATGCTAATGTCCCTGTTCCTCATGTGCAGAATTGCACAGAGCACAGAACATATTCAGAGCTTCCTTTACTTAATTTTCAAAAAAAAAAATATTTATTTGAAAGGCAGAACTAGAGGGAAAGAGAGAAAGTCTTTCGTCTACTGGCTCACTCTGCAGATGGCTGCAACATCCAGGACTGGGCCAGGCTGAAGCAAAGGGGTTTATCCAGGTCTCCCCCATGGGCTTAGGGGCCCAAGCACTTGGGGCAACCTCCGCTCACATGGGATGCCTGCTTCACAGGCTGTGGCTTTATCTACTATGCCACAGTGTTGATCCCAAAAGTTTGCCTTTAAACTGTAACTTTTGTTTCTTTAGTTTATATTTTTGACTTTGATTAAAAAAAAAAAACAAAAACACAACTGGGGCCAGCATTGTGGCACAGTATGCAAAGTCCCTGCCGCCAGCAGCAGCATCCTGAATGGGCAGCAGTTTGTGTTAGGGCTGTTCCACTTCCGATCTAGCCCGAAGCCAGTGGGCTGGGAAAGGCAGGGGGAGAGGGTCCACATGTGTGTACCCCTGTGGCCCACATGGAGAACCAAATGAGGTTCCAAGCTTGTTGCTTTGGCTGGCCCGGCTCTGGCTGTTGTGGCAGCGTGGGGAGTGAATCAGCGTGTCAAAGGATCTCTCTCACGTGCATCCTGTCTCTGTGAATCTGAGTTTCAAATAAATGGATAAATGTTATAAAAGATACTCCTTAAAAATCTTATTTGAACTTCTCTGCCTTGATTTACAGTAAGAGTTGTATGAGGAATTAGATGGGTCTCATCATAAATATAATATGCTTGTAAATTATTATCCGATGGGTATTTTCCTCCGGAAGTATTTCTGTTGCTTGTAATTTATGTGCCTGTTTTTCTAATTGTTTTTCTCTGATATATTGAAGATGAAACAATTCTATCTGAAGCTTCTAGCTTTTGGTAAAGATGCTTCAAAAATCTGGGGGGAGAGGAACATTTTTTTTTTCCTTTTTTCTCCTCCTGTGTCTGTAGTTGGGGACGAGGAGGGGACCATCCCTTGCTGTCAACCTACGTCACCAGGGCATGGGGAACAGGCATCTGATGGCTATTAGAGATCTTGATGTGGAGAAGGATGCTCCAAGTGTGTTACTGGAGTGGTTTTGATGGTTCTAGTAGGTCCCCAGACCCTTCCCTGGGCAATCTACAGCCCCCACCTCACCATGTAGTGGTATGCAGTGTTCCTACAGTTTTTTTTTTAAGCAGAATAGGCAATTATGCAGGCATAATGCTATAGTTAATATAAATTGTCCACCATATACAGAATAATACAGATAATACAGAATGCCCACCAGCTACTGGCTTCTCTTCCCCCAGCAGTGTAACACCTGTCTAGATACAAGGCAGTCTAGGCAGGTGCCTCCAGCTGGGATGGGAGGAACATCTTGCAAGGATGTATTTTTTTGTCTCATTTATCCTAAAACCATGAGCTTGCTGAGGTTAGATCTCTGTTGATTATGGTAAGAAAATACCTTTAATAACAGAACATTGACTTTCACAAGCATTACATAGACTCTAGGGATTTGAAGAGGACAGAATTCAGTCTTTGATCCCAAGGCTTTTACAGTGGGTTTGAGTGAAGCAGACAAAAAACCCTCACTCTCAGCACAGAGTGCGATGAATGCTCTAATTGACATTTATACATAACGATCTCGTACTCAAAGTAGACAGCCGCTCGCTCTGCCGGAGGTCTGGAGCAGGTGACATGGGCGCCGTGCCATGGAGTTGAGGCTTAAAGAAGGGCTTGCTCACAACACGATTTCATGTCCGTAGAGTATCAACAGCTGCAGTCTTATTTTGCCAATTGTTGCCTCAAAATTGGTATAAACAAACTTTGATCAGTTTGAACCTGTTTCTACCAGAAGTCTAGTAGACAAATGAGTTGCCAAATGCGTCTTCCTGGACAGTGTTTCAGACTCAGCTTCGCACTCAGTGACCATGCTGGGTGGCTTAGTCTGTGTGCCCCCCGACTGCACTGTGCTTGGTAGCTGAGATTGCCTCTGCGGGCCAGCTTGTTCCCTGAGGATGTGGGATAAATGAGGGTGCCACTGCAAGATATTTCTGTGTTAATGTCACAGACACAGTTCCTGTGAGTTGTTGCACATCTGGTGCAAGTATATGAGTAGAAGTTTGAACTTCAATTAGTTGAGTTTATGAAGCACTGACAGTGCAGGGCGATATATGAGGCATGTAGGAAATCACAAAGGAAATAGGAAGCGCAATCTTTGTTCATATTGAGTTTATAATCTAATGGAACAAATATAAATGGAGATACATGATAACAGATAAAATAAACATAAAAACATAGTCATAACCAGTTACAGATGGATAGAGATATTTGCACAAGTGCTCTGGGGCTGGGGAGATGTCTGCAGTGACTATTGTCAGCTGGAGTAAGTCAGCAGCTGTCTTAATACAAAATATAAAACCTAGGCAGAAACATGAAGGACGGCAAAGGCAAGGATTATTGTGGGGGGGGGGGAAGATGCTCTGGCAGTAAGTACGAAGTGAAAAGGCACCAGGGAGGTGGTTTGTAGGTGACAGCAAGATATGGTGGCACACCTGAGCTTTTGTAGGACATAGGCTTTTTTTTGGCAAATTAGTCTGATTAAGGCAGTCTCATTGTTCTGGCAAAGAACCCCATATATCAATGACAGGGCATCAGAGAGGTATTTTCAAATGAAATATCAGCTCCAGTGGCATGGTACGCCTCCCTTCTATTTCAGGTTTCTTCGGGCAGAGTTCTTGGTGGTAGGAGTCTTCCTGCAGATGGTCAGAGCATTTGCCATTCAGCTAGTGGAAGGGACAGAACTAGGGGAAAACTGATGGGAGGGGACGTGCATCCAGCCCCGTGGTGACCTGACGCCACTGACCAGACTCAGCAGCACCGCACACAGGAGCCTTGGAAAGGTCACCTGCTAGGTGGGTGCCCAGGAGCAAGAGGGAGCAGAATGTGGGAAGCAAATGCCAGTTTCTTGATCCTGCTTTGACGCAAGTATCTTATGGATATAGAATCCAGGTATATTTTTCAACACAAGTTCAGATTTAGCTACCCTGCTGTTACCTCCAACTCATCACCTCCTTTGCTGGCTTTGTTATTTTATTTTTCTCAACAAATTCTTCACTTCTTTTTAAAACTTTAATTTATTTAAGAAGCAGAGAAACACACATGAGAGAGAGAGAGAGAAAGAGAGAAAGCGAGTACGGGCGTGATGGGTGCATGGCAGGTAGACAGGTCCATGGAGAGCTCCACACCCTGGCTCACTCCCTGAATGCCTGCAGTGACTGGAATGGGGGAGTGCAGAAGCCAGGAAATGGAAACTACTGGAGCCGTCATTGCTGCGTTCCAGGGTATACTTTAGCAGGAAAGTGGAGTCGGGAGCTCGGCTGGGCATTAAAGCCAAGCACTGGAGGTGAGGTGAGTGTCTTAAGTGTGGTCTTTTTTTTTTTTAAAGATTTATTTTTATTATTTTTTCATTGGAAAGGCGGATATACAGAGAGGAGAGACAGAGAGGAAGATCTTCCGTCCGATGATTCACTCCCCAAGTGAGCGCAACGGGCCGATACTATGCCAGTCCGAAGCCAGGAGCCTCTTCCGGGTCTCCCACGCGGGTGCAGGTTCCCAAAGCTTTGGGCCATCCTCGACTGCTTTCCCAGGCCACAGGCAGGGAGCTGGAAGGGAAGCGGGGCTTCCGGGATTAGAACCAGTGCCCATATGGGATCCTGGGGCCTGCAAGGCGAGGACCTTTAACCACTTGCGCCACGGCGCCGGGCCCTTAAGTGCGGTCTTAACTGCTGGGCTAAATGCCCACCCTGACCTTTTCAACTTTGTTTTCTTTCTTACTTTATGTATTTAGCGGTATCCCTTCTTCTCATGCTATTCTCGCTTTTCGTCTTGTTGGTAACCCGTTCTAGTCACGGTGGCACAGGTGTACTAATTTTCTACCACTCTCAATATGCCACTATGTAGTCTCTTCTGGCTATATTCTTACTCCCTTTTGTTTGAGGATGAATTTCAAATTCCTCAGCCTACACTGAAACAATCACTCTTATCTGGTCCGGGCCCCCTTCCCACTCTCATTTCTGACGCTAATCATAGGAAGGCTGCACTGGAGCTGGCTGATCACAGTGGTCTCTGGGATCAGAGGAGGCTCCTTCCTGGTCTGGAACTCTGCACTTTCTCTGGAGGGAGTAGGAGTCTGTACCTTTCAGGGGCAGTGCCCATTTCATGACATGGGTAATTCATACCAGCTTGCGAGCAACGTTAACTCTTCATAATATTTGACTTGTGTGTTTCACTCATTCCTGAGGAGCTTAATCACCACAGCCTTGATTTGCTATAAAAAAAATTTATGTGTTAATGTTGTGTCTTTGCACACTGATAAGGTCAGCAAAGGGCAGCAATGGGTGGCACGAATGTTGTGATTTGCCATAAGGCATAGCATATAACCCCACATAGTTATTACCCAGCAAATACTTGCTAAATTTGCATACTGAATGGTGACAAAAACATGTAGGTCTGACAATGATCATTGGGGAAGAAGGTTTTATTTGATTTGATAGGCAGTTGGGAGTCACTGCTGACTTCTGAGAATGGGTCTCAAACATGCTTCAGAGAAGAAAACTCTTTAAGGATCTTGTCAAGTTGCAAACTAACAAATAAAATGTTTGAGATGGAGTTAGAGCAAGAGCCTGCTTTGTTCAGCTAAGTCATGCAGTGGCCTTGTTCTCCAGGGTTCTAGAATTCTGCAGCTGTACTAGATCCTTGATTGGTGTTCTAGTTGGGAATTTAAGATGTGGAGGTCAGCATTAGGGCTTGTTGATGCCCAGAGCCTCGCACTGGTCCTCAGAGCAGGGTTACATTGACGGCAGCAAATTGGGAAAGAGTGAAGATTTGAGTGACCAAAATGGTGCTGATTTACTGTCTGTCCTGTTTTAGTTTGCAGTAGGACTGTTAGACTTTGATGTGCTGCAGATGTTGGCAGGATCAAATAACTGGTAGAGTTCTCATTGCAAAGTTCAGAGACTAGTGATCCAGTCTCGACTAGGTTGTCCTTGGAGTTTGTAAGCTGGGGTGAGTCACTCAAAGTCTCTATATAATACAAGTGGCTTGAGCTGGAACATTTTCATGAGGCAGATCCGTGGAAAGAATGTTACTCTACAGGCAGGTGTCATAGCAACTTGAGAGTGCTAAGGAATGGAATGATTTTATTCATAATTTTTCCCTTTTCTTCCTCTGTATGAGGCATCAAAATTCCCTTCCTTTTTTTGCTGTAAAATATTTCAGTGTTAGCTCTTTTTTAATCCTTTTCACCTTTTAACCACATCCACAGAATAAATACTTATCAGTTACTGAGAAATTGGAATGTAAGCTCAATTATGCTAAAAACTAATGGGTAATACTAACACACGGTAACAGCTTCTTTTGCAATATTTATTCTCTTGGCGATAAAAAAAAATAAGCCCAGCAGCCCATTGCTGCAGAAAGAATTTAGCTACAAGTTTATCAATTTGAGCAGGCCAACTGAACAACTAAATGCATGTGAAACTTAACAAATCCCTTGGGGAAGCTGGCTGTAAGAATTTTCTAGTCGGTGTCGAGTTACTGAGGTGCGACAAGGTGGATTGGACTTAATGCCTTAGGCAAGCACAATCAAACAGAGACAGTTTAGGATTTTTCTGTGTCTATGAAGGGATCTCTGGTAGGTGTCTAAATTCAAGGGCTATCACACCATCATGCACTGGCTCCCCTGAATGTTTTGGCAGGTTATTTGGTTTAGAAGAAATCCAAGTGAAGATTTTTCAGAGGGTAAGCTTTTCAAAATTTGAAAGATTTAGGATTATTATTTGCTTCATCGGAATATGGAGAAGTATGAACCAGTGTCCCTTATGTTTTGATCTCACTTGCAAAGGGGAAAATTAAGGAGTAGTAAATGTGATTTACTGAAATTGCTGTGAGTAATGTCAACTTGATATTGTGATGTCTCCGGTCTTAAGACCTCACTTCTCCTGGAATTTCAGAAGAGTTTACTGTGAGAGTGGTGCTTTGTGAGGTTATTGAGAGGGTAGAGTCTGAAGTTTAACCACTCTCTGCTGAATCCTGGACGTAGCAGCCACTAGCGTAGGACTCAGGGAGAATTAGTTAACATCAATGTTTTAGTATGCAAGATGGCAACAGTACCATCATTCTTAGGGTGGTGTGAGGATTCAACAAATCAGTAAATTTGAAGTACTTAGAATACAGCTTGACATGTCAGTAGCATTCAGCAGGTGCTAACTATCCAACAACTGTAATAATACCATATAATATTGCCATTCTTTGATCACTTAATACAACTGCTGGGGCTTCCCAGGAGCTGAGGTCACAGGATATCTCCATCCTCAGCTTCCTAGTACTGAGTTAGTGAAGAGCACTCAAGCTTTTATTTGCACTTTTGCCCCTTGCACTGGATATTCCTTTCCATTTTTTAAAAAAGATTTATTTTATTTTTATTGCAAAGGCAGATGTACAGAGAGGAGGAGAGATAGAAAGGAAGCTCTTCCATCCGATGATTCACTCCCCAAATGACTGCAACAGTCGGTCCTGTGCCGATCCGAAGCCAGGATCCAGGAACTTCTTCCAGGTTTCCCACACGGGTGCAGGGTCCCAAGGCTTTGGGCCAAACTCAACTTCTTTCCCAGGCCACAAGCAGGGAGCTGGATGGGAGGTGGATTAGAACTGGGATTAGAACTGGCACCCATTTGGGTTCCTGGTGCGTTCAAGGCAAGGACTCTAGCCACTAGGCTACCGCGCCGGGCCCATTTCTTTCCATTTTATCCTGTAATCTGTGCTGCTGGTACTGCCCTGCCCTTGTGATTATAAAAACAGCCTTCCCATAGAAGCTGCTCCTAACATTCCATTCTCAGGCCTCACAGCCAAACTTGGAAGCCTCCATCTCCCTCCCCCTGTCCTGGTTGATTGACCAAAAGTGTGGGAGCCATTGACATTGACCTCAGACTTCTCCCCCAACATATCATTGTCTGCTACCCTCATCTCTTCTGATCTCTGGTGCTTGCTTGTTTTGGGTCCCATTTATTAGTTTTTTCTTAACTGGCTCCCCTGTGTCCCTTTAGAACTTTACTAAAAAGGACTTTCAAACAAGAGATGCAGAGGCAACCCTGAGGAAGGTGAAGTTGAGAGAGAGAGAGAGAGGCTGGGCCTAATCAGAGTGAGTACAGAGTTGCCTTGGTGTTTTGAAGGGAAAAGGAGGTGCTGGTCAGAGCAAAGGCAGGACAGCCCGCTCTAACCTTGGTTGTCCCGGGTCTACCCCAGACCAAAGACTGAGAGGGAAAACGGCTGTTGATTTACAACTCTCCCCTATTCGTGCCCCACAACACAAATATCAGCAAATTATTTTGTTTTTGCTTGTCTGTTTTTAAGCAGTTGCTTGCAGGGTGGTTCACCATGAGTGACATAGCATGGTCATCTAAGAGACTAAGAAATCATGTCACCAAAGAGATACCGAGGAAGGCTGCTAACCATTGGCAAATAATTGAGGAGTAATTGTCATTTCTGGCCAAGCAAAATCCGATCTTATTTTTTCCATTCTTTATGTCTCCTGGGGAATTTGAAACAGGAATTGAGTATCTGGTGCAGCTATTGGAACCCTCCTTACTTTTTGCTTGACCATAATAGAGAACGCTGAAAAAAACTTTTTCATTCTCCTTTTGTTTCCAGTGGAGTGCAGCCAGGCAAGATGAAAACAACAACAACAACAAAACCAAGTTCACTACCACACACTTTGGGTCTGCCTTCTGTGGTATGAGATCTATGGCATCTATTAGTGATTAGTTCAATAAACTCCAGTTTATTATATGTGAGCATAGAGCAAGCAAGCCACATTTGGACTTTTTCCTGACTATCTATTAGCACTTCTTTTCCAACTCAGTGTACAATTTGCCATCCGTGGCAATACAAAAGAGCCTGTCAGCCAAGGCTGTGGTGTTAGTGTTCATTCCCATAAATGGAGTTTCCATCCTAATTGTCTCATTTTTAGTCGGAATTGTAGATGCCACTGAAGGGGAGGGATGTGGGGACATCGTTGGCACTAAAGTACAGCGATCTTGATGTTGGATGTGCAGGTAGGCCCTGATGCAGGGTCACGTGACTTGAGTCTGGTCACTTCTTTCTGTAGTTGTGTCCCTCATGCACATGTCCCTGAAGGCTCCTGGGCTGTGGTTGACACAGCATTTGCAATGTTATGCAAGATAGTTACCTAGGTTGAAGGGTTAGCGGCCCCCTCCAGGAGAAATTCCTAATGCTTTACAACATAAAGATCCTGGCCTTTTAACACGAGCTTTATAGAAACAGAAAGAAATTTCCAGAGGAAGAATGTTCCATATTGTGACACAGAAGTTGCTAAACTCTTGATAATGAGGTAGATAGTAAATATTTCTGGCTTATATCTTATTTTTTTAAAAGAAAACATTTGTTTATTTGTAAGGTAGGGAGGCAGAGATAGAGAAAATAACATACATAGAAAAAAATGTCCATTCCTTGGTTATTCGCCAACTGACCACCACCACAGCACAGTCTGGGCTAGGCTGAGCCAGGAGCCAAGAACTCCATTTGGATATCCTATGTAGATAGCAGGGTCCCAAGCATATATTCTGCTGCTTTCCCAGGAGTATTAGTAGGAAGCTGAATTGGAAGCAAAGCAGTTGGGACTCAAACCTGTATTCCAGTGTGGGATGCCAGCATCAGAAGTGGCAGCTTAAACTACCGCCCAGTGCCAATCCCAGACTTACAGAGTTTGAAAGCATCAGAAGACATGAATGTTAGGTGAGTTTTGCCTCCAGTGGAATAGCTGTGTAATTTATTTATTGTGTAGGCCTTCAAACTACAGAAAAAGTTTGGACATTCTGCAATGCAGGCAGCTCAATGACTTGGTGAAGGTAGTGGACTGGGCACAGTGCTAGGCAGTTTATGAGCCATGTGTTAATACTGTTTCAGCTAGCATTAGGATTTTCTCCTGTGACAGTGTAACCTGTGCTAATTTGCAGATTACCACTTAGGTGAAATCTGTGAGGGTCCAATGCCAGGTTGGCTCAGCCTACCAGTCCCATTGTTATGAAATGTGGCTGTTAGAAACTATCATGCTGTCCGTGGGAGGCACAGGGTGGGTAACAGCGTGAAGAGACTCTTAATTTACGTCGAGAGGAAGCTCTGGTTTTAGCCAAGCGAGCATTTGTTGAGAACTCCCCGTGCCTCCACACTGCACTACTTCTAAGAAAAGTAAATGATGTAAAAGACATGTGAGTAACAGTCCCTTTCACGGAACAGTCTCTTCAAGTAGCAGCCCCTTTCGGGGAAGCCTCATGGAAGCTTAAGGAAAATTTAGATAACACCAAAAGACATCACATTTTTAAATGCCAACTTGAGTGTCTGGTAATCTACAAAGCTGATTAAGGGACCGATGTGGGTTTTTCCCGTGGAGGCTTAAGAGAATTACGTGTTGATTTAGGCTTTAGTGGAAGGTTTGGATAGATGAGGAGATGCAGAGACTGATTTTAAAAGGCAGGGAGATGGGGGGCTATGCAAGAGGACTGTTAGGCATCTTTCAGCCTCATTTTTTTTAGCAGGTTGTTTTTTTGTTTGTTTGTTTTTTTGTTTGTTTCTAAGAAGTGACCCTTGTAAATTATCTCCAGTTTGCTTCCTTTTTCTGTGGAATTTTAGAAAACTTTATTTAAAAATTAGAGGCAGAGGCAAACAGATTGGTCTTCTGTCTGATATTTCACTCCTCAAATGGCTGCAACATCTGGGTCTGGATCTGGCTGAAGATAGGCACCCTGAACTGGTTCCAGAGACCCACGTCCTTGAACTGTTAACCATTGCCTCCCAGGATGTGCTGTAGAAGGAAGCTGGAGCTGGGCATGGAGCTGGGACTTGAAGGGAGCTTCTGCTACAGAATGCAAGAGCCCTGGCTGTATCTTAATATTTATACCAAATGGTCACCCTTGTCCAAGAGTTTCATTCTAGATGAGATACTGTTTCACATCTTGATCTTTTTCTAGCTTCACCAGACCCAAGGCTTTATTATATTTTTTCCCTTTATTTTAAAGACGGCATGTCTAGGTTTTGAGAGGTAACTTGCTAGAGGCTAGTTCACTTGTGTGTGCCAAAGCCAGTTTATGAATTTCTGCTGTCAAGTCAATAGCCACACATCTCTCAAAGTCAGACTTGCCCAGAGGGCCATCATGGACTAGTCTATCACACTACACAACTCCTGCCTCATGTTTCCGTATTGTAAAATAAAATCACTGGTTAACATTATGCTTAAGCAACATTGTAATCCTCCTGTGATCTAGTTGTTTCATCAGAAAATGAGGCTAATAATTATACCCAAGGAGTTGGTTGAGACAAGGAGACTGTTCAAGACATCATCAAGCAAATAGTTGATACTCAACAAGATTTTTGGAGTCAAATGCATAAATATTAACATGTTATCATCAGATAGTTGGTTTAGTAAGTTATCTCACTGGTCTACTGTGTACATCTTAAACTGTGGATGAGGGAGATGTGCCCGAGTTCACATGGATCCGCCTATTATGTACAAGTCTATGTCCCCTTGTTTAGAGATGCTGATTAAATATGCAAATCAGAGACAGCATTGCATCCTTTCTCTGTCCCTAAAGAATAGGTGCAGATCAGATTAGATGGCTTATTTTTACAACTAATAAATTTGGTTTGCTGTTATAAATACATGAATCTCTTTGTCTCTACAGAATATCTTATTGATTTCTCTAAATATTCAATGTTTACGATAGGCTCCTTCAAATTTTGTAAAGCTGGAGTTAGCATTCTTCTAAGAATGTTCACAAATGGAACTTAGAATCATTTGCTTTTGCCTCATTTAATTAGTTTAGATTTAAGAATATGCATAGTGAATTTAAAGGTAATTGGTGTATCCTGGATCATTTTATTGTGTTATAAATGCAGACACATTGTATATCGTTCAGTGTAGAGTAATATAAAGAAAAAAATGACTTGTGATCAAGTGTGTCAGTAATATAACCATTTCAGAACTTTGGTGGTGCTCTCATAGACTCTTCTTTGACTAAAATGTGTAGTCCTATATACATTGATCTTTTTATGAAAATTATTTGCTCGCTCCCTGATCATCTGCAAGGGCCAGGCTAGGTTAGATCAAAGCTGGGAGCTGTGAGGTCATTGTGGGTCACCCAGGGAGTGGCAGGGACCCAGCCGCTTGACCCATCCCCTGCTGCCGTCCACTGGGTGCGTTAGCAAGACCCTGGAATTGGAAGTGGTGCTGGAGCTTGGACCAGGCACTCTGATACAGGGTGCAAGCTTGCTAAGGAGCATCTTGGCTGCAGCCCCAAAATTCTGGCTCCATTTGATCTTAATTTAAATTAAATAATATGAAAATCCTTGTTTAAATATTTTCTGTAATTGCACAATATTACATATTACTCAAGTAAGCATTTTCTTTTTTTGTTTTCACTACCTTGCATTTCACTCTTTACTAACTGGTATTTTTTTTTTTGCATTTGTGTTTATATTTATCCAATCATTAGATATTGTTAGGATCAATTCAGAGAAAGAAGGCGCATTTAAATTTTTATAATTAATTATTATAAAACTGTCTTCCAGAGATTTTGTCATTTTTTTATGTCGGTGAAAACAAGGAAATGCTACAATAAGCTGACCTAATAATGAAACTGTTTCTACTTTTTTGTGTATATTCATGTAAAGAAAAACAGCAAAATTAATGAACATCTTCTGAGTAGAGTTATTCTTAGTGTTTACTTTTTGTAAGATATTGCTCTTTAAGAAAAGCAAGTACGTAAAAAAGAGGCAATATTGATTCAGAATAGCCAATACAGGAAGTGTGTTAAATTTTAAGTAATGTTAAATGCATACTATCATGCTAATTTGGGGGACGATGCTAAGAATTATTTTATGTCAGATATGCAATTTAGGGAAAAGGAGATTGGGCTATTTATACATTTATATATTTATATTGTTAAGGCTGTATTTCACAGTATCGTGCTTTCAGTGTTAAAATATAGAAGTCACAGTTGTAGAGGAAAATATACTTTTTTTCTTTCCCTGTTAAAGTTATACAAATATTTTTGGAATTACTATTGTCAGTTCAAAACTGCCAATTCAAATGCCATGATTATTGAAGGTTATTCTTTTCATTTATAATTTAAAAGCATTTATTTATTTATTAATTTAGAAAACAGAGTGATCAAGACGTGAAAAGAAAGATCTTCTATCCCCCAAAAAGCCAGATCTGAACTGGCTGAAGCTGGGAACTGAGAACTGCATCTGGTCTCCAACATGGCTGGCAGAAACTCTATAAGTGCTTTTCCTGCACATTAGCTGGTTTGGAAATGCTGTAACTAGGACCCAGATGAGAATCCTGACATGGAATGCCAGTGTTACAAGCAGCATCTTAACCTACCATGCCACAACATTGTCTTAATTTTGGGGTTACAAATCTCTCTAGAGAATAGAAATGCAAGTCCCAGATAGTATGGATGCTGGGAATTTCATCTCTATAAATGCTATTTGAAGATTCTGAGAAAAAAGTTTTATTTTGACTTAAAAAAAATCTCTGAAATGATGAAAGAATAAAGTTATCAGCTACTTAATTTAGTTCTAAATTAAAGGAAAATTTGTTGCTCAAATGAAGATTGCATAGAGCCAGAAGGGTAATCTAAGAATTTAGGTGGCATATTTAAAAAAATTCAAATGAAAAAAGGATATGCTTCCTTAAGTGCAGGGCCATAGACTGTGTTGCACCTGGTGCATAGTAGGTTATTGAAAGCTATAAAACATGTGATTCAGTGACTTCATGCTTTGAAGACTTTCAGTAATCAGTTAGCATAGTAATACTGCAGTGAATGAATGAATGAATGGAAGGTTAATGAGCACAGTTGGACCCTTGATAGAGGAGCTGTTTAGACAGCAACTGCTGATCTCAACAAAAAGAAGGATTGTCAAAAGAAACATCGCACACTGGATTTTGAATTAAACATGTAAAATAAGAGAGTACTTCAAAAGTCAGGGAAAAAATCGGTGTCAATCTAGTGGGTGTTTCCTTTAAAATGATGAGGTGGTTTTATCTCATAGCTAAAGGTCTCTGTGTTCTGCTTCTGAAGCCATGTATCTTCGTGAGGTTCTTTTCTGGTTGTGTCTCTCTGGGGTTCCTGTAGTTGGATGTCCATATGTTTCTCCAAATTGGGGAGATTTCCAGCCACTGTTCATTGAGTGAATTTTATTAGCCATCTCTTTTTTTCCATTGTTTGGGGGGGAGATCTGAAAAATCATTGATTTATTTATGGTATCCCAAATATCAAAAGGATTAACTTTTTTCTCTTTGTCCAACTGAGATGTTTCAAGAGATCTTTGTTAAAGTTATGTTTTCTTATTTCCTAAGAAATAAGAATTTCTAGTTTGTTGTAAGGCATTTCATTTGTTTATTTGACTTATTAATGTCTCCATTTCTAATACTTTTATATTAATTATCTCAGCTCTTTGCTCAATTTGTCATTTCTATTGTGTATTTATTTCCTAATTTTTGACTATCTGTATTCCATCACTTTGAGTACTTACAATCATTTTATTCATATCATCGTTACCAGCTTCCCTGTCTCATTGTCTGACATTGTGTTCCTTTTGGTGGTATCATGTTACTTTGTTTTTATAAGTTTTTTTTCCTTAAATTTTCATTTTGGATGATGCTTACATAGTTGATCAGGATGGGGAGGATCCAGTGTTAGGGAAAAGTGGGTATGATCATTGTTTCCAAATTTTCTATTTCATTGTCCTGTATCGGGGGGTGGGGGTGGGGACAGAAGGAAGCTAAGGGGCAAGCCACACCCAGACTCCCAACTGCCCCAGTATGCAAGGATGGGGAACGGCCACTAGTGTTGACCTAGGGTCCTGATGTGGTGCACACTCCAGAGGGTTCAGCCCAGGTGGTTTTAAGATATCTGAAATGTTGTCAATTTCACAGATTCAAGGATGAGGGACCACTTTCAATATCTGTTGGCAGACATAGTCAACCTTAGAGTCTCCATTTGCCCAGATATTTGCTGTCATCATTTGGCTGGAGTAGTTGTCCTATTGGTTCTGTTCTCCTTCCATTGCTGTGGTAATAGATGACCTCAGCAGGCCCCTAGGAGCTGCCATGTCCTCCATGTGGGTCTGGACCAGCCATCTACTAACTATGTCTTTTCCACTGAGGACGCCCAGTTCTCACAGGTGGGCCCAAGGACCTGGGCCAGGAGACATGGGCCCTGCCAGGGATGCCTGACTCCTGGGGCTCACAGACCTGGCACCCACTGTGCAGGTGGGACCAAGAAGCAGGACCAGGCAACCCAGGCCCTGCTAGACCACCCACCTTCTGGATTCATAGATCTGGCATCCACTGCACAGGCTGGCCAAAGAATCTGGACAAAGCAACCTGGGCTCCACTGGACCCAGAATCTACTGTGCTGGCAGGCCCAAGGCCCCGGGCCAGGCAACCCGATTACTGCTGAACCATCCAATCTGGGGCTTATGAACTCGGCACCCATCGCCCCAAAATGACATGGCTCACCTCACCTTGACATTGACTAGCAGGTGCTTCTGTTTAGTTCTGTCCAGCCTGCTCCCATTTTCAGCTCCTGCTGATGGGTGCTGTAGCCCAGCCCAACTCAGCCAGCCCCCTGTCCTGGGCTGCAGTGTGAACATGCTGATGTTGCTGCCTGACCCAGCCCCTCCTGCATCCTCTGCTGCTTCTCAGATCTGCCAGTGGATGTTATGAACTGGCCCAACCTGGCATGGCTCCACATGGGTGAGCTCACATACTCCTCCACAGATTCTGCACCCACACCTGATTCACTCACATGCTAGCTAGTGTCATGGACCAGACTCGCAATATTCATTTCTTATTCTGACTCTCACTGGTGGGTTTGGTGATCCAATCTTGCAGATACAGTACCTTGTCCATGGAAGACCCTCAGAAATCTGTTCTTACCTGGACATGAACCCTCAGGTACCTAATCACCCCTGTCTGTGCCCACTGCTGGGGTTCAAGCTGCCCATCTGCCACTGACATGCTGGCTCGTAGAGGACCCAGGTCGCTCCATCCCAAGTCCCCTACATTGCTTTTTCACACTTGTAACCCGACATTGATTTTCACACTTTGTAGGGATGAGTTGTTCTATGGCTTGGAGAGGGCGGCTTTGAGGATCTGAAGTCTTGTTCCTACAGATGCATCTTTGGGTCCCTCTTGAGTACAATGCTTTGGTTCTAGTTCCAGGGGGATGCTGTAGCAAAGTTTACATGTATTTTCTTCTACTGCAGTTCATTAAGCAGCTATGGGGATCTGGAACATTCCAAGACCCTCATGTGTTGCTGAAATTCTTTGTTGGAGGTGTTAAAAATGCTTGTTACATAAAGGACAATGTCAACAATTAATTGTGTTGGGAAGAGTGTTTTACTGTGCACCAAAATTTGAAACAAGACACCTACCTCACCCTCTTTCTAAAACTCAATGGAAACTATGACTTGAAATCTAAATCTAAGACCTGAAACTATGAAGCCACTGATAAAAAAAAAAAAATAGGGAAACATTTCAGGCATTGGCATAGAAAATGTTTTTTAAAAATAGTTTCCAGCGGCTTGTGCTTGAAGAGTAAACCAGCAAATAGAAGATCTCCCATATGGGAGATTTGTGTCTATGCTATGCCAGGTCTCTGACCAGCTCCTGCTTGTGGCCTGGGAAAGCAGCAGAGAATGGCCCAAGTCTTTGGGACCCTGCACCCATGTGGGAGACCTCTAAGAAGTTCCTATTTCAATTGACCCGGCTCTGGCCATTGCAGCCATTTGGAAAGTGAATCAGCAGATGGAAGATTTCTCTCCATGTTTCTTATTTTCTCTCTGCAACTCTGACTTTCAAGTAAAATGAATAAATCTTTTGATTTTAAAATAAGATCCCCCTCCCTTTCTCCATCCCTACCCTGTAACCCTGCCTTTCAAATAAATAACTAAATCTTCTTTTAAGAATTTATTTATTTTTATTGCAAAATCAGTTATGTTTAGAATGGAGGAGAGATAGATAAGATCATCTTCCGTCCAATGATTTACTCCACAAGTGACCACAATGGCTGGAGCAGTGCTGATCCGAAGGCAGGAGCTTTTCTGGGTCTCCCACGTGGGCACAGGGTCCCAAGGCTTTGGGCCTGCCTCAACTGATTTCCCAGGCCACAGGCAGCGAGCTGGAAGGGAAGTAGAGCTGCCGGGATTAGAACTTGCACCCACATGGGATCCTGGCGCACGTAAGGTGAGGACATTAGCTGCTAGGCCACTGTCCTGGGCCCAACTAAATCTTTAATAAAATAAAATAATACTCCAGTGGTGCAGGGAATAAAGCAAAATAGAAAAATGGAAAACAAATATATGAAAAATATAATATCACTAATTAAAATGCTGGTAAGGATGTAGAGGAAAGGAATTCTAGTATATTGGTGGCAATAGCAGTTAATAGAGTCATGTAATGCAGAATAGTATGGAGGCACTCCCGCGAGGATTCCTGCCTGGGTGAGAAACGACTTCTGAAGGTCCCCAGGCAAGGCCACTGTACCTGCAAGGCTAGATCACCAAACCCACCAGTGAGAGTCAGCTAGGAAATGAATATTGTGAGGCTGGTCCATGACACTAGCCAGCATGTGAGTGAATCAGGTGTGGGTGCAGAATCTGTGGGGGAGTATGCGAGCTCACCCATGTGGAAAAGCAATCTTCTTGGGACGCGAAAGATCTATGACTTGGAACAGGCCAGTTTGGGAAGTTAAGGGGATGTTCAAGCTGGGATGGCAATCTCACTGGCAAATGGGCAAGCCAGAATGGGGTTAGTGGACAGGGCTGGACATGGCCGCAATTTCCCCAGGCATGGGTGGGAACTGAGTCTGGGAGCATGAGCTATCCCACCGCAGGCAGAGTATCCAGAGGAGGTGTAATCATCCTCATCCTGGGGAGGAAATAGCCGCACTCTTGTTGACTGTTACCCGAAGCCAAGATGCAGAGTCAGCCTGGATGTTCAACAGGGTCAAGGTGAATAAAGAAATGTGGTGTCGTTGCAAGATGGAATATTACTCAGCCCTAAAGAAATTGAGATGCTGACATTTGCTGTAACAGGATGGAAATGGAGGATTGTATGTTGAGTGAAACAAGGCAAACACAGACAAATAGTACAAGTTTTTTTTCCCCCACATGTGGAAGTGAAAAAGTATACATGGAGAGAGTTAATAGGAATCTGAACTAGTTATTACTAGAGGATAGAAAGTGTAGGGAGAAGGGCAAGATTTCATCATGCGTACCAAACTGCAGTGTGGTGAGGGGAATGGTTCTTTTGATCCACAAAACAGTAGGTTGGATATAGTGTGTGATAATAGTGTGATTGGCTTTGCTATTTATCTCTTTTGAAATATTGTTCTATACTCCATGAAAAATACAAGTATTTCATGTGAATTCAAAAGCTAAAAATGAATTAATACAAAAACTTCTGAAGTTCTTAGAAAATGGTATTAAAAGATAAATTTGGTGCAAAAAAATTAAAATCCACTCAAACAAAGAGTCTTTCAAAAGTTTTTGAAAAATGTATACTAAGAAGAAACTATGCTTGGATTTCACAAATTATTTTGCACAAAAATAAGCTTATTTTAAAATTCAATTTGCTAAGACCCTTTTGAAGTGCAGTATCATCTGTAACTCTGAGAAAAGGCTTATGTATGGGAACAAGAGAAAGAACAGAGATGAAGTCCATGGCTAAGTTGGCCTCTGCTGTGCGGGTTCTCATAGCAGTTTCTGTGTTGCTCTTTGTGTCCGTGCCTCTTGTACACTGAGCTGTACTTTAACTCTTTAACTCTGCTTCCTGGCGCTGCCCGAGCTTCTTCCTGATTTTCAGTCACACCGTATCGTCTCTGTGTTCCCTTCATTGTCATAAAAGATATTTGTACATTGTAGGGGTGCTCCATAAATATTTCCTGACTGGGATTGTCTGGAGCAGATCGTGTGATGGTAAAAGGTGCCTCCAGAGAAAGAAATGTTCCTGAATCCTCTGGAACTTCTGTTTTCCCTGTGAAGGATGGTGGCTTTCAAATTGGAAAGGGCCAGAGCCTCATGACGCAAGGTTCCCGGCCAAGCTCAGGTGGGCGCAGAGGCTCCTGCTGGGCTCCTGTTTCTTTCCGTGACTTCAGGCTCATCTCGGAGCACCAAGGGAGAATTGAATAATTTCCTGCTATTTTGAAAAAAAAAAGTATGCCCAACGTTGGGACTGTTCTGGGCTTGGAATTATTAAACAGATGAACTGACAGCCCCTGAGGAATTACAGCAGTTATCAGATGGCAGCCAGGGTGCCAGGCCAACCTCATTTCTGTTATTAAGAAGCGTGATTGTTAAACCTTTAGCACAGGGACCTTCCCAAGATGCATCGTGTCTTAGTTCAGGAGAGCAGGTCTTTGGAGAAGATGTCCTGTGGCTTGGCTGTGGGCCCGTCATGGGTGCTGGGTGAGATGCTGAGGGATTCACCTGGCCTTCTGAACAAATGATCACCCAGAGATACACTAATGGGGTGGGGTGTTGGTCCTTCAGAAGACTCTGCTTTAATTGGATTCTGTTCAACAGTTTATCATTGACCTTTTTGTTTTACACAGTGGAACCTTAAGAGAAATGGTCATTTTTAGTGTGATAATAAATGATGACCCGCACCCTAAGGTTCAAGTGTCATTTGCTAAGTGACTTTGAATTAAATTTTGAAACTTTCTGTGCCTCAGTTTATTACTGTATTTGTGGAACTGAAATAAGAGTTAACCTTCTGGCTTGTGGCACACACAAGGCCCTTGCGCTGTGCGTGGCACGTGACCACGACTCCATAACCGGAAGCTAGTGTCTGTTTAGAATTTACAGTGCTGAGCCTTTTCCACATGAGGAAACTAAAGCTTAGATTAAATATCATCACAAGGACAGGAATGGATTTGATCAGGATTAATGATGGACCAAGTAAAATGAAATCTAACAGCAAAACATACAGTTGATAAAATTTGTACTTTGAGTAGCATCGTTGGTAAAAAGTTGTTGCAGGTTTTGGTGGACTAGTAGCTGAATAGGACCTGTTGTTATGCTGAGGCTCTAAAACCTAGAAACTCAAAGATGAAGTGGGTCCCACCCTCCTTGAATGCTTTGACCACAACTGGTAGAGGTGTCTGCTTAGTTTTCTTCAACCGTTTGCTAGGAGGGGCAGATTGCGGAAATATGGGCACAGAGGCACATCCGGGCTGTCTGGAAGAACTAGCATTAATCTGTTTGGAAAAGCACAGAGCTTGAAGGCAGGGTGAGAACTGTCTTAACACATTTGAAGGGTGTCATTTAGGAGAGGGATTGATTTATCCGGGGCTGCTTCAGTGACTGAATGGGCTGCAGGTGCAGGAGTGGAGGGGAGGCCAGGCTGACCTTTTCATTCGTGCTGACCTTCAGAGCCCTTCAGAAGTGCTGCGGTTTGCCTGGCCAGGTGGTGAAGAAGGCCCGTGTCCTCAGAGGCATGCAGGGCGCGGGGGAGGAAGAGTCCAGTTCGGATGCAGGAGGAGCTTCGGCTCCTTCAAATCGAAGACTTTTCTAATGGTGGGTATTCCTGGCTCAGAGGACATATTCCGCAATTGCTCTGTGAATTACGTTGATCTTTTGAGAAGATAAACAAGTTGCAATTGTAAGAAAGATATTCATTATAGCAAAGGATGAGTTCAGTACTTTTGGGAAACCATAATGTTAGACAATTAGAAACTGGATTAATTCCTTTGCAGAAATGGCAATTTTGTCTTCACAAATAATTCTAAGAACCTCTTTTATTTTATTCTATCTTATTTGTATTGAAGAGAAATCTTCTGTATGAAGAGCATATATGTTACAGTGACATTTTGTTGATGTTTGCATGTATGCAAAGTAGCTTCTAGAGAGATTTCGGAATACAGGCAATACAAATCTACAAAAACTAACTTTCAGGTGAAGAAGGCTGGCTGGTTTTCTAATATGCTTTTGTATTTCACAAAATTACCCAGTTCAGAACATGTTTTTTCCTTCATTTTTAATTTCAGAAGGTTAGGGTCTGTACTGTTTTCTTGCGCTGATTCAACGTGTTATCTTAGGATTTTGCTGAATTAAAAGAAAAAATGAATCGGATTCTAGTAGCGAAATCTCCTTGATTCCTCTGTTCCCTCCCCACCCAGGTGTCAGGTCAGCCCAAGCCGTTTAGCACAATGAAAGTTCTTGTTTGACCGTAACTGCACATCTCACTCCACAGGCAATCAGCAATGTAATTAGTGATTCAAAGCAAAGTCATTGTCCTCGAGTTGCTTTATCATAATTGCCAAATAATTTTCCATTGAATAAATAAATAATGTAAAGGAAAAACCTCCCCTTATGATGCTGTCATTCAGGCTTCTTCTTCTTTTTTTTTTTTTAAACCGCTCATTTGTATTTGTAGTAACGCATAGCCCACTTGAAAGGGAGTAATTTAGAATGGCTTCCCGACAGTAGCCTATGGTTTTTAAACACTGGAGAAGGCTTCCTTTCCTAGGCCTACTTTGCTGCGCTGCATGTCTTATTTCAAGGCTTAGAGAAAGGAAGCTAGCTCATGGTGGCTGGTGTCTCTTCAAAGGTGTGTGAAAGTGAGTGATTGATTCGCTCTGTGCATCATTGGAACTAGGTAACTTGCATTATGACTCTGATGTACTGTGTAATTGATGCAAGTCTTTTCATAGCATTCTGAGATTGAAATCAATATTCATTTGGAGTGCAACAACTGTAATAAACTACATTCCTTTTGTAAGCAGTGGTCTAAAGCCTTGTAAAGGATCAGTTAGAAGTGACAGTTAAACATTTTGGCTGGGCTGGGGTCTGTCTGAATAGATATGACCTGTGTCTTTCAGAAAACTGTTTTAAAAACAGCTGCTTTCATGAAATCAAGTTTTTGCTTTTGCTGCAGAGAAACTTTTGGCTTTACATTGGTGAGTGTTTCTCTCTGCGGTCTGATGACATATCTGTACCTAACAGGCAAGAGCAATGAATGTTTTCATGAATTAGTTGATTTTCATGAAAAATTCCATAGATATTACGAGTTTATACCATCACTGATTTTTAAAAATGTCTTGTCTATAACATTATGTCTTTCAGAATATTGAAGTTTGGCAATTGAAATTTGCATTCTTTATTGTAAGATGGATACATTTTGATGCTATCTAGTAAACTGTAAAACTTCAGATATCAAAGACATATGCCCCGAAGAATAAAGAAATCAATATTAATTAATTCTTGCAATCAGAGAGCATATTTATCATTGTAACTATCACCCTGGGAGAGCTAGTGTGGTGCAGAGGCCAGGAGTGCTGGTCCTTGGGTCAGACACAAGCAGGCTACATCCTGGCCCCGTGGCTGATGGGCTGAGTTTTATAAGTCATATCAGTGTTAGCCCCAAATTACTCATCTGCAAAATGCAAATGACAGTGGTGTCCTCCCAGAGTAGTTCTGGGTCAAGTAAATGAAACGATTAATAGGAAAATATCCAGCGCATCTTCTGGCACATTTAGACACATGATGGTCGTAGTGAACCACAGGACGATGACATACAGCTTCATTCTTTTTTGTCACTTTGAGACTGCTTCCCAGACACTCAGTGCCTGAACCACAGGGCTCTCTTCTCGGGCGTCCAATCTGATCTTCATCAACCAGACCAATCTTTTAAAACTACTGGCGTTCATAAAATTGTTCACAGTGATGACTTTTACCATATCACGTCCAGCATTTTTCTGTTCAACTCGATTCAACCGACTGTCCCCAGTTTGTTACTGTGTGCCTTGCAGAGTGATTGGGAGGAGTAGATGGTGCCATTGAAGCAAACTGCATTGCCCAGGGCCTGGTACCACATCATTATCATCAGTAGCAGCAGCACCTTGAATTTCTTTTTTTTTTTTTTAATTTTTTTAAAGATTTATTTTTATTATTTTTTTATTGGAAAGGCGAGGGGAAGATCTTCCGTCCGATGATTCACTCCCCAAATGAGCGCAATGGCAGATGCTATGCCAATCCGAAGCCAGGAGCCTCTTCCGGGTCTCCCACGCGGGTGCAGGGTCCCAAAGCTTTGGGCTGTCCTCCACTGCTTTCCCGGGCCACAGGCAGGGAGCTGGAAGGGAAGCGGGGCTGCCGGGATAGAACCGGCGCCCATATAGGATCCCGGGTGTGCAAAGCGAGGACCTTAACCACTTGCGACACCGCACCTGGCATGCACCTTGAATTTCAAAGCCAATATTAGAGTGCTAAGGATACAAAGTTTTAAGCAATTTCCATGAATTAACAACTGTTATCCCCATTTTACAGAAAAAGAAATTGAGACACAGAGTGAAATTAGAATGTGGTGGTTATTTTTATTTTATTTGTTTATTTATTTTTTAAGATTTATTTATTTATTGGAAAGGCAGATATACAGAGAGGAGGAGAGACAGAGAGGAAGATCTTCCGTCCGATGATTCACTCCCCAAGTGAGCACAACAGCCGATGCTATGCCAATCCGAAGCCAGGATCCAGAAACTTCTTCTGGGTATCCCACACGGGTGCAGGGTCCCAAAGCTTTGGGCTGTCCTCGACTGCTTTCCCAAGCCACAAGCAGGGAGCTGGATGGGAAGTGGAGCTGCCGGGATTATCACTGGCGCCCATATGGGATCCCGGGGCGTTCAAGGCGAGGACTTTAGCTGCGAGGTCACACCGCCGGGCCCAAGGTGGTTATTTTTAATATGAGATTTATATCATCTAAATGAGTGGTGGCCTTGGCTTCTGCAAATGCGTATATGCACATTTCTTCTAGGCCAGGAGCCATGAGTTACAGTCTGATGATCAAAATCAGCCTAGAGACTTATTTGATTTAGATTACATAAAGAAGTTCTGTGTTATTAAAAATAAAAGATGAAGAAAATTGTTGAGTGAAACAGCAGGTGAAAGAAGTGTGTTTTTGTCTGTCTCTTTGAAGTAAACACAAATAAAGAAACAGCATAGTCTGCAGCAAAGTGTCATAACATGCAGTATGGTAAAAAAAAAAAAGCCAAGCAGGAATTTTATGTCTAGAAAAACAAACTTATAATAAAGCAAAATAAAGATGTTCTCACATAATAAAAAAATGCATTTGTCCCAAATGTCCCCACTTTTTCTTTGGTAAATTTTGTCTATCCTGCTTATCTTTCAACGTGAGATTCGGTCCTTCTCAGTGCAACGAGCCCTCGTGATTTATCCCCTGAAGTTGCATTGTTTATGGGTTCCTTCAGTACTTTTAATCCTGTAATTCACATTTGGTCATGTAATTAATAAAATATTTTGTGTTGTTTGACCACGTCTTGTGCTCTCTCCAGGTAAGCCCGTAGCGTGGGAGACAGTGCAGCGATTGCAGTAGGAGCGGTGATGGAGCGACACCTGCTCCTTCCCGAGCCCGTGCTTCTCACACGTGGGGAGGGTCTCATGCAGCCGCATGGCCAAGTCAGTAATGTCTTCGCACGGAGGAGAAACAGAGGTTAGGTCATAGGCCCCAAATCACAGAAGTCTGACATTTACCTGCAGGCCCCAGACCTCACACACTTCCCCTTCCATTTGCATCAGGCAGTCTCTGTGCCTCCTGCCCAGCCACCGCATGTTGGAGAATGATGTGCCCAGCCTTTAATAGGCTGACTTACATTACACTACAGGACAGACTAGTGACCACAGAGAGAGAATGGAGATAGAGATTCTGAATTAATTCAAAATAACCTGAAGAACTGGGGAGCATGTGCTTTAGCAAGATTAAGCAAATATCCAAGTTTCTTAAATGTCCTAGGAAAGTTACTTTTAAGGTTGCTATTTATTATAAATTTTAAATAGTATTATTTTACTCTTATAAGTACTCAACAAAATCATCTTAAAATAGCTAATTTTATTTGCTAGAAGCATGTTCAGAATGTTAAAATATTTTTGTTTTGTAATTTATTAGAGAGAGAAGCAGGTAGAAAAACACAAAGGCAAAAGGCCCCCAAAGGGTACAGACCAGAAACTGGGAATGCGGTTGTAGTCTCCCACACAGGGAGCAGCCCAGGAACTTGAGCCCTCACAACTGCCTCCCAGGGTCTACACTGGCAAAGTCAGACAGCAGAGCTGGGAATTGAACCGAGACATTGTGCTGTGGCATGTGGGTGTCTCGACTAAACTGTGGTTGTTGTGCTGTGAGTTATCATGTCTTCATGATAACTTAAAAAAAATAAGATTTATTTATTTTTGAAGGAAAGGCAGATTAACAGAGAGAAGGAGAGACAGAGAGTTCTTCTATCCACTGGTTGTCTTCCCAGATGGTCTCAATGGTCAGAACTATTTCCAACCTGAAGCCAGGAGCTTTTTCTGGGTCTCCCCATGTGAGTGCAGGATCCCAAATCTTTGGGCCATCCACAGGTGTTTCCCAGGCAACATGAGGGGAACTGGATGGGAAAGTGGAGCAACCAGGAGATGAACTGGTGCCCATATGAGATGCTGCACTTGAAGGCGGAGGTTTGGCCAGATTAGTCCTCACATCAGCTCCTTAAATATAAGACATTTTAACAGTGTTACAAGAAGCAGTGGTTGTTCCCAGGGCTTGTCCTCAACATCTGTATTCATCCAAGCAGACGCAAAAAAAAAAAAAGATTATGGCAAGCACAGAATTCTCCAAAGGGCTGCATCACACCCTTTCCCAGCCCTTCCTCGGGGTTGTCACCACCAAAGATGGCTACCAATAAGATCACGTTCACATCTCTGACACCGGCGGTTTGACAAGAAGCAATCTGAAGGCTTTCAGAAAGAAATCTGTCTGTGGGCGTTTTTGTGTGATATAAATATTACAAGGTCAAATTCATTTTTTTTCTGGTGAGACAAAATGTTAACCTTACCCTTGGATTCAAAGCTGACCCATGACATCACTTTTGGAATGAGTATTTCTTTTCATTGGAAGGTGTGACCTAATCTCCATATTTCTTCTATGTATCTTATTTCCTCATTTGACTTTGAGTTGGAATTACCTTTTTTTTTTTTTCATCCATGTGTTGATGCTGTCTGCTGCTGGAAATAGATCTGCAGGCTGTTAACAATTATTGCGATTTCTAATACATTCTAAAAATGCATTTTAAGGGTGGATTGATTCTGTAGTTGTGTAATAACCTGAATGTGACTCTGGTAAAGTGGATGGAAAGAGTGTTCAGAATCGATCTCTGGCCTTATCATATTAGACATTTAAATATCCCAGGAGTTTTGGTGTCTTTGTAAATATTTTCCTTTTTTCCCTTTTTTTGTCATCTTGGTATGAAATAGTGACCATCAGACCTTTCATCTTGAATATTATTTTGTGCCCATTTACAGTATTAAAATTGAGAGCTTAGACTTATTTATTATGCATACACTCTGGAGACAAAAAGCTGTCATGTATAGCCCTACCTTGCTATTCAGCAAGCCTCACCTAGGTACGCTAGGTATTTGCTGAATTCAGATTAATTCAGCAAATATATATTGGATGCTTACCATGTGTCAGTTGCTAAAGCAGGAGTAAAAAGATGTAAAAGACCTTGGGGTTTCCCTCAGATATCACAGTATGAATAAATTGCGGAGAAAACAGTGTTTGCTGAGAGGATAGTTGATATACCTTTTGGACAAGGCACTATAATTACATAGGCTACAAATTCATGTTGTTTATACTTACCTGTACTTTTCAGACTCTTCATAGTTACTGAAAATTAAAAATTCATATTCCTTGAGTCCTTGTATTTAAATTGCCATGCGTTGTTAATGACTGTGATATTGAACAAACGGATAGGATGAAAATAACTTTTTCATTGAATTTCATATTCCTAAATACTGTAGGGTTGTAGGGACTAGCTTGCCATATGATGTTAAATAATAAAAAGTTCCAGTTATAAAACACTATTCACAGGATTGACTTTAGTTTAAAATTGTATATACAATTTAGAAATGCAACATATTGAAATGCTTACCTAGGCTAACTGTGAATGTTGGGATAGTGACTAATTTTTATTCTGTTTATACTTCTCTGTACTTCTCAAACTCTTTGTAACTAATGAAAATGTATTACCTTTGCAAGCAGTAAACACTATGGGGAACATTAATTCTTTCGGTGTTATAGGATGCGGTAGTCGTTAGACTCCGTGTAAAAGGCCTGGAGTTTAGATGCTGCGCGGGCTGCCCTTGAATCTGTCTATCTCAGTCTGAGATACAGCTCTGCTGCAGCCTGCACACTTTCTGCTGGTGCCTTTGTGGGAGCAGCAGGTGGGAGCTCACGTGGCCGGAGACCTGCAGGTATGATGCTAGCATCATCTGGAAGTGAAAAAGCTAATGGAAGTGTTTCTTTCCCACTGAAGCCCCTGCTTTACAAACAAATAATTTTTAAAACATTATAGAATACTCTATATTGATGTTCTCAAAACTAATCTGTTCTTAATCTACTGAGACAGTTCTGATTTTATTAGGGAGCTCTTGTAATAGATCTCTATATCCAGTAATAAAAAACCATACACGTCTTGATAGAGTTTAACATAAGAAGTTTAGCAAATGAGGGGGCAGTGAATGAATATCATTATGGACAACTTAGCTGCCTCTGTTTTGATGACTGACATGTTGGGAAATGAAAGGCAGCTGATTTAAAAGGCTTTCAACAGGCTTTTGGGATCAGACAAATCTGGGTTTGGAGGTTTCGTCACTGCCAAGTTATAAGATCCTGAGGACAGCACTGTACGTTTCTGGGTCTTTTTTGTCCTCATCTCAAATTTGAGAACATCAAGATGCACCTTGCCAGGTTGTTGCAAGAATTTAACTTGTAATGCATATAAGACATCAGGAATGAAAAACATAGTAGATGATCAGTAAGTGTAGTTCTTTCTACCTAACTTCCCTCGCTCGCAGCTCTAGACACGGTCTTGGCATTATTCTAGTAGTGCCCCTTTCAAGAATATTCAGCACAAAAGATCCTTCCCAGTAGGAAATACCAGTGAGTTCTTTTATGCTCAACAAGGGTTTCCGAGTAGGCTTTGCAGGGAAATGTAAAATACTAGAAAAAGTATATTTGGAATTTTATTATCTAAAGTAAGTTGCTTTAACCTCTGTGCTTTTCTTCTTGAAAGCTTCCTCTACTGATACCAACCTGGACTGTTCTCCTGCTTGACCCCACACAGAACAAGATTGCAAACCCCACATTAGTAAAATAAGGTGCCCATTTCCAACCCAAAACTTTTGTCTCCATCAGGATGACGATCATGTGTCTATTGGCTGCCTCCTCTTCAGCTGGCGGATCCCAGCCTGGTTTCCACTTTTTGAGACTTCCTCGTGGATATCTTAAGTTTGGTTATGACTCCCTTGTTGGCCTGTTGTCTTACTCCATGGTACCTGAAGTTAAGAAACAAGCATCTATATCACTTGAACCTTCTGGGGGCAGGAACGCTGTGTGGCTCCTCATGGTTCCCACAGTCTTTACTTCCTGGTTTCTGACCCACAGTCGTTCTGCTTGCGTGGATTGCTTGGGTAGGTTTCTAGTGTGTGAACGGAACGTTCACACCAGCAGTGGGATAAATGACATGCTCTTTTGTTTTTGTTCCTTTCTGGTTGGTGTGCTCTTGATTGGTTTATTGTCCTTTCTAACCCTGCTTCCAGTGGGTTCAACTCCTGCTGTATGATCTTCCTCTAAGCTGCGGATACTGCTTCAGTAGACAGCTGGCTTAAATAGTTAGGCTCTATCCTGCCTTCTCTATCCACCATGTTTCTGCTTAATAAAAATGAACTTGACTTCTTCGATTCAGAACTCAAAGTTCCCCTGTCCCAGTCGTTTGTTGCCGCCTCCACTCTGTGTGGCTGAAGCTGCTGTTCTCATTGCACAGTCCAGCAACGTTCGTGCTTCATAGCTAAATTCCAGGGGCGCTCTAAGACCTGCCAGCCCAGGGCCAGGGCGGTGTTAAACGTGATGTCCTTCCTTCCCCTGGAAGCGTACTGTTTCTTTTTTTCCCCAGCTGACCCAGTATTGGGAGGTTAACCAAATGCTTCTAATTCTGAGGTCAGATCATGGCCTCCGGCCTGGACCACCAACGATGGCAGGGGTTGGGTCACTGCCAGGCCCTCGGAGATAGGAACAAGGGCTCTATTTTGCTTGGGCTGAATTTAGTAGTCTTCCTGCTCCCTCCTCTTCTAGGAGTTTACATAGATGGAAAATAAGTTTTCTCTTTTTGGCAGAATAGTGAGGCAGTTCAGAGAAAGACGTGTTTGGGCACTGAGTCTGGAGGAATAGGAGTCATTGGAAAAGCTGTGGTCTATTCATTGCTTCATTCTTCATTCTTATTTTCCAGCCTTCTTGTTTTTAAACCTTTGTTGTGCTCTTTTTGAGCGTCTATTTCTTTGATGAAATATATTGGTAAGATGAATTTCGGGGTTGTTTTGAAATAATTTTATTTTCAAAACAAGCTCATTTACTTGACATGTGGCTAATTACTCAGATGATGTTGAGCTTGTCCTCTTTTCCCTCTCTCCCATCTCTCTCATATTCTTCTAGCCCAGCTTGCACTTAATTTTGGCAGCTTGGAGATCCTGTTTTATTTTATGAACGTTTCATTGAGGGGAGGTAATATATTTGCCCCCGCCCTCCACGTCATCCGTATTTGTTTTCTGTATTGTATGATTTAGTGTTTGGCTATAAATGGCTCTATTACAGATTCCTTTCCCTTCTACGCTACCCTTTAATATGTGAATTTACAAGGGGCTGTAGATCTCCCAGAAGCAATATACATATTTTTAACAAGACATGGGGAAGCTGAGCTAACTTGTGCTAAGAGTAATGGACTGGATAGAAAGGAAACGGGGATTGGCATAAAGAGCTGACCTCACATAGAATGTTTTCTGTACCTTCTTTTTGTGTCATGATACTGTGTCCAAAGTAGGGTCAAGCCCATAGGAGCAACAATCCCATCTCTAGTAAAGAGTGTTCAGCCTAAGAGAATAAGCCTCTTTTCACCCAGCACACAGTAGTTTATTAAATGAACTTCAGCAGTTGAGTGCAGGAAAGCTCAGTGCCTCATACCTTGGACCATCAGGCAGGTTGCTCTTCAGTCTTTGGAGTGGATTTTTGTTACTTTCTATTTCTTGAACACTTGGTGTTTGGCTTCAAATGGCAGGATACATTTGTATCTCATGAATATGAACTTCAAGAATGTCATATATTTTGTTTGTTTTTTACAATTGAGTTTCTGCTGTAATTCAAATTTCATCCCATTGTTTCTGCATTGTGTTTTTGTGACTGGGACTTCTGTTATTTCCTATTTTCCAACTGTGAAGCATGTTGATAATTCTCCTTTGCAAGGGAAGAGCTGACACAATGATGGGAATGTGAAAAGAAACCAGACGGAGTGAAGGCCGCTACGGAACAGACACAAGTGTGAACTCTGCGTTAGGCTACAGACTCTTTCTTTTACATCCTAGAGTCTTAGTGGCAGATTATATATTTTTTTTTATCTTTTGGAGGATATATTTGGATTCTGTGGGATGAATTTTATTCTCGCTGGAACCTAGTGTCTGTGGCAGTTCTTGTAGGCAGAGAGATAAGCAAGTAAAACGGTTGTATTTCTGTTCTGTCCTGGAGTGCCTGTATGCAGGTGCATTCAGAATAGTGAGTCAGGAATAAATGCTTTTACTGGGACAGTGCAAGCAGCCTTCTCAGAGGAGGTGGTTAGAAGGACATCTTGCACATACACTTGAATTTTGACAGGTGGAAGTGATGAGAAGTTTGTTTAGCCTGGGGATGCAAGGTGGGCAAAGATATAGGCGAGAGAAAGCTCAGAGTGAGTGAAGAAGAGGGCACAGCTTGGTGGGACGACTTAGAAGGGGGTAGAGGAATGAGAGACCAGGGGTTGGTTTATCTCAGCAGCAACTGGGGGATCTGAATCAAGTGAAGTGACAGGAACTTTCTCTAACTTGCAATGGGTGACCTTGTTGATTTTAAGTATGGAAGTAATGTTAAAGTGATTTTCTTGGAATAACCACAATTTTATGCTTAAAGCTGGATCAGAAAGGCGAAAACCCTTTTAGAGTGAAAATGAAGAAGGACTTTGACAGCAAGTGAAGGAGATCGTCTGAGAATCTGGGGAGGATCATTAGTCATGTGGAATCTGGATTCTTAGCCAAGCTCCTGGGTTAAAGACAGTAAATCATGATTCACAAAAATCAGCTCTGTATTTTCATTCATGGTTCTCTTTTGTTAGGAAGACTCACTTAAATATTCACATTTTAAAATGAGATCTGTTATGCACTATTTATCACTCTCAATAAACCATGAGATGGAGAATTGACCTGTCTAGTCTTCCTCAGGTCCTTGGATGCCGTGATACATAATCCTGAAAGGAAGCACAGGCCAGTGAACCTCCAGATGCAGTGGAGTTGGGCGCTCTTCTGCAGTTGAGATGCCTACTGTCCAGATGGTGGGACAGCCAGTGCCAAACCCACAGTGAGAGCTGAGTGCTGCCCATCAACACCATCCCAAATGATTCAGTGTTCTCGTCAACTATGTCCTTGATGTGCTTGTCTTCCAAATGGGTTGTGCCAGTTTCTACATTATACACTTGTGGGTGCTGTTGGTATAATGGTGGCAGAATCACAATTTCCCTTTGAAACTTGATTTCAGTGGTTCTAAACCATTTCAGTGGATTCTGTCTCCTTTTGGCCGTGGTTAGTAAGGGCAGATCTGATGCTAGTTTTATAGCTTTAGAATGTGTGTGCATATAATCTACTGTGAGGAAAGTTGAAAGTAAACCTGAACACTTGCATTTCAACCACTGAACCAGAGACAGAGAGATGATTGAATTCAGTCTTAAATTTTGTGGAACTAAATCTGATGATGAGCACGGTCATACTCTGTGGTGATTATTTCAGTGCTGCTTTATTAAGTTATGTAATGGCAGGAGTTCAAACTCAATGATTGCCGAAATGGTAAAGTTAGGGGGTATTTGAGTTTGGCTGCCAGTATACAAATGTAAGATTGGTCAAAGTACAGAAAATATAATTTCTACCTTTCTATTTTCATAGCTTATAATTTTCATTCAAACAGTTTTTAGGGATTATATTTAATACACTGCTTTAAAAATGTTTAAAAATCTCATTTTATTCCCCCAAGATTTGTTTTTTGCTGTTGCGATTAGATGATGACAGCTAGCTGGCTTTTAAAATTGGTCAGGAAGTATTCTGGCAGTCATTCAGTGTTGTAATAGCACTTTAATGGATAGGAGCTATTCACCCAGATCAGACTCAATGTCACAACAGGCGAAAATACAGCTGTCACTCTGGACAACAAGATACTCATATGCAAGCAGCTGCTTAATACACTGCAGAGAAGCAGCCTTTCAGTAATCTTTAGAAGGTGTGTCAGTGCCAGGGGAGAGCGTGCTGCGTGGTTGGGGTGTGCCATGTAGAGCAGAGGAGGATGAGGACACACGTGTTTCATCTGTGCACCAGTGTGTACAGGACAAGAAAGAAGACCTGATAATTCTGTCCTTTGTTTTGGTAGACATTTCTCTTTCTTTCTCTCTCTTACACACTCACATACACTTTATTTTTTACATATTAATTTTTTTTTAATTTGAAAATCAGATTTGTAGAGAGAAGGGGATACAGAGAGAAAGATTTTTCGCCTACTCGTTCACTTCCCAAGTGGCCACAATGAAGTGGCCAAAGCCAGGAGCCAGGAATTTTTTTCCGGGTTTCTCACGTGGGGGCAAGGTCCTAAGACTTGGTTGACCTCGACTGCTTTCCCAGGCCACGTGCAGGGAGCTGGATGGAAAGTGGAGCAGCCAGGACATGAACCAGCATCCACGTGGGATGCCGGCCCTTGCAAGGCGAGGATTTAGCCATTGAGCCACACACCTGGCCAGTACATTGACACTCTCCCTCTGTTGGTTTATGTCTGGTACTAAAGATGTTGAGGTTCTTCATTCCATCTCTGTAGAAGGCTAGCCCACCTTGTTCTGAGTTAGGAGTGTGTATGAAGGCTGCTCCCTCGCCCTGGTTACTCAACTTATACGTACAGGCACTTTTTTTTTTCCAAATAATTGTTTGTTTTTATTGGAAAGGAAGTTTTACACAGAGAAGGAGAGACAGAGAGATCTTTTGTCCACTGATTACTTCATACATAGCTGCAACTGCCAGAGCTGCCGATGCTGAGCTGATCCGAAGCCAGGAAGTTTATTCTGAGTCTCCCATATGGGTACAGGATCCCAAGGCCTAAGGCCATCCTCAACTGCTTTCCCAGGCCACAAGCAAGGAGCTGGATGGGAAGTGGGTCAGTCTGGATATGAACTGTTGCCCATATGGGATGCCTGCGGATGCAAGGCAAGGACTTTAGCCATGAGACTACTGCACCGGACCACAGGCATTGTTTTTTAAGGAGGGCCAAAAGTGAGGAACACACACTGAGGACCTACTACTGGTGAGATTACTCCCAGCAACTCAGCTGCAAATCGGTGTCATGTCCATTACCACCTGAAAGATCATACTTTGTGATCACAACAGTGACGTATGATGTGGCACCACTAAAAATTTGCAAGCAGCTTTGTGAGTATTTGTTTGATTGTCCAGTTAGTTCTGTGTAATGTGTAGCAAAGGGCAATGTCTTACCCCATTTGTGGGTGAGGTACCTAAGTGATCAGTGAGTGACAGCATCATATGCCTAAGTTTGGACTGCAGCCGAGAGGTTCAGACTCCAAGGTCGAGACTCTTGGTGACACAGTGTTGCCTGCTCAACTTCATGACTGAAATCTACCATGTGTTTTGGGACCATCCTTTACATGCCCTAAATTGTTCTAGAATGTCATGATGCAGAGTGACTAAAACAGAGCTGACACTGTAGATGGAAGTGAAGATAATAACTGTATGAATAGACCCGTCAGGCCCAGGAAGTGCTGTGGTACAGAAGGATGTTGGATGCTGGGAGGTTCAGAAGGGGCATTATGTGAGGGAGGCGATGGAATGATGAGTGGAAGAGTCCTTTGAAACTGATAAAAGCTATGGCCTCAGGGGAAGTAGCAAGCAAGGACAAAATCGTGCATAGGTGAATTGTGACTGACTGTGGTAACTCAATGGCAACAAACCTGCAGGAGAGGAGTTTGTGATGGGCTGAAGAAAGCACCCCTGGTGCATGCTGAAGTAGTTCTGCAGAAACAAAGTGCACTCGGGAAGATTCTGAGCAGAGTAGTGATAGAATGGAACCCTGTTTTAGAAAGATTGGTTTGGTGAGCGGAATCGGAGAGATTGCAGTGCAGAGGTGAGGTGTGTGAGGACCAGTTGGTATGTGCTGGCAGCAGTCAAGGTCGGAGGAGGTAAAGGCCTCCCCAGAGAGTCTTGCAGCCTGGCACAGTCATGTGTGTGTGTGTGTGTGTGTGTGTGTGTGTGTAGCTTCTGGTTTGTTGGAACACTGTAGCACATGTGATTATTAACCATAAGTTGATTTTCACCTACTGGCCTACTAGTTCCCAGGGTTTCTCTAGCTGCTGAAGCCCCTGCTATAAACACAGCTCCCAATGACTGATGGAAATGGTCTGGGAGTACAGCAGCTTCTTTATGCCATGCCGGGGATATCCTGGTAGGCAGTTTATGTCAGCTGCATGAGTTTCTTGGTGGGACTAGGCTCCTGTGGTCCACGGGGATGGTGCTGTTTGCATCTGCTTGCCCATTGTCTTCTTGTCCCCACATCTTTCCCAACATCCTTCCAGTGTTTCCCTCACTTCCAAATAAACAGTATCCAAGTGTTTGTGCTATGATTTTTTTTTTTTGGTGGGGGGGAAGAAAAACCTAAACTCTCAGTTTGATATTGTGAGTCCTAGGATATTCTGAGTTGGAACTTTCACTGGCACCATGTTTCATTTTGCAAAAGACTGGAAATGATAACTTGTTTCATTTGAGATTGTGAAAGAGTTTTAGATTAACTATAATCTATAGGTAGCCAAGGCTAATATTCAGATCAAATAGGAACTTAAGTACTCATTTGGTACAATCTCTTTAGGTGGACAGAAAAATGTAAATTTCAAAACATCTCAATGAAAAATAGAGGAAAAATGAAATCTTCAATGGTGATATAAAACATTCATTTCACTCAAGCATATATATATATATATAGACCTGTTTGTGCATGTATATGTGCTGTAGATTGTATATGTCCTCATTAAAACCTGTGAGCCAGTTAATGTCCATCGCCTATCTGAGAATTAGTAGATCATGCCCACAGTGTCACATCTATTCTCTGCCCAATGGTTCATTTGTTTAACTGATGACCACTCTCTTCCGCTGAGAGCTATCATACATCATATAGTAATGATAGCTTCCATATTTACAGCCCATGGCCACACTAGTTACCTCCTAATCCTATGCTAACACTGGCCTCGTGTCAGGCTTTGCTTGTATTTACTGCTTTGTTCCAATAGTAGTGTGTTGACATTCCTTTAACATGTTAAGAACATATAGTAAGTTATTGATTTAAAGATAATATTGCCATACAGGCACACTTATTCACTGACTTTTAGCAGTTGAGCTTTATGCATATAGCAAAATTACAGTTAGCTAATCATGTTTAGAGGTTTGTTTGAAAACAAAATATCAAAAGTAATTTATTTTAGGTTGAAGTTAAGACAGTTATAGAAAGCAGATAATAATTTCAAGGATAAATATAATTTGAAGAAAATTTATTTTGCTTTGGAAAAGTGACAGAGGAAAAATCAGCGAGAGAGATCTGTTTGGTGTTTCACCAAACATTGTTAGGTGGGACTGGCCTAGCCTGAAGCCAGACACTAGAAGTCCGGCTGAATCTCCTCCACGGATGACAAGGGACATGAACGGCGAGCCTTGCTCTGCTGCTTTCCCAGGTGCCACGTCAGGGAGCTGCATCAGAAGCAGAGGAACTAGAACTTGAACTGGTACTCTGCTAAAGGATATGGTCGGAACAAGCGATAGTGACTTAACTTGCAGCACCTCAACGCTAGCCCAAAATGTGATGCTTTTTGTACTAACCATTGCACTTTCTGAACTAAATTTATAGAGATTTTTCCTTCTAATTTCAATTACGTACTATATATATGTATATATATACATTATGTAATTTCTCTGTGTGTGTGTGTGTGTGTGTGTGTGTGTGTGTGTGTGTGTATGAAGGGCAGAGATAGAGACAGAGGACTCCCACCTGCTTGTGCATTGTCCGGTGGTCTGCAGTGTTTGGGGTAGGGCTGGGCTATGAGAAGGGCCACTCCAGGTTTCTCATGTGACTGGTAAGAACACAATGACTGAAGTCATTGCCATTGCCTCACAGAATCTGTATTAGCAGGAAGTTGGAGTCAGGAGCCACAGCTGGGAATCAAACCTAAGTACTGTAATGTGAGCTGTGGGCATCTTAAGCCACTGGGCCACACTCCTGCCCACAAAGATCCCATTTTTGTGTACAGACATAAGGTATGTACATTTTTAATTTACAGAAACATTTTATTTTAAATAATAGCAAAACAAGTCATGTTACTTTGCAAGCAAAGCTTGGGTATTTTATGATGATTTTATTAAAATGTGATTGCTTTCATCTATACTTGGTGGAAAGTAAGAATTAGAAACGGTGGGACAGGTGTTTGATGCAGTAGTTATGACACCACTAGCAGCTGCTGCATCACTGATTGGAAGAGCGTTTCTTGCCCTGGCTCCTCCCACTATCACCCAGCTGCCTCCTAACAGCATCTGGTGGCTCCAGTACCAGGTCAGAGACCCTGGCTTGTTTCTGGTTCTGACTCTGGATTGGTTCAGCCCTGGTTGTGATGGGTGGTTAAGGGGAGTGCATCAGCAGGTGGAAGGTGTGTTCTGTCTCAGCTCTTCACTTATGAAGAGGATAAAGACATAACTAAGGAAGCCACAGGACTGGTGACCAACCTCCTTGGGACTACCTGCTTCCTGTCCCTGAAACTATCCTGAAACTGCTCAATGACTGATTTCCTGGGTTAAGACAAAGTTACTATTTTAACGTCAATGATTAGATTCTAAGACATCAATTTCATAGGAAAAAAATATCAGGTTGGTTGCGATGTTTAATGTCAATCACATTGATCCCTAGATTCTTTTACCTAATGACTGAACTGATCAGTTATTTTGATATTTAGCAGACACCTCATGAAAGGGCATCATTTAAAAAGTTACTCTGATTTTCTGAATGTCTTTAGTGAATTTTGCATATAAATTGAACCTCACCTGCTATCTATTTAATGCATACATAATAATCGCTAAAACAGGCAAGCAAACTCAAGGGCCTTTTGGAGGACATTTTTCTAAATTGACAGTGATCACTTTGATTTGTTTTTTATCTGTGTTGTTATTACCTGGAGGAGGATTTTTGTCTATTTTGACAGGGCTGCAACTTGCCTTTGGAGAATAACAGTCTTACACCCTGGGATAGAAACACTTGCTGTTTTTTTTTTTTTTTCCACACTGTATTATAGCTTCACCTCTGCAGTGCATGTCTGATCTCCCCAACTAAATTGGAAGCTCAATGTTATATGTCTTCAATTCCCTGCAGTTTCAGCAGGGTAGTTCATAGTTGCTGCCCAATAAATATTTGTGGCTTATTTTGCAACTGATTTTAATCTTTGCCATTCAAGGTTTTTCAAAAATGTGCAACAAGCATTAGATGAAACCTTGAAATGCTTTGTAGTTCTTGGTGCAACATTTTTCAATTATTTGGTGCAAAAGCCTGCCAAGGGCTGCTTTGGAATAGCCTATACCACCTGTGTCTTTGAAGACAAATACACTTCTTAGCACCTGTTGTGCTTAGCCTCCTCACTAGCATGCTTACACTCCTGAACTTTGGATATCGGGGTGTTTTCAGTGATCTTTGATAGTTTCTAGAGGGCATGTGGTGTTTGGAGTAAGGCCAGACAGAAGTCAGGTTCTGGATCAAAAGGAAGACTAGAGATATAACATAATAAAAGCCAAAGCTCCTTGTCATGTTCTAACTTAAACTGTCTACATTACAAAGGCCATATCCTTTGTTATTTAGTGTGTGCAATCTGTGGCTCTTTATATGGTTTGTCAGTTGTTTGGGCAGAAGGATCTGTGTGGTGTGTCACAGCCATATTACTCAGCTTTTTTCCCAAGTTGGAAGCAGAGGTGATAGAATTCCAGGAGGGAAAGATAAACCAGGGTGCTGTGCCTTTACTGAAGTTACTAGTGATGATCATAGAAACGATAGGGAGCTTAGTGCTGCAAGTTCTGGGCCAGTTCTTGAGCACGGAGAGTTTATGTTATACAAATTTTTATGAAAAGGTAGCAGTAACTTCTGGAAGCTTGGTAAGATCAGAGTGGCTGTAACGCAATCTGTTGGCTGTGAAGGCGGCCCTGAGTAACTAAAGGAGCTTAATAGGGAAAGCTGGTGTGGGGTGTAAGGAAAGCAGAATTCTCAACACCCCCTGTTTTGCCTGGGCTAGAATGAAGCATGGAATGGCTTTTCTTTGAAGTAGGTGATGTGTTAGGTGAGATTTTCTTAAAGGTAGCTTGAAGATTGGAAAAGTGCAGGAAGTTTTCTGAAAAAGCAAATTTACTCCTAGGATAAGGCAGCATATAGTGTGGAGGGAAATTATTCTTTTAACTCTTTATTCAAAATAGTAAGAAACATTAGAACTTTAATGGCAAGAAGAGACTGAAGAATGCTGAAAGGGTAGGTGTTTTTAGCCACTGAACTGAACCAGTTACAAGGGCATGTATTACCAATGTGTTCTGTTTGAGATCCATCGAAGGAGCGACCACCTCGCAAATCTTGACGTCTTAAATAAGCTGTCCTAATTATGGTGCGGAAACTGAAGATGGAGTATAAAACTGTACTTCTGACTTAGCATGCTCCTCTTAGCTTTGTGTTTCAGATGGAGAGGTGAGTTCCTGTGCTTTTCTATGTAAGACATCTATATACTGTGGCTCTTGATTGAAACATGTGCAGTCACTTACATTGACTGGGGAGAGTCTCAAACCAGAAGCCAAGAATGATCATCTTAGGAACTAATAGGAGAGAAGCAACATTACTTAGTAGGTTTTGAAAAATGTTAATGTATTTGGAGTTCTGATACATTTTATAAAATCATTCATTCAGATTGCTGTTGTTTGTTGAGAGCTGGTTGCCACTTGCCAAAATTCTCAGAATTACTAAGCTAACCAATACGTATATTGGAGAAATGAGTCATACTCTGTATATTAAAGATTCTCAACAAAATATATAACCACAGCATCCCACATTTATCTAGCGAAGCTAGATTTATGCCACGGAATCGTTCAAAGGAGTTGATGAAATGGCAGGCAGATTTCACATATACTGGGGCAGGAAATTTCTGTATTACACTATATCTCACTTGTTAGACTCTGTGGATTGTCCCGTAAGACAATGGTGTGATTATCCGTATAAATTACTGTGGATGTTTGGATTCTTTGATACTTTGGACTCAAAACTAGAGATATTATGTGGGTCTGTGGAAGCTTCTTGTTACTTGGTTCTTATCAAACTTTTCCTTACCTCTGTGTAGTTTGGTTGCTTGTTTTTTGCCTGTCTCACATACAGGGGAAAAAAATTTATTTTATTTTGTCTTTAAACATTTCTACCTGTTTGAACTTGCTTAATTTTCTTTTGTAGATTAAAAGGTAGTGTGCTAATTCTTTCTGTTTTTTTTTTTTCTCCCTTCATAGAAGGAGGTTGGGGAATGAATGAAATGATTTTTTTAAAGATTTATTTATTTATTGGAAAGTCTGATATACAGAAAGGAGGAGAGACAGAGAGGAAGATCTTCCGTCCGATGATTCACTCCCCAAGTGAGCACAACAACTGATGCTATGCCAGTCTGAAGCCAGGATCCAGGAACTTCTTCCGGGTCTCCCACATGGGTGCAGGGTCCCAAAGCTTTGGGCCATTCTCGACTGCTTTCCCAGGTCACAAGCAGAGAGCTGGATGGGAAGTGGGGCTGCCGGGATTAGAACCGGCGCCCATATGGGATCCTGGGGCGTTCAAGGTGAGACTTTAGCTGCTAGGCCACCACGCTGCCGGGCCCAATTAAATGATTTTTTAAAGCTATGATAGATGGCTAATTGATCCTCATTAATGAATGATGAATGGGAGGTATGCAGGAAGAAGGGGCAGTGAAAAGGCCCAATGGATGTCTGGGATCAGTTAAACATAAATGATAAATAGGTGAGGAGATGGTCTAACGAGAGGATGTTCCTGGGCTATTTCTAGTATGCTCTTGGTTCTCTTAAAAAGGAAATATTTGTGTTTCTAGACCAGAAAAACAGTGTTTTAGAAATAATAGTATGTGTTTACTAAGAAGCAAATTTTGTCTTCTATCGTAGTTAGCTGGCCTTCAAAGTTGGCTGTACCATATGCTTAGTCTGTATGCTGGAAAATCAGTTTTGTCCAATGAGGAGTGAGAACCAGGCTTCCCTGCTTTCTGACTGTTTCAAGTTGGAAACATACAAGCGACTAGTATATTTTCCCTCAGTGCACTTGAATCTTGAAGGTAGAAAAATGCAGATGGTCACAGTCAGGGCAAAGTACTAGGTCACTGTCGTAAATTAATGATACTTACTGGCAACCAAAGTCAGAGGTTACTACTTGAGACAGTTTGAACCAGGATAAAGTTTTGTGGCAGTTGAGTCTTTGAACTTACTGAGTATGAATGGTTTTTCAGAAATGACAAGAAAAAATGATCTTGCACAATGTGGGGACGCCCAGTGACATACTTGAAAACCATCAACATCCTATGTGTGACACCACAGATTTACCTATGAGGCCATGACCAAGGATCCTTTTTTCGAGAACTTTCTGTTAATTGACTTCTTTCATGAAGTGATCTGTAGTGTCATGCTGACTGCATAAAGGCTGTTCATTGTGAGGTCATTCTGTGGAGCCTGTCGCTTGCATACATTACATGCTTTCATAGTCCCATCTGCCTTTATTGCATTTAATAAGAGCTGGAAATGAACTTGCTACAAGATGGCTACTTTGTGGAAGGTGCATCCTTACTACCAATGGAGGCCTAATTTTAATTATCTTCACTCTGCTACAGAAATACTTAATACCAGGAAGGAGATATTTACTGGAATCCACAAGTCCAGAATTCATCATGATTCAGTGTGAAATCTACTGCCCTTTGCTCCCTACCCCCTCTTGGACTGGAATGAAATGTGCCTTAAACTGAAGTGAAATACATCACATGCAGCAACAGTGGGCCCTGGCTTTGCCTCTATTCCTGGTGTGAAATCGATACACTATCTTTCCTCCTGACCCGTTTCCTGACCTCCATTGCAGCTTTCATGCTGAACAGCAATTGCTTTGAACAGTCTAGGTCTGCCACAGCTCACAAATGATTCTCAGCTTCTGTCTAAAACTGGTCGTGATAACAAAGCCTCGATTTTAAATAATGCAGTTGTAGTCGTCGTCTAATTATGAATTACATGAAAGTGCAAGTGCCTCTATTATTAAATGCGTTCAATAGCAGGCACAGTACATGTGCAGACAGCAGGGGGGTGGGGCTGGAGCCTGGGAATCAGGCTCTCCAAGTGTGGATTGAGAGAAAGGGAAAAAGAGTCAAGGTTGATTTATACATTTCAGTCATTTGCCATGGCAGAATTCTGTTTGGTGATATGTGAGTATTACATTTTTGTCCCATGTGAGCCTCTGTTTCCTTCTTACAGTAGCATTTTTTAATATTAGAGTATATGAGCTTTGCACAAGGAAGAGTTCTGACAAACCTGTGTTTTTGTGCTAAAGTAGGATTTGTTAATGGAATTCCAGGGTTAGGCTGTTAAGATGTTGACTTCCTAGATGTGGCAGAAACCTGCATGGATAGTCTTCATTTTGGTCACTGTCTTCTGCTGACCTTTTAGCCATTTTCAAAGCACTGTCGATTGAGGAATTTATTGTTTCATAAAATAATAGGCATTTTAATGTATGCTAAGAAAACAAATGTGTGATTAGCTGGGTTGCTTTACTTGTCTTTGCCAGACTGGAAATCAAAGCAGTGGAGCTTTTCTAGAACTCATGATATGAAATGGGAATCACCGTAGATTAGGGGGTGCTTTGTGAAACAACTGTGTATAAAATGAGTCATTCTTATGTTTACTTCGTTACGACTGTTGAAATGAAATTTCTTTAATACTGAAAGGCACACACTCTCTGCGTAATAATACCTAGAATGGCAGTTATTTCATTAGTGACCCTGTTACCACACACACACCCTCCCCGTACTAGAGGCATCAGTGCATCTAAGGCTCTGATTTGACATCATCCCTTGAGTTCAGTGGAAACATGCAAGGAAGGAAGTTAGAGCCCTAAGTAAGTGCTCTTACCCCAGCCTGTCCTCAACAGGCACGTGTCTCTATCAGAACCTTCCAACATTCCATCAGTGATGCGATTATCCTCAGATCCCGTCTGGATTCTAACACTGATACAGGTGATTGTATCACTGATAATAGCCCAACGCTTTCATGCAGAATGTATGTATTCTCCTCTCAGTTTTTTGAGCAGAAAAGCACCAGGCACAGCATGGAGGATTGAGGGTATCAAGGCTTACCTAGTCCTGAGTGGAGAACTAGATCTGAGTCAGCTGCTAGTTAGGGTAGAACTTAGTGAGGCTGGGGAAGAGGGAGTGAGATTTTATTTATAGCAGAACTTGAGACTCTGTTATTTTAAGTTGCTCAAATAAAGTGATATCTTTAAAATGTGATACATGTAAATAGTCTCCAGTGATTTGTTCATAGTTCTGTGTATCTAATGAAAATAATAGCTGGTTCAGATCAACTCAAGGACAATTATTTGTAAATAATTATGTTGGGAATTACATGAATGTAGATGTCAGTGTCTCGGTTGAACAGGAGGTGATGACAGAAATCAGGGTGAAACTGGGATTCCTAAGAACTATCAGTTGGGTGATGATTTCTTCACAACAGGATGGAATTTGACTCACTTGTATTAGCAAATTGAAAGCCCACAATAAACTGTCATATTCTATATTTTAGAAGATTTATTTTTATTAGAAAGTTAGATATATGCAGAGGAGGAGAGACAGACAGGAAAATCTTTCATCTGATGATTCACTCCCGAAGTGGCCACGAAGTGCCTGGAGCTGAGCTGATCCAAAGCCAGGATCCCAGAGCCTCCTCCAGGTCTCCCAAGCAGGTGCAGGGTCCCAAGGCTTTGGACTGTCCTCAACTACTTTCTCAGGTCACAGGCAGGGAGTTGGATGGGAAGTGGGGCAACTGGAATTGGAACTGGTGCCCACATGGAATCCTGAAGTGTTCAAGGTGAGGACTTTAGCCACTAGGCTACTGTGCCCGGCCAATTGTTTTTTTAAATGTAAGGAGTCTTCTAAAATGTGGGAAATCCATATTATGAAAAAACTATTTTGTTCACCAGAATAATCTTTGAAAAAGCATATTTGTTTGAGAGAAACAGACACACAAAGTCAGACACAAACGCAGACAGAGAAAGAGAGAAAGAGAGACCTTCTATCTGATGGTTCACTCTTCAAATGACAGTAATGACCTGTGACCTGAGCTGGACCAAGCTGAATATAGGGACCTGGAATTCCATCCAGGTCTCCCATAAGAATGCAGTGACCCTAATGCTTGGATCATCTTCTGCTTTCCCAGGCACATTAGCAGGGACTGAAATGGAGCAGCCAGGACATCAACTGGCGTGCCACACATATGGGATCCTGGTGTCACCGGTGGGGCCTTCACTTGCTTTGCCATAATGCATTCGCCTAAACTTAGTTTGTTACTTCTTTTTTTAACCCTTTTTAATTACCATCACATATCTCATCTTTTGTAAGCCTAAAAAAGTACTTCTTAAAGTATAAGTAAAAATTGTAAGATGTCTGTCGCACTGATGTGCAAAAGATGGAAATGCCAGACGGACATTTCCATGCACCATCAGATACGACTATATCCATGTAGAAGCAGTTTGGATTCTGTGCCCTGGGAAAGTTTTGACTTTTGGAAAAGTTCAATAGTTTCTTGCAGCACAATTTCTGATGTCCTGAGGCTTCTCCATTGCATCGTGAGGCTAGTCCAACTAGCTGGTTTGCCTGAGGGATTAGGAGCATGCTTAGGAAGTAAGTGTGGTGATGAACCGAGTGTGGATGTCCAAGGTGTTTCATTCTCTGTTGGGAAGTGGATGCATGTCTCTGCCCCTTGATGAGCAGGAAATATCAACGTTCACCAAGCATCTCAAGAACTTTCCGGTTATTTTGTAAAATTTTTAGAGAAAACACGGAGATATGTATTCAAACAGATGCAGAAAATCCCTGGCAAATGGCCCTGTGTCAAATGTGAACGCAGTTAAGATTCTTTTCGTGTTCTCTACCACCTCTCTTTCATTGGAGGCATCATTGTCTTTGCTCTCTTTAACGCACTACTGCCTGGACCCTTGGGAACCTGCATCTGCATGAACTTTGATTACACTTTAGCAATGGTAAAGCCCCCATTTGAAGTTCTGCTATTTCTACTCAAATTTTTTTCATCTCAAAGAAGAAATCTTGACAGTAATTTGGTGGTAACATAGCTTAACCAATATACGAAAGCCGTTATTCACAGCTGAATACAGAAGTGTGGGTTCTAGAGGCAGAAAATACAAACTTTTATACAGAGCCATTTTTATCCTCTGAAGAAGACAGTGCTAATAAATCTTGTTGAATCAAGACCTTGAAAGAAACTGAAAATATGTACAGTTTTCAAATGTACCCCTGGACAGTACTTTATATTACCTTGATACTGCTGTTTCATAATGTGGTTTTAGTTGAATGTAATCTCCTCCACTCAAATTTATTTTTGAGAAATTGCTACAGTGAAAGTTGAAACCATTTTTGTCATTCAAAAGAAGTAGAAGATCAATAGTGAAGCTCTCCTATTAGTTGCTAAGGTCTACGTTAGTGTTACAAGATTTATGAGAAGAACAGATTTCTAAATTTATATTGCACACTGATGCTGGGGTAAAACTTCAAAATAAAACATTATTTTGGGAGAAGGAAGTGGTCTATTTATTATTTAAATGCTGCACTAAACTGTAATTCAGTGGTATTTTATTCCAATTAAAATCTCCTGAGGGGTAATCCTTTCTTTATGATAAGCAAAACTGAATAATACAGAGTATGTCCCCTCCAATGAATTGTTGTGTAACAAGACTTGATGATAATTTTACCTTTCCCAAAATCTGATATCAGGCAATTTATCTTCTAAATAATACTCCTGAGTACCAAAGCTGAAATGTTTTGGCTTCAGCCCAAATCAAACTTGAGGAAGTAGGTTCTCTAGAGCATTTGCCTAACTCTGTAAATTTAATTGTTATAATGAATAGAATACATGTGTCAAGATTACTTGTGATTTTGCCAGTTTACTTCTCTTGCTAAAACAGAAGGAGCAACATGACAAAGGCTATTAATTCTTACTGGAGTTACAGAGGAAAAAAACGTGTAACGTAGTACATGATGATTAAACATAGACTAATTTTAAAACTCAATCTCAGTAATTTTTGGGCACGTCACATTTAAACTGAATTGTTGTGCCACAATAAAATAGACTGATGTGATTTAAAAAAATAATCTGCCTAAATACAGAATACTCAGATAACATGTACATATCCAGGGGACTATCTTGTAATAGAACCATCTTTCTTTCACAAATCTTCAAATATGATCCATGTTTATATTTGACTTTTACACAATCACAATAATTTTTATAGACAATGAGATTCAGTTTAGTTCTTCAGTGAGCCCAATGTTAGTATCCCTAGAAGAGGTCAGATATAGGTGAAGATATTGCTTGATTTAGTGATTTATTTAAAACTGAAAAGATAAGTGTGAAGCAGCAGTAAATGTATTATAATCCATTACCATGCAAAATCATATTAATTATAGCAAAATGATCAATGCTAATTAACAGATTAGTGAATTCAGAATAACTTGTCAAAGGCCCTTGCTTATTTTCCCCATTTTGTTCCTCTATGCAGTTGTAGTTATTGTTTTTTTAATCTTCATTATTCATATACATTTGAACTAAAATTTTTAGATGATGCAACCTCATTGCTGATCTTCCCATTGAAGGGAAAGGCTGTGTCCTTTGGGGGTTCTCAACATTTCTCCTAATGCTTTACATAGCAGGGTTACTGTGGAGTATGAGCTGAGGGAGGCGTATAGCAACAGCTAGTATTTATTTGCATTCAATTTAGAAATATCTCTGTGTCTTCCAGTTTTAGTAGTTTAGTTAGAACTTATGAACCTGCAAACATGTGCCAAGCATTGTGCAAGACATAGCATAGAATGAGTTCTAGCCTCCTAAGTTCCTTAGGGGAGACAGAAGAGTGCACGTACCACTGGAATGAATGGTGAGTACTCCAGGAGAGTGGAACCCAGGGCTAAGATGACTCAGAGGAAGGGAAGAAGTGCTGTGGGACTCTTGGGCAGACTTTGTAGAAGCGAGTTTTCGAAGGATGAGGAGGAGTGGGAAACATGATATGTCTGGATAAGAGTTAGGTAAGAGCTAAGCAGTTATAACAGGGACTACAAAATATAGTGGCTCAAAGATCAATGAGATGTACCTGTCTTTTATGTAGCAGTCCTGTGTGAATGACCCTGTTGAAATGGGCTATGCTTCACAAGTTCATTCATGACCCCAGACCCCTCCTTTTCTTGTTGTTCTGCCATCAGCATTTTTCTTTGCATGGCCAATTCTGGATTGTAAGTACTTTGGGGCAGTTTGAGGGGGAGGACTAGCCAGGGAGGAGCACACTGCCAGTCCAAGTCCAGGTGGGGAAGTGGTGCTCGTCACTTCCCCCCATTGCCTTGCAGGGAACCAGGTCAGACGGCCACACCTGCCTACAAGGGGGGATGCGGTCTGCTCACAGCGCTATTACTGTGGCAGTAGTAGTCAGAGGCCATGCCATCAAGGATCCATGAAGTATCCTGAGCAGAAAAATCCCTTCAGAAGTGGCTTTTTTTTGAAGTTGTGTGGAGCAATATTCATTGGAAAAGACTGTTTTTCGTCTGGTTAGGCTGTGGGATGTCAATTGGGTAGTTGCTTTTTTTTTCTTTTGTCTGAATGGTGTTTGTGAGTGGCCTCACTGTCCAAACAGTTGCTTTTGGGGGTGTTAACTGCGTGCCAGGCAGAGTCCAGGGGGATTTGCCTATTTGTCTTCTTTAAATCAGGAATGTGTCACCCTGTTCTCCCTTGATGAGAAGGAACTAAGTAATAAGAGAAGTTGCTTTGTTCATGTATATATTTGTTTCTGTGATATGCTGCTGTATTCTTAGTATTTCACAGTTCCCCTGTCCACATACACACATCATGAATACCTTTTAGCTCTAAGTTATGTATGATCTTCTGTTAATGTTTTCCTTTATGTTAATGTTTTCAGAGGACTTCGCACTTCTCATTTTATTTTTGGTCACAGACAAATTGCTTTAATTTATCTAGTTAGAGTCCAAAAGTCTAGACACCATGTCTCTTAATCGTACCTGTAGCAGGTAAGCATTGTGCTAAAGTTAGGATATATACTTCAGATTGTGTTGACCCCTTGAGAGTTGAGGTTGGTGCAGTCAACTCTCAGATTTTCCTTAGTTCAGTTGGGAAAGTGGGCTACAGAAAAGTGTTATATGATCATCTCTTATTTGAATGATTGTATTTTTCTAATATCCAGAGGAGCTTAGTTTATAGTACCTCTCATTAGGCCTTCTGATTGTATGAGAAGATGGTTAGAGCAATTGCCTAACAGGGAAGGAAGGTGCATTGATTTCCAGAGCCTAGAAGAGCGAAGTGGAGAGCAGTATTCAGTCTGTAGATCAGTCTGTCCTAGCCTTCTGTGTTTTGTATCAGGTAGTTTTAGAAAGAAAGGACCAACCTCCAAAGCCGCCGGCACAGAACCACAGCCCTTCGCATGCTCTCAGGCCTCGTCTCTGTGACAGTTTTTAGAATTGAAATTCTATAATGTAAAATTTTTTTTTTTTTTACAAGTGGAGAGTTCACACTTAAAAAATTAAACAAAATCAAAGCTTTAGCAGAGAAAATTTCCTAGCATCTGGAAGATATACTCTCATTTCTGATGCTGGAAAAGTTAGTGATGAACAGGTAAGTCCTGAAAGATACATGAAGTTCAGCTAGGGAGGTATGAATCATAGCCGCTAAAGGAGATGGCGCGTGCGTGGGTGTAGGAGGGCAGAGCATGGAGACTGTGAGTGGTGTGGCTCAGTGAGAAGCAGAGGATAAAGAGAGGAAGGATGGTGACAGGTGGGGCTGCCTGGGGCATGCAGGGGCCAGCTTCAGCTGTAACTCTAGAGAGCATCATCAGGGTGGGGATATAAAGCAATATGCACTTATTAAGCACACTTTGACCATAGTGGGCTGATGGGGGGGAGAAGCAAACTGAGTCTAACCCAGGAGAAGTTGAGTGAGGGTTATTGTGGTGATGCCCAGGAGGCAACCCACCTGAACTCTGGTTAGGATGCAGTGAATGGAGAAGTGGTCTTAGATAGGTAGGAGACAAATGTAAAAGGTGCTGGCGACTCTGCCAGTGAAGGAACTGAAATGGGCTATCTGCCCGGTGGAAACGCTGGTCCCCATTATTCATGCCTGGGTTCTTTCCTACACCAGTTGAGACCTTATGGAAAATCAGTTGAAAGTTACAGGCTCTAATATGAGGGAGTAGAATTTGGGTGAATCTTGACATATGCATTTGAAATCGTGTAATAATATGCGTGCTTCCAGTGAGCCTTGGATTCCAAAATATGATGAGAAGCAGAAAGTAAAGCCTTGATAGACTGGAACCTAGGTTTCCATCCATTCCAAAACAGCATTGGCAGGAACTACTCCCTATGACACAGCCCTTCAGGAATAGGTGCTGGGCATTTTACACTGCAAGTTGCTCTTGCCTTCTCAGATCTTGAAGTCAGGCTATGTGTTCAGGTAGAGCCATTTTTTAAAAAAACGATTGTTCTTGCAGTTGTTGGTCCAGCAGTTCCTGATTGCCTTGACCTTGTGAAGAATCACATCAGTTCATATTTGCTGTACATGTAGTTTTCATGTAAAAAACAAAATGATATATTTTATGAGAGGCAGAAAGAAACAGAGACAGAATTGCAGTGAGAGATGGAGAGAGAAATGAGAGAGAGAGTGCTTTCCAGATATCAGCTGTTTCATTCTCCTAATGCTTGTAACCATTGGATTGGGGCAGGCTGCAGGGAGCCAGAAATGCAACCAGGTCTCCATTGTGGGTGGCAGAAAACCAATGGCTTGAGCCGTTACCATCATCTCCCAGGATTCTGCATAGCAGGAATCCTGACTCAGGAGCCAGAAACAAAGTGGAACTCCACTGATATGGGACACAGGTGCCTAAATCAGTATGCTAAAACCTACTCCAAGCTTGCATTGTAATGCTTTTTGGTTTTTTGTCTA